>NC_049241.1:54362008-55562008 GCF_011100685.1 Canis lupus familiaris | reverse complement strand
CCCTCTGCTGGGGTCAGGCGTCCTGGCCCGCTGCCCACGAACACGGGGTAGTGGTTCAGGTCTGGGGGAGGGTTTGGGGAGGGGTGTGATCCAGGGCTGGGGTGAGCCTGGCCTGGTGAGGCCCCCAGGGAAGTGGGCAAGCAGACCCAGCTTTGGGGAGCAAGAACCCTCCCTCGGGTCACCTGCTCCCCCAGGACCCCCACTCACAGTCCCTGGGGGCCACGCTAAGCGGCGGCGGCTCCTCGGGGAAGAGGCCGTTGGCTCCCCCCAGTAGCAGCAGTAGGAGCAGTGGGGCCGGGCGAGGAGGGGGCGCTCGCGGGGTCCGCATGGCGAGGTCCGGGCGACGAGAAGTGACACCTGCGGGCGGGGGGGGGGGGGGGGGGGGGGGGGGGGGGCCTGGCGGTGAGCGGCGCGGCCTGCAGTCCCGCCCTCCGCCGAGAGATGGCGCGCGCGAGCCGCAGCGGCCTGGGCCTTCAAACCCCGGAAACATCCCCGGGGGCAGTAACAAAACATAACACCAAGCGGGCAGTAATAGTAACGCCAGCACTTATGGAATCATCAGAAAGTTCTTTTTTTTTTTTTTTTTTTTTTTTTTTTTTAGAAAGACCTTTCTGACCACATCGTAGTGAGAGGTGAGAGCTCCGGAAACGGAACGGGTTCTAACAACCACCACCACCACCACCACCACCACCACCACCACCACCACCACCCCGTAATGACAATATTTAAATGATTTTTAAATTAAATGATTTTAAAGAATCAAAAAGCATCATGAGAATGACACACACAACACTTCGAAACACGTACTTGAATAGTTCAATCTTAAAACATATATTCAAGGATTCTTAGAATTAAAACACAACAATCCTGGGGCGCCTGGGTGACTCAGTGGGTGTTAAGCAAGTGACCCTTGATTTCTGCTCAGGTCGTGCTTTCTGGGGGGACGGGGGGAGGATGATCCAGCCCGGTGTTTGCCTCAGCACTGAGTCTGCTTGTCCCTCTCCCTCTGCTCCTCACCCCCGCTTGCTCATGCTCTCTCTCTCTCCCTCTCAAATAAATTAATAATTAAATAAAATCTTAAAAAAAGAAAAAAACCCCACAACAATCCTAAAATGAAAGGCTCAAAAAAATTTGTTTTTTCAAAGTCTCTCAGAATTTTATAAACTACAATCTGGGAACTGCTATACTTTAGAATCGTAGAATATTCCAGCTGGCGGGGGACCTCAGAGGGACCCCGGCAAGTTTGACTTCCTTCCCCACTCCAGCCTTCCTGGCCTCTGCTGGAATACCTGTGTGACAGGCACCTCACTACCTCTCAAGGGAGCTTTCCTCAAGGGAATCTGGAGAACCTGCCCGGTGGTGTGCGGCGTGGAGGCTTCCTCCGGTTGATGATCGACAGTCGGTGGAAGTGTGAGCAGAACTCACCCTCTGGAACCCAGCCCTCCACAGCCCTGCCAGCAGGGGTGCAGTCTGGTGGTCCTGAGTAAGGAACCTACGGCCTCGTCCTTCCGGGAAGCCCCAGGCAAGGCCTGTGCCTCAGTTTCCCCATGCGCGCAGCAGGGACATCTCCACGCCCTGTCCTGGCCTCAGAGCTCCGAGATTCTGAACCTCTGGAGGTGAAGGTGGTATGAGGACTTTGGCCCTACAGTGCCTGCCTCTGAGGATTCAGAGCCAAAAAACAGAAAAGCCTTGCGTGGAGCAGCAGAGCTTCCTCTTCGTGACCCTGGACTTCCTGGATTTGTGACTCAGCAGACGCCCGGATCCTACGTGTTGGTGGGACATGCCTCTGCTTCCTTAAGAGTTTCCTTCCCTGGCTCCTCCCCTGCTCGGCAGCCTTCCATGGCTCCCAGGGACCCCCAGCCACTGCACAGCAGTCAAGGCTCCGGGGTGGCCTCCAGCCTCCCGCAGCCTGCTCCACCCTCAGGCCCAGCCTCCTCCGCCACAACACCTGCCTGGGTCAGCCAGGCTTCTCAGGTGCTCTGTCCTTCTTTTTTTCAACATTTTTCTTTTTTTTTTTTTAAGATTTTATTTATTTATTCATGAGAGACACACACAGAGAGAGGCAGAGACACAGGCAGAGGGAAAAACAGGCCCCATGCAGGGAGCCTGACGTGGGACTCGATCCCGGGACCCCAGGATCAGGCCCTGGACTGAAGGCAGCACCAAACCGTGGAGCCACCGGGGCTGCCCCATTTTTCTTTAGTATTTTAAATTTTTAATTTTTGAAAAGATTTTATTTATTTATTTGACAAAGAGAGAGAGCATGGGCAGGGCGGAGGAGCAGAGGGAGAGGGAGAAGCAGGCTCCCTGCTGAGCAGGGGACCCTGTGTGGGGCTCGATCTCAGGACCCTGGGACCACGACCCAAGAGGGAGGCAGATGCTTACTCCGCTGAGCCTATATTGTGTTAAATATATATAACATAAATTTATCATCCTGACCATTTCCAAGGGCGCAGCTCAGGGTACGAAGTACACTCACCCTGCCGCACAGCCTCCCCGACCACCATCTCCAGAACCTTCCATCTCCCCACACAGAGACCCCGTCCCCAGGAAGCACTGACCCCCGCCCCCCGCCCCACCCCTGGCTCCCACCACCTCCTCTGTCTCTGTGGACGGGCCTCCTCTGGGGACCTCCTGGGAGTGGGGTCCTGCGGGAGGCGTCCTTCTGGGTCTGGGTCCCCTCCCTGAGCCCGGTGTCCTCGGGGTCTGTTCATGTGGGGGCAGATGTTGGGGTCCCTTCTTCCGAGGCTGGGTTGGGATTCTGGGAGCAGACGGACCGCCCTGTGCTTATCCATCTACCCGTCGATGGAAACATGGGTTGCTTCCACCTCTTGGCTGTCGTGAATAATGCTGCTATGAACATGGGTTTGTGAACATCTCCTGGAGGCCTGTCCTTCGATTCTCGGGGGTATAAACCTAGGATCACATGCTAATTCTATGTTTAACTTCTTTGAGGAACTGCCAGACTGTTGGCCACAGCGCTGCCCCAATCTCACATTCCCACCAGCAGCCCACGAGGGTTCCAATTTCTCCACATCCTTGCTAACATGTTGTTTTCTGTTTTTTTTTTCTGTTTTTTTTTTGTAGTTGCCATCCTAAGGGCTGTGAGGTGATGCCCTGTGCATTTTATTCCACGTTCTATCAGAATAATATTTAACTTAAGAAACTTCCAGAGATGCCCAGGTGGCTCAGCGGTTAAGAGTCTGCCTTCGGCCTAGATCGTGATCCCAGAGTCCTGGGATCGAATCCCACATCGGGCTCCCCGCAGGGAGCCTGCTTCTCCCTCTACCTGTGTCTCTGCCTCTCTCTGTCTCTCATGAATGAATAAATGAAATCTTTAAAAAAAAAAAAGAAATAAAAGCTTTAAAAAATTTTTAAGTTAATTAATTAAATTAAATTAAAAATAAAAGAAAAAGAAACTCCTAAACAAAGCTTCCATTCACTGGCCATGCAGCATCGTTGCCAGGGGCAGGACCCCAGAGCCAGGCTGCAAGGGTTCAAATCCCGACTCAGCCATTGATGGGCTGAGTGACCCTGGCCAGGTTGCCGCCCGCCTCTGGGCCTCCATCCCCTCGTCTGTAAAATGGGCATGGGCAGTCCTGACCCCACAGGCCCGTGGCGGGTATTAGCACAGCACCTGGCACACCGCAGGCGCTCAGTAAGTGCTGATTATTACGATTCCTGTTGTTGCCGTCGGCATAGTAAGTACCAGAAGCTGGCGCTGGGGGGCTTCCAGGAATTACCTCACAGAGCCCCCCACTGGCTCTAGCAGGAGTGGGGTAGCATCCAGCCCATTCTGCAGACGTGAGAGCGGAGGGTGTGATTTGGGGGCTGTGGTCCCACCAGAGAGGATGCAGCTGCCGGGTGGAACCCAGGGCTCTGCTCCTAGGTGTCGAGCACCCTAATGGCCACAATGAGATCAAGGACCACCCAGCGCGCCCCCTCGACCCTCGACCCAGAGAGGGTAGCAGTCACCTCACACCCGAGGCCCTGGGTCAGGATGGGACGGGATGGGATGGTGACTAACTTTTCCTCCTGGTTTTCTCAACTTTGTGATGCAGCAACCGGAGGCTGGGAAGGAGTCCGTTTGCTCCCTCTGTCCACCTGCCCCAGCCCCACAGGTCCACCCAGGGACCCCTGGGACCCAGCCTGGGCTTCTCGAGCCTGGCTCTCCCACCAGCCCCGTCATCCCCTAGCCAAAGAGTGGGGTGTTTACCCCTCCATCCCCTCCCCTGCCCTGAGGGCTCTGCGGCCCAGCCCCCACCTCCTACCTGGTGTCCTGGCCTCCAGTCCTGCCCCTTCTCTATCCTCCTCAAGGTGGCACAGGCATCTTTCTAGAACGCAAATCTCACCTGTTTTTCCCCTGCTCTAAACTAGGGTCTCTTCCCCTGGGCACTGCTGACATCCAGCGTGACCATTCTCTCGGGGTTGGGGGGTGTCCTGGGTACTGCGGGGTGTTGAGCAGCATCCCTGGCCCCCACCCCTTGCTGCCAGGAGAACCCCCCATGTGACAACCACAGGTTTCCCCAGACATTTGTCCAGTGTCCCCTGCGGGGCAAACCCATCCCCAGGTGAGAACTTCTGCTCTAAACCCTTCCATGGCTCCCCAGCGTCCTCCAAATGAAGTCCCAGCACCTCCTCCCTCCATCCTGTCTCCACCTCTGGACATCTGCACATGCTGTTCCCTCTGCCTGGCACACCTTCCTCCCGCTCCCAGCAATCTGGTACTTGTTCTTCTCAGACACCTCCTCCAGGAAGCCTTCCCAGATCAGCCCAGATGGGTTTCCTCCAGGTTCCAACGTGTTCCCCCTTAGCGTCCTGATCACCCCATCTTCTAACTGCCCAGCTGTCTTCCCCACTGGACTGTGAGCCTCCGGAGAGGGCAGGACAGGGTCTTGGCCACCACTGTGTCCCCAGCACCCTGCGCACAGGGCCCTGCATACAGTGGGAGCTCAAAAAATAATAAAGGTAGCAAACACCAAGTGCTTACTATGTGCCAGGTATTGAAAAAACCTAAATTAATTCATTTAATCCACACAACACACCCGAGAAGTGGGTGCTGTTAATATGCCCCCATACAGATGGAGAAACTGAGGCAGCAGAGCTGAAGCTGAAACCTGCTCGGTTAATACTATTTTGATTATAACACAGAACTGAACTCCACGTGCTCTTTTTGGGGGGAGTCTGGGCCACTTTGGGGCCAACTCACTGCACCTGGCCTCGGTTTCCCCCCCGACCTGGGGCTCCTGGAGGCCCCAGCACCTCCCCCCGGCCCCTGCCCCCCCAAGACCATCTGCCTCTGCATGAAACTCGAGGCGCCTCTGCCAGCAGCCACCCGGCGCCCGCCTGCCCGTAAGAAGCACCACCACCTGCCCAAGCACCTGGCCACCAGGAGCCACCACCAGGGCCAGATGGGGCGGGGGGCGGGGGAGCCGTGTGGCCAGGAGGTGCGCCCCGTGGCGTGGAGGGTATCCGGGCCCCCTCGTGTTCGCCTGCCTATGGAAGGGGGCGTGCCTCCTCCTGCAGCCCCAGGGACACCTGTCCACGTCCCACGGAGGGACAGTCGTGGAGCAGTAGCGCGCCAGCCCCCATCAGGGCGCCTCACCCGGCGGCCGGGCCTCTGCTGCGGCCTCGACGGGCACTCCACCTCTCGGCACCCGATCCCACTGTGCAGAAGAGAAGACCGAGGCAGGGGCAGAAATCCCTCAGGGCCGCTCTGCTTTAGCGCCTCTGCTCCTCGGGGAGCCCCCGGGCCCGACTGCCTTACTGTCCTCCCCGCTCCGTAGCTACTATAACTTTTTTCGTTTTTAAGATTTTATTTATTTATTCATGATAGACATAGAGAGAGAGGGGGGCAGAGACACAGGCAGAGGGAGAAGCAGGCTCCCTGCAGGGAGCTGATGCGGGACTCGATCCCGGGACCCGGGGTCACGCCTTGGACCCAAGGCAGACGCTCAACTGTTGAGCCACCCAGGCGTCCCCGTAGTTACTATAACTTTGACACAGGTTCCAGTTTCCTCCTGGAAAACCTCTCCCACCCGGCACCTCTTCGGGCCTCTGGCCTCTGACACTTCGGTGTAAACTTTAGGATCAGCTCGTAAGTTCCAAACAGGTAACACATAAAACCTATTGGGACTTTCACCTGAACGATGCTGAAGGTGGGGATCAAGGTGACCTCCCGACTGGCGGCTGAGGCTCCCCCGCGGCTGGTGCCCCCTCTGTCACCTCTGCCTCAGGCACCGCCTGGGAGTCCTGCCCCGCTCCCCCAACACCCTGGCCCCCAGCCCCCAGTCCTGCCGGCTCTGCATTCACCTTTATCCGGAAATCTCACTCCTTCCCAGCGCGGTCCCGGTGAGGCCCCGACGCCTCCTGCCCCTGCCCTGCCCCTGCCCGGACCATTGCTGTGTCCCCCGCGCCCTGGTCCGGGCTCCCCGTGGCGGCCACCAGACGGCGCCCGTGAGCCATCAAGTCAGGCCCTGCCCTCCTCTGCCCACAGCCCCAGGGCAAAGCCTCCCCCCTGCCCCCCCAAGACCCTGCAGGATCTGGCCCCAGCCCCCTCTTCCCCATCTCCCGACGCCCACGCTGCTCCAGCCACACGGGCCTCCTTCCACAGGACAGGTGCGCTCCTGCCCCAGGGCCCCCCGGGAAAGATAACCACATCCCTCCTCACCTCAGGTCTCTGCTGCAAAGCCACAGCCCCCTCGGGGGCCTCCACCCTCCCACACTCTCCGAGGGTCCAATTTAGACCCTTTGCTACTCCGAACCTGGCCCCTCAGACCAGCAGCAGGGGCCTCACCTGCAGCCCTTGGAAATGCAGAGCCCCGGGCCCCACCCAGACCCGCCCAACCTCGCAGGGACCCGTGTGCACAACAGTCTTCGTGCACGGGTGATCCCCAAGTAAAACAATCACCCACATCGCCTGTTCAGAGCCCGTCTGCCCCCCCGGACGCTGAGCCCTGTCCCCACCGCATGTGGCACACCGCTGGTGCTCAGTCAGGGCTTTATTTTATTTTATTTTTTTAAGATTTTATTTATTTATTTATTTATGAGAGAGACAGAGAGAGAGAGAGAGGCAGAGACACAGGCAGAGGGAGAAGCAGGCTCCATGCAGGGAGCCCGACGTGGGACTCGATCCCGGGTCTCCAGGATCACACCCCGGGCTGCAGGCGGCGCTAAACCGCTGCGCCACCGGGGCTGCCCTCAGTCAGGGCTTTAGGTGAACGAACGAAGCGTCAGCATCAGGAGGGGGATCCAGACGGGGTTTCCTCCCTGGTTCCACCTGGCCTGCCCTGTCCGCACACGCACGTGTCCACAGGTGTGGGGCCCCCCAATGTCCACAGGCCCCGACATCCACAGCACATAACACCCTCTGTGTGTTCTCGTGTATCTACAGATGCAGCCCCAGCGCCCCCACGCGCCCCGACACTGGCAGGCCGTCTGCAGGACACACAGTGGGTCAGCCTGCGCACCCCGCACCCTGCCCCCGTGAAGCTGCTGCCCGCCACCCCCCATCCCCACTTGATGGCGTTCTGGCCATCAAACAGTTTCCAAGGGCCTCAACTAACTGTGGGCACCAGGCGGGCCGATCCCCGGTCTAATCTCGTTGGTGGGTTGGGGAAACTGAGTCCCAGAATGCGGGTTAGACACACAACGCAGTTGGCCGAAGAGCTCCAGGTTAGCGGTGCGGCGTCCGGAATTGCTGGGCCCGGGGTTCAAAGCCTGGCTCTGCCTCCTCTTGGCTATGAGCCCTCCCAAGCTCACCCCAACCCCCACCCCATGTGGGCCTCGGTTTCCCCACCTCTAAGCAGCAGGTGACCACAAGCCCAAACCTACGATGTGGCTATGACGACTAAAGGACACAAGCCAGACCAGTGCCTCCGCCCCCTCAACCTGGGTCATTTGCAGTTTCCGGTGGGGGGGGGGGCACCTTCAAAAGGAGAAATGCGATTTAAATAATGTGTTTTATTTAACCCCCTAGATCCAAAACGGCGCTATTCCCACAAGCAATCAACATAAAAACGATCAAGTAGGCATTTCAAGGGCTGGTTTTCCCACTTAATCCTCGGAGCCTGGTAGGTGTTTTACACTAAGGGCGCATCTCGATTTGGGCGGGCCACGCGAGATCCCGCAGCTCCAGGGGGAGGGCTGAGCGACCAGCAGGACCACCGTGGTGTCGCCAGTGTCACCACCGCGCACCGTCTGTACATTGGAGGCTCTGGCCACATGCGCCCCTGGGATGAACCCGCCCCCGCGGAGGATCCCCCCATCCCCTCTGCCTGAGCACAGAAGTTCTACTTTCAATCTACCTTAAATCCCTCTTGCTTCCAGAAGCTCCCACCAGCTAAAGGCCTGGGGGCCTGGCACGTCCCACTTGGGCTTTTTGAGAATTGGGGTTGAAGAGCAACGCCACCCTCCCCTCTGGTCCCGCTCCCCTCAAGCACCTCTTGGCCAGTGCAGCCCGCACCAGGCTCAAAGGCCTGCAGTGGCTCCCCAGTGCCCGCCGAAGAGCGGGTGGACTTCTGCGCGTGACACTCGAGGACCCCTCCCACCCCGGGAACGACCTACCTGTCCCTTGCCCTCCTGTCCTGCCAGGCGTGTGTCGAAATCCCCAGTGCCACATCCAGGTCTTTCCCGAGGGGGACATCTGCCTTCTCAAGGCCCGGCTGCTCCCCGGGAAGCCCCTCAACCACCCAGACAGGGTAACCTCGCTTTTGCTGCTCAAAGCCGCACAGCCGACTCCTGCTCGCCATCTCTATCGGCTACGTGTGGGTGTGCCTTCTTCCAGGAAGCCTTCCTTGACTGCCCCTGACACAGCCTCGGTTTCCCTAGGCTCCCCCAGCCCACCACACCTCCTTCAGCTCCACCCAACCCCATCACCCCGGGGACCAACTGTTTACCCCACGTTGGGAGCTACTCATTCACTCATTCCACGAGCAGTTATTGTGTGCCATCTGTGTGCTGGGCACTGTCGCAGGCATGGGGACACAGCAGGCAACCAAGATTGTTGCCAAGCCCTGCCTTTCTTGGGGCCCCTCCATCCACTGGGGAGATGGGAGGGGACACATGTTACCAAATAATGGAACTTGGGGACTTGTGATAACATTGACCAAGTAGAAGTGCATCAGGGGGGAGAGATGGTGGCACATGGTAAAGGGGCTGCTCAGGTCCGGGCTTGGGGGGACCGCCTGGAGCAGGGACATTCCAGCAGAGGCCTGGAGGCTGACACGGGACAGCGGGGAGGATGTGGGGCAGGGTGCTCCACGCGGGCAAAGGCCTGGGGGCTAGAACCATTACAGCAGGGAAGGTCCCAGACCCGGGAGGCTCCCCCTGCACCAGACCAGACACCGAGCGTCAATGTCCTCGCCCGGCACGGAAGGCACCGCGACAGGGCCCGGTACGCGCGTGTGGCCCGGCTGGGCGGCCTTGGGCCAGCCGCTCGCCCTCTCTGGGCCCCTCTGCGCCTCGGCAGGGGACTGAGGCAGGGACTCCGAGCCAGGCCAGGAGCCCGCTGCTCCACCCGCCAGGGCCAGGGCGGGGGGCGGGATGCTTCCAGTTCCAGAGAAGGAGCTCCTGCCCCAGGATTCCAGGGGCCCGGCGTCCCCGGGGGGATCGGGTAACCCAGCCCGGCAGCCGGGCCCCCGCGCCTTCCAGGTCTGGTTACCGGCTCTGCTTACAGCTGCCTCCTCCAGCTGCCTCAGTTCCCCCCCGCCCCCCGCCCGCCGTGGCCGCCCAGCCGGGCCTTCGGGGCTGTCTAGGAACTTGGCACAGCAGCCAGAGGGAGTCCCTGGGGCCGCGGCCGTGGAGGGGCTGCGGAGAGGGGCCCCTCACCCTCCAGAGGCTGCTGGATGCCGGTTAACTCGTCCCTCGCCAGACTGGGGTGCAGCGGCGCCTCCTGCTGCCCCCCTCTGTGAATCAGCTCCGAGGCACACAGTAGGCGCTGCCTGAATACCGGCGGGGTGACCGCGCACCGACAGTGCACCTGTAAGGGAGCTGCAAGGGAGCTGTCGATGGGAGACTCTGCTGAGCACCTACTGTGTACCGGCACAGCAGGAGGTTCAGCGCGCCCTGCCAGGGTCCTGCGTGTCAAGGGCTCGGCCCGAGCTGGGCATTCAGGAAACACTCCATTCATGCTGAGTGTCTCTCGAAGAGGACGGTGCTCAAGAGTTCCTGAGCCGCCTTCCACATCCGCCCACGGGGACTGCAGCTAAGATTTCTCGAAGCCCCTACACCCTGTGGCCCCGACGGCCCCCCAGCAGGAACTCATTTCCTGCCCACGCCAGCCCAGCGAGGTCACGGATGGAAAGACAGGCCCAGAGAAGTTAAGCCACTCGGCCAAGGTCACGCAGCACGGAAGGGTGCAGCCGGGATCCCCGACCCCGGGCCCGCTGGCTTATGCCGCCCCTTGCTGCGTGCCCGTGGGCATAGGCTGCGGAGCCCAAATGCACTTCGGCGGGCGAGCAGCGGAGACCCCAGAGAGGCCGCCCTGTCCTCGGGCCACTCGGGGTGGGGAGGCGGCGGCGTGGAGAACAGGTGGCAGGGGCAGGACCTCAAGGGGGGGGCCACAGACTGGCCCCTGGGGCTCCAGGCCCAGACGGGGAGGGGGTGGGGGGGGCTCCTGGGTAATTAATTTTAATCACTGTTTGGAAATTGGGCCGCCAGGAGGCAAATCGGAAGCAGCAACTTGTAATTAGGAACGGGGAAGGGGGGGCTGGCTTCTCCACGATGATGCGGCGACCATTCTGAGAAAATTAAAGTGTCATTTATACCCAGCGGGTAATTAGAGGGCCGGGAGGGGGCCGCCCAAGGGGGTTGGGGGTGCCCAGGGAATCCAGAGTGGGGCTGGGGACGGGGCGGACACCCACCGGTTCCCAAGTGGGGAATTCTGGGCAGGCCTGGGGCCAACAGCCCCGTCCGCAGCCCCACGTTGGCGAGCTGGGCCTGCTCCTGGGGGCAGAGGGCAGGAGAGGCTCGTGCTAGGGGGCTCCCCTCTGGGGAGGACAACCTGGTTCTTGCCCTTGGGGTCCAACAGCATGGCGAGCCCAGCCCTCCTTTCTCGGGATTCTGGGAGCTCTCGTGTCTCCCAGGTGGGCAACCCCTCCACTCGGGATTCCTCTACCCCACCTGCCCCTCCCCCAGAGGCCTTGTGTGGGAGGCCACAGGTATCCTCAAGTGGGACCCCACTGAGAGCTCCTGGACACAGGGAGCAGGCAGGGCTGGGCCGCCTGTTGCTGGGAACGGAAGACCTGGCAAATGAACTCGAAAGACAAAGGCGGGGAGATAGGTCCTGGGGGACAGCCCTGGGGTCAGAGTGGACCACAAGTCCGGGTGAGTCAGGGCTCAGGAATGGCAGAGATGCTGGCAGAGGGATGTGGGCCCTGGGGGATGGGGCGTGAGAACTGCACATTAACGGGGAACAATAGTGGGGGCCCGAGGCCCCTATCTTCTGGATGCCCTCAGAGAATCTTGCCACCCCAATCTGTGCCCCATCTCCCCCCGGAGCCTGGGGCTCGACCCTCAAAGGACAGTGACGGCGAACACCCAGGGGCATCTGTCGTGCTCCAAGCTCTGTGCTGTGGGCCTTACACAAAGTACTAGTGGGGTGGGCGGGGCGGGTTCCTCTTAGCCCTTTACAGTTGGGGACACTGAGGCCCAGAGTGGGTGAGCAACAGGCCCAAGGTTGCACAGCTAGGAAGCGGCCAGGCTGGGCCTGGAATCCAGGCCATACGGTGTAGACCCCGCACTCTGGGCCACAGTGGGCCGCACCCCTCAGAGGAAGGGGCCCCGTTTCCCTCCTCCCGCTCTGTAAGTCCCCCGCCTCCTCTATCCACCACCTTCGCCCCCCTCCTGCCTCTGCCCGGCTGGCCCCCATCGTGGCTCCCCTGGGCCAGTGCGGAGGCCTCCATCCAGTCGCCCAGCTCTGGCCCTAGTGGCCCAGAGACCGATGCCCCCACAGCAGCCAGAAGAGGGCCCTGAGCACCCGAGTCAGGTGCCGCCCTCCTCGGCCCCACCCCTCCAGGGTTCAAGCCTCGCTGGCTGGCAGTAGAGCCCAAGTCCTCCCCTGAGGCCCCCAAGGCCTTGCAAAGCCTGCCTCTCCTTCCCCCCTCCCCCCTCCCTCGCTTGCTTGCTCGCTCGCCCAGCTCAGCCACACAGGCCTCCAATGCACCCAATGCAGCCGGCAGGGTCCTGCCCCAGGCCCTTTGCACCGACCACACCCTCTCCCTGGAATGCTCTTCCTCCAGATCCCTGCGTGACTGGCTGCATCCCACTTTCCAGGCCTCTGCTCCGATGCGCTCCTCAGGGACGCGCTCTTTGACACCACGGGCTAAACAGCCCCGCCCTCCCCGCCTACGTCCTCCACTGTTATTATCTTCAGGAAAACGTGTTAGAGTCGATTGACTTTATTTCCCTAGTCAGGATCCATGTGTCCCCGCCTGGCTGTGGGTCCAACAAAGGCCGGGCCTTGTCGGCCTTGGTCATGGCTGGGTACCCAGCACCCAGCACCCAAGAGCATAGGCAGATGCTTATTAAACCATCTCGAGTGAGCGCAGAGACCGCACAGCTCTAAATCAGATCAGGGCCAGAGGCCACAAGTTTCTGGTTTTCAAAGTTAATATTTTCCCTGGAGTAAGCAAAACAATAGGACTAGGCCTGGCGGGTCCCTTGTGTCCTTGTCTTTAAATGTTCAGCCCTAAGGGACAGAGAACAGCATCCACGCTTTACAAATGGGTAAGCCGAGTCTCAAGAGTGGGCATGAGTGCGTGAGTGAATGAGCAAAGACGCTTGACTCAAGCCCAGGTGGGGCTGACCCGAGTGGGCAATGTCTAAGGGCAATAATTCAGTGAGGGAGGCTGTCTCAACCACCCAGGGGCTCTGACTCTTTGGCCTCCCGGAAAGGGAGAAAGTTCTGAAACTATCAAAGTATGTAGCCACCCCTGTGCTGTGAACTCCTACACATCCACCATAGCCCCAGCCTCAATGCCCCCCTCCTCTGCTCATCTTCTCTGATCCACTGGGCAGAGACTGACGTGCCCCAGCCCCATTTGCTCCTTGTGCCTGGGCTCTGACTCCATGGGGCAGAGAGGGCCAGGGTCGGCCTGTTTCCCCTTCTCTGGGCCGGGAAGCCCCTCGAGGGCCAACTAGGCACTGGAGCTGAAGCTTTCTTCTCTGGGATCCCCCCGTCACCCAGCGTGGGACATGGCACACGGGAGCTTCTGTGGAGTGACGGATCTCCCCAGCTGCCCTGGGGCCAGGTCTCCCCCAGGCTCCTCTGAGAACCCATAATCCTCCTCTGGACTCCTGCAGTTGGGAAGTTCTCCCCTAGGTCCGCCCTTGGGAGGCAAGGTGCATCCTGGGAAACGTAGTCCTCACTGGCCTGGGCCTCTCTCCCTGCAGGGCCCTGGGGTCGGCCACCAGGGGAGGGTCGTGGAGGGGGGCTGCTGGGGCCCCGTACCCCACCTAAAGGAGTAGAAGGGGGGTCCCCGGCCTCTCAAGTGCCCCCCACGGCACATCCTAATGCCCGTCTCTGTACCTGCGCATCCCCCACGGCCGTGATGACAAGAGAGTCCAGCCCGGTCCAGCCCTGTCCGCCCAGGCACGGAACCCTGGCTGGGGGGGTGGGGGGTGCTTCAACCATAGGGTGTGGGGCAGGGGGCTGGGGCCTGAGTCTGGGGCTGCCCTGAGCCCCACGTTCCCCCCCACTTGTGCTCAGTGAGGCCCCGCTCCCAGTCGGCCCTCATCACTGCCGGGTCCGGGTCTTGGACGAGTCAAGCTGAGAATCCCCAGCCCCTTAAGCAGCTTAGAGTCTCAGAAGCACCGTCTCTTAAATGTTACAGTTCAAAACACCCACAGTAGCTGGGAATTTCAGAGCAACGTGGAGGGGCGCCTGGGCCCCAACAGATACCAGATTTATTTTTCCAGGATTCTGGAAAGATGGCTATCAACCTTACTTGCCTGCCTCCCAGGACAGGCAACTCACCACCACTCCATGCAGCTCACTGGGCTTCCAGGAGCCCATCTCCTGGTAGCTACCCTTCCCTTGGGGTGCTTAAGGTCTAAATCGTTGCCCGTTCCCTCCTCTGCTCTAAAACGCCCTGTGGCTCCTAACTGCTCTTGGGATAAGGCCCAAGCTCAACTTGGCATTCTTGGCCGCTCTCCAGCTCTCAGGCCCAATTGCTCATTATCTCCCACCCCGAAAATAGTCCAGCCACTAAGGGCTCCCCCAACACGCCCTGCCGTGGCTATGCTTGCCTCGCCCTCTCCCTCGAATCCCGGGCCCCCTCTTCTCCTGGCAACATCCTTCCCATCCCTCAAGTCCAATTCCAGCTCCCCCTCCTCCAGGCAGTCCGTCCCTGATTCCACCTGTCCTGAGGCCTGGCCGAGGCCTGTCTGGACCCCCAGCATCTCCTGACAAAGAGCCAGGCACACAAGACGGGCCACACCCCGGGGTCAGCCAGGGATACCACCTTCCCAGGAGACGGGAGCGCCCGGCATGTCCTTCAGCCTCCAGGGACCCAGCTCACCTGTTCTGCGGGCTGACGTCAGGGTCACCTTTCCAAGGACAGCTTGATTTCTATCTTCCAGGTCCAGCCCCAGGTAACCCGGCAACTCCTGCCTCAAGCCCTGGGCAGCCACTGCGGTGGACAAACCCTCCTGCAGCCTGTCTCCAGCACCTTCTTAGCCCGGTGGACAGAGGCGGACAGAAAAATCTAGAGGTGGAGGGGGCCCCTCCCGGGGCAGCAATACCTCTGCTCAGAGACACCTTCTCACCTTAAAGCAGAGAAGGTGACAGGATCCTGAGGACCCGTGGGTGCTCAGCCCCGGCACAAGGAAGGCAGGAACTGGCGGGAGAGTGAGGAGGTACAAATCCAGGGCATCCTTGGGTGACCTCTCTTTGCCTCATCTCCCTCCACTCAGGCCCTAAACCCAAAGATCGCCTCCGGGGGAGATGGCAGCCCAGAGAGGGCTAGCCCCCGGTCTGAGGTCACACAGCTGTGCTCCTCCTCTTAGCCCCAGTTTTTCCCTCTATGCCGAAGTTTTTCTTTTAGAGAGGGCTGGGGCACCCGGAGCTCCGGGTCTACATTTCCACGCAGCCCGGAGCGGACAGGGTGTGGGCTCCGGGGTAACCTTCCAGAGGGCTCCTGGGTTTCAGCTGGCGAGGCGGCTCCTTTCCCCCCAGTCCTGTCTGGGAGAAGGAGGGGAGAGGTCTGGCTTCCTTCTCTGCCCACTGCGCCAATTTCTTGGGCCTCAGTTTCCACATCTACTCTTGGGAACGGGCCAGTTCAGGGCTGCCACCTCCCCAGCATTCAACGGATCTCCCATGGGCCACAGTGACCTCCCAGCCAACTTCCCCGAGAGCTTGGGGCCCCCTCCCATGTGAGCCCAGACCCGCCCGGGAGCCCCAGCCATCTCCCCACATCCCTGCACTCATTCTAAATAGAGGTTGGGGCAATTGCCCAGATACATCCCCAGATTCAGCCCTAAAGGAAACCAGGGGCGTGTCCTAGGAGGTGGGAAAGAGGCTGGGTGGGGGGAGCCCATGGAGGAGGGGATGCTCCAGCCAGGGGACTCCTTGAGAAGCTGAGGGAAGGCAGAGAAACAGGAAGAAATGCAATTCTGTAAATGGGGTGGGGGGGTCCCCTCTGCGGGCCACCCTCCCACTTTCCTCCTTAATCCCAAAGCCAGATCCCCAAAGCTTGGAGGCCCCTCCCCAGAACTCCAAGCCTCAGTCGACCTCCAGGCCGCAGGTCAAAGATGACACCCTAGGGGTGGGAGGGGGTGGCGGTGGGGCGAGGCGGGGAGGACGCCAAAGACCTCAGAGGGCCCAACAGGGGCTGAGGGGCTGTGAATCGCCTCCAGCCCCGGGACTCTTACAAATACTCCCAGCTCCAGCATCTACTGGTCCCGGGCAGGGGCAGCGGTGGCTGGGTGGGGGGGGTCCTACAGCAGCGCCCCCTCTGGGAGGTGCCCTAAACTCGGAGGGCGCCCGCAGGCGGAGAGCAGGGCGGAGAGGGGGGGCACGTGACCCCCGCCCCGGGGACCAATCAGCGCCCGCAGGAGGGGGGCCCCACTAGGCGCCCCCACCTCTCCCGGCGCGCTCGGAGAGAGACGCTTTCTTTGTCCCTTTGTCAGCTCTTGGGGGGCCCCGAACCCCCAGGCCCCCACTGCAGCGAGGGGCTCCGGGCCCGCGGGCTCTCTGCCCCCACCGCGGCCCCTCCCCCGCCGCGCGGGCCCCCGGACTCTCCCGGGCCGGGCGTGCGGCAGGAGAGGGCTCGGGGCGCCCAAGGTGCGGCGGCTGGACGCGGAGCGGGGCGGAGGGGTCGCGCCGGGCCAGGACCACCGCACGGGTCCCGGGTCCGCCTCGACTCGGCGCTCAGGGCTCCGCCCCCCAGCACCCCCCGCGCCCCCGGCCAGCAGGCCCCTGTCGGCCCCGAACCCCCCACCTGGGCCCCAATCCAGCTCCCCAGCGGCGCAGCCGCGAGCCCCGTTATTGTGCCTCCCACGGCCCCCCCGGACAGAGTCTCCACCCGCTGCGGTGCCGACAGAACCCCCATTATAGCTGCACATCCAGGCCCCCAGGCAACAATCCAGCCCCCCCCCCCCCCCCCGGCTGCGGTGCCATTAGACTCCCCCATGATGGTGCTTCATTCAGCGCCCCAGGCCCAGCCCCAGCCCCTCCGGAGCGTCGCCACCGGACCCCCATGACGCCGTTCCACACGGCGACCCCCCATCCAGCCCCCTCCCCAGCTGCGTCGCTGACAGATCCTCCCGCGATGGCCCCCCCCAAAGCCCCGCGCCGGCCACATCCATCCCCCTCCCGGCGGCGGGGCCCTCGGGCCCCCATCCCGGCGCCTGACCCGGCCGCCCCGGCCGACGAGTCGGCCCCCCGGCTGCGTGCCGACAGACACCCCGGGACCGCGCCGCCCCCAGCCCCCTCCGCAGACGCCCCGGGGCGCTTACCTCGGAGCCGCCGCGCCGCGAGTGCGCGGGAGGGAGCGCGAGGGCGGGAGGGCGCGGGCGGGGGGGGCCGTGCGCGCACCTGTCCCGGCCCGGCCGGCTCAGCCGGGCATCCCGCGCGGGGAGGGGGCTGGGGGCGCGCGCTCTCCCCGCCCCCGGCCCGCGGCGCCTGGCTGGGGGGAGGGGGCTCAGCCCCGGCCCCCGGCGCGCTGGCGTCGGCTCCGGGGGGGGCGCTGCGCGGCGGCCGGACCCGGGGCGCGCCGCGGCCGCATCTCCTCCGCCCGCCGCGGCCGCCGCTGCGACTCGCGGCTCCGCCACCTCCGCCCCCCCTCGGGCACCCCCCCCACACCACCAAAGCCGGGCCGGAGCCACGCAAAACCCGGCCCGGAGCTACGGCGGCGCGGAACGGAGAGAGGAGCCGGGTGGGCGGCAGGAGGCGCTGGAGGCGGAGGTGGGGGTGGGGGAGCGACCCGACAGGAGGCACCTGCTTTTGTCTAGGTGGGGGGCCTAAGTGATCTCCCCCCCCCCCCCCCCGCCCGACCGACTTCCAGGACTCGTTCCCGCTGGCCAGACTCGCATCCCCAGGATCCATCCCCAAGGGGGTGATGGAGATGATGCGGCGTCATGAACCCCTCCGTCTATGTAGCCCTTTTCATATGTGAGGTCATTTATTCAGTCCACGAGCATCATGTTGAACAACACTCAGTGGACACGTGAAGAAATTGAGGCACAGGAAGGCGTCTCGTCCAAGGTCACTCAGAAATTGTCTGATTTGAACCTAGGCGAGCAGACTGCAGAAATCACCCCCTGCACGGCCTGTCTCCTCTGTCCAGCGCCCATACAGCCTGGTCCAGAATGGGGTTCACAGAGGGCAGCAGGCCTCCCTGAGCCAGTGGGGAGCATTCCTGCCCCCTCCTCTTTTGGACTCCAAGACAAACCCGTGTTCAGGTTTGGGAGATCTCCCTGTAACCTCCCCGACCCTCTGTGACCTTAGGAGAGCAAGAGAACCCTCAGAGCCCTAGTGGTATTATTGTCTGTCCAAAGCACCTCCCCACGTGAGTGTGACAGGTATGCGTATGTCTCCCCCACTGGGTTGTGTGCTGTCCTGTTCCCCCTGGCATCTCCAGTATGCAGTGGGTGCTCAACAAACGTTTTGCTATTATTATGCATTTATCTAGTAGCACTTCTTGCATACACACTGCATGCCCGGTGTCTCCTGAACATTGAACAAATAAATCATCTCATTCATTCCTCATGGAAGCCCCACGAGGCTGCCCCTGATGGGACACCGAGGCACAGAAACGTCCAGAAGCTTGCCTGAGGTCATGGATGGGAAGTAAGCATTGGTTATCTTGCGGCTGGCTACTGAGCACCTTTTATGTATGCTTTACCCTCTTTACCCTCCACGGTTCCCAGCAGTCTGGGGGCTCAGACACATCATGTGGCTCCCACTGGCCAGCAGGGAAGTGGGGATCAGACTCCGAACCCCACTCCTCAGGATACACTGGATCCCAGGCAACCTGCAGCCTCCCTGGCATCTGTGGAGACGATCCAGTTCTTCCAGGCCCCAGCCATCAGCCAGGGGCCGGCCCAGAGACCACAAACCTCCGCAGGCAGCCAGGCCTTCCTGCTAGTGGTTTTGCCCTGATCCGCTTTCCGGCTGAGCCAGAGTCCCAGGCAAATCAGCCAGCACCTGCTCTCCACCAGCCCCTACCCCCCCCCCCCCCCCCCCCCCCCCACTGTCCTGCTGGAAGAAGGAGGCCTGCCTGACAAGGGAGGGGGCTAGGTCAGTAGTCGAGCTTGGCGCCCTGGCTCTGCACCCTCTTCCCACCTCCACACCAGTACTCGTGTGGTGCCCACCCCTTCGCATGCCCTCTCTGGCCCGTGGCCTTGGCCAGACTGGACTCCTTTGTAATCTATTCCTTCAACAAACATTTATTGGACACCCACTGTATGCCAAGTCCTGGGCTGAGCAGCCAAAAAGACACACTGACTCGCTGCTACCTTCAGACTAGCAGGGCCGTAGAAGAACCAGGGGCTGCAGATCTCAAGGTCCAGGACCAGACTGAGATAGGCGGGGCCCTGGGACCCAGTGAGGGTCCAGGAGGACCACAGGGAGGTGACGTGGGGACGATAGAAGGACCATAGATAGATCTGACAAAGATTATGGGGCGAGGGAGGGGTGCGGGAAGGTTACCCTAGGCACAGGGGCCTGCCTGGGACAAAGCCCTGAGGGAGGCCCCACCCCCGCAGGCGGCTCAGCTGCCACCCAGGCTTGGGAGGACATGAATGGGTCTTTCATGCCCTGGACCAAGGCAAGGTCAGGCCGGGCTGCTCCCTCCCCCCCAGCCCTGGGCTCCTGACTGTCTGAGCCCTGACCTGGAGGGGGTGGCAGGAAGTTCACAGTTTGCCCTCGGGGGGAGCTAGGGAGGCCCGGGGAGGGGAAGGGCCTCGCCCAAGGTCACGAGCACCAGCAACACCCTCCTAATTGTATCAGTCTGAGCAATTAGTCTGAGCTCAAGCAGGCCTCAGTTTCCCCTCCTGAGCGGCCGGGTGGAGCGGCGCCGCGCTCCCGTCCCGCTCCGACCCTGGAATCCAGTGCGGGTTTTGCGGGCGCCCGCGTCCGCCGACACCTTCATCCCCGCGCGGCCGGGCTGCGGCCCGGGGTCCGAGGGGGCCGGGGGAGACGCGGAGGGGCCCGGGCGGCCTTGGGGGCCCCGAGGCCGAGGCTGGCCTGGCGCCTGCGGGGAAGGGGAGCCCCGCCCGGCGGCCAGCGCGCCCCCTCGAGCGCTCCGGGCCGGGCCCCCGCGCTGTGTGACCCCCGCCGGCCCCTGCCGGTCTCTGGGCGGCGCTGGGCCGGGCTCGGGGGCAGCGGCTCCGACAGGCGCGCGGCCCCGCTGCGTCCCCGGGGGCCCCAGCCCGGCCTTCCTAACCGGGGCGGGCCCTCCTTTAAGCCCGGGTGCGGGGGTCGTCGCGGCCGGGTCGCGCCCCGACTAGCGGCCGCGGCCCGGGAATCCCCCGGGGGCTCGGGAAGGGCGGCTCCGATTGGCCGAGGCCGCGTGTGACGTCAGGGCCTCCCCGACGCCCCCTCCCCCAGAGGCACGTGGGGGCGGCCGCGGCAGGGGAGGGGCGCGGGGTCCGGGCGGATTCGGGGTGTCCCCCCAGCCCGAGGCGGCAGCTGGGCAGCGCAGACGCGATTCTCCTCGGACAGATTTTTCCCTCGTCCCACATCCCCCTCCAGCCCCCCCAGAACGGCAGCTGCTCGGGCGGCAGATGCGCCGGCTAAATCCGCCCAGCTGGTCCCTCCGCAGAGCTAACCGCCTAGAACCCATTGTGGGTGGGTAGGGGGGTGTGTGCGCGCGCGCGTGTGTGCGTGTGTGTGCACGCGCGCTCCCGGGGGTGGGGGACACGGCCCTGCCCCCGCCCTGCCCCCTGCCCTTCGACCCTCGTTCCTCCTCGCAGGGCAGGGCCGGGTGGGCTGGGACTGCTCCTGTGGACCCTTCCCCAAGTTCCAGTACCCTCCCGGAGCTCCTAGGATTGGGGGACCTGGAGCCCAGAGAGGGTGTGGCCCTGTCCAGAGACTACGCGGCACCCCGGGGCCTGCGGGCGGAGAACGCCCCGGGCGGGGCGCGCAGTACTGATTCTAATGATGAGCTCCTGTGTGCAGCTCCAGGATTCTAAGGCAGGGGTACTACTATCACCCCATTTTCAGGTGTTGAAACAGCACACACACACACACACACACACACACCCGGGGAGGGGGATGGCTTGGCGGCTCACATAGCAGGGAATGGAGCTGGAACTTGAACCCCAGGCTTTTAATAATTTCCAGGAGCTCAGGGACCCCTTAGTTAGGAAGGCTCTTTTTTGCAAAAATATTTTATTTATTTATTTATTCATGAGACACACAGAGAGAGGCAGAGACACAGGCAGAGGGAGAAGCAGGCTCCCTGCGGGGAGCCTGATGTGGGACTCGATCCCAGGACCCCAGGGTCACGCCCTGAGCAGAAGGAAGATGCCCAACCACTGAGCCCTCCAGGCATCCCTGGAAGACTCTTAAGGCAAGTGATTTGGGGTCACTCACTCAAGTGAGTGGGGTCTTGATGGCCCCTGTGTTTGGGCCCCTCTGAGCCCGGCACAGACCTTCCCTCTTTTGCTTCTTCAGCCCCATTGGGTGTCACTCTCATCTGGAAGTACTGAGGGTCCAGGAGGTTTTCCTGGAGGAAGAGGATGTGGATCCACTCTGAAATTTTGGGGTTTAGCTGTCAAGGGCTTGAGGGGTCTTTGAATATGTCCTCTTATACCCAGCCTGTCCTGCCTCTGAGCCTTTGCACTTGCTGTTCTTCCCGACTAGAATGTTGTCCCCCCCCCCATCTCCAATCTGACCTACCCTGCGCCCCTCAGGTCTCAGCACAAATGTCACCTCCACGACTGCTGCACCATCCCTTCCTGTCCTCTTACCCTGCTTTGGTTTTCTTCATTTGATTTTTCACAACCAAATATTATACATTGTTTCCCCCATAGCATTGTTTCGTTCCCTGCTGAACCCCCATTGCTTAGAACAGTACCCAGTAGGTACTCCATAAATGCTTGTTAGCCAGACATCGCAGGGATATGGGCATGAAAAGGGGGCCAGAGGGCAGAGGGGAAGGCGCAGTTGGTGGTTCCGTCTTGATGTGTGTCTAGGAGCCTGGGCCTTGACCCTGGCCTGTGGTCCCTTCATCCAAAAGAGCCCTCCCAGACCCCTTCTCCTTCTGTGCTTCCCCCACTCCTCCCTCCTTCCTGGTCCTCCAACAGTCCTGCCTCTGGACCTTTGCACAGGCTGTGCCTACTGCCTGGTGGAGATATTCTTCCCCTAGATCTCTGAATGGTTCCGTCCTCCCCTGCTCAGGCCTCAGCTCAAATGTTCACCCCAATGTGTCCCCATCTAAATAACCACCACTCTCGGGGCCCCTGACTGGCTCA
This sequence comes from Canis lupus familiaris, assembly GCF_011100685.1. Lineage (NCBI taxonomy): Eukaryota > Metazoa > Chordata > Mammalia > Carnivora > Canidae > Canis > Canis lupus. The sequence continues at coordinate 55,540,090 of NC_049241.1, read as the reverse complement.
GCTGGTAAAGCGTGTGACTCTTGATCTGGGGTTTGTGAGTTGGAGACCCATGTTGGGTGTAGACGTTATTTAAAAAATAAATCAATAAAATAAATAAATAAATCAATAAATGGAAATCCCACGGAAGGGGGAAACCATAAAAAATAATTTAAAAATCACCACCATTTTCTCTGCTGTGATTGCTCTGCTGTACTTTTGATTGATGGCATTTCTTTTTATCATTTATTTGTTTCTCTTGCAACCCCACCCTCATTCCCTGCTGGTTAGCCGTGCCAGGGCAGGGCTGGAGTCTGCCTTGGTCTCCACTGGGTCCCTGGGGGCTAGGACAGGGCCTGGCACACAATAGGCACTCAACAAGCATGTTGAACAGATGAATGAATGAATGAATGAATGAATGAATGAATGAGGGGCCTAGGAGCTCTCTAGAGTGTGTCCTTGCCATATGGATGGGGGAACTGAGATTCAGTGGGGAGCCCAGGGTCACACAGTTCCCTTAAGAGCAAAATAGGGCAATAGGAGATCACCCCTTCAGGCTGGGGAGGGGTACCCCGTGAAATAACCACTAAAGGAGCATGTATTAAGCACCTACGGTGTGCACTATAGGCTCCAGGCACTTTGCACATTTTCAGCTGGGCTGGGGATTTGAACCAGGGCCCCGGGTCGCAGAGTTTGCCCAGATCCCCCTCCCCCATAGAGGTTTGCGCAGGGCCAGGCAGTCGGTGGGGAATGGCTGAGGGCTGCCCAGCCTGCCACCCCCTCCCCAGCCCCTCGCACCTGGGGGCTGGCCTGACTGCGTCTGGCAGGAGCTAAAAGCGCCACACACTGGCCCAGGAAACATTAGAGAGAAGCAGCAGGATTCACTGCCTGATTTGTGAGGAAATTAGAGCAATTACAAGCACTTCCTCAGCTCTGAACCACTGGGATCCTCCCCCCAAGGGCCCAGGTGTGTCCTGGGCTGTCCCAGTTTGTCCCAGAACCCCCTTCCCCAAGGCCTCATGTGCAAATGAGGGAAGACACACTGTAGTCTCCAGAAGTGGGAAGTACAGAGGGAAGGATCCAGAACCTTTGAGCCCTGGGGTCTGTCCTTGGATGTGGATAGAGAGGGCTCAAGTCCACTGTCGCTTGAGGGGAGGAGGAGAGAAGGTGTCACATTATCCCTGTTCAAAATCTGCCCTCCCTGGGCTTTCTGCCCCAACTTAGTGAACACACAGAGCTCCTTCCTCAGGGCCTTTGCACGCGCCGCTCCTGCTTGGGAAGATCCTTGTGTGCCTGGCCAGTGTTTCTGTCTCCCAGAGGCCTTCTCTAACCATTTTGGGGGACAAGGTAGCTCTTTCCCACCTTGTTTCCTTTCCTCTAAAATCATCTCATTAACCCATTTTTGAATCAATCATAGAGGGGTGAGCTGCCCTTCATTTGAAGCAAGCAAGCCAGCCGGCCAGTGGTGGAACTGGTGTGCTCTCTGCAGGAAATTCTGGCCCACGTTACAACATGGATGGATCTGTACGACACTCCGCGGAATGAAAGAAGCCGGACAACAAAGGACACGTCCTGCACGATGACCCCACGCCCAGGAGGTGCCCAGAGGAGGCCCGTGCACAGAGACAGAGAGGAGGTGGTGGGAGCCAGGAGTGGGGCAGGGGGTGGGGGGTCAGTGCTTCCTGGGGACAGGGTCTCCGTGTGGGGAGATGGAAGGTTCTGGAGACGGAGGGTGGGGGGTGCACGGCGGGGTGAGTGTGCTTCCTGCTTACTGCCACGGAATGGAACACTTACAAATGGTTAAAACAAATATTACATCATGTACAGTTTGCCACAATAAAAATAAAAGGAGAATCAAAACTGTTATGGAGAAAAAAAACCAGATGGCGACAGCGGGCGGGGGGGTGGGGGGTGGCATGTGTGTGAATGACCTCAGCTGGTGCCAATTCGGTCATTGCCACCAGGACTCTCGACTCAGGTGACGCTGACGTCAGCATGTGGAGGTGCCATGGGTGGGTGCTGAGCTCACATTCCTCACTTGTATTTCTCGTGCCCTTGCGCACCCCCCGCCGGGACCACCTCTGCTCAGGCCACAGGACCTCCACGGGCTTCAGGGAGCAGAGCCGAGCCCATGGGGCTTGCCCCTCATGGAGCGACTTATTCAGCTAGTTTTACTGAGAACCTGGTCTGTACTGGGCTCTCCTGGGTGCTGCTGGGGACACAGTGGGGACCGGGACAGAGCCAAGGCCTGTCCTGGCGGAGCACGGGGCTCAGGGCAGGACAAGGTTAATTTATTTGACAAGTATTTATGGAGCACCTACTGGACGCCCAGCTTGTTCTAGTCGTGGGGAGCGCGGCGACGGACAGAAGAGACGAGTCCCTGGCCTTGTGCGGCAGACCGGCGTTCCAGTGGGGTTGACAGATGTGAAGCCACATAAACAAGTGAAATCTATTCTGGGCCAGATGATGCTAGAGAGAAAAATTAAGCAAGGAAAGAAGATGAGGAGTGCAGGGGTGGGAGAGACTTTAAACAAGGGGGTCAGGGAAAGCCTCATGGAGGAGGTGACATCTGGAGACTGAAAGGAGGTGAGGGGAACACTTGTGTAAACATGGGGAAGAAGAGAGCATCGTGTGGGGCGAGACAGCCAGTGCAAAGGTCCTGGGGCAGGACCATCCATGGCCTGTCGGAGGAGGTGTGTGGCTGGAGCAGCGTGAGCACAAGCCAGTGAGGGGGAAAGAGGGAGTGGGGGCAGGTCGTGCAGGGCACTGTGACCCTCAGGAACCCCCTTTCCCCTGCCTCAGGGCCTTTGCCTGTGCAGTTCCCACCTCCTGCCTGCTGCCTCCCTCCCTCCCTCCCAGACTCACCCACCAACTTCTTCCTTCCCCACGTGAATGTCTCAGCTTGAGTCTTCCCCACTCCAGCCTGGGGCCCCAGGGCCTCTGGCTGTGTCAGTCCAGGCCCGTGGGCTCGGTCTCAGCACTGCCCAGCACAGAACCTGGCACAAAGCAGGCGCTCAGGAAAGACTGAGGCACGGGGTGAGGTCCAGGGGAGCGTCAGGGAAGCCTCTCTGCCTCCAGGGTCCCACTGAGCGATGGCGATCCTCATCCCAGCCCTGCCCTGGAAGTGCCACCAGGCCAGTGGCTCCCCTTGTCCGGACTCAGTTTCCCCTTCCAGAAGATTCCAGCCAGCCACAAAAGTGGCAGAGGTAGGAAACGTGCGGTGGGGGGCAGAAGACCCTCCCCAAGCCATGCCCTCCTACGTCACTGGCCGGGCCTCCCTCCCTGTGTCCTTGTGTCCCTGAGTCCGTCCTTCCATCCCCCCCCCCCCCCCCCATGGCTTCCTCTTGCTCTCTTGCTGTCTCTGCAGTTTTGGGTCTTCTTGCATCTTGGGATTTCTCCCCACCTGCCTCTAACCCTTTCCTGCCTCCCTAAGCCTGTCCCCACCTGCTTGAGTGGAGACCCCCAGGGGGCTGAGACAGCCACCCACCCCCTAGTTCCCAGTTCCCCTAGGCCAGTGGGCTTTCCGGATGGGGGCTGGGGGGGGGGCTGGGGGGCAGAAATAAATACTCATATCATTTACATAAAACCTGCTCCATTAGCATAACGATAGCAGGAATCTACAGAACCGGGCAAGGGAAATACTAACTTTAATGACCAACGAAGCAGGGGAACAGCTTGTCCTAAGTCCACCCCGTTTTTACAAACGGAGAAACTGAGGCCCATGGAGGTGAGGTCTAGACAGGGCCTCTGCCTTCTCAGGAAGTGGGGGTGGGGGTGGCAGGGAGGGGGGAATCCATGGACTCAAAATAAGAAGACAATGAACAATTAAAATAATTTCAGATTGCTGTAAGGGCGGTGGGGGGGGGGGGAATCAGGAGCAGTAGCCGCCTGGGAGCATCAGGGAAGGCTTCTCAGAGGAGGTAACATTTGCCCTGAGACCTAAAGGAGAGGTAAAAGTCAATTTGGGGTGGGGGGATACAGGGAAAGGGCAGAGGGGACAGCACACGCGAAGGCCTCGGGGTAGGACTATGCCTGGCGTGTTGGAGGAAGGAACAGTGAGGAGATGCAAGCGTCTGGAGAAGGTGAGCAAGGGGGAGAGAGGGAGGAGGGGAGGGTGGGGAGAAAGTGGGGCTGGGGGGCATGAGGAAAAGTTTGGATTTTTTGTCAAGGGCACTAGGGAGCCATGAGAGAGTTTATAGTGAGGAAGGGAGATGATCCAACTTTTAAAAAGGTCCCTCTCGGGGATTCCTGGGTGGCTCAGCGGTTTGGCGCCTGCCTTTGGTCCAGGGTGCGATCCTGGGGTCCCGGGATCGAGTCCTGCATTGGGCTCCCTGCATGGAGCCTGCTTCTCCCTCTGCCTGTGTCTCTGCCTCTCTCTCTCTCTATGTCTATCATGAATAAATAAATAAAATCTTTTAAAAATAAATAAATAAAAATAAAAAAAGTCCCTCTGGATGTCCTTGGGAGATGTACCCGGGGTAGGCAAGGCCCCCGGGGACCAGGGAGGTGACTGCAGTGGCCTGGGGGAGCAAGTCGGGAGCCTGGACCAGGGCAAGGGGCCACAGAAATGGAGAGAAAGAGGCGGATCTGAGCAGTATTTTGGATGCAAAGACAAGGGATTGGGGGAGTGAAAGAAGAAAGAATCCAGGAGGACCCCCAACCATTTCCCTGGAGTCCCTTCCCCAAGCTGGGTCCTCACCCCCCCACCTCTCCCCTCCTCCTTTGTGCTTGGCTCATATCACCTCCACCAGGAAGCCCTCTGGACTGCCCAGGCCGAATCAGAACTGCCTGCCTTGGCCCTGCCCACTTCCCAGTGCTCCACACAGCACACAAGTCCCCGTGTGTGCCCTAAGAGAAAGAAGGAAGATTCCAGGGTTCTAAGACCTGAAGGTTCTGACCACCCCAGGGTCCTCACTTCTGGGCTGAGAATCTCACCTGCACCTCCCCGGACAGGCCCAGGGATGCTCCTCTTTTTCTCAGCCGTCTTGGGGCGGGGGCGGTGGGAGGAATCGGGGGCAGGTTGAGCTCATTAGGGGAAACCAAGTCACCATTAGCCGCTTGCCTCCAGGGCTTTCCGGTCGGGGTCCTTGGGGCTGGGGGCTTTGGTCCGGCCACTGGAGCAGGGGCCCTGCCAGGAGAGATCCGGAGTGGGAGAGGCAAGCCCGGGAGGGGTGGAAAGTGTCTATTTTTCCTGCTGCAGCTGTATTTATAGATTCCCTTTGATGTACCAGCGGTTGGCTGACCTGGTTCTTCGCTGCTGCGGGAGGAAGACAGGTTCTTGGAGCTGCGTCTTGGAGCTAGGCGGCGGGTCCCGGGGGGGGGGGGGGGTGCCTGGGTGTGGAAAGCCTGGGTGTGCAGTGACTGGGCCCCTGGACTTGGGAGGGGGGAGCCAGGGAGCCAGCCTCGGTTTCTCTCTCTTTTTTTTTTTTTTTAAACGCTTTTATTTCTTTATTCATGAGAGACAGAGAGGCAGAGACACAGGCAGAGGGAGCAGCAGCCTCCCTGTGAGGAGCCCCATACGGGACTCGATCCTAGGACCCCAGGATCACAACCTGAGCCAAAGGCTCAAACGCTGAGCCACTCAGGTGTCCCTCGGTTTCCCTGTTTGCAAAAAACGGGGCTGTCAGTGTCCTGTTCTCGGAAAGTCGAAAACGTGACTCATTCCTACATAGAGTAAAACACGCGACAGTGGTTGATTAAGTCATCATACAGGGAACCAGTTCAATGGTCAAGGTGGTTCTAAGAGCATTTAAGGAAACTGGGTATTTATCAGGATTTTTCCTTTTGAAGATCATTAGGGTACAATCAGCTGAGATACGAGCTCGTGAATGTCCTACATGCCACGAAATTCTCTTTCCTACCACCTGCAAGTTGCAAGTTCACTGTATCTGCCCAGGGCCCGGGCTCTCAGCGGACGATAAAGAGCAAAGCCGAGGGGAAGCACACTGGTGGCGAGCAAGCTAAGCTGCCCTGTAGAACTTTCCATGACGAGGGGTGGGTTCGGAACCCACGCTTTCTCACGCGGCGGCCACCGGCCATGGGGCCCTGGGGCAATTATTACCCGGTGGCTAGTGTGAGCGAGGACCTGGATTTGTTATTTTATTGGAGTCGACTTAGATTTAATAAAATTTCAAATAAAATTGACGTCGTCATCCGTGGCTAGTGAGATCGTATTGGACATCGCGGTGAAAATGAAATAATCTGTGCCAGCCGCACCCCCCGCGGACCACTGAAAGCACCGGCTGTACTCGCTCTTCCTTCACCCCCAAGCTTTATATATGTTATCTTAACAGGTATAAATAACAACGGTAGCATGACGGCAGCGATCATCACGGCCCTATTCAGGGAGCAGCCCCGCGGTGCGGGGTGTCACCACCCAGGCCCTAGGAGAAGGGTCTCGTTGAGCCCAGTGGGTCCCCTCTTTGTAGCTTTGTGACTTCATGCAAATGGCTTAGCTTCTGTGGACCTCGGTCCCCACGTCTGCCAAAAGACACTTCTATTAAGGGTTCCCATGACCTCATTTGATTTGGGGAAGAATTAAATGAGCTAATCCATCTAAAGAAGGCACAGGCGAGCTCGAAACCCATGCTATTGTTAGTTCTCCTGGATGGATTCTTTCACCCCCGGGAGTCCTAGAAACTTGCTCGGTTTTCACATCTGTGAAATGGGGTCAAACTACACTTGAGAACTCAGAATCTTGCTGCAGAGGCAGAGCTCATTCGTAGAAATGTTCTGAGCCCGGCTCCGGGCACACGGTAAGCACGGGGGTGTGGGTGTTCCTGCTGGTGGTGGTCACGACCAGAGAGGGTGACTAACTTCCCAAGGCCCTATTACAACCAGGCAACGCCAGGGAACTGGGAGTTGAAGTGGGGTCCTTCCAGCTGAGGTCGGGAGCAGTGCCAGGGCTCTCCACCGGGTCAAGAGGGACGGCGTCGGGCCTCTGAGGACCCGGCACCCAGGCTCCAGGGTTAAGCCCATGCGGCAGCTGAACTTCCGTGCATCTACTCCTCTGAAATCCCTGGGAAGCAAGGCGTCAGGTGTTCCGGAACAGGCGCCTGCTCTTGACAGGCCACACACACATGGAGGGACAGCTGGCGAGGACTGGTGGGCCAGGGAGGAGGGGCCCAGGGGATGGGGGCACCTTGGCCAGAAGAAGAGGTCACAAGCTGCCCCAGTGAAGCTGCCCCCAGACAGGGGCCGTGAGCCTTCTCTCCACAACCCTCCAGACCTCAAATCTCTCATTGACGTTTGGCAAATATTTAGGGAATGCCTGCTGTGCACCACGTGCCCTGCTGAACCCTCTCCTTAAGCACTGTGAAACTAAAGCTCAGAAAGCCATGGTCACCTGTCCAGGTCACACAGCAAAAAGAATGACAAAGCTGGAACTGCAAGCCAGGGGCTCTTGCTCCTGCCTCAGGGCCTTTGCACCTGCTGTCCTTGACCCTTCCCAATTAGCCCTGTGTAGATGATACCTCCTATAAGAAACCTTCCTGAATCCATCAGCTCCCTAACAACTGCATCACTGTCTTTTGACCCCCACTGACCCACTGACCATCTCCCCATGTTGGGGCTGTATCCCCTGCCCCCAGCACAGGCTTGCAGACAGCAGGTACTTCTTAGATGATAAGATGAATAGAAGAGGGTTGCCTGGGTAGCTCAGCGGTTGAGTGACTGCCTTCGGCTCAGGGCGTGATCCCAGAGTGGGGGAATCGAGTCCTACATCAGGCTTTTTGCATGGAGCCTGCTTCTCCCTCTGCCTGTGTCTCTGTCTCTCTGTCATGAATGAATAAATAAGAATCTTAAAAGATAAACAGAAGAATGAAGTCAGAATTTCTACCCATCCTCCATTTCAAAATTGGTCCCTTGATGGGAGGTGTCCCTCGGTGCCAGAGGTCTACACTGGGATTGAAGGGGATAGGCATGGATGAAGTTCTTCTTTCAGTTTCTGGAATTCCCCTGGACTGGGAATTCCAGATAGGGGGTCTCTGTAGGTGTGTGCTGGTTAATCAATCGGGCGGGGAGGGGCACCGGGTGCCCCCAGAGAGGGGAACCTCAAAAGCCCTGGCTGTTCTAGTCGCAAAATATGTAGGTGTTGCTGCAGTTGAGGAAGGGCCAGGGAGGCCCCATGGGCGAGGGGGTCCCATTTCTTTTTTTTTTTTAATATTTTATTTATTTATTCATGAGATACACAGAGAGAGAGAGAGAGAGAGAGAGTGGGGGTCCCATTTCTATTTGGACTGTCGTGTAAGGACTGTCCCAGGCCATCCTCTCCTCCGAAGGAGCTGAAAGGTAGGAGGGGCTCAGAAGGGGGATGAGGCCCAGAGTGGGACTGGGGTCAGGGAGGGGAGGGGCGCGGAAGGGGAAGGAGGCTCAGGAAGGGGCGGGGCTCGGTGAGGAGAGGGGGCTCAAGGAGGGGAGGGGCTCTGAAGGGCGAGGGGTCTCAGGAGGGCGTGTCTCAGAAGAGGGAGAAGGTTTGGGGAAGGAGGAGACTCAGAGTGGGCGTAGTTCTCCGGGAGGGGAGAGACTCCGGGAGGGGTGGGCCCAAGGGCGGGGAAATAGGGGCGGGGCTCAGGAGGGGGCGGGTCGGCGCACCTGCCTCTTGGGTCTCCCCCCACCCCCCACCCCCCCCAGGGACCCCTGGACTCTGGGGTTAGGGGTGGAATCGTGTCACCGGGTTTCGGGTCCATCCAGAAACCTGCCCTCGTCCCCAAGGCTCAGGGTCGCTCCCAGCTCGCACCCCGCCCCCCCTTCTCGGGTCCTCCGGGTTCCCCCCACCCTCCTCCCCACCCCCCCCAGTCAGCTGTGTCCGTATTTATAGCGGTGAGGACCCACGTCGCTTTACTTCCGAAAGGGATCCTGTCCCTCGCTCCTGCCTTCGGAGCCCCCACACCTGTTCCCGGCACGAGCCACGCGGCAGGGGGCGGGGCGGCCTCGCTTCTGGAGCCGCGTGGGGCAGGGGCCAGGACCCCCCCGTCCGAGGCCCCGCCCCCTCGGAGCCCCGGTCCCGGGTCCCCCGGCCTCCCCCGCCCCGAACCCCCGTCTGATCTCAAGGCCCCCTCCCTGCACACCAACCCCGAGCTGCCCGGTTCCCAGGCCCCCGAGGCCCCCCGGCCCACCCGCCGCGGTTCTCCTCTGCCCCGCGCTTCGTCCCGGCTGCGGGCGCGGGGGCTGGGCGGGCAGGGGTCCGCGGGAGGGCGTGGGAGGGCGTGGGAGGGCGGGCAGGGGTCCGCGGGAGGGCGCGGGAGGGCGGGCAGGGGTCCGCGGGAGGGCGGGGGAGGGCGGGCAGGGGTCCGCGGGAGGGCGTGGGAGGGCGCGGGAGGGCGGGCAGGGGTCCGCGGGAGGGCGTGGGAGGGCGGGCAGGGGTCCGCGGGAGGGCGTGGGAGAGCGTGGGAGGGCGGGCAGGGGTCCGCGGGAGGGCGGGGGAGGGCGGGCAGGGGTCCGCGGGAGGGCGGGGGAGGGCGGGCAGGTGTCCGCGGGAGGGCGGGGGAGGGCGGGCAGGTGTCCGCGGGAGGGCGGGGGAGGGCGGGCAGGGGTCCGCGGGAGGGCGCGGGAGGGCGGGCAGGGGTCCGCGGGAGGGCGTGGGAGGGCGGGCAGGGGTCCGCGGGAGGGCGTGGGAGGGCGTGGGAGGGCAGGCAGGGGTCCGCGGGAGGGCGGGGGAGGGCGGGCAGGGGTCCGCGGGAGGGCGCGGGAGGGCGGGCAGGGTTCTGCGGGAGGGCGCAAGAGTCCCCCCCCCTTCCCCCGCGGCCACTGGTCTCTGGGCAACACTGGCCAACCACGAGCAAGCAATGCGGCCCTGCGAGCCTGGACTGAGGCGGCGCTGCCCCCGGGAGGGGCCTTAGCTGGGGGACGGGGTCTTAGGCGGCTGGCGGACCCCGCTGCCCCCGGATGGAGAGAGGTGAGTGAGCCGGAGCCCTGGGAAGCCTTTTCTGGGCGCTGTCCCCACTGTGTCCCCTTCGGACCCCACACCCGGTTCCCTGGGGCCCCCACAACCTGACTGCTGGATTCTGCTGTGAAGCCCACACCATCCTTGGGGAAACCTCTCCCCGCCCTCCCCAGCGTTTGGAGACTAGGCCCTGGGGCAGGGGCATTTGGAGACCGAGCCCTGGGGCAGGGCTGAGGACTAGAGCCCCAGCTCTGGACCACCCCCGAGCGCGGCCCCACGGCTCTACGGCTCTACTGAGCCTCTTTCCTCGTCTACACAACACGCAGGTAGCAGGACCCATGGGCTGGATTGTTCTGTGGGTCCCGTGGCTCCCGCGAGGGAAATCAGGGAAATCAGACGCTTAGCCCGGACGGGGTCAAACTCAGGGCCGAGGTCCGGGACCAGGTCACTGCTCCAGGCCTTGGTTTCCTCCTCAATAAAATGGGGATTGTCACAGTGTGCACTTCCCCAGATGTTTTTTTTTTTTTTAATTTTTAATTATTTATGATAGTCACAGAGAGAGAAAGAGAGAGAGAGGCAGAGACACAGGCAGAGGGAGAAGCAGGCTCCATGCCCCGGGAGCCTGATGTGGGACTCGATCCCGGGTCTCCAGGATCGCGCCCTGGGCCAAAGGCAGGCGCCAAACTGCTGCGCCACCCAGGGATCCCCCCCCAGATGTTGAAGCAGGTAGTACACACACCCGCTGGCCCCTGGTGACCCCGCATCAGTGGTAGCTGTGACTTTTATTCTTCATGTTCCTTTTATTTCCCTCTTAGTTTGGGTCTTTATGGGGCTCAGAGGGGCTATGGTGGGGGTCATGTTCCCAGGGCGTCCCAGGCCCCCCGGGCTGGAGGCAGGGGTTCGGGTAGGTTTGTGTGGGACTGCTGAGTGGCCGAGCAGGCTTCCACCTCACCCCCTCCCTCCACCTGTCCCCGCAGCCCCCACGGTGGGTGCCCCTGCCAGTGGCCACCTTCCCGGAATGCATTTTCCCGATATGGGGGTCAGGAGTGCCCCATCGGAGCAGATTTGGGCGGGGGCAGGACAGAGAAGGGAAAGTGGGAACAGTGAGTTTAGACAGACCTCTCAGAATTTGATGATAAAGAGCAGAAAAACAGAGTGGTCACTGGAGAGGAACGAGAGATAAACACAAGGTTGTTTTTTTTTTTTTTTTTTTTTAAAGACGCAAAGTGTCTTGAACAGTGTAAACGCTCACCGCCGCTAAATATACTTTTATTAGATAATAATTAAAATCATTATCCTAATGACGGTTATTACCAGTTCCCGACGCTTTGGGCAAATCCCAGACGGCACCGAAGTCTGTCATTCCCTTCAGCCCACAGAGGAAGGGCTCAAAGTGACAGCAGGTGCCAGGGGCCCGAAGCCCAAGGTCTAGACCCAAGGGTGTCCATGTGGAGGCGTCGTTTCTATTTTCATGCTTTGGTGGCAAAGCCCAGGAGGCTGCCAATTCTTGCCTCTCTGACGGTGTGGAGCAGGAATGAGCCTCTCCAGGGAGGGTGAAAGCTGGAACCAGCTTCTAGAAGCTGGTCAAGTGGGGAAGGCCCCAGACCAAATCAAGGTAGGGAGCTGGGAGGTGCCAGTGGCCACCTTCCCCCCCCCCCCCACCGTCCCCACCGTGGACAGTTTGCAGGCTTGCAGGCTATGTCTGAGAGGGGCTGCTCCCATAGTTGGGTCTGAATGCTGATAGTTTCTGCCAATGCACATTTATTGAGTACCTACTGTGTGCCAGGCCTGTCTGGGGGCTCTGGGAACTCAGGGCCGGTTGTGCCAGGTATTAACGAAGAAGCTCCCAAACACGACACATACAACTGTGACCAAGAGAGTTTTAAGGAATCAGAGACTCACAAGGGGATGAGGGAGCCAGACTGAGGAAGAGACACCTGAGCCAAGAACAGAAGCATGGGCAAAGGTCCTGGGGCCACGTGCCCTGAACTAGCCCATTGTTTTCCAGTCTCAGAACCTCCTCCTCTACCCCATGTGTGAGATGGAAATAATCAGGCCTGCGTGCACTTGCGGCCACCCGTGCCCTCCCGGCATGCTCCAACGTTGCCTTTGTTAGGCTTTACCCTCCTCCTCCCCGCCCAGGGACCAGCTTGCCTAGGACATGCATTTGTGCAGGTTCACGTGGCAGGGATGGCCAGTCCACAGGTGGGCGGGGGCCCCAGTCCTGGGGGCCGGAGACCCGAGAGAGAGGAGGCAGCGGGGCCTCCTCCTGCGAAGCACAAGGTCCAGCCCTCAGGCCTTCCTTCCTCATCTAGAGCAAGGGGCCCCCCTCCCACCCGCCGTGGCCTGGCCCCCGCCCAGCGCCGACCTCGAGAACTCGAGTCCCCCCGGGGATGCGGGCAATCAATTAGAATTGGCAGCCGCTGCCTAAGTAAAAGGCTTCCTTTAAGGAGGAGGCAGGAAGAGCTGCTGCGGGCCGCAGCGGCGGACTGAGCCAGGGCTACAGGGTCCGGGCTGGGTGCAGGGGCACAGCAGGGCCAGGACGCACGGCCGTGCCTGTCCAGGGCCTCGCAGTCCCGTGGGAGTGACACACATGACACCAGGTAACCCACATGGGGTGTGATGGGAACGCACGGGCAGCAGCAGGGACCAGACAGGACATCGGGGTGGCGGGCTTCCCGGAGGAGGTGATACATAAGCTGAGCTCTGAGGGACACATAGTCGTGAGTCCTGAACGGAGAAGGGAGAAGGCACATTGCGGCTCGGTTAGGAATTATCCCGCGCCTTCTGGTTGTCTAAAGCGGCAACAACCAACTGCAGGTGACATGATCACGCTCCCCCGGAGATGTCCGTGTCCTGATCCTGGGGACCTGTGACTGGGTTACCTGACCTGGCAAAGGGAGCCTAGGCTGCGGGTGGAATTAGGGCTGCAAATCAGTTGAGGTTAAAACGGAGAGATGATCTTGGATTATCCGTGGGAGCCCAGTGTCCTCGCAGGGGTTCTTGTAGAGAGGAGCAGAGGAACCCGAGGGAAGCGATGCGAGGAAGGCGCGGGGCCTTGCTGGCTGTGAGGCAGAGGACGGAGGAGGAAGGGCCGGAGCCCAGGAAGCTTGGCCTCCAGATTCTGGAAGAGGCTCCATGGGGTTCCAGAGCCTCCTCCTGGAGGACCAGCCCTCTCCCCCACCCCCCACCCCCGGATTTCATCTGGTGAGGCCCCTGCCAGACCTCTGGCCCCAGGACCTAAAAGTACTAAATGTGTGTGGTTTGAAGTCATAACTTTGAGGCAGACCTTGGGGGCCCCTGGCTTGTTGCCGTGACGCCCCGGTGTCTGCCCCCCGTCGTCACATGGCCAAACCTCCATGTGTCCAAATCTTCCTCGCTTTTCTCAGAGACCCCACTCCCGGCTCACTGGTGCCGGAGATCCTCAGCGGATGGCACCTGCGAGGAGCCTGCTTCCACATAAGGTCTCATTCTGAGGTTTCGGGATGGGGGGGCGGGGGAGCAACAAACTTGACTTTTTGTCTGCTTCCTCCTGTGAAGTGCCAACCCCAGGAGGGCGGGAGCTCTCCGCCCTTGGATCCCACAGCGTCCCCTATGCCTGGAATACTGCCTGGCCCACAGTAGGCACTCCGTAAGTGTGCATTCGTTCGGCAAGCGGTTATGAGGCGCCCATGGTGTACGGGGCCTGCGGGCCCTGGGACTGATCCTAGGGAGCAGGCTACGGGGCCTTGGTCTTTCCACACCTTCTCTGCAAAAGGAGGAAATGTCCAATTCTTCAGTGATGCAAGGGTCGGAGGCAAAGAGTGAGGGCTGGCGAGAGCTTGACCTCTGGGTCTTCTCTGTACAGCCCTGGATATGGGGGACTGGGAGGTGGAGGGGGTGGGCAGGGTGCTTCGGCAGGAGGAGTGAGCCCCGCTAGGGGTCGGGCCAGGATTGGGGGGCAAAGGTGGATGGAAGGGGTCTCCCGCAGGAGCTGAGGACAGAGGCTGCACGAGGGGTCCTGGCTTCACTGCAGTGGCCAAGACTATCTGGGGGCCCTGTCTCCATGGGGCTCCCAGTCCTGTAGGAGTGATGGACTCAGCACCAGGGAATCACAACTTAGGATGATGAGGGTCATGATGAGGGACCCCCCCCCAGGTATTTTGGGGATGTGGGTAAGGCACCTGGCTCAGTCTGGGGATCGGGGAAAGGCTGCCCACAGAGCAAGGGTGATTGAAATTGGGACCTGAAAGCTGAGTAAGAGTAGGAAGCAGAGAGAACCTGGCCCAGGTGGGGGTTCAGCATGTACAAAGGGCCTGGGGTGAGAACCAGAGAAAAGAGTCTTTTTAAGAACTGAAGATGGAGGGGATCCCTGGGTGGCGCAGCGGTTTGGCGCCTGCCTTTGGCCCAGGGCGCGATCCTGGAGACCCGGGATCGAATCCCACATCGGGCTCCCGGTGCATGGAGCCTGCTTCTCCCTCTGCCTATGTCTCTGCCTCTCTCTCTCTCTCTCTCTCTCTCTCTCTCTGTGACTATCATAAATAAATAAAAATTAAAAAAAAAAAAAAAGAACTGAAGATGGGGTACGCCTGGGTGGCTCAGCAGTTGAGCGTCTGCCTTCCGCTCAGGTTGTGATCCCAGGTCCCATATCTGGCTCCTCGCAGTGAGCCTGCTTCTCCCTCTGCTATGTCTCTACCTCTTTCTGTGTCTCTCATGAATAAATAAATAAAATCTTAAAAAAAAATAAGAACTGAAGACAGGAATATAGTAGATATGGTGGTGAGGGTCCACTTATACAGGGGTGAGTCTGGTTTATTATTTTGAGGTCTTTTGGGGAGGTTCATATTTGCCTGGTGAATCTTTTTCTATTCTTTGACTTTTAAGCTTATCTGCATCATTCTATTTTTTTTAATGTTTTATTATGGAAAATTTCAAACATATATAAAAGTAGAGAAAATACTACAAGAATCCCCCGGCTGCTCATAATCAATGTCAACATGGATCAATTCATGACTGATCCCATTTCACCTCTTTTGGTATTACTTTGATGAAATTTCTATTTACCACACAATTTCTCCATACATAGAACAGTTTGTATCTCTAAAAGATAAGGACATTTGGTTAACAATTTAGCAATACATCCCCCCAAATCATCAAATATCCCATCAGACTTTAAATTTCCAACTATGTAAGAAATATTATACCTTTTCCTCCTACAGTTTGTTTAAGATTTTATTTATTTATTCATGAGAGGCACAGAGAGAGAGAGAGAGAGAGAGAGAGGCAGAGACACAGGCAGAGAGAGAAGCAGGCTCCATGCAGGGAGCCCGACGTGGGACTCGATCCCGGGACTCCAGGATCACACCCTGGGCCAAAGGCGGTGCCAAACCGCCGAGCCTCCCGGGCTGCCCTCCTCCTACAGTTTATTTTTTATTTATTTATTTATTTTTTTTTTTTTTTCCCTCCTACAGTTTAAAGCAGGATCCAAATAAGATCCGCACACACACAATTGGTTCATTCAAGTCTCTTTTATTCTATAGATTCCAGTCCATCTCTCTTCTTCCTCTGCAATTCACTTGTGGATGATGTAGCATTTGGTTTTAGGTGCGTGCCTTCAAAAAAACATAAGAGACGGATTTTGTTTATTTATTTTTTTCCATGTGTCCAATCTGAGAGTCTGGGTCTTCCAAGTGGTGAGTTTAGTCCACTTACATTTATTGCATTTATGGACATATTTGGATATATTTTCATCACCTTCTTTTCCTGTGTTTTCTGTGCAACATGATTTTTTTCTGTTGCTGCCTTTTTATTTCCTCTCTCACCTTCTGTTGAGTTCACTGGATTTTCTTTATTTCCTTCGTATTCCCTCTAGAGATTTGGAAATTATCCATTCTCTTCCTGTCCTCTGGGCAGTCACCCTTGTACCTTTCAACCTGCACTCTTTGTGCATCGTTGCAGAAAGTTGATCAATGTCTCTTTGTATCTACCAGCAAGACGAGGTCTAAGGATTTGTGCCCATCTCTCTCTCTCTCTCTCTCTCTCTCACACACACACACACACACACACACACACACACCTGCCTCTTCTCTGCATGCCACTCTTGTCTGGTATTTGAGTCCCACTGGGGCACCCCCAGGGATGGAGAGGAGAGTGGGGCACCCACGCGGGTATTCACTAGAATGCCAGAAGTAGAGATGGATTCTGTAGACCCTAACTCTCTGCGTGACTTTGGGAAAGCCTTGCTTTGGGCCTCAGTTTCTCCATCTGTGGGAAAGCATTATGGAGTCCCTCCTGTGCTCACACCTGGATTTTGAGCCCTCTACCGTCTCCTTCGTTTCCACCACCCAGGCAAGAACTGTGTAGGCAACTAGAATGTCATTTTGAGATGAGGGGGCTTCAGGAGCTGAAGGAGAATGCTAATGTCATTATTTACTTCACTGAGCTAAATAATCTCGGGAATTGCTCATCGGGGTCTGATAATTCGATTGGGTTTCATGCACAATTAGGTCTTCAGAGCTGAGGCATTTGTACACGAGTTCAGGGAAGAAGCCAGTCTCCCTGCCAGAGAGGCTCAAGGTGAGGGCGAGGCAGTGGCGGCCTCTGCCCCGGGCCCAGGAAAGGGTCAGATGTGCAGGCCAGCAGGAGGCCTGGATGTCCCGAAGTCGGCAGGTACAGCTGGAGCTGGAGCGGAGACCAGTCAGGTTCAACTTGTCATTGCTCGTTTATTACCTGACTTCTATTTGGAGATTTTTTTTTTTAAACCAAGTCCGAAAAAAAACAAAACAAAACAAAAAAAAACAACCAAGTCCGGAGAACAGTATCACGTAAAGACCACCTCAGCTCATGAATATAGGTGATGTGTTGTTGTTTGTTTGCCGGAGGTTTGTGTTTTTCTTCTCATGTGGAAGAATTCAGAAAGATCAATTTAAAACGGACGCCTGGGTGGCTCAGCAATTGAGCGTCTGCCTTCGGCTCAGGGTGTGACCCCGGGTCCTGGGATCGAGTCCCGTGTCAGGCCCCCTGCATGGAGTCTGCTTCTCCCTCTGCCTGTGTCTCTGCCTCTCTCTCTCTCTCTCTCTCTCTCTCTGTCTCTCATGAATAAACAATAAAATAAAAATCTAAGCCAGATTTATCCCTCCTCTGTCCATAGCCCTCCAGAGCTCCCCCCACCCTGGAGGTAAAAAACCCAAATTTTCCCCTCACCCGTGCTGCCCTGCTGGACCTGCCCTGTCCCCATCCTGTCCTCCCCGCCTCCTTCTCTCCCCCTCACTCACTTGGCTGTAGCCACATGGGCCTCCTTGCTGTTCCTCCCATATGCCAGGCCTGGTGCTGCTGCCCCAAGACCTTTGCACCAGGTGTCCTCTCTGGAATGCCCTTCCTCTAATCTTTTTGGCCTAGAGATTGGTCACCTATCCATCCTTTAGTGCCTTTGCTCTGAGTCCCTTTGGGTGGGAGATGCAGCCTTCACCCTCCCACCCAAAGCAGAGCCTCCTCTCTCCCTCTGCTCTACACAACCCTCCCCAAGCAGCTCCAGCTTCCTTCCACCCCAGCCTGGGCACCAGGGCCAGAGAGTGGTCGATGGGGGAACCCCCTGGGCATGAACACCTGCCTAGGCACCCAAAATCTCTGAAAGAATCCTGGACAGCAAATGAAACACGCATGATCCAATGTCACCGTGCGCCTCTAAGGCGGCCCCGGCTGTCCCGGATCCCTGCGCGTCTGTCTGCAGCACCCCTTATCTGTGCGTCTCTCTCCCCTCTGTCTCTGCCCCTCCCTCATCTGCCTCCCTCTCTGCCCTCCCCCATCTCCCTCCTTGTCCCCCTCTGCCCTCGCCCACGCTGCGTGGGCCCCACACCCTCTATCACCTCCCTCCATCAGCGCCCCCTCCTCCCTCTTTGCCTCTCCTCTCTCCCCTGATGGTCTGTTTCGTGCTTGTTCACAGGGATCTCAGATGTGCAAGGTGTCTCCTTCTCTGCTGAGGTGGAGTCCCCCCTCTATTTCCTCGTCCCTCCCTCCATCTGCTCCCTGCCTCCCCAGGTACTCAACTTAGAGCTGGGAGGCAGAATTGAAATGTATCCTGTGGCCTCACCTTCTCCTTTGCCTGGGGAGTGGGAGGTGGAGGGACCAGAGAGGGAAAGGAGCCTCCCCAAGGTCACACAGCAACTGGCCTGAAACCCCCTGTGCCACTCCCAGTGTCCCTGCTTGCTGTGTGACCCCCCCCACCTCAGTTCAGCTTCCTCATCTGTATGGGGACAGCAAGAGGGACACCGAACTGGGGGACAAACAAACAAGCCAGGACAGGGAAAGTGACTAAACATGTGAAAGATGGTGTCATGGAGACCTGTGTAGAAGGGGACATTCCCAGGAAGGGTGGCTGGGGGTGCACAGGCTGGGTGCTGGCAGGCAGACGGGGCGAGCTGGTCGGTCCTGCCCCAGATGGGAGTGTGGACTGTGGGGGCTGGGCAAGCCAAGAGCATTGCGTTGCCTGGCAACGAAGATGAAGCTGACAGACTGGGTCAAGACCACTGATGTCCCAGCATCAGGGGTGGGGGTGGGGGCTTTTAAGAAAGGGGGGTGGGCATTTGGGATTCCGCTGGGAGGGGCTGACATTAATTAGGGAGAGAGAGAGAGACCGAGAGAATTCATTTGTGCCACCCTTATGCAGCACCGACTGCGTGCGAGGTGATGAAAACACCAGAGTAAACAAAAGACACAAAAGTCTCTGCCCTCATGGGATTGTTATTCAGGGGGCCAGGGATGAGTAGGGTGGGCGTCGGGGAGGGGGATTTTTATTTTATTTTTTATTTATGATAGTCACAGAGAGAGAGAGAGAGGCAGAGACATAGGCAGAGGGAGAAGCAGGCTCCATGCACTGGGAGCCCGACGTGGGATTCGATGCCGGGTCTCCAGGATCGCGCCCTGGGCCAAAGGCAGGCGCCAAACCGCTGCGCCACCCAGGGATCCCGGATTTTTATTTTAGACCGAGAGTGGTCAGGGAGGGCCTCTCCGAGGAGGTGATGCTTGAACATAGGCCTGGAGGAGATGAAGGAGGAGGCCATGCAGAGAGACGGAGGAGGAGCATTCCAGGCAGAGGGCACAGTATGTGCAAAGGCTCCAAGGCAGTTACTGGATGATAAGGGATGACTATATATATATATATATATTTTTTTAATAGTAACAGGATAATATTCTAAATCCAAAATCCTCTATCACTTTTAACTGCTGCATAGTATTCCATGGCATGAGCATAAAGTAACATCCTGAATAAAGCCCTGATTCTAGAAGGGCCCTCTGAGGACGCCCACCTCCTGCTCTGTCACACCCTTGGGTAATCCCCTCCCATCTGGGTCGGCGGGGAGGGGGGCGGCCTACGACTCATTTTAACCAGTAAAAAGTAGCAGAAGTGATGGCATATTACTTCTTTTTGTTTTTTTTTAAGATTTATTTGTGTATTTATTTATTTATTTGACAGAGAGAAAAAGAGCACAAGCAGGGGGAATGGCAGGAAGGAGAGGGAGAAGCAGACTCCCCATGGAGCAGGGAGCCAGACGTGGGGCTCCATCCCAGGACCCCGGGATCATGCCCTGAGCCGAAGGCAGATGTGTCACCGACTGAGCCCCCAGATGCCCCGGAATGTTACTTCTGAAATGAAATAGGTGACAGATATTGTAACTTCTGTTTTTCTGTTTCTCTCCCTCCCTCCTCTCCCTCCATCCCCCTCCCTTCCACCTCCCCCACTTTCTCTCTCTCTCTCTCTCTCGCTCTCGCTCTCGCTCTCGCTCTCACTCTCAACTCTGCTTACCTGCCTGCCCCGATGGAGAAGTCCACCTGGCAAGAAACCAAATCCTGCCAACATGCATCGGGCCTACTTGAAGCTGAGCCTGCCCTGGTCACGCCTTCAGATGAGACCACAACCCGGTTCCTCCTGGAAGGTGGCCTTGTGAGACCCTGAAGTGGGACGCTCAGGTAAGCCACACCTGGGCTGTGGACCCACAGGAACCATGAGTAGTCACGTGTGTTGCGTGAAGCCTCTAGATTTGGGGTCATTTCTTACGCAGCCAGAGATGATAAAGGCAATAGGCAGGGTTTCTTCCTTGGGGTCTGTTTCTAGAAGGGGTGGGAGCAAGGTGGGGGGAAAGGGAGTGGCAGAGGCTTACAGGTGGGACAGGCTGGGAGGGGCTTGTCTGGGGCTCCGAGAGTAGGAGTTTGGGCTTGGGTCGCACGCAGGGTGGTGGGAGCCACGGGTGATCCTGCGGCAGTGTGGGATGGGATGAGTCTGGCTTTGGGATTGGTCTCTCTGGTGGGGGCTGTGTGGGGACTGAGCTGGCAGGGTGAGGGCAGGCCTGGCGACCCCAGGAGGCCCCCGGCCAGCAGCCTGACTCTGAGATCGGCTCTGACCACATCTGCCTCGTCCTCCAGCTACCCCCAGCTCGCCCTGCCCTGCTCCCTCTGCCGCCCGTGAAAGAGAATGGAATTGTATTTTTATAGCTTGTGTTGTTTTTCCCCGAACTGAGTTCCATGTGCACTGGGCTAAATTTAAAATCAGTTGGATGTAGGGTGATCATGTTCGCTGTCGCTCCCCCTGGGGAAAAAAAACAACCGCCTCCATTCAGGTGCTGCTTCTCTCGGGATGCTGGGCAAGGGGTGCCTCTGGCTGAGGAGCTCCAGGGCGGAGTCTGGGAAGTTCACACCTGGACCCCAGCTCCCTCCTCCCTGAAGCCTGAAGCTGACCCCTCTGTCTGAGCCAGGGGCCACCTCTGGGGTCCCCAATAACAGTGCTGGTCACACCCTGTCCTGGAACCACCCATTTATATGTTTGTCATCTCCTTGGGAGTTTCCCTTTGCTGTCCCTGTGCCTGGCACACCTCCGCTACACGTCCTAGGCCTGGCTCACCCTTTGATCTCAGCTCCAGTGTCCCCTTCCCTCGGAAGCCCTCCCTGACCACCTCAGCTCAGCAAACTGTCCACTCCCTTTCTTCTTGCATTTTTTTTTTATACATTTCCCTGGAATTCTCCTAGGCTCATGACGGCAAGTCATTAGGTACAATTACAGGAACTGGACTTTGCCCATCCCCTTTGACTTCTCAGTCGCCCTCCCCAAATAGTTCATTTACCACTCAGCAAACATGTTTTAAGTGGCTACTGCACTAGACCGTGTATTCGATGATTCCCAACCCTGTGCACGTGTTAGAACCAGCTGGGGAGCTTCTAACTCTGTCCCCCTCCCTTCCACCTGCCCACCCCTTGCAACGTGAGAGATTGGGAATTGCTGCGCCTGGAGCTGGGAGCTGGGGTCGTGATCGGAAATGTGCCACCACCGGGTAGAAGTTTCCAGGCTTCCTCCTCCCCCACAAGGCCATGCTCACTGCTGCCAGCAGGTCTTCACTGAAGCCAGCCCCTTTGCCCGACACACCCTCCCACTTCTGCCCCCAGCTATTTAAATCGTCCACAATTTTCTCTCTTCATTATAATAATGTATTTTTAATTTGGGAGAAAAAAATAAAACTGACGTGTAAAGATGAATTTAGCAGACACCTGTGTGTCTCCTAGCCAAGACGGAAGATGAAGGGTTAAGGCCTGCCCTGGTTGCTGCAGGTCCTTTTCACCTTAGAAAGGAGCCAATTAAAACCTTAGAACTAAGGGGGGAGGGGTGTCTCAATTTGAGCCCCACCTTCATGTGTGCGCACCCTTAGGCCCTCAAAGCGAGGGTTATTTCGTGCATTAAAAACGCGTGTTAAAAAAAAAAAAACGCGTGTTGGTTCGTGTACTCACGTGGTGTATAGAATTCTGCAAGTAGCTTTTTTCCTCCTCCTCAAAAAAAAAAATGCTCTTTAAATATTTTACTCATTGGAACACCTGAGTGGCTCAGTGGTTGAACAGCTGCCTTTGTCTCAGGGCGTGACCCCGGGGCCCCGGGATCGAGTCCCACATTGGACTCCAAACGGGAGCCTGCTTCTCCCTCTGCCTGTGTCTCTGCCTCTCTCTGTGTCTCTCATGAGTAAATAAGTAAATCTTTTTTAAAAAAATTAAGATTTTACTAATTTATTTAGAGTACGGGTGAGCGGGGGAGGGGCAGAGACTCCCTAAGCAGACTCCACGCTGAGCGTGGGGCCCGTTGCCAGGGCTCAACCTCCTGACCCTGAGATTCATGCACGACCCGAGTCAAAAATCAAGAACCAGACGCTTCACCTACTGCACCCTCGGCTCAACTCTGTGACCACACCCTGCCCCTCCGGTAAGTGGCTTCTCCTTTGGTCAGGGACCTTATCACCTGCCATTTCATTATGTGCTTTATTAGATAGTGTATTGTCGTCCCCATGAGGGCAGGGGACTTTTTGGTCTGTCTTTCCGCCCTGCTGTACCCTCGGTGCTCAGGACAGTGCAGGTGCACAGTGGGCACCCATGGAGCAGACGCTGCCGAGTGGGCATTGGGCTGCGATGTGGCTCTGTGGGGTCCTGACACTTCTCTTCCCCGGGGTTCCGGCCCGCGCTCCCAGGGGCGGTCTAGGCGTCCGCAGGATGGCCGTCCTTCTGGAGGCTGCACAGGAGAGCCCATTTCCTTGCTCTTTCCAGCTTCTAGAAGCTTCCTGCACCCCTTGGACTTTGCTTCCGTGATCGGTTCTTCTCAGACTCTGGTGCTCCCGCCTCCCTCCGGTAACAACCCTCATGCTGCCCGGGGGATCCACCCTCGCCTCCCCCGCTCCGGGCTCCTCATTCGATCCCATCTGCAGAGGCCCTTTAGCCGCCAAAGCTTCAGGGGATTAGGACTCCGAGGGGGAGGCTACAAGGAGACCTGGACACGGATGCATTCATTCAAGCTTCAAACGCTTATTGAGCGCCTCCTGTATGCCAAGCTGCTCTGAGCATTGGAGACACAGCGGGGAGCAAGGCAGTGGTTCTGGCCTTCGTGCAGCACAGATTGTAGGGACAGGAAACACAACCGGCAGAGCGCAGTGTCTGTGGTTGGCTGTCAGCGAGGCTCGGCCTGGGAGGGTGACAGCTCGGCGCCCGGCCCTGGACACTGGCGGCAAGCCTTGCCCACAGTGCCACACGCGCCTGGTCTCACGAAGGGCAACTTCGAGGCTGCTCAGCGGGGCATGAAATAACCTCAAGGTCCATCTGCGAAGACGCCCCTTAAATGTCATTTCCATCCTTCTCAAGTCTCCTGTGGGGGTGGGGATGGGGGGAAGCTGTGACCCCTCTCCCACCTGCCGACCCCGCCACCGGCCACAGGACCCGTGTCTGCAGCCCGCCGCAACCAGCCAGATTCAGATTAAATTGTATTTCCATCAAAAAATTAAAATTAAAGAATTAAATAAATTTTAAAAATTGTATTTTCAGTGAGCTCCCATCTACGACAAGGAGGCTGGTTTTCCGCCCATCTCTGTGGTTCAAAAAGAAAAAAAAAAGGCTTTTAAAAACCAATGCATGTATTCATGTTCCAGATGTGAGTGGGGTTCAAGGAAAATGTTAATTAAACAATCGTGGCTATAGGGAAATGTAAAAGGGAAGAAGCCATCGACACAGGATTGGGACAAGTGATCTGTCCGTTTTACAGCTGGGGACACAGACTCCGGGAAAAGGAAGGGCTTCCCATGACCACCAGCCACTGATGGACTAAAGATCTTTCTCCAGGAGGAGAGGAGAGGAGGGGAGCTGCGTGTATTCCAAACTCCCCACCCCCTCACCAATCTTTGAGCACGAGTCTCCCCCAACCTCCTCACCCTCAGCTAATGAGAGGATGATGCTCTGTGATGATATCCATGCAATAAGCTCGTGCAAAGGCCCTGGGGCAGAACCCACCTGCCAGGATGGAGAGACAGTGGGGAGACCCGTGGCTGGAGCAGATTGAGGGAGGAGGAGAGAGAGGGAGGTGGGGAGGGCAGAGATGGGACGGGGCAGGGCCTTGGGGACCACAGGGTGGATTGGGGCTTTTATTCCCAGGGAGGTGGGAGCTCTGGAGGGCCTTGGGCAGAGGAGAACAGGACCTGACTCGGAGGCTCAGTAGCCTGAAGGGGAGGGCCATGGTTGAGGGGAGACCAGTCCCGGCTCTGTGTCTCACTCGCTGTGTGTCCCCAGGCAAGGAAATTCCCTCTCTGTGGGCTCAGCTTTCTTCTCTGGTAAAGAAGGATCTCCCAACGCCTCCCTCCAGGGGCCTCGGCAGGGACTCTGAGATCACACGTGATGGTGCCCGCTGCCCTAGATTCTGGCTTTATGGTGTCAGGGCTCTGCTCACACACCCGCCCCAAGGTGGGAGGATGAGGTCAGCTGCACCCCCAGCTCAGGCCCCGATGAAGTCACTTAGAGGGGTGGGTGTGAGGACAGCCACAGAAATAGACTTCCCACCTGTGCCCTGGGCCTCTGGGAGAGGTGAGGATGAGCAAACGATGGGAACGTCACCCCTCACAGGCTGTCGGATGCCATCCCCAGCGCAGCTCGTGCTGCCCAGGAGCTCCCTCCTGCAGGAAGCCCTCCCAGATTGCCTTGACCCTTCGGGGGTTTTGCCTGAGGCTGTTGGGAGGACCTGGCAGGGGGGGGATAGCGGGGCCCCAGAGAGGGTGACAGACCAAGCTATGAGAGGGAAAGGTAGCCAGAAAGGACAGCAGAAGTGCCCAAAGGGCAAAGGAAAGTGCTGAGCCGGACAGGGAGTCAGGCAGGCGTGGGTCTGTATTTTGGCTCAGACCCTCACTGCCTTTGTGACTCTGGAGGAGTCTTTCCTGGGCTCTGCTTTCTCAAGTCTCCTTAGCAGTCGCCCCCTCAGGTGAACCCCCGGGGAGTGAATGGTTCTCTGTGCAAAGAGGTAAGGAAGCGTGGCGGGGGTAGGTGCAGCCCCGACAAAGGTGAGCGAAGATGTGAGAGAGAAGTTCTGGGTTCTGGAAGGCTCGGACCCCCTGGAGGAGAGCCCCGCCCCCCCCCCCCCCCCCCCCCCCCCCCCCCCCCGGGCTGGGACTGCTCCGAGCCATTGGGCGGATTACCCAAGAAAATCATCCCGGGGGTGCCTGGTTCACAGCGGCAGCCCCACTAGGTGCTCGTTTTACCGAAGACGACGTTGAGGCTCAGAGAGTACAAGCCATTTGTCTAGAGGAACACAGCAGGTCACCTGCAGAGCGGGGATTTGAACCCATCCAGGAAAGTCTTACTGATGGAATAAGTAAGTGATTAGGGTTCATAGTCGGGCTCAACATCCACTGGAACTCCTTGGTGGCTGCCTTTTGTGTTGGGATTAAGGCTCGGGTCCTGGGATGTCTGGGGGGCTCAGCAGCTGACTGTCTCCTTTTGGCTCAGGGCGTGACCCCGAAGTCCTGGGATCGAGTCCTCCAGCGGGCTCCCCACAGGGAGCCTGCTTCTCCCTCTGCCTGTGTCTCTGACTGTGTGTGTCTCTCAGGAATAAATAAATAAAATCTTAAAAAAAAAAAAAAGACTCAGGTCCCAATCTTCACAGTCCCTCTGGATCCTCCAACTCGAATTCCATCTCTCACCTGCCCACCAGTTGCTGTTTTCATACCTCTGAGCCTTTGCCGTGGTATATTCCCTCTTCCTGAAACACTCTCCTTCTCGTTGCCAGACTACTTCTTCCTGGAAAACTCCTATTCAACCATCAAAACCCAGGGTCCCTCCTCCATGTAGCTTGCTTTACTGGGACCCTCCCAGGTAAACTCTTTCTCCCTTCTGCTCCCTGAGCTCTGGGAACTCCCTGTGCTCTGAGCATCTGTGTAGAGCTCCGTTTCCCCAAGACCTGAGGCCCAGCTCTGGAGGATGAGGTCCCTGGGTCCCTGATCTCCCAGCACAAAGCTGGGCACTCAGAGGGCTGGCGGGGGGGGGGGGGCGCGGTTGGGGCATAAAACTGATCAAGAACCACAATCTTAAGGTTTTTTTTTTTTTTTAATTCTGTGTGAAGGGGGATCCCCGGGTGGCCCAGCGGTTGAGCACCTGCCTTGGGCTCAGGGTGTGACACCAGGGTCTGGGGATCGAGTCCCACATCAGGCTCCCTGCATGGAGCCTGCTTCTCCCTCCGCCTGTGTCTCTGCCTCTCTGTGTCTCTCGTGAATAAATAAATCTTTAAAAAATAATAATTCCGTGTGAAGCTATGGAGCTTCTTTCCTGACTCGGAGCAGCCCCTGCGCTCCACACACATAACCCCTGCACGCGTGCTGCAAGGTGCTGTGGAGGTGTCCTTGCTCAAGCCACAGAACCAGAAGCTGGAAGTCTGGGGACTTCAGGCACAGCTTGATCAAAGAGCCTGGGAACCCACTCTCGGTCTCCATCAGAACTCAGCTCCGCGGGCCCCCGCTGGCTTCTGGGGCGAGAGCACCCGCCGGTCAGACCGGCCCTGAGCACATCCCAGCTGGTGTTGCCCATCTCCGGCCTCCTTTCCTGTAGTTCTGTCTCAAGTCGCAGGGCTGGCTCCCCCGGGCTCACGCAGAGTCACATGCCGTGGCAGGTGCTCCCGGGGTGGGGTGGGGGCCCCCATCTCTGAGGCTCTCGCCAACCCCCACAGGGCTCTGCCTCGGGCGCGCTCCCTGCCTGGAGCCCACGTTCCCGGGAGCAGCCCTCTGCTCATCTGCTCGAGGGTTGGAGGAACCCCCAGCTCCCTCGCCCTTGGGCTGGAGCAGTGCTGGGGCACAGGCCACCCCATCCCCTCCTGGGGGGTCCTCAGCACAAATGATGAGCCCCAAGAGTCCTCGGTGGCAGCTGCCCCACCGGCGAACGACATGCCACGTCCTGGCTGCCTTGCCTTCCCTCGTGGTTTTCCGCTCCCCTCCCGGGGCTCAGCAGCCCCCAAGGCAAGTCAGGGCTGCAAATACCTCATCCAGGAGGTTGTGGTGTTTTTTTGTTTTTGTTTTTTTTTAGATTTTATTTATTTATTCCTGAGAGACACAGAGAGAGAGGCAGAGACACGGGCAGAGGGAGAAGCAGGCTCCCTGCGGGGAGCCCGAGGTGGGATTCGATCCCCGGACCCTGGGGTCACGCCCCAAGCCCAAGGCAGGTGCTCAACCACTGAGCCGCCTGGGCATCCTGGTTGTGGTGGTTTTAAAACACGCCCACAAATTCTGCGGACCCCCCCTCCTTCGAGAAGTGACGTCTGACTCCCCTCCTCTCTCATGCGGGGCTGGGCTGAGTGACTCATTCCCAACAGAAAACGGCAGAAGCGACAGTGGGTGACTTCGAGGTGGAAACGTGCAGGCACCGGCCTCCTCCTTGCTCTCCCGCTCCCTGTCCCGCTCATCGCCCACGCGGGGGAAGGCCGGCCACCGTGCTGGAAGGACGCTCGAGCAGCCTGTGGAGGTGCCCACGTGGCAGAGGCCTGAGCACCCCCCGCCCCCCAACAGCCGTGCGCGGGAGGCCGCTTGGAAGCACAGCTCAGACGTGGGCACATGCATGCCAGCCGCCCGAGGGCACACGCACGGGGACACATAGGCCACATCCAGCCTCGTAACTGCCCTGTCGCAGAGATGATTAATGTATTTAACAACCAAAGGGCCAGGGCATCGACTACCCGGGGCAGGGGCTTGGGGGGCAGGGTCTGGAGGTCCCAGAGGAGCACCTGGCATTGAAAGGACTTGGAATAAAGGGAAACTGCCAGGGACAGCTTTCCCTGAGCATCAAGAACGTGTTTTCTACCCCACTCTGGTGCCACCCACCCCCACCTCTCTGGCTTCCTTCACCCAGGCCTCTGTCCCTCAGCCCAAGAGGAACACCCGACCCCAGGAGGCTGCAGACCCCCACCCGCCATGGAAAGGGCTCCCGCCACATTATCCTTCCTTCCGTTGCATACACCATGGTCTGCCTCACCGCAGGACCTTTGCACATGCTGTTTCCCCATCTGGAACTCTCCTCCTGCTTCACCTCACCTACTGAAGCCCACACAGCTGATGACTCTCAGCTTTAATGCTGCCTTTCCTGAACACCCACCTCCTCATCCCCAACCACGTCGGCTCCCCCTGTTTTTTTTTAAGATTTTATGTATTTATTCATGAGAGACACAGAGAGAGAGAGAGAGAGAGAGAGAGAGAGAGGCAGAGACATGGGCAGAGGCAGAAGCAGGCTCCATGCAGGGGGCCCGATACAGGACTTGATCCCTAGACCCCGGGATCACGACCTGAGCCAAAGGCAGACACTCAACCAGTGAGCCACCCAGGCGTCCCAATCGGCTCCCCCTGTTAAAAGCACTCACAATTCCCAGTTCTTCACCTTTCTCCCTCTTTGGGGGCGATTTTAGATTTACAGAAAAGTCACAAAAAGCCAGCTCTCGACTCCTCACCCAGCTTCTCCTAATGTCAGAACCTTACACAACCACCGTATCTGTCCCAACCAAGAAGCCAACCCTGGGCACCATATGATGGATTAAAACTCCGGACGCGTCGGGATGCCTCCCGCCTGCCCACCAGGGCCCTTTCCTCTGTCCCAGGGTCCAGCACGGGGCCCCGCACGCCCGAGCCCTCGCTGCCTCTCCGGGCTGCATCATTATAACTTGTAAATGATTGCCTCGGCCCTGCTTCGTGCCCCCCCACCCCAGACTCGGCTGCACGAAGGGGCAGTTTGCTCCCAGCTGGGCCCCGGTGGCCACTGGGCACTTGGCACGAAGCTCAGTAAATTCCTATGTGGAACACGTGACGGCCCGGGGGCGGGGTGGGAGTGCCCCGGGTGGGAGAGGCCAGCCCCCCCCCCCCCCCCCGGAAGTCTCTGCGGGGGCTCCCACGGACACCTGGTGACGCGCTGCAGGTCATGGCACAGGCCCGCACGGGCTGCCCCAGCTGGTCCCCGATTGCCCTCAGCTCAGGTGGGAGGGACACGGAGGCCGGGGGCTGGGAGAAGAAACGGGCTGAGAGACAGATGGAGCCTCGGCGGAGCCCGAACCGGTGCTGCTGCGTGTGGCTCAGGAGCAGAACTGGCTCCTCCTCGGAGCAGCCATCGGGCCCCTAAACTGAGGTGTGCGAGGTGGGGCGAAGGGCTGGGGGAGCCGAGGTGTGGCAGCGCCTTGAGGACCAAGGAGAACGCTTTGTGGGCGGAGGGGGGGGCATTGCAGGCTTTGGAGCGAGCTCCCATCTGAGCGACCTCAGCAGTGTCTCAGGCTCTCCCTGAGTCCCTCTGGATCCGGGGTGGGGGGGCGGGAAGGCAGCTCCTTGGGGGTGGTGCAGTGACACGGCCCTGTGGGGAAGCAGGTGGCCTGAGGGGATCTGCCTGGAGAGACAAGGCTACCCCACCCTAGGGAGTGCCACTGGGACAGGCTTCACGGGGTACCCCCTCTTTCCCTACACCCCTTCCTCCCTGGCCTCCCAGCTCCAGTGTTGCCCACTGCTGGCTACTAGAGGAATTTCCCAATACCCTAATCTCTCTCGGGCTCTAATACCCTCCATGGCTCCCCACTGCCCTCAAAATGAAGGCTGGATTTTTATACCCAGCCTTTGCTGTCCTGAGGGTCCCTGTGGTCTGATCAGGACACACAGTTTCCTGTCGGCGTCCGGAAATTCCCAACCTCTGCACACTTGTTCGGCGGCTTCCCTTTCTGGAGCACCTTCCCTCCATCCACACGTCCGTCCTTTCCACAATGTCCTTATGCTCCTTCTCACAGCCTGGGAGCGGTGGGCCAGAGGAAGACTCTTCCCCCAAATAATAATAGCTGGTCCTCAGGGTGGGCACTCACAGCGGGTTAAGGATTTTCCTGCATCCTCTCTGCCAATTTTTGCACCTGCCCCAAAAGATAGGTATCATGGGTCTGATTTACAGATGTGGGAACAGAGGCTCAGAGAGGACCCATGGTCTGCCAAGAATAAGCCAGGAATAAAAAGGGCCCTTCTGGGATGCCTGGGTGGCTCAGTGGTTGAGCGTCAGCCTTCAGCTCAGGGTGTGCTCCCCTGTCCTGGGATCGAGTCCCACATTGGGGGTCCCTGCAGGGAGCCTGCTTCTCCCTTGGCCTGTGTCTCTGCCTCTCTCTCTCTCTCTCTCTCTCTCATGAATAAATAAAATCTTTTTAAAAAGTCTCAGGTCAGTTGTCACCTCCCCCTGGAAGTCTCCCTGGATTTCCAGTGGGGTCAAGGGACCAGCCTGGGCTTGTGCTCCCCACACAGCCCTGTCGCTGTGGAGGCGGTCCGTGGAGGCACAGGTGCCAGGGCTCTGCTGAGTTTTGCAAACCTCTGAATCTGTTGCTGCGACTGCCCCCATCTTCCAGATGATGCGCGGAGGCTCCAGGAGCCGCAGAAGGAGCTGCGGCTCAGGCCACGCCCTCGGGACCCGCCCGCACCTGTGCGCACCTGCGCGCACCTGCACGCACCTGAGCGCACCTGCGGTGGGTCCCCGCCCCCGCGCGCCTCCCACACGCGGGCGGCCGGCGTCTGCGAGCGCGACGCTCGTGCATCCTCCGCTGCGCTGCTGGGGCGGGGGAGGCGCGGGCCGAGAACCCAAGCTGCTGTCGCTCCTCCCGCCCCACCTTCCTGCTCCCTCGCTGGGGGCCCGGGCCGGGTCCGCCCCCTCCCCGCGTGGCTCCCGGGACTGCCACCCCCGTGGGGGGCCTGTGCGGGGCTAGAGCGCGGCAGGCGGGCGGGGGGCGCAGGTGGACCGCGGCCCGTGGGAGCTTTACCCGGGGCTGACGGTGTGGGGGGGCTTCTGGCCCCCGCGTCCGGTCTCCCGAGGCGCCCAGAGGTGGTGGGGAAGCCGCGGCGGGGCGGGCCTGGAGGGCTTCCTGGAGGAGGCTCGCTGCCCCCACTCACCCCACGCCCCGCCACCTGGGCCCATCGCGCAGACGCCAGGCAGGCGCCCAGACAAGTGGGTCGTTTGTTCTGGGTCGCACAGCCCAGAGGGGTGCGGGGCTTGGTCTCGGGCTGCAGGTGACGCTCGATGCCGGTAGGTGACTTGGACCTAGCACCCTGCTCCTGCATGAGATGTCAGAGGTCACGAGCCCCCGCCACCCATCCCCGGGAAAGCGGAGGAACCGCGGCCGCGGAGCACGCGCAGAGCACGCCCCCTGCCGGCAGCGGCCGGAACCCGCGCAGCCGCGACCCCGCACCCGCGGGTTCAGTGGGGAGAGGGTGCAACTCTTGATCTCAGGGTTGTGAGTTTGAGTCCCACGTTGGGTGTGGAGGTTACTTTTTTAAAGATTTTATTTATTTATTCATGATAGAGCGGGAGGCAGAGACTCAGGCAGAGGGAGAAGCAGGCTCCATGCAGGGAGCTCGATGCAGGACTCGATCTGGAGACCCCAGGATCACAACCTGAACCCAAGGCAGATGCTCAACCACTGAACCACCCGGCGTCCCTAGAGGTTAATTTAAAATAAAATCTGGGGATCCCTGGGTGGCGCAGTGGTTTGGCGCCTGCCTTTGGACCAGGGCGCGATCCTGGAGACCCAGGATTGAGTCCCACATCGGGCTCCCGGTGCATGGAGCCTGCTTTTCTCCCTCTGCCTGTGTCTCTGCCTCTTTCTCTCTCTCTCTGTGACTATCATAAATAAATAAAAATTTAAAAAATTTAAAATAAAATCTTTTTTTAAAGATTTTATTTATTTATTCATGACAGACATAGAGAGACACAGGCTCCATGCAGGGAGCCAGACGTGGGACTTGATCCCGGGTCTCCAGGGTCACACCCCGAGCTGAAGGCTGCGCTAAACCGCTGGGCCACCCGGGCTGCCCCAAAATAAAATTTAAAAAAAATTTAAAGGGACGCTTCGGTGGCTCAGCTAGTTAAGCCTCTGACTCTTGGTCTCAGCTCAGGTCTTGATCTCAGGGTTGTGGGTTTGCCCTCACTGGGCTCCGTGCTGGGCATGAAGCCTACCTTAAAAAAAATTAAAAATAAAATAAACCCAGCTTTATAAAAAAAACATGTAATTCATACACTACACATACACTACATTTGCACCTACAATTCAGCGGTTTTGGTATATTACATTATTCATTTCCTAAAATTGTGGTAAATATATAACAAAGTTTACCGTTATAACCATTTCTTGGTGTACAATTCAGGGTCATTAAGCACACTAACACTGTTGCAACCATCCTCATCATCCATCTCCAGAAATTCTCCATCATCCCCAACACAACTCTGCATTAAACACTAACCATCCTCTCCCCGGGGCCCCTGGTCACCTCTTTTTTTTTTTTTTTTAAGATTTTATGTATTTATTCATGAGAGACACAGAGAAAAAGAGAGGCAGAGACACAGGCAGAGGGAGCAGCAGGCTCCCTGCGGGACTCGAACCCAGGACTCCAGGATCATGCCCTGGACTGAAGGCGGTGCTAAACCGCTGAGCCACCCGGGCTGCCCCCCTGGTCACCTCTATTCTACTTTCTGCCTCTATGGATTCCCCTGTTCTAGATCCCTCAAGAAAGTGGAATCAAACAGCACTTGTCCTCTTACGACTGGCATCTTAAACTTATGTTTTCAGAGTTCATCCACGCGGATGAACCAGAACTTCCTTCTATGGCTGATAATATTCCAGTGTAATAATATGCCACTTTTGTGTATCTGTTCGTCTGTTGATGGACATTTGGGTTGTTCCCCACCTTTTGGCTGCTGAGAGTAGTGCTGCCTTGGACACTGTGCAAATATCTGTTCCAGTGCCTGCTTTCAGCTTCTTCAGGTAGATACCTAGGAGGGGAATTGCTGGGTCACAGGGTCATTTCGCTTTTTTAGGATCCACTGAACTTTTCCACAGTGGCTGCACTTTTTTACAATCCCACCGACGATGTACAAGCGATCTGGTTTCTTGGCATCCCTGTGGGCGCTTTATTTGTCCTCATTTGTGGACCCGTAGGCCTTCCTAACCCCATGCCACAAATGCAGACAACTGATGCTTAGAGAGGCGAACACACGCGGGGAGATCATGAAAAAGCTGGGTTTGAACCCACCTTGGTCACACTCCACCCACACCCACCCTGGACTCATAGAAGCAATTTGCTGTGGTTTGATGAGATGCTAAAAACAGTTTGCTCTGCTTCTGTGGTCTCATTAGCTACCACCCGGACCCAAAGAAGGGGTCTTCACCGTCTGGCGCAGAGGCAAGAAGCGACGGATCGCTAACAGCGGGTCTCAACGGGGTGATTCTGCCCCCTAGGGGACACTTGGCAATGATTAGAGACTTTTTTTTTTTAATTTTTTTTAAAATTTATTTATGATAGTCACAGAGAGAGAGAGAGAGAGGCAGAGACACAGGCAGAGGGAGAAGCAGGCTCCATGCACCGGGAGCCCGATGTGGGACTCGATCCCGGGTCCCCAGGATCGCGCCCTGGGCCAAAGGCAGGCGCCAAACCGCTGTGCCACCCAGGGATCCCGAGACTTTTTTTTTTTAAGTGACCACACAGGTATATGTGAGGGAGGGAAGAGTACATTGCCTTTTTTTTTTTTTTAAGATTTTATTTATTCATGAGAGACACAGAGAGAGAGGCAGAGACACAGGCAGAGGGAGAAGCAGGCTCCCAGCGAGGAGCCTGATCCGGGACTCGATCCCAGGACCCCGGGATCATGACCAGAGCCAACACCACAGGCTCAACCACTGAGCCCCCCAAGTGCCCTGAATTAGAGACATTTTTAATTGTTGGGACCTGCAGGGAGGTGGTGGTGCTGCTGGCGTCCTATGGGTGGGGGCCAGGGAGGCTGCTCAGCACCCTGCAGGGCCCAGGAAGGCCCCACAGCAGGATCTGGATGCCAATAGCGCAGAGGATACACAGCCCTGGACCCGGAAGAGGGCAGGACCTGGCTGAGGGCAAGAGGAGGTGGGACCAGCACACCTGGGCTTGAATCCTGGCCCTGCCCCGTGTGTCTGTGTGCCCTTGGGCATGTCACTGGCCCTCCCTGGGCCTCAGTTTCCCTCTCCAAAATGGGATAAAGACACGTTTCATTTATTTTTGCCTCACGAGCAAAACCCCGTGGCAGGCTTGTGTGTGCCCCGTGTGCACACAGCAGGAACTCCACAAACACTTGTTGTCTGGCCTGCTCTGGCCTCCCCTGGCCCTGGCTGGAACTGGGACCCAGAGCCGGGCTGCAGGGAGGAAACCGAGCAGCAGGGGAGCTGGGAGCCGCTCCTGGGCCCAGTTCCCAGGACTCACAGCTGCATCCTCCTGGGGGGGCCCCAGCTGGCCCAGCCACCTCACTCTCTGGCTCCTGCGTGTTCTGCTGGCTCATTCCCACGGAAATCGAGTCTGGATCTGGGAGTCCTCTGGTGGGGCTTCCAGGATCCGTCCACCCAGCGACTGTCTCAAATCTCACCTGAGAATTTACCTGAGCCCAGGAAGATTTGTCTTCAACCTTGGGTCAGATTCAGCCCATCTGGGGCTACAGGATTTTCTAAAGGGCTCTCAGGTGATTCTGATACAAAGGGTTCCTCCGGGCTGTACTTTAAGAAACACGCTTCAGCTTACGCAGGTGGGTAAACTGAGTCCCGGAGGGAGCAAAGGGGCTTGCCCAGAGCCAGAGTTGGTCTGTTTTTCCTTTGGGCTCTCTAGCCTCTTTCTCCCTGCCCCCTCCACACCGGGTCTCTGTTTTTGATTCTGGATCTCCTTCCTCTCCTTTCTTTCGCTCACGCCCCCCTCTGCCCCGCTCAACAGCGCATCCGGCCGGGTTCACCATTCCGGAGGAATCCCCCGAGCCTTTGGCCCCGCCCCAGGCCCCGCCCCCTCCCGATGGCGTGCTCCCATTGGCCTCTTCGTACGCCGCCCGCCCTGCCATTGGCTGATTCCACGCCCGCGGCCCGCCCCCCTCCGCCGGCCCCTCTGCAACCTTTCCGCGGGGGCGGGGCGGAGGGGGCGGGGCCGCGCCGGGGCGGGGCGGGGCGACGAGGGGGCGTGGCCGAGCTTCCCGCCCCGCCCCGCCCCGTCCGGTCCCTGCTCAGTCCTCCCGCGCGAGTCCCGCGGCCGCCGCAACGGCCCCTCGGAGGCGGCTGGACGGAGCCTCGACGGTCGGACCGACGGACAGGCCGCGGAGAGCAGGTGAGGGGGCGATGCCGGGGCGCCGTCCACCTGGGCGCGCCTCGGGGGCCACCTGGACGCCCTGCCTGCCTGCCCCGTGCCCCCGCGCCCCTGCCCGTCCGTAATCCTGCGTGTTTCCCTCCGTGTCCCCGGCACTCTCTTGCTCTTGGCTTAGGGGACGGCAGATTGGGTCTGAACTGCCCTCCCGAGCGTGCGGCTGTGTTCTGGGACCAGCGTGCCCCCACCCCCACGGGGACTCATGGACTCTGCCCCTTTCACCGTGCAGGGTGCCAGGTGCTGGGGCCTTCTGCCAGAGTCAGGAGGGCATTCCAGGTGGTGGGCAGCCTGGCCAGAGGTGTGGTCACGGGGATGTGTGTGGCTTCTGGCTGGTTCCAGGCTGCAGGAAGCGCCACTGCCAGGCCCACCCAGACTGGCCACCTGGGAGCTCCCCGGTGGCCTGAAGCCTTGGCCTCAGTGTTGTCGTCTGTGAATTGGGACTGTAGCTGCCGAGGTAATTGGCAGGTGACCTGACCCAGATCTGCACGCATCAGGACGTCCTCTGTCCTGGGGGCTCTCCAGGAGGAGGGACAGCCCCAGCTGCAAACAGGCCTCTGGGCTTGCTTCCCCAGCATATCTGAGTCCAGCTGGGGGACTCGGACGCCCTGGGGGGCCATGGTGGAGGGAGGGCAGTTCAGCCTAGTGGTTGGGGAGTTCAGACCCTGGAATCAGACAGATCAGCTCCTGCTCCCCCACTCCCGGGCTATCCAAAACAAGTCATTGGATTCTCTGAGCCTCATGTCCTTTTCCTTTCCTTTTTTTTTTTTTTTTTTTTTTTTAATTCATGAAAGACTGAGAGAGGCAGAGACACAGGCAGAGGGGGAAGCAGGCTCCCCACCAGGAGCCCGTTATGGGAATCAATCCCAGACCCTAGGATCGATGCCTTGAGCCAAAGGTAGATGCTCAACCGCTGAGCCACCCAGGTGTTCCTCATGTCCCTTTCCTGAATGGGAAGGGACATAACTCCTGAGGGGGTGGGTGGGGGAGAGGGCTGTTTCCAAGTTAAGTGCAAGAATGTTGGCCCTGCCTGTCTCCTCCTGGCTGTCCCTCTCTCCCCCTCCCTCACTCTGCTCCAGTCCTACCAACCTCCACCTCCCCCAACGCGCCAGACATGGTCCTGCCCCAGGGACTCCACTGCCACGCCAGGTCCGTGGGCACCAACTTTAAAGCATAACCAGTTGCTAGATGGGCTGGGCCACGGCCTGCCAGGCAAGGGCTGGGTGGCTGGGAGGAGCGGAGAGGGGCCGGCCCAGGGACGCTGTGCCTATGGAAACCAGAACAAAGAGTTGTCGCCCCAGCCACGCAAACACCTGGGCTCTGCTTCTCCCCCTTGGCAGGCCTGGTGGCCTGGGATGCTGCTAGTGGGTGAGTGCCCAGACCCCTGGGGGTGGGGCAACGGTGGTAGTGGGGGGCTTGAGCCCTGCTCTGATGAGGGTGGGAGGTCCCTAAGCAAATAGATGAGTCAGACAGGTGCAGACTGGGGGCTCTGTGGTGTCCCCTCCTGTGGTGTGGTCTTGGGCAGGTCAGATGCCCTCAGGACCTGTTCCCTCATCTGAGGCCTGGGTACAACTGGGGCCTTTCGGTTGCTTGGTGATCTGATATGGTGGGTTTGAGAGGCTTCAGCGTCCCTGTCTGTCCAAGGGGCCGGGAGAGGGTGCCTGAGGACAAAGCTCCAGCTGTTGTGGGGGAAATGTCCCCGCCCAGAGGCAGATGCTGAATAATGGCTGAGGCTTGTCTGGGTACAGCCCCAGGTGTTAGGGAGGTGGGGGAGGGTCCTAGAGATAAGCAGCACGTGCACCTCCCCTGGGGACCCCTCACCCCCACCTCCCACCGTGAGACAGCTCCCTGAGATCCCCCACCTGAGCTTTCCTGGAAGCTCCTCTGGCCAAGACCTTGGGATCCTCTAAGACTCCGTTCTCTGGGCCTCATTTTCCACTTCTGTCCAATGGGCAGGAAACATAGGTGTTCGTGCAGGAACATCATTCTGCTTAATTGTAATGGCGTGAAGGTGACGGAGAGACAGATGGATGTGGAAGTTAGCCTGGGGCATCTGGGAGGGACTCCTGAGGAGGTGACATTTGAGCTGAGGCCTGCAAGACAAGAAAAAAACAGCCATGTGGAGACCTGAAGGGAAGGGTCTTCCAGTCAGAAGACACAGCTGGTGCCAAGGCCCTGAGGCAGGCCGGGGAGGGGGGCGGCACCTGGAGTTTTGGAGGAATAGTGAGGAGGCCCATGTGATTGGAACCGAAGGAGTGAGGGGAAGAGGGTGCGGGGCAGGTCGTGTAAGATCCTGTGGGCAATGGGAAGAATTTGGGCTTTTACCCCAGAAAGGGGAGTGGTGAAGAACTGGGGGCTGAAGACCTGGGTCCTGCCGCAGGTGCTCACTGGCGCCCCCTGATGGCTTCTTCGGGGAGGACGGATAGGGAAGTGTGAGAGCAGGAGCCCGGAAGGGAGGGCCCAGGTGTGTGGGGGAGGGACTAGGAGGACTCAGGTAGGGGAGAGGGGAGCGATGGGTGCAGCTGGGGCTCACCGAGGGGCTGCGTTCCTGCCGCGGGACCCCGAAGCCTCCTCCACTTGCTGCTAAACATCTTCTGCTTGGCCTGAGCCTTTTCCGTGGGCTGTGCTCCCCCAACATTCACGCTTGGCCCCCAAGCCCCGCTTCAGTGGAAGGAAGTCTGACCATAGGTGACTGTCCCAACTCTGAGACAGGTGGCCAGACCCTGCTCGTCCTTGGGGCGGCCCCCCCAGGGCTCTGGAGAACCCAGTTTGAGACCCACTGGTGCCCCCAAGCCCCTCAGACAAGCAGGTTCCTCTCTTCCTTTCGCCACATCCAAATCGGGCACCGACTGTGAGGTCCCAGCAGTGGTTAATGAAAATGGGATGCAGGGGAGGCCCCGGTGTTGGCAGGGGGTATCCCGTGGGGGCGTTTGCTGCTGTGGCCACCCCGGGCCACCGTGGCCAGGGTTCGGAGAGGTGAGATGGAGTGGCGGTCCGGGCCCTGCTGAGCTGGTGCATCAATTATTGACACCCTTTGTGTGGGACATGAAGAATTCATGCGGTGGGGACGGGCTGCCTCGGAGGACGCCCCAGGGCTGCTGCAGCTGCTCGGCCTCGCGGAGCCACCGCTGCCTTGTCAGGAACTTTCCGGGCGGGTTGATGAACAGCCATGATTACAGATGACAGGCTATGAGCTTAGGTTATATTTAAAATGAGGGTATAGACTATTATTTGGCCATAAAAAGGAGCGAGGAGCCCACACATGTCGCCCCAGGGATGGAGCCCTAGCCCAGGACGCTGGGGGGGGTGGCGGGGAGCAGACAGGAGAGGCCCCAGGGCGTGGGAGTCCCCGGGTGGGACACGTCCGGGACGGGCTCCTGCATGGACGGGGAGGGGGCCTGGGGGGGCCGGGGGAGGGGGCTGCTGCTGTGGGATGGGGTTGCTTCTGGGGAGACAGAACAGCCTAGAACTGGACAATGGTGAGGGTTGCACAGTCTGAGTGTTGAGAGGCCACTGGGCTGTACACTTTGAAAAGCCACATTTTATGGCACGTGAATCACACGCTGATAAGACTCGGAAGAAAACAAAAGGTCATGAATGGTCAAAAATCCTAGCTTTCCCCTTTCCCTGCCATGTTTTACTACGATCTGTGCTCCCGAGGTCGTTTTCGCCCGTCGCGTGTTTGGTGGGAAGGGTGGGCGGCTGTCCCCTGGCTGTCCCCGCAGCCTCCGCTGACATCCACGCGGAAGGCTGCGCTGGCCGGGGCGCTGGGGGCCTTCCCGCCGGGGCCGGGCCACCGCTGCGCATCCGGGCCTCGTTTATTCTGCTGAGCATCTGGCCCAGGCGTTGGCCAACTTTTTCTAGGAAGGGCCCGAGAGCAAATATTCTGGGGGCCCCATGAGCCGC
Source organism: Canis lupus familiaris (assembly GCF_011100685.1). NCBI lineage: Eukaryota > Metazoa > Chordata > Mammalia > Carnivora > Canidae > Canis > Canis lupus. The sequence continues at coordinate 55,501,393 of NC_049241.1, read as the reverse complement.
CCGGTGTCCCCCCCGTCTGTTCCAGGCTGGCGGCGTCGCGGGGAGACGGCAAGACTCACTGCAGGCACCTTGCGAGAATCGGTGGCCTGGGTGGCATCTGCCCCAGAGGGTCTGGGTGGCTTCTTATGTTTGCAAATTGGGTGGCACACCCCCTGGAGCTCAGGATAAACACGCGGATGTGCGTGTCAGCGTCTGTTTGCTTTTCTCTGGAGAGCGGGCGGTTTATAGGCCGATTGGGCTCGTGGGGAGCGGGATGCGGCACTGACGGGGCCCTGGGGGCTGAGGACCCCGGGGAGCAGGATTTCCTGCCCCCCCACCCCCCCGATTGCTGTCACCCCCGAGCCGGTGTGTAGAACCAGGAATGTGTGGGTTGGGGGGCCTCCCGCGGGACGGTGTCCTGGGAAGGTGCAAGGACCAGGGCTGGGAGCGGTTGCAGGCGCTGGGCTCCCGTGGGATGGGGGGCAGGGGGGTCTCCCACCCCCACCGCCAGGGCCTCCCCCTCCCGGGCCCGGGCCGCCGAGTGCGCTCGGGAATCGGTTAGTCACTCAGCAGTCACGCAGCCAGGCTCGGCCGCCGGCGCAGGGCTGGGTACTGTGCACCCCGGGCCTGGCATTGGAACCTACGTCCTGCACCAATGGGCCACACAGGGGACTGTCACAAACAGGGTGAGCGGGAGGGGACCGGGAGTGAGTGATGTGGGGTGTCGGGGAGCCCCTCGGAGCGAGCCCCCTGCTCCCGACCCCCGCAGAGCACCCTGAGTGCGGGAGCCCACTGAGCCACCGCCGGCCTGGAGGACGGGTCGCCACCGTCACCCCGGAGAGCTTGGACCGGCTGCTGGGTTTGGGGGCCGAAGGGACTGGAAAGAACAGGGTCCACAGGGCGGGGTGGACCTTTCCTGCTGCGTGCCCCTCACCTCTCGGGGGAGGCCCGGGGATGGCCCTGCCTCCCGGCTTTGCCCCCACGGGTGGAGGATGCCGGGACAGCGCAGAGGGCAGCTGCCAGGGTGTTTGGGAGCTGGAGGGGCCAAATGGGGACAAGGACAAAGTTCCTGGTCCCAAAAGGTGAAGTGGGGTTGGCAGGGGAGGTGTGCACTGGGCTCCACAGTCCTGGGGAGGGTCAGGGCACAAGCTAGCAGGGCCAAGGACTCTGTACCTGGGCACCCAATTCTCAGATGGGAGAGCTGTCCCCAAGGGCGTGGGGCCTGCCTGGGGCCCCTGTGGGGAGATGTCAGGGCTGCAGGAGGACAGGGACAGTGGCCTTCACTCTCTCGCTGCTCCCCTAACACACCAGGCGCAGTCCTGCCCCAGGGCCTTTGCACCAGCTGTTTCCTCTGCCTCACTCACCTTTCCCCCAGGCCTCGTCCTTCCTGTCCCAGCTCCGGCAGCTCCACCTCAGTGAGGCCTTCCTGACTGTCCCAGCCAAGGTCCCCTGCTGTCCCTGGCTGTCACCCCCCCACCCTTGGCCCTCATCTCTCCCTGAAACTGTCCTGTTTTTTGTGTTCACTGGTTTCTGGTGTCTCCTCCTGCCAGCAAGGAAGACGCCTCTTAGGGGGCTGCTCTGGAAATCTGGAGGGCTCTCTCTCTGCTCGCGGTGACAACAGGATGTCCCGGCGTCGGGGGCAGGGAGTGGGGACACTAGGCATCCAGCCATGAGCCTGGGGTAGCCCCTGACCCCACCACTTCCTGATGTGCCACCGGAAACAAACTGTTGAGCAGGGTTTTGCACGGTTTGAATATTCAGTGACTGTTCCAGAAATGCAAGTCCTGGTTAAGTTGAGGCAAAGGTGGCCCTTTGTGATAGGAATTGCAGCTGCTTGCTCACTGCGGCGGTGCCGCACGTGCGACCTCTGCGAGATGCACTCTATCCTCGTGCGGTGGGCGCGAGCTGCTAAGGTGGGAAGTTCTTTCTGGCCAACCATCCGTTATCAGGCACCCACTATGTGCCGGGCCAGGTAGCAGTGATTCGCGAATCCCACCCTGCGTGATCCTTTTATTTCTGTTTGTCCTACAGTTTGGGCCAAATCCTGATTTTTCAAATGTTAAATTTGTTGAGCATTGTAAATGCAAGGCATAAAAAAATGAGGCATAAAACATAAAGGGCATGGGGGTATAAAAATATATTTTTTATTAAAATATTTTATGTATTTATTCATGAGGGATACAGAGGGAAAGGCAGAGGCACAGGCAAAGGGAGAAGCAGGCCCCCTGCGGGGAACCTGATGTGGGACTCGATCCCGGGACCCTGGGGTCACGCCCTGGGCCGAAGGCAGATGCTCAACTGCTGAGCCACCCAGGCGCCCCTAAAATATCTATACTTAATGTATACATAGTGAGTGTTCAGCTTGATGACATATGACCCACATACCATAGAATTCACCGCTTTAAAGTATTCAACTTCCAGAACGTTCCCTCTCCCTAAAAAGCAACCCCACCCCATCAGGTGTCACATCCCCTCCCCCAGCCCCCAGCCCCCAGCCCCCACAAGCCTCTTTCCCGTCCATGGAGGAGCCCGTCCTGGACGTGTCACACGCACGGACTGACACCCGTGGGGCCTCCTGTGTTTGGTCCCTCCCTGAGTGTCGTGGGCTCGGGGTCCGTCCCCAGGGTGGCGTGTGGCGCCTCGCCCCTGTTGACGGCCGAGGGACGTGCCCGTGCGTGGAGCAGAGGCGTTATATTTGTCCCTTCACCGTTGATGGACACTGGGTTGATTCCAGTCTGGCCGTATGAACCATGCTGCCGTGCACGCGCGTGTACAAGTTTTTGTGTGGATCTGCGTTCTCATCTCTTTTGGGTGGCTACCTGGGAGCGGAATCGCTGGGTCACGTGGTGAGTCTGTGTGTTGGAGGAGCTGCCAAAAACTGGCTTTCACAGCAGCTGCCCCACTTCCCGTTGCCCACAGTGGGGCTGGGGCCGCGGTTTCCACCCGGCCTGGTGGGCGCTCGTGACGCCCGTTGCTGGGCCAGCAGCCACCCGTCCTGGCATGAGGCAAGGCCTTTATGGTGTTGACTGGCATTGCCCTAGCGGCCAGTGATGTTGAGCATCTTTCCAGCTGCTTGTTGGCCATTTATGCCTCCTTTGGAGAAAGATTCAAAATTTTTTATCGAGATATAATTCACATTCCATAAAATTCACCCTATGAAAGTGTACAATTAAAAAAAAAGTGTACAATTTGCTGGATTTTAGCGTAATCACAGAATTGTACGGCCAGTTAGCTTGATGGCTTTTTACATGTGTGTAGACCTAGATCAAGATGCAAAGCGTGGGATGTTCCAGACCCCTTCCCTGGTCAACCTGCCTCACACTACCACCTTTATACATTTATTTGTTTTTAAATATTTTTAAAAGATTTTATTTGAGAGAGAGAGAGAGAACGAGTAGGGGGGAGCTGCAGATGGAGAGGGAGAAGCAGACTCCCCGCTGAGCAGGGAGCCCAACGAGGGGCTCGATCCCAGGACCCTGGGATCATGACCTGAGCCAAAGGCAGACACCCAACCGACTGAACCACGCAGATGCCCCTGAAGATCTTATTGGGTGTAAGTGCATTGGGTGTAAGTAATCTTCACACCTGACATGGGGCTTAAACTCACAATCCCAATATTAAGGGTCACACGCTCTACCCACTGAGCCAGCCAGGCGCCTCTTATTTTGTGTTTAATTGATGGGTGCAGGCAGACAGTGGTGTCTGCGATGCCATTTCATTCAATTGAATGAATTGGGACCCAAATCATTGCATAATAACCAGGTGGCTTGGGTCTAGAAGGCTGGAGCCCCCCAGAAGGCAGGGACAGGATCTCTTTGGGTCATTGCAGCGTCCCCAGGGCCTGGGACAGTTGGTGCTCCATAAATGCTCACTAGTGACTGGATGAGTGTTCTAGCCCAGCCCTGGACCCTCTGCCGGGCTCCTTTAGCTTTGACGACAGTGGGACGCTCCGGCACTGGGTGGACGGGGACCCGAGCCCCTCGGCGGCTCCTGGACGGCCGTGCCCCAGAAGGGCTGGCTGACGTGGCGCAGCCTGGCCACCTCCCGGCTTGCCGGCCCTGACCTGGGCGAGTGAGCAGGAAGGAAGGAAGGCCGGGGTTTATTTTCGTCTGCGGCCTGCTCCCCCGGGATGGGAGTCATCTCCTTGTCTGCCTGCCTGGGTGGGGGGTTTCTGGCCGAACAATGGGTCGGGCGGGGGGGGGGGGGGTCATGCAGCTGGGCTGGCCCAGGTGTTAGCAGGTCTGGGGCCCGCCGGAGGGGTTAGGAGTACGGAGGCCCGGGGGGAGGCTGCAGCTGCCTCCGCCCACCCCCCCCAACCCCTGGCCTTCTGGGCGCAGGAGGGGGGGCCTGCTGGGGGCCTGGCCCCCCTCCGGAACCAACACACTCAACCAGGACTTGCAGATTGGGAGGCCAAGGCCCAGAGAGGGATGGAGCCGCCCGGGGTCACCCAGAGGCCAAGGCAGGCAGCAGGCCCCGGGCTCAGGGGGGTCCGCTTCCTCTCTGAGCCTGTTTGTCCATCTGTAAGTGGGGGAGGCTGAGCCCAGGGCCCTGGGGGGTTCCTTCCCGTGTGTGAGGTTTGTGGACATCCTTTCCCTCACACATTCAGTGAGCACTTACGGAGCGCCTGCTGTGTACCGGGCCCTGGGCTGACCACCGGAGGCGCCGTGTGAACAAGGGAGACCCAGCCCCGGCCTCCCCGTCAGGCGAGGGGGCGAACAGCGAGATCAAGGTGTGCAAGGCCAAGATGGAGCATGGCCAGGGTGCCATGGGAGCCAAGGGGCAGCTGGCCCAGCCTGGGACACCCAGGACGGCCTCCGGGAGGAGGTGACCATGACGCTGGCACTTGGATGAGCAGTTAACAGGATGAGTAATAGGGAGGTGCTGGGGCAGGGAACAGAATAGAACTTTCTAGAGAGAGTGGTGGGAAGGCATCTGGGAGGCATAGGTACTCCTTGTGCCAAGTGGCCAGCCTGAAAGTTAAATCCAGGCAGGCCACCCAGCCCCTCGCCCAGGGAGAGCTCACAGCCTGGGGGGCATTGGGGTTGGCCGCAAGCTCCAGCCCTAGGACAGAGTTAGTTTGGACTTTCCCCCACTTTGCAGATGAAGAAACTGAGGCACGGCGTAGTCGTGGTGCTTGACCAAGCGGCCAGATCTGGGAGCACGCCCTAAGTACTGGGGACCTGGCACTGAACCAGCTCCCGGCCCTCAAAAACTCGAGCCGATTTGCAGGCGTCACGTGGGGAAGGGCAGACAGGCGCGCAGAGGCAGGCCGCTGCCACCGCCGTGTGGCCTTGGGGACGTGTCTCAGCCTCTCTGAGCCTCGGTAACTTCTTCAGCAAACTGGCAGCCAGCCTGCTACCTGGCGGAAATGACGAATCGGGCACCCGCTGCCGGCCCAGGCCTGCCGCGTGGTGCTGAGTCAGCGGCACCCTGCTCTGGCCCAGGCCCCCGCGCTCCGGGGGCCCGCGTGGGAGGCACGGAGGGCGGCCCCGTTATCCCCGTGCCCACCCCGACCTCTGAGGCCAGGCCACGGGGCAGCCCCGGGGGTGGGCCTGGTCTCGGGGCGGGAGCGCTCACAAAGACGGGCTTTGTAGGGGCTCTGGGGGCTGGGTGGGCACCCACGTGGCCTTCCTGGGCTGACCGGCCTGGGGCCGTGGGTGAGGGCGGGGGGTGGGCCTCAGGCTCGCCTCGTTCACTTTCCTGACGTCTCCAGGCCACGGTAGGTGAGGAAGCAGGCCCCTCGCCTCCCCTGTGGGCCGGGCTGCTGCAGGCCAGGTGGGGAGAGGGGCCCGCTGGAGGGGGCAGGGCAGCGATGGGGGTGCCTGGGTGCCGCGTGGCCAGGGAGCTGCCCCGTCGCCGTCGGGTTGTTCATGGATGGCCTCCTAGAGGAGGTCGCAGCCAAGCCGAGCTGCGGAAATGGAACTTCGAGAAGAGGCAGGGCTAAGGGGCCGGGGCTTTGGGGGATGAATAGGAGTTTGCCAGGGAGGCTGCAGGCCCCCGAATGAGGCATGGGGCCGAGTCCTGGGAACTACGGGAGCTGCCAGCGGGCGCCCAGATGCCCGGGCGAGGAGGCAGTCGGGCACCGCAGGAAGGAGGCCGGAGGGGCGGCTTCAGAGCCCGGGCCCTCTGCAGGCGGGCCATGGAGACGGGTGAGAACACAGCCCGCAGCCGGAGGCCCGGTCACGGCGCCCGAGAGCTGGCCTGCTGTGCCAGCCCTTCCTGGGCGGGAGCTGTCCCTGGTCAGTGTCACCCTATCGGGAGGCGTCGCTGGAGCAGTGTTTCTAGAAACCTCACGCGTGGCCCCCTGGCCCAGGCGGCTGCCCACCTGACCCGTTCCATGTCCGCTGTGAACTCCAGGGGAGAGTAAGGCCGGGGGATCGGAAGTAACGGGGCTCGTCCACACTAACAGCCCCGGGGCTGGGACCCCGTCCTACTGAACTGCAGGATGGCGGCTGGGGAATGACAAGCTGGACTTGGGGGGCATGGAACCTGCCCGTGAGAACTCACCCTGAGCCCCTCCTCAGCCCACAGCGACGATGTGGCGGGTCTGGGGGGCTGGGGCCAGGGCCCGCAAGTAGTCGGCTTCAGAACGTGCTGCCCAGGTTGCACCGTTCACCATTAGGCATTAGTCACGTGTCCCTGCCCCGCCCGGGCCCTGCACCCGGCCCTGGCGCCCGGCAGGTGCTTCCCCGCAGGCCCCTGGGACCGTGGGGACTGACGCCCGTGCGCCTTTCCTCCCGGCAGGGCCGATGGACGCCTTCAGCACCAAGAGCCTGGTCCTGCAGGCCCAGAAGAAGCTCCTGAGCAAGATGGCATCCAAGGCCACCGTGGCCGTGTTCATCGACGACACGAGCAGCGAGGTGCTGGACGAGCTGTACCGCGCCACCAAGGAGTTCACCCGCAGCCGCAAGGAGGCCCAGAAGGTGCTCAAGAACCTGGTCAAAGTGGCCGTGAAGCTGGGCGTCCTGCTCCGCGGCGGGCAGCTGGGCGGCGAGGAGCTGGCGCTGCTGCAGCGCTTCCGCCACAGGGCGCGCCGCCTGGCCATGACCGCCGTCAGCTTCCACCAGGTGGACTTCACCTTCGACCGGCGCGTGCTGGCCGCCGCGCTGCACGAGTGCCGCGACCTGCTGCACCAGGCCGTGGGCGCGCACCTGACCGCCAAGTCCCACGGCCGCATCAACCACGTGTTCGGCCACTTGGCCGACTGCGACTTCCTGGCCGCGCTCTACGGGCCCGCCGAGCCCTACCGCTCGCACCTGCGCCGCATCTGCGAGGGCCTCACCAGGATGCTGGACGACGACAGCATATGACCCCGGGCCCGGGTTTCCTGCGGGGCGGGGGTGGTGGCAGTTCGAGGATCTCCCTTCTCCCATCCCACCTGGCCAAGGCCCCGGGACACGTCCCCTCGGAGAGGATGCTGATCTGCGACAGCGGCGTAAGGCCCCAGGGTCCCTTCCGCCCCAATTCCGGAGGAGCCCGGCCCGCCCCTCCAGCCACTGGATGCCTCTGAAAGCTGGCGCTCGCCACTTAACCACCTTAACGATGTTGCCTGTTCCTTCCGACAGGGTAACGATGAACCAGAAGCCAGGTAGTGTTAGGGGGTGAGCTGCATCTCCCCGCAGTCTTTGAGGTCCTAGCCCCCAGGATCTCTGAATGTGACCTTATTTGGAAATAGGGTCGTTGCAGATGTACCTAGTTAAGACAACACCACGCCGAGTTGAGCTGGGTCCCCTGGTCCTTGTAAGAAGGGGGCGTTCGGACGCAGATAAGGCCGTGTGAAGATGGGGGGGGGACGCTGCAGGGTTGTGTCTACAAGCCAGGGACCCCCCGGGACTGTCAGCAGCCTCTAGAAGCCAGAGGGACGCCTGGAGCGGCCGTCAGGAGCCAGCCCCGCTGACACCCTGACGGCTGACTCCGGCCTCCAGAACTGAGAGGGAACACATTTCTCTTGCTGCACCTGCCGAGGGGGGCAGCGGGTGCACTCGGTTCCAGCAGGGAAGGTGTGTAGGGAGCCTAGGAAAGTGCTGGGGTGGCTGCTATCGGTAAGGACGCCTCAGTGGGGTTGGAATTGCAGCCCTGACTCCCACGGGGAGGGGACAGTGTGCCCCCGACTCCGGGCTCCAGCGTAAGGCCATCTGAGATGCACGCCCACTTTAAGATTATTTCATTTGCGTTCAGTCGGCCAACTGTTTTTACGAGACCTCAGAAAGCAAACCTCAACAGATTTTGGCTTTGGGGACACCCAGAGAATGCAGGGATTCTCAAGCTCAGGGTGCAGATGGACACACGGGGTGTGAGCGTGTATTTGTGATTCTTGTCTGTCAGGAGGGCCGTGTGTTTTAGCAGGCCTGCGGCAGGTGGGCCGAGGCAGGGGTGGGAAGGTTATTCGGGGCACCCGTGGGACTGGGGAGGAGGGGCATGACATCTCCTGACGAGTTTTGCAGACCCAGGTCTGTTGGGCAAAGCTTTCACAGAGCCCTGCAGGCCTTTTTAGGCAAGACGACGGGACTGGTCAGCCCTGTCGCCCGAGGCAGCGGCATTATTCAAAAGCAAGGACACTGCGTACCAATCCAGGTGTGGAGCTCGCCTCCAACACTCGCCTGAGCCCGCACCGCCCGCTGCCCCTCTGGCCGCCGCAGTCCCCACCACACCCTTTCGCCTCTGCTGCCCCCGCTGAGCTGGCTGACGCGGCGCTACTGCCCCTGCGGCAGGACGGCCTTCCTCTGGTTTCTGCTTCCCCAAGGAAGCCAAAGTTCTCCTGCCTAGGAGCCAGCTGTCCCACCTCTGCCCCACCCCAAGGAGAACCTGCCCCCCCATCTTCTGTCAGGAGACAGATCTTCACGTTCGAGAACAAACGTGCACTCTGAGCACCCGAGAGGCCCCAGGGGCTTGGAAAGCCTCCGTCCTCAGCTTGGCACACCGAATGCATCAACGTGCGTAACACTCTGTTCTTGTGTCCTGCTGGGCTGTCCAGCCTGTCTCGACTCTTCATACGTTTGAAATTTAATTTAGAAAAACCAAAGCGCTACAGAACTATTTAAATAAAAGCACGTATCTTCCATTTGCATTATGTGGAACTAGCGATTAAATTGCTGGTGCCGCCTGACAGCTTTCCCTCGCCCTCCAGGGGCTGCTGCCTCTCCGACTGAGCTTGTGGGTAACGTCATGCGCCTGTGGTCCCTGCTGACAGGTTCAAGTCCTGTTCCCCGGGGCGCCAGGGGGGAAAGACTCACGGGCCTGCAGAGCTGGAGCTCGGCCTGTGCACGCCCAAACCAGGTTCGGTTCAGCTCCCCATCATGACTAAAGCCCCCGGGGCCAGGGTGGCTGCCTTCTTGAGTCTACCTGAAAGCTACCTAAAGACGCACACAGATGGCTGGTGTGGGCATGGGCCACTGTGTGTCCAGATGTCCTGCCACGTCCCGGGACACAGCACCCACGGGCTCTGCATCCTTGATGGGCCCCTGGGATTCAGAAGTGGTAAATGGTTCCAGGCTGACCGTCAAGGGTCGGGCCCATGTGACCCTCAGCACCCCCGGATATGACATCACTGCTGCCGTATTTCCACAGGGGGCCCCGGGCAGCCAATCACCTCCAGGGTGCTGTGGAGACACACTGGGTCCTTCAGTCCACTGAACCCCAAAGCCAGGAGCAGCAGAGGCCTCCTGGCCCTCACTGGGGTCCCTGTGCTCACCTGACCTCAAAGTGCATCCGTTCCTGAGTGGGATGAACACCGCCCCACTGTGGACGTGTGTGCCCTTGACAACTTCTCTCACTAGATGGCGTGGCATGTGCACGCGTGCTGGACAGGGAAGGCGGGCAGACTTTCCTCCCAGTATCTCCAGGGTCGCAGGGGGCTCTGAACTTGTTATGCGCTGTGAGGACAACTGTTCTTCAGGCTCCCGAGTCAGTAGCTGCCACAGGTGTGGATAGGGTGCAAGTCCCACTCCATTTCCGACACCCACTCCACTTCCGACAGGTGTGCAACCTGGAGCAGGAACCCTAACACCTGCTGCTTCTCTGACAAGTGGGATCACCGCAGGGCCCTGGTCCTTGGACTGGCACAAGGGAGGCCAGGGGAGGGAAAGGGGAGGAGAATCCCCCATCGATCCAACACAGTGATTCTGATAAGCAAGGACTCTGGTTCACAGCTGAGGGCTTCACAGTTTCTTCTCCCTTCATTTGCTTGCAAGAAGGTCCGGTCAGAGGGCAGGCCAGGGTCACACGCCCAGGCTCCACTGTGGGGAGACCAGGGCCCGTCTCAGTGGCTGGAGCATTTGGGAGTTGTATTTATTTACCTTGTTTGCCTCTGGGTGTTTGTGGTTGGAGGTGTCTCAAGTCGCCACGTGCAATCCGGCTTCAAAAAGATAAGCCAAGCCAGCCAGGTGCAAAAGAGGATTGCCTTGGAGCGCTCACCCTGTGCGGGGCCACCCGTGTGACCTGCTGGGTGCAGCCAGGCCTGCCCCACGGGCTCAGGGAGATCCAGGCCTTGGGACCCAGTGCTTCTGTGCCTGCAAGACTCCAGGTGCCTGCGGTGGCACAGGTTGGCCGTCTCCAGCAGTGAAGGCGCGTGCGGGCGGCCAGCCCCTGCTGCTGCCCCTGGGCCCCCCGCCCCGAGTACCCAGACAGGCAGGCACCAGTGCCAGTTGCCAAGTCTGTGTGGTTGCTTTTCAACCATCTTATTTAAATGTGAAAGAACATTTAATTTCTTCCCAGTTAGTCTGGAAGAAGGTCCCCTGGGAAAACTGTAAGAAAACAGTTGGCTCGGGGTCAGGGCAGCAGGATTCCTCTCCCTGGGAGTGACCTGGAGCCTGGCCTGCTCCATAGGGAGACGACGCACTGGCTTCAGAGAAGCTGTGATTCCCCCCGGGAGCCCCTTCACAGGCCCCAGCGCCTCTTTTGGCAAGAAAGACGGGCAGTGGGTCTCAGACCCTTGCTCCATGTTCTGAGAACATCAACCAGTCCCCCCTAGAAAACCAGTAACATGCCAGCTCTCCCTGGGCCCAGCTCCTTCAGCAGAGATGAGGAAGAGCCGCCCCCGGGCGGGGCTCCTGGTCACAGCTCACTGCGGGCTGCCTTGGCCACGATCACCAGCTTGGACAGCTCGGCCTTGAACGCCCCGGGCCTGTGGGACACTGCAAGAGAAGAAGCATGCGGTCAGGCCCTCGCTACTCCAGATACTCTGGGTCCTGGGCAGGGCCGGGGAGCAGTCCCCAAAGTGGACTCAACATAGTAAGGTCCCCAGTCCTGAAAGTCTTATGGGTGAGGGACCAAAGAAAAGAGAGGTTGGCAGGCCTGTTATGAGGGCAGCAGGAGGCCTCAGGAAAGTTGAGCGTGGACAAGCACTTCTGCCGCGAGGATGGGTGGGGGTCAGGGTGGAGCTGCGCACCTCCTGCTCCCACTGGCAAACTCATCTGAGGCCCCATGGCACCTTTCCAGCAGGACCTGGGAATGCGGCCCCCACCTGCAGTTCCCCAGGGGCTCAGCCCTGCCCCTCTGCTGTGCACCCTGAACTCAAGGCTCTGCTGGCCGCCCCATCTCCTGTCCTGAGAAACTCTACTTGGAACAGTCCCCACACCCCTGCGGACCTGCAGGGTGGGGCCAGGCTCCTTCCAGACCCAAGGCCCCTCCTCCCAAGAGCCCCGCTCACTGCACCCCCAACGCCATCCCCATGCCTGGTGATGCCCACAACCACAAGGATCCTTCACCTCAGGACCCCCAGGGCTCCCCGAGACATGGCTCCACTCCCACGTCCATCGTCAGAATCACTCACCACCCCCTTGCTCTCACGCAGAGAGCCTCCCACCCATCCATCTGCTCAGCAACTGCCTGGCAGGGCTGACCATGGCCCCCCAGACTTCGCAAGCATCGGAGCTGTTCCTAGTCACAGAACCCAGGATAGCCAGGCTGTGTGGATGTCACAGCCCCCTCGCCCCCTTCCAGGAGCAATCCTGCTGAGCGTCCCCAAGGGCCCCAGGAGATTTCACGCCCACAGGTCCCTGGCAGGAGTTGGCAAAGTGTGGCCTGCGCCACGAGGTAAGGGTGGTTTCTACATTTTAGATAGCTTTAACCAAAGTCAGTATTTTGTGACATGTAATTCTCCTTTCCGTGTTCATAAAACAAAGTTTTACAGGAATGCAGCCATGCCCATCCATGACCTGTGGCTTATGGCTTTGGCCCTCCCAGGTTGAGTCGTCTCAGCAGAGGCTGTCGGCCCCACAAAGTGGCAAATGTTTACCAGGGGCCCTTCACATAATCAGTTTGCAGGCGCTAGGGGCCATGACCCGGGGCGCCGGCCCTCTAATGGGGGTGCGGTCCTTCCGCGCCTGACGACCCAGGGTCCATCTCCATAGGCCTTCCTTACATACCTGCTGTCTTGGTCACTTCAAATTCCTCGCTTTTCAGAGGGACATCGCTTTCTCTTTCAAACGCAGCTTTAGACTGAAAGAGAACAAGCAGAAACTTCTCTACTTGGGAAAGAACACGATTCGGCCGCTCTTCTGCTCCGGGGCAGCACAGGCTCCAGGGACACGCTTCTGCTAAAGGAGCACGCGATGCTCTCCTACACACTAAGAGAATCCAGCAGAAGCGGTGGTTAATCCACTTAAGGGATTGTCAACTGGCTTAAAGCTCCATGCCCGCGCTGCCGATCCCCGAGGAAGCTATTTTCCCCTTCAGCGAACATATGGGAACGACACGGGCAGGGCAGTCGCTGGAATGCAATTTTTAAAAATCAGAGTTGTGTCTCTTTCAAATCAGCTAAATATGAACTCTAAAGTAACACGGGAGCCCAGAGCACCATCAGATGAGGGGTGTGGGGGTCGGCGGCGTGAGGGCTGGAGTGGCCACACTCCCCTGTCCTGTAGGCAGGCACCCGCTGGGGGGAAGGGACTCTGCAGACGTGACAAAGTCCAACAGGAGCGGACTTTCGGGAGGTCATCCTCTGTGACCTTGGTGGGCCTGATGCAATCAGTGGGAAGGGCCTTCAGAGCAGAGCCAGGCTTCTGGGAAGGAGAGGTGCCCCTAGGGGCGGTGCCCCCCCACCCCCTTGCCGAGGGGCCTGGCTCGGGCTGTGGAACCAGTTCCCCTGGGGTGAACCTAGTTCCTGGCAACAAATCTCTTAATGCCTATCCCTACGGTTCTGCTTCTTGGACTGATAAAGTAGTTTCCAATCAGTTTCTGACCCAAATGCAGATGCAGGGCCTGGGGGAGGGGCCCTGCCCTGTGGCAGGATCCTGGTGCGGGCCGTGGGGGGCCAGAGTGTGGCAGAAGGTGCTGCGGGGGCTGTGAACCCTAGGTTATGGGAGCCAGCCCCCCCCCACCCCCCCGCCCCGTGAAGAGGCTGCCTGCACTCCTGGGTCCCCTCCTGCCCTTGCTGTCAGTGCTAGTGTCCTGGGGCCCCTCCCCTCTGCTTCCTGCCGACCTTGTAGCAGGGGGCACATGTGCGAGGCTGGCAGGTGGTAGGATAGGGAGCCAGGTGTTCATCTCCTGCTCCGCCTGCCAGTCTCTAGGGGTTGGCTGGGGCTCACTCTGGGCTCGGTGCCACCCCAACCCTGGCACCTCTAGGCCCGGGGTCTGCGTGGTGTCCCATGTCCTGTCACAAAATCCTGCTTTAAGGCTTGGTGTCCATCTCCTCACTTCCCCAGCCTCCCCGCCGCTGCCCCAGGGCTGCCCCCCTTCCACACACGCCCCACACTCACGTAGGCCATGCCGTACTCGATCTCGGCGCCCCGCACCTCAGCCTTGAACTGCGTGAAGTACAGGTAGGACTTGCCCTGGGGCCTGCGAGGGAAGGGCAGGCAAGGGGGTCAGCCCTAGGCTCCTCGACATCATCTCTTCTTCCCTCTTTACTAGAACATTCTCTTGGCTCATTTACATTCGTTGCACCTTCTGAGTGCAAGCTATTCTAGGACAGGGACCTCGGGGTCACTCACTGGATGCTTTTTCCAGTGCCAAAGACATTCCAGGTTTTGTGCCAGGGACCAGGGAATGGCAACATCCCGGGGGGGCAGGAGTACAGGAGTTATCTAGGCAGAGGAGGGACAGAGCTGTCCTTGGAGAAGGGCAAAGGTCCTGTGGAGAGTACCAATGGGGGCATTTAAAGAACCACCAGGTCAGCATGGCCAGGGCAGAGAGGAGCTGTGGAGGACAACTGGTGGCAGCAAGGGGATGACTGTGTTCGCGGTGGGAGCCCCACGTGGCCACGTGCAGAGAGCAGTGCTGGGGGCAGGGGTGGGAGGCACCAGGGTGACAGGAAAGCCGTGCTTGGGGTGCCCCAGGAGGGCGGGCGGGGGGGCAGGTCGAGGGAGACTCCTAGACCTTCTAAGCCCCAGCAGCTGCCCTGGGCCTGGTCAGTGAACATCTGAAACTGGGAGAACAGGGATCCCTGGGTGGCGCAGCGGTTTGGCACCTGCCTTTGGCCCAGGGCGCGATCCTGGAGACCCGGGATCGAATCCCACATCAGGCTCCTGGTGCATGGGGCCTGCTTCTCCCTCTGCCTGTGTCTCTGCCTCTCTCTCTCTCTCTGTGACTATCATAAATAAATAAAAGTTAAAAAAAAAATGAAACTGGGAGAACAGCCCATATAGGCATGACCTCTCGCTGAGCAGGTGGCCCTGCAGTCAGCAGGGCTCTGGGACTGAGCATGGCCTGAGGCCTGTGTGGCCTGGGTCTGTCCACCAAGAGGGCTGGTGCTCATGTGCCCCATGATTAGGGCGACCCCAGGGGCTCCCTGCCTCCAGGGTGCTTCTCTCGGTGGCCAGGGGTCAGCAGACAGGGTCTCCTCTCTGCGGGGCTGGGAATGGCCCGACTGAGATGCCCTGCTCCTGGCCCCTGGGGCTCCTGCCTGCTGCCAACAAGGGCCAGTCCACGGAGTGGATGAGAATGTCCCCCAACACCGCCTAGGAAGCACCTGCTGTTTATAAAGCATCCAGCAGAAGACTGGGGTGGTGCCTACAAGTAAGATTAGAACGTGTGTGTCCTTTGAGTCCAAGTTGCTGCCACGGCCTCCAAGTGACCTGTCCCCCTATGCTGACCCCGACCCGAAGGTGGAGCCACAGCTTAGACTTCTGTGTATCCCTCAAAATGCCTGCACTATGCCAGATCCACACCCAACGCTGGAGGGCTTGGTTCCAGGCCGTGGAGCCTAGGGGAATGGGGATATGATGTGACACTGCTGCGGCGCCCACCTCCCCCCTGGGCTGGGCATCCCCTGCCCTCTGTTCCCTGTCCCTTCTCGGGTCCAGCACTCACTCATGCCGTACTCCAGGTGGTGAGGTGATGACGGCTGGGCAGGGAGGCTGAGGTTGATGACGTCAAGGAGTCCAGCCCCTGCCCCTGGTGCTGCTCCCACTGCCTGGACAGCACTCCTCACCTCCCCCCGCCCCCCAGCAGTGTCACACCTCCTCTCCCACCTGTACCTGCGTGATGTCTGCCCCAGCCTGCGCCCCTCAGGGATGCAGGACCCTGTGCTGTCTGGCCCCCTCTCCTCTGCTGCCTGGGGGTACCACGAGCAAATACCCCAGCAGACGTCATGAAGCGCCACTTCCAGTGGTGGTCCAACCGCTGGGACCCCAGGCTCACCTCCAGATGGTACAGGTGAAGTGCTGGTGGTCTTCGCTGGTCCCCAGACTCATCTGCCACTTCTGGGGAGAGAAGGAAGATACAGGTCAGCCCAGGACCTGCAGGCTCCCCGAGAGGTTCATGTCTACTTCCTTTCCTGGGCCTCCCGGCTGGAGCCAACCTCAGGGCTGGGGAGACTACTCTGCGTGACACACAGTGGCAGGTACGTGTCCTCATACATCCATCAGAACCCTCAGGGGATGCGGCACTGACCGTGAGCCTGAATGTCAGCTACAGGCTTGGAGCAGCCATGACATGGTAGCGTGGTTTCAGCGACTGTCACAAACGTCCTGCTCTAGATGGCGGCTGTCAATGACAAGGGGAGGCTGTGTGTGGGGACCCAGCGGTATATCAAAATTTGTGCCTTCTGCTCACTTATGCAGTGAATCTAAAACTGCTCTAAAAAATCAAGTCTATCAAGAAAAATAAACACTAACATTAGATATTTAGGTGTTTTTCTCTTTCAGATATATGAACGTGTTAGCTTTTTAAAAAACAAACTAAAAGGATTAAAACATTCAAAGACTTGGGACGCTGGGTGGCTCAGCTGGTTAAGCGTCTGTCTTCGGCTCCAGTCATGATCCTGGGGTCCTAGGATGGAGCCCCCCATTGGGCTCCCTGCTCAGCGGGGAGCCTGCTTCTCTTCTCCCTCTGCCCCTCCCCACCCCGCTTGCGTGCTCTCTCTCAATAAATAAAATCTTAAAAAAAAAAAACTTTTAAAGACTGACTTACTTGAGAGAAAGCACGCATGTGCTCATGAGCAGGGAGAGGGAGAGAGCATCTCAAGCAGACTCCCTGCCAAGTGTGGAGCTGGATCCCACACCCTCAGGATCATGATCTGAGCTGAAACCAAGAGTCGGAAGTTCAGCTGAGCCACCCAGGTACCCCAAAACGTTAAAACTTTTTTTTTAAGTGATCCCCGAACATACCACTACCAGTTTCTTCTCATTTTCAAAGCCTCTGAAAACCTGGCGAATGGAAACAGACAGCCACTGTGGGTTCTGGGGTGCCTCAGGCATCAGCATGATTTGCTAGTAACGTGAGAGTGTACAGTTCCCTCCCTGGAGTAATCATATACTCCTGGCACTGGTACTCTGGGTTTAACATCAGAGCCTCTTTTAATAAGAACAAAACCATTTTTAGGTTAATTACAATGGGAGTAAATGGTCACCTAGATGTTGTCTGCCTGCAGCACAGATGTGGGAAGCAGTGATTCTAGAATGACAAAGGGATGGATGAGGGCCACACCCGCGCACTCAGGTTTTTTTCCCTCCCTGTCTAAAAACACCTGTCTGTGGCTCCAAGGCCTGTGAGCACCTGGAGACAGTTTTATGCTAGGAGACAGAGGAGAGGTTTTTCTACACCTCTGAAAAAGTTTTTTTTTTAAAATATTTTATTTATTCATGAGAGACAGAGAGAGAAAGAGAGGCAGAGACACAGGCGGAGGGAGAAGCAGGCTCCATGCAGGGAGCCGGACAGGGGACTTGATCCCGAGTCTCCAGGATCACGCCCTGGACTGAAGGCGGTGCTAAACCGCTGAGCCACCTGGGCTGCCCTCTGAAAAAGTTCTTGAAAATGAGGCAAATATTTAAACGTTGTTTAAAAAATGACGAATGCAAACAAATTTAAAACCAAGAGTTTCTTAGCAATAGGGTCAACATCCCTCTGAGTGGCCTTCAGTTACATGAACTTGAGTGTGGTCTCGTGGCTGCAGGGCGTGGTGGCAGATGGTAAGGCTCAGGTTCGGGCATCAGACATTCATGTGAGATCCTGGGGCCATCCTGAACCCTCAGGGAGCTTGGCACAGATGACATGTAACTGGTAGCTGCGATTAGTTCTTATTAAGATATAAATGACAGTGGGGAAATGCGCCCGTTCTAGTGACCATTCTAGGAGCTCTGACAGATGCTTCTAGTTGCACGTCCACCACCCAATCAAGATACGCACCAATTCTCTGTCCCTGGATCCCTGGCCCCTTCCCTTTGCAGTTAACCCCTTCCTGCAAATTCCTGGTAAGTGCCGACCTCATCTCAGTCCCCAGCGTTGTGCCTTTGCAAAACTGTCACCAGAGTGGAATCAGACGGTGTGGAGTCCTCCTGGGTGTTTTCACCTAGCGTGGGGCACTGCTGCTGCCTATGCCCACAGTTCATTTATCCAAAAGCTTCACTGAAAAATATTTATATCTACAAATTCACCCATGCATAGTATACGATTCTGTGCTTTCTAGTGTATTCAGAACTCTGCAACCATTACCACCATATAGTTCCCGAACATTCCAACACCCTAGAAAGAAGCCCCATCCCTTCCCCTCCCCCAACACCCACAAGCCCCCTCCCCGTCCGTGGAGCCTGTCCTGGACGTGTCACACACATGAACTCACACACTGTGGGGCCTTCTGTGTCTGGTTCCCTCCCTGAGCGTCATGGGCTCAGGGTCTGTCCCCGGGGCAGCACGTGTGGGAGCCTTTCTCCGGTTCACGGCTGAGGGACATGCCCACATGTGGGGGATACACTGTGTGTGGCTGTTCACCTACAGGGCTGTTTCCACTCGCTGGCCACTGCGATCCTGCTGCTGTGAACGATCACATACAAGTTTTCATGCGGGTGAGTTTTCGTGACTAGTGGGTAGATGCCAGGCAGTGGAAGTGCAGGGTTATGTGGTCAGGGTATGTTTAACTTCCTAAGAAAGGGCCAGTCTGCATTCCCACCAAGCACGGCCAAGCTTTCCAGCTGCTCAGCCTGCTAGCGGGCACTGAGAAATCATGAGTAACCTTGTGCCTACTAACGCCTGACGGCACTGGCTCTCGGGTGACCCTCTGCAGAAACAAACGATTATGGAAGGAGCAAGAGAGGCTGCTCTCCCTCAGAGGCCCTGGCTCCAAGCTGTGTGAGTGGCACACCCGCACACCCACACCGGCCACAGGTCGTCCTGGGAGCCGACTGGGAGCTGGGGTTTCTCCTCTCTGATGACAGCTCTGCAGAAATGCCACCGGGGCCTCTTGGGACTTCCCTTCCAGATGCTCTGAGGGCCATCTAGTGATGCCTCCCTGTATGTCTCCAGGCAGGAGCCACAGAACGTCTCAAACCCTCCCTGCACATTTGCTGAGAACCTAGCCTGTCATTCGCCTCTGAGAAGGCAACAGGGAAGCGGCCAAAGAGCCCATGGGTTCCGGGCGCCCCATCAGGCTCCCGCAGCACCACGTGCCCCAGCAGTCAGCTACCTGTGGTCTCTGTCACCGTCCTGGATGGCTGCTGCCAGACCAAGGCTGTGCCACAACATGTCTGCTTTTCTTAGGTGACATCCTCAGGATGAACCTCCTCTTCCAAAACAAACGAATCCAGTCTCTTGCGGGAATTACGACACAATTGCTATTCCGAGACAAGGCTCCAGCCTGTAGTCGCCCCAGCCGGTGTGAATGAACTTGGCTCTCCCTCCCGCATTGCAGCAGCAGACGATCCACCTCCAAGTTTAGTCCGGGTTTGGGGTGAGGGAGGGGGGTGTATGTGCTCTCTTCAAAGCTGCTGGTGACACTGGGTTAGGAGCAGAGCAGTGGTTAGGGTTCCGTGCCCCCAGGACCTTGGTCACTTCCCAGCTAAGGGAGCCTGGGTCTCCGTGTCCTCATGTATGAAATGATGATGCCAGAACCTTATGGCCTTCTTGGGGTTGTGGAGAGGGAGAAATGAGATGTGTGCGTGGCTTAGCACAGCGCGGGGCACCTGATAAACGTCATGGTAGTGCTGCTATTCGGTTTACTGTCCCATAAATCTATCTACACAGCAGAAGAGGCATCCAAAGGCACCCACGTGAAAGAAGGTCCCGGGACTGGTTCTGGGTGCTTGGGGGAAGGCTGGACTGATGGGCTCATGACCAGGACCATCATTTGGCTTCATCGGATAATGGAGAGGACTATCTGGAGACACGGTGAGGCTTGGAGTTGTGGAAGGAAGGCGCAGACAACTGGAGGACGCCTGCTGTCCTGCCGACGGGGCAGGGCTGCTGTCCCTGGCACTGCTGCCAGGGGTCATTGCTGTTTTGCTACATTTTGTTAAAATACTGTCACCAGGAACCATTTACTTCCAAACAAGACGTATCTAAAACAAGTCACTCTTGCCCAGAGGTTTCCAACTAGGGATAATCCTGTTCCTCAGGGAACACTTGGCAATGTCTGGAAATGTTTTTGGAAGTCATGACTGGGGTGCTCCTGGCACTGAGTGGGTGGGGCCGGGGAGGCTGCTCCGGGCCCCAGCGTCTGGACAGCGGCCTCAGAGAATGGCCAGCCCCAAACTCGGATGTTAACGGGGCCGAGGAGGGAGAGAGATCCGCCCTCTGTCCATTTCAACATGCTGTCCTGAGTGGGAAGAGAGAAGGGCATAGAACTGACCTGAAGTTCTAAACACATGAGAGGTTCCCAAGCAGCCTCTGTCTCTACAACTCTACACTGTCAGGCCACACAGACTGTTCTGGAAAGAGAGCAGCATTTTCTAAAGTCTGGCTGTGGGAAAGCAAAGCACAATTAGGAACAAAAAGATCGGGGGCAGCTCCTGGGGGGCTCAGTTGGTGACATGTCTGCCCTCAGTTCAGGTCGTGATCCTGGGGTCCTGGGATGGAGTCTTGCCCTGGGCTCCCTGCTCAGTGGGGAACCTGCTTCTCCCTCTGCCCCTCCCCCTGCTCATTCTCTCTCTCTAAAAGACGAAAAAATCTTCAAAAAAAAAGATGGCTTTTACTGATTTTTATAGTGATGAATTCTTTTCATTTTTCTTTTATTCTTTCTAACAATCTTGAGCAGGAAATTCATTTGTGCATCTTCCCAAACACTTGCCGCTTCCCCTTCTGATAAGATCGGGCAACAACATCGAGACAGAACTCCACGCCAGCACTTTACTCTCAGAGGACTTCGTAATGGTGCGTCACTGCTGCGGCGGCCATCACACCACAAACCTGCCACATCACCACCACTACTATGTCTTCTCTCCCAATTCTGGAAGATGAAAGTCCAGACCAAGGTGTCCCTGGGCTGGGCTCCTTCCGAAGGCTCTAGGGCAGGACCCCTCCTGCCTCTTCTGGTTTCTGATAGCTCTGGATGTCCCTTGGCTTGTGGCCGTGCCCCTCTGCCTCCACACGCCTTTTCCTCTGTTTCTTCTCTGTCTATCGAATCTCCCCCAAGTGTCTCTTGTAAGAGTAGCTGCCACTGGATTTAGGGCCCACCTGGATAACCCAGGATGATCTCTTCAAGGCAAAATCCTGAACTTACATATGCAAATATTTTTTCTCTAAATAAGGTTACATTCAGAGATTCCAAGAATTAGGAATGTGAAACCATAACTTTCAGGGAAGGGGGGTCCCGTTCAAGTCACTACCCTGTGTGATAAATGGCCACAAATTTAGCAGTTCAACTGCCCACTAATCAGCCCTCAGTCCCCGAGGTAAATGCTGGCCATGGCGGGTCCTCCGCTCAGAGTCTCACAAGACTGGACTCAAGGTGTCAGCAGACCGCACTCACTCCCGCCTGAGGCTCAGGGTCCTCTTCCAACTCCTGTGCTTGTAGCAGAACTCAGTTCCTGTGATTGTAAAACAAGCCTTGCCACCAGCCACGGGCTGCCCTCAGGTACGAGAGGCCACCTGTGCTCCTCACCACGAGGCCCCGCACAGCCAGCAATGGGGAGTTACGCTTTTCTTATGCTTTGGATCTCTCTTATTTCCTCTCTGCCACCAGCTGCAGGAGAAAACAGCCACCAAGAAATGGGGACCTCAGTCCTACATGGGAAGGAACTGAATTCTGCCAACAACTTGAACAGGCCTGTAGATGAGAGCCCCGCCTGTTGACACCTTGATTTTGGCTTTATGAACCATGCAACTGAGCTGACTGTGGCTTCTGACTTCCAGGATTGTGAGATAACAGACGGGTGTTGTCTTAAGCTGCTTAGTTTGTCACGATTTGTCACACAGCACAGAAGGCAAATAAAATACCCGTCACAGAGGCTCATGGGCACAGCACATCCGCATCCCATGTGCCTCTTTCCATCCAGACATGTTCTCTCTGTGGAATTACAGGGGGAATCTGCCATCACTAGTTACCCAGAGCCCTATCTTTTACCGGTTAGGCAAGAATAGCTCAACGAGCATAAGTTAATGCAGGTATGTCCCACACTGTTCCCCTGAGAGCACCTCTCCGTGCCATACAAAACCATGTGGAATTTTGAACAACTCACCTCGTTGGTCCCTCCTTGAGAAGCATAGGTGAACGCGCAAGTGTATTTGTCCTGGAGGATGGAAGGTGGAAAAAAGCTTGTTAGGAGGTAATCCTTAGTGCTTTCAGCAGAGGGTCTCAGGACGTCCTTCTAAGATCCAAAATCAAGATCTGGCTTGGGGATCTCAGGGGCAGGAGGCAGAGCAAGACTCCTGGGTGACGGAGGCCAGTCCCACAAGCCCTCCTGGCCTCCCCGACAGTGAGCTCCTGACTCAGGTGGCTTCTGGGGGATGAAGACCAGGAAGGAGTAGGTCCCACAGCCTCCAAGCACGCATCCATCTAGGCACACGGACTCTGGAAGCAGGACACCAGGAGGCCCATCTGTGCTCTGCTGCGGGCCTCAGACAAGTGAACACTTTCCTTTTTTAAAAGACTTGATTTATTTATTCATGAGAGAGACACACACACACAGAGAGAGGCAGAGACACAGGCAGAGGGAGAAGCGGGCTGCCTGCAGGGAGCCCGACGCGGGACTCGATCCCGCGACCCCGGGGTCACGCCCTGAGCGGAAGGCAGACGCTCAACCGCTGAGCCTCCCAGGCGTCCCTAGTGAAGCTTCTCTGAGCCTGTCTTTTTCGTCTGCGAAATGGTCCTGGCAAACCCAGCACTTGGCTCAAGACCCGGCTGTTAGAAATTCCTCAAGAGACAGCAGCTATTGCCATGGGTTACACAGACGGGAAAACGAAGACGGAGGGGAAGGGCTTCTCCCACAGGCTGTGCTGGCCTCACACCTCCACGAAAGGAGGACCTCGAGCAGTGGAGGCCCGTCGGAGCTGCGGCGGGGCCCAAGGGCCTCCAGCCTCCCCGGCCCCGGGAGCTGGGGCCGCCTGGGCTGGGCCGGTGCGAGGAAACAGGGACTGAGGCCGCGGCCCCCGCCCCTCCGCTCCCAGTCCCCGACCCCAGGAGGCCGGGCTCTCCGAAGTCCAGCCGCCCCTCGGGAGGGCCGCGCCCCCCGAGTCCCTCCCCAGCTCAGCCTCCGCCCCCGACGGTCCGCGCCCCCTTCTCACGACCCGCCCCCAACGGCGCCACCGCTCGGGCTCCCGGGGCGGCGGCGATACGTACCCCCGGGCCCACGCTCTGGGAGAAGGAGTGCACGACGCCGCCAGGTCGCACGTCAAACGCCACGGTCGTGGGCTCGGACACAGCCCGCGCCGGCCTCAACGCCACGGCCGCCAGCAGCAACGCAGCCCACAAGCTCGCGCTCCCGCCGTCCCTCCTTGCGCTGGGCGCCGCCATCTTGGGAACGCTCCGCAGGGCCGGGGCGGCGACGGGACGCGGCGAGGGACACGTGGGGCGTCCGCTAGAGGCCACGTCGGCGGCGCCAGGCCACGTGACCTGGCGCGCCCCGCCTCCTCCACGGCTGGGCCGCCATGTTGGGGCGGGGCCTGGACTTTCAGGGAGGGGCCCTGGGGTGAGTGGTCCTGCGGTCCGTCAGTGGGGCAGTTCCTACCCCGACTGACCCTGCAGCTCTTCCAGTTAATAAACGTAGGAAGATCCGTCAGGAAGGAGGGTAATGGACGATGACCAGTGGGCAAACAGCTCATAACTGTTGCAGCCGAGATCCCTGGAAGGATCTAAAAATTAATAAACGGGACCCTCGTTTAGAATGAGTGGAGAGGCCGGCAGGGAAGGCTCTGCACCCTAGAACTTCCGGTCAGCGGCAGCCCCAACAGAAACCGCTACCTCACTGCCCTACCTGTAGGAAACAAGTTTTCCCCTGCCCAGGCAACAGCCCAGCCAATGAGAGCTCGTCACAGTCACAGCCCAGCCAATGAGACACAGCCACAGCCACATCCGCAGCCAATGAGAGATAGTCACAGTCCAGCCATTGGGAGACGGTCACAGCCCAGCCAATGAGACACAGCCACAGCCACAGCCAGCCAATGAGAGATAGTCACAGTCTAGCCATTGGGAGACAGTCACAGCCCAGCCAATGAGGCACAGCCACAGCCCAGCCAATGAGAAGCCACCACACCTGGCCCTCCTGGGTTAGGGCAGTGGACTTTTTATTACAAGCCCCTCCCACCTTCCTTGTTCCTCTGTTAAGAGAGTTGTCCTCTCCTTTGTTCTGCAGGTTTGCGTGGTTTGCTGGTCCTAAGATGCAGTTCTCTGCTATTCCTAAGTACACCTATTTTTACTGGTAAAATAACTGCAGTGTGACTATGTTAGGTTAACAGATCTAAAAATTGGTCGTGGAACGTATGATGAAACCCCGGGTATTTCCATAGTCTCACGTATCCACCCCCACCCCCACCCCCACCCCCGCAAAGACGTTCATTAGTTGTAAAGGGAAAAATAGTAATTTTACAACGAAGACACCATCTTTAGCCCAATGACCAAAGTTAATGTCACCAGTGAGACGGCAATAACATGGAGCTGCTTGCAGGTGCCCCAAAGAAGGACCTCTGCGGTGGTACCTCTGGACTCCTGCCTCAAGGGCGTGACTTCAGTCTAATTATAATAAGCAAGTATCATACAAAATCCCAAGCTGAGGGACATCCAACAAGATACCAGGGCGGTACTCTTCAGAAACGTCATGAAAGACAAAGGCTGAGGAGCCAGCACAGAATGAGGAGACCAAGACAACAAAACACAGTTTGGGATCATGGATTGGTTCCTTGTCTGAACTCAGTCTGTTATAACAATAAAAACAACAACAACAACAACAACAACAACAGACCGGGCAACTTATGAACAAACACGTTTATTTCTCACAGTTCTGGAGGCTGGAAGTTCTAGATCGAGGTGACGGTACATGTGGTGGCTGGTGAGGCCTGCCTCCTGGTTCAGGGGTAGCCCTATGCTCAGTTTCCCACTGGGGCCTCTCATAAGGGCTCTCATCCCATTCATGGGGCTCCCCACTCATGACCTCAGCCCCACCCAAGGCCCTGCCTTCCCATACCATCACATTGGACTTGGCTTTCAACGTAGGAATTTTGGAGGGATGTGTTCACAATCCTGGACCAAAAAACGGCCTCTACGTGGTTTTGTTTGCTTTTGTTTTTTAGATTTTATTTATTTATTTGAGAGACGACAGAGTGAGCAAGAGAGGGGTGAGGGGCAAAGGGAGAAGCAGACTCCTGGTTGAGCGGGGAGCTGGATGTGGGACTTGATCCCAGGACCCTGAGATCATGACCTGAGCTGAAGGCAGATGCTTTTCCGACTGAGCCACCGAGGCGCCCCCAGCCTTTACTTATTAGGTAATAAGGTTGCATTGGTGCTAATTTCCCGGCTTCAATAACCTGATTGCACCATGGTTAACATAAGATGCGAACATTAGGGGAAGCTGGGTGAAGGGTATCCCGGAACTCTGTACTATTTCTGCAGCTTTTCTGTCAGCCTAAAATTATTCCAAAATATATGAAAAAGAAAATAATCCCTACCTCAGGGAGTTGTTAGGAAAATGAACTGAGGACACGCAGGTGAAATTTCTAGAAGTAAGAATTCTTAATACTAGCTTTGGGGTGTTTTCTTTTTTGTCACAAGTTGCTTGAATTTTCAAGAAAACATCAATGGCGAGGTCTGGAGTGTCCGGAGGTAAGCTTGTTTTCCTAGTCCTTCCTGACTTCAAAGAACAGAATCCAGAAAGAAAACTGTTAGCAGCAGTGCTTGGCCACTAATTGGGGCACACGTAACCCCAAAGCTGGGCTCTATCGCAAACTTTCAGGACCTCAAATCACTCTAACCCCCTCGCATACCAAGGATGAAGGCCAATTTCAGGGAGGTCCGGAGGATCCTCCAGGAGGCTGACAGCTCCGCAAATAACCTTAACTCCAAAACTGATGCCCTTCTGCTATGGGCAGCCTATCCTAAATTGGGATACCTGCTCGCATTAAAAAATTCCGTTTTCTGAGTTGCCTGGGTGGCTCAGTGGTTGAGCATCTGCCTTTGGCTCCAGTTGTGATCCTGGGGTCATGGGATCGAGTATCTCATCAGGCTCCCCGCAGGAAGCCTGCTTCTCCCCCTGCCTATGTCTCTGCCTGTCTCACGTGAATAAGTAAATAAAATCTTTTTTAAAAAAAGAAATTTCTTTTTCCTTGCAACTACCTGCTCTGGACCATTAGAAATTGGCTCCATAAACTGGACGATCACAGCCTTATTCTGTGTTTCACACTGCATGGTTCTGTTGATGTCTCTCCCATTACCTCACCTGCTGTGTTTGACCTTCAGTCCATCACTATGAAGGATTCAATTAGTGGCCAAGCGCTGCTGCTAACAAGATATTTCAGTTGTGAGCTGTTTGGGCCTCCCACTGAAGGTAGGTAGGTCTGTGTGTGCATGTTTTCTTTTCAGACTGAGCCCAAACATCTTTTGTTTTTTCCTTTTTTGCCAAAAAAAATAAAAAAATAAAAAAAAATAAAAATAAAAAAATAAAAAAAAAACCAAAACAAAAAAAAAAAACAAAAAAAACCACACAACCCACACTGGAGAGATTAAAAAAAAAAAAAAATCATTCCAAAGATCCTGCTTTTTAATCATGATGTGAAATCTAGCAGTCCTTAAGGAAACTTAATGACATAAATATCAATAGATCTCTCTCTCTGTGTTCGGGTCGCTACAAATGGGGTGGGTGTGGGATACAACAGGATTGCATAGAGGAACTCCTTTCTCAAGAATAAACAGTTCTGGATTAGGGCTGTGGTGTTGGTTCCAGGAATCTATACAGGTGACAAAATGGAATAGACATCCACACACATCCACACTCACTGGTGAGGACATGTAAAAGCTGATAAAACCCAAATAAGGTACGGAGTCTAGTTAATTGCATTGCACTCAGTTCGGTTTCCTGATGTTGAACTAACAGTGTACTATGGTTAGGGTAAGATGGAAGCTGGGTGAAGGGCCCATGGGACTCTCTGTATTATTTTTGTGAATATGTGTCCAGAGTTTTTTTATTCATTGAAATACCATAAACATGTTTGATAGACAAATGACAGACCGAGAAGTCTCTGCACCCAATATGACACAGGCATATGGGGGTTCTTGCCAATTAGGGAAGAGATGAGCTTTTCCAACGGGAAAGCCGGCAAGCATATGCACAGGCAACCTCCAACAGTGCTGGGGACCCCCACACTCCACCAGTGGTGAAGAGTGGCCCACGTCACAGCCTGGAAGAAACAAATGCCTCCACCTGCCGCCTCTGAGACCTTGACCTTCTGCCAACAGACACTTACTGTTTTGGAGTTGCCCATCATGCATCCTCCTTCCTGTTGGCACCCCACTTCCATTTCTGGGCCTCATCGTCAGGGTAGGAATGTGACCAACTGAAGTTAGGCCAATGGATGCTGTTTCGTGACAATCTACTGAGTGAGTGAGGCAGGAGTAGAATGTCCTGATGAAGAGCTCCTGCTTTGAGACAAATGCAGGTTCTAGCTGCCAAGGCTCCTGGAGCAAACCCAGTGCCCTTTGCCACCTGTTTCTGTCCTCCTGTGACTTGTGACTAGTTTCCTCTTCCTCTTTATTTCACAGTGGTTTAACTGAAAGACATCTTATTCCCAAGACTGATTTTAAACATTCCTTCGCTGAGCTTCCTACCTGTAAGACACACGGAGATTGACGACATTGTTCAGTTTGCAATATGGATGACAAGGGGCTGATTGCCTTCATATATAAAGGGAGTCCACAATTCAATGAGGCCAATAGGTCAAAAGAAAGGTGGGCGATGATTACTAGAAAACAAGAATCTTAAAACATGAAAATATTCCCACACATGGAAGAAATGGGAGTTCAAACGACAGTGAGATGCTACCTTTGACCACTAAGATTGGCAATGATAA
Organism: Canis lupus familiaris; assembly: GCF_011100685.1. Taxonomy (NCBI): domain Eukaryota; kingdom Metazoa; phylum Chordata; class Mammalia; order Carnivora; family Canidae; genus Canis; species Canis lupus. The sequence goes on along the minus strand of NC_049241.1, from coordinate 55,473,772 downwards.
AAATATTTGATAGCAGGCAGTACTGGTTAAGGAATGGGGTGGGGGGGACAGGCACACTTCACCCTCCTTGGAGAAGTTTACATTGAGGTGTTCTCTTTGGAAGGCAATCCGGCAATCCTCTGTGAAACTAAAACAAGTATGCCTTTTGATAATTCTAGGAATTTACCCTATAAACTCAAACATATGTCCAAAATATGTATAAGACTATTTGTTGCCATATCACTTGTACTGGGGGTTGGTCAATTTCAGCCTGTGGGTTAAGTCTGGCCGCCTGCCCGGTTTGGTAAATAAAGTTTTATTGGCACATAGCCAAACACTCATTTACATATCATTTGTGGCTGCTTTTGAACTAGGTGGGCAGAGTTGAGTAGTTGGATTCTCAGGCTGTCTGGCCCACAACGCTGAAAATATTTACTGTCTGGCCTTTTACAAAGTAAGTTGGCTGACCCCTGATTTATACTGATTTAAACAAGAGGCTCAGAATAACCGGTTATCCCTTGATAGGTGCCTGGCCAAATAAATTCTGGCACATTCACAAGGAGGAACAGAATTCAGGTGTTAAAAACAGAGACTGGGATGTGATCACCTCTCTGGAGGGAAGGCATCTTTTCTCTATATATCCTTTTAAAAGCACTACAGTTTTATTTGTTAAGCCATTAAAAATAAAAGCGGAACTTCCCAGAGTATGGAGAGGGTGGAGGTGCCAGGAGAGGCCATCGTGCTGTTGGGAGCTTCAGTGCCAGAGTACCATCTGCTCAGGCAGCTTCCAGTCTCCCTAGGTGTCGGGTGCTAGGGCAAATGTGAAAAGGGAATGGCCTGCCCTCCTTGGTGGGCGATCCCGGATCCTGGAACCACAGAGTCAAGCCTCTGGACAAGCAGAGATACAAAGTAAAGGCAGCCAGTGCAGAGGAACCAGCCAGAAGGACATGCATCTTGGCTGATGCTGTCACCCTGAGGAAGCCTGCAGCGAGGACCGGGCCAGCCATGACATCCTGGGCTGGGTCCCTAGGGGACTGACGGGGGCTGCATCAGGTCACCGCGACGTCCTCCCTGAGGCCCTCGCAGCCCCAGTAGCTTAGGGCTCTGGCACCTCCTGGGACCCCACCAGGTCAGAGGAACCCCCACCCCCAGCCCCAGGCTTGGAAGGAACCTGAGGCAGGCGGCTGCGCTTCCATCTGGAATTGTTTACTGAGTCCACTTCTTACACGCATAATTATAAAAGAATAAGAATCGACAAAAATATTTTCTTTCCATAATATGTAGAGGTGGTTCGTTTCCGGTGGGGTGTTTTTTTTTTTTTTTTTTTTTTTTTTTTTTTCTTTTTTTGCTTCTTTTCTTTTTCTTTTTGCCCGCCCCCGGCAGAACTCTTGGCGGGAGGAACAGGGAGGAAGGATAACCCTGAGGCGGGGATGGGTCCGCTCCGAGGCGGGAGCCCCGGTGTGCGGTGTGCGTGGGGGCCGTGCGCGGGGCGGGCCGGCCGAACACTGACCCGCGGGGCTCAGGCCTGAACGCTGGGGGGCGGCGGGAGGCTGGCGGCCCTGCGCACCGCTCCCCCCACCCCCAACTGGGTGCTGGCGGGGTGGAACTCCGCGGCCCGGCAGCGGACCCCATTCTAGGTTTAGGCACCCTATGCTTTGTCTTAAATAATCATCAAAAACGCCCCCCAACAAAACACAATATGAAGTGGGCGGGTCTGGAAGGGACGGCAAACGCATGCTTCCTTGCGGCCAGGTGCGGAGGACCGGGCGCCCTGCCCAGTGTCCTCGGGCCTCCCGGGGTGCCCGGTGGGGTGGAGGCTCCAGCTCCCAGACCTCATGTAGGGGAGGGGATGGCCTGAGGAAGTGCCTCTTGGATGGGGGCCTCATCCCTCCGTCCTGGCAACTGGGAGGCAGCAGGCAAAAATCCCAGGAGCATTACAAAACTGAGAAAAGGCGTGGGGGGCAGCGAAGGCGAAGGCTGGGGGAGGGGGTGCTGTCCAGAGGGGGCGGCGGGAGGAGGCGCCGCAGGCCCTCCCGCCTGCTCCCCCAGTGGCAGCGGCGGCGGCGGCGATGGCGGCAAAGCCACTTGTGCTCTGAATGTGCAGCCCCTGCGGCGGGGGCTCAGAGGTATTCCTGTAGAAAGTGCAGCAGTGTGACTTCATAGTGCTCGCCGGACTCGGGGCAGCGGATACTGTGTCTCTCGTTGGGGTAGATCTGGGTGGACAGAGAAGGCAGGGCTGGTGGCACACAGGGACCTGCCCAAGGTGTTTGCCGCCTCCCCCATTCTAACCCCTCCCCCCCATTCTCCACCCCCTTTCCCCCATCTCCCACCCCCCAACCCCTACCCCAGGCTCAGGGCTGCTTCTGGAGGGTTGTGGAAAGAGCAGGCTCCCTGGCCGGATAGACCTGGGCTCCAAACCCCTCTGCCCCTGACTTGCTTGCTGTGTGACTGTAGGCCAGTGACCACCTCCCTGACTGCAGCCACCTTCCCTTTTGGAGAATCAGACCTCTGCAGGCCTTTTGGAGGGCTTGCCGAGCTAGTCTCTCAAACACAGCACTTGCACATACAGAATGGCACATTCAAGGGACTGTCTCTCCACCCCCCAAGCTAGGAGCCGCTGCCAAACCTGGGGAGGTACAAATCTGTGGGACCTTTGGTACTTGTTCACTGGTGCCACTTGCATTTTACCAAAAGGCTATGAGGACTACACATGCCATGGCTCCCATGACAGGCCTCCCACCCCAGGCTCTCAAAGTGTTTTCTGGGTTCTCTCTTACCCACCTGAGGGGGGTTGTCCCCAGAGAAGACAAAGGACTTGTTGGCGACACCCAAGGAATCACCCAGTCCCTGAGACCTGGCTGAGTGACATCTAGGCCCTTGGGTGATGGTGACAGGAGGTTAGGTCTTGCCTCTGACCATGAAATGAGGGCTCTGGCACCCTAGTAGGTCTCAGATAGACACTGGGGGTTCGTCGGTCAGGATTGAAAACCTGCTCCACACTCTCCCAAATTACCCGACCCCAGTCTCAAGCTGGGTGGGGCTGGCTGGTATCAGGGCTGGGGGCCCATTCCTTATCTCTTCCTGCCAGCAAGATGATTTGTGAACTAAACCATTCCTTCCTCTCCAGGCCCACAGCCACTGCCCCAGTTCACTCTGGAATACATTCAAGTGCTCAGAGGTCTCTCCTCCTCCTCCTTTGCCTTCTTTTTTTTTTTTTTTCTCCTTTGCCTTCTTTAATCCATTTTGAATGAAGCAAGTCTGCAAGGACTTTTCAGTCTGTCATCAAGACCCTGCCTCCTGGGTCCTGCTGCCCTGCAGCCTCCCAGGCCTCACTCCTCCCCACCAGCACTGCCTGGGACAGACCCTTCCCACCACTCTGGGTTCTGGCTGCCTGTTTACTTCTTCCTCCTTTTGGCTGTGAGGGCAGAGAGAGGGTCTTGAGGATCCCTGCCGTGCTCTCTGCCCTCAGCCCTCAGGTCCGGGCTGTGAATGGGCTGTGAACAAGGAGGACCTGGGGCCACCAGCCTCCCAGTCCATCTGTTCCAGGGTGGCTGGAACAAAAGGCGGGGTACGCCCCACCTCCCTCACAGGCTGCCCTGCTCCCACCCTCAGGTGTCATCTCACCTCCAAATTCTCATGGGGAGGCAGGGGTGCAGGACTCGGGGCCCGCCTTGTGTGCTAACCCTTCTCCCGAGAGAACCCATTTGGCCCTGGAAGACTCATGGCAGGTAGGAGTTATCCTGCCCGTTTCACAGATGAGGAGGAGAGGCCGAGGTTAATGGACCTACCGCCTATGGCCAGGTGCCGAGCGAGCGGCTCTCCCAGCCACCCCAGCTCAGACTGTCTCGCTCATCGGGGACATTTCAGGTTCCATCCTAGCCCTGCTCACCCTGATCTGCAGCTGCCTCTGGCCTGTTAGTGCGAAGCATGTGTGGCTGGGGGGCCTCCATCCTGCCCTGTCTGGAAAGGTCCCTGAGGTCTGTCCCTCCTGCCCTGTGACCCTCAGTTTCTCTGTCTGCTTAATGGCAACATGGTACTCCCCTGAGGACAGAGCACATGGAGGCTTCTGAGAGGCAGAAACACTGAGGCTGGCAGGATAAAATTTGTCCCTCCCACCTCTCTCACTTGGCTGGCCCCTTTCCTGCTATAGCTGACTATGGCTCACATCCCACTGGGTCCTCTGGGCCCTTGTCTAGAGGGCATCCGAAGCGAGGGGGACCAGACACCGCACCCTTTGAAGGCCCCCAGCTGCGGCCCCGCCCCCACCGCTGAGGCCTGTCCTTCATCACCAAGGCACCGCCCTTCACCTCCAGCATCTGCCCTCATGAAAGACCCACCCCTTTTTGTGGAGCCACGCCCCTTGCCCAACGCCCCACCCCTGCCCAAGGGGTCCCACCCATTGCCTGGCCTTGGCCCCCCAACTCCTCTCCCAGCTCACTCCATCCACCCTGGCCTCCTGTCTCTGGGCTGCTGCCTCCAGCACTTTCCTGTGCCTGGTGTCTACCCCCAGCCCCGCAGCCTACTACAACCGGGCTGAGCTGGATACCCCCCAACTTTCCAGCATCCTCACACTTCACCTCTTCAGGGAACCCTTCTCTGATCCTAGTCACCCTGAGATGCTCTCAGCGCCCCATACCATTCCTTCCAGGTAAATTTCTTGGCTTAAGGTAAAATAGTGTGGGCGCGATAATTTCCATAACACTGACCTCCCTCCACCAGGCTGAGCTGGGGAGGGCTGGCCTGGCCCCCAGTGTGCCCGGTGTCGAGGGCACCACCCACGATCAGTACATGATTGCTGACTGGAGGTGGGGACCCGAGGGCCTGGGGAGGGGCCTGGGGAGCCATGGAGGCAGAGGTGCGGGGAGCCTGCCTTGGGGGCCAGCGCAGAAGCAGGTGACTCCGCCCCCGCCCCCCTGCGGACTCCTGGGGAGGCGCCACCCACCTGGAGCTGGTAAGGTTTTCCTGCTCGGATCAGCTGGGAGACGAGAAAGTTTGTGTGGAAAAAGTGCACGTTCTCATCCAGGAAGCCGTGCAGGATGAGCAGGCGGTTGGGCCTGGAAGACAAAGTTGGGTGAGGGTCTGAGGCGGGACCCTCTTCTCCCGCCCAGCTCCAGCAGCAGCCAGGACAGGCAGCAGCTCAGCAACGCAGCACGCAGCACGCAGCACGGTGGAGCACGCAAAGCCTGAAGGCTGGAAGTGCCACAAGCACGTCTGGAGACTCCCTCGCTTCCTTTCAGGCAAGGAGGGGATGGAGGTGTGGGTGTGCTGTGCCATGGTATGCCGAGCTACAGAGAAGCTTCTAGAGCAGTGCTGCCCCTACCGCACTGTGGGATGAGGGAATGTTCTAGACTGGCCCTACCCAATGCAGTCACCACCATCATCACCACATGTGGCTACTGAGGACTTAAAATGTGGCCAGAATGGCCGAGGAACTGTAGTTTTTAAAAATCAGATTTTTTTTTTGTAAAGAGAGTGCACATGTGTGGGAGGAGGGGGAGGGGCAAAGGGAGGGGGGTAGAGTGAGTCTTGAGCAGGCTCCATCCCCAGCGCTGAGCTGGGGCTCCACCTCACCACCCTAGGGATCATGACTGGAACTGAAATCAAAAGTTGGAAGCTTAACCAACCCAGCCACCTCGGTGCCCCTAAAAAAGTGATTTTTCAAAATAATTTATTGAAATGAAATTCACATAAATAATCTAAAAATACCTCATTGCGGGCTCAGTGGTTGAGCATCTGCCTTTGGCTCAGGGCGTGATCCTGGGGTCCCAGGATCCAGTCCCACATCAGGCTACCCGCAGGGAGCCTGCTTCTCCCTCTGTCTATGTCTCTGCCTCTCTCTCTCTGTGTCTCTCATGAATAAATAAGTAAAATCTTTAAAAAATAATAATAATAAAATAAAAAATAAAAATAAAAATACCTCATTGCAAACTGAAGGATTTGGGGGCATTTTGTGGATTCCCAATGCTGTGTGACCACCACCTCTATCCAGTTCTAGCAAAGCCCCCTGACGTTAGCAGTCTCCCTGGCCCCCTGGCAACCAGCAGACAGTCTGTGTCTGTCTCGGCCCAGTTATTCCGTCAGTAGCTGTGAACCAGTGTGAGCTTCAATTTGGGGGTCACTATGGCTCCTGGTGCCCAGACTAGATGGCACAGGCCCAGAGTGCTGGCTTTCAAGCTTGGCTGTGTTGTGTGTGTGTGTGTGTGTGTGTGTGTGTGTGTGTGTGTATGTGTCCGTCCCCATACACACCCCCCCTCAGCATCTCCAGGGAGCCCAGGGCCACACTCCAGGTCACAGAGAACAGCTTCGCCGGGAGAGGGCCCTGGGTGGGGTCAGCATGCATGGAGGGCCCAGCACTAAAGGTGTGGCCCAGGGAAGTCCTTCACCAGATCGAGCCACACCAGAGGGTGGTGACACCGTTCTTTCCTTTAGACAAAGGGGCCCATACCAAAGGCTGACACGGGACGTCTAAGCTGGTCCCACAGACTCAGATGCTACAACCACGTGGACCTGTGCCCTGAACCATTGGATGTCAAAAGCCCACAAAAGAGGGGCTGATCAGGTTCGAGACCCAACGATGGCCCCACAGCTTATTAGGGATTGAGGGAGGCCCGCATGTGCAAAGCAGTGAGATTCTAGAGCCTTCCTTCCAACATTCCAAGGGCAGGGCACCCTGGGGGCCTGCTGCTTCCGTGAGGAGCACTGACGAGGGAGGCCTCAAGGGGGTGTGAAGTGCAGGCAGAGGGAGGCTCGGTGGCCACAGGAGTACAGCGCCAATACGGGAGGCCCAGCCTTGCAGGCGGACACAGAAAGGGCAGGGGGCAGGGGGACAGTGGCAGCAGGGAAATGGGCGTCTTGGCGACCCTGAGAGCTGAGGGCGGGTGGGGGCCTTACTCATTGGGCAGCTTCTCCACGTGCAGAGCTACAGAACCCGCCTCGTAGCCAAGCTGGTTGTTCTCCGGGACATCCATGTAGCGCTCAGTGTACCCTGTGTCGTAGGCCATCCAGACTGTGACCGGGGCGCCCGCGATGGCCACCTGAGGGCCACAGTGGACAGAGTGGGGTCAGGGAGACAGAGAGAGAGAGAGAGAGAGAGGGAGAGAGAGGGAGAGAAGGAAGCAGAGGGAGCGGAGAGGAGAGAGGAGAGAGAGAGATACACACATGAGTCAGGTCTCAGGAGCCCTCACTGGCCTGCCGGCTGTCCCGGGGCCTCCCCCGAAGGACGTGAGGAGCGGACATGCACACGGGGACTGGCAGGGGAGGGGCCCTCAGACCGTGTCCCCCGTGGATCGTGCGTTGTCGAGGGAGGGCGGGTGAGCTGAACGAGTGCGTTCAGGCCGGGCTCGGCCCCTCCCTGGTCCCACTGCCTTCCTGCCTCCTCCTCCTCATCGCCGCCCCGCGGTGCCCTGCCAGTGGGGCCGGCCTGGGGGCCCCTCCCCCGACGCTCTTCACACCATGCCCCACCTCTGCCCATCCGAGGCCGGGGTCCCGGGCTCAGCCTCCCACAGAGAGCTGCTGGCGGGGTTTTGTGCAGCCGGATGCCATCCTGGGGTCAGCAGTGGCGGGCAATGAGGAGGGGGGCTCGGCCCCATGGGGCTGCTGCGGGGAGAAACAGCCACGTGGCAAGGCCCCTGCCGAGATGCCTCTCCGGGGGGGCGGGCTCCGAGGGGCACAGGCGGGTGCCCGCAAACAGGAGGGGGACGGGGTGGGACCCACCTTGAACACTTGGGGCTTATGGATCAGCCCCATGAGCGAGAGGAAGCCTCCGTACGACCACCCGTGGATGGCAACTCGGCTCAGGTCGATGAAGCCATACTTCTCGGCCACAAACTGCAAGCCCTCCACCTGGTCCTCGATCTCCACCTGGCCCTGAGGGATGAGGCCAGGCACCTCTCAGAGGCCTCTTCCGTGTGCGAGCCCTGCTGTCCCACTTCTGTCCCTTGTATACCAAAAACAGCTCTCTGGAAGGTACCCATCTCTCCAGACCCTGTCCCAACCTGCTCTCGGGGGCAGTGGTCAGACAGGCCCAGCACCAGCCCCGCCCTGCCACCTCCTGGCTGACCCGGAGAAAGTCACATCTCCCCTCCTGGGCCTCAGTTTCCTCATCCCTAAAATAGGACGTCAACATGAATGGGACCACTTTACAGTGGGCATGAGGAGGAACCGAGGTGGTGAGTGTCCTGTACTCAGAGGCCTGGCACATGATAAGGCTCGATAAACAGCAGGTGTCATCACCGTCATCATCCTCATCACCTCCATCCTCACTATTATCACTGTCCTCCACCATCATCTCCATTCTTATCACCTCCACCATCATTGCCACCATCACCACCATCATCTCCATCTTCATCACCACCACCACCACCACCACCACCATCATGCCCATCATCACCACCATCATCCTCCACCACCACCACTACCCTCCACCATCATCATTCCCATCATCACCACCGTCTCCATTCTCATCACCTCTACCACCATCCTCCACCATCATCTCCATCACCACCACAATCATTCCCACCATCACCACCATCTCTTCTCATCACTTCCACCACCATCATCATCTCCATCCTCCTCATCACCACCACCACCATCATTCCCATCACCACCACCCTCCATCATCATCTCCACCATCACCACCATCACCACCACCACCACCACCACCATTCTCATCATCACCATCATCTGCATCCTCATCACCACCGTCTCCATCCTCACCATAACCACCACCATCATTCCCACCATCATCACCACCTCTCCTCATCACTTATACCACACCCTCCATCTTCTCCATCCGCATCACCATCACCATCTCCATCCTCGCCCACAACCACCACCGTTATTCCTGCTATCACCACTATCTCTTCTCATCACTTCTTCCACCACCCTCCACAATCATCTCCATCCTCACCACCACCACCACCATCATCTCCATCCTTACCACCACCACCACCACCACCACCATCATCTCCATCTCCATCCTCACCACCACCACCATCCTTCACCATCATCCTCATCTTCATTACCACCACCACCACCATTACCATTAGTACCACTTCTACAGCCACCAGTCCCTGTCTGTTCCAGCTGTTGGGACTTCCTGCTGATGGCACCTATACTGTTATGTCTGGCTCATCTGGGCCTCAGGCACCAGGTGGGATGTGTGGATACCTGTCTCGCCATGGGCTGTGGCTCAGAGCAGAGCATCAGAGTGGACATTTTCCTTGGTTCCAAGAGTCCGCCCTACTAATGCCTGCCATCCGGCCAGGAATGCCCTTGAGGAGGTGTTCCAGAGCTGCCCCCAAGCCCCAGGGCTCCCCTGACCATACAGGAAAGGCCCAGAGAAACTGTGAAGAGATGTTACCATTTGGTTTTTCAGGGCCCCTTCGAACCGAAGCCCTCGCTGACACGAGCCCCTGCCATCGATCACGACCACGGCATAGCCCAGGGACGCCAGCGTGTTGAGCCGCAAATACTTGATTCCTTTGAAGGAGTTATTCACCAGCTGCACCTGTAAGGGGAAAGTGAGGAGAGGACATGGAGCTTTAGGATGGGTGGCAAGGATTCCAGTGTGAGATACCAGGCAGGAGGGGCTGGATGGGCCAGAGGCAGGTGGGATGGGGCCGGGGGTCTCACAGTTTCATCAAGACTCTTGTCCTTTACTGTGAAGGCTATGCATGACCCTGGTAGGGTTCTAGCCACCTTGTAGCCTACGTCAGGCAGGGGCCCACTCTGTACCAGGTCTGTGCTTAGGATGGGCTCCCTCCTCAGCCGGGACCTCTGCCATGGGCCTGTCTGGAATTACTCCCTTATTTTTTGAGACACGTTTTGCCTCCTTTCTACTGCAGTTTTCTCTAAAAACAGATAAAAACCAGTGGTGGCAGGCAGTTGTGTTCTCGGAGTTACCTTGACTTAAAGCAGTTCCTCACTTTGGCACTACTGATGTTTGGAGACTTATCAGTCTCTGCCATGGCAGGTACTGCAGGGGGTTGACTGTCCCAGGCCCCCACTGTGGCCATGAAGACTACAAATGTCCCTGGACACCGGCAAGTGTTCCCTGGGGTACAGAATACCCCCGGGTGAGAAACTGCTATCTTAGATGGTCCCCAACCAATCTGCCTGCCTGGACCTGTCTTGTCTCCTCAGAGAACTGGGCCCAGGGTCCATGGCTTCTGCTATCCCAAGATCAGTGATCAAGGGTGACAGTGGGTCACTGCTGGGCAGGTGGACCAGATGGGATACCTGGGGGCTAGGGGAGGTTTCCCAGAGGGACAAGGGAGCATCAGCAGGGGGAAGGGAGTTGTATGAGAGGGTGGGGTGTATAGAGATTCAGAGGCAGGAGGGCTCGGACCCCAAGAACCCTGTGTGATCAGTGAGGAGGGGACCCCCCTGCTTGCATTAACCCTTCTTCTAGCCTGGATGGCACTCAAGTCTTGGCATGAAAGAAGGGGGTGTGTGGGGAGCAGGGCTGGCACCCACCTGGGGGCCTCCATACACAAAGAGGACAGTGGGGTGCTTCTTTCCTGGCTGCACAGCGTGGGGCTTGTAGATCATGCCGTAGAGCCGCACGTCTGACCGCGTGTGGAAATGGAAGATTTCCGGGGGCACGTAATCCGGGGGGCAGCCTGTAGAGACAGAATGGCTATGGCTTTTTGGGCCAGAGTGCCCCAGGGAAGCACATCTGGCTGAAACCCACAGTCCACTGCCTGGCCTTTGACTGCAGAGAGTAAACAGGAGGCACTGCCTTCTGTGCTTTCTGATGGTTTAAATCTGAATCCAAGGGCCACAAAAGTCTCTGGTCCCAGGAGTGTGTGTGTGGCAGGCTGCAGTCCCCAGCAGCCCCCCCGACACCTGCTGATCTGATCTCCTATGGGGGTGGCAATGCCTCTGGGATTTGAGTAACAGCCAGTCTTATCATCTGCTTCTGATGTTCACCTTTATTTCTGCCAAGCAATAACATTGGTTTTCCAATCATGACAGTGCAGAAGTCTTTCTTTAAGCTTATCTTGAACGTTTATTTAGGTAAATGGAGGAAGTCACTTTAAAAGAAAATTAAGTTAACTGTCAAGTGGGTTGGGAGTCACTTATACCACAACTGCCATGAGTTTTGTCTGCATCTTAACTACATGGCTTTGCTGCTGGGGCCCCAGTGTAGCCGTTGACAGTACCTAAATGACCGGGAGTGGCCAGGCGTGGCACGTAGGCCGTGTTGGCTGACTTCTTGTAGAGGTGATCTACAAACACGCCAAGACTGGGAGTGTCCGGACGTGGTGCCTCGGTCCACCTGCCTGCAAGCCCAGAGCTGGGCACCAAGACACCGCACTTCCCACCGCTGCCCTCTTGCTGGGTGCCTGGGTAAGACCCACCCTTCTCTTGGTTTTATCTGTAAAACTGGGACCAGGGTTCCCGCTCTGTCATGTCCTGTGGTGATGTGGGGAGAGTCCTAGACTGAGTGAGCTTCTGGCTGGAGATTTATACCAGGTCTCAGAGGGCGATGATGTAACAAGATGCTTTCCAGCCCACAAACGCCAGGGATTCTTATTTCCTAGAATGTTCTGGAAATCTAGCAAGTGGCAACTCTGGGGTCAGGGAAGGGTGTCCTTTTTAGTGCATGATTCCTGTGTGCCAGGCACTGTACGGAGTGTTCAGTTTTCATCCCACAGACTGCCTGCCATGGGACTGTTTCATAGAGGACACACTGAGGGAGACTAAGTGACGTGCCTATGGTTCTGGAGCCAGCAGTGGAATCTGGGGTCACCTGAGCAGAGTCCAGGCCACCCTTCAGGCTCCAGGACAAATTGGCAAGTTGCCTCTAGTTTCCTGAGGCTGTGCTCATGCCCAACCCCCCTGGCTCCTTCCACAAATGCATCGGAATATGTGCCCTGTGCAGATGCCCATGGAGACAGCTGCCCAAGGATGAGGAGAGGCCCCCTGTAGGGACTCCCTGTGTCAGGCAGCTGATCATGAACTGCATCTGTGCTGTGTCACACCGTCCTTAACCACAGCACAGGAGTTAGAGACTGTCCCAGGTGGCAGGGCCTACAGGACAGATGGGGCCACTGGGCCACTTGCTGCCTTGAAGCTGCTAGAACGGCCCCTGCTTGCCAGTGCTTTTTAACAGGGCCACACCCCATTTTACAAACAGGCAAGTGGAGGCTCCCAGGGATGGTGGGCAGGAGAGACTCGGTCAAGGTCCCCAGGGGTGCAGGGCTACTCACTGGCCGCCTCCATCATGCTGGCCCAGAAGCGGGGCTGCTTGTGCAGAGGGTCATCATCAGGGCCGCTCAGCTTATAGACGTGCACGCAGGGTGGTGTGCCCACGCTGCTGTAGTGGCTGATGAACATGTCGAAATTCTGTGGGCAGGACGGGGCGCTGAGCACTGCACGATGCGTCCTTCCTGACCTCCCAGTCTGCTTTGGCTCCTTCCGCCCCCATCACCCACAAACCTATGTACTGTCTACCCTGTGTGCTCACTTGTTTAAACTTCAATGCTCTTCTACTCACATGGGTGCTAGTACCCCCCACCATTTCACAGATAAGCAAATGGAGGCCAAGAGGAATCTGTTCCCTGGCCAGGGATCCCCCACTTCCCCCCACCCGTCACCCTCGATGGTAACTGACCAAACCAAGGTTATACCCTGATCCTTCTGATGTCAGAGCCTGCTCACGTTGCTGGTTCTACAGTGCACAGACTGCTATCAAATGCTTGCCCTGGACTGGAAGTAGCCTGGTGCACATTCGCTGCTTGACATTCTAGAATGTTCTGACAGGCTAAGGGTGGGTGCCAGAATGGTGCCATCAGGCACATCTAGAGAGTGCCCACCTGGCTCATGGAGCAGCTGTGGGAGAAGCCGGGTGTGGTAAGGCGCACGATCTCGCCTGCCGACTCATAGCTGACCACGTAGAGGTGGTGCTCCAGGGGCGTGTCCTTTGTACCTTGGAAGTACACCAGCTTCGTCTCCTCGTTGACCCAGATCTGTGGGGGCACAGGGGCTCCTCGTGAAGCAGCCCCAGGCCCGGCCTGGCATTTCCCATGCCTTTGCTCCCACAGTGGCTGGGGGAGGAGGCGGACACCCAGTGGAGGGACCCAGGCCTTTGTTCCTGTCCCCACAGGGATGGCTCAGAGTTCTGTGGCAAGATTTGATCTCTCCACTGGCTTTAGCCCACTGGCAGGAAAAGTTAGCTGGGAGAGAAGCGCTCCTCAGCCTGGGTGGGGCGGGTGCGGACGGCGATCTAGCTGCGCTCACTGCAGTTCCCCTGGTAGGACTTAAAATCAGAAGGCCAACCCCAGACAGCCCTTCTGGGAGTGCTCAGAGCTGCGAGTGCAGAGCAGAGGGCTCAGTGCCTGGGACCGAGGCTGAGGGAGGGACTGGCCTATGCTGGAGGACCCACCAGCCCCTTGCCCTTGGTCCCCAAGAGGTCAGCCCACCCTTCTGACCCGGTGCTTGGGGCTCAGAGGCGGCAACTCCCTGTGCCGGCTGCTTCTTGGGTGAACCCCCGTCACAGTGTGCGGTTATGTGATGAGCCCTCGGGAAGAACAGGAAGGAAACCTGCTCCGGGGATCAGAAGAGCCACTGCCTTTCTGGGGCCAAACTGGCTACACAGAGGTAAAACACTTAAAGAGGGTATGTTCTCTGATGCAGCAATTATGTTCCAGGGAACTGTTCCTAAGGGCTTCGCTTGAGGGGTGACTTCAAGTGGAAGGACAAACATGCTGTGTTCTTATTGTTAAACAAAAGTGATGACTTGAGGGATCCCTGGGTGGCGCAGCGGTTTAGTGCCTGCCTTTGGCCCAGGGCACGATCCTGGAGACCCAGGATCGAATCCTACATCGGGCTCCCGGTGCATGGAGCCTGCTTCTCCCTCTGCCTGTGTCTCTGCCTCTCTCTCTCTCTCTCTGTGACTATCATAAATAAATAAAAATTAAAAAAAAAATCTTAAAAAAAAAAAAAAGTGATGACTTGAGAATGTCCAAAAAGACAGACTGGCTTCAAAATTACAGCCCAGGGATCCCTGGGTGGCGCGTCGGGCTCCCGCTGCATGGAGCCTGCTTCTCCCTTTGCCTATGTCTCTGCCTCTCTCTCTCTCTCTCTCTCTGTGACTATCATAAATAAATAAAAATTAAAAAAAAAAACCACACAAAAAAACCCCCCACAAAATTACAGCCCAATTCTCTAGCTCAGTTGGAGTGTGTGACTCTTGATCTTGGGGTTGTGGGTTCGAGCCCCATGTTGAGGGCAGAGATGACTTAAGTAAATAAATAAAATTTAAGAAACAAAATAAAAAAACTCCAACATCCTGTGGAGATGTGTGCAAACAAAAACACTCTGCTGGGGTTGTCGCGGGGTTCAGCCACCTCTGACGGGAAGAGTCTTCAGGAGCCTGGAGTGGGGATATCCCTAATGTAGGGTTACCTAGAATGGTTCAGTTTGTACAACAAACGCTGATGTATCCTTTGTTGCTGTCCTTTTAAAATGAATGCAGGTTTTCTAGAAACAGAATGTTGCTGGAAAACCAACCACACACGGTCGCTTGCAGTTTTGTCACAAGGACCATGTGAGAAGATGCACACGTGGAAGGAGGCGCTCCCCAGGTGCCTGGACCCCCCCCGCCCAGGACCCCAAATAGTGCAGGTGGCTCAGAGCTGGAGGGGACATGAGAGGCCAGTCTTTCCCCTTGTAACGTTTAACATGTTGCTGTGTTGTCAATGATACTTCAGTTAAGAATTAAAAAAATTTTTTTAAATGCTGCTGTGGTTTTTTTGACTTTTGTTCTTTAATGTCTGGATAAAAACCCAGGTGTGTAAGAGCCACAAGGCCCACAGTGGTTGAGAAAGGGCAGAGTTCTAGTTGGTGGGTCTACCAGATGTTACACTGGGGGCTTCGGGTTACTCTAAGGTAGGGTCCTCATCGGGGCGGTCCTGCCCACCCCCTTCCCCGCCAGGTACATTTAGCAACATCTGGGGACATCTGTGGTTGTTATACCTGGGATGGGTGGGATGGGGAAGGCTGCTGCCATCCCACAGTGCCCGGGACGCCTAGATATGGGCAGGGCTGAGGGGGAAGAGACTGCCATGAAGATGGGATCAGAGCTCCCCGACCACCCCATCTGACAGATGAGGAACGGGAACGGGAGCACAGCTACTGAGGGGCAGGGCTAGGCTGTGGGCTCAGGGGTGCCTCTTAGCAAGAATCAACCACAGCAGAGCAAATGAGGAGGCAACCTTTAACCTTTTGGTACCCGATCCTCCGGCTCGCCTCACAAATAGGAGGTGAACGTGAAATCTAACAGAATCACATCTCACACCTTGCTTCTGTTCCAACAATTCACAGGGACATCTTTCCAAGTCAGTGACAGGGCACTCTGTCAGGTGTGGTTATGCTATACTCAACACCTGGATCTGTGCAACCTGGACATACCGAAGTCACTCCTTGAGGGCTCACTCTAGTGTTCACTGACCACTATTTCCCACTGCATAAACAGCTCTATGATACACACATGCGTGCTAACATCTCTAACGTCTGTCTTTGGTCCAGGAGGCATTTATGCTGGTGTGAGGTAGGGATCCGGAAGTCTGATTAAGAGCTCTCTCCATAAAATTTGGAATTTTGTAGAATTGGACCCTGATGAAGAAGTTTTGGTCAGATGCAAGTCCTGCCACATTTTTATGATGGTGCATTTGGGTGAGTGGAAGGTACACCGCTTGTCTCTGCAGCTGCATCCTTGTTCCCAAACCTCCCGGGGACAGACGTCAGGGCAAGCCCCAGTTGGAAGCTGCAGGGCAATCCCACGGTAGGCAAAGCGTCCCAGGGAGAGGTGGTTTCATGGAGTGGGAGAAGGCTAACGGACTGCAACAGGTGCACAGAGCAGGCCCCACTTCCCGGACTGGGGTTGTCTCCAGCTGGCCAGAACCAGAGCTCTACGGCCCAGGGCATGCTGGAGCAGTGGACGGAGCTGAGTGGAGCAGAGCAGGAGGCAGGCGCAGCCAGGAGGGAAGATAGAAGCCACAGGCACACAGGGTCTGCAGGGAAGCTGGAGTGCGCGTGCGTGCAGGGCGGGTGGGGAGGGTTGCAAAGAGATTCTGGTACCTTGGAGCCGTGCCTTGCCAAAACCTCCCATTCACCGCTAGTCAGCGCGATCTCCTCCTTGATGGGGCATTTAAATTCATCTAGAAGTAAGGAAAGGAAGAGTTGAAGGGGGCCCCAGGCAGCCGTGAAGGGGACTCAAAGACCCTGAGGCCAAACTCCATCTGAGCAAACTTGTCAGAGACCCCCAAGCCAGGCCACGTGGGAGACGAGATTGAGCTGGCCGGGCCCCAGATGTAGTATGGGGCAGGGATGCGCCCCACTGGCCATGGCGGCTGTGTGCAGGTTCCAGCGTCTCCCAGGGAAAACCAGACAGCTGCGCTTTTATTGGAAGCACCGATTTTAGAACCCTGCCGAGGCCAAACCATCCACCTTCTGGGCTCTCAACCTGTGACCTCCTAGAACATGTTAGGATTTTGGAGAACCAGAGCTTGGTCACAACACTTTGGCTGAGCAAAGGCTCAGCTGAGTTCTTATGTCAGATTTTGGATTGCTGTGTTGTTGTTGTTGTTTTTGGGTAGATCTCACTTTTGAATTTCCACCAGGTAAAGAACTACGGGCTGCCTGCTGACACACATCACAAATTTATTAAGACAGTTTACGAGTGATGGCTGTTTCATTCTGTGCACAAATGACACCAGGTTTGGCAGACATGGACTCCTGGTACAGGCATCTGGGCCCAGGGACTGGTCACAGCTGGATCTGGGAGGGTAGGAGGCTCCTCCCGTGTCCCTCACTCACATGGAGGCTGGACATGGCTGATTTGTCGCTCAGATTTTTTGTTTTAAACATGGAACGCTTCACGAAATTTGCATGTCATCCTTGCACAGAGGCCACGCTCATCTTCTCTGTACAGTTCCAGCATTAGTGTGTGTGCTCCTGAAGGGAGCACTCGTTCAAATCTGGACCGGCGCCGTTCCATCATGCCTCACAGAACGTGCAGGGTGGGGAGCAGAACCACATGTGGCCACTGGAAGAGCCCTGCTTCTGCTCGATTCTCCTGCCCCTCCGGGGGGAACCAGCTGACAGCCAGCCGCACCCTCCCTCGGTGCTCCTGACCCTCCTCCCTCTTCTCCAGGCACGCCAATGGGCTCCTTTAAAGGACTCCTGCCTTTTGGTCCAAAGTGACCAAGGTCTTGCCTTCTCGGCCGACCAACTGCCACCTAGCAGTCCCAAGCCACAGGACAGTAAGTGCCGGCTGGGAATGCCACTGGACCCGCACAGGATGGGCAGAGGCAGGAGCTCCACCCAGCGACCACCAGAGGCTGAACGAGGATGTGCCCACTGAGGTCTCCCAAGGTTAGATTAGGTGGTGCCAGCTTAGTCAGATAGAGGGAAAAGCACAACACAGAAGAGCCACAGAAAACCCACCTTGGAGATGGCCTAGCTAGCCTGTGTGGACTGCAGGACACCCCAAGACAGCAGTGACAACATCCCAAGACAGCAGTCACTCCTCTAGCTCCTTCTTACTGGACGCCTGGCAGCTCGTGGCTTCGCATGTTCCTGATCCCTGGGCTTGGCTTCCCTGGACACCACACACTCTCCAGCCTCCATGCCCCATGCTGCACAGCCTCGGGCTTGTTTGTGGGGCTGCCTCTAAAATGTGGGGCTCCCCTGGGATGATCCTGCGCTAGGGGACACTGGGCAATGTCTGGGGACATCTGGGGCTGTCACGATCACGGGTGTTCCTGGCACTGAGTGGGTGGGGGGTCAGGATGCTGCTCAATCCCCCACAGAGCCCAGGACGCCCCCACGGAGGACAAGCTGGCCCAGGGTCCGCATAGTGGGGGGAGCGCCTGAGGCATCCTGGTTTGGCTCTCAGCCCACAATGCTTCCTCGCCCAGACTCGGCCTTTTGGTGCTCCGTCCTGTCTCAAGGCTGAGATCCCATCTGTGTGAGGACGCCCAACACCCACTGCAAATGCATTCTGCTCCCTGGAACTCCAGGTGCCAGGACCTGCCCACGCAGCATGTCCACTCTCGGGCACTTCAATGTGAACACATCCAAACCCCAACTGGACATTTCCTGAAACTGTCCCTCTCAGAGTCTTTCTGCCTCACACTGACCCTCCAGAAACCTTCCAGGCACCTGTGCCTTTCTTCTTTCTCTCTCGCACCCTACAACCAGCAAACTGTGGTGACATAGAGGTCAAAGTTCATTCAGAATCGAATCCACCTGGGTTAGCCCAGCCTGCTGCCACGACCCATCCTTGTCACTCCTCCTGACCCCATCCTGTCACTTCAGCAGCCCCAGGAATGGCTTTAAGCTAATAGCAATGGAATAAAAGCCCAAGTCCTCCTTGAGGCCCCCAACCCCCTACATGACCTGCCCGGTTCCCTCTCTGCCTTCCCCTCCCCATCTCTCCTTCACTCACTCTGCTCCAGCCACAAGGGCCTCCTCACTGCTCTGCCAACACACCAGGCAGCTACTGCCCCAGGACCTTTGCACAGGCTGTGCCATTAACCTGGAATGATCTATGTGGCTAGCCGCCTCTGCTACCTGTTCCAGGTCTCTGCTCCAGAACATGTTATCCAGAGAGGTCCCTTGACCTCCAGAGCTAGAAAGAAAGCCTCTCACTCTCTAACCTATTGTCCTGTTGCATCTACCACCATGCTCATTACTCTCAATTATTTTTGGATTATTGCTCATTTCCTCCACTAGGGAGTTCCATAAGAGCAGAGATTTCTTTCCTCTTTTTGTAATTATACCCCTGACACCTAGAGCAGGGGTTGGCCACTTTTCCTATAAAGGGCCAGATAGCCAACATTTTCAGCCTTGCAAAATCTATGTCACACTTCTCAACTCTGTCATTGTGGCATGAAATCAGCCACAATCAATCCATAAATGAATGTGACCATGTGCCAATAGAACTTTATTTACAAAGACAGGTAGTGGGCTGAATTTGATCTCTGGCCGTGTTGAGCCAACCCCTGGTGTGAGACAGGCCTGGAGCATGGTAGGAGCTAAATAGATACCACTGACTGAACGGACAGTTGGCTATAACAACCCCCACCAGACCATGAATGATGTTCGGGAAAGGCTGGTTCTTTACTCTTACTGCCCCCGCCTCATGGGGCTGGTCACAGGGCGGGGTCAGTGAGCAAGCAGTGCACTGGGCCACAGACGGCCGACTGGGTGAGCAGTGGTGTTAGTCAGGCTTTGCTCACCTTCCCCAGGGCTGAGAGGCTCACTCCAGTCGTAGCCACTGGGCTTTAAGATGGCGGTGACCTTGTACAAGTGGCAGAAGCCAGTCTTGCACTCGTTGGCACGGATGAAGCAGAGCTCATCCTCTCCCTCTGACTGGGGGAAGGGATAGAAGATGTCGTGCACCTGTCCGGGAAGAAGAGAGAAGATGCATCAGAAGGTGGGGCTTTGCCAGTTGGCTGGACTCACATGGAGGGCAATCCAACCACCCCCCCAGGGACTCCGCCCTCCCTGCCCCACCCCATTGAGGATCTGGGGGCCCAGGGGGCATGCACACCCGGCATCTCCCCACCCTTACGTTGATCCACACATCGGTGACCTCCTCGTACACTACGTGCGGCTGGATGTTCCTGGGCACTGCTCTGGCGAAGGCCACCCGCTCCTCCTCGTTCTCGGTGGTGGGGATGAACAGGGCTGGAGGCAGTAGGACGAGCTGGAGCCGCTGCTGGGGCCGGTCCAGGAACATAGCCCAGGCACTGAGAGAGCAAGATGAGAGAGCAACCGAAGGCCTCAGGGCCCAGCGGGGGAGCCGGGGGACAGACGCCTCACTTCCCGAACATGTGGGACCAGAACCATCCTTCTTTTGCCACCGTTGACCAAGCAACCCCACAGCACACAAAGGTCTCCTGGCTAGCACGTGCCCTCTGGGGAGACGTGACGGGCGACAGAACTCTATAAACCAACTATTCTGGAAACATCTTGGTATCATTAGACCTTACAGCAGCATTTCAAGAACGTTTGCAATTTCTGCCAAATCCTCAGCCCGCATACGCTATTGTTTACTTCCTGTTGCTCTGAACAACAGTGTTCTGTCTTTCTTCCTTTCTTTGGGAAATAAATTATTTATTCTGTTGAACATGAATTCTTAAGGACTTGGGATGGAAGCAATCAGCAACTTAAAAAAAAAAAATCCTGTTGCGGGGCAGGGGGAGGGCACCTGGCTGGCTCAATCCGTGGAGGGTGTGACTCTTGATCTCAGGGTTGTGAGTTCAAGTCCCACACTGGTGTAGAGATTATTTAAAAAAAAATCCTGTTGGGAGCTACTTTGTCAGGTATATTCTGTCCTCAAAACAACTGCTTTGAAACAGCTTTTAAGGACTGCCTCGGGGGCTTCAGGGGTTGAGCATCTGCCTTCAGTTCAGGTCATGATCCTGGGGTCCTAGGATCGAGTCTCACATCTGGCTCTCCACAGGGAGCCTGCTTCTCCCTCTGCCTGTGTCTCTGCCTCTCTCTCTGTGTCTCTCATGAATAATATTAAAAAAAAAAAAAAGCAGAACTTTCAAAAATTGAGAAAAAAAAAGTTTCTGTACCTTTCTCAACTGTAAATGGACAACCTATTTGAAACAGAGACCTGTCAGTACTGCAGGTGGGGAAGCTGGATCTCAATATAAAGAGAGAATAATGGAAACCAAACCAGCAAATGACGCCACGGGGACATGCCAGTCCAGCCGGAGCCCACAGCCTGCCAAAGGCAAGGAGGCTCAGTCCAGGCTGCCTCGGGGATGAGTGTGTGGAGCCGGAGAAGTACGCTTTGCCTTTCAAAGGATCAGTGGGTGAACATTTCAGCTTTGTGGGCCACACAGTTTCTCTGGCAATGTCAACCCTGCCAACATAGTGTGAAAGCAGCTACAGACAATCTGTACACAAAAAAATGTGGCCATGTGCCGGTGAAACTTTATTTACGGACACTGAAACGAGGAGTTTGTATCATTTTCACGCGTGATGAAATACTCTCCTCCCTTGGATTTTGTTTACCCCTGATCATTTAAAAGCACCAAAGCTGTTCTCAGCTCGTGGGCCATACCAAAAAAGGCATCAGGCTGGATTTGGCCTGTAGGCAGTGGTCTGGGGCCCCGTTTAGAGATCTGCCCTCAATGTAGCAAAAGGGTCACACAGGAGTGACAAGGAAAGCTCCGCTTCCCGCTGGCGACACTCACTACTTGCCGTCCCGGGTCCACCCGGCCCTGGCGATGTACTCCACCTTGGGGAAGAGCACGCTGAAGGGCTGCACCAGCTCCTTCTCTCGTGTCGCCACGATCTAAAGGCAAAGCAGACTTGGGTCACACCCTGGCCTGACCACATGCTGCCCAGGAGGAGATGGCTGCTTCTGGAGGGAACACTGTGTCCCCCAAGTCTCAGGGGTGGAGTCCTGGCTCCTGGTTAACTCCCAGTGGGGCCTGATTTGGAAACAGGGTGGTCTCAGGTATAATCAGGTAAGGTGGTGCTAGAATAGGGCGGCCCCTATCCAACAAAAGGAGCGGTCCCCCTGTAATAAGGGGGAAGCGCGGACTCAGGCGCCACATAGGGAGAGTTGCCTCATGACAAAATGCAGGGAGGCAGCGGCCATCTACAGGGCGAGGAGATGGGCCGGGAGGAGACTCCTAGCCCTGCCCACACCTTGCTATCAGACTTTTAGCCTCTGGAGCCAGGAGACATACACTTCTGTCGCTTAAGCTCATGATAGCCTGCTGGCTAGAACCCAAGGGCTCTGGTCTGGGCGGTCACTGCAGTGCCAGGTGGCCTTGGGCAACGTGACTTCTGGTTGCTAAGCTGCCGGGGCATCCCGTCCAGAAAACAATGGAAGAAAAGCAGGCAGGGCCTTGGCGTGACCTACACCCACGCCCCCACGTGCCCCTACCAGCAGCTCCCAACTGCCTGGTACCACCCATGCCCACCTCAGGACCCCGCCAGTCCGACGGGCCAGGCACCACTTAAAACAGCTGGTAGGGGTTCAGCAAAGCTACCTAATGTCAGGTGTATGTGAAAATGCCAGAACATTCAGGTAAAGAGTGGAGAAGGGATTTGGTTAAGGCCTAATCATTCCCAAACCAAAACCTAACCCCCAAATCATGAAAAATAAGTGTATCTTATCTTACACTCTTTTTGAAACCTCATGTAGAAAGTCATTCTGACAAAGATTTGCAACGGTTTCCTCAGCTTGTCTGAGTTTCAAACCTCCGGCATGTGGCTGTTTCCCTTCTGAGACCTGGCAGCCCCTTGGCCCTTCTCCATCAGAGCCTTTCCGCCCTCCTGGCTGTGGGTTCCTGAGCAAGTGCTCCCTTGGTGGTGAGGACACTTGTCCTGACCCCAGGTGACCAAGAAGTAACTGGAGCACTGACAGTTCCAACGAAGCATATGTGTAGATCTGCCCAAATGTTGGGGAGGGGGAGGGGAGTAGCCGGGTCGGAGGTTGAGTCCCCCGGATGACTACCCAGGGGAGCTCTCTGTTCTGGAAACCCTTATGGGACCTTCCGCTCAAAGGTACTCATCAGCATCACCTCCTCATGTGGAGGCAGGTGAGGCCAAGCTCACCACTCATTTTCGAGACCGAGGCTCAGAGTGATGGGGCTACAGAAGCAGTGCCTTTTCGGGTTCAGCTGTTCGAGAACACCTGGCCTTGGAAAGGGGGAAAGAGGCTTGCTGATGCCGCCTAACTGTCCACCCATCTCCAACACCAACCCCAGCCCCTCCTCTCCTCATCCAGAAGCTTCTCCTGGCCACTCTCACCTTGCCCTGACTATCAGTCTGAAACTCGGCCAGCTTCAAGGCAATCTTGGGATTCTTGCTGCCTGCGGAAATGAAAAGGAGGTGAGTCCAGCAGGTGTCGCCCACGAGAGCTCAGAGCAGGGGTTGGGGTGGAGAGTGGGGTGATACCCCAGCAACATAACAAAGCCAGTGTGGGAGGGACGGGGAGGAAGGGACTGGGTGTCCAAAGGTCTCTCCGTGGGTGCGTCACCCCTCTGGCCCAGGCACAAAGTCCCTCAGACAGGCCTTTCTGACTTTGAACCTGGACCTTGTTCTTGATAGTGCCGTAACAACCATCTTTACCATTTAAGAACACAGGCCAGACCCTGTGCTGCGGCAGGAAGGCAGGTTGTGGAGAGACACAAACATCAGGAACATGCCTCCCCGCTTTTGGAGAGCTTGAAAATTGGTGGCAAAGGCAGGACACAACTACCATAAAATCATCATGATACAGAAAGGTGTCCACATGTCCCACATGACTCTGCTGAGTTCTTGAGCTGTTGGGAGCAAGGCGGCTGATTGGTTGGGATGACCAAATGGCACTTTCTAGAGGTGGGTTTGGGTCAGGCTCCAGCTATTTCTGTGATCAATCCCAACTCTAGCCTGCATGGCCCCAGCACCTGGGTGCATAGCTCAGCACCTGAGCGCCAGCTCTCCCATCTGTCCAGTGGAGGTGGAGGGGCTGACATTCCCACTTAAACCAGGGGTTGCAAATATCACTGGAAGGATCTATCTCAGGCACAGCACATAGCAGGTGCCCACCGCATGCTTCCAAGGAGGTCAGAAATAGGCTGGATTTGGCCCCTGGGTGTAATTTGTGCAGCTCACTAAGTATTTTTAAATAATTCCAAGAATGTTTAAGCCATTTCCTGGAAAAATCTGGAGATTTGCAGAGAGCAGGTACCATCAATGGTGGCACTGGTTCTGCTGCTATTGTTCTTGAGCCCAGCCCGTGTCTCTGGGTCCTGTGGGGTATCCAGGTTGGCACGTGGCTGCTCTGTGAGGCCCAGACCGGTGCCTGATGCCCTCACCTGTCCTGGGGTACCGGTAGCAGTCTGTCTTCCTTTCTTCTAGTGCGGGAGAGGGCACGTGAATGATCTCCACCTCTGACTCATCAACCTCTTCGTACAGGATCCGTAGT
The DNA here is from genome assembly GCF_011100685.1 of Canis lupus familiaris. Lineage (NCBI taxonomy): Eukaryota > Metazoa > Chordata > Mammalia > Carnivora > Canidae > Canis > Canis lupus. Next base: position 55,449,840 of record NC_049241.1, on the reverse strand, counting down.
GTCTTACAGCCTTCTGGACCTGGGAAGGGGCAGAGGAAGCTGCTGAAGGTGCTAGGCATCCCTGCTGCCACCCCACACTCCTCTCCTGCACAGCAGGGCCCAGACAAGAGCACGAGCCTCAGGCCTGAAACCCTGGCTCTGCTGCTTAGTAGACTGTGACCCTGTCACATCTCTTCCTGGGGCTTGTTTCCTCACTCTGATGATGGGAATGAGAATTGAGCTATTCCCAGCACACAATACCATGGGAGGTGGCCCTAAGGGGTGTTACAGGCTGTGAACTATGTCCTCACTGAATTCCTGTGTTGGGAACCCCCAGAATCTCAGAATGGGGCTAGATTCAGGGAGAGGGCTTTAGAGAAATGACCAAGTTAAGATGAGGTCAGTAGAGAGGCCCTGATCCAGTCTGTCTGGTGTCCTTAAAAGAAGAGATGAAGACAGATGCTTAGAGGGACAACCACGTGAGGACACAGGGAAAAGCCGGCCACGTGCACACCAAGAGCGGCCTCAGGAGGAGCCAGGCCCGCTGAACCCTGATCTGACTTCCTGCCTCCAGGACCAGGACAGTGAATGCCTGCTGTTGAGCCGCCCCATCCGGGGCTTTGTTCTGGCGGCCCACACAGGGTAACATGGGACATGGCTCAGAAAGGCTTAGGATAAAAACCATTATGAGAAGTCCGTGAATCACGGGGTGGTGATAGTCTAGACTGGAATGTGGGGCTGGCAGCGCTTACGTCATGGGGAGGCAGCCTGTCGCCAAAGCTTCTGAGGCTGCTGAAAGGGAAAATGCGGCCCTGTGTGCAGTTTCCTGGACACTCCCCTACGACTCACCATGGATGGACCAGGGATGCCTCCAGACCCAGCAGCCCAGCCCCGCCCAGCCTGCAGGTCAGGCGGAGCACTGGAGGGGCTGAGTGGCTGGCCTGAGGCCATATGGTTTGGGACCGGCTGCTCAAACCCAGTGCCCAGGACTGCTGTGTCCATCCGCTCCGCATGGAGGATTCCTGGGCCTCAAACTTTGGCAACCAGCAAGAACATTCTTGGGTTGCCATGGTCTAAGAAAAGCCATGTTCCTCCATGTTCCTCCACAGCACAGGAGGTGACAGTGGGTGTAAGGCCTGGGAGAGGGCCACACCGGAGGGTTGATGGTGGCAGCATTCAGGGGGTGGGGGTGCGGCTTCCTAATAGGGCTTTTTGAGCCACACCAGCATTGGGAGAAAGGACCTTTGAGATCATCTAGGCCATTGGATCTCAAGCAGGGCCATCCTGTGTGGTTGTCAGAATTCAAGTGACACATCAAGCAGAGGTCAGGGACGCTGCTCCACACCCCACAGCACCCCGGACGGCCCCCAGCAGACAATGATACAGTCCCGTTGTCCAGAGTATTAAGGGAGAGACTTCCTGCTCTTGGCCAATGACCTCCTTCTATTGACCAGGACGAAGAAGCCACATGATTCAGGACTGCAGGGCACCACAGATAAATGACCTGACCCGGGGCCCTAGTTCCAGAGGCATAGGCCATAGGGGCACACACAGCATGGCAGTGCAATGAAGACCCTGGGCCAGCCAGAAGGACAGGTCACAGTGTTCTGTCCCATAACAGGCAAGCCGGCCTGGCCCTCAGAAGGATGGACAGGCCTCAGGTGCCTCTCCCATGCTGGCGACCCCTCTTTTTCCTAGGAGCCGACTTCAGTGTATGGTGCTGGCTTCTTTACAGCACAGGATTTAGTGTTTCAATTCTCTTGACGGTTAAGAACTCTAAAGTCTTCCTTTTATGTCAATTTAAGGACTAGGTGGCCGAACTAAAGGTAACAGTGCACAGCAGAGAGGGTTGACAGTGGAGGTCGCAGCCTGGTGCCCAGGAAGCACAGCTGTCACTGCCGTGTGCTTTGCCAAAGCTCACTGAAGCATGAAGACCCACAGAAAAATCAATTAGCACAAGAGGGTCTGATGCTACCGGCACAGGCCAGAAACAAGTCCCCCACCCTTAGAAGATGGGTTTGGCTTGACTAAATGCCAGAAGAGATGAGACAACCACATAGTATGCAGGCAGAGAGACAGAGATACAAAAGGACCCACTGATCTGGCTTCTTCCATAAACTGTTGACAAAACTCATCAAGAATTAAGCCATGTGTAGCTTCAACTCAGCTCTCTTGTAGCTGGAACTTTCTCCATGACAGGATTCATGATCTTCGGCACTGCTGACATTTGGGGCCAGATTGTGCTTTGTGGGCAGGGCCAACCTGGCCACAATAGGATGCTGAGCAGCACCCCTGGTTCTTCTCCACTCCATATCAGTAGCTTCCCAGTTGTGACAGCCACAAATGTCCCCAGACTTCACCCAGTGCCTGCTGGGAGCAGAACTGTCCCTGGTTAAGAACCACTGAGAAACACCCAGAAGGTCAGAACATATACACAAAGATGTTCGTTGTGGCACTGTTTACAACACAAAGCAAAACCAAAACGAAAATCCAGAAACAACCAAAGCATCCATCAGGATGGAACTAGTTAAACAAACTGTGGTCCATCCACACCCCAGGGTTCTAGTGGCATCAGAGTTCCCTGTGTGCTGACTGCAATGCACTGAAGGTTCATGCCCCCCAAATTCAAAGGTCAAATCCTGTCCCAAGGTGATGGTATGGGCAGGCAGGGCCTCTGGGAAGGGCTTAGATCATGAGGGTGGAGCCCCATGAATGGGATGAGCGCCCTTATGAGAGAGTAAGCACACAGGGAAAGGACTGTGGTCCATGAACCAGGAAGCAGGGTCTCAACAGATACTGAATCTCTGGTGCCTTGGCCTTGGATTTTTGGCCTCCAGAATCAGGAGAAATAAATGTCTGTTGCTTATCAGCCATTCGGGTCTGTGGTGTCCTGCCATAGCAGCCTAAATGGCTTGGAACACTAATATCGATAGAAAGGCTGCTGAAGTTTGTTTCAAATAAAAAGAGGAAAGAGCAGAAAAGCAGGTAGACTATAGCTCTGTTAATAAGAAGAACACACACACACACACACACACACACAAAAGAACACAGGTGAATATGCTTTCATAAATACAAAGGTGCCTACCCTCCCAGGAGGCCGCAGGGCACCACCAGTAGCCAGTGAAGCGGTCAAATTCCTCCTGGATGACAAAGGTGGCCACGCCTGCAGACCTGGGGTCATCAAGGACACTGGGTGAACCTGGATGGGGAGAGCACCAGGTTGGGTGAGGAACAAAGTGCAGAGCAGGCCTTCACCCCCAAGCACTATAGACATTCAAGGCTGGAACATCCTATAGGTGAGGGGGTCTGGTGCTCTGAGGGATTGACCCACATTCCTGGCCCCCACCCATTCGATGCCAGGAACAACCTCAAGCAGTCAAGGCAGCTAACATCTCTGGATGTGGCCAGCGTCTGAGCTACCTGGGCCGAGCAGCTCAAGTTTAGAGAGAGGGCCCTGGGGCTGTGGGATAGGATGGGGGACATGTGGAGGCCACAGCCCGTGGAAAGCTCCACCACACAGGGAATGTGGAAAACCCAGGGAGCACGTGAGGTCTGAGTTGGACCAGGCAGAGTGAAACAGGAGGGTGTGTCAGGGGGAAGGGCCTGAATGAGCAGAGAGACAGAACAAGTGGCTGGTGGGAAGACAGGCCACCGTGGCCGACTCGTGTAGAGGAAGCCCTAAGCCAGGCAGCTGGAGTTCCTGTGGGGCTGGCACAGGCCACCGTAGGACCACATGGCAAATCGTGCCAGCAGAGACCAAGAAACTGTCCACTGCTCGGGGGTAATGGAGCAGGGATGAGGGCCTCTCTAGGAGCTATGCTGGTGGCTCTGATGGCCGTTCACAAGAATGGCTGCGATAGGAGCGTGGCTCCCTGCTTGGCCTCACCTCTGTGGCAAAACGTCAGCCGCCGCTCTTCGCCGGTCTCGATGTTGGCCACCCACAGGTCATTGCTGTTGATGAAGGAGAAGAAGGCAGGGTCGGCAGGGCAGATCTTGGGGTCCATCCGGGGCCCGGTGCACTGGGTCTTGATCTCCAGGGGTTTCATGGGGGACACCTGGGGACACAGAGGCCTGGCTCAGGGGACAGGTGGCTGCCCGGCTGCCCACCCCCTCCCACTCAGCCAGTGACCAGGGCTCACCATGAAGCCATTCTTGCCCCCATCGCGACAGTGGAAGAGGCTATTGCTGGCCTGGAAGAGGAAGAGCCCGCTCTCGCTGTGGAAGTCATAGGAGGTGATGCCGAAGACCCCCAAGCGTTTCCGCTCCCGAAGGAGCTCCTCTTCCCGGGAGTAGACCCCATGGTGGGGAGTGGCCTGTGGACACACAGGGACGGGTGCTGTGTTAGCAGTGCAGCCAGGGACCCATACCCTGAGCATAAACCCTCCGGCCTGGGCATTCCTGGGCAGTGTCTGCCAATTTGCCTGTGGTCCATACTAGAGAGAACTTTCTGGGGAGCAGACCTGTTCCAGGGAGCTCCCAGGTGGCCGCAGTGGGCCTGATCCTGGAGGCCATGAGGGTGCTCAGTGGGGGGGTGACAGGGCTGGCTGACAGGTTCTGGGCTCACCGGAGAGGTCTTCCTCTCTTGGCCCATCTCTGGGCTTGCTCACATCCACGTTTCTCCACAGAGCCTCTCCAAGCCTGTCCCCTACCCACCGGCACGGAGGGCTCCCCAAGGAGTACTGTCTCCTGGTCCCCAGCACCAATCCCACAGACCCCTTCCCTCCTGCCCTGATCACCATCCCGTCCAGCCAGAACTTCCGGTGAAACTGCTCACCGGCACTCATTCCTGCTTTCTGCACATGGGGCACAGGGCAAATTCAGGACCACCTAACCACCCAAACACCTAACACTGGGGGGTCTGGGCGTGTAGACTACTGTGGACACCACACAGCCTCCCTGAGAATTCTGAATTCGACGTGGAGATGCAAGGAATGTTAACAGCATGAAACGCATTTCTTAAAAGCAGAACCTAAAGCACAATGAACCCCATGCTTGGTCGGCTTGGGGCCTACCAGGGATGGCAGAAATGAGAGCTGTCATACGGCGCAGAAAAATCCAGAATGTGCCACTACCCGTCCACCACCCCGTACTGTCACACTGCTTTTACGACCAAAAAGAAGTCAACAGAAATGGACGCAAGAGGCCCCCTTGTCCCTCACCAGCCATCTTTTCCCCCCCAGGTGAGCTGACTTTGGATGATGTTAATTATTAGCCCAGACCCCATTAATGGGCCTCGGCCTGGGGTTGGTTCCAAGTCTTTGGTGAGGCATCGAAAAGGAAGAGATGCTTCTGATAAGAGCTCTTATCAGAGCGCACACTCTTGGGCTTGAGTGGGGGGGGGGGGGCCCACACTCGTCTCCACAGGCTCTGCGCTACCTGCCAGGCTGGAGCTGCTCGGGGGCTGAGGGCCCACAGAAATGTGTGTGGCCTGGCAGCCTGGCCCTGTGCCGGCGTCCTCAGCCATGGGTGGGGCCCAGGGCAGCTCCTGCCGGAGCCCTGTAACATGCGGCTCACCTGGAAGTGATCCAGCATCTGCTTCCAGGACAGGAGCAGCAGGGCCTCTTTCCGGACCTTCCTGGGAATCTCCGAGTAGAGGAGGGAGTTCTCGCGGCTGCCATAAGGCATCCCTTGGGGGGAAGAGAGAAGAACCAGAATGGGGGACCTGGCCCAGGACAGGGAGAGGGTCTGGGGTAAGGGCCGGCCTCAGGCCAGGACCCTGGCTCCCCATGGCAGGGCCTGGCTGGTTCCACTTCGACCCTGTCCTCCCCGCGCATCCTGGCGGCATGCCCCTCCCCACGCACACTCCAACTCTGGGTGCAAGTATGTTAGCAACAGTAACGGGGTCTTCTAGCCCTGAGATGTCTGGACGGATACCTTGCCCAAAGTTACTACAGAAACAGCATGTAAGAGAACAAAGGGGAGGCCAGTGAAACCCACCTCTCAACGGGTGAGGCTCGGGTCTCAGGTGTCCTCTGTTAGAGGCTTTTCTGGAGGCCACAGACTGACACAGGGTCAGAGTCAAAGCAAACGTATGCAAGGGAGCCAGGAACTGTGTGTCTGAGCAGCCCTGCCGGCCCCACCCACTCCAGGTCAGGAGCACCTGAGTGGTGACAACCACACGTGTCCCCAGACCCCATCCGCCAATCTAAGGTAACCCTGTAGGAGAGGACAGGAGCTGCCTAGTGAGGATTCTGCGTGAACGCAGTGGGCAGGAGACAGAGAGCGCGACCCACGGCGCCCAGGACGCATCACTCGAAGAGACCTAGGCCTGTCTTGGTAGCAAATGGCCATTTCTCACATTATTCCCTCTCTCGGGTGCAACTTATCATCAAAGCTGCTGCTGCGTTCTTTGTGGCAAATAAACTTTTCCAACCACCAGTGTTTTCAACTCGACGGACGACGGCAGGGCTGCTGTTCACAGGTAAACAATGGACTATAGATGCCCCCAGTCCTGAGTTCCCCTGGGAAGAAGACTCGATGGGGCGCTGGCCTCTCTTCAGGCCCGCCTCCCCTATGCTCTCGCTCTTATGAGTGGGGGACAGGGAGACCCCAAGCTCGGTGCCTCTAGGGCTGGGGCTTGACAGGTAATGTCTGTTCCCTTTCCAGTCATCTCAACAGGCCGCCTCTCGACACAGCAATCCACACGGGTTTTCCACTTACAACAACACTGGTGAAGTAATTAGTAAAAGATCATATCTAAAGGAATATATGTTAATAAGATTTCCTTTGAAAACCTTTTTAAGGAAAAACGCAGAGGTAATGTAAATGTGCGGGTGGGCAACACTTGGGATTCCATGTCTAGGGACCCTGGACACTGTGGAGTCCCACTCTCTCACCCCAGCTAGAGGCACCAGCGTGACACTGCCTGTCCAGACTGCCCACGGGGCGTTCTTCCTTCTGAAGTTCATACAACAAATGGGGACGGGAATCTTGCAGTGCATGATCCCATTTATGTGCAATGTCCAGAACAGGCAACTTCAGAGAGACAGCACACGGACTCATGGTTGCCAGAAGCTGGGGGTGGGGGGAGAGGGACGATGCCTAATGGGTCTGGAATTTCTTTCTGGGGCGATCGAACGTTCTGGAATTAGTGAAAGTTCGACGACGACATGCATATACGAGAAACCCGAGTTGTCCACCTTTGAAAGAGTTTTAGGGTATGTGAATTAGACCTCGTTAAAGAACATTGTCATGGGGCAGTGTGGAAGGCTGGGAGGAGCTGCTGGCTGTCTGCAATACAGCAGTGTGAGCCCCTGTCCTCGGAACTCTCTGGGAGAGCCAGGGTTTTCCAAACAGGAAGTCAACAGTGTGGCCTTGCCAAGGACATTGGAGCCACATCCTCTGCCCAGCAGATTAGTAAGTGATGGCACCAAATGGCACAAACCAGAACATTCCCTGTGTTGCCCTGGCACCTGTGATGGCCAGTGACACTGGGCATGTGAGCCTAGGCTCTGACTTCTACTGTCCCTGCCTCTCCCCTGCTTTCCCTGACTAGCTCCACCCCAGCACTGGGAACAGCACCCCGACCCCCAACATCCAGCAGTGTGACAGGCGGCCTGGGTCTGCACAAGCACCATTTCTGTACCTGAGTCCTGTGGCCTCACGAAGCAGCCCGATGAGCACGTGACCTGCACTGGGCCTGGGCTCTCCTCTATGTCGTGAGGACACAGAGGCCTCTCTTCCTTCTCAGGGATTCCCCAAGTTGTCCCAGAGGCCTCTGTCCTACACGAGACACCCATTTGCAGGGGGATAAGCAAACCCACAAGGAACAGGGGAGCTGCAGTCTGAGCCCTGGAACCGGAGCTGCCACAGTCCAATCTTCCTGGCCACAGAAGCCGGCACATTCCCCTCTGTCCGTTTCTTCTGCATTGGACTTCATCGCACACATCTGAAAGGGCCTTCCCTGAGACCAGGGTGACTGGCTCCCTGTGCACAAAGTGGCAAGCCTGGTGCCCACGGAGGAGGCAGGGGCTCCCAGGGGAAGCAGAGGGGGCAGGCTGCACACTGGGCATGGCCCAAGGAGGCTGTTTCCATTCCATCCATAAACATCAGCTGGCTGCCAGGATTCCCCTGGGCGCTACACCAGCATAAAGACCTGTCATAAATACTTGGGGGCTTCAGGGATGTTTGTCCCAAGAACTTAGACACAAAGTGGAGCTTGAAGGTACCCCGAAGGTACTAAGTGATACAGATGGATTAGCTCAAGGGTAAGAAATGTCACCCCCAGAGAGGTAGGATGGCTCTGAGATGTCCTAGGAAGGTCCTGGGGTCTCTGCCAAGTCCAGAGCCCTTGGCTAGAGCTGACCCCTCCCCATTGCAGACTGCAGGGACCTACTCACCCCAACCCCAGCCACATGCACAGGCTGCAGACAAGCAGACATTGAATCCACCTGGTTCCCTCTCCCAGACATTCAGAGAGAGCTCATCCATTTCTGCTGGTTGCCGGAACCTGAAATGGGTAACCCTGGGAACATGGCAGTGGGAGGCAGGTGGGCAGGGGGCCTACATGAAGGAGACCACATGCAGAGCAGACGCCCAAGCCCCATGAATCTCCAGGTTCTCAGGGTCATGACACGAGGCCCAGGTGACTCCCTGGCACACCCCCGTGTCCTTCATATGAGGTGTCCCTAGTGGCTCAAACTAGCTCAGAGGTTTCTGTGGTTGGCTAAAAAGTGGCCCTCAAGTGCTCAGGTCCTAATCCCCAGAGCATGACTATGTTATCTTCTGCAGCAAGAGGGACTTTGCAGGGGGAATTAAGTTTGGGATCTGGAGTTGGGGAGAGTAACCTGGATTTTTCAGGTGAACCTGGAATGGAATCATGTGTCCCTCTAAGGGAGGCAGAGAGAGCTTTCAGACACACGGAAGGGGGGCCATGTGGCCCCAGCGACAAAGATGGCAGTGACACAGCCACTAGCCAAGGAGCGCTGGCAGCCACCAGAACTCGGAAGAGGCAAGGAACCAATTTTCCCCTAAAGCCTCTGGAGGGAGCTCAGTGCAGCCCTGCTGACATCTTGATTTTGGCCGGGAAAACTGATTTTGGACTTCTAGCCTCAGGAACTATGACAGAACACGTTTCTGTTGTCTTAAGCCACCCAAGTCGGTGGTGATTTGTGACAGTAGTAGCCCCAGGAAACTCTGGCAGGGGAAACAACTCCTGGTGTTGGATCACAGTACACAAGTACCCTGCCCAGGACAGCAGCCTGAGCTTGAGTTGGTGAGGGGTCCAAAGCTGTGCTAAGGGTCACAGGATTGTGGGGAAGACCAAAGCCGCAGCCACCAGTTCACGTGCCCTGGCCGCTGTGACCCCAGGAGCCACGCCCCTCCAGGTAAAAGACACCCCCCCCCCCCCCCCCCCCCCCCCCCCCCCCCCGGCCGCCAAACTCTTCTCTGTACAGTATTTTCAGCTTTGGGGGCCGTATGACCTCCGTTGTGACTACGCTCGGAAGCAGCCCTAGAAGGTACAGAAATGAACAGGTGTGGCTGGGTACCAGTAAAACTGGATTTCCGGAACAGACTATTGCCTGCTGAGCCTGTTGTTCTAGACCACTGCTCTTCTAACACCGTGGTCACCAAACCACCATGTGGTTTCCACGTGCATCTCTATGAAGAGAGTTGCTGCATCAGCTCTGGGGAGAGCCAGCCGGCATCCACGGTGGTCACTGCCAGGGCCCTCAGCGGGGGTCGGCCCTGGGCAGAGAACAACCTTCGGTCACAGGTGTGTGCCACCCCTCATTCAACACCGATGCAAGGCCTGGCCACCGCCAGCATCGTGCCGGGGCTATGGGTCTTCAGAGGCCGACCGGGCCCTGAATATCGGGTTGAGAGCTGAGGCTGCAGACCTGCCCTGGGTCACCAGTCGTGTCATGCTGCTCCCAAAGGAACATGCTCAGCACTGTTCCTGTGGGCCCTGTCAGACCCTCAGGCAAAATAAGGCAACGCCCTTCGCTTGCTCAATAACTAGGTATTCGCTGTCCACCTACCAGGAGCCAGGCCCACGTGAAGCTCACAGGGCCCTGAGGCTCTCACCACGCCGGCAGGGAGCACAAGCCTGCAATTGACTGCAGGTGGTGTAGAAATTTCTGCTCACAAGGCGCATACCACAGACGGAAGTCACCAGTAGTTCACTGGCTTATCCAGATATCTAGGGCGGGGATGGCACCATGTGGCCAGCCACCCTCTGGTGTTAAACCACAGCACACACAGTACACAATCGTGGCACCTTTCCCTTGAGCCTCGGGATCCTTCTTAGCACGTCAGCCCAAGGCGAGGACTTACCTGTGACTCCCAGTGCTAGGAGTCGTCATTCATTGATCCAACCCGGCCCTGCCCTGCCTTGCCCAGATGGTGGGGAAATGACTCAGGGGGGCAGGCCCAAGCCACCTGGTACTGGAGACAGTGTCAGCAACCCCCCTTCCCCCCTTCCCCCCTCCCCCCACAGCACTGCTGCAACAGTGGGCCGCCCTCTGCTCCGCTCACCTGCACTCCTAACCCCCACAGGGCACCTTGTGCCAGACCTTCCCTGTAAACAGATGTCCCCATGGGTGGCGTGGCCTCATGGGACAGTTTGCCCTGGGCCGGGCCCATCTTTTTGGACCTTCTAATAGAACCAGCTGGCCTCTGGAGACAAGAGAACTTAGTGTCCCAGAAACCCTGCCACGGTCAAGGGGGCCGACCAGGCCTGAGGGCACCTGGGGGGCTTACCCAGGTAGTAGAGGCGGTGGGAGTGGGGGCTCGACTCGTCCGTCTTCTGCACAAACTGGAAGTCGTGTGGAGCCTTGTTGACAATCAGGCCTGAGTTCTTGCGGCTGCCGTGGATGATGTTCCGGAGCCCGTCCCACGAGTGCTTCTGCACCTGGAAGCGGGATGCCGGGTCCTCCATCTCGACGGTGTCACCCCGGTCGGACACTGGTGCCCCTGTAGCCATGCTCTCTGTCCCCTCGGAATTCAGCGAGAAGCTACGAGTGGGAGGGGAGAGCGTGGGAAGAGGATGATACCCAAGTTTCCCTTACAAGCTGCCCCCTCATCAGACACTCCTGACCTCCCTGAGATGAGCTCCTCCCCCATGCAACTCTCCCAGTCCCCCTAAATATGTCCCAAATTATTCCATTTCTTTCCACCACCATCAACACTTCTAAGATCCAAGCCACTGCCACCTCTGATCGCAACAGTCTCACAAACAGACCCCACACATCCACTGCAAATCTGAACCTACTGTTTAACGCTCTTCCTTGGTTTTCCACAGCCCCTGGGGTAAAAACCAGTCCCTGTCACGGCCTTCAAGGCTCTCTGTCCTCTGATCCCTGCCAACTTCTTGAACCTCAACCTCCCACCCTTTATCAGTCCTCCAGCCAAAATGGCCTTCTCTCAGCTCCTCAAAACAGGCCAGACTCCTTCCCACACCAGGGCCTTTGCATGTGCTACTTCTGTTGCCTGAAACATTTTCCTCTCACTTTGCTTGACTAACTTCTAATCAGATCCTAGTGTAAGTATCTGTTGGGTCGTCAGAAACCTTCAATGACCATCTGCTCTGAGGCCGGTCTCTCCAACAGTCTATCACTCTCTCTCTCTCACACACACACACACTGCCCATCGTCCCTGCCCTCAGAGCACTCATCACAACAGCTGTTTGTTGATCGCCTGTCCCACTCACGGCAGTGTCCCTAAAACCTCATGAGGTCTCTGTCCAGCTGCCAGCAGGCATCCCACAGAGGGCTGTGGAGTGACCATCTTGCATTAACCCGCTGGGAGACACAACTCACATGCAAAGAACTGAGCATAAGGAATGAATTGGCAAAGCTCGTCACTCCAGGCCATCCAGCTTGGGTCCAGCAGGGGAAACTCTCGTGTCCCACCAAAGGGGCTCAGAGAAACAGGCAGCTGTGCACAGGCAATGTGAGAACCCCAGAGAAGGGGATGGATGCCCCTCAAGACAGCCCCTCTCTTCTCAGCCCCTGCGCAGCTATGGCCAAGGCTCCCTCCCTCCCTCCCTTCTCCCACCCTTGCTGTTCAGCACATTTCCTGACCAGACTGGACTGGCCAGGCAAATATTTGTTTTAGGGAAATCTAAACACAGCCACAGTGACCCAGTTCTGGAGCACCCGGGGTCTCTAGTGAGGCCTGCCAAAGTGAGCAGGGCAGCCTCCCCTTCCTCCGTGGGCATCAAAGGCACTAAGGCCTTGCTGGATGCTGGGACTCCTTGCGCTCTGGAATTAGCGGCTTTGCTCCAGGATTAGTGGCTTTGCTTTGCGGGTGGAGTTCGGGGTTCGCTGGTCAGAAGTGGGAGTTGCTACTGCGAGACCCAGGGGCAGGGACAGCACAAGCCAAGGGCTTTAGAGAAGCACCAGGCAGAGCTGTGCCCTCCCTTCCCAGAAGACCTTGCCCCTGCCAGTAAGTCACCCCGCCCCCCACCAAGTCACTACCATTAGAGACAGACCCCTGCCTGCTGCTTCAAGAGGCAATGGGAGAGAGACACTTCTGAGAATGGCCTCTGTGGGCCGATTTTCAGAGTCCCCTTTCCAACTCGACCCAGCATCAGATGAGTGGCAGAAATGCCTCCCTTGCTCAGTCCTATGTGACCCAGCCAGGTTGGGGGAGAGGGGTGCGGGGGAGTACACAGCAAGCCGAGGGTTCTTGCCCCCCAGCCACAGAAAGTGCATTCAGTTCAGTACTTCCTACAGTGGCTTTGAAGACACAGATCACAGGCCATCGGAGCTTTCAGGGCCCTCGGGTCCCCTAAGCCAAACCAGAGAAGACAGGAGACTAACGTTGCGTCCTGGCCCACTGCAGGGCTGTGGTTTACCTCCAGGGCAGTGCGGGGCACAGGCAGTGTCAGGCAAGGGCCAGGGCAGGGGCTGGGGCTGGGGGCAGGGCCAGGGCTGGCTGAGTGCTGCAGAACCCACATGGCTCGGAGCACTACTGGCAACAAGCCCAGAAAACCAGGCCAGGGGACTCCTCTAACAGGCCCAGCCCACCTCTCCCCCCTCAACCCCGAAGCTGCTGCCACAATTCAAGCCTTGCTCACAGCAGAAAAACAGATCATGACCTTGAGGGTTCCCAAAGGGACCCCATAAGCTAAGAGCCTAGCAGAAGCACTCACAAAATCATGTGGCTAATTTCCATAGCAAAGAACAATAAAAAAGATCTTGCCTCTGGTCACTGCAGAGAGCCCAAGGAGCAAAAATATGATCCAGGAGATGAGAAATGAAATGAAACATCGGGAGAAACTTCTAGGAAATCTTCTAGATGCGGCCAGGCAGCCTGAGCTCCCAGACAGGTCAAGGCTTGGTGCTATGCCCTGGTCCTCCAATCACCTCTCTGTTCCCCCAGAAGCAGAGAGAGACCACAAAGGAGGTGGCACGCGATGAGGAAGAGATTAAGTAAACGCTGCCCTTCCCGTCCTACCCCAGGCAGTGCTGGGCTTCTCCACTCAAGAGTTTACACAGCTGGGGAAATGAAAGTGGATTCCAAGCTACTTAGGCCAGGTCCACTGCCACTCTCCTTCTGCCAGTCAGCAAGATACCTCGCAGACCACGAGGCCACTAGCAAGCAGCCCGGGACCTCCAGTGCAGTCACGGTCAGGGCCCGAGGGGAGTTCTGTGATCTGTAAGCTGCTGCTCCAATAGCCAGGACCACTGGTCCCCCGAGGTGTCCACCAGAGACCCAAGCGGGGCCTGTGACGAGGGAAGCAGGCAGAAAGCAAGAAGGAACAGCAGAGCTCAGTGTTGGCTGCAGGTCTGGGAGCGTTTGGCTGACCGCAGGGAGTGATAAGCCAGGAAGGAAGGCAGGCGCTAAGGAGGTGAGGGGCGGGGGCCTACTGCACTCCAGGGAGGAAATGCCCGAGTGCCCCGCAGGTGGGGGTTCCCCGGAAACAAAAGGCCAGCCTCTGCCCTACAAGGGCTGCCCTTGGCACCACCTGGGCCTCCTGAGGTCGCAACCAGCCTCACAGACTTGGTGTGCAGCCCAGCCTGGCCCACTGGGGACCTAAGGCACGCAACAAGCGGGACTCGGGTCTCCCTCGCTAAGTAACCTCCTAATGCATTTACCCACCAGACACTGGGAGCGTGTGTCTGGGAAATGAATCACTGTGCTCAGTATCACACTTGTCTTCCAGAACCTCTTTTAATGCCCTTCCTGCCTGTCTGATGGCTTGTACTTGCTAAAAGCAAATGACGCCAGGAGTAGTAGACCCTGGCAGTGCAGCAGGTGGGCTCAGCGGAGGACCTGCTACGGTCTTCACCGGGCCTCAGGTGCACAAGTGTGACTACTTCCCACTGCAACCTTGACAGGTGAGCTCAGGGGTCAGCCGCATTTGGGAGGCTGGAAAGCAGGCTCAGCATCACCCCCACAAGGAAGCGGAGGGGAGTCCACATCTGTTGGACCCGAAAGCCACATCCTAAGCACCAGGTCAGGGGTTCTCAGCTAGGGCTGATCCTGCCTGAGAGGACACCGGGCAGTGTCTGGGGTAAGGCTGGCATTGATGGGGTGGAGCCAGGGGTGCTGCTCATCCCCACCAGTGCCCAGGAGGGCCCCCATGGAGAATGACTTGACCCCATGTCAGCAGTGACCAGGCCGAGAAACCCTGCACTAGCCCACACTGCCTCCTCATGCAAAACAGCCAGAACAGAGTCGGGGAAACACGGAAAGGGGCGGTGGGGGGGCAGACCTATAACACTGTCAGAAATTTGGGGAACCTCTGCTACATCCCTACAGATCAAGGCTCCCGAGACCACACCCCTTACCTTCTCCAACCTTCTGTGTTCTCGTGATCCAGGCGGAGCTTCTTAACCTTCCGCATTAACCACTCGGCCAACCTCAGGATGGTGGGGGAGCCTGCAAGCAGAGACCCCAGAGCTGCCACTCCCAGTAGTCTGGGAGGGCCCCGTCTCACCCTCCTCCTCCCCTTCCCATTTCTCCAGGCAGCCCCCCATTACTCCAGGGACACCGAATGCCAAGAGCGTTGTGACAAGGCCCTGCCTGGAAATTTGAGAGGGTTGCAGGCATTCGCCAGAAACCTGCATCTTTGTCATGCAGGTGCAGTCCTCCTAAGGCGAGAAGCCCCTGAGAAGAGGGCAGTTTCAAATGACGCCGCCACAGGACTCCAACCTTGGTGCTCACTAGAATCTGAATAATCCCAAGTTCCCCACGGTGGCCACTCTCTGATGGCCTTTCTGACCTCACCTTCTCCCCTTGCCCTTGGCCATGACCTCCAGCCACTGTGGCCTTACTCTCCTTTCCCACCTTTCCCACCTCAGAGCCTTGGCACTCACCAGTTCTGCTGCCTGAGACGCCCTCCCCTGCTTTCTGTACGTCCTGCCTCCTCTTCTCTTCCACGTCCCAGTCGCACCTCTTCAGAGGTTGTTCCTGGCACCCAGTCCAAAGTGGCTGTCCTGTCACCCTCACACACCACCTGGTCCTTTTGTACAGCAGTAAGTCTAAGACAGTGACTCTCAAGGGGGACTACTGTGTTCTCCACCCCACCTCACCCCCGGGGAACACCAGGTGATGTCTGGGGACAACTGTGGTTGTCACAACTGTGGGTGCTCCTGGTATGGAGCGAACCGAGGAGGAGGAACTCTGCATTCTTTATTTGGGGGAAAAAATTGAGTAAGATCCTTAGGCCGTCACTAGGCACTAGAATAAATCCCTGATGGGTCAGATGGTAAACCCCAGCATCTGTGAGTCACCTCCTCTCTCCCTCCCACTTATTTTTTTTTTTTAAATTTTTATTTATTATTTATGATAGTCACACACACACAGAGAGAGAGAGGCAGAGACACAGGCAGAGGGAGAAGCAGGCTCCATGCACCGGGAGCCCGACGTGGGATTCGATCCCGGGTCTCCAGGATCGCGCCCTGGGCCAAAGGGAGGCGCCAAACCGCTGCGCCACCCAGGGATCCCTCTCCCTCCCACTTAGTTCACATATTTAAGTGGTGCAACATCCTAGGACCTCAGAAGGTCAAATGATTATGGAATATAGAGTCTCTTGGGGGTCAACTGAGCCCCCCCCCCCCCCCAACCCAGTAAGTCTCAACCAGGGCTAATTCTACTCCTAGGAGCCATTCCTGGTTGTCACCACTGGGAGGCATGCTACTGGGATGTAGACCAGGGAAGGCTGCTAAGCATCCCACAGGGCACAGGATGCTCACCTCCACTCCCCACTGCAAGGAATGATCTGGCCCCAAACATCGCCAGTGCTGAGGCGGAGAACCCCTGCTCTGGGTGAGTACTCTTCACTGTGATGTCAGCTCTAGGGGGCCAGGCTCACATCTGTCCTGTTCCTTCTGTATCCCCGGAGCCCAGAACCATGCCTGGCACACATGAAGCACTTTGGGTCGAATTAACAAGTCAACAAGTCCCTGCCCTCCCCTGAATGCTGTCTAAAGTCAAAGGGAGCCCTGGCTTTGGTCGGCAACCAAACACCTTCTTGATGAGCCAAGTCCCAGGCAGGCAGGTGCTCAGAGGCTTCAAGAAAAAGAAAGCAGTGTGTGATCCCAGGACTGAGAGGAGAGACAGGAGGCTAAATGTCACCATAAGCAGCACTGGTCTCACTCTCAGGCAAGTGGTGAAAAGAGGGGCTGCGGTTGTCAGAGATGTGGGTTCAAATCCCAGCTCTGCAACTTCTCGTCTCCGTGACCTTGAGAAGCTGCTTAACCTTTTGGTTAAATTGTGCCTCAATTTCCCCTTTTATTAACATGGTCCCTATGTCTTGGGCTGCTATCACAATTCCCAGATGTGGCAGGACCCACGTGACAGCTAGTACTGCCAACGAGACAAGTCACTGAAAGTCCTGCCGCGGGGAGAACTGGACCAGGGCTCCGTTTAGAGCCAGGCTCCCCACCAAATGCTGACTGAGCGCCAGGCACCGAGTCAGGCGTAGGGGAATGCAGCCCCACCTCCGCCAGATCCGGCTACAATCCACATTCCCCCTCCTTTCCCCCACAATCTTCCAGGGGGTGTTCTTACTGGGGCAGCCGGAGGAAGATGCTGGATGGAAAGAACAGTCTCCAGAAAGGGCGCACAAAAGCCACAGCCACTGGCCTGGGTCCCAGCCAACCGCCCGGGGAGGCCAGTGACCTCAGGGTTGTAGAAAACCACTTCCTGCAGCCTTCTGTATCCCGGAGCATGCAAATGAATCCCACCGGCCCACACACCAGCCATCACGGTCACCCCAACTGACCTTCTAAAGGGTCCAGAAAGCCTCCATTCCAGCTGCAGGCGTGGGACAGGACCTGGACAGAACACACAGGCCATTAACGCAGCAGGTTAACGGAAGGGCTGGCTAACAACCGGCTCTCCTTCCACTCGGGAGTCCTGATTGCCCAGCCTGATTCTCTCTCCGTGACCAGGCTCTAGAGACCCCGGGCAGATGGCACTGTGCCCTCCGCATGCCCCGAGCTGCACCTGGGAGAAAAGCCCTCCCATCTGGCCCAGCTCTCCCGGGAACCAGCCAGGGATCGCAGCGCAGCGCAAACCTCCAGGGTTTCAGCCCCAGCTCCTGGAAAGCACGTTGGTTCTTGCCACTGAGACAAGCGACTTCCTCACGTTGGGGGGGGGGGGGGGCGGGGGGACGGGGCACTTCTGACCGCTCAGCTGCAGGCGTGGATGGGGAAGTGCGGGGGCTGGTGTGAAGCTGCGTGGGCAGGAGGCAGGGCGGCTGGACGCGCCCCGGGGCGAAGCTGAGAGCAGGGGCCGAGGGCTGCGCAGGGGCGCGGAGGGGCCGGCAGGACGCAGGTCCGGGAGCGTGTTTGCAGGGGGAGGGGACCTCCGGGGCCCGCGGGGAAGGAGAGCGCCGTGGGTGCGGCCACTCCTGTTAGGGACCCGGGCCAGGTGGCTCGGCCAGCGACGGGGCGAGCCGAGGGGGGCCCGGCCCGCGCCGGGGGCGGGGGCGGGGGGGGGGGGGAAGGGGGCCGACGAGGGCCTGGGGCCGCGGGGAAGCCGGGGCGGGACGGCTGGAGCCCGCGTGCGGTCAGCGGCAGGGCCGGGGCCGAGCGCCCCCGACAGGCCGGTCGACCGCGGGCCCAGGGTCAGGGCTGAGGTGGGGCCGGTCAATGGCGGGTTCGGGGTCGCGGCCGACGCGGGACGGGGCGCGCGGGCGCTGCTCACCGGGCTCGGGGCCGGCGCGGGGCGGCGGCCGGGCTGGGCAGGGCGTCCCGGGGCCGGAGGCGCCTCACACTAGACGCTCCATGCCCGGGACTGCGGCCCCGGAAGTGGCGGGCGCGGGGGCCAGCGGCGGCGGCGGACACGGGGGAGCCGGCGGCTCAGGCCCCTTTGACCCGGAAGTTGAGCGGCCCAGGCGGCGGCCGCCGATTGGCTACCGCCCGGGAGGTACCAAGGGGGTCTGCGGCGCTCGGGGGGGGACGCCCCGGATCGGCTCTCTCGCGGCTGGAAGCTTGGAATTTCCCTGGGGCGGCATCTTCCGGGGCAGGGAGGGACACCGGAGACGGACACCCCCGCAGGGTTTGGTATCGCCCAGGCAGACCCGTCATGCTTCTACTAATAGTGACTAGGAAGCGAGTGCTTCGCCGGAGCGTTGGTGGTATAGTGGTTAGCATAGCTGCCTTCCAAGCAGTTGACCCGGGTTCGATTCCCGGCCAACGCAGACAAGGGCGTTCCTTTTTCTGCTTTCTCTTCACCTAATTATATTTTTCTAATAAAAACGTGTGACGCGCGACAGCTAAAAGCTGCAGCACAGAACCTCGTCTACTAGCCTATGGGCGGGAATAGGCTTTGCAAATCTAGAGAGGAGGGAAAAACGCAAGCGTGTTTCCGCCCGGGATCGAACCGGGGACCTTTCGCGTGTGAGGCGAACGTGATAACCGCTACACTACGGAAACCGGTGGAGGGCGCAGGCTCCGGGGGAGGCTTATAGAGCTCAGAGCGTCTGGGATTCGCGCCCTCCCGGGGCCCTCGGCCTTCCCAGGTGCGCGCTGGAGGCGGCAGCGCGGGCAGGGAGCCCCCCTCGACCCCGAGCGGCGCCCCGATGCACCCCGCTAGCGCGTCAACGTGGGAGACCAGACTTTTCTTTTTTTGAAAGCCAGGAGGAGGACAGGCAGGTCATGGCCAAGAACTTAGGGTCCCGTTGCTGTAAAATCTGCTCCCCTCCCCTGCACCCCAAGACCAGGATTAGAGCGAGGGGAGCGAGGCAGTGGTCGCACCTGCAGACATCAAGCCCCCCCCCCCCAAAAAAAAACACCCCGCAATCATCAAGGTAAATGATATTTTAATCCAAAATACTAAAATATCCTATTTGGGGCAAAACAACTCCATAATGAACAACATATCAAAACTGTATAAATCGAGGCAGGTTTCGGCCGAGCCATCGTGGGGTCTCAGGAAAGAGCAAAAGTGTGTGTGTCCCCTCTCTACTTGCTTTAGCGGTTTTGGGGAGTTTTGTGTGTTTGTTGCTTTTAGTGTATTTTTTGAAAGGCTCTTCCTCCCACTCCCCAGAGCATCTTGGTGAAAATATTGGAACTTGAAAGTAGGTGTATTGGGATTCAGAACGTTGAGAACATATCGTAATGTTGCTTTTCTGCATCAAATGGAAACAAACACGTCAATAAATTTCAACATGGACTTGGGGGGGCGGAATTAACCACTGGAAATTAGGGAAGACACCTGCTGGGGGGTGGGGTCCTTCCACCTGGGGGCCCAGGAGAGCTGTCACAGCCGCAAAGCCTGGAGACCTTCTCTGGTGGTTTCCTGCCGCTGCTGCGACAAAGGACCTCAGACAGCGGCTGCAGAACCCCATACACTTGCTACGGCCAGTGCTGGAGACAGGTAAAGGCCAGGTGTGCGCAAGGCTGGCTCCCCGGGGAATCGCTTAGCCCGCCTCTCCCAACCTCGGGCACCCACACCACCCCAGCCCCTGGTTCTGTGGCTGCCTGTCCTCCTGCGATTGTCACCTCCTTGCCTCTCTCCCGTATGTCACTACACGGAGCCCACCCGGATTCGCCAAATAAGCTCTCTGCCTTATTGCGTCTGCAAGGTTGTTTTTCTGGGTGCGGGAGCGAGGTCCCAGACTCCGGGGGTTGGGCCGGGGACATTGGTGGACGGCATTACTCTTCCCTCCTTATTGGACATCATTCCCTAACACCCTTTTTGACCCCAGTATAGTATCTCAATCATTCACTCATTCACTCATTCGTGCATTGCACAATGATTTAATGACCACCTACTACGGGAAGGGGGACAGAGCAGAGGTTCCAGCTGTCCTGGGGGTGGTGATGAGTGAGCGCATTTGAGGGAAACTTTAGAACCTCCTCATGCCACTCCGGCCACAGCTTCCGCCCTACCTCCCTGGACACCTCCTCTCCTAGGCCCTCACCCCTCTTCCCTCCTCACCTGTACCCATCCCGGGCAGCCTCATCCTCCTTCAGGGTTCAAACTGCATCTATGCCTGGTGGACACCCACAGTCCTGACCCCACCCGGGCTTCCCCTGAGCTCTAGACTGGGGGTTCAGCTGACCCTCAATGTCCCCATACAAGGGGTGGAGGGTGTCATCGGCATCCCAAAGTTAGCATGGCCCAAATGGGGCTCCCCACCTTCCCGGAACCTGCTTGCTGTGGACTGAGCCTTCATGTCCCCCCAAATCCAGGTGTTGAAACCTACCCCCCAAGACGATGGCAGGGGAAGGTGGGGACTTGGGGAGGGGCTTAGGTCAGGGGGGAGCTCCCTGAGTGGGATGAGCGTCCTTATGAGAGGCCCTAAAGGGCTCCCTGCCCCTCCTGCCCTGTGAGCACCCGGGGGGAGGACAGTGGGCAGTGACCCAGGAGGAGGCCCTCACCAGACATGAGACCTGCTGGCGCCTTGACCTTGGACTCCGAGCCTCCAGAGCCATGAGAAATAAATGTTTGCTGTTTTTAAAAAACAGTCTGTGGTAGTTTGGCCAGACTGACGCTGCTTCTTCCTCCATCGCCCTGACGGAGCTGAGGACGGCTCCTCCTTCCTTCCAGATGCTCAGCCAGAAGCTGGGGGCTGCCCTGGGCCCCTTGCTCCCCCACTCATATCCAATCACTCAACAGATCCAATTAGCGCCGCTTTCAACACACCCCAGATCTGATCGCTTCTTCCCCACTGACTAGCCATCTTCCTGGTCCACCCCATGACCAAGCCCTGGGTGAGTCCCCTCGCTGCCCTCCCTTCTCTCCCTTTCGCTCAGCCTGCTCCAGCCACAGAGGCCTCTTCACTGTTCCTCCAACTGCCAGGCAGGGCCCTGCCCCAGGACCTTTGCACAGGCTGCACCCTCTGGCACAAGCATTGTCAGGGCTCATTACCTCTCCTCCAATTCTTGATTTCAACGTTACCTCCTCAGAGGAAACGTCCCTGAGCTCCCCCTGCCCCCACCTCGGCATCCATAAATTCCGTTTCGATCACTTCACCATGTTCTTTCAGTGGCTTATTGGTCTCGGAAACAATCCCATCTGTAGATTTGTTTGCTCGTCTCTCCTCTGTCTCCTCCACTGGAGTGTGAACTCCACCAGTGCGGGGTTTGCTTGCCTGCTTGCTTGTTTGTTTGAATCTATTTTGTTACCTATGTGTCACTATGGGGCCACACATTTCTTGAAATTATGAATGAATGAGACTTGGCTAAAGTAGAAAAGGCCTGGGAGCGGGAATGGAGTAATACAGGTGGGCTTCCCGGTGGAGGGGGAAGAGCTCAGAAAACATGTCATCTCCCTTGTGAACCTCATCAAGGCCTGAGAGCTCACTCATGTGCCAACACAAAACACAAAGAAACACAAACTCCTTTAAAATGATTTCTTGGGTCATTCAAACCCACCTGGGGCAGCCAGTGTGCTGTGTAATATCCTGCTGTTCCCTCCCTGTCTTGGGTGCGACCTCCTCAGCAAGGTCCTGCGGCCATCTGGGGGAGGCCACCATCTCAGAGAGGTGCCCAGGCCGAAAAGGACAATACTTGCTTCTTTCCACCAGGTGTCAGCAGGAACACGACCACCAGGCATCAGGCAGTGTCTACCCCCCCACCATCCCCCAACACTGCCACCCCCACTGCCCACACCACCCTCCCTTTCAGCCCCACTCTGAGCCCCAGACCCCAGCATCTTAAGGTCAGATGCTCCACTCCCCCAACATACACCCCAGCATTTGCCTGTCACCAAGCAGGCCACCACCACCGCAGGCAGGATTGCTGGCCTGTCCTACCAGGTGTCCAGCCATTCCAGGAGTTGGAGGGAGGAAGCAGAAAGGGGAAGAGAAAGAAGGGAAGCACAGAAGGATTCAGGATTTCCGATCTGGGAAACCTCTGTTGCAAAGGCCGGCTGCATCCTATGCCTTCGGATGTCTGAGAATAACATGCACGAAATAATGGAAATAGGTACTGGGAAATCTTCTAAGGAAATGTGACATGTTAAACTCACTTACTCTGCCCAACAACCCCATGCATGATACGGGCACTATTAGCAGCAGCATCCCGCTTTTAATGGTGAGGAAACTGAGGCACAGAGAGGTTAAGTAACTTGCCTGAGGTCACAAGGCTTATAGTAATGAGAGTGGAGATCCCAAGGCCTGTGATCTGGCTTCAAAGTCACCGGCATAAGACTAGGCCACCTTCTACACAGATGAAGTTCAAGGTAATCAGATCCCTGAAAAGAAAAAGAAGAAAAGAAAAGAAAAAAGAAAGGAAAAGAAAAAAGAACCTGAACCACCCATTAGAAGATCCTCCCTGAGCCTTATCAGGGTCGTGAGTATCTTAGGACACAGTAGCCTGATGGGTTTCCAGGCCAAAGAACAGAGACAGCCCAAACATGCCCCCACAATTTGGGGGAGTCATGAGATGACTGAGGGGACCCTCCGTCTTCTGAGCTGGGGCGATTTGGGTCGGGGGATGTCCTACCCCACCTTTACAGAGATCACAATCCGAAGAGGGTACAAACAGATTTAAACGTGTCCGAGCGTTTGCGTGGAACATCCCTGGAAGGAATCAGTGAAATGGGTCGCAAGAGTGGCTGGCTTTTGGGGCGAGCACAGGGGTCGGGGGCAGGGGGGCGGGGGGGAACCGACTTTCCACTCACTCACTTTTATGCAAGTTGAGTTTCCAACGTGCAGAAAAACGTGTAGGGCAATAGAATGATGGCTTTAACACAACACTCTCACCTTTTTTTTTTTTTTTACAACACATTTAGATAAAGCCTGGTGCACACACACACCCCCAGTTTGGCAGCGCTAGGGAGAGAGCAGAGGGAATGTGCTCACAGAGAGAACCCTGCTCTGAGGCATTACGGTTTTAAAAGAGTGAACAACACGTGGGGCTGGGTTTTCTCCCTTGCGTGGGCGGACCCGGGAAAGTATTCACGCCCAGGAAAGTGCTGGAATCCAATAGGAGACACCCCTGGGGTAGCTGCTCGCTATCCCCAGACTACACTGCCCTGCACAGCGGTGAAATTCAAGGGAAAGAAGATAAATGAAAGGCCATTGGGCCTTTCCACATGGATGGGAGAAAAGCTTCTCTTAGTCCCTTCGGTCCTGTCCAATTTTTTTTTTTAATTTTATTTATTTATGATAGTCAGAGAGAGAGGCAGAGACACAGGCAGAGGGAGAAGCAGGCTCCATGCACCGGGAGCCCGACGTAGGATTCGATCCCGGGTCTCCAGAATCGCGCCCTGGACCAAAGGCAGGCGCCAAACCGCTGCGCCACCCAGGGATCCCTCCTGTCCAATTTTTGATGAACCAAGTGTTAATTTCTTAATTGAGACCCATTAAAAATACTAAGAACACGAGGTGTTTGCTTCGAGGTGTTTAAAGGACACATTGAGACATTTGTGATGTAGTCATATGCCCTGTGAGCTGGCACTTTTTCGATGAAAGATTAGTAAAGAAATAATGATAGATTATTTAAATGAACAGATTAGTTAACAGATTAGTTAAATAATTCTGGTTAAGGTGCCGGGTCCCGAACTAGGTGCTTAATCACTTCTTAACCATAACTGACCCGATGGGAGTCAAGATCCTCCTAATGCCTGTTTTACAGATCAAGAGAGTGAGGCTCAAAAACAAAAAAAGAGAGTGAGGCTCAGAGTCAGGCTCAATTGTTCATAAACAATCTCACTCGCTTCACCCCCACACCGGTCCCTGCAACGGTGCTATTTCAATAATTGGAATTTCTAATATGAACACTTTAAAATTAAATTATTTGTTTCTTCAGTGTCAGAACAACAATAATTCTGTTTATTGTCAATACCACGGTGGCACTTTTTTGACTCCTCCAGGCGGTTTGGACCTACTGAAGACCCTCTGGACGCTGGGCAATCTTCTGATGGATATTGTCCCTACAACAGCACTCTGAGGGTCCCATTTTTTTTTAAGATTTTATTTATTTATTCATGAGGGACACAGGGAGAGGGAGAAGCAGGCTCCCTGCGGGGAGCCCGATGCAGGCCTGGATCCCAGGACCCTGGGATCATGACCCGAGCCAAAGGCAGACGCTCAACCACTGAGCCACCCAGGCGCCCTGTGAGGGTCCCATTTTGCAGGTGGAGAAACCGAGGCCCAAAGAGACGAGTCACATGATTGGCTAGCTGGGAGTGGGGCTTCTCATCCTGGCACTCTGCTTCCAGACCTCCCATTTCTAAACCTCCCCACAGTTAACCCAGTGCCCGTAAGTACAGAAATCAGTCGAGAAATGATGACAGAGTCGGCTTGTTATTTCTGCCCTGGGGATACAGGGATGGTAGGTAGAGGCAGAAGCTGCTGCGGGGTTGGCAGAGGCTGCAGAGGAGAGAGACTGGGGGACTTGCACTCCCTGCCTCCTTCCTTCCACCGCTGCCCCTGCATCTCGAGGCCATTGCATTGTTCAGGAATGTTCTTAGCTCCTCACAATCAAGCCAGCATAGTGTGAAGGCTCAATGGAGGGAGAGATGGGAATCAGAGGAGGAGAGATGGCGAGACTTGAGAAAGCTCTTACTCCCACCTCTGCGAATCTGCTGGACTTTCCCCCGGGACTGAGTTTCTCAGTCCCCCGACACTTCGTGCCACAGATGGAACACCCGAGTCCCCTGACGCTCACCTAGAGTCCACGACAAAGAGGAATCTGCCACCCAACCATCTGCAGGGCTGAAACACCAGGAGACAACTCCCACTATAAATCTTTCACTGAATAATGGGGTTCTTCCACTGCGTGCTCTCCATGCACCAGACCTACTCCTTGCCCAGCTCACTCCTGGAGGGTCTATAACAAAGAGCACCAAGGCTTCAACAAGCACAGCTTGTCTGCAGCCACCTGTGATATCAGGCAAGCTGGGTCCTATCCCGACCTTGGTTCTCTCATCTGAAAAATGAGGGTCACGAAACCACCTGCCTCCTGAGCCGTACATGGGCAGTGATGCTGGAGAGGCACACAGGTGGGGCCAGCGGGCCCCAGCTCACGTCTCAGCCTTGCCACTCACTTAACTGCACTGTGACAGGAGATCAGCTTCCGTCCCTCTCTGTGCTTCCAGGCTGGTGTGAAGGGTTTAACCAGTTCATCCTCATAAACAGCTGGTGAACCGAGCCTCATGTGCCAACTTAGCTGGGCCATGGGGCACCCCATATCTGGTGAGCCCTTAGCTCCTTCCTACATCCTCTCTGCTCCCTCCGCTCACCCCAACAACAGCCCTCCCCGACAAGCATAGCTCTGCAGACCAAGTCCTCCTTTCGGAGCATGGCAGCTCGGCCAGCGGGACCCTGATCTCCCAAGAACAAGCCCCCCAAACCCCATCACAAAATTTGACCTTGAATCTGGGGCTGAGTAAAGAGGCTGAGTGGGAGAGGAAGGCAGGGCGACCAGAGGGAGGGATGGCACTGATTGGTGTCTCAGGGCATTGGGGAGGGTCGGCTTGAGCAGGGGACACAGGGGGACACCAGTCCTGTAACCTCTTCCTAGAAGGTTATAGGAGCCATAAAGGGGGCCCCTGGGCCTTTCTGCTCTTTGGTGCCCTCTGCTGGAAGGGGGGAAGGGCGTCCTGCAAGGGGCGGGGGCCGCTGAGACAAAGCAGGGTAGGGGTCTGCTCCTCAGCTCCAGCCGTGTCCCCAGGCTGAATTAGACCAAATGACAGCAGCCAGTCCTTCAGGACAGCGGGCTCCGTGCATTGTTTCCGGAGTGAGCTGGCGGCCCGGAGGGGGTGGAGGGCTGGGGGGGGGGCCTCTCTCTCCACAATGGAGCCCCCCACCCCCAGCTCACAAGGAGGGAGGCAGGGGAGCTGCGCCCAGCCGGCTGAGCCGAGCTCCAATGAATTCAGCTCCACGAAAGCCAATTAAAGCCGGCAGGGGGTCCAATGGGAGACTAGAGGAAGAAGGGGGGGCACCCCGTGAGCCTGGCTGGGGGGAGACACACGATGGGGGCATCTGGACGTCCTCCCCCCAACGCAGAAGGGGCAAAGTTCTGTCCCTGGACCCCCGGCTGCTCCCACCAAGTCCTGATTAGGAAGATAGGGAAGCCAGGGAGACCCAGAGGGTGACGGGGATAAAAAGCACCCCCTCACCCGGGCCCCTTGGTCACCCAGAATGCTGAAGAGGTGGCTGGGTCTCCTTGACCAGCAGGGTCAGTGGGTCTGTCCCTTGGTCAGCCACTACTCATGGGGTCCACTCCAGGAAGGAAGGTTGGGAGTGGGAAGGACCCTCCCTGGGGAAAGCAGGCCATGCCTCCTGGAAGCCTTCCAGAAAGGCGGCAGGCCCTTTGCTGGGGATTCTCCAAGGGCAGGGTGCCCTCCCCTCAGTCTTCCCCTCTCTGGGCTCCACCTCTGAGACCTCCTTCCCTTTGGCCTCAGACTCCCCCTCTCTGAGCCCCCTCTCACCTGCTGAGTGCCCTCCACCCCTCCTCCTCTTGAGACCTCTTAGCCCCCCAGACCTGGGATTGGGGCTGAAAGTCCTCAACAGGGCTTGGCTTGAGAGGCTTCATGATTCTTACCCAGCCAGGTTTCTGGGATTTGGAGGGGAAAGGGCTCCCATTCATCCCCCTTCTTAGCAGTAGAACAGGGGGTTTGTGGGTCTAAGTCACATTTTGTGGGTGACATGGGATGGGGACTGCAATTTGGGACCACTCTGTGGCTATCAGCTGTGGGTGGGTACACCTGGGGATTTGGTGCATGGGGGTGGGGAGCACAGCTTGTGAATGAGTATGTGTGAGCCCACTCACAGGAGCTGCCATCTGCACACACACACACACACACACACACACACACACTTTTGCCCACAGCATTGTTGGCTAGGGAAACCCAAAGACTCAATGATGAGAGACAGATTTGGGGAAAGTTGAGAAGTTGAGAGCAGACACCTGTGTAACAAGAAGCAGCCCTGTGAACATGTGGAGGTGGGAGAAGCAGGTGCAAAGGCCCTGAGGCAGAAACAAGCTGGCTGGCAGGACAGAGGCCAAGTGATGGGAATGGTGAGTGGGGAGGCCCAAGAGATGAGTAGGGTCTGAGCCGTGGGGTGGCACACATGGCTTAAGAGGTCAGTCTCTGGAGCCACACTACCTGGCTTCAAAGTCAGCTGGCTAAATTCGGCTTCAAGTGACTTACATGCTCCATGCCTCATTTTCCCCACCTGTAAAATGGGTATTAAAGAGTATCTGCCTCCAAAGGTGTCAGGAGGGAGGAGGGGTCAATACAGACAGACTCCTTGCAGCAGACCAAGTACCTGGCGTATAGTGAGTGCTCACCGCACGTTGGCTGCTGGTGCCGTCATCATCATTATCATGGGTTTGATTTTCACGGTGGTGGGACTCATGAAAAGATTTTAGGTGAGGAGGACAGGATCAGATTTGTCATTTGAAAGACTTCCTTGGAGCCCTCTGGGGAGCCCAGAATGTTCCGTGCAAGCAGCTGGATGGTGTTGTTACACCATCTACGCACATGTAGAAACTCATTGAACTGAGCACACAAGACTAGTTCACTTCACCGTGTGCAAGCAGTGTCTCAATCAAAAATAAAGAAATAGGGGCGCCTGGGAGGCTCAGTGGTTGAGCGTCTGCCTTTGGCTCAGGGCGTCCTGGGATCGAGTCCTGTGTCGGGCTCCCCGCAGGGAGCCTGCTTCACCCTCTGCCTGTGTCTCTGCCTCTCTCTGTGTGTCTCTGTTGAATAAATAAATAAATAAAATCTTAAATAAAAATAAATACCGGGAAAGTCCCCTTCTGGGGACTGCATGAAAGACGGCAGGGGGAGATGGGACAAGTTTCTTTGAACCCCTCCTCCCATGTCACTGCCCCTCTTGGCCATCTTTATGTCCCCATCCTGAGCTTGCCAGGCATCCAAAGCGTCAGAAACTCTCAGCACAGAGGCCTGGAAGGCTGAAGCCCTGAAGACTGGCTCCTTCCCTGGCTGTGTTGCCGATGAGCCACTGTGCACACTCCCAGTGTCTCCGCCAGCTCTGCAGCCCTAGCCTGGGCACTTGGCCTCATCGGGGCCAGAGGAGCTAGCATGGGGCCCTCACAGCCCTGGCTATGAAGGAGATGCAAGGCGGGACCTCCTTCCTGCTCTTGTGAGTCTGAAAGGGTAACTTTATGTAGCAGGTTCAGTGTGTGCCCCCCAAATTCACGGCCACCTGGAACCTCCATGTGTGACCTGGTTTGGGAATAGGGTCTTGGCCTGTGTCATTAGTTGAGATGAGGTCATCCTGGATGTAAGGTGGGCCCTGGATCCAATGACTGGTGCCCTCCCAAGCAGAGGAGAGGACCAGGAAGGAGACACACAGAAGGGGAAGATAAGATGGAAGCAGAGGTTGGGGGATGCATCTACAAATTGAGGAACTCACAGGATTTCAGGCTGCCACCAGAAGTGCAGAGAAAGGCCTGGGTCGCTTTCTCCCCTAAGCCTCCAGAAGGAACCAAACCTGCCCCACACCTTGATTTAGCACTTCTGGCCTCCAGGACCACGAGAGAAGGAATGTCTATGACTTTAACCTTCCGAGTTTGGGGTGCTTTGTTACAGCAGCTACAGGAAACAAGTGCACCCCATGTTACTTTAGCCCCAAAGTCGAGATACCTGTAGAAGCTTTAGGAAGTATAGAAAGCCATGCCTGCCCCACAGCGCCGTGCTCCAGACTCAGACAGACAAACTGCAGAAAGTGCTTGGCTCTGAGGATGCCACAGAAGCTCAGCTGGCAGGAAAAACGAAAAGTCCACAGGTGACAGGGGTGACACAGCTCTGCATCACGTGTCATACTTCTTAGACATACATTTTAGCTGTCGTTATCACCCATAATCAGAAGAAAATAGCAGTCACTTGTAATTGTACTCCCTGCTGGTAACTTTTTGGTGAACCTCTGTGTAGATTAAAAAAAAAAGAAAGAAAGAAAATAAAAATGTATTCGGGCACCATGTGAGGGCTATTTGAATGAACCAGTTGTGTAAAAATGTTGATGAGCCCTGACAGGTTATTCCATTGACATTGAGTGATTATTGCTAGTTTTTTTGTTTGTTTGTTTGTTTTTACAGAGTTGTGATGATGTCGGTATTATACTTTTTAAGAAGAGTCCTTATCATTGGAGACTATTAAAATATTTGCAAACAAGGGGCACCAGGGTGCTCAGCAGGGTGAAGCATCTGCCTTTGGGTGAGGTCATGATCCCAGGGTCCTGGGACCCAGCCTCACATAGGTCAGGCTCCCTGCTTTGCCTGCTTCTCCCTCTCCCTCTGTCCCACCCTCCCCCGCTTGTGCTTTCTGTCTCTCTCTCAAATAAATAAACAAAACCTTTTTGAAAAATGAAAATTAATTAATTAATAAATATTTGTGAATGAGATGTCATGTCTGGGTTGGTTTACCAGACAGGGACTCAGGGCCATATGAAATCATATGGGGACTCACTGTTCTGATTTTTTCCCTTTGTGTATGTTTGCAAGTTCCCATAATCCATTGATTATAAAACCCTATGACCCAGCCATTCGACTCCTAGATACTTGCCTCAGAGAAAAGGGAATTTGTATTCATGTAAAGGCTTGTTTTGCATGAATGTTCATAGCAGCTTTGTTTGGAATCAACCGCTGTATAATAGACTGTATCTGGTCTTTGTCCCAGGTTCCTGAGACATAACCTCTAACTCCCTGACGTCTCCCCAGTGATAGGAGTGTCTGGTTTTCACCCAGGGACTGGGCCACACCTGAGTTTATGCAAAGGAGAGGACTCAGGATGAGGGCTGCTCATGCAGGAAGCACCAAGCATTTGGTTAGATGTCAGCCTGACCTTGAGGAGTTGGGAATGCTGCAGATTGAGCTCAATCTCATGGATCCAATTGGATCAGTCCGAAGTATGAAATGAAACATCAATAAAAATTGGATGCCTGGGTGGCTCAGGTGGTTAAGTGTCTGCCTTCAGCTCTGGTCATGATCCCCGGAGTCCTGGGATCAAGCTCTACATGGAGGCAGGCTGGGAGGCCCTGCTCAGCAGGGAGTCTGCTTCTCCCTCTGCCCCTCCCCCTGCTCATTCTCTCTCTCTCCCTCTCTCTCTCTCTCTCAAATAAATAAATAAAATCTTGTAAAACAAAACAAAACTCTGGATGCCAAAGCTCTGTGGAGCTTCCTAGTAGGTGGACACATCTGAATTGATGACAGCGTAGTTGGAGGCTGTGCCCTTAGCTTATGAGGTCTGCAATAAATCCAAGTGGTTAGTGTCCGAATTTGTAGTATATCTCACACACATGTGCGCACATACACACACATACACTGGAAATGACCCAGATGTCATTTCAGGTGAATGGATAAACTGTGGTATGTGCACACAATGAAATACTACTAGTCAATTAAGGAGTCAACTGTACCTCCACATAACAGCATGCATGAATCTCACATAGTTATGCTGAGTGATATAAGACTGTGTATCTCTAATGAATAAATTTTTTTAAATCTTAAAAAATATGCACAGTCCCGGTGGCTCAGTGGTTTAGAGCAGCCTTCAGCCCAGGGCATGATCCTAGAGACTCCCTACCTGGAGTCTGCTTCTCCCTCTGCCTGTGTCTCTGCCTCTCTCTCTCTCTCTCTCTCTCTGTCTATCATAAATAAATAAATAAATAAATAAATAAATAAATAAATAAAATCTTAAAAAAATAAAAAACAACAGGGTGCCTAGGTGGCTCAATTGGTTGGGCATCTGCCTTTGGCTCAGGTCATGATCCAGAGTCCTGGGATGGAGCTCCACATTGGGCTCCCTGCTCAATGGGGAGCCTGCTTCTCCCTTTCCCTCTGCCTGCCGCTCCCCCTGCTTGTGCTCTCTCTCTCTCTGTCAAATAAATAAATAAATAAAATCTTTAAAAAACAAAACAAAAAAAAAACAAAGACAAATCAGCCAATCCTGAGCCCACACTCCCAACACCTCCCTTGTGGGGGTCTCACCCCAGGGTCGATATCTATTGGCTGAAGCTCGACAACTAGGAACAGCTTCTCCGTCCCAGAGCCCACTGAAGTTATTCCAACCTGCCAGTACTAAACCTGCTAACCCTGCCTTACCCTCTTCTTTCTGTGGAAGCCACAAACAAGCCTCTTGCCTAGTCCCACCCCCACCGCCTCCTGACTGCCCTGGTGCTTCCCCAGGTGGCCCTGTGTGGGGCAGCAAGCCTCTGCCTTTTGGAAACTCTTTGCAAGGGCAGTTAATCTGTTGGCCTTAATATGCCTCAAATTTTCTCTTAATACACTATATTTTATTATTTTTTTAAGATTTTATTTATTTATCCATGAAAGACACAGAGAGAGAGAAAGAGAGAGAGAGAGAGAGAGGCAGAGACACAGGCAGAGGGAGAAGCATGCTCCATGCAGGGAGCCCGACGTGGGACTTGATTCATGGATTCCGGGATCACACCCCGGGCCTAAGGGAGGCACCCAACCGCTGAGCCACCCAGGGATCCCCAGTACAGTGTATTTTAAACACACACCGGGGAAACGCCTCGGTGAGTAGGGAAACCACTCAGTGGTTGAGTGTCTGCCTTTGGTTCAGGGTGTGATGCCAGGGTCCTGGGATCGAGTCCCACATCGGGCTCCCCACAGGGAGCCTGCTTTTCCCTCTGCCTATGTCTCTGCCTCTCTCTCTGTATCTCTCATGAATAAATAAAATCTTTTAAAAAATAAAAAATAAAACACACACACCTGCAGAAGTTCTCCCACACATGTGTGCAGCTGTGGTGCAGCTGTATGCAAGATGTCCTTCTGGCATCATTCAAAAGCCACCAAAATGCTCTCTAATAGGGAACTGGCTAAATCAATGATACATCTGAATTCTGGAATGTTGGGGAAAAAAAAGTAAGATCTGTGAAATAGGGAGCTGGAGGTACTCACTAAATGGGTCTGGAAAAATCTTCAAGCTGGATTGCTAAGTTTAAAAAAAAAAAAAAAAAAAAAGCAAAAAGCAGGGCACAGATCCTGCAGAGACATAGAGCAGGCCCAAAGCATGTTACCTTTTATGTAAAAGGATGGCATGGCCATATGTTTGACAGTTACTAAGAGGCTTAAAAGTTCTCACCACAGGGGGAAACTTGGTAAGTTTGTGAGGTGAGAGATGTTACCTAAAGTTTCTGTGGTTGTTATGTTACAATATATACAAATATGGAGTCGTTAGGTGGTACACTTAAGACTAATTCACTGTTGGGACGGCCTGGGTGGCTCAACAGTTGGGTGCCTGCCTTCGGCTCAGGGCGTCATCCTGGGGTGTCAGGATCGAGTCCCACATCGGGCTTCCTACATGGAGCCTCCTTCTCCCTCTGCCTCTCTCTGT
The DNA here is from genome assembly GCF_011100685.1 of Canis lupus familiaris. Taxonomy (NCBI): domain Eukaryota; kingdom Metazoa; phylum Chordata; class Mammalia; order Carnivora; family Canidae; genus Canis; species Canis lupus. The sequence continues at coordinate 55,417,179 of NC_049241.1, read as the reverse complement.
GTGTCTCTCATGAATAATTAATTAATTAATTAATACAGTGTTATGTCAATTATATCTCAATAAAATGGGGGGAGCAAAGGGTATTACACACACATACATCTCCCCAAAAAAGGATATGAAGAGTAAGAATATGTTTTTCTTGGGGTGCCTAGCTGGCTGTATCAGTAGAGCATGCGACTCTTGGTCTTGGGGTCATGAATTCAAGCTCCTTGTTGGGCATAGAGCTTAAAAAAGGTTTTTAAGAGAATAGGTTTGGGGGCAGCTGGGTGGTTCAGCAGTTTAGTGCCTGCCTTCAGCCCAGGGTGTGATCCTGGAGACCGGGGATCGAGTCCCGCATCGGGCTCCTTGTGGGGAGCCTGCTTCTCCCTCTGCCTGTGTCTCTGCCTCTCTCTCTCTCTGTTTATTTCACGAATAAATAAATAAAATCTTAGAGAGAGAGAATAGGTTTGGAGCCCCCAGGTGGCTCAGTATGTTGAGCATCTGCCTTCAGCTCAGGTCATGATCTCGGGGTCCTGGGATAGAGGCCCATGTCAGGCTCCCTGCTCAGTGGGGAGTGTGCTTCTCCCTCTGTCCTTTACCCCCCCGCTCATTCTCTCTCTTTCAAATAAATAAATGAAATCTTTTTTTAAAAGTATACCTTCTAAAAATATTCTTTGTTATAGATTATATAAGATATACATATTCTATACATGTTCTATATGTATACATTATATAATCTCTATAAATAGTATAATACATAGCAATGTGCATCGATTATGTATCACATAATACACACATGCACACCAAAAACATGTATTTGTATATGTATATCTGCCTTAATACAACTAAAATCTCAGAAGACAAAAGAAACCAGTAACAGTGGTGGCACTGGGAGAGGCATTTGGGTGACCAGGGAGACGCTTCTCAACATAAACTCTTTTGTGCCTTTGGAATTTGGTTCCATGTGCGTGCATTACTTATGCAAAAATAGATCTTATTTCTAAAAAGAAAGAGCGGTAGATTTATACGCGCTGATTTGGAGTAATGTGGGAGATCGGTTCAATGAAAAATCAGTGAAATGACACTGAGTAAAGCAAATCTGGAGGAGGGAAGGAGGGATGGGCGGGGAGGAGGGAGAGACAGAGAGGGAGGCCCAGAGCAGGTTCCATCAGAAAATGTCCACCGCTCTGTTTACTGCATCCGGTCTGTCTGGAAAGTTGCTAGTGGGGACACAGGGGACTCTGGCTCCTTAGTAAATGGGGTGCCTGGGTGGCTCAGTGGTTGAGCATCTCAGGTCCTGATCCAGGGTCCTGGGATCGAGTCCTGCATCGAGCTCCCCACAGGGAGCCTGCTTCTCCCTCTGCCTGTGTCTCTGCCTCTCTCTCTGTGTCTCTCATGAATAAATAAATAAAAATTTTAAAAAAGATTTAAAAAATATTAGGGCCTTAAATGAGAGAATATGGTGACCTTATGGCTAATCTATCCCCCCGGAATGTTCCAAATCTTTGCTAATGAATATCTGTTGCTTCTGTAAACAGTGTTTATGGGGTTTGTAGGGTCCCCTGCAAGAGTCACTGGGTAACACCAACCACACCACGCATGTGTGGGTTTCCATTCCCCTGAGTGGGTGCCCACCATTTATTGGCAGTTTGTGGATGTCCTTTGGAGATACCGTCTATTCAAGTTGTTTGCTTTCTGAAGTCTTTCTTCTTTAAATTGCTCCTTTTCTCCATCCCTTTAAAGTTCCCAAGCACCCCACCTGGCAAGGAATCTTTTCCTCCCCACTTTACAGATGAGGACACAGGCCCAGCGTCTCACCTGGAGTCACAGAAAGAGAACAAGTCACAGCCAGGACTGGATGCCAGGTTGGCGTGACCCTTGTGACAGGACCAGGATTGAGGATGGAAGGGCTCCTGGGTGGGTGCCCCACCCACGGAGGAGGGATGCAGGGGCGTCTATTCCAGCTCAGCCCAGAAGGCAGCCCCCAAGGCTTGGAGAGACATGGACAGGGAAATGGGGAACACATCTCTGGGCAGGCAGAGGCTGGTCAGCAGGGCACACCCCTCCCTAGACCAGCCTCACTCCTAGCTGCCCCCCAACGTCCACCCCGTGTGTACACAGAGGCACACACCCGTGTGTTAACTCGCGGGCGATCCTGGCACGCGGGCAAAGGCACACAGGCAAACACAGGCACACGCAGGCAGCCACATGCACGCGCAAACACACCCAGCCATGCACAAACACACACACTCCGCTTCTTATTCTTCTAAATCAAAGCTTAGGTCAGGTTCCAGCTCAGGCAAGTGGCCTCCCTGCCTCCTCCTGGCTGGGCCTCCAGAGCACTAGTGCAACCGTGTGTGTGTGTGTGTGTGTGTGTGTGTGTGTGTGTGTGTGAGAGAGAGAGAGAGAGAGAGAGAGAGAGAGAAACAGAAAGAGATGGCATAAGACCACAGCAGAGGACAGAGAAACCCAGGGACGGAGACAGACAGCAGCAGGCGGTGGGGGGGGGGGGGATGGAGAGGACGGGAGGCCCTCCCTCTGTTCCCTGGCTGAGCTGGCCTCCTACTGCAGTCCTCAAAATAGGCCCTTGAGATGAGGACTGTTTTGACTGATTTTTCCAGAAGAGAAGGTGGAGGCTTGGAGAGGCCAAGCCCAATACTACCGCTGTGACCTGGGGTCCCTTTGCAAATCAGAGGCTGGGGTCTAGACCATTAGCTCTGCTGGGTTGGGCTGCACACCTTCGTTTTGATTTCTTTTAAGTGGTTTCATATAAAAATCCAGACCATCAGCTTCTCCGGAAAAATATTGGCAGATCAGGCCAGGCTGGGCTTGCTTTCCTGCTAGGTGACCGGCTGCTGGGCCGGCCGTTGTTGCGCGTGTCGTTTGTGATTGTCACATCCATCCCTGTGCGTGCCTGTGTGTTCATGAGCCTGAGTCTGTGTGTGTTTCTATGACAAGTTGTGCCTGAGTACGGGTGTGAGTGCGTGTATGAAGGTGAATTCACGACCCACACATGTTGGTGACCCACACATGTTGGTACGCGGTAGCCACATCCTAGGGGGGCATTTGTAAAGCCTGGGAGCGTGCGTGTGACAGTGTGTTCATTTGGGGAGTGCTTGCCCTCTTAGTTTCTTGTGTGTCCCTGTATCGTGAGGGTGAAGTCCAGTTTGCTTGTACTCTGGGGTGTCAGGATCCCTTGGAACTGTGCTGAGTGTGAGTGTGGTGTGTGTGTGTGTGCTCTGATCTGAGTGTCTGTGGCTGTAGCTGAGGACTCTGTGCCTGTGTCCTGGTGTGTGGCTGTGTTGAAGAGATCTGTGAGTATGTGTGCACGCGCGTGTGCACGTGAGCATATGTGCCCATGTGTGCATGAGTGTGGATATGTATACACATATCTGTAAGCATGGACATGGACATGTGTCCCCATGTGTGCCTGTGACATGTGCCCATAACCACATGTGTGGACATGTGTTTATGTGTTAGGTCTGCATGAGTGTATGCACGTGGGTTTACATGAGTGTGGACTGAGACGTGTCCTTGTCTGTGACTGCAGGTGTGCTTGGCTGAGCTTGTGTCTGGTGTGTGTTGCATCACTGGGCCAGTCCTGTACAAAACACCTTTGCACGTGCTCTCAAGGACTCCTCCCGGTAGGGCTGTGCCCATGGCCCTCTGCCTGCACGTTTGTGGCTCCGGGGGTGCACCTGTGTGATGCTGTGACACAGTGTGTGTCCCAGGAACCTGTCTGAGCTGCAGAAGGTTGCCTGTGACCTCAGGCATGTGTCCCTCTGAGGTGACCCTGAGTGGGAATGTGGGGGTGGTGCTCTCTGAGGTGTGCAAGTGTTTGTGCAAGGGGGCCCCGCTCCTGGGGTCCAGTCCAGCCTCCTAGCCCCTCTCAAACAGCTCAGTGCATTTTCCCAGGACGCCCTGGGCCTGCAGTGGAGATGCATCCCCCTCCCATCTCACCCCCTCCCTCTTCCTCACCGGCCTCCTCACTACCCCCCCTTCCCATCCTCCCCCACTCCCCTCTCTCCTTCTCCCTCCTCTCTTCCCACTCTCAGCTCAGCGAGGAAAGCAGTGGGGAGAAGTGGCCGCAGGCTGCCATCAGCTCCAATAGGCTTAAGTGGCCCATTTCCTGGGCTGGCTGGCACCCTCCGAAGACACCATTAGGGTAATGAGCTCTCAGCCCCTCCCAGCCCCAGTGCCAGGCAACCAAGGAGGGGGTGTCCCAGGCCCACTGGGCTGCTTCCCTTCAGTCTGCACATAAAGGGGAGCAGGGAGCCGGGAGGGAGAGCCCCAGAGATGCACGTGGGGGCAGAGAGCCAGAGCCAGAGCTAGAGAGAGACAGAGACTCAGAGACTCAAAAGGACAAAGACGGAGAGAGATGGAGTCAGAGAAAATGAGAGAGCCACAACAAAAGTCCAGGAAGGAGGGGTAGGGAATGAGACAGAAAAGAAGGTATGATAGACCAGGTGGCAGTGGGAGTGGGGCGGGGAGAGGAGAGAGAGACAATCCCCCCCCCCCACACACACACACGCGCACCGAACAAGGTGGAGGACAATGTCTTTCATATATATATATATGAGATTATTTCTCCCTCTGATTCCCTTCCAAATATATATATATATATATATATTTTTTTTTTTTAAGATTTCATTTATTTATTCATGAGAGACACACACACACAGAGGCAGAGACACAAGCAGAGGGAGAAGCGGGCTCCATGCAGGGAGCCCAATGTGGGACTCGATCCCTGGACTGCAGGATCACACCCTGGGCTGGAGGCAGGCACCAAAACCTCTGAGTTACCCAGGGATCCCCATATTTTTAAAATATTTTATTTTTAAGCGACCTCTACACCCAACACGGGGCTCGAACCTACAATCCCCAGATGGAGTCGCATGCTCCACCAACTGAGCCAGCCACACACCCCAAGACATTGTCTTTTGTAACCTAATCTCCAAAGTGACGATCATCACCTCTGTGTGGCGCATGTGTGGGTCTCACAGAAGGACCCTGACTCAGGGAGGGAGGAGCCTACCCAAGGTGTAAATCCCAAGGGGTGGGGGTCGTTGGGGTCCACATTGGAGGTTGGCCACCACATCCACTGACCCGGACTTGAGTTCCCTCCTCTGAGGCTTGGCCTCACCAGCATCCATAACATAGTAAAGATATGCTAATTTCCCAGGGCACCAGGGAGGGTCTCCTATTTTTTAAAAAGATTTATTTATTTATTTGAGACAGAGAGAGAGAGAGAGAGAGCAGAGAGAGGAGCAGAGGGGAGGGAGAAATAATCTCAAGAAGACTCCCTCGGAGCGCAGAACCCAACACAGGGCTCCATCCCCGGACCCTGAGATCACAACCTGAGCTGAAACCAAGACTTGGACGCTTAACCAATTGAGCCACCCGGGTGCCCCCAGAGTCTCTTCATCTTGAGCCAGTTCTCTGGGGGTCTGCAAAAGGGTACTAGCACGCTTTAGGGATCTTGTGGTTATACATGAAGGGAACTCCGTTCAAACCGCCTTGAAAAAATATGTATTTAACAGAAGGCACTTGCTAGCTTATGGAAGTGGGAAGTGCAGGCTTATGCTGGCTTCAGACATGGCTGGATCCAGGGGCTCAACTATGATCCCCTCTCTCTTTTAACTCTCCATGCGGTCACCAGTTCCCCTAGCAACTCCAGTGGACACAGAGAATCTCTCCCATCAGATCCAATGAGAAAGTCCCAGGGAAGTCTTTGATTGGCTCAGCATGGATCACATGCCCATCCCTGCACCCATCCCCGTGGCCAACCGGATGGGATACTCTGACTGGCCAGACTGGATTGCATGTCCCACCCTGTGGTCCTGAGAGCGAAGAGCACCTTAAATAACAGCCCCCCTCCCCATCCCAAACCAGATGTCACTAAAAAAAAAAAAGAAAAAAAAAAGAAAGAAAAGAAAGAAAAAAGAACTTTCCAGTCAACCCTTGACATGCTACCAATTATGAAGCTTACCCTCTTTCATAGACGTTCAACAAATGTATGGTTTAGAGTCAACGAATGAAGTGTGGTATTGCTCTCCCCGTTTCACAGGTGAGAAAGGTGAGGCACAGAAAGGGTAAGTTGCTCTCTGATAGTCACACAGCCAGGACACAGATGAGCCAAGGTTTGAGCCCGGACCGTGTCGTCTGGAGCCCCTGTGTCATCCTCCTGTTCAAAGTTCTCTTGGCCCACGGCCTCCACATGAATGGCTTGTGCATCTCAGGACACAGACATCTTTTTACAGCTTTCCCGTGGCCGCAATGCTCAGAAAACGTTCCGTATTCCCAAAGCTTGTTGTAATATTATCAAGTGTGCTTCCCTTGACACTGAAGTGGTTTTCGCTTGGAGAGTCCCCAGGAGCGCCTACGTGGTCTGGCGGCCAAAGACATTTCTTGGACTTTTTTTTTTTTTTTTCTGGAAGCTTCTCTGGATTTGAGGCATTATACTATAGTGTTTAAATACACTCAGTGTAGAGCCACAGTGTCTAGGATCAAATCTTTTCCTCCACTGCTTCCGAGCTGTGGATCCTTGGAAGATATACTTGAACTCTCTGTGTTCAGTTTTCCTCTCATGCCAAATGGAGTTGTTGTGAGGGTTAAATTAATTAAATCATATCAAATCTTAGAACAGTGCCAATATCCATTAGCATCTGACGTAGTTTGCCTTGGCTAGCATCCTAGTATTTTTTTTCCTCTGGTGTGAGTTTTATTTCTAGAGAACGCCCCCTCTGCCCCCCATCCCCTAAGTTAACCATCAATGCCATCCACTACACATTCCGGTCATTCTCCTGGGTAGAATTGGACTTCCCTGCGCCCCGGGAAGTCAGATGGGGGCCATGAGATTTGCTCTGACCCATTAAGTGTGAGCTGAAGTGACGGGTCCCCCTCCTGATGGAAACTTTTAACACAGCTTGTCATAATGCCTCTTTCCTTCAGCTACTGAAGTGACTGGCCAAGTTTGAGGTAGTGGGGGCTCCATCACCCCATGCGTGTAGGAGGAGTACATGTAGAGTCCTCAGCCAAACTACAAGAGAGGGACCAGCATAAGCAAGAGACACATCCTGGGGTTTGGAGCCACTGAAATTTGGGGGATGCTTGTTACTGCGTGTAACCTTCACTTTCCCTAACTGATACACCCCCTTGGTTTCTGAGATCTCATTGCTCCCACCACAGACACAACCAGAGATTTCGTATGACCTCGTCTGGTACGACAGAGTTAAACCATCGGCATGTCTGCACCTAGGACAATGGAGGTGATTTTTGTGCCCCATGACCTTGACAAAACCAGTCACTGTGTGCTCTTTGTTCAAAAATTCAGATATTGAGTCAAAGTCTTGAAAAAAAAATTGTCCGTGCCACAGTCTCCCCTGATTATCTGTACATTTGCCATCCTTTCTCAGAACTGGCTCTTCCCAGACCAGTGACATTTTAAAGCTCTGCCTCTCAACTATCTTGGCGATGACTCATTTTTTATTCCTATTCTAGGAGCAATCCTGCACACAGAGAAATCTTCTCCCATTCCCTCCCACACCTTTCCCCTCCCCCTCCCCCAGCCACCAGCAGGAAAAGAGCTTCATATGGCATCACTGTGTGGGCCAGCCCTCTGTCCCTGATGGGCTAACTCAGTTTACCTTGCTGCGATTCAATTTTTTTTTTTTAAGGGCCATTCCAGCTCTGCTGTTCCATGTGGCTCCAGTATTATTGCTTTTTTGCTTTGGTCGAGGTGGGAACCCGAGGTCATGGAAAATATCTTCTTTCAACGAAACTCTTTGCTTCATTCTGTATAAAACAGCCATCCGTGCAGACTTCGCCTTCCTTACCTCAACAGCTACGACTGTCTGGGTTGCAAGTGACAGAAAACCCATCTCCAACAGATTTAAGTCATCAACAACTGCCAACCACAAAAGCAGCAAAAATGGATTTCTCTGCCCTGCCTTTTGATGCTCCCCCCCCAAATGGTACCTGGACCCTCAAGCCTCTGTTCTCACTGTAACGCTGTGCTCACCAAGATACATATTACGCATGTGGCAGAAACACAGCCTCTGCACAGACTGTTGCACGACCTATAGTCCATTAAAGTAGTCTAATTGCGCCCAGAGCTCAGCTGCAGGGGATTCTGGGAACTGTAGTTTCTAGGCTTTCGTTCCCCAGCCGCGCCCCAAGTAGGAGAGAGATCCCAGCCTGTGGGCCTCCACACAAGGGGATGTGACCGGCTTAGACCTTTCAGCCCAGCCCAGTCGCCCTTCAAATGCAGCTGCGTGAATGAGCCCAAGCAAGAGTCACCCAGCCAAACCACAGAATCATGACAAGTAATAAGGTGTTGTGGTTTTAGCTTTTAAGCTCTGGAGGTGGTTTGTTACTCAGCAATAGGTAACTGATACATTATTGACTTGTTGAGAGAATGCCTTTGAATGAACTAATTGGTCCTTTTTTTTTTTAAAAAAGGTTTTTACTTATTTATTAGAGACACAGAGAGAGGCAGAGACACAGGCAGAGGGAGAAGCAGGCTCCCCACAAGAGCCCGATGCGGGACTCAATCCCAGATCCCGGGATCACACCCTGAGCTAAAGGCAGATGCTTAACTGCTGAGCCATCCAGGCATCCCTTGACTGGTCCTTTTAAGCAAGCAGACACTGGCTTCATTGAGGCCAAAGATGCTGAAACAGTTTCTCTCTGTCTCTCTGGATTTCTCTCTGTCTCTCTTTCTCTCTGTCCCTGTCTCTGCCTGTCTCTCTCTATTCTCCCTGGCCTCTGTCTCTCTCCCTCCCTGCCTCTTCTGTCTGCATCTGTGTCTCTGCCTCCCTCCCTACCTCTGCCCCCTGCAAGCTTGGAACCCTGGGGTTTGAGGAGAACCCCCGTTGAGGCAGGTGGTCAGACAACCTGACACCCAGGGGGATTAGCTGCTCTGCCCCTCACTCTCCACCCCCACCCCCCACCCCCACCCCTGTGCCCCAAGGGATTTGATGCCCCAGCCTTTTTCACTCCACCTTGATTAAATTTCCTCATCTTCACCTGTGAAGTCTCACGCATTCACTGTTCATGGTAGCTGGTCCTGGGCTTCACTCTGCACATGTTCCCAGTCCCCTCCAGGTCCTCCTGGGTCACCAGACGGCCACATGCTGGATAGCACTGCTGCACCTGCCTGGGTCGCAGCATCTGAGCTTCTGCCCCCACCCCAACACACACACACACACACACACACACACACACAGCACCTGGATCTCCATTCTCCATCTGGGAGACTTGGGGCATCAACCTGTTCTTGGTTAAAATTGTACTTTAAAAAAATCATAGGTTGGCTGCTCACATTTTCCCCCTTTTCTCCTGCTTGTTTTGAGGAGACACAAACGTGTGAAATTCGTGTTTCTCATCCCCAGATTTTTTTAACCTTTTATTTTTTAAATAATTATAGGCTCCACAGGAAGTTGCAAAAATAGCACAGCCATCTCTTGTACCCTCTCCCTGCTCTCCCCCATAGTAGCATCTTACATAACTCTAGCACATTCTCAAAATCAGGAAATTGACATTGGTACAATACTAGACAATTTTTACTTTAAGTTCCCCTTGTGCATATATACCTAAATATGTGTCTACACACTTCTGGAGTTGCACATACATGACCTACTCGTGTACCCATGAAGATACGCCTGCATCCAGGCCCAAGAGTTGCTCACACACAGCATTGTGTACACATATATGTACAGGCAGATTCAAATGCATGCAGATATGCACAGTCACACCCTCAGATGCATGTGGACAGGTGCACACAGCTAATCTCACAACTGTATGGAAAGGGGCACTTAAACACACATGGGACTCATCATGTGTCCACACCTAGCTTTGAATACCTATGTAGAAGCCACACACATGTAGTGACATCCATGCACCACACACACACACATACATTCAGACACCTAAACAAATACGCACGCACACACACACACATACCATGCAAATATACACACACACATGCAGCGTTCCACATATGCTAACCCATGCTGGAAAAATCCACACAATGAGTTATTATTAATATCATCAGTGCCCCCCCAATCATACTGGTCACCATGGTTTCAGGAGGATGTTGCCCACATTTGCCAGTTTCTCTGTTGCTCCCCTGCCCTTTCTCTGTCTCTCCCCTCCCATCCTCTCCCTTCTCTCTGTCTCTGTCTCTCTCAGTGTGTGAAGAAAACATTTGCTGCTTTGCTCTAAGTTCTTCTGGCTTTGAATTTAATCAGTAGAGAAAGATATTGAATGTTCTGGAAGGGAAAAGAAATAAAGCTGTACTGGGGCCCACAAGTATAACCCTCACAGACTCCTCTCCAGGCTCTGCCCTAATTCTGGCGTCAGAGGAAGGGATCCTGGTGATGGTGGGCGGGGGGGCTACTTAGGGCTGCTCTCGGAGGCCCCAGAGCAGGTGCTCAGGCTGTTAGGCCCCCCTAGCCCCTCACCCTGCCTGTCCCTCTGCAGTATTTTTTGATACTCTGAGTTTTTCCTTTAGCCCAGCCTCTCAGCCCCTTCCCACCTAGCCTCTCGACTCCTCCTCATCCCCCTTCCACTAACAGAGACCTCAGTGCATCCAAATCTGAACTCATGGTCCATCCCCTATAAACCTAACCCTCGTTAAAGCTCACCAGCCTCTCTCTTCACAGGCCAGAATCATGGGAGTCCCCTTGATACTTCTTTGGCTTCCAACCCACGTTCCACCTCCCCACACCTGGCTTAGTCTCAGCTGGATCTTCCCAGTGACATTTCTAGCCAGGATCCTTCTCACTCACTTTGCTCCACACAGGTCTGGTTGCACCCAGTATGGGCCACATTGCCTCGCACCCCAGGGCCTTTCCACATGCCATGCCCACCTCCAGTGGTACTCTCCTCACTGAGTCTCTTAGTTGTGCCAATGCATTCTTCAGTCTCAGCTGAGGAAGCTTGTCACCTCAGCTGAGGAAGCCTGCCCTGTTCACTTGGTAAGTGCTCACTCATGTCGCCCTATACTTTTTTCCAACTACCTGTGTTAAGATGCTTTCTTGTTTAGTGTTTATCTTTTGTGTTCTAGATTATGAGCCCCACGAGGACAGGGACATTTGTCTATCTTGTTCATTGCTCATTCAGAACAATGTCTGGCACACTGCAGGTGCTCAATAAATGTTTGCTGATTGTGCAAATGGATAAAGGAATTTCCAACCATCAGGTTATGCCACCAACAGAAAAATGAGTCAGATAGGGCCCAGGCATCTGATGTGATTAGAACAGAAAACAGAGGGGATGGAGATGGTCTTACTTGTTTTAAAAATGGGTTTTATGGTTAAGGACAGAGTGAGCTCATCTTTTATAGAATGAAGTTCATGAACATGGGTTTGCATCCATACAGAAAAAGTTCTGATAGGGTGTGCTCCAAACTGTCAAGACAGATTGCACTGGGTGATGGGACTAACTAGAACATTTACTTTTCCTCTTCATGTTTCTCTTTACCTTTATTCACAAATTGCATTGGGCTTCATAATGAGGTTATCAACAGCCTTGCAGTTGGAGGTGATAGACAACTTGTCATTTAAACATTATAAAATGGGGATCCCTGGGTGGCGCAGCGGTTTGGCGCCTGCCTTTGACCCAGGGCGCGATCCTGGAGACCCGGGATCGATCCTGGAGACCCGGGATCGAATCCCACATCGGGCTCCCGGTGCATGGAGCCTGCTTCTCCCTCTGCCTGTGTCTCTGCCTCTCTCTCTCTCACTGTGTGCCTATCATAAATAAATTAAAAAAATAAAAAAAAAATGTTTAAAAAAAAAATAAAAAATAAACATTATAAAATGAGCATGTTTGCTGAAGTGGCATTTCTGCCTCTGACAACTTACCCTTAAAGAAATAAATGTGAACTTATACAAAGACCTGGCCCCAAAGAGCTTGGTTACCCCGAGCTTCACCCCTAAACTGTGAATGACCTAGATGTCCAATGATGAGCACTCATTATTTAAACTGTGAGAGAACTGAATCAGGAGAGAATTTCAAGTCACAAAAAAGACGTTCTCCATCTACCGAGAGGAATAATGTGCTGGATGATTCCCTTTTTCGTAAGCATGTGGAGGAGAACAGATATATTAGGGACAAGTTTGGGAGGGTGTTAGAACCTGCTGGCAGTAACTCCCTCTTGTGGGGTGGTCGTGGGTGACTTGTATTTTCTTTGTTTTTCTCTAGTTTTTAAATTATCTGTAGAGAACATGCACTCATTGAATAAGCAAAGATAACCCATAAGATTATTTTTGAAAAGACGAAGTGGATGCCGTGGCCAGTGGTTGTGCGTGCGTGTGCTTGGCTGAAGGTATGTGTGTGAAGAACTAGCTTTGACCCCTTTCCATTGACACAGACCAAGGTTCCCCCACCTTAGCCCTATTGACATTTGGGGAATGAGTCCTGCTTGTGGAGCAAGCCAAGGATTATCAGGCTCCATCCTCATCAGTAGAACTTCACTCCCAAGCCCTTCACCTGCTTGGGCCTCCCAACAGCTGCTCTGAGCAGAAACCTGAGCTCCTGTTCTCACGGCTGGCGTACCAGACCTGCAGACACACAACAGATGATCTGAGGCAGTGCTCTGGGGGCCCAGGCAGGCTGGGCAGCAAGTAGTATCTGACCACAGCTTGAGAAATCTTACCCTGTGCAACCAGAGCGACATTAGACTCATTAGCTCCTCTCAGCCCTTAGCTGTGTAGATACGGAGTATTTTATCTAACTGTGGATTCTTCCAATCATCGGCATTCTTTAAAATCACATATCATAGATCAGTGGTCCTGGCCCACAGGTGATTCTTCTACCCAGGCGACACTTGGTGGTCTGGAGACACTTGCGCCTGTCATGGTTTAGGAGAAGGGGCTCCTGGTATCCAGTGGATGGAGGCCAGAGATGCTGCATAACACATTACCATGCATGAGACAACCCCATCCTAGAGAATGATCTGGTCCTAAATATCAGCAGTGCCAAGACAGAGAACCTGAACTAGAGTCACAGAATAATAAAAATCCCAAGAGTCAACTTTGTTTAGTGTGTATTCGGTATTTACCAGTCTTGCCATGATACTGGTCCATTGGCTTCTCAGAACCCCCATGAGTGTTAAAGATAGCATCGGCAATATTCACTACACAAGAGAATTGAAGCCCAGAAAGGGGATACCTGGATGGCTCAGTGGTTGATCATCTGCCTTTGGCTCAGGGCATGATCCTGGGGTCCTGGGATGGAGTCCCACTTTGGGCTCCCCACAGGGAGCCTGCTTCTCCCTCTGCCTGTGTCTCTGCTCTGTGTGTGTGTCTCTCATGAATAAATAAATAAATAGATCTTTTTAAAAAACGAAGCTCAGAGAGGGAACAGATCACACTACGAGTGAATGGTAGAGCCAGATGTTTAGCCAGGTCGGGTTGGAAATTTCAAAGTGTCACTACCACCCATCCACGTGATGCTTTTACTACACAGCTTGGAGGTCCTGTTTGCTGCATGACACCAGTGCCTGGCATACATTAGGTACACAATAAGTGCTTACTGAAAGAATAAAAGGAATTAGAGAGACCATTGGACAAATCCAAACCAAAACCATGTATGAAACAACTTCTCTGTTGTTTTCAGATGTAATGGAAGACCAAGATAGCCAACCCAGACAGGAACACCAATTGCAACATATGATCCTGGTTAGACCCCAGATGGGAAGAGAAAAGAGCCATAAAGCACACAATGTGGACTGTTGGCCAGATTTGGATATGGAGTATATGTTGGATAGTAACATCAACTCAATGTTAGATTTCATGAATTGTTGTATCTTCTTTATGTAAGAAAACAGCCTTTTTCTTAAAGGTACCAAGTCTCTTAAGGGGCTTGGTGACAATGATGAAGCATGTATATGAAAATGATAACATGATAAAAGGGGGGCAGGGTGCACCCAAGAGGTCAAGATACTATTCTTGCGACTTTTGATATTCTTTTCAAAATAAAAATGAAAAAATCAATGTATGGAACTACTCATCAGTTAGAAGAAACCAGCAATGGATAACACCCAGCAACCTACACTAGATATCCAGAGAATCATGTGGGATGAGAAAAGCCAGTCCCGAAAGGTTACATGGTGTATGTTTCCATTTATAGAACATTCTTGAAATGGCAATATTGTGGAAACAGATGAAGGATTCATGGTTGCCAGGGGCCTGGGGGGCCGGTTGGGAGGAACTTAACAGAGATGCTCCAGGTCAGTGTCCCGGACATGCTGTTATACTACAGTTTTGTAAGGTGTTATCATTGGGCGAACCTGGGTCATGGGTTATTTCTTACAACGGCATGTGACATCTATAATCCTCTCAAAATTAGAAATTTAAAAATAAGTATATAGGGAACACCTGGGTGGCTCAGCGGTTGAGCATCTGCCTTCAGCTCAGGGCATGACCCCAGAGTGGGGATCAAGTCCCACATCGGGCTCTCTGCATGGAGCCTACTTCTCCCTCTGCCTCTCTCACTGTATCTCTCATGAATAAAGAAATGAAATCTTTAAAAATAAACTAAAATAAATAAAAAGACATATATAATACTAAAATTTTTCTGGGCACCTCCTATGTCCCCAGCGTTGGTTAAACATTTCACATATGGGTTGGGTTTTTTTTTTTTTTTAAAGACTTCAACCTGTCGGGTAGGTCCTTTCATTATGTCCATCTTACAGAAGAAGAAATTAAGTATCCAAGGCACAAAAGGGAGTTTTTGACTAGAGGCACAGAATATCAGAATCTTTGGGGATACATGATGGGGGTATGTAAAGGCGTACAAGAGCGTGCTTACGATGGTGATTGTCATAAAGGTAATTTCCTGGGTGCAAACTCTGTGCTGGCAGTGTGTAAGTGACCTCCCTGTGTTAATTCATTTTATTCTCACTGCATCTCAAGGAGGTCAATGCTATTAGCAGCCCCATTTTGCAGATGAGCAAACTGAGTCTACCCTGAGCACTATAGGGAGCCTGAGGGGGAAGAGTAGGAAAGGAACATGGTCAACTTTGCTGACACTAAATGGTGTGGGTTTTCCCTACATGAAGCGATTCTCAGACATCAGCCGGCTGTCCTGAAATTTAACTAGATCCTGACACCATCTACCTGGAGACAGTGTCAGACCCCACAGGTAGGGGTTCTGTCCCACAGGACTGTCCCCTTTCAGACTCCAATCCAGAGTTCCAGGCTATTACTTGTGCCTCTGACACACCAGCTATAGGTCAGAGTTTCCAAGGACTCCCGCCTGAGGGTGGATAATTTGCCAGAGAGGCTCACAAAGTTCAGGAGAAAGAGTTTATTCATTAGATTACCATTTATTATAAAAGGATACACCCAGCAACAGTCAGATGGAGGAGATGCACAGAGCAAGGTACAGGGAAGGGTCCAGAGCTGGCAGGCCCGCCCAGTGCCTCCGAGGGCTCACCAACCCCTTTCTCCAAACCCCAGGCTTCAGGGAATTGTTATGGAGACTGCATTACATAGGCTCCATTGATTAAATCACCGGCCACTGGATAACAAAAGACACTCATTTCACCTTTCTTGATCTTTTTTGTTTTTTAAAGGATTTTATTTATTTATTCATGAGAGACACAGAGACAAAGGCAGAGGGAGAAGCAGGCTCCCCACGGGGAGCCCTATGCAGAACTCATCTCTGGATGGGACTGGATCCCTGGATGGGGATCAGGGGATCACGTCCTGAGCTGAAGGCAGACGCTCAACCACTGAGCCACTCAGGCATCCCTCCTCTCTGTATTTTCACCCCATAATCCTCTTGCTATCCTTCCCCACGACCCTGACCCTTTGGTGTGCACCTGTAACTCCCATTCCATGACCAGTACTGTCCTGCAATCTTCAATTCCTCCCCGTCCTTTGAGCTTTTCAAACTCACCAGCCAAGGCTCTGACACAAAAAACACTCAATTCTCACACCTATCAGGATAAAAAACCAACCAAACAACCAAAAAACAAAAAACAAAAAAAAAACAAAAAACCCAAACAGGACATAGCAAGTGAAGATGTGGATGTGGAGAAACTGGATCCCTTGTGCACTGTCAGTGAGAACGTAAAATGTGGCCACCGTGGAAAATTATGGATGGTATAGCATTTCCTCAGAATTTAAAAATGAAATTATCACATGATCTTGCAGTTCCAGTTCTGAGCATATAACACAAAAGGATTGAGAGCAGGGCCTCGAAACACCCATGTCGACAGCAGCCCGATTCACAATTGCCAAAAGGTAGAAGCAACGAAAATGCCAATCAAAGGATCAATGGACAAAACAGAATATGGTCCATCCACACAGTGGGTAGCATCCGACCTTAAGAAGGAAGGACATCCTGATGACGTCCCCCTGCTATGATGTGGATGAACCCAGAGGAGGTTGTGCTTAGTGAGAGAAGCCAGACACAGAAGGACAAATCTTGTAGGATCCCACTCATAGGCGGTCCCTAGAGTCCCATCCATAGAGACAGGAAGTGGACGGTGGGAGCCAGGATAGGGGAAGGAGTGAGGAGTCAATGTTCTTACAGGGACACAAGTCCAGATCTGCAAGTTGAAAAAGTTCTGGAAATGCTTCATGACAAGGTGAATATACTCAACAGTCCCAAACCGGACACTGAAAACAATTAAGATGGCAAATTTTGTGATTGTGTTTCTACCACAATAAACAAAATGCATCTGACTTGTCTGTGCCTGTATCAGCCTCTCCAACTGTTCAAAAACAATCACACGTCTGGACAGATCTGGAAGCCTCCACCAGCCACGGCCAACACTCAGGGAGCCTCACTCTCTCTCTCCAGCTTGCTTCCTCCTGCCACACAGCCACTGTGGGATTCCTGGGGCCCAAAGAGAAGCTCACTCCTCCTTCTGGGTATTTGCTCTCTGGCCAGGTTACCCTTCCACAAGGTGTCATCACGTTGCTGGCTCATTCTAGTCCTTCACCAGCAGGGCCTACTCATCACTTCCTTCTTCAGAAAAATCCTTCCTTGACCGCTCCCGAAGTACCCCTTTGTCCCTAAGTCACTGTCAGATACTTGCCCTCCCATGTTCACAGCAGCACGATGGGGAACATACCCCAAAGGTAGAAACAACCCAAGTGCGCACGAATGGGTGAATAAACCAAAGGTAGGCCAGCCTTAGAAAGGAGTGAAGTTCTGATTCATGCTACAACGTGGAGGAACCTTTGGAAACATGCTAAGTAGAATAAGCCAGACACAAAAGAACAAATATTGTGTGATTCCACTTGTTTGAGACACTAGAATTGGCAAGTTCATGGGAACAGAAAATAGATTGCAGGTCAGCAGGGGCTGAGAGGAAGGGAGGAGGGGAAAATGTTTGCTTAATGGGTATAGAGCATTCTGTTTGGGGTGATGAAGAATTTTGCAATAGTAGTGATGGCCACATGACACTGTGAATGTATATAAGTATACACTAAACTGTAAACTTAAAGTGTGCTATTTAAAGTGGTTAGGGACGCCTGGGTGGCTCAGCAGTTGAGCATCTGCCTGGGGCTCAAGGTGTGATCCCGGAGTCCCCGGATCGAGTCCCACATCGGGCTCCTTGCATGGAGCCTGCTTCTCCCTCTGCCTGTGTCTCTGCCTCTCTGTGTCTCTCATGAATAAATAAATTTTAAAATCTTTAAAAAAATAAAGTGTATATTGTGTGTGTGTATATATATGTATATACATACACAATAAACACAAAATAATGAGATGCCATTTTCATGATCTGCTTATAAAAGACGGTGACTTCCATCTCGCTAGCAGACTATTGTCTCCTGGCCTCGCATGCGTTAATGAAGCAACCCACCCGTGCTGGGGAGACTCACGTGGCAAAGAACTGAGGGCAGCCTCCTGCCAACAGCCCTCCAAAGGTGAGTGCTGCGAACAACCGCGTGAGTCTGGAAGTGGATCCTTCCCCAGTCGTACTTCAACCCTGGCTAATGCTTTGAGTACAGCCTGAAAAGCTGTGAGGCAGAGCACCCAGCTAAGCCATACCTCCATTTCTGAATCACAGAAGCTGTGACATAATAGATATTATCTTAGGCCACTAAGATTGGGGGCAATTTGGTAGGCAGGCATAGCTAACTTTATTCATTTGTTTGTTTATATTATTGCAAGTGTTATGAAGTGACCGAGAGAGGTTTATTTTTTTTAAGATTTTATTTGTATATTCATGGTAGAGAGAGAGAGAGAGGCAGAGACACAGGCAGAGCGAGAAGCAGGCTCCACGCAGGGAGCCCGACATGAGACTCGATCCTGGGATTCCAGGATCGCACCCTGGGCCAAAGGCAGGCCCAAACCGCTGAGCCACCCAGGGATCCCCCGAGAGAGGTTTAATAGACACTAGTGGAGGGGCACCTGGGTGGCTCAGTGGTTGAGCATCTGCCTTTGGCTCAGGTCCTGATCCTGGGGTCCTGGGATCGAGTCCCCCATCCGGATCCCTGCAGAGTCTGTTTCTCCCTCTGCCTATGTCTCTGCCTCTCTGTGTCTCTCATGAATAAATAAACAAAATCTTTGGGGGGGGGAGACACTTTTGGAGATGGAGTCCTTGTCCCCTAGCTGGGTGCTGGTCCCCTCCCTACTAATTATCTTGGTTCCTCATCTGTAGAACGAGGTTAATACAGGAGGGTAATGAGGACACAATGTAGGTAAAGTGCTTAGCTGAGACCCTGCACACAGGGGTGGTCAGGATGATGAGGATGATGGCTGGGAACAGGGACTGTCTCATTTCTGTCTTGTCTACTGTCACCCCCCTCGGAACACAGACGGGGAACCTGGTGGGTTTTCAGCAACCGTTCAATGCAAGCCCTGAGCGTCGGCGTTCCGCCTGCACACCCTGTGTGCTCGCGGGGTGAGGGGTCCCTGGCACGGGTCCTGTCCCTGCCGGCTGCGTGGGCGCCCTCAGGCTCGGGCTGTGACCACCCACGTGGATGCCACTCCGTGGGAGGGGGGTCTAGGGCCACTGGGCTGGGGAGAGCTGGGGGAGGGAGGCGGCTAGGCTCGCTCCCCCGATCCCCCCTTCCCCGCCTCCCGCCGAGGCTCGAGACCCTCGGCGCAGCCACTTCTCGGCGGCGCTCGGCGGAGAGGACACGCGGCAGGCGTTGCCCCGGCAACCCCGGGATGCCCAGCAACAAGTCCGCGCCGCGCGTCACGTGCCCGGCGCGGACCAATCCCGGGGCCCGCGCGGAAGCAGGTCAGCCCGGGCCAAAGTCCGCCTCCCTCCCTCCCCCTCCCGGGCGGGCGGCTCGGAGCTAATTACCGTAATTGCGGAGGGAGCGCTCGCGGTGCGCGGGGGCTGGGGCTGGGGGCTGGGCGCGCCCCGGGATGCTGAGCGCACAGGGCGGGGAGGCAGGACCCTCTCCCTCCGCCTCCCCGCCCGCTGCGTGGGTGACCGCCCTGGAAGCGCTCATTAAGCGCCTACTGTGTACACCTAGTGTAGGAGAGGAGGGTTGGAGCGCTTGCAGTTGCGGGTGGGGACCCCAGCCTCCAGGGTGCGTAAATCTGGATTGGGGGTGGGGTGGGGAGCGCGAATCAGATCAGTGGGTTTGATTGATCCAAGATTTGTGGTCTCAAAACTGTTGGCTGTATTGAATCACACACTCGCACACTCCTGTTCCTTTGAGTCTTGGTTTCCTCTGGTACAAAAATATGGAAAGTTTAGCTTTTGAGGGGACTGTAATGAAGACTTCTCTCTGAGCAGATGGGGTTCGAACCCAGTCTCTGCCATTTACCACTGTGTGACTCTATTTTTTTTTTTCCACTATGTGACTCTAGATGAATCCCTTAACCTCTCCGAGCCTCTGATTTTTCATCAGTTAAAAAACAAATCGGCCAAAAAAAAAAAAAAAATCGGGGGACGCCGGTATTTGTGGGGGTTGTGAGTACTTATTGAGAGAATGCATGTGAAGCATATGGTAGGCATTCGGTAAACAGAAGCTAATCATCATCATAGTCCAGCTCTCAGTTATGAGCTGTGAGAACTTCCAAGGGTTGTTTAATGGCTCTGAATTCAGTTTTTTTCCATAGATAATATAAAGGGATCGGGTAAGAGGCCCCATGCTGAATTGGCTGCCCCTGGGGTCTGTTTCCTCACCCGATGTTTTTGTTTGGGGAGTCTTCATGTAAAAGATCCCTGCAGGCTTTTGATTCCTAGATTGGCTGATCTCTTAAATCCCTTCTGGTTCCTTGCTCTGTTCGTTGTTTCTTTCATCAACAAACATTAATTGAGCACCTACTGTGCACTGAGCCCTACTGTGGGTCTGAGTCTTCATTCTCATTATGGAGAACGCAGGCTCTAAGGACCAACTATATCATTGGCCACAGGCAGTGGTCCAGGATCTCAGTGGAGAGGGGGGTGTATCTGGCCTGCTTTCAGTTTCTCCCTTGTTGGTTCCCACCTCTGGGCCTCTGCACCTGCTGTTCCCTTCGCCTGGAAGTCTCTTCCTGATGACTGGGTTTTTCTTACCTTTCCAGTCTCTGCACAAATGGCACAGCCTCAGAGGAACTTCCCTGACACACACATCTTATTCTCTGCCAACTATGAATATGCTCCCCTCTATCCCTGTGGCTCCCAGAAATTCTGTTCCCATCCCCTCCCTGGCCCCCCTCAGATGGAGAGTCAGAAGGAGGACAGTTGTGGGGGAGGGTTGTACCAGAAATTTTGTCAATACCAGTTTCTAAAGCACCTTGGAAAGCTGAGAAGGGGGAACGCATTGTTCTGCTGTTCTTTCTGCATTCCTCCAGGACTCCATGCTGGAGTGGAAACCAGACCTGTAGAGAGTTGGCTTTCCTCCTTGACTCTGCAGCTCAAGAGCCTACAAGCAGGGGTTCTGGTTTCGAATGTCAGCTCTCTTCACTTCTTTGCTCTCTGTGTCCTGGCCTCCTGGAGGGATGTGAGACTGAAACAAATAACAAGCTGAGAAGGGTTTCAGAAGATTCTGGAAGGTCTGAACCCTGGCACTCACAGCATCATCTGCAAATATCTATTGGGACCCAGTATTTTGCAGGCCATTGTGCTTGGTGCAAAGGCTGCAAGGGAATAAGAGAGCTGGGACTATCTGTCTCTCCAAAAAACAAAACAAAACAAAACAAACAAACAAACAAAAAACAACCCCACACAGGTGAGGGGGTTGGCCAGCTGGATTCTAGACCTGGCTGGATCCCTGACATGTTTTGTGAGCTGGACAGATTTGCTTTCCCTCTCTGGACCTCATCAACATGAGGGATAGGGTCCTCTGTTGCAGGAAGATCTCCTTTCAGACCCCTCCTCCGCCACTCTTTGCTGGGCATCCGTGATGGGAGTCTCTCCTCCTCTCTGAGCCTCAGCTTCCACATCTGAAAAATGGGATTCAGTTAACATGCTCCAGGGTGAGTGTGAAGAGCAAATGAGATCATTCATTCATTCTTTCATTCAATGACTAACAATTCTATGCATTGGGAAGTACATGGGCATTAAAACGGGACAGATTCGTGCCCTTACATGATATATAAAACTCTTAGCATATAGTTAATGACAAATAAAAGGGCATCTGTATCATTGTGATTATTATACACAAAGGGCTTCAGAAGGCACTTATTATACCCCAAATGTGCAGGGCTTGGCCCAAAATAGGTGCTCAGGAAACACTAGTTTATATTACTGTAATAATTCCCCTGCAAGGACACACACTGCAAGACTCTTTTCCTCTCAAAGAGTCTGAAGTGTTAAAAGTGCGAGTGATTCTCATTCAGGGGGTTGGGGCCTGAGACCTTCATTAGGGATTCCCTGGCAGCCTCAGGTGGGGAGGGCAACCTGTGTGTGGTCCTATTTGTGTGTTCTGCTCCTTCTGGGTAAATGCCTCCATTAATCTCCCCCTGCCAGGGCTTGAGGGTCAGGTTTCGGGGTCCCAGGCAGATGTTGTCCAGAGTAGCCCTGTTTCCTTAATCCTCAGGGCTCCAGAAATTGTCCTTAGAAGAGAGAACAACAGGCCTGCTGAGGCCACCATCTGTGCAGTCTCGATTTGTAAATGCTCACGAGGGTGGCAGGAAAGAGGTCTCTATAGTAACGGCTGAGGAAGGGGCTGTGTGTGTGTGTGTGTGTGTGTGTGTGTGTAAGGCAGAGGACAGGGAGGAAGAATCATCCCAGACCCTTATTCTTAAACCTTTTTTTCTACCATGATGAGCTATTAATTAATACTCACTGCTGGTTTATTATCCCAGGAGATAATTAGCTACTGTTCCTAACTGGAGTCTCAGGGGGGACATTTTCTAAAGAGACTCATTCATTTCTGCCCACCTGCACCTGCCTTTCTCCCAGGACATAGGCAAATGCTGCAGATCCTGGGGACCCAGAGGGGAGGAAATGGAACAAAGGGGACTCTGTGAAGCTGAGATTCCTAGCGAGATGGCGAGGGCAGAGCCTAAATTAGTGCGGACGCAGCAAGTGATTAAAAAATGTCAGCTATGATTATTCTGGAAGGCGGAATGCAGCCTCCTAAGGTGCCAGTGTTTGCAAGGGAAAGCCACCACTTCTGTTTAAATGGATCAGTCAGACCCAAAGGCAGACAGAAAGAGGGAGGAGGAGGAAGGGTTCTGCAAACAGGTGGTCCTGGGTCCAGTCGTGCCAAGTCCAGAGTCTCCTCCTGGCCTTGGCACACGCTGTTCTTCCTGTCAGGAATGCACTTCCTGCAAATTCATCCAGCTTGCCCCTCCTCAGCCTTAAGTCTCAGTTTAGACAGTGGCACCTCCTCCAGGGAGCCATCCTTGATTTACCTCTCCTTCCTCAACCTGGACTGGAGCAGGTGACTCCCTTGGGGTCCCACAGTGCCCAGAGGCTCCCCCATT
Organism: Canis lupus familiaris; assembly: GCF_011100685.1. NCBI lineage: Eukaryota > Metazoa > Chordata > Mammalia > Carnivora > Canidae > Canis > Canis lupus. Next base: position 55,394,358 of record NC_049241.1, on the reverse strand, counting down.
ATGGCTTTGTTCACTCTGAGTTATAAATAGACTGGGACTATCTGTCTCTCCAACTAGACTGTTTGTTGAGGATTATGTCTTGTTCTCCTACATATACTAATAAACGAAAAATAACACGTTTTTACAGGATGTGTATGGAATGCTACTTTATGTATAAAAAGGGGGGGAGAGATGCAATACACTTATTAGGTGGTTAAAAATCAAGCTGACAATGCCAAGTGCTGACGAAGACGTGGAACAATTGTAATATCTCATCCACTGCTCACAGGAATGCAAGGTCATATGGCTACTCTAGAAAATAAGGTTGGCAATTTCTTATAAAGTCAAACCTACCCTTACTGTGTGGCCCAGCCAACCCACTCCTAGGCATTCATCCCAGAGAAATGAAAACATACTGTCCACACAAACACCTGTACATGAATGTTTATAGCAGCTTTATTCGTCATCTCCAAGACCTAGAGATGTTCCTGAACCCAATGTCCCCGCACTGGTGAATGGATAAACAGATTGTAGTCCATTCACATAATGGAATGCTACTCAGTAACAAAAAAGAGCTAATTCCTGATACACACAACAACATGGATGAATGTCCAAAGCATTATGCTGAGTGAAAGAAGCCAGACACAGAAAGCTGCACACCGTGTAATTCCATTTAAATGCCGTTCTGGAAAAGGCAAAACTATAATGATAGAGATCAGATCAGCAGTTACCAGGGATTAGGGGAGGGGATACACTACACAGGGGGCATGAGGGAACTTTGGGGGTGATGGAACCGTTCTGTATCTTGATTATGGCATTGGATACACCACTGTGCCTTTGTCAAAATTTATAGAACCGCACATCTGAAAATACAGATATTACTGTGCATCAATTATACTTCAATGTACCTGACGTTTTAAAAAAACTCTTAAAAAGAGTTTTAAAGAGGGCGTCTGGGGGGCTCAGTCGGTGAAGCATCTGCCTTCAGCTCAGGTCGTGATCTCGAGATCCTGGGATCAAGCCCCAGCCCCCCATTGGGCTCCCTGCTCAGCAGGGAGTCTGCTTCTCTCTCTTTCTCTCTCTGCCCCTCCCCCTGCCCCGTGTTCCTGCTCTCGCTCTCTCACGTAAATAACATCCTTTTTTTAAAACAAGGTCTTAAAAAGGTGTGTGTGTGTGGTGGGAGAGAAAGATGTATGAGCTTCAATATTCATGAAGGACCTCTGGAAAGGGATAGAGAAGAGAATGTACAATTGACAAGAGCTTCAGTCTTGAAGCTGGTGGACCAGGGTCTGCATCCCAGCTCCAACCTCTCCTCACTGGCAGGGCCCTTCCCCTCTCTGAGCCTCCTGCCATGTCTGTAAAACCAGTACTTATCTTTTTAAATTTAATTTTATTTATTTATTTATGAGAGATACAGAGAGAAAAGCAGATACATAGGCAGAGGGAGAAGCAGGCCCCCTGTGGGGAGCCCAGGACCCCGGGATCACGATCTGAGCCGAAGGCACACGCTCAACCACTGAGCCACCCACATGCCCAAAACCAATACTTATCATATCCAATCTAGAGCCTAGATGAATTGGAAAGAGAATCTCAGAATTCTAGGGGTAAAGGCATTCTCTGCTCTCCTGAAAGTATGAGGCCCCCCGAGAAGACAATAACAGGGTGGGGAATAGTCGGGGGCATGAGTTTTAGAGCCAAGACCCAGGGCTCTGTTCAAATTCCAGCTCTGCTGCTTGCTCTCCAGGTGGCCTTGGACTCGTTAGTCTCTCTGAGCCTCAGTTTCCTCATCTGTAAAATGAGGACAACAATTGTCGCTATCTTATGGGGTTGCCCCAAAGCCTCAGGAATATTTGGCAAGTAGATAATTTGACTTGGAGCCTGGCACAAAGTAAAAGCTTGAGGGGAAAGAGAAAGAAAGGAAGATTTCCCTGTTTGACCTATTTTTGGCCTGAATGACCAGACCTTTTGCTGCTGTGTCTCTTACCCGTCCCCTCCACCCTTGATCATTCTCCCGACACATTCATCAGGGCCTGTTTCTCCTCAACCCCTGTACTCCCACCCTGGATTTTTTCCTTTTTTTTTTTTTTTAATTTTTTTTTTTTTTACAGTGACTGTTCCTGCAGCCTGATACTCGTCCTTTATTTTCCTCCCTGCCACATCCTTCTCACCATTCAGGCCTCAGTTCAAGGGGCCCCATCCCAGAGAGACTTTCCCCAACCATCCTGGCTAATGTGTCCCTCTTACCAGCCACTCACATACTACCATGGGGCCAGTAAATAACTGCCATGGATTCAAATAAGCTGCTGTTCTTTTTATAAATAAAGTTTTATTTGTACACAGTCACACCCACATTCATTTATGTATTCTTCAAGGCTGCCTTTGAGCTACAGCAACAAAATGGAATAGCCTGCAAAGCTGAAAATGTTTACTTTCTGGCCCTTGACACAAACTCCTGCTCTGTCCCCCTAATCTATTATCTTCATAGCAGTCATTGCTGTGTGAGGTTATCTTGTTCCTTTATTTATTTACTTGCTTATTGTCTGTCTTCTGCACTAATAGAGGACAAAAAAACACATCAGCTTGGTTCCCTGCTGTATTCTCACATAGCACATAGCAGGCATTCAAAAATATTTTTTTGTGGAGTTCATGAATTCATAAAGTAATCTTGGAGTGTGTGTATCTGGCTATGTCTTTCTAGAATGTTCTGGGAGAAAGAGACCTAAGAAATCCTTTAAACAAACTCTCGTTGTAAAGAAGGGAGGCCATGGGCAGTCTGGGTGGCTCAGTGGTTTAGCACTACCTTTGGCCCAGGGTGTGATCCTGGAGGCCTAGGATGGAGTCCTGCGTCGGGCTCCCTGCATGGAGCCTGCTTCTGACTCTTTCTCTCTCTGTTCTCATGAATAAATAAATAAAATATAAAAAAAAGAGGGGGGGCAGACACAGTGTATATAGTGCATACCCTCACGGAGAACGGTGATCCTTGGACTGAGAGGAGAATCCTAGGGTCTAAGGATCATCTTGGTACTACTAAGCCCACCTCTCTGTGGCAGAGATGGGAAACACAGGATGATGAAATGCAATGCATGATCCTGACTTGGAACCCAGCTTAGGGTATTGGGACAGTAGGACAGTATTGGGATGACTGGTGAAACTGGAATGTGGGCCAGGGATTAGAAAGTAGTGTTGTAACAATTTTAACTTCTCAGTTGGTCATTAAATTAGGGTTCCATAGAAGACTGTCCTTGATCTTGGGGGATGTGTGCTGAAGTATTTAGGAATGAAGGGGCAGTTATGTTTGCAACTTACAGGATTGGGACAGATACAAAGATATATGCAAAGAAATAGACAAAAATAAAGCAAATGTGGCAAAATGTTAACAATGGGTGGGTGGATCTAGGTAAAGATGACATGAAGTTGATTCTTGCAACTTTCCTGAGGGTTGGATTTTTCTTTTTTATAATAAAATGGGGGCAGCCTGGGTGGCTCGGCGGTTTAGCACCTGCCTTCACGCCCAGGTCGTGATCCCGGGGTCATGGGATCGAGTCCCACATCGGCTCCCTGCATGGAGCCTGCTTCTCCCTCTGCCTGTGTCTCTGCCTCTCTCTCTCCCCCCCCCCCCGTGTCTCTCATGGATAAATAAATAAATAAATAAATAAATCTTTTTAAAAAGTAATAAAATGGTTAGGGGCCCCTGGGTGGCTCAGTTGGTTAAGCGTCTAATTTTTTATTTCGGTTCAGATCCTGATCTCAGGGTCATTATATCGAGCCCCAAATCAGGCACTGTGCCCAGTGAGGAGTGTGTTTGAGATTCTCTCTCTCCCTCTGCCCCTCTTCCCTGTGCACTCACACACACTCTCTCTCTCTTTATCTCCCTCAAATAAATATTTTTTAAAAATAAAAAATAAATAAAATGGCTAAAAGAAAAATGAGGGAAATAAATAAACAAGACAGCCCATTTCCAGGTTGCTTTCCCACGTATTCTTCTCCCCTTTGTAGCAAGCTCCCCGTTCCTCCTTTGGAACTGTGAAGCCATAACTGGCCTCTGAGTGGGAAGCAGAATGTAGGAGTTAGAGTGTTTCAGATGAGCTCACTAGAATGACACACTTGACAGTAGACTTGTTGTGTACTATTATGTGTCAGAAATCCATATAGCTTCTGCACCCACTCCCCATGGGTTTGACTGAAGTTTTTCCCAGTGCATCAATGGAATTAACCCTTGGATTGAGCCTATTTGTTGACAATGCTAGGTGTCTCATCTGATGCCCCCGGTTCCATGGGTGATATTCAGACAGCTCATTCGTGAGTTCAAATTCCACAAAATGAACAGCCCCTTTAGGGGACTTCCATACTGGGGAGAACACAAGCTAGGACACAAATCCCTCTATTGCCACAATACCATATCTGAATATATACTTTCATGTCTTCACTCTCCCTAGTGACAAGCTTTATTGTTGAATTCAGGTATGTGTCACCCACCCCATGTCTAATACAGCAAAAGCTAGTTGATTAAGTAAAGGGGTGGAATGTCTCAGAAAATAATAATAGCTTCATTATTGGAAAACTTACCATGTCTGGTCATTATTTCTAGTGCCATGCCAAGCTGCACTAGAGAGCCTGAGACAAAGGGAAAAATCAGTAATACGAATCCTATCTTTCTTTAAAATGTTGAAAGTTTATTCATTGCAGATGTTTTACATCAATTTTGATTCCTTAAGACATTACATTGAAATATGATTTGTCTTGATTACTGAGTGTTTTGGGGTACCTTCTTAAATTTTGAACCTGTAGCAGTTACCTTCCTTATCCTAGTCCTGGCCCACATTATTTATTTCTAACATCTGTCCATACCATATCATTTAATTCCTCATCGCAATGCTCTGAGAAGGTGCTACCACTATCACTACTTCATAGGTGAGGAAATTGAAGCACAGAGAGGTTCCCAAAGTCCAAAGCCCCATAGCAGGAAGGAGAAATATAAGGATTTGAACTCAGGGTTGTATGTTTTAAGACTCAGAGCCTGCTCAGTAAAACAAAACAATAAACTAAGTTACGAAGTGGGTTTTGAGCTGAAGAATCAAAAGATCTAATCTTGAGACTCACCTCTCCCTCAGGCTCCTCTGAGCTCTCCACTCCCTCAGACCTCAGTTTCCCTATCTGCAACTGAACTTAAATATTCTGCTTTTTCCCCAACTCAGTTTACTAGTTTTCTCTCTCCTGATCCAGCAATAGCACAAGGTGGAGACGGGAAGAAGCAGGTACCAGCCAGGGCTTCTGGGCAGAGCTTGATGTGGGAGACCCAGGAGGGGTTTGGGCTGAATGGGGAGACCCACAGTGAGTGCTCCTCCCCACTCCGGAAAACCCCCAACCCAGTTTTTGGGCAGATGCCAGACTTTTATTCTGAAGCCGAGACCACAGCCTATGAGGTAATCTTTGGAGATGCATTCCAGGCGGAGTCCCATTGGCCGTCTTGTGAAGCCCCTCCTCGGGTTCCCGGGGCCCCGCCTTCCCCAAAGCCCATAAAAGTACACGTCCCTGCCTCGGCAGACACTGGTCACCTGCATTTGCCCACAAGATTGGAAGCAGGTGAGGCATACGGAGGAAAGGCCACTGCCCCGTGGGGGAGGGGCGGTCTGAGGGACCAGGGACCCGGGGGATGGGGCTGGTTTGCAGATCAGCTCATGGACATCTTCCAAGAAAGTGACAAAGACGGTAAAGTCGACGGTCTGGAAAGCAGAGACTGACCGGGCTGACTACCTGGGAGGTAAGTCCGGAGACAGCCACGAGGTGGGGAGCAGGTATGAGTCCTGGTTGCGACCTCTCCATGGCTCCCCTACAGCCATTCTGAAGCGCCCCGGGAAGAGAATCGAAAGGTAAAGAAATCTGGGGGAGGGGGAGAGTTCAGAGCAACAGAGAACAGAGGGGAGTGGGGTGAGCCGAGGGAGGAGAGGGAAGCAAGTCAAGTTTTCTTCAGCACCGATGCTGAGGACAGTTCTCCGACCTCCGCGGAAGGAAATTGCTATTTATTTCAGCACCGAGACTCCGGACAGCGCCTCTCGGGGGTCCAGGGAGGGGACCGCGATCTGCTTCAGCACCACGGCTCCGGACAGCTTCCCGCGGGGTTCCCGGCCGGCTTCGTTTCAGCACCAGGGAGCGGACAGCTCCCCCCTGGTAACCGGGGAGGCCTGGCACCCTGACGGGGGAACAGAGGGTGGTCTGAGTCGTCTGACACTTCTGGAGACTTGCCCCTTGTTTAATGGATATTCCAACGAATTGTTTTCTAGATGAGCAGGTGACATGAAACCGCACACATAAATCTATCATTCCCAACAGGTGAGATGGCCAGTCTGTAGGACTGTGGGGGAACGCGCGCCTGCCAAGATGACGTTGCCGTGCTCTTTCCAGACTTCTGTAAGAAGCGTTGTGCCAACGTTTTATACACACCACATGCTATCTTTAACCCTAGGACATGGGTATTACGCCCAGGTGACACTTGAGGAAACTGAGACTCAGAGAGTGGCAGGGATATAATTAGCCCAAGGGTGAATAGAAGCTGCAAGTCAACCCCACATCTGTCCAACTCCAAATCCCATGTTTCTGACATGCCGGGGGGGGGAAGTTGGGCCCTTAGGGATCAGACCCTCTCTCCAGGAGGACCGGGAATGGAAAAGAGGAGGTAGTGGAGAAGCAGGAAGCCCAGATGTTATGGCTTGGCTCAGGTGAGGGGTAAGAGCTGGTGGGGGGATCTCGGATGTCGGGTAGAGGGTGGCGAAGAAGACTGGAGTGGTTGTGGTCTAGTGCTGTGTGGAAGACTAGTGATTTTGTTGTTCTGATGTACTATGACAACAAGTCACAGCTTCCTCATAGCGTGGACTCCCGTCGGCCTCTGCCTGAGATGGACAAGCAAGTGTGGGGGACAAGGGATCAGAGAAGAATCACTTACATCCAGGGGGAGGGCTGGCTAATTCCACAGGACAAGGATAAGGGAGGGAATAAAACAGGGGCATGCACCCCAGAAATATACAGCAATGTGCCATATATGGTATCGGCCATGTCACCGTACACCACCCCGCCCCCCAGACCAGGAAATACAAAGTATCTGACTCTGAACCCAGGGTCCATGACTATCTTACTACACTTTACTGGGGAAATCAATGAAGGAATAGTATTTGAAGCGCTCCCTAGGCTGGAAGTCTTTGTGGAGACTTCTCAATAACATTTCCCAGGAATGGTATTTTCTCTCCCTCATCCTGCCATCTGTTCCATGGGCCAGTTATAAGACAAGGGTAAATTTGTGCCTGGTAGGTGAGTAGTGGCCTCAACAAGACTCACCCCCAATTCCCTGTGATACCTAATCAAGTCACAGACACCACCACAAGCTCATTGTACCCTCAGCGCCTTTGCCTAAGTCCCTCAGCTTGGAAAGCTCTGCCCCCCACAGCAACCCACGGCTTATCCAAGTTTCTTGTCACCGAGGGAAGTTTTCCTTGTTGCCTCACACCCCTCCCCAGATCAAGCCTATATTATACATTCTTACAGACCTGGGATATCTTCTCTCCAGCATTGCAATTATTTTTTGTGTTATCTGTCTGCAGGATCCTCTGTGTCCCCATTACACTGTGAACTCTATGAAGGCAGTGATTATGTTTGTATTTTCACTGCTCTGTCCCCAGCACCCAGTTCAGGACCTGGCACACAGCAGGTGCTCAATAAACATTTGTTGAATCAATAAAGGCATCAAAGACTAAACCAATACATCAATAAGTGAATTGATGGCTTCAGCACACGCCTAAAGATCCTGCTTTTCCTTGGTCTCCCCCACAGAGATACCATAGGGTGATGGTTGCTGCAGGTGTTTATTGGGGAGTATAATTAAATTTGTGGACACTCAAGGGCCAGCCAGCCAACTAATAGCCCCAGGAGAGAGCCAGGCTCATTTAATTAGCAATTACAAGGCATTGATTCCTCATTAGCTCCGGCAACCCCTGTCTCCCTCTTCAGCCTCAGACAAATGAAATCTTTCTCTCTCCCAGGAGTACTGCCTCAGTGGGTCCATTAACAAGCAGAGAAAATACGATTACAAGACACCTAAATGCCAGAGGCGCTTCATGAATGGGGTGGGGAGAGGGGGTTCAATGTCTGGGTTAAGGCTAATTGTGAGAGATTTTCTGGTATATTTAGAATCACCCTCTGGGAATGGGAGAGCTTTTGGATAGGAAAAGACACCCGGATACTGCCCTCCTCCAAATTAGGGACCCCAATGAAAGAGAAAATTCTGCCCTGGTAGTTCTGTGAATGTCTTCCCCTGAGTGTCTCACACTTACTCCAAATTAATAATTCCAAGGCAGCCCGGGTGGCTCAGCAGTTTAGCGCCGCCTTCAGCCCAGGGTGTGATCCTGGAGGCCCAGGATGGAGTCCCACGTCGGGCTCCCTGCATGGAGCCTGTTTCTCCCTCTGCCTGTGCCTGTGCCTGTGCCTCTCTCTGTGTGTGTCTTTCATGATTAAATAAATAAAAATCTTTAAAAAATTAATAATTCAAAACTGAACACCCAATGCACCCAACCAGCAGTATGCCCCTCCATCAGTCTTTGCATCAGCGTGGCAGCCTCTCTACATTCCAGAGATATAGAGATCCACCTTCCTTTCTCCTATTCACCAATCCTCCCCAAATTCCCTCAGGATAAATCATCCTGGTTAAATCCACCCTCTTCTCCAGCTCCCTGCCTCCAGTACTGTCTAGTTACCTTGTGCTCTCTTCCTTCCTCCCCCAAAACACACACAGCCAACTCTCTTTCCACATACATTAAGGAGTCTTCTAGAACACAAATCTGATCAAGTCCCAGTTTTGCTTTCAACCCTTCCAAGACTCCCATTGCCTGCAGGATAAAATCCAAATATCCTCACACAGCCTGCATGATCTGGTGCTTCCCTGCTGAGAATAATTGCCTGTCATTTTCCTGCCAGGTACACCAAACAGCTAGCCCACCCAAGACCACCTCTTACTTGGGTTCTCCAACTTTAATATGAGGATGATTAATGATTCCCCTGGGAAGCTCACAGAGAATGCAGATTCCTAAGACTCTCCCAATTTCAATCAGCAGAGGTGAAAGAGATCCAGAAATCTGCATTTTGATCAGTTGCTCCCCTGATTCTCAGGGAATTCTTCCTTTGATTAAAAAGAGACCCCACCAGGAACACCTGGCTGGCTCTGTCAGGTCTACTCTGGATTTCACCTCTGGATTTTGACCTACTCTCCAAAGCCTACTCTGGATTTCAGCTCAGATCATGATCTTAAGGTTGTTAGATCGAGCTCCACATCAGGCTCCCTGCTCAGTGGGGAGTCTGCTTGAGATTCTCTTCCTCTGCTTGTGTTCTCTCTCTCTCTCTCTCAAATAAATAATTTTTTATAGATTTATTTATTTTTTTATGATAGACATAGAGAGAGACAGAGACAGAGACAGAGACACAGGAGGAGGGAGAAGCAGGCTCCATGCCAGGAGCCTGACGTGGGACCCGATCCCGGGACCCCAGGATCGTGCCCTGGGCCAAAGGCAGGCGCTAAACTGCGAGCCACCCAGAGATCCCCTCAAATAAATATATTTTTAAAAAGACCCCACTAACCTTTGATATCCCCCCGAAGACTCTGGGGAGACACCTCAGTTAATCTCAGTAGTTTAGTCTTCAGAAGGAGGGGGTACCCTCATGCCAGCTAAATGCTAATACCCAACAAGTATTCTGTTGAAATATAAATGCCCCATTATCTTCACCAGACAGAGAAGTATGGAGGCCATATGCACCTATAAACATGAACCAGCACCCACAGAGTTGCTTGTGGATGCATGAACTCAAGGTACAGCTCATTGAGCTGTATTATATTTTATCAGTGTCTACTTATCTTCATTTGAGAACCCATGGAAATAGAGCCTGAGACAGTATGGTTTATTAGGAAGGCGGTTCTAGAGAGTAAGAATCAAGGGACCAGAGAATGAGGCAAAGAAGCAGAGAAAGCTGATATACAGGGGTGTACTACCGTTACTCAGATAGACTCAAAATAACAGTGCTTAGATAAAATGGAAATAGATTTTTCCCGTTTGGTTCAGCAATTCCATGCCTACATTTACATAGAAGAGAAATGAATATGTATATCCACAGAATGCATTTTACAGAAACACCCTCAATAGCTTTATTCGTAATAACTAACTGGTGAGTGGATAAACAATGGTATGTCCACCCCATGGGCTACTCATGGTGCGGGGGTGGGGGGGAATAAACCAATGATACAAACAGAAGCATAGAAGACTAGAAAAGTCATGCTGAACAAAAGAAGTTTGAACACATTTCCATTTAAATGATACTGAATAATGGGCAAAACTAATCTATATTGGCAGAAATCAGAACATTGGGCCAGGGGTGCCTGGCAGGCTCAGTTGATAGAGCATGCAATTCTTGATCTCGGAGTCATGAGCTTGAGCCCCCACGTTAGGCATAGAGATTACCTCCAAAAAATAGTTGGAGAATTGAGTGCAGGTATGAAATGCCTCAGAGACTCTTGGGAAGCATAGGAGACCCTGCCTTTGAAGCACCCTGTGGGTTAAAAATTAAAATAAGCCAACTTTTGGCACATGGCCACTTCTTGGCATTATAATAAGTTTTGGAGAGCACCTGGCAAAGATGGTACAAAAAAAAAAATTTCTAGTCCTGTGATGGGATTAGAGACCTTTTCATGGATCAGTGGGGGAGGGAGGAAGAATGTCGAGCAAGGACATTGGGCAAGACCTTCCCGCTCCCACTCAGCTGCCCTATCTGTAAAAGTGGTGATGATTATGGCTCCTGTCTTCAGGCTGTTGGATCAAGGAGTTGAGTGTGTTAATGCATGGCACCATGCCTGGTACGTAGTAAGTGCTCAATAAATTACAATGAAGACAATGGCAACAACAACAACAGGTTAATTCGGTGGGTAGATAGGAAGAGAAGTATAAACATGGATAAATAGTGGATTGATAGATGGAAAAGGAAGAAGGAGAGGTAAGCGAGAGGGACCCCTTTCTGAGCCCCAGGCCAGAGGCCCATCAGAGTTCCTCTTGAGCAGCTGATGAAATCCACACCTGGACCACTTCCCTATCAGCTCTCATATTCATGGGACACTGAGCACCTGCTCTGATTGCCCCAGGGTTGGGAACCAGGTAACTAGGGACAGCCCATTGTCCAGGAGCCCAGGAAATCATTGAAATTAGCCAATCCCAAGAAGTCTTGGAAACTTAACTAACCCCATGCAGTTTTCTACACATAAGCTGCCCCTATAGTTCCAGCTTCCTGTCCACCTGCCCCCTCAGTGCATGCCCTGTATCCTTCTCTTATATGGAACTCCAAGTAGCAAAGTGTTCTACTTTTCATCTCCCCAAGTGTCACTGTGTTGCATCGGACCATCAAAATAAATCTTGTAAAACAAATGCACATAACATAAAACTTGCATTTTAACCATTTTAAAGTGACAATTCAGTGACATGCAGTACATTCACAATGTTCTGAAACCATCACCACTACCTATTTCCAGAACATTCTATCACCTCAAAAGGAACATCATCCCATTAAGCAATCACTTCCCATGCTCCTTCCCCTCATCTCCTGACAACCACTAATCTGTTTTGTCTCTATAAATTTGCCTATTCTGAATATTTCTTTTTTAAAAAATATTTTATTTATTTATTCATGAGAGACAGAGAGAGAGCAAGAGGCAGAGACACAGGCAGAGACACAGGCAGAGGGAGAAGCAGGCTCCATGCAGGGAGCCCGATGTGGGACTCGATCCTGGGACTCCAGGGTCAGGCCCTGGGCCAAAGGCAGGCACTAAACCACTGAGCCACCCAGGGATCCCCTATTCTGAATATTTCATATAAATAGCATAAATATGCTCTGTAGTCTGTTGTGCTTGGCTTCTCTCACTGAGCACAATGTTTCCTTATTCATCTGTATTGTGCCAAAAGTTAGTGCTTCTATCCTTTTTTATGGCCAAATAATATTCCACTGCAAAAATATACTACATTTCCTTTATCCAGACACTGTTTTAACAACTTTAGGTGCAATACCTCCTATGAAGTAAATACAATTATCATAATCCATCTTTTAGGAGAGGAAACCTAAGGCCAGCGAGGAATGAGTTCCTGATGGCTGCACAGCCAGTGGGTGGCAAAGCCCGGATTTGAATGTGCGCAGTTTGTAGCCAGGGTCTGCATGTTGAGCCATTACCTTACGCCCCTTTCATAGTCCGGTACTTGGAGACAGTGTGGCCACTGTGGCATGTCCCTCTGTCTTTCCCATAGAGGGGATGTTGAGATGCAAACAGAAGCCGACTTGTGGTCACACCAAGAGTCATCTGCAGCCAGAGCTGGGGAGGGATGGTGAGGGCAGGACTCAGAAGCCTGCTTTTCCTCTTGGCCCAGAGGGTGGTTGCCTCCCACCAGGGAGGGCGGGGGTCCAACCAGGGAGAGAGTTGATTACATCCCGTACCTTAATGGGTCCTTCAAAAGAGAGCGGCTTAGGTTTCCATGACAACAGGCAGGCAGCATCACAAGGAGATGGCTGAGTTTCCTCCCCTGACCCACATCTGGCTCTGGAATCTGTTCCCTTCCATTCCTGCCTTTCTGGATCCTAGGAGCCTAGCCTGTGCCCAATCCAGAGCAGAGAGGGCAGCTGTGTGGGTGGGCAGCACTCACACCTGCTGGGACACTCAGAGCTCCTGCTCTAGCCTGGCAAGGGAGGGATGGACAGAAGCAGCACATGCCAGGCCCAGGTGCAAAGCGAGGCAGGAGGGGCAGGCGACAGAGAGGGCAACGCAGGGGCCTTGATGCCATTCCCAGTCACATGTCTAGCCAGCCAAGGAGACATGTCTAGCCAGCCATGGAGAAAGCTCTGAGATGGAAATTGTTAACAGGCCGGGACAGGGCGAGACCTTTTAACTGACAGTGACCAGACAGGTCATAGAATATGCTCCTCAGGGCAGAGGAGAGATTTAATAGACAGCAGGAAGCAGTTGTAGCCCACCTGGTTCAGACTCAGCAATAAAGCCAGTCATTGAGGAAAGAAAGCAGAGGCCTCGTGAATGTTCCTGCTTCCAGGGAGAGAAACCATGGAGGAAGCTACTGAAATGACGGAAAGTATTGGAATCTGCACAGCGAAGCCCATGATAAGGCTCAGCAGTGTCAAATTTCCCAATTTTGATCATTGAACTATGGTTCTGTAAGAGAATGTTCTTGTTCTTAGGAAATGTCCACCAGAGTACTTAAGAGTAAAGGTGGTCAAGACCCCAACCTACTGACTCAAATAGGTATATTTAAGTATATATATACATATAGTGTGTATATATGTATGTGTATGAATGCATTATGTTTTATTTTGCCACATAAATCTTTTAAATCTTTTTAAAAAAGATTTTATTTATTTATTCACGAGAGACACAGAGAGAGGGGCAGAGACACAGGCAGAGGGAGAAGCAGGCCTCCTGCAAGGAGCCTAATGCAGGACTCAATCCCAGGACCCTGGGATCACAACCTGAGCCAAGGCAGATGCTCAACCACTGAGCCGTCCAGGCGTCCCTCACATTTATTTATAATATACTTTATACGCTATGCATTATTTTATATATTTTATACAGTTATGTAATGTATTATTTATAACACCTACATTTTGTTATAAATTATAATATAAATATGTATCATATTATATATTCATGTATCATATTTATATATGTAGATAATTATATAATTAAACTACACAATAGTATAGATGTATACTATTAGAGAGCAGAGAGAGAAATAAAGCAAAAGTGACAAAGTGTCAACAATTGAGGAATCCAGGTAAAGGATATGCAAAAACACTTTGGCTCTTCTTGCAACTTTTCTATAATCTTAAAATTATATCAAAATAAGAATTTTTTTATTTATTCATGAGAGACAGAGAGAGGCAGAGATATAGACAGAGGGAGAAGCAGACTCCTTGCAGGGAGCCAATGCAGGACTCGATCCCAGGACCCCGGGGTCACGACCTGAGCCAAAGGTAGATGCTCAACTGCTGAGCCACCCAGGCTTCCCCAAAATAAGAATTTATAAACAATGGAAGGTTGGTTTAACATTTGTAAATCAATCCATGTCATTTGCTATAATAAGAATCCAAAGAAAACCACATGATCATCTCAAGAAATGCAGAAAGAGCATTTGACAAAATCTAGCATCTATTCTTAATTTTTTTTTTTTTACAGTCTCAGGATAAGAGTAATAGAGGGGAATTTTCTTGACCCAACAGAAGACACTTACGAAAACCCACGGTGAGCAGCATACGTCATGGCACAAGATTGGCTGCTTTCCCCTGAGACTGGGAATAAAGCCGGCCTGTCTACTCCCATCATTCTTTTTTTTTTGACCTGAGCCAAAGGCAGACGCTTAACTGCTGAGCCACCCAGGTGTCCCTACTCCCATCGTTCCTGTCCAGTGTGCTGGAGGCTGTAGCCAGGGCACTGAGAAAAGGAAACAAAGCCATCTACTTTGGAAGGAAGTGAAAAAAAAAAAGTCTTTTTTCATGGATGACATGATTGTGCAGTTTACACATGCATAGTTTATTATATACCAAGTTTACCTCAATAAAGCTATTGTTGGGGCACCTGGGGGGCTCAGCGGTTGAGCATTTGCCTTCGGCGCAGGTCATGGTCCCGGGGTCCTGGGATCAAGTCCCTCATCAGGCTCCCTGTGGGAAGCTTGCTTCTCTCTCTGCCTGTGTCTCTGCCTCTCTGTGTCTCTCATGAATAAATAAATAAAATCTTTAAAAAAATAAAAAATGAAACTTTTTTCTTTTAAAATCACAGATACAGGAAAACAGGTGGTTCCTTAAAATTTAAACATAGAATTAGCATGTGATCGAGCAAGTCCGCACCTAGGTTTATACCCAAAATAATTGAAAATAGGGACTCAAACACTCATATACTAAATTTCATTGCAGCACTGGTCATAATAGGCAGAAGGTAGAAACAACCCAAATGTCCGTCAACAGATGAATGGATAAACCAAAAGTGGTCCATCCTTAAACTGGAATATTATTCAGCCATGAAAACCCAGGAAGCACTGAAACAACCTGATACAATGTAGAGGAACCTTAGAAGCATGATAGTCAGGGAGGGAAGCCAGACACAAAAAGCCACAAGGTGGGTGATTCCATTTACATGAATCTTCCAGAAGGGCCAAATCCAGAGAAGTGGGATGGGGACGGGGTTTCCTTTTGGGCTGATGGAAATATTTTGGATCTAGACAGAGATGGTGGTTGCACAACATTGAGAATGTTCTAAGCGCCACTGAACAGGTACCTTTCAAGATGGTTGTTTTAATGTTTCATTATCTGCTTTAACATGGTAACTTAGGGGCATCTGGGTGACTCAGTGGTTAAGCATCTGCCTTTGGCTCAGGGCACGATCCCATGATCCCGGGGTCCTGGGACCGAGTCCCACATCGGGCTCCCTGCAGGGAGCCTGCTTCTCCCTCAGCCTATGTCTCTGCCTCTCTCTGTGTGTCTCTCATGAATAAATAAAATCTCTTAAAAAATGGGTAATTTATTTCAATTTAAAAAGTTACAGGGATCCCTGGGTGGCGCAGCGGTTTGGCGCCTGCCTTTGGCCCAGGGCGCGATCCTGGAGACCTGGGATCGAATCCCACATCAGGCTCCTGGTGGATGGAGCCTGCTTCTCCCTCTGCCTATGTCTCTGCCTCTCTCTCTCTCTCTCCCCGTGACTATCATAAATAAATAAAAAATTAAAAAAAAAAAGTTACAGACACACAAAAAAGTTTCTCTCTTACTTGTTATCATAAGGAAGCATGCACTCCTGCTACTCAATAACATTTCTGCTAGAGACTTGAGGAGGGCTGGAGGGTCAATTATTTATTAATATTTTTTTAAAGATTTATTTATGTATTTATGAATTTATTATAGATACAGAGAGAGAGAGAGGCAGAGACACAGGAGGAGGGAGAAGCAGGCTCCATGCCGGGAGCCCGACGCGGGACTCGATCCCAGGACTCCAGAATCGCACCCTGGGCCAAAGGCAGGCACCAAACCACTGAGCCATCCAGGGATCCCCTATTTCTTAATATTTTAAAAAAGATTTTATTTATTTATTCATGAGAGACACAGAGGCAGAGACACAGGCAGAGGGAGAAGCAGGCTCCCTGCAGGGAACCCGATGTGTGACTCAATCCCAGGACCCCTGGGATTTTTTTTTTCTTAATTTTTAACTTTTTTAGGGAGAAAGCACACGAGAGCATGCTCATGCAAGTAGGGGGAGAGGCAGAGGGAGAGAGAGAATCTTAAGCAGACTCCACACCCAGCAGGGATCCCAACACAGGGCTTGATCTCACGCCTCTGAGATCATGAGCTGAGCTGAAATCAAGAGTCAGACACGTCACCAACTGAGCCACCCAGGCACCCCCGGAGGGGCGTTTCTTAAGGCCCTTGATAAGAAAGGGAAAACACATGTATCATTAGATGCCGCTGACGTCCAGCATCTCCTCTCGGAGAAGCGGTAACTAAAGTGTCTCTGGCGGATAACTCACTCCTGCTTCTTTCTCCAACCCCCAAGTATGTGTGAGTGTAGGGGTGTCTTCACAGTTCACGGTCCTGCAATAAAAAAAGACCCCTCACCCACAGCTACGGAGGCGCTGTGTGAACGGTGTCTAGCTACCACTCGCCCATGTCTTATCTTGAGGGAAAAACTAAGAGGTCTTTGTTGAAATGCCCTTTTCATTGACGTGTTTAGCTCAGAATCCCTCACCTGTTGCTGCAAAAAGAACCAATTGCATAACTAATTTAGGGGATCTGAAAGAGCAGGGAGTGACCCCTCATCTTTGTAGGAGATTTCCCCTAAAAATATGGTCTTGTAGGCGTGGGGCGATTTGAGGAGGCGCTGACTGGGCGGCGTCTACCTTGTGGTCCGTCCTCTGGGTCTCTGCTCGAGGGTGTGCTTTCAAAACATCCTTAAACTTTCTCGGACATCCCTCCCCCATTGGATTTCCCTTCCCTTGAGAGGATGGCATCTGATTCCCTCCCCTCGATGCGGGCCAGACTTAGCAGCTGCCTCCCAGCGAGGAGAGCAGGCTGGAAGCGACACCGTGTGACTTCCAAGGCTGCAGGATATGGCCTGCACACGGTCTCCAGACGCGGTCGCACTGGGCCTTGGGGCTTCTACACACGAATTTTAGGAGGACACGAGGCAGGCCACAGAAGTCCCTGAGCTTGGAGCAGCCTGTTAAGCCAAAAGATGACTTTTTTGTGATGACTCTACATGGAAAATCTGTGTCCCTGAAAGATGCATCTCCCACCTTCCTCTTTCCCTCCCCAGCCAGGGACAGTCTGCCACCCCCTGGGCTCCTGTGTCCCTAAGCACACAGCAGGACTAGAGTTAGTGCCCTCTGCCAGCTTGTGGGCTCTTGATAGGGGCCTGGGCTTGCACACCGGGGTCCCCCAGCTTCCAGCATGTGACCTGCACACAGTAGGGGTCCGGAAGATCAGCAGCTGTGGCCGGAGGCATAGACGGAGAAAAGGCCGTGCTCAGCAACCCGGATGGGTCTACTCCCTTCAGGGACACGTGGAGACTGTTTCTTAGGAACTGAGCCATGGCAGATTTCCCCAGAGGCAGGCATTTCCCCCGGGAGGAGACAGACATAGTAAACAAACTCTTGGGGAACCGTGCGATTCGGGGAGTAATTATAGACATGCAAATTCCAGCCACAAGCTACATTTAACACTGTTCCACTTACTATTGCTGCATCACCAACTGCCCCAGAACGCACAGGCTTGAAATAATCCTCGTTTTCGTCTATCTCACCGATTCTGTAGGTGAGGAATGTGGGCAGGCCTCAGCTGGGGGGGCTTCTTCTATTACATGTGAGTAGTGGCAGCTAGTGGATGATGGGGCTGGAAGGTTCGAGACGGCTTCATTCTTACAGGGGACAGCCAGGAGCAGATGGCCAGAAGGCTGGGCGCTGCTGGGATGGTGGACTGGTGGACGGGGGATGGGGGGGATGGGGGGAGGTGTTTGCTGGCGGCCCATCCAGTCTGACGATCCTCAGGATGTTGACTTCTTTCTTGGCGGCTGGCCTCCCCAGGGCGGGCCGGTCAAGAGAGCCCGGGGAGGCTCCTGCCCTTCCATGCCCTAGCCTCAGAAACCCCCCGCACTATTTCTCCTTTACCCTATAGGTCAAGCAGACACGTGTCCACAGACGTTCAAGGGGTTGGGATATAATCCCCACCTCTTGGTGGGAGAAGGTCAGAGAATGTGGGGGCCGTGTTTTAAAAGTGCCACCACCAGCTATTAACCTAGCAAAGGAGGGGGATGAGGAGAGGGAGGGAGAGACAGGCCTCAGGACAAACCGCCCCTGCTGATTCCTTGACCTTTGACTTCCAGCCTCCAGAATAGGTTTGTCTTCAGCGCCCCTCTCCCCTTGGTCTGTGATATTTTGTATTTTGTTAGGGCAGTCTGCCTTAGCCTATTTGGGCTAACAAAATACCAGGAGCTGGGTAGCTTATAGACAACACATCTCCATTTCTTACAGTTTCCAAGCCTGCATGACTGGGCGAGGGCCCCTTCCTGGCTCATGGACAGCCAACTTCCCAACTTCGCACCGTGCCCTCCTCCACCTGGAGGAAGGGGCAGGGAGCCCTCTGGGGCCCCTCTCAGAAGGGCGCTCATCCCATTCACGGGGCTCCACCCTCCCTCCCAGAGGCCGGGCCTCCTAATACCATTGCCTTTCCAAGTTGGGATTTCAGCATCTGAATGGGGGGCGGGGGTGGCGGGGGGCATTCAGCCAGTAACACAGTACTAGCAAATGAAGATTGTTATTTATATAATTTCCGCACCAGCCTCCCCCACTTACACCAGATTCTGGAGTTAAGAGGTTTTTATCTTTTTTTTTTTTTTTTTTCTGCCATCTGCATCCCAGCTGCTACAACAGGGCCTAACACCCTGGTAATCTCATGAAGTACTTACAGAGTGAATGAATCCGCCTAACCTTTGGCTTTGCTATTTGAGATCTATTATATCTATTTTCACGATTTTCCTGAACCTTTAGAATATTTCCTAATTAATAAGATTTTAAGGAGCACTAGGATGAAAGCCCCCCAGCCTGGTTTGGCGCACCCCTAGTGGTCCCCGTGGCCTCTGTGGCCCTTTGGTGCACCCAGAGCGCGCAGCCGGCGCATGTGGCCGGGTTCCCCGCGTGGCTGCCGCGTGGGCAGCTAAGGAGCACACCTGGCCCCGCCGAGCGCAGCTGGCCCAAGGCTCCAGGTGTGCTTGAGCACCAACCGGGCCAGGCTCGGGCCAGCGAGGGGGACCACAGGCTCTCCCAATGTGGGGGGTTGGCCAGGAGGCAATGTCCTGGCCTGGGCCACAGTCGCCGCCAAATAACAGCCCCTACCCTGTTTTCCGAGGCTGCCTCCCTGGAAGCCTGAGGGCGGCCCACAAAAATCAGAATGAAAGAGGGGCACCTGGGTGGCTCCGTGATTGAGCATCTGCCCTGGGCCCAGGGCGTGATCCCGGGGTCCTGGGATCGAATCCCACATCGGGCTCCCCGCAGGGAGCCTGCTTCTCCTTCTTCCTGTGTCTCTGCCTCTCTCTCTCTCTCTCTCTGTGTCTCTCATGAATAAATAAAATATAAAAAAAATCAGAATGAAAGAGAAGGAGATGGAACGTGCCAGCACCACGGAATCAGCCGTCATTCTTAGGCAGGGTGGTGCCATGGTTAAGACGCGCTTCCTGGAACGATCCCTTTATCCACTCAGCATAATGTGTGGAGCGCCCGACGTGTGCCAGGCACTGTTCTAGAAACACAGAGCATTAAGCATCAACAGACAAAGATCGCTGGTGACAAGGGGAGAAAAGAAAGAGCAAAGTCAGGGGGTCTTGGGGAGAAAGAGTTCCTTGCTGATTTTTATGGTCTGCCCATTTCCGGACCGTAGATCCTCCCACCACGATGATCTCCAGCTCCCCAGGGGGGAGTCGCAGAGCAGGAAACTGGGGAGAGACCATCACGTAGCATTTCCACGCAGAGGCAGGAGGCGCCAGTCACCCGGGGAGCGGGGCTAATGAGCAATATGTAGTAACGAGGAGGTGATGCGTGTTCAGTATTTATCATCTTTGTTTTTACATGATTTGTTAAGTTTTAGGTACCTGTAATTTAATTTTCAGTACTGGCTGCGTTTGACATCTATTGTCAAAAAATCCTGGCGATGTAACGACTCTCGGAAGCCAGGACGTGGGGTCTCCAGCCCAGCCTGGCGGGGAGACTAAGGTCCTCGTCCACGGGTGGGAGCCGGGGCCAGTGAAATCTAAGGTGGCTGTGGGCACGTCCTTACTCTGCTCTGGGGCGAAGCGCAGCTAGGGGAGCTCCGGGACCTGGGGCTCCCCCAATCTCTCTCCTTTCCCATGCCCACATTCTGTTCTTCGACTTTCCTCCGGAGGGTAGAGGAGTCCAAGGTCAGTTCCCCCCATTCCCGGGGTCCCTCCCCCCACCACCAAATGTCACTGCTATCTTGCCCTATTGGTTACCCTCAATCTCATTCAAACTTCAGCCCTTCCTTCTCCCGCTTCTGATTTTCCCTTCAAGTGGGCGAGTTAGTATGCGTTCCCGATGCAGGCCAGAAAATCCAGAACTGCAGGGACTTAGGAAGATAGAATCTGCGACGTGCCTGGACCCCAAGCACAGGACGCTCAGTGAGAGGACCAGACACAAAAGGCCACGTGGTGTGTGGTTCCATTTACATGAAGAGTCTGGAACAGGCATATCTACGGACAGAAAGTGGGTTAGGACATCCTGAACACCTGCCCCCACGTGGACGGTCCCTGAGGACACGGGTTCAGGGAGGGACCCAGACCCAGAAGGACGCCTCCTGCAGGACCCCACTCCCAGGAGGTCCCCAGAGGAGGCCCGTCCACAGAGACAGAGAGGAGGTGGTGGGAACCAGGGGTGGGGCAGGGGGCAGGGGTCCATGCTTCCTGGGGTCTCCCTATGGGGAGATGGAAGGTTCTGGAGATGGTGATGGGGATGGGCGAGGGGCAGGGTGAGTGTGCTTCATGCCCTGAGCTGTGCGCTCAGAAATGGTCAAAAGGTTAATTTTATGTTATATTTTGCTCCAATTAAAAAAAACAATTAAAGAAAACAGAAATATTTGGCTACAAGTATGTAGCTGGCAGGGGGTTTGATGGCAGGGGACTATCTACATAAATCATAACACGTTTCCACACTATGGAACGCTATCCTAAAAAGCCTGCTGGAGCACTGGGTATTATACTATGTGTTGGCAAATCAAATTTAAATAAAAAATAATAATAAATAAATTTAAATTTAAAAAGTAATTTAAAAAAAGAAAGAAAGAATTAAATAAAAGACTGCTGGAAGATCTATGTTATTTGAATATCAGCTCTTCCAGGGCCTAGATTTTTGTTTGTCTTGTTCACTCACACCCCTGATGTCCAGAGAGGCACCTGGCATGTAACGGGCACCTGATAAATGTCCACCAGCAGGAGGACTGTCTGCATAAAACGTGAATGGTAAAATCTTCAAGCTGTAATGCATCGTGCAAAAAAGCAGGTAATGTAACACCTGTATTTTCTTGATCCCCCAAATGACCCCTTTTCCCTTTTCAGGAATCAGGAAAAAAAAAACTGAGCTATATTTCACTTAAAGCCATATGTAGGGGGATCCCTGGGTGGCTCAGCAGTTTAGCGCCTGCCTTCGGCCCAAGGCGTGATCCTGGAGTCCTGGGATCGAGTCCGATGTCGGGTTCCTTACATGGAGTCTCTGCCTCTCTCTCTCTCTCTCTCTGGTCTCTCATGAATAAATAATAAAATAAAATCTTAAAAAAAAAAAAAAGCCATGTGTGTTTTTAGCGTGGTGTGGGGTACTTTTTGGTTTTATGGTTTTGTTTTGGTTTTGGGGTTTTTTTTTTTTGCCCCTGAAGAGCTGTTATTAAATTCTAGGTGTTGTTTTCAACAACCAATGGCAATAAGAATGAGGGAAATTCAGACGTGTGCACCGAACAGGATGCAAGAGAAGAGAAATGCTTCTGGGTTGGGGCACCTGAGTAGCTCCAGCCACAGAGTATGCAACTCTTGATCTCAAGGTTGTGAGTTTGAGTCCCGGGTTAGGTGTAGATATTACCTAAAATAAAATCTTAAAAAAAATGTTTGCAGATCGATCAGAGTTACGTTTCAGGCTAGGGGATATGGTAAAGAATGGTTTTCGCAGTTTTTCGTCTCTCACTTTGCTTGTCTGCATTTCCTGACTTGTTCTTGATTTTTGGGGTTTTTGTCAGTTTTTGTAGAGAATATATAACACTTGTGCAACAAGAAAGACTGTAGAAATGAAGTTCAGTCGATGGCATGAAAGATACCACAGCTTGCTGGCACGTACGGTGCTGTGACTAAGGCCACAGGTTCTGTCTGGAGCTGGAGGGGCTGGGTTCAAATCCCTGTCCCACCCCTTGTGAACCCAGGGACACTCAGAGCTTGCCTTTGCCTCTGGTCCCCACATTTACACATGCCCCCATCTCTAGAAGAAATGCACCCCACCGAGCCTGTGCGAGGGGTTCCGTCCTCACCTCTCCCTCCTTGGAGCTGTGATTTCTTTTCCCTCCTTTATGTGCAGCAATCCAGAAATTCCTGGAACCTCAGGCAGCCATGTGCTGTGTACTGAATGTTGGTGTCCCTCAAGTCCACATGTTGAGGCCCTAACACCGATGGGATGGCTCTTGGTGGTGGGGCCTTTGAAAGGTGGTCAGGGTAGGACGAGGTTACGAGGGTGGGGCCCCCACGGTGGGATTAGTGCCCTTGCCAGGGGACAAAGAGACCAGAGCCCTCTCCTTCACATGAGCACCCAGCGAGAAGGTGACGTCCACGAGCCAGGGAAGGCCTCTCACTGAACCCGGCCACGCTGGCACCCTGATCTCCGGCATCTAGCCTCCAAAACTGTGGGAAATAAATATTCATCCTTCAAGCTACTATGATGATTAATATGAGTCAACTTGGCTGGGCTGTGAGATGCTGAGATCGCATGTAATACAGGTCTCCTGGGCATGTGAGTGAGGGCGTCTCTCGAAGAGACAAGCAGTGGAATCGGTAGCCCGGGTAATCAACACGCCCTCACTAATGAGGGTGGGCCTCACCCAATTTCTTGAGGGTCTGGATAGAACGAAAAGGCGGAGGGAGGGAGAATTTGCTCTCCCTGCTGGAGCGCGGACATCCCTATCTCCCGCTGTCAGCAATCAGAGCTCCTGGTTCTCAGGCCTTTGGCCCCGGACTGAATCACGCCACCAGCTCTCCTGGGCCTCTGGTTTGCAGATGGCCAATCAGAGGACTTCGTGGCCTCCACAATTTTGTGAGCCAATTCCGTGTGTGCGTGTGTGTGTTTGTGTGTGTGTGTGTAGGACATTTACCCTTGGGCTCTATTTCCCTGGGAGCCCTAACACGGCCACCCTGGCTGCGCTCTGTTAGAGCAGCCTGAGCATTTCCCTAAGCTTCCTGGAGAACAATGGTGCCGGGGAGGGCAGCCGGGGAGCACCGGGTCAGGGACGCACACAGGAAGGCTTGACGTGTCAGTTGACACCCGAAGAAGGCCCCATAGGTGGAACGGTGTTTCAGGAAGAGGGAACAGCGCATGCAAAACTTGGGAGGTGTGAGAACACTATACACTCCCTTGAACCCTCCTGGCTATGCCAGCATCCTTCCTCTTTCCCACAATTCTCAGTAACCTTGGGGCAGGCAGCAGCAAAGTGCAGGCGGGAGAACTTTGGGGGTCAAGGTCTCACTTGGGGGGTGGGCCTCAGGCTTCCTGGGTGTTGCCCTGTGGGTGCACTCGCCCGGGGGGCCTGGGCTCAGGTGGGCCCCACACTGGGTTTGATGCTCTGCTGGCACCACTGGGGAATTCTTAATTTGGGACAAGGGAAGCCACATCTTCATCGTGCGCGCGATCCTACAAAGGACGCAGCCACAGAAGCTGCCTGGGTTCAAATCCCGAGCCTGCCATTTAACTTGCCCCGTGTCCTCGGACGGAAATCCTCCAAGCCCCCAACCCCAGAGGCTTTGCTCATGAGGACGGCTGGAGAGCTCCTAGGTCAGGTGACCGATCTAAAACAATTTAGGTTTTGCATTTAGGGTGTCGAGGGTTGAAGGCAGGAAAAGTAAATGTTCAGTAGTGTATCAACGAGTGAGTAAGTACAGGTGTGCACGCATATGAATGGCTGCAGGGCGAGCGAGAGAGCGCGGGCGACCGACCCCGAGGGCCACCTGTACCCTCTGCTCCCCTAACGTCCTGGCGCCGCCAGCTCTCCCGCCTCTCCCGAGCGCCCCCTGCCGGCCAGCAGCTCGGCCGCGCCAAACCTAGATCAGCCCGGGCCGTCAACCTCGTTCTCGCCCCTGATTGGCTCCGAGTCGCTCGCGATGCCTTTCGGGGAATGTAGTCTCTCGGCCCGCGCCTGCGCTTCTCGTGGGCCAGAGCCCGGAGGAGCCACAGGAAGTACGTAGGCAAAGTTGCCCGGGTCGCAGAAGTCATCGTGAAAAGCATTGCGCGGCGGGAATTGTAGTCCACGCGTCGCCTGTTTCGGCCTCAATCGTCTCAGTGGGAACGACAATCCCCACCATGCACCGCGCTCCCAGTTCGCCTAGGCTGGCGCGCGCCCTTCTAGGAGTGGTAGTCCTGGCCCTCTCCGTTCGCCCTCTACCCTGCGGAGGAGGCCGGCCCCCCGGGACTACATTTCCCAGCGCGCCCCCCGCTTCGTCCGCGGCGCCCGGCCGCGGCAGCCATTTTGTTCCGCCGGAGAGGCCCCTAAGATGGCGGCGGGGGAGACGGTGAAGGTTGCCGCCTGCCCGTCCGGGCGCTAGCCCGCGCTCTCCGCGTCCCCCGGCGGCCGGCCCATGGCCTGGCGGAAGCCCGGACCATGGACCTCCGCACCGCCGTGTACAACGCCGCCCGCGACGGCAAGCTGCAGCTGCTGCAGAAGCTGCTCAGCGGCCGCAGCCGGGAGGAGCTGGATGAGCTGACGGGCGAGGTGGCGGGCGGGGGGACGCCGCTGCTCATCGCCGCCCGCTACGGCCACCTGGACGTGGTCGAGTACCTGGTGGACCGGTGCGGCGCGAGCGTGGAGGCGGGCGGCTCGGTGCACTTCGACGGCGAGACCATCGAGGGCGCGCCGCCGCTCTGGGCCGCGTCGGCCGCCGGCCACCTGGACGTGGTGCGCAGCCTGCTGCGCCGCGGGGCCTCGGTGAACCGCACCACGCGCACCAACTCCACGCCGCTGCGCGCCGCCTGCTTCGACGGGCACCTGGAGGTGGTGCGCTACCTGGTGGGCGAGCACCAGGCCGACCTGGAGGTGGCCAACCGGCACGGCCACACGTGCCTCATGATCTCCTGTTACAAGGGCCACCGCGAGATCGCCCGCTACCTGCTGGAGCAGGGCGCCCAGGTGAACCGGCGCAGCGCCAAGGGCAACACGGCCCTGCACGACTGCGCCGAGTCTGGCAGCCTGGAGATCCTGCAGCTGCTGCTGGGGTGCAACGCCCGCATGGAGCGCGACGGCTACGGCATGACCCCGCTGCTGGCGGCCAGCGTCACGGGCCACACCAACATCGTGGAGTACCTGATCCAGGAGCAGCCTGCTGGGGACGGGGTGCGGCCGGGGCTGCCCCGGGAGGGCCCCTCCTCCTCCTCCTCCGCCGCCGCCGCCGCCGCCGCCCCCGGCCCGGCAGGCGCGCAGCCCCAGGGGGCCCGCTGCTGCGGAGGCCCCTCCGCGGCGGAGGAACCGCTTGGCGATTCCTACGAGAGCTGCTGCCCCACCAGCCGGGAAGCCGCCGTGGAGGCGCTGGAGTTGCTGGGAGCCACCTACGTGGACAAGAAGCGGGATCTGCTCGGGGCCCTGAAGCACTGGAGACGCGCGATGGAGCTGCGGCACCAGGGCGGCGCCTACCTGCCCAAACCCGAGCCCCCGCAGCTGGTCCTGGCCTACGACTATTCCAGGGAGGTGAACACCACCGAGGAGCTGGAAGCGCTGATCACGGACCCCGACGAGATGCGCATGCAGGCGCTGTTGATCCGAGAGCGCATCCTGGGCCCCTCTCACCCGGACACGTCCTATTACATCCGCTACCGGGGTGCGGTGTACGCCGACTCGGGCAACTTCGAGCGCTGCATCCGCTTGTGGAAGTACGCCCTGGACATGCAGCAGAGCAACCTGGAGCCGCTGAGCCCCATGACCGCCAGCAGCTTCCTGTCCTTTGCCGAACTCTTCTCTTACGTGCTCCAGGACCGGGCGGCCAAGGGCAGCCTGGGCACGCAGATCGGCTTCCCAGACCTTATGGGGGTGCTGTGCAAGGGAGTGCGGGAGGTGGAGCGGGCCCTGCAGCTGCCCAAGGAGCCGGGGGACTCGGCCCAGTTCACCAAGGCCCTGGCCATCATCCTCCACTTGCTCTACCTGTTGGAGAAAGTGGAGTGCACGCCAGACCAGGAGCACCTGAAGCACCAGACCGTCTACAGGCTGCTCAAGTGTGCCCCGCGAGGCAAGAACGGCTTCACTCCTTTGCACATGGCTGTGGACAAGGACACCACCAACGTCGGCCGCTACCCGGTGGGCAGGTTCCCCTCCCTCCAGGTGGTTAAGGTGCTGCTGGACTGTGGGGCTGACCCGGACAGCCGGGACTTTGACAACAACACGCCGCTGCACATAGCGGCCCAGAACAACTGCCCGGGGATCATGAACACCCTGATCGAAGCGGGTGCCCACATGGATGCCACCAATGCCTTCAAGAAGACTGCCTACGAGCTGCTGGATGAAAAGCTGCTGGCCAAGAGCACCATCCAGCCCTTCAACTACGTGACCCTGCAGTGCCTTGCGGCCCGTGCCCTGGACAAGAACAAGATCCCCTATAAAGGCTTCATCCCCGAGGAGCTGGAGGCTTTCATCGAGCTACACTGATGGGCTCCCGAGAGGAGCTTCCGGGCGAGGCAGAGCCCACACTCGCTCTCACTCTCTTCCTGAGCCCCTGGGTGGCACAGAAGGGCTTTCCAGCCTCCACAGCCCCGTAGCCTCTGCGGGGAGGAGAAGGGAACTAGCAAGATGTCGGTGCTCACAGTCTTCAGGATCACGTGCTCCAAGAGCTGGGTCCTTGCCATCGGGAGAAGAGGCACGCCCCGCCACTCGTCCCGCCTGCCCGGGTTTCAGAGGATTTGCCTCCTTGCCTGGAGGCAGGGGGATCGAAGCTTTTGCCTTCCTTCTCCTAGAAACGGGAAGAAGCTGAGAATGGGGTCCGTGCTGCTTTGCCCCTGTGCGGCCGGAGGAGCCCAGGCGCCGAGTGCAGTGTTGGGACTGGGGGCTCCTGAGGTCGAAAGTCGGAGACTCGAGAAGCAAGACCGGACCCACTTCTTCCAGCGCGCTTGCACCCCGCTCCCTGCTGCACTGTGGGCC
Organism: Canis lupus familiaris; assembly: GCF_011100685.1. NCBI lineage: Eukaryota > Metazoa > Chordata > Mammalia > Carnivora > Canidae > Canis > Canis lupus. The sequence continues at coordinate 55,366,899 of NC_049241.1, read as the reverse complement.
GGGCTCTGTGCCCAGGGCAGCCTGCCCCTCGCGTTGCTTTCGTTGGTTTGCTGTTGTGTTGATTCACGAGCGGGCAGGCTGCACGTGTGGCAGGAGTCCTGAGGTTGTGCTGCCATTTTTTTTTTTTAATGAATTTTTGGTCAAGATTTAGTTAACTTCGCCCAGCGAGGTTCTCGTCGTGCCTGAGCAGTGGCAAGGCTACGAGGAGCGAGCTTTACGGCGTGGAGGATTCGGCGAGGGAGGCGAAGGTCCTCCGTGTCCGTGGCGAAAGGGAGAGAGGCAACATTTTCAAGAACTTCACTTGTTTGCCTTCTCCTTGGGCTTCCCGGCTCTCCAGCCTCACCCGGAAGAGAAGCATTTTCCAAACACCGAAGGAGCTGGCGGGGCCCCAGCCCCCGACCCAGCGAGCACGGGGCTGGCTCGGGTTCGGTTCCCACGGTTTCTGAGTTAGAAAACTGCAGGCCGCTTCCGCCTCACAGATCCCGAGCTGTGGGCAGCCCGGCCGCTCTAGGCATCCGGGTTTTTTTTTTTTTTTTTAGCGGCTCGAGAGTCTGACCCCTTGAGCAGGTTCCAAGTACACTGTTGAGTCAGCCAGATAAGATGGTGCCAGCGTAGGTGACACGCAGTCTCGGTCCCCATCCCTCAGGGTCCCAGGTGCCCGTGCTGGGGAACCTGCCTCCTCGAGATCCCTGGAGCGGCGCTGCGCAGGCAGGCAGCCGCGGACCGGGCGAGCAGCTGCCCCTGCCCAGGAGAGGGGGTTCCCCCCCAACCCCACGCTGGGTCCCTGGGTGTCCTGCCCACTGAGGAAGCGGCCTCGTTTGGATTTGCAGTGTTAGTTAGGACATTATTTATTTACAAGGCCAGGTTTGAGCTTCCGTCGAGGCAGGAAACACTGTCCCTTGACAGCGCGAAATAAAGCAATGAGGCAGTTACGTTGTGAGTCTCCACGCTGATGCTCGAGTCTCGAGTCTCTGGTCGGGGCCACCGGGGGCAGGCCGGGAGAGGGGGCCGCTGAGCCCAGGGGCCCGCGGTGGGGGCCACAGAGAGCCCAGGGCCCTGGCCACCGTCACCCACTCGGGGGCTTTCTGGGTGTGTCCTGTGGCCGCCGGCTTAGATTTCCCGGGGAAGTGGCCTGTTGTGCACGTGGAAGAGAAGGGAAAGCCACTGAGTCTGAAGCCCTGCTTTGTCCTGGAGTTGCTCCAGCAGAGGTGGGGGGGCCCCAGAGGCCGTCGTGACCCTGGTGGGCTTCCTGGGGCCGCTGCTGGCTGGGGAGGGAAGTCTGCTCCCCGTCCCCGGTAGCTGTGTGGCCTGGGGCTGGAATGGAGTCGGCAGGACCCCCGCATGACAGGGATGGCCAGGCCTCCCCAGCGTGTTGGGCCAGGGGGCTGCTGCTCGGTCTCCTGGCTTCACTGGGGTCCGCCCGCTCCACGTCGTTGCCTTGGAAGAGGAATCAGTGGGTGCTCAGGAGCGGCCTCAGGAGATGCAGCGCCGCCAGAGCAATTATTGGGCCCTGGCTGTATGAAGGCTCCTTCCCACGCGCCTTCCTGGGCCGCTCACTGCAGCCCCGTGAAGTGGGTGTTGTTCTTTTTTTTTTTTTTAGATTTCATTTATTTACTCATGAGAGACAGAGAGAGAGAGAGGCAGAGACACAGGCAGAGGGAGAAGCAGGCTCCATGCAGGGAGCCTGATGCGGGACTCGATCCCGGGACCTGGGATCACGGCCTGAGCTGAAGGCAGACGCTCCACCGCTGAGCCACCCGGGCGTTCCTGAAGTGGGTGTTCTTGCTCCTGCTTGGCAAGCGGGGGAAGCGGTTGGTAGACGCCGCAGAGGAAAGCGGCCCCGGGCTCAGACCTGAGAATTGGGACTTGAGCCCCAGGCTCAAGGAGGCCGCTCAGATTCACAGTGAGCGGTGATCCCGCTGCTCCAAACGGTGGAGGATCTGGTTCCTGGGGCGGGGGACGGCGTCCCCGGGTGGCAGCCTGCAGGACGCAGGGCATCTTCCTGCCCCCAGGGTCAGACCCCGACCCCAACCCGGCACAGTGGCCTGGGAGCCCAGCTGCTCGTTGCTTCACCCTGCATCGGCTTGCAGGGCTTCAGAGGAGGAGCTCGTGGCCCCAGACCTCTAGTCTGAGAGAAAGCGGGGTCACGTAAGCTGGGGGACAGGTGCACGGCTGCTCAGGCTCCCAGCGGGCCTGGTGCCTGAAGTCACTGGCAAGGCGAGCCGAGCGGCTGGGAGCCCAGGCTGGGGGTGTCCGCCCGCAGCCCCCCCCCGGAGCTGCTTGGGGCATGCCCGCCTCAGCCCCCCGAGCTCCACAGGGGTCACCGCCACGTCCTGGGCGCCCACGCGTCGGGGGAGCAGAGGGCTGGGTGAATTCTCGGGGGAGTGTCCCCCTCAGGGAGCCCGGGCCCGCCACCCCCTCCACCCCCGGATTCCAGAACTGTCATCTGAGCGGTGTTTACAGGGAGGGGAGCGGAGCGTCCCGGCCCCAAGTTAAAGATAGCTCGGCCCCGAATCACATCGCAGCCCTGGGAGCGCTGGCACCGGGGGCGGCACAGCAGGGCACCGACCCTGTGTCCCCGCAGCCGGCGGGTGTGGATTCCCGCGGGACAGTCACAGGGACTGGACGAGGGAGCCCGAGTTCCCTCCCGGACCCTGGCCCCTGTGCTTCCCGTAGGTTGCAGAAGAGACTGCGTCGAGACTGCGTTGGGTGGGACCTTGGAGACCCCCCCCCTCCGGGCAACTTCACCCCCTGCCCAATGCCTCAGTGTCCCCTCCTGAAAGCTCCTGGACCAATAGTTTTGAGCCTATGTCCCCTCCTCCGGGAAGCCCTCCCAGGTCATCGAGAGCATCTCAGCCGTCCTTGACCCCACGTAGAACTTGAAGCCCCGAGATGATCCTGGTCTTTTTATCTGCCTCCTTATTTGTTCCTTGTGTCCCCTTCCCTGGAATGTCGCCTGCACCAGCTCGTGCACCGTAGTGTCCCCGTGCCTACAAGTGGGCCTGGCTGCAGTAGTTTGCTGAATGAATCCGTGAATTCACAAGGAGGCCCGTGTGCCCGGACGAGGGTTGGGGGGGCCAGGCAGGCGGTGCGGGGCCTCCCGAGGTCTCGGGGCAACGGGCAGCCACTGCCGCTCCAGGCCCAGGGAGAGGTCCCCGGGTTTGAGCTTGGAGCTTAGACCAGCTGGGGGTGGGGGGGCTGCACCGGGGCCAGTGGAGCAGGAAGGCCCTGGCCAGGAGCCTGCGTGGGAGGCGCAAAGGCCAATGTCCCCCTTCCCGCCACTTGGGGCCAGGGGAGCGGCGTCCGGGTGGGATCGTCCTTCCCTGGAGGGTGCCAACCCCCCTCAGAAAGCTGAAGTAGGGGTGCAAATAACCCCAGGAGCGAAAACTGGGAATTGGAGGAAGAAATGCACAAACAAGGGGTCCTGGGCGGGCTCAGTCAGAGGAACAGGTGACTCGATCTCGGGTGGCGAGTTCGAGCCCCACGTTGGTTGTCGTTTCCTTAGACAAAACTTTATTTTTTAAAGATTTTATTTATTCCTGAGAGACACAGAGAGGGACAGAGACACAGGCAGAGGGAGAAGCAGGCTCCCTGCGGGGAGCCCGATGCGGGACTCAATCCCGGGACACAGCGGCCACACCCTGAGCCACCCAGGTGCCCCAATAAATAAAATTTTAAAAAGTAAAAAGAAGATAAAAGTGCACAAAGGATGGAGAAAAATCAATGAACCCAAAAGCTGGTTCTTTTAAAAGTTAAACATCAATGTGACGAGTGCTGCGTAATGCATAGGAGTGAGTGTGGGATCACCGTGTTGCACACCTGAAACTACTATCCCTGTATTAATTACACAGGAATTGAAAACTCTGTTACAAAATATTTTATTAAGAAAAAAGTGAAAAGTAAAAAAAAGAAAAAAGTGAGGGCAGCCCGGGTGGCTCAGCGGTTTAGTGCCGCCTTCAGTCCAGGGCCTGATCCTGGGGTCCTGGGATCAAGTCCTGCATCAGCTCCCTGCATGGAGCCTGCCTCTCCCCCTGCCTCCCTCTCTCTGTGTCTCTCATGAATAAATAAATAAAATCTTTAAAAAAAAAGTGAAATGAAACACATCTGGTGGGGGTGCTTCTGGATTCGGCCCTCCGGCCACCAACCTGCCACCAAAGCTCTGATGGGGTCCAGGTTCCTCACTCCGCGAACAGGCCCGCCCACTGGGCGATGTGGGGCGGTGGTCAGGACGGCGCCCGTGGAGCTTTCCCGAACCTCGGGCGATGGTCCGTGAGGATGTCCTGGGGCACAGGAGGCGCCCAGAGCTGCAGGTCCCATCTGACACCCGGGCTTTCAAGCTTTATGTTCCTTGACCGATTGTGTGTTTAGCAAAGCAGTTTACAAACGTTATTACCGAAAATGACCAGGATTTAAAGGCCAGTTTGTGAACAAGTGCTTCCCGGGCCCACGTTCGCCAGCCTGAGGCTGCAGCTCGGTGGCTTCCCTGCGGTCGCCAGGCTGTGCGACCATCGCCGGGCTCAGATCCCAGGAGGGGCAAAAAAAAGTGAATTTTCAAGCCTGTTTAAAGAAAATATATTACACGACTGGACAAATAGAAAAAGTAAAGTAAGTAAGAGGACAGAGGGCGGGGCGCTCGTCGGGGCCACCGCAGCCCCCCGCTGGGCCAAGGTAGGGGCGCGGGGTGTGAGGAGCCCCTTGAGGGGCCTGGGGGACCCCAGGGGAGCAGCAGGGAAGACGGGACGTTGGGCCAGGCCCCCCTGAGCGGTCAGGAAGCTCCTTGGGACGAGAACAATTTTCTAAACTTCCCTTGGAAATAGGACACCCTGGCACCTCCCGGGGCTATAAAAAGGCCGCGGCCACGGACCCGCTAAAAATAAACGCTCCGGGCCCAGAGGCGCTGGGGTGACAGGGACCCTGCTGGGGGCCTGGAGGAGGTGTCCGCCCTCTCTGGGCCGTGGTCCCCAGCAGCATCGGACCGGACGGCGCCCGGAGACGCAGTTAGTGGGGCTGTTTACGGGGCGGGGCAGGGCCTGCACCCAGGCCCTCTAAGGGGGGCTCGGCCCCTGGGCCTCTCCAGCCCCAGGCAGGGGGGAGCTGGAACCACTGTCCCGTGGCGCCCCCTGGTGGCTCACCGTGCTCACTGCAGCACCCTTGGAGCCCCACAAGCGCAGCATCGTCTTCGGGGGCAGGAGGGGCAGGTAGGTGACAGGTTCTCAGGTCGAGCACAACGGCACCCCCACCCCCACCCTCCGGGGGCGCCGAGCTACCTCCCACCACGGGATCTCGCTTGGGCTCCACCTTCCGCCTGCAGTAGCCTTCCCTTCCCGGAATGCCTCCTCCAGGAAGCCTCCCACGACTGGCCCCCAACTCCAGCGCCCCCACAGTGGCCTCTGCCTCCCCCATCGCACCCAGGACCACCCTGCCTGCAACCAGCCACCTAGCGGTGTGTCTGTCTCCCCCGCCGAGATGTGAGCCCCGTGAGGGCAACAACAGGGCTTATGTTACTCGACATTTTGTCCACCAGCTCTGAAACCATCCCTGGCATACAGTAGGTGCTCAATACACACTGTTCAATGAACAAAACGAACGAGCAGGACATTCACCAAGAGGCAGGAAGGAAACATGGAACAGAGTATTGCTTGTCTGTTTAAACTTTTTTAAAAAGAAAAGATTTTAGGCGGGACAGAGTGGCCAACGGCCTGCAGAGCAACATGCCTGTTTTATTGTGACTAGTGCGACACATACCTCACCCATGACTCTCCATCTGTGAGAAAGACACTGCAGTGGTAGGAAACACAGAGAATGTGGAAGACTGCTGTCAGAAATGGATGGGAGAGCAGGCTCAGAGCCTGATCCACAAAACAACCGCTGCATCTCAACCAGGAAAGGTACCTCCTACTCCATTCTGGGCTCCTCCTCCTGCAGGGGCAATGATCCCACCTCCCCCCAGTCTCCCCAGGTCCTCCTCGCCCTGGTATGATGCCAGCCCCCATATGGGGAGCCCTCCCATGATGCCAATGATGGGCCCTCCTCCTCCTGGGATGATGCCAGTGGGACCTGCTCCTGGAATGAGGCCACCTATGGGAGGCCACATGCCAATGATGCCTGGGCCCCCAGTGATGAGACCTCCTGCCCGTCCCATGAGGGTGCCCACTCGGCCAGGAATGACTCGACCAGACAGATAAGGAGAGACAGGAACCTCTTTATATTCATTTTATATTACTTGTTCTACTTCACCAGGAGATCACGGTGCTGTGACTCTGGGTGTTTTCTAACAGCATGACAAGGAAGACTTGCTTCCCCTTCCTATCAAAGAGAGAATAGTTTTTGCAGGAGAGTAGTGGGACAAAAAAAAAAAAAAAAGCAATTTTCATTTGTATTGTGAAATATGAAAATAAAATTGTCAACTGTTTTAGCTAAAAATAAAATAAAATAAAAAAGATTTTATTTATTTGAGAGAGAGAACACAAGGCAGGGGGCGGGGCAGAGGGAGAGGGAGGAGCAGCTCCCCCCCCCCCGCCCCCCCCGCTGAGCAGGGAGCCGGACCTGGGACTCGGGATCATGACCCGAGCTGAAGGCAGACGCTTCACCGCCTGAGCCCCCAGGCACGCAAATAGATTATTTTAAAGATAATAAAATGTGCACATTAATTCAAATTCATTTTTAAATTTTCTTTTTCAAATTCATTTACTAAGCACCTGCTGCGAGCCAGGTACCGGGGCCCAGCAGTGAATCAACAGATCCGAGCCCATCGTCTGGGGAAGGCAGGTGTTAAACAATGTGCTCGGCGAATAAGGGACTTTGTTAAGTAATAATAGCGATTTGGTCTCGGAGCGCTAAGCACGAGGGGCTCGCGCGCGCCCCCTGGCGGGCAGCCGGGCAGGGACCCAGCATTTAACCTCCGAGAACTAGTCGCCCGGTACTGATTCGTGTCTCACGGCTGTTAGAGAAGGGGACATTAAAAAATAAAAACTCCCGCCCCCCATTTCTCGGCAGGCGGCCGCGGGGGGTGTGCGCCCCCAGCCGCCCGCCCGTGTGCGTCCCGCGCGCACCTCCAGGAGCTCTCCCCCCAGCCCACGGCTCGTTCCAACATAGGCCTCAGGTCTCCGCTGACTTCCTCCTTCCAGAAGCTTCTCTTACCCCCGCCCCCCGCCCCCCAGGCTGGCCAGTGGTCCCCTTCCGGCCTCTGCAGCCCCTACTCTTCTCCATCACAGGCCTAACCCCCGCCCCAGGGTCCCGGTCCCCACCTCTGGCGGTGGACTGTGAGCCCCGGGAGAACAGAACCGGGTTGTCTCGGGTCACCTTGGGGTCTGGTGAGCCTCATAGTGCACCCAGTAGGAGCTCAATAAATGCGGACTGGGTGGCTCAGTGGTTGAGCGTCTGCCTTCGCCGGGCCTGGTCCTGGGGTCCTGGGATCGAGTCCCAGTCGGGCTCCCTGCCTGGAGCCTGCTTCTCCCTCTGCCTGTGTCTCTGCCTCTCTCTCTCTCTTTCTCTCTCTCTCTCTCTCTCTGTGTCTCTCATGAATAAATAAATAAATAATCTTTAAAAAAACAAAAAATAAATGCAGGCTGGATAAGTGGGGGGATGAAGCCACATGGTCACCACCCGCTGCCCAGGGAACTCCGCGGGGCAGGGACAGCACCCAGCACAGGCCTGCGTGCAGCAGGCGCCCCAATCCTGTTCCTCCAAAGGATCCACTCTCTGAACGCCTACCGCGGGCCACACGCTGTGCTGGGCCCTGAAGACACCACAGTGACCCAGAGAGATCCGGGAGCCACAAAGGGGACGGGACTATTTCACAGAATGAAGCATACAGGCACACACAAAAGCAATGGAGGCCATGCATGAACAGTCTGCACCATCCCCGAATGGGCTGGAACCCAGTAGAGAGACACCGGCTCCTTCTTCTGCCCCTAAAGGCTACTTCAGTGCTGTGTGACCTGGGATAAGTGACTTCACCTCTCTGGGCCTTCATTTCCTCATCTATAAACTGGGGACAAGGATAGTCTCCAGCTCCTGGGCTGTTGGAAGGATGAAATAAGTTCATCCAGCCCAGGATTTTCCTTCCTTTTTTTTTTCTTTTCTTTTCTTTTTAAATATTTTATGTATTTATTTGACAGAGAGCGAGAGCACAAGCAGGGGGAGCAGCAGAGGGGGAAGCAGCCTCCCCACCGAGCAGGGAGCCCTATGCGGGCTTGACCCCAGGGCTCTGGGGTCACGACCTGAGCCGAAGACAGACGTCCCACCAACTGAGCCACCCAGGCGCCACCGGCCCCGGGCTTTCAAAATGCTTGTCCTTTAAACACGCTGGAGTGACACAGGGACCCGCAGAGTTCTGGAGTCCCAGGCCTGAAGTCACTAGGACCGCATCCGGATGGGAAGGAGGAGGCCCAGGACAGGACGGGGCTGTGACTTGTCCCAGGTCACAGTTTCTCAGGGACCCCATCACCCCATCAGCTCTGTTGCCTTTGCTCTGGCCCCAGGCTCAGGGCTGTGCACCCCCCTTCCCGGTCTGTCCTCCCCAGAGAGGCCATCAGAGGGCGCCTGTGAGCACCTGGGGCCTGTGCGCCTCTGCCCACCGCCCTCCAGGAGCCCCCTGTCTCCTCCCTGTCCTCCCCTCCACCCTCTCTCCCCTTCCTCGTGTTCCTCCAACATGACGGGCAGGGCCCTGCCCCAGGACCTTTGCACAAGTTGTTTCCTCTGCCCAGAAAAATCACTCCTGTCCTCAAGCTCTTCTCATCATGACCAGCTCCTCTTCCTACGGGTCTTGGCCCTAACACCGCCTCCTCAGAGAGGCCTTCCCTGGCCACTTGGGGCAAAGTTTTTCCTCCTGGGCCACTCCCATCTCAGCGCTCAGTCCTTCTGATACCCCTCCATTCCTGATGCTGTCAGGTTCCTTCATGTGAAGACTCATTCACCACCCCCTTCCCTCCGCCTCCACCTGAAAGAAGAGCAAAGGATGGAGTGTGATTGCCTTTGCCCCCCACCATGGCACGCCAGTGCCTGGAACAATCCGGGTATGCAGTAGGCACTCAATAAATGCTGCTCAAATGAACTGCAATCGGCCAGTTATTTGCTGCTAGCTCTCACCCCCGTGATCAGAAACCGTCCGTCCATGTACCCGGCCCACCTCGGCGCACCCTGGAAGCTGATCTCCGGGGTTCCTCCCTAGGTTTCACTTCAGTGCTCCGGAGGCCCCAGGAAGCTGAGCCCCGACAAAATCTGAGTCAGCGGCGAAAATAACAAGTGGTATCTGACGGCCTGGGTGACTCAGCTGGGCCGGCCCTCCTGGGCCCCAGGAAAGGGAGGGAAAGGCTTGCAAAGTTAATGTTTGAGTGAACTGTCGGGTGGGAGGGGAGGTGGCAGCTTCCTGGCTCAGCCAGCCGGAGCTCACCCTTCCTGCACTCCCTCCCTTGGAAACTATAATCCCCCCACTTCTGACCCATGTGTGACCTGGGGCGGGGGGGGGCAGAATTCACCCCTTCGAGACTGTTTTCCCCATCCATAAAATAAGCCCAGCGGTATAAGCTTCTACTCTGAGCGAGGTCAGTTTTGGGGTTTAAAATGGGTTCAGGAGTGCCAGGCTGGCTCAGTGAGTGTAGCATGCGACTTAATATCTAGGTCCTGAGTTCAAGCCTCACCTTGGGTGCAGAGATTACTTTAAAAAATAAAAAAAAATAGGGCACCTGGGTACCTCAGTGGTTGAGCATCTGCCTTTGGCTCAGGTCATGATCCTGGGGTCCTGGGATGGAGTCCCACATCGGGTGGGACTGCTTCTCCCTCTGCCTGTGTCTCTACCTCTCTCTGTGTATCTCATGAATAAATAAATATTCTAAGGGATCCCTGGGTGGCGCAGCGGTTTGGCGCCTGCCTTTAGCCCAAGGTGCGATCCTGGAGACCCGGGATCGAATCCCACGTCAGGCTCCTGGTGCATGGAGCCTGCTTCTCCCTCTGCCTATGTCTCTGCCTCTCTCTCTCTCTCTCTGTATGACTATCATAAATAAATAAATATTTTTAAAAATAAAGTAAAATAAAATACGTTTGGATCTCCAAAGCCTGCGGAATCCATAAAGTGAGCGCCCAACAAATGTTAATTCTTTCTCAAAGGTCTTTGACCCTGGAAAAAGATGAACCCCCTCCTCTCTGGGCCTGCAGTTAATGAGCACTATCCCTGGAGCCCCAGCGTCTCCCACAGGATCTGTGGACAACCCTGAAGCCTCAAACCCATTTCTCAGATGAGAACTCGAGGCTCAGAAACCAGAATGCCCGTGCCCAAGATCGGATCTGAGCCCAGCCGGATGGGGGTGAAGCTCCTCGGCAAAACAAAAAGAAAGGGGGCCACAGCGGTACGTGCTAAATGTCTCCCCGAGTCTTTTCTCTCCCTATTCTCCAGCATTAAAACCAAAACTTTCAGCAAAGCACACACGGCCCAGCGGAAGACTACATTTCCCAGCTTCCCTTGCAGCCGAGGGCCCACGTGACGACGCTCTAGCCAATGAAATGGGAGAAGCTGCACCGCGTCCGGTCCCTTGCCTTAGGCGGGGAGAAGCGAGCTCCGCCCTTCCGCTTGCATTTTTGGGACTAGTTTTCGTCTCCCCGACGGGAACGGAGCCGCGGGAACATTCAATAAATATTTATTATAGTTAAAACACAGTCCCCACGGCCCGGGCCCGCTCGCCGCCACCCCCGCCCAGCTGAGAACGCACGAGCGCCGCATCGGCTCCCGGCCCCCCTGCGCGCCAGCGAGTCCTCCGGGTGACGTCACCGCCCTGGGATTCCCCCCTCCCCCCGCCCCCGGGAAGGCTGGGGGTGACCCCAAGCCCCGGGTCCTCGGTCACTCTGCTCCTTGCGTCTCGTCCTCGGGCGCCTGGGTCCCTCGCTGGTTCCACATGTGGTTGTTGACGCCCAGCTGCACCATCTGCGCGTGGTGGATGATGAGGGGCTGCAGCCCCGGGCTCTGCGGGGGCGCGGGGGGCGGCGAGAAGGCGGGGGGCTGCGGGAAGGCGGGCGCGGGCGGGAAGGCGGGCGCGGGCGAGCCGGCCAGCCACGGCGGCGCGGCGGGAGGCTGGTGGCCCAACCAGGAGGGGAGGGGCGGGGGGGCCCCCAGAGGCCCCGGGCCCCCGTAGGGCCCCTGAGCCCCAAATGGCATGTGGCTCCCGAAGGCCGCCCGGAGCGCCTCCATCTGCGCCTGCCACGACGAGCAGCTCTGGAGGTAGGCGGAGTAGGCGGCGCTCAGCGAGGCCACCTGCTGCCGCTCACCCTCCAGGTGCTGGCGCTGCTGCTGCAGGGCCCGGATGTCCTGTTCCTTCTTCCACTGGGCCTTGCGGGCTCGCAGCTGCTGCGCCTTGAACGTGTTGACCACCCTCCTGGCGAAGACCCGGGAGTGCTCGTCCAGCCACACCAGGCTGCTGAGCAGGCTGCACGTGTCCCGGCTGAGCTGGGCCTGGGAGCTCTCCAGGGGCAGGAAGGGGATCACGCAGTCTTGCCACCCGTGCCGCGTGAGGCTGCTCATCAGCGACTGGCTCACCTGATGCAGGCCCAGGCGGCAGTCGAGGTTGGGGGTGAGCAGCAGGATGGTGAAGGCCGAGTGGTTGATGGCGTCCTGCAGGCAGCGCAGCTCGCCCCGCCCGGGCACCTGGAAGTCCTCGCAGAAGGTGGCACCGTCGGGGACGCCCAGGGCCTCCAGCCGCTCCCGGACCCGCAGGGCGATGTGCTCGTCCGCCGCCGCGTGCAGGATCACAAAGTTATAGAATTTCTGTTCCGACTCCAATTCGGGAGAATTTGGAGAAGGTGGACAGGGGTGCGAGGGGACCGGGCCAGTGGAAGGAGAGGTGGATGGAAAAGGGCAGGGAGGGGACGTCCTCAGGGCTGAGGGAGGAGGTGGGCTGGGGTTGGGCAACTGGGAAGCGGTGTCTTCTACAGGAAGTGGGAGTGGGGTCTGGTCCTTGACAGGGCGAGCATTTCCAGAGGGCAAGGACAGAGAGCTGGGGGCTGCCAACATTTCAGTGCATTCCACGGGGTAGTGGGTGCCCATCTGCCCCGCTTTGGGGGGGTCGAGCTGGTCACTGAGGCTTGCATCTGGGACCACGTCAGGAGGCGGCGTGGGGACTGGGCTGTTTGGTAGCATCCCGGGGCTGGCAGTCTCTCCCGATGAGGGGCTGGCAACCTCCCCAGAGGAGGGGCTGGCAGTCTCTTCCAGTGAGGGGCTGGCCATCTCCCCCAGGTGGGGAGCTGGCCATCTCCTCTGGTGGGGGGCTGGAAGTCTCCCCCCGTGGGGGGCTGGCCGTCTCCTCTGGTGGGGGGCTGGCAGTCTCTTCTGATGGTGGCCAGCTCACCTCCTCAGGCTCCTGGCAGCCCGTGGGGGCAGGCTCGGGCACCAGGCTGGCCTGGGGCTCGTCGCACAGCTTGCTGGGTTCATGGCAGCTGCGGTGACGGCTGAGAAAGGGCATGGTGGGCGACTCGCTGATTTCCAGATTGCTGGCCAGGGAGGCTGGGCTGCCGGTGGATCTCAGGGAACGGCCTCGGCTCCAGGCCGAGGGGTCCTCTATGGGCTTTGGAAGGCTGCGGGCGCCTGAGGGTGACACTGAGGATGCTGGGAGGCAGCCCAGATCGGAGTGAAGGGGCTGGAAGCTCCCCGGGTCCCCGACGATGCCCCACCCACACCGGTCCCGGGCCTCTCCCTGGAGCTCGGCCAGCCGGTGGTCATCCCTAGAGCTGAAGGTCCGGAGGGCCGCCTGGTAGGCCAGGTCCCGCATCGTGGCCGGGCACAGGTTCTCCTCGGTAAGCAGGTGGTACACCCGGGCAACTGCCCAGGACAAGTCTGGTGGCTCCTCGGGGGCCTCGGCACCATCCATGCCGGCCCACTGGTGCGCCACAAGCCGGGCCACCGCGTCCGCCTTCAGTGCTTCCAGGGAGATCCTGGCCTCCGTCTCCCGGCCCAGCTTCAGGAGCACCATGGCGTGCAGGAGGTCTGCCCCCCGGCAGCCCAGGCGCAGGGTCTTTAGCTTGTGCTTAAGACGCAAGAGCTTGTCCTGGCCTGCGGCACCTAGAATGTCAAAGGCGCTGGAGAGCGACAGGTCCGCGCAGGCCATGGGCACAGGTAGGTGCAGGCCTTCGGCAGCAGAAGCACTGAGCGGTGGAGGCATGTTCCACGCCACCTGCCTTCCTGCATGCTCGGGGTCCCCTAAGTGCTCACCATACCGAGTCCCATGGGGGATGCTGCGGCAGACCTGTGAAGCAAGAGAGACACGATCACCTCCCGAAAGGGGGCAACTCTGGCCCAGACACCCCCACCTGCCTGCCTCCAAATACCATCACAACCTATCAACATGACAAAGACACGTCACCTCTCGCCATGTCACCTCTCTCCATTTCCTTCTCCACAAGATGGTAGCAACCCACACTTGCCTGGTGTCACCCAGGAGGTAGGCACTACTATTTTCCCCATTTACAAATGAAAAAAAAAAAAGTGTGCCAGAGATGTGAAGTCACTGGCCCAAAGTCACACAGCCGGTGGGTGACAGAGCTGGGATTCGAGCCCATGAGATCTGGCTCCAGAGGCGGTGTGCCCAACCACAAAGCTATACTGCCTATTGGGAATAATAAGCCCACTTATGGGATTGTTTCAGGGAACTGTGCTGCCTTAACACATGGGGAAATTCTGAGCCAATGACTGGAAGTCAGTCGGTGCTCATTACATGTTTGCTAGGGAGGTAATCAGGCTTCTGGACGATCCCCGGTGACCTCCATCCTGGTCACAGCCCAGGGTGGCACTTCCAGCAGTAAGCCAGTGCCAGCCTCTGTGAGTGGAGGACTCCGGCACAAGCGATGGGCTATCCCCACTGACATCAGGTTATAAGACACTGGCTTTCTCTCTGTCACCCTGTCGGGGGTAAATCGCCCGTGACCAGCCTCTGGAGAGGCCCACGGAGCGAGGAACTGACGCCTCCCTCCATCAGCCACATGAGGGAACATCTGGACTCCCGGCAACTCCAGCCCCGGTCGAGCCTTCAGATGACACGGCCTCGGCCCACAGCCTGACCTTGACCTCGTGAGACAGCCCAAGCCGGAGCCATCCAACTCCTCTTCCTCCAGCTTCCTGACACCCAGGGACTGTGTGGGATGATAAATATTTGTTGTTTTTAAATTTATTTTTAATGTCCTTAAAAATATTTGACAGAGTGAGAGAGAGCACAAGCAGAGGGAGAGGGAGAAGCAGGCTCCTCAATGAGTCGGGAGCCCTATCATGGGATTCCTGGGATCATGACCCTGAGCCGAAGGGAGACGCTTAACCAACTGAGCCACCCAGGCATCCCTCGTTTGTTTTTATTTTTTATTTTATTTATTTATTTTTTAAAGACTTTATTTATTTATTCATGAGACACACACACACACAGAGGCAGAGACCCAGGCAGAGGGAGAAGCAGGCTCCACACAGGGAGCCTGACGTGGGACTCGATCCCGGGACTCCAGGATCATGCCCTGAGCTGAAGGCAGGCGCCAAACCACTGAGCCACCAGGCACCCCTTGTTCGCTGTTTTTAAACCACGATGTCCTGGGGTGACTTACTCAGCGGCGGGTAACTGGTACCGGTAGCGATGGCAGCGGGAGGAGCTAAGCGTTCGAGAGAGCCAGCTCCGTGCCCGCAGCGCGGCCAGCCATGTGGGGGCCCTTCCTTTCTCTCCATTTCTCAAAACCTGCCAAGCTGCTTCCTACGTCAGGTTCCCCACGGGTGCCCCTCCCTCTGCTTGGGGTGCTCCCTCCGCAGACCTTTGCCACACAGACGCTAGTCTCATCATTTCGGCTCTCAGGCTGATGGCACCATCTCAGGGGCCCTGGCCATCCACGCCGTCCCTCCCGGTCTGCCTCCCCCACGTCACCTGGTTCCCCGCGACCCCCACCCGCCCCGTGTGTCACTGGGTGAACTTTGCTTGTGTCTTCAGGCTTTCATGTTTGCCAGCTGCCTCCTGCCCAGCGGGCACCAGAGGGTGGGGCTGAGCCTCTCCTGGCGCCCCGGGTGGCTGAACTGCAGAGCGGGGACCTGACCTTGTGGAATGAATGGAGGAGGCCAGAACGCATAACCCCCCACGTGGCGGACGGAAAAACAAGGCACGGGAAGAAAGGCTTTCCCAAGGGCACACGACGGGAAGCTAGAGAGGGTAACCCAAATCCCATAGCTGAGGTCACCAGGTTCCCTAAGCGCGTCACAGTTGGACTTAGAAAACACAAAACAGGGATCCCTGGGTGGCGCAGCGGTTTAGCGCCTGCCTTTGGCCCAGGGCGCGATCCTGGAGACCCGGGATCGAATCCCACATCAGGCTCCCGGTGCATGGAGCCTGCTTCTCCCTCTGCCTGTGTCTCTGCCTCTCTCTCTCTCTCTGTCTCTCAGTCTTTCATGAATAAATAAATAAAATCTTTAAAAAAAAAAGAAAAAGAAAACACAAAACAAAACGCAGCACTGCAGATCCATTCCGGGAGACAGAACTTTATATGCCCTTCCGCGGGCCTCGGGCCTGTGTCTGGTCCACCCTAGTGCCCACGGTGACACCCCTAGGTTCCAGACCAGTGCTGCTCAGCGGAGAACAGCTCTGACCGCCAGTCCCCTCCCCTCACCGACCCTTGGCACCGTCTGGGGACAGGTGGGCATCATGTCTGCAGGGAAAGGTGCTCCTGGCATCGAGTAGACGGGCCAGGGATGCTGCCCACTCCCTCTCCCCCGCGAAGTGCCCAGGACCCCATCGCCCCCGGGGACAAACAAGGATGCAGCCCCAAATGTTGCTAAGTGCTGACATCGATCCTGGTCTAGAGCAAAAGGTGATTCATGGATCTCAGACCATGAGTCACAGCCCTCAGTGTGCACATGACTCAGCATTTTTTAAAAAATTCATTATGAGTAGATGTGGGGCCACTGGGGCACCAGGACCAAGGTCAAAGACTCCAGGAAGGTCAGATACAGGCCAGAGAGAGCATGCGGAGAGCCAGCACTGGGGGCAGAGGCCCAAGGGGGACAGGACTGAGCTGCCCCGGGAGCAGGGCACAAGTTCGAGAAGTGGAAGAGAAGGGGCCGAGGGGCCAGCCCCCGGGGGGAAGGATGTAAAGAGGCGAATTGTTGTCTGGCTGTTTCAGAAATAGAAGTGGCCTGAGATGCTGACATGCAGACTTGGGGTGGGGGGTGAAGTAGCACAGACCCCCCCCCCCAAAATGCAGCCGACTTCCTCGTGGGGAGGACAGGCAGCCAACAAAGGAGTGACATTCACAGCACCACATGGGCAGGGAGTAAATGCCCCCACGGGAAACACGAGGAGGCGAGGAGGGTCACGGAACCCAAGAATCAGGGGTGGGTGTTCACAGTCTTAACGTGGTTCAAGAGGGCCTCAGTGACAAGAGGGACTTCGCCAGGACATACAAATATGACCCTGAGGGACATCTGAGGGAAGAGAGTCCCAGGCAGAGGCAACAACCTGTGCAAAGGCCCTGGGGCAGGACCAGCCCGTGGTGATGGAGGAGCAGCGAGGAGGCCCAGAGGGTTCCGCGAGCGAGGGGGGAAGGGAGGGAGGAGGGGAGGGCAGGGAGGGCAGGGGAGGGGACCGGGCGGGTCCTGCAGGGCTCTGTGGGCCATGGGGAGGTCTTGGGCTTTCACACAGAGGGAAGTGGGACCTTAGACCTACCTAAATGTGGTGGCTGTGACGTCTGTGTGTTGCCACGAGGAAACACCATTCCAAGGGACCACACATCCACGAGATACTTCAAGAGGAGCCAGAAATGCAGTTTCAGGGAACTGCTAACTCTTGCCAAGTTGGCGATCAATCCAAGTAGTTTTTAAAAGATGTATTTATTTATCGGAGAGAGGGGGAGCAAGCGGCAGAGGGACGGAGAGTCTCAAGCGGGAGAGTCTCAAGCAGAGCGCACCTGGGGCTCGATCTTGCGACCCTGTGGTCACAACGGGAGCCAAAACCAAGAGGCAGACACTCAACCGGCTGCACCACCCAGGTGCCCCTCGTTTAGTCTGAAGAGCCCTTGTGAGCTTAAAAAAAATAAATAAGTGGGCCAAGATGTAATCTGTGGAGTAAAAAACCCTAAACACATTCATCGCATGATAAATAATGACGTGTGTAAAAAGGAGGAAGGAAAACGTCCATACCAGCAGTCATGTTCACGTCGGCCTGGCATTGGGCCCCACTGAGCAAACCAGGGCCGAGAGAAGAAAACAGAAACAGACGCTTTCCTCTTGGGGCTGACAGGCCGGGGGGCATGGTATTTATAGATCATACGTTCATATAAAATATTCGGGGTAGGGCAGCAAAGTGGGTCGTGCCTACGTAGACTATGTGTCACCTGGTGGAGCTCCTTAACTGGGGACCCGGTCCAGGCCACTGCGCTTCCCGCTGTCCTTCAAACTTGCGGGGCACGCTCCTGCCTCAGGGCCTTTGCACCGGCTCCTCCCTCAGCCCGCAACACTTTTTCGCCAGGCTCACGCTCACCCGCTACCCTCCTGCAGATATATTTTTTAAAATTTTTTTTTTATTTATGATAGTCACAGAGAGAGAGAGAGAGAGAGAGAGGCAGAGAGAGAAGCAGGCTCCATGCACCGGGAGCCCGACGTGGGATTCGATCCGGGGTCTCCAGGATCACGCCCTGGGCCAAAGGCAGGCGCCAAACCGCTGCACCACCCAGGGATCCCAGATATATATATTTTTAAAATTAAGATCGGCTTGATGATGGGGCATCTGACTGGCTCAGCTGGAAGAGCATGCGACTCTTGATCTTTGGGTCGTGAGTTCAAGCCCCACATTGGGTGTAGAGATTTGTTAAAACACACACACACACACACACACACACACACACACACACACACAACACCAATCAACCAGGCATAACTGCCTAGGACAGAGATCAATGACACTCCTGACACTGTGCTGAGCTGCCCCGGGCAGAGGTCACTGGCTCTGTAAGCGAAGTTTCCCGGCACGCAGCCACACCCATTCACCCCCACGCCGCCCTGCGTGGCCCCTGCCCGGCCCCACACAGAGCGGATGGGCCGCAGCAGTGATCACAGCGCCTGCAGAGCCGAAAAGACTCGCTCTTGGCCCTTTGCAGGAAACGTTTGACAAGAAACAGGCGTGTGAATTTCTTCCCCCCTCAGCAAACGTCCTGGAGACGACACAGCGGGCCCAGCTCTTTGGCACGCATGTTTGTGATCACACAACCAAATGCCTCTCTCTCTCTCTGTCTCTCTCTCTGCAGCCATGTAATTATTTTGAAGCATCACGGGCTGTTCTTGGCTGAACCATGTCCCCCTGAAGAATTCCTACGTGGCGCCCTAACCCCCAGGACCTCAGTCTTTACAGAGATGCTAAGTTCAAATGACGTCATTGGGATGGGTCCTAACGCAGCGTGACTGGTGTCCTTGCAAGAAGAGAAGGTGAAAGTGACGTCTGGGGGGCTCAGCAGTTGGGCGTCCGTCTTAGGCTCAGGGGTGACCCCGGGGTCCTGGTTCCCTGCATGGAGCCTGCTGCTCCCTCTGCCTGTGTCTCTGCCTCTCTCTCTGTGTCTCTCATGAAAAAATAAATAAAATCTTAACAACAACAAAAAAGAGGAGGTGAGGACACAGAGACTCCCAAACGGATGACCCCGTGAGGACGTGAGGTCCGCACGCCCAGGGGAGACTCCTGGAGAGGAGCCAACCCTGCCCACAGCTTGAGCTCAGACTGATTTCTCAGACGCGCGAGAAAATACATTTCTGGTGTGTAAGCCTCCCTGTCTGTATTTTTTACGGCAGCCACATGTGGCCACTGCGCATTGAAAATGCAGCCACAGGGCAGCCCGGGTGGCTCAGCAGTTTAATTAAGCGCCTGTCTTCGGCCCAGGGTGTGATCCTGGAGATCCGGGATCAAGTCCCACATCGGGCTCCCTGCGTGGAGCCTGCTTCTCTCTCTGCCTGTGTCTCTGCCTCTCTCTCTCTCTCATGAATAAATAGATAAAATTTTAATAAAAAAACATAAAAGAGGGGATCCCTGGGTGGCGCAGCGGTTTGGCGCCTGCCTTTGGCCCAGGGCGTGATCCTGGAGACCCGGGATCGAATCCCACGTCGGGCTCCCGGTGCATGGAGCCTGCTTCTCCCTCTGCCTGTGTCTCTGCCTCTCTGTCTCTCTCTGTGTGACTATCATGAATAAATAAATAAAATCTTTAAAAAAAAAAAAAACATAAAAGATGAAAAAAGAAAATGCAGCCACTGCTACAAAGGAGGAGCCGAGTGTTAAATTGTGTTCATTTTCTTTTTTTTTTTAACTTTTTTTTTCTTGGCCTTCAAGGGTCTTTTTTTTTTTTTTAAGATTTTATTTATTTATTCATGAGAGACACAGAGAGAGGCAGAAACACAGGCAGAGGGAGGAGAAGCAGGCTCCCTGCAAGGAGCCCGATGTGGGACTCATTCCTGGATCCCAGGATCACACCCTGAGCCGAAGGCAGATGCTCAACCGCTGAGCCACCCAGGCGTCCCTTGTGTTCATTTTCAACTCATCGAAATGGAAATGGGTAAGGCGAGGCAGCGCAAAATATCCTCTCCCTGTCAAACACCGTCTTGTTCTGGGTGGACCAGATGTTGCTTTAACTGCTGAAAATACAGCGTGGGAATCGACATCTGGTAAAACACCAGATTTTGAAGAATGAGCATGCACCAAAAAAAAAAAAAAAAAAGAAGGATGGGTAAGATGCCCACGAGTAATTGGATTTCTATTGGTTACACGTTGGCTAGATAACGGCACGTAAAATGCACAGAGAGAATGAGGTTTTCCGGCTTCGCTGTTCCCCTTAGTGAGAGAGCTGCTAGGAAGGGTAGAAGGGCACAGGCGCCGCCCCTTACATTTCTGTTGGGCAGCGAAGGTGTAGACGCTTGCACAACGTCAGTTGGATCTT
Organism: Canis lupus familiaris; assembly: GCF_011100685.1. NCBI lineage: Eukaryota > Metazoa > Chordata > Mammalia > Carnivora > Canidae > Canis > Canis lupus. Next base: position 55,346,985 of record NC_049241.1, on the reverse strand, counting down.
TCTGAAATTAGAAAGATCGATACCTGGAGGATGGCCTGAGACCCCCGGCCCCCCGCCCGCTCCCCGGCAACAACGAGTCACAGATCAACTGTTCTTTCCACTTCCCGGGGACTCCTGGGAGCAGCTGTGTATACAACCTAAGAAGAAACAACCCCCAGATGTCTTGACACGTGCCCAACAATTTTTAGTAGATCAAAGGCACAGGGTTGGGGGGGCGGGAGTGGGCCTGGACGTCAGGTTCCGTTTCACGCCGTGTTCACTCTGAAAACCCATCAATGTCAACACTTCCGCCGCACGTCCTATTCTGGATTCATGTTTTATATCAACAAATCTTTAAAATAGGGGTCGCCTGGGTGGCTCAGCGGGTTGAGTGTCTGCCTTTGGCTCAAGGCGTGATCCTGGAGTCCGGGGATCGAGTCCCGCATGGGGCTCCCCTGCGAGGAGCCTGCTTCTCCCTCTGCCTGTGTCTCTGCATCTCTCTCTGTGTGTCTCTCATGAATAAATAAATAAAATCTTTAAAAATTGGGCAAGAGAGAGCGGTTGGTAGGAGCACTTGGGGTTCCCATCTCAGCTTTAGCACCTCCAGGCTGTGGCCTAGGGCAGGCCACGGGCACACGGGCGCCCGAGTGTCCTCATCTCTGAAATGGGTGCAATGAGAAGCCCTATCTGCCAGCGCTGGCAGGGACTGAAGGGGTCCACATGTGTACAACTGTCAGGGCCGCTCGTAGCACTTTGTGAGGCTGCTTGGGCATTAGCAGGCACAGGGCTTGGAGCCCCCCAAACTCCAAATGACGAGCCGGGCTCAGAAGCAGCAAGACAAGGACCAACCGCACCTGCATTCCCGGAAAATTTCTACCCCCTCCCCCAGAAAATTCCAAGAGCCACATAGCCAGGCTCCACCTCCCCCCTGCTACAGGCCTGAGCCCTGGCTCAGTGGCTGCACCAGCTTTGCCCGCCTCCCGGGACCCGCCGCCCCAAGGTGTCCCCCACCCACCTGGCCTGCCCTGCCCAGCTCCCGCCCCACCTGCCGGGTTGCATTCTGCACCCCCGTCCAAGGCCTCCTGGCCAAAGTCCACTGCGCACCCTGCACAGCGGGCACCTGGTGGGATGGAAGCACCCATGGGGTGGGGGCCTCGCTCTGCCCCTGCCAGCCTGTGGAACCCACTTAGGTCGGGTTCGTCGTTTGTGAACAGAACCTGAAAGTGGCCGTCACCACCGGCAAGAGCTCAGTACAACAGCACAATAAAGCATAAGAATCAACCAGTCTTGGCAAAACTGATTTTTTTTTCCCCTTCCTCTTTTTAAAACATTTTAACCAGGGCGCCTGGGTGGCCCAGTCGGTGATGCGCCTGCCTTCCGCTCAGGTTGTGATCCCGGGGGTCTGGAGATGGAGTCCCCGCCTCGGGCTCCCTGCTCAGGGGGGAGTCTGCTTCTCCCTCTGCCCCTCCCCCTGCTTGTGTTCTCTCGCCCGCTCTCTCTCAAATAAATAAAATCTTAAAAAGAAATAAATGAAATATTTTAACCACATCTGGCTCACGCCCACTCCTTCCTCTCCTCCTCTCGCAATGCGCTGGGCAAATATTCGTGGAGGACCTACCATGTGCAAAGAGCTGTTGCAGGTGCTGTTGTGGCCCACGACGCACAGGTCTTCAGTCCTTGCAGAGCTCACGGTGCAGTTGGGGGGGATAATGGATGAGAGATCGATCCACTGCAGAGAATGAGAAGTTCATGCAGAAAATGAAGCAGGGCGTGGTAGTGAGGAACAGGGAAAAGAACTACCCAGGACCGAGGAGCAGGGGAGCCTCTGGGAGGAAGTGAATGGGAGCTGAGACCTGAAGGAGGGGAGGGTGCGACTCAGGTAAAAATCTGGGGGAAGAGAGCTGCAGGCAGCAGGAGCAGCATGTGCAAAGGTCCTGGGGTAGGACAGAGGCTGGTGTGTTAGAGGAACAATGAGGACGCCCCAAGTGGCTAGAGCATAGTGAGGGAGAGGGGAGAGAGGGGCAGGGGGGAGGACTTAGGCTTTTACCCTGAGGGAGGTGGAAGCCCCAAGGGGGCTGTGAAGGAAGGAGGGTGGGGTAAGACTAGGGGCTCCCTCTGGTGACTGCTTCGGGGAGGATGGACTGTGGGACCAGGGTGGTGACCACCCTCTCAGGCAAAGCAAATGATGGGGGCTGGACCGGGTTAGGGGGGGATGGTTGGATTTGTGGATAGTTTGGAGAAGGGGAAAGGAGCAGGAGGCGAGGAGGGCATCTGGGCTTTTGTCCTGATGCTTGAGACAAAAAATGTGGAAAAGTTGGTTTGTGATTAGAAGGCAGATATCAGTCCTGTCTCAGGCATGACTCATTGATTGGTCCTCCCCATGGGCCCCTGCCGCCTCCCTGACCTCACCTCCTCCCATTCCCCTTCGCTCCCTCCCATCCCGCCACATGGTTCCTTAAATACACCACTCTTGTTCCTGCCCCAGGACCTTTGCACTGGCTGTCCCCTCGGCCTAGGACACCCTTCCCCAGATAGCCACATGGCCAGCTCCACAGATCAAACAGTTCAAATGTCACTTCCTCGTCAAGGTCAGCCTTGGCCACCCTGCCCAAAACTGAAGCCTATTCTCCCACACTCCCTGCATTATTTTTCTCCATCCCACTTCTTCTTACCTGACACTTTAGATTTCCCAACTTACTTTGTTGGACTATGCATCATTTCCCACCTGAGTGAGCGCCACTAAAATAGTGGCGTTTACTTGTCTTATTCACAGCCGCGTGTAATGGCAGGCACGCAGGAGGTGCTTAATACATACTGACTGAATCGATCAGTCCATGAGTGCACAGAACAGCACCTGGCACACAGTAAGCGCTCAATAAACGTTTCCTGCTGAATCCTCTGCCCCACAGGACAAAAGGTCTACTCTGCTCCCACCAGGACGGGCGGGCGCATCACAGAGGCACAATTGACCCCTCTGGCTGATTAAGAAACGTTACAAGGAGACAGGGAGGGCCAGACGTAGCCAGACTGTCCTTGGAAAATACGCAGGCGACCAAAGGGGCATTTGTTCACTAAGTGTTGCCTGAGCACCTGCTACGCCGTGGGCACTGTGGGAAGCACATGGCAACCCTACAAGTTAGGCCTAATTTGGCTGCCTGTTTGCACATGAGAAAAGGAGGCAGAGACAGGTAGAGCCACTTGCCCTGGGTCACACAGGAGCAAAGTGAAGGCGCAGGAGCAAAGCGGACAGCCGGGCTCCAGGCCCTACCCCTATTCACTGAGCACCTACTAAGTGCAGCCCCTTCCCATGCCTGGGTCTGCGCAGTCCTCAAGCCAGGCCAACGGAGAAGCAGCTGGGTATCTGCTGCCTGCATCTGGCACGCCTCACCTCAACCATTCGTGGTGTTTGCTGGTCACCCTGGCCGAAGACCCTATGTGGGCACTACTTGGCCCCTGCGGTGTGCCCGCGCATACAGCAGGTGGTTCAGAAATGTGTGCTGAAGGAGAATGCACGCCCCTATTCAGAGGAAACAGAGGCCCAGGCAGGAGCCCCCTGCACCCACCTGCCCACCCCCACCCCAGGCTGGAACCCACCCCCTCCAGTCCTGGGGGAGGTCCTCCCCAACCTCCTACTTCATCCACAGGGAAAGGGAAGAAATGGGGTGGGGGGCTTGCCATGAGGATCTCCTGGGGCCACCCAGGCCTGAGGCCTGAGTGGTGATGGCAGCCAGCACCCCGCAGCCTGGCAGCGGCTCCTAGGCCCATACCAACCAACAGGCACTACCGGAAGGGGGTGGGGAGTGAGGCCTGGAGGATCTCGGTGGATGGGGGCCCTGGAGCCTCTGGGAAAAGTGGATCCAGGGCCTGGAAGGGGCTGGGGGTGGGGCGCTGGCCGGGCAGGAAGACCTGGGGCTGGGGCAGAAGGCCCCCAGGTCGGGGGAGAGATCAGAAACCTGGGTCTGTGCCGGCGGGTGGAATCGGGCAGGGGGGAGGGTGCTGGAGAGGAATCCCCAGGAATCCACGGAGCTGGAGAGAGATCGGTGGCGTCGGGAAAGAAGTGGGGTGTTGGGAGGGACCCGAGGGGGGCTGGGAAGGAATCCTGGAGGGTGGGGTGGACTTTGAGGTGTGGGGAAGGAATTCAAGGTGTTGGGGAGAGGTCTGGGGTGCTGGGGAGCCAGAGCGGGGAGCGGGGATGGAATCAGGAGCTCGGGGCGGACCGGGGCCACCTGGCTGGGGAGCGCAGCGCTGGGGGAGGCGCGAACCAGGAGCGCCAGGGCGCGGAGATCTGAGATCCCGGCGCGGCGGGTCGCGAACCTGGGGAGGAGCCGCAGGCCTCGGGCTGCCCGGCCACACCCGCCCTCCCGGCCCGCTCGGCCCTGCACCTACCCGGGGTCCGCTCGGTGCGACGGTCCGCGCGGGCGGCCTGGCCTGGCGACGGTGCCCGCGGGTGGCGGGGCGCGGGTCGGGGCGCCCAGGGCGCGCGGCGGCTCCACCCCCGGCCTCCGCCCGCCCCTTCCGCGTCCCGCGGGCAGCCAGGCAGGAAGGTGAAGTCACACTTTCCTCCCAGGACAGGGAAAGTCCCCGAGGGGCCCCGCAGCGGTGCCCTGCGCGCCCCTCCTCCCCGGAGGGGGGTTCCGTCTGGGGAGGGTATGGGGGGGACCACAGAGGGACGGAGCCTCCCCCTCCGGGCGCCCGCAGTCTAGGGACAGTCACCACAATTTAAAAATGAGATCATCTCAGCTAGCGATAATGCATTCCACGGAATAGAACGGGGAAGGGGGGGCGAGGTAGGGTAAGGGGGGGAAGGGCTACCCGAAATTGGGAAGAAGGGGAACCGTGGCCACCATGGAGGGGCTTGGGGATCCCCGGTGGCTAGAGGACGGACAGCCAAGATGGCTTATTTTTATAAGATTTTTTTTTTTTTTTAATTCATGAGAGACAGAGAGGCAGAGACACAGGCAGAGGGAGAAGCAGGTGCCCTGCGGGGAGCCCAATGAGGGACTGGATCCCAGGACCCCAGGGTCACCCCCTGGGCATTAGGCAGGTGCTCACCCACTGAGTCACCCAGGCGTCCCCTAAGATGGCTTATCTTGAAGCTGTGAAAACAACATGCAAAAGTTCAGAGGAGGTCCTAACCTTTTGGGGGGGTCCCAGACCCAGCACACACATGTCCCTTGATCAAAGTTAAGGTGTGGGACCGTCCTATTAGGGACCCGTGACACTGTTTTGTTTTTGGATCAGGAAGAAAACAATGAATCCAGGTCCACCCTGGATTATAGTCGTCTTTACACCAACATGCTTGTAAATATAATTTTTGTTTGTTTATTTTAATGGGCAAAAGGACCTACAAAAGTCAGAATGCCTCTGACCACGTTTCTTTGTCAGTTTGCAGAAGCTCAGAGCCTCAAAAAAAAAAAAAAAAAAAAAAAAAAAGAAGCTCAGAGCCTCTTCTCAAAATACCATTTGTAAAAAAAAAAAAAAATTGTAAAGATGTGGAAAACAAAACACGAGAGGTTATAGGGAAGTCCGTTGTGCTGAAAAACATTTATTAAAATGTGTTTTAGAAAAACTACTCAGTGGGATGCCTGGTGGTTCAGCAGTTGAGCATCTGCCTTTGGCTCAGGTCATGATCCCCAGGTCCTGGGATCGAGTCCTGCATCGGACTCCCCGCATGGAGCCTGCTTCTCCCGCTACCTGTGTCTCTGCCTCTCTCTCTCTTTCTCATGAATAAATACATAAAATCTTTAAAAAAAAAAACTACTCAGTGATCCATTATCACTAAACGGATAAACACAATGTGGTCCCTATGCGGGAATATTAGTCAGCCTTCAAAAGGAAGGAAATTAGACATTTGCTACAACACGAGGGACCCTGAGGACATTATGCTCAGTGAAATAAGCCAGATGCGAAAGGATGATCCAGTCTGACTCCACTCATAGGAAGTCTCTAGAGGAGTCAAATTTATAGAAACAGGAAGTAGATGGTGGGAGCCAGGGGCTGGGGGAGGGGGTGGGGTGTCAGTGCTAAATGGGGACAGAAGTTCAGTTTGGGGAGATGGAAAGTTCTGGAGACTGATGGGGGCGTGGTGCAAAACAGTGTGAGTGCGCTTCATGCCGCAGAGCTGTGCACCTAAGAGGGGCTCAGGGGTAAGTTTCATGGTAAGTATATTTTGCCACATTTTAAAAATTGTGTTTATTTTTATTCATCTTTATTTTTGATTTTATCTATTTATTCATGAGAGACAGAGAGAGAGAGGCAGGGACACAGGCAGAGGGAGAAGCAGGCTCCCTGCAGGGAGCCCGATGTGGGACTCGATCCCAGGACCCTGGGATCATGCCCTGAGCCGAAGGCAGATGCTTAACCACTGAGCCACCCAGGCACCCCTAAAAATTTATGTTTAATATGCATAAGATAATCATTTTGAAATCCTTTTGTTTTTGGGGGGATTTTTTGTTTTGTTTTGTTTTTATTTTTATTTTTTTAAATCCTTTTGAACTAGAGCTGCACGAAAACACAGGAGGCTTCGGGCTCTGCCTTTATATTTAGCAGCGCGTTGACTGACGGGCTCTAAGGGCCACAGGTGCCTGCTGTGTTTTGAGTCGTTTGCAGCAATGCAATCAAATATGAAAATTTCTGTGGTTTTCTATTGGAGACAAAGTCACAAGTCCTGCCGCTGCCTTCATTCATAATTGGGCAAATGGTAAATATCAGTCAGTGAAAATAAAGACAAGAATTATTTTTTTTCTCATTACTTCATGAATTCTGTCATCGGGTTCCCAAGAGGCCCGTGGACCTCAGGCTGAAGTTCGTTGTAAAGGATCTTGGGAGGGGGATCAAATGAAAGTCATAGGAATGCTAATTCTTCCCCACCTAGTGCTCCTCACTTAGTGTGTGTCTCAGGTAGGGGAGAGATTTTGAACACCTGCTGTGTGCCAGGCGTTCCTAGGCTCTGGGGATCCACTGGGCAGGAAGAAAGAAGTGGTCCCTACCTTTGGGGACTCGGCAGCTAGAGAGGGAGAGGACATTACGCCCGTCTTTCCATGCCTCTTAGGGCCTCCACCCTTGTCCCATCATCAATTTTTTTGAATTTCAGTAGGTATCTATCCCCACCCCAAACACTCTTGGTGGTCATCTGATCCATGTCTTAAAATAGTCCTCTCGGGTGGACTGGAATGTACCCATTTCATAGGTGTGAACACTGAGGCTCAGAGAAGGTAACATGGCAGGAGCAGCCAGGCTCCCAGGAGAAAACCCTGAGCTGCAGGTGAGTAAATCCGACCACCAGCAGACGGGTACCGTTGCCCACCTCCCATCTCCACTTTCCTCTCCCGTTCCTCTTCCCCCTGCTCTGTTGGGGGGGGCAGGGGCCTCTGCGTGATCCTCATTCCTTCTGTTTTTTTGCTTTTGCACACGTATTTGCACACATACACACGTATCCATGGATGGGACAGTTATTGCTCTTTGGTCTGGCTTGCTTTCTAATTCGCTGTAGCTGGGACTTAGCAAACTTTTTCTTTTTAAAGATTTATTTATTTATCAGAGATTGAGAGAAAGAGAGAGAGAGAGAGAGAGAGAGAGAGGGAGGGAGAGGCAGAGACACAGGCAGAGGGAGAAGCAGGCTCCATGCAGGGAGCCCGACGTGGGACTCGATCCCGGGACTCCAGGATCAAGGCCCGGGCTGAAGGCGGCGCTAAACCGCCGGGCCACCCGGGGTGCCCACTTTTTTTTCTGTTCAAGGGCCAGATGCTAAGTATCATCGGTGCTACCGGCGAGGCCAGACCGTCTGCTGTTTTTCGCAGCTGGTATATGCAGCCCGACAATGTTCTTTTTCTGTGTGTGACGGTCTCACACAGCCTGGCTCTGTTGCAGCTTCCTGAGTCCCCAGTCACTGGACACGCCGCTTGCTGCCACTGTTCCCTGCGAACCAGGCATCACTACCTCCTACGGTGGTGCTGGTGAACAGGGGGCAGGTGATGTGTGAGTGCTGGGTTCAAATCCTTACTTTGACGCTTAGTAGCTGTGACATGGGGCCGAGGGTGAGTCCTCTGAATCGTGCCTCAGTTTCCCCCCCTTGGAACCTGGGGATGATAACAGCTCCTGCCTCGTGGGGTTGATGAGAGACTTAGGTGACTCAGTGGACAGCATTTCTCTAGGGTGGCCGTGGCGAAGAGGAACTTCTCAGAATTCTTCTCAGACACGGAGAATGTACTTTCTCGCTCTTACTAAATACTGCCCTGCTGTTCTCCAAATTAGCGCTCCCTGCTTTCACTCCCACCGGAAGTGAGCAAAAGGGCTCATTTCCCCCAACACCTCTGCATGTTACTTTCTTTCTTTAAGATTTTATTTATTTATTCATGAGAAAGAAAGAGAGAGGCAGAGACGCAGGCAGAGGGAGAAGCAGGCTCCCTGCGGGGAGCCCGATGTGGGACTCCATCCCAGGACCCTGGGATCACGGCCTTAGTCAACAGCAGATGCTCAACCACTGAATCACCCAGGCGTCCCTTACTTTCTCTTTCTTAATTTGTATCGAAGGATAAATCATAGGCCCTAAAGAGTGTAAATCTTCAACGGACAGCTCAGCAGACTTGTGCATGCGAACACACTCCCTGTGCAACACGCAGACTGAGACATGCACACATCATTTCCAGCCCCTGGAATGCCCCAAACCCCGTGGGTAATGCTCTTTGGATTTCTCTCACCATAGTTGAGCTTGTGTTTGGAAACTTCACTGATGTGAAATCAGAGTATGGGTTCTCTTGTGCCTGTTTTGTTTTTTGTTTTTTTTTTTCCCTCTCAATCTGGTGCCCGTGAGTTTCACCCATAATGTTGGCCGGGACCTTAAAAATGGAACAGCCAAGGGGCGCCTGGGGGACTCAGTGGGTTAAATGTCTGCCTTGGCTCAGGTCATGGTCCCCGGGTCCTGGGATGGAGCCTCCTAAGGGGCTCTCTGCTCAGTGGGGAGCCTGCTTCTCCCTCTCCTGTTCCCCCAGCTTGTGCTCAAACTTTCTGTCAAATAAATAAAATCTTTTTTTTTTTTTTTTTAATGAAACAGCTAGTTATTTTACCAGCAAAATGAGCTTTTCCAGGAATAGCAGAGGAATTGCAATTTGGGATGGCAGGACCTGGTAAATCATAGCCAAGTCCAGAGAATAAAGGGGAGAAGGAGGGAGGGGCTGCTTTGAACCAAAGTCCACTGGAGGATAGGGAGAGCCCAGGGCGAGGGCGGCTTCTCATTGGCTGAGTAGTGGTGGTTTCTCATTGGCTGGCTGGGCTGTTGCTGGGCAGGAGAAAACCTTCTACCTGATAGGGTAATAAAGTAGGCTTGTTCCTGCCCAAAGTTCAGGTGTGAGAGCTCCTCCTTTCTGGGCTTCCTGACTCTATTCTAAATGAAGTTTCTCTGTTAGTTTCTTTTTTTAAGGTCTTTTTGAAAAAAAAAAAGTATTTCTTGATTTGTTTTTTTTTTTAAGATTTTATTTATTTATTCATGAGAGACACAGAGAGAGTGAGAGAGGCAGAGACACAGGCAGAGGGAGAAGCAGGCTCCATGCAGGGAGCCTGATGTGGGACTGGATCCTGGGACTCAAGGATCACTCCCTGGGCGGAAAGCAGGCACCAAACCCTAAGCCACCCAGGGATCTGTATTTCTTGATTTCTTAAAAAATATTTTGATTTATTTATTTAAAGTAGGCTCAACCCCTAATGTGGGGCTTGAACTCATGACCCTCGAAATCAAAAGGCCCTAGCTCCACTGACTGAGCCAGTTAGGCACCTCTTGATGAATTTTCGTATTGTGAATATCAGTAATTTATTCATGTTCTCTGCTGCATAATATTCCACCATGTGAGTCTCTCCCAATTTATTCATCTACTGTCTTTTGGATTTGGGGCTATTAAGAATAAAGCAACTGGGCAGCGCCGGTGGTGCAGCAGTTTGGCGCTGTCTGCAGCCTGGGGTGTGATCCTGGAGACCTGGGATCGAGTCCCACGTCGGGCTCCCTGCATGGAGCCTGCTTCTCCCTCTGCCTGTGTCCCTGCCTCTCTCTCTGTGTCTATGAATAAATAAGTAAAATCTTTAAAAAAAAAAGAATAAAGCAACTGTGAACATTTGAGGTCCTTTGTGCAGACATCTGAGCTCAAGAATAAAAGTACTAAAACAGGGATGGTGTCCCAGGTTGTTTTTATTTTTATTTTTTTAAAAGATTTTATTTATTTATTCATGAGAGACACAGGGAGGGAGGCAGAGACACAGGCAGAGGGAGAAGCAGGCTCCCTGAGAGGAGCCCGATGTAGGACTCAATCCCACGACCCCGGGATCACACCCTGAGCCGAAGAAAGACCCTCAGCCACTGAGCCACCCAGGGGTCCCTCCCAGGTTGTTTACTTTACTTAAAGTAAAGGTTTGTAAGCCTCTGTTCCTGGGAAAAAGTGCCATGATCTGACTTTGCTGATGAGAAAGTGTAGACAATCACTTCAGTTCTTTGGTGGGGCTGGATGGAGACCCCAAATCCTCTTCCCACATCCATGTCTTGGTTGGGGACAGACATTGTACTGGTCCATCCCATTTCTCCAGCACCAAACATTTGCTTTCCTGTCCCCCAAAACCGCCACTGTCACCCTCTGCTGGAGTTGTGCCCACACCCTTAGCCCTAGTATCATGAGCGCGACTCAATGATGTTTGCAGTTACTGCAGCAAAACACACCGCAGCTTTTAAGTACTGGGAGAAATATTCTTGTCTAAGCAGGACGGTGTAGCAGGAAGGTCTCAAGCAGGGGTTGGCAAGCTTTCCCTGGAAAGGGCCAGGCAGTAAATATTTTAGGCTTTGAGGCCCACAGATGGTCCCTGTTGCATATTTTTGTTTGCTTTAAAACCCTTTAAAAGTGTAAACTATTCTGGGGCAGCTGGCTGGCTCAGTTGGTAGAGCATGGGACTCTTGATCTTGTGGTCAAGAGTTCAAGCCCTCTGTTGGGGGTAGAGCTTACTTAAATAAAGAGAAATGTCAACCATTCTGAGTCCACCGGCCATGCCCACACACGAGTGTACAAACAGCTCTTTAGGCGGCATGTGATGGTTTGTGCATTTGGTCTGAATCATTTTGCAACAGTGACTGCTCGTAGAGAGGGTTCGTTATTAAATCTGAATGGCAGGTTTTCTGTTGTACCTAATTTTGAATTTGTAATTGCATCTTCTTTTTTCTTATATTGGCCCAAAATGTTTAGTCCTTTTAAACATTTGAGGTATAATTGCCATAGAGCACAGTATTCATTTTAGGCGTAGAACATAGTGATTTGATGGGTGTGTATGTTGCAAAAGTCTGGGTAATGTCTGTTGTAGCTACAAATTTTTTTTTTTTTTACAATTTTTGTTTTAATGATGAGAAACGTTCAGATCTACTCTCGCAGCCACTTTTACGTTTATAGTATGGTATTGACTAGTCGCCACACAGTTGTTACATTCCCCAGGACTGACTTCTTTTCTTTTGTTTTAAAAAATGTTATTTATTATGGGGATCCCTGGGTGGCTCAGCAGTTTAGCACCTGCCTTCGGCCCAGGGCATGATCCTGGAGATCTGGGATCGAGTCCCATGTCAGGCTCCCTGTATGGAGCCTGCTTCTCCCTCTGCCTGTGTCTCTGCCTCTGTGTGTCTCTCATGAATAAATAAATAAAATCTTCTAAAAATGTTATTTATTTATTCATGAGAGACACACAGAGAGCGAGGCAGAGCCATGGGCAGAGGGAGAAGCAGGCGCCCTGTAGGGAGCCCGATGTGAGACCCCAGGATCATGACCTGAGCCAAAGGCAGACGCTCAACCTCTGAACCACCCCGTCGCCCGCAGAGCCTGTGTCCTTATACTCTGCTCTCTATTATCTCCCCAAGCCAGGCTGGGCCCTTTGCATGTGTGTTTTCTGGACACGCTGCTGCAGTGAGCTCAGCTCAGCTAAGCTAATGAGAGGAACATTTATTTTTGTTATTTTTTTAAGTTGCTAGATGAGAGATGGGGAGAGAACGTGTTTGAGGCCACGACGTTAGTGCTGACTTGTCAGGGAGCAAGAGCTAACCGATACACCCCATCTGCGGACGGAGCCACGGGGGATTGGAGAGCGCACCCGCTAAGTTCCTCCAGCAGGAAGACAAGAGCCCAGACCCCCCTGTCAGGCCCCTAGTGGCCGGGAGACTTTGAGGAAATTATGTGACATCTACCTGCCTCAGTTTCCCCGTCCACGACACGGGAAGCTCAGTCCAGCCACCCCAGAGGGTTGAGGGGAGGCTGGTGCTAACATCCGCCAGGTGCTCAGAGCAGGGGCAACAGCCTGTGCCTGCTCAGCGTTGGGAGGTGCAAAAAGAGATGTGCTCCCCGACACGTTAGGGGGCCCGTGTGGGGAACCTTGACTCGTTTAAGCCAAAAGGCAGGAAAATAAGTGTTTGGGACGAAGCCAGCTAACCTGGTGGTTCTCACCAGGGGGCCGTGTCTGAGGACACCTGTGGTGGTCACACAATTTGTGCCGTTGACATCAACGGCAATCCCCCACAGGGCCAGAGATCCTGCTCGGCACCCCAGGTGGCCAGGGTGGCCCCCAGAGAGCGACTCGGTCCCAGTGCCAGCAGTGCAGAGCGGGAGACCCTAAGATAACCTAAGTACCAGGTTTTTCAAACGTGCAGTCCTACAAAATCTTTGCTCCAGATCTACGTGGGAGCTGGTCTCGGATGATGACGCTGATGGCTCGAGAGCCCGAGGGCCCCCCAGGGTCACTCACGAGGGACCAGGGAGCTGGCCAGGGGACCCACTCCCCATCCCCAAGCTGGAGCACGGGCGCCGGCCCTTGACAGGAGCAGCAGGACTGTGCGGCCTCGGACGCACCCAGGGAGGCAAGGCCCGCCAGGCCGCGTGCCCCCGACGCTTCATCCCTAAAGGGGGGGGGGACACCTAACCCGCAGAGCCGAGGCGACATGAGTGAGCAGCCCTGGGCCAGAGGCAGCGCAAGAGAGGATTCGGTTTCCGTGTTTTCTTCAATGTTAGCCCAGCGGTGGGAAGTGGACAGAAATGCGGGAATCTCCAAGCCGGGGTTTGTCCAGGGGCCACCTGGACTCCCCCAGGGCCGGGATGAGCTCCCCGGGGTGCTGGAACAATGAACGCGGACTCGGGGGCTGAAAACACCACAAACCTGTCACCTTCCACTTATGGAGGGCAGAAACCTGAAATGAGTTTTTTTTTTTTTTAAGATTTTTTATTTATTTATTCATGATAGTCAGAGCGAGAGAGAGAGAGAGAGAGAGAGAGAGAGAGAGGCAGAGACACAGGCAGAGGGAGAAGCAGGCTCCATGCAGGGAGCCCGACGTGGGATTCGATCCCGGGTCTCCAGGATCGCACCCCGGGCCAAAGGCAGGCGCTAAACCGCTGCGCCACCCAGGGATCCCTGAAATGAATTTTAATTGGGGCTAAAATCAAGGTGAAGGCAGGGCTGGATCCTTCTGGATGCTCAGGGCAGGAGTCAGGGGGGATCCTGTTTCCCTGCCTTCTCCGGCTTCTCCAGGCTCGGGGTCTCTTTCTCCATCTTTGACGCGAGCAGAAGATGCACCCACTTCAGGTCCTGACCTCTGCCTCTGTCCTCACACCCTCTCCAGCCGACCCTGCAGCCCCCAGCTCGTGAAGACCCTCGTGATGGTGGCAGGGCCCACCCGGAGCAGCGAGGACCCACCCCCACCTCCACATCCCTCACTGAACCCCATCTGCACAGCTCCTTTTGCCACATGAGGGAACGCGTTCTCACGTCCCGGAGATCAGGACGTGGACATCTTTCGGGAGGCAGCTTGCCACACCGCCTCCCCCCACCCCCCAACACCCAGGAAGGTGTGGGGAAAGTGCAGGCCTTCTGCTTCTGCGGGATCCTAGGACACGGCCCAGAGGGCAAGACCCAGGGTGGGGGACGTGAAGGGCCCTGCTCTTCTCCCATCAGAGAACACTGAGCCCCACTCTGGGTCCCCTCCTGTGAGCAGAGCAGGGACAGGGCCCCAGAGGCCACACGGAGACCCCAGTATTGCTCGGCTCCTGGGAGTGCACACACGCACATATATACACCCGCACCCGCACAGCCTGTACTTAGCTGCAGGTGAAGTTTATTAAGGCAATACGGAAGCTCGGCAGGTACGGGATGCCAGGCAGGCTGAGCCCCTCTGCTCTCGGATGGGCCTGGGTGGCGCTCCCTCCACCCCCTCCCCGGGAGAAACCCAAGTCCATCAGCTAAAGGCTGATATCCAGGGCCCTTGATAAAGAAAAAGAGATGGGATATGTATCCCTGGGTTTAAGAAAAAAAGAAATTGAGGGCCTCCTAGAAAACTTTTCCTAGAACCCTCCCTGTCTTGACTGAGGAGGTGATGCTCAGGATACGCTTCCTCTGAGCGCAGAGGAGGGGATGGACAGGTCGGTTTGCAGCTCCCCGAGGGGGCAGCTAAGATGGGCAGGGTGGAGCGGGGTGGGGGTGGGAAGGTTAGGGACACATGTTCCAAGTGAGGCGAGGGGTCTGGTGCTCAGGCCACCCCTCAGGGAGAGGCTAGGTCCCTCCCCTCCAGCCTCCTCCTGGCTGTCTTATTTCTTCTCTTCTGGGGCTTTCTCGACGACTCCCGGGGCGAAGGGGCCCACCAGCCACGTGATGGGTGTGTTCTGGGCCACGTACTCAACCATGTGGTCGAGGGCCTCTCGGGCCTTGGCCACCTGCTCCCGGCTCTGCATCAGGACGGTGCTGGACAGGTCCTGGAAGGAATGGATGCCGGAAAAGGTGGCTTGGAGGCCCTCCACCTGGTGGCGAGCCTGCTGCAGCTGGTCCTTCACGTGGGTGGGCAGCCCCTGGATGCTGGACCCCAGCGAGGCGCAGGTGCTCTGCAGCTGCTGGGCAATGTCCCGGAACATGGTGAGCGTCTGGGTCTCCACCTGCTGAGAATGGGGGGGACCATCAGGACTGTGTGCTCCCAGGGCAGGCGGATGCGACCTTCCAGGAAACCTTTCCCCACGAGAGCCCGTCCAGCATGGTGGTGGTTTGGGACACTGGCTCTTTTGAGCTTTGAGCCATGTGGCGTATGTACCAGAGTAAAAAAGAGGCAGAGAAATTTCTCCAGAGGGGACAAGCAGGTGGTCAATAAGCACCCGCCACCAGGGACACGGGGCACAGACCCACAATGAGGTGCCACTCCACACGCGCTGGGGCGAGCAGGATCTAGGAGGGAGTGACGAGTGCTGACGACAATGGGGAATGAAGTGGGACCCTTGTATGTTGCTGGTGGTCCCTCAAAACGCTAATCTACAGGGTTTCCATATGGCCAGCACCTCCGCTTGTAGGGATCTACCCCAGAGAAATGGAAACGCACACCTGTACGAGGCTGGTTCCCAAGGTGGTGTCCACGGGAGATAAACCCAACGTCCATCAGCTGGTAAGCGGATAAACAAACATGACCCACCCACCCACGCAGGGCACGTCTCTCAGCCTTGAACGGGGGTGAGGCGCCCCCCACGTGCTGCCCCGGGGAGACCCCGAGCCCACGATGCTTGGGGAGGGGATCAGACACAGGAGGCCCCACGGGGTGTGAGTCCATGTGTGTGACACGTCCAGGACGGGCTCGTCCACAGACGGGGAGGGGGCTCGTGGGGGCCAGAGAGGAGGGGGAGTGACTGCTGATGGGGATAAGATCTGCTGGGTCGGTGGGAATGTTCTCAGAGGATCCTGTGATCTCCTCACAAACCTGTGAATACACTAAAAACCACTGAATTGCATACTATGCAAATTATATCTCAATAAAACTTTTTTTGGGATCCCGGGGTGGCTCAGCACTTTAGCACCTGCCTTCAGCCCAGGGCGTGATCCTGGAGACCCAGGATCGAGTCCGCATTGGGCTCCCTGCAGGGAGGCTGCTTCTCCCTCTGCCTGTGTCTCTGCCTCTCTCTCTCTGTCTCTCATGAATAAGAAAATCTTTTAAAAAAATAAAACTTTTTCTTTTAGGTGTAAGATACTAAATTTTCTATCTCCACACAGCTTTAAATTTTGTTTTGTTTTTTAAAGAGGCTTGGAAGAACTTTCCAGGCAGAAGCTGTAAATGGTGGGGGAGACCACAGGGTGGATGTGCAAATAGGGACCTTACCCTTCCTCCCCGACTAGGGGGAGAGAGCAGGCTGGCGGTGGGACTTTGCCCTGACCCTGCAACAGCGAGCAGCCTGGACTCGAGCCTGGCAGGGAGGTGCCGAGCACAGTCGACATCTGCATCTTCTGGGTGCCACGCGGAGCAGTGGGGGTAAGGGAGACGGTTTTAGGTGGTTTGGGTCTGAATGCTAATAGTTTTGCGTTTAGGGATATGGGGGACGTCTCCATAACTATCACTTTCGCAGCGCTCACCGTGTGCTTTACAAAGCTACTCATTTCTATGTATGTGTGTATGACACAGGCCGGGAAGTTCACCCTTTTAAGTGTGCAAAATCCAGAGTTTTTAGTATACTTGCAAGGTTGTGCACCACCACCTCTGTCTCCAGAACATTCCATCGTCCCCCAAAGAAACCTCATTCCCATTAAGCAGTCAGCCCTGACCCCCTCCCCCCGGTCCCCACGAGCCCCCTCCCCGTCCTGGCCATGTCACACACGTGGACTCACACGCTGTGGGGCCTCCTGTGCCTGGTTCCCTGTTTGCGGGGCCGAGGGACGTGCCCGTGCGTGGATGTGAACCTGTTGTGTGGATCTGTTCATCCACCAAGGGACACCTGGACAGTCTCCATGTTCTGGCAATTGTGAGTCCTGCTGCTGGGAACACGGTGTGTGTTTGGTGTGTGGGTTTGGTTTGCTTCACCCTGAGAGCCCTGCAGGAGGCCCTACAACCCATTTGCAGACGGGGAAGCCAAGGCCCAGAGAGGTGAAGCTGAGAAGCTGTAGTGAGCGCTAGGTCAGCCCTGAGGCCAAGGGGCATTTGTGATGGGGCGTGAGAGCCACGGAAGGTGCTGATTCAAGGAGGCCTCCGTGAGTGAAGGTACAGGTGGTGCAAACTCAGAGCAGAGCAGGAGGCCAGTGCCTGGGACAGATGGGAGGGACCAGAGGATGCTGGGGAGGAATCGTCCCCAGGAGCCAGGCAGGGGAGTATGAAGGCCTCCATGACCCTGGGATGGGGGAAGAGGTGGATGAGATGTGGCTTAGAATTTGAGCAGGTTGAGAGGCAGCACGATCAAGTGTCCCACAGTCCAGAGGCAACACCCACACCCAAGAGAGGACATCAAGGCAGGCTTCCTGGAGGAGGTGCTGCTGTGTCCGGAAGGCAGTTAAGAGAAGGAGAGGCTGGGGAAAGTATTCCGGGCAGGTAGGTCCATCGGGAAGAGAGGCATGGAGAGGCATGTCAGGGACCCAAGCACCCCGCGTGTCCCCCCAAGCTGGTACCTCTGGTTTGGCCGGGGTCTGCTCTGTGCCCTGGAGCTGCTTCTGGTTCCAGTTGAGCCACATCTGGTGTAGTTTCTCCTGACCCTCCACCAGCTTCTGATCAACTCCCTGCTTGACGGTTTCCATCTGGAGCGGAGTTAAGGAGTGAAAAAGAGAGAGAGAGAGAGAGTGTGTGAGAGACACAGGAGGAGAGAGGCTGCCTCCAGCATCTGACCAAGGTCGGCAGAGCCCGGCACCCATCCCAGGAGAGGCCCCCAAAGTCCTCCATTTGTCCCAGATGAGATGGTCCGCGAAGGGGAGGAAGCCAGGAGGGACGCTGTTCTCACACAGCCTTTCCACGGCTACAGTTTTGTCACCAACATGTGCATGTGCCTTGTGCTACTCGAAAAGGAAGTGGCCACAATTCTCGGCAGCTCCTCGCGTTTTGTCTCACTCTTGCAACTGGGCCTGTCCATAGGGCTGGCTTTGGCCAACGGGACGTAAGCAGATGGAACTCAAGCTGGGTCGTATAAAGTGCTCCAGTGGAATGTTATCCAGCCATAAAAGGGAAGGGACCCTGCCACCTGCCACCATGTGGACAGACCCTGAGGACACCGGGCTCAGGGAGGGGACCCAGACCCAGAAGGACACCTCCTGCAGGACCCCACTCCCAGGAGGTCCCCAGAGGAGGTCTGTCCATAGAGACAGAGAGGAGGTGGTGGGAGCCAGGGGTGGGGAGGGGGGGCGGGGGTCAGTGCTTCCTGGGGACGGGGTCTCCGTGTGGGGAGATGGAAGGTTCTGGAGATGGATCGTGAGGGTAGGTGCTTCGTGCCCTGAGCTGTGCAGTTAAAAATGGTTACTTATGATGGTGAATTTCATGATGTATTTTCCCACAATTAAAAATTTTAAAAGAGAAAGAGAAAAGAGGGAGCACTTCGCGGATGGACCAAAGCAAAGAGGAAGGTAAGAGGAATTTAGCTCTTTGGAGGAGAGACAGAAAGACCACCGCGGCGGGGAGGGCAGGATGTGCCTGCAGACCGGCAGGTGGGCCCCGCTGGGGTGATGGAAATGTTCCTCGTCTTGACTGTGACTGCAGTGGTGGTGACCTGTCCATTTGTGTCTGTAAAACTCCTCTAACCGTACGCTTAAAAGAGGGGGACTTTGTTGTACCTGAATTATGCCTCCGTGAGACTTTCAACAAAACCACCATCAAACACCTGCTCAGGCTTTGCAGGTCGGGCTCCTGCCGCCCGGAGGTCCCCCCAGGAGAGCCTCTGCCGGGCAGCCTGGCGCGGGCTGAATTATGTGCCCCCCACACCCGATCATATGCTGGAGGCCTGACCCCCTTGGACCCCAGAGTGTGCCTGTGCCTGCAGATCAGGTCTCTAAAGACACCATCAAGTCGCAATGAGGTCATTGCGGTGGCCTGCTCCTATGGTGACTGGCGTCCCTAGGAGAGGACAGTGGGCAGAGGACACGGCCGTCTGCACGTCCAGGAGAGGCCCCAGCCCTGCGGACACCCTGACCTCGGACCCCCCCGCCCCTCTGGGCCTGGCAGGCGGCTCTGGTCATTGAGGCGTGCTGGTCCCGGGGGCCCATTAAGGCAGCGCCTACCCCCCCCCCCCACCCGCCAAGCCACCCAGGACCACGGGAGAGAGGAGCCGCGGGGGGCGGGGAGGGGGGCCGGGGCCCCGCGGAGCCTCACCAGGCTGAGCGCCTGCGCCAGCTGGCCCAGGGACTCCTGCGCCCGCTGCCGCGTCAGCTGCAGTTTGCCCAGCGAGTGGGCGAAGGCCCGCTGGCGCAGCCGCTCCGACAGCGAGCCCAGGCGCACGAAGTAACTCTGCTCCTGCCGCTGCTGCTGCACCGAGGCCATGTCGAAGCCCTCCAGGGACGTGGCGAGGCGGGCTGCGGGGAGGAAGGTGCCGTGAGGGGCCCTGGCCTTGCACGCTGCCCGGGTTCCCGTCCCGGGGGCGGCCACTCGCAAGCCGGGAGGCCCTGGCGCAGAGGGCGGGCTCCCCTGCCTCGCTTTCCCCATCTGCAAAATGGGCATGATGGGAACCCGATGTCCCGGGATTAAGAGGACTAGCGTGAGGGTGTGCAAACCGTGGCTCACGCCCCCCTGCTTCCAGCTTTGCACCAGGCCTCCACACCCCCCAGCGCGTGGGTGAGCTACGTGGATGGCTGCCCTCAGACTACAGTGACGAGGTTTGTGGCCCCCTGGCCGGTGGAGACGAAAGTGTTCACTCTTTGCTCCTTTGCAGGAAAAAAAAATGGGGGGGGGGGGAATCCTGTACCAGTGCCCAGCACCTCCACGGCTACTCTCTTACAAAGTTCTAGGTGCTTCCTGCGCAGTCATCAAATCCCAACAACTCCGCGAGGGACGCACCGTTAGCCCCATTTTTACAGACGAGGAAACGGGCTCACAGGTGAAGTGACTTGCCCGAGGCCACGCAGCTAGGCAGTGGCAAGTCAGGATTTGAAGCCAGGCGGTCTGTCACCATGTTCTGAACCACGATACCTGACGGGGGGACAAGTCTGAGCCACTTGAGAACCGTCTTGACAGCGCGTAAGGCAACGTCGGGAATATCTAGTCCAGAGAGAGCCCTTGACGTTAGAAGACGGCAGGATGGAAACGGCCCGTCCTGATGAGCTGCTAGCTCACCGGCTTGGTAATGCCCTCTAGCAGGGGCTTGCGAACTTTGGCCCCCAGGCCCAATGCCCTGTCTTTATAAATAAAATTTTATTGGCACAGGGTCACACCCGTTCCTCTGCCTATCTCCTGCTGTGTTGCTTCTGTGCTGACAGTGTAACTAGTGGCAACAGGCACTGACCCCCAAAAGCCAGAAATATTTACCAACTGGTTAGGAAGATGTTTGCCATTCCCTGCTCTACACAAATGTGATTCTGCCAGCGAGCCTCAGTTTCCCCTTCCATATGACCCCCCCCCCCCGCCCCATCACAGCTGCGTGAATTGTGAAAGGTGGGCCAGCTTGTACTCAAAAAGGCACACAAATGAGCCTTTTAGTCCTTGACCTGCTGCTCAACCAAGGTAAGCCTCCAATCAGGGGATTTCAGTGGTCTCTGTAAACACTAAAAAATCTGGAAAAACATACTCTAACCCAAGGGTTGATAGACTTTTCCTGTATGGAGCCAGACAGCCAATGTTTCTGTACTTGCCGGCGGTTATACTGCGCCTTCGGCCTGCAGTTGTCTGTGCAAAAGCAACATGCGTGCAAATGGGCATGGCTGTGTGCCAATAAAACTTATTTACAAATGCAGGTATGGGGCCAGATGTGGCGTGGGGGTAGTGTCATATAGTCAGCTGGGGAGGAAGGTGTCATGGAAGAGTCATTTCACAACAACATTTAAAATGAATAAACATCAGGGGATCCCTGGGTGGCTCAGCGGTTTCGCGCCTGCCTTTGGCCCAGGGTGCGATCCTGGAGTCCCGGGATCGAGTCCCGCGTCGGGCTCCTGGCATGGAGCCTGCTTCTCCCTCTGCCTGTCTCTATCATAAAATAAAAATAAATCTTTAAAAAAAATAAATAAATAAAATGAATAAACATCAAACTACAGGGACGCCTGGGTGGCTTAATGGTTGAGCATCTGCCTTTGGCTCAGGTCATGATCCCAGGGTCCTGGAATCCAGCCCCATGTTGGGCTCCCTACCCAGCGGGGAGTCTGTTTCTCTCTCTCCCTCTGCTGCTCCCCCTGCCTATGTTCTCTCTCTCTGCCAAATAAATTCTTTGGAAAAAATGGAAAAAAACAAACTACACACACACACACGTGGGACATTTAAAGGCAGAGAAAATAAGACTGCATTTCGAGAAGAAGAGATTTTCCCAATTTTCCTACCCAAGGCAGGTCTGCGGAGATGAACCCAACTGAGTGACACTGTGAACCTGCCCTGCCCGCGGCCCAGGGCTTCTCTGTGGCCCTCCGGGGACCTGGGGCTCTGCCTCGGAAGTGCAAGCGGCTTTGTTATTAGGCCAGGACGTCACGCAGACTCCCAGCACATCCAAGCAAGCGGGCAGGTGCCCCTGGCAAAGGGGAGGACCCCGAGAGAGAGGGAAGAGGGCTGTCCCCCTGGGCCAAGCCCCCGAACACATGCCCGGTCCTGCCACGCTGCTGTGAAAGCACGTACCCTCCCCTGCAGACCACCCCTCTGTGCCACGGGCACCAGCGCCCGCGGCGATGTCCTCCTTAGTGGGCGGATCCAGAGGGAGGACAGAGAAGCAAAGCTGGTCACACGGGTCTGTTCCCTGCAGCAGCCCCCCGCCCCGGCCGAGCTCAAGACCCCTTTCCCCGCAGACCCTGCTTGTCCCACTGCCTTCAGGGGCCGAGACCCACAGCCGATTGGACCCGGCTTCAGCACCCACCATGGGCTGGAGGCTCCCCGCCCTCAAGAGGTTCACGGTTGGGTTTTGGACACTCAAAGCACAAGTGACATACTGGGCTCAAGCCACATGCCTCAGGGCCTGCGATCGCCAGCCCGCCCGAAACATCGAGTTTGTCCGGGAAGCAAAGGACCGCACCCCTCCTTTCCACGCGGGTTCCCGGGGAGGATCACGGAGACTCAGAGCCAAGGTGAAGGCGTCTCCAAGCGGCAGGAAGTAACGGGACAAGGGCGACGCCGATAAAAGTCAGCCCATGGGACTGGCCTGTGGCGTGTAAACCTCCGCATTCACACCTAAAACGTAAAAACCCACTGCTGACCGTGGAGGCTGATGAGCCAGCCCGCGAGCCAGTCAAGGGAGAAACTTAGCCGGGTGCCCTCTTCTTCCACAAGCTGCAACAGAGAATGTTCTCCGAGCTGACGGAGGAAGGAGCGATGCTTAGGACAGCCACGTTTTGCAATCCCGATCCCAGACGATGGAGGCAGCACACGATTCCCTGTGCGTGAAGTCCCAGAACGGAAGCAGGGTGTCTCACCCCGGAGGGGGTCTGCCCCCCACCCCCAGGGGACACGGCGGTGTCTGGGGGCATCTGTGCCTGCTGCACCGAGGGGCCAGGCCCAGGCGATGCTCAGCCCCCCCCCCCCCCCCCCCCCCCCACCCCCCCGCATCCCCCCATCACCTGTCCTCCCCGCAGTGGCCCCCAGAGGGCGCCGTGAGCACCCGAGTCAGCTCCCGCCTTCCCCTGCCCACCTGCCCTCCAGGGCTCCCACCTCCCTGGGCTAAGTCCAAGTCCTCCCCTGGGTCCCTCTAAACCCCCCAGAACCTGCCGGGTCCCCCGTCCCCACCCTCCCCTCGTTCGCATCTCCCTCCTCGCCCACTCTACCTGGCCTTCCTCTAACCCACCAGCCAAATCCTGCCCCAGGACCTTGGTTATTGACACTTCTCTGCGCTGATCCGCGCAGCTGGCTGGCTCACTCCATTCACCGTCACGTCACCTCCTCAGAAACATCTAGCCAATCCCCCGCCCCTCGAATTCTCTCCTTTAGGCTCATCTCCTTATCCCGTGAGCTCCACGAGTGCAGGCTTCTGTGCACCAATGTACCCCCAGCACTTGGAAGACTGGCGCATGGCAGGTGCTCAAGGCACATCCGGATGGACAACTGTGCACCCGGGGGGTGGGGGATGATGACAGACAAGACTTTGGGGGGCAGGTGTCAGGATGCAGCATGGACGAGGGAGGTTGCAATCTCAGAGGCTTCACTGGGGAGGTGGCATGTGAGCACAGAGCTGGCAGCAGAAAGGAGTGAGCCTTCTGGATGTCTAGGGGAAGAATGGTCCTGGGAGAGGGAACGGCTGGTGCAAAGGCCCTGGGGTGGGAGCATGGCCGAGGATCAGCAAGGAGTCAGTGCAGCTGGAGTAGGATGAACAAGGGGAGATGGATAAGTACGAGGGGGGCCCACGGGGAAGGGCTTGGAGTTCTCCCTGAGGGAGCTGGGAGCCCCCAAGGGCTGTGGGCAGAGGACAGAACCTGACTTGGTGGTCACAGGGGCCCTCTAGTGGCTGCTTCAAGGAGACCAGACACTGGGGGCCAGGTGGGCGCTGACGGGGTGGCAGGGGCGAGATGGCTCTGAGTGACAGCTCTAGGTGGCGGAGAGGGGTGGGAGGTCTGGGCCAGGGGTGGAGGGGGGTGTCCGGGCCCAAGGGCTGCACTCACCCAGCTCAGCGTCCGTCATGGGCAGGTGGTTATCCACCCACTCCTCCGACTTGCCCAGCACCGCGTCCACTCCGCTCAGCACCATCTGGCCCACGCGGGAGCCCATGACCGACTGGACGCCGCTGGTCACCACGGACTTGGTTGCGTCCACGCCACTCTGCACGGCGCCCCGCGTCACGTCAACCGCCTCCGTCACTCGACTGGCCACTGTGTCCTTGGCGCTGGACACCGTGCTGGACACGGCTTCTCGGGCCCCCGACACCTTGGACGAGACGAGCTCCTTGGTATCGGCCAGCACCTACAACACAGCCCAGCATCGGCATCTTTGTCCTCCCCTCGTACTTGGGGACCCCCACCCCTGCACCCCAAACTCCAGGGAGGCATTCCAGCTCCTGGGTCACCCCGGAGGGTCAACGTTGAGTCTGACGGTGGAGATCTCGTGCCCTGGAGCCTGGCCTGAATCCTGGTTTGCTATGTCCTGGCTGTGTGGCCTCAGGCAACTCACTGTACCTCTCTGTGCTTCCATTTCTTTATCTACAGCATCAGGGGCCGCAGGGTGCTGAACCCGGACCCCCGGGACCTCAGAATGAGACTATTCGGAGAGAAGGTCTTTAAGGAAGATATTAGGACACAGAGGGGAGGCCATGTGAGGACAGCGTCTGCAAGTGAAGAGGCGCCCTGGGGAGGAACTGAGATAATAAGTTCTGGGCTAGGCCACCCCCGCTGTGGCACTTGGTTACAGCAGCCCCGAGCGGACGGCTACGATGGCTTAGAACAGTGGTTCTCACCTCGGGTGACCCCATCCCCAGGGGATGCTGGGCACTGTCTGGGGACACACGTGGGTGTCACACCGGGGGGGGGGGGCTCCTGACATGCAGTGGGTGGGGGGCCGGGGCCTCTCCTCCCCTAGGGAACGCCCAGCCCTAATGTCAGGGGTGCCAAGAGGGGAGACCCTGACCTAGAGGCGCCCGGAGCAAAACTAGGGCAACACGAAGGATGCACCCAGGTGTCCAGACACCGTCTCCATGAACTCACGACGGAACACGGTTCCCGCCTTAACCTCCCCACGGCAAACAGGGGGTTGCGCCCAAAACATCCCAGCAGTTGTGGGTTTATTCATGAAGCTTGTATTAAAGCATCAAAACTAACAACGAGTCAGGTACGTCAGGTTCTCAGCCCTCGGATGACGGGGCTTCCGCCCTCCAAACCCCCAAGAGGAGGGAGCGTATCCTTTCCACACGGGAGAAACCGAGTCCAGGAGGCCAGGCAGCTTGTCCAGAGCCTGGATTTTTTAACCTGGGACTTTGACTCAAGCACCTCTAACCTGGGTTAGCGGGACAGCTACGGGGTTGGTAGCCTTCTCTGCCAGAGGGCCGCGTGGTAAATAGTTTAGCTTTGCAGGCCGGTGTCCCCGGGTCTCAGCCACTTCACTCTGCCCCCTGTAGACGCGGCCACCGATGCCGTAAGGAGCGCGCGTGTCCACGCCCTGGTGACTGTATTCGGCACAGACGGTGCAGGGCCGGGCGTGGGGGCCCTTGGGACAGTTTTGTCGCGGGATCCCAGAAGAGAGGCAGCGCCAGCACATGTTGGGCATTCATGGGCCGACACCTGTTCTTCTTGAGGCTCAGCCTCTGAGCAGATCTCTATGCACAGAGCTCTCCGGAAAGTCAAAAACCAGCCCCGTCCCGACCCTTCTAACTCTGAACATCTAGACTGCTGGTGTCCGTGGGAATTAGCTCCTTTGGGGGCATGAAGAAATGCACCACCCCCCCCCGGGGCTGTCACCTAGCTCACACTGGCCCAGCTGTGACCACACCGCGGTTCATAGAACGGGGACACGCTGCCTCTTCCTGGGGCGAGCCTGGGGTGTGCGTGTGTGGGGTGACATCCCGGGGCCTGGAGTCTGGAGAGCGCTAGCACCTCTGAGCTGGGAGCAGCTTTGCTGGATGACCTTGCAGAACGTCACCCCGAGCTCATCCCTTCTATAAACAGAAGGAATGTTGGCCCCGGGTGGCACCAGCAGGTCAGCCCCGGGCCCAAGGACGGGGCTCCTCCATCCTCCTGCGAACCGGGCAGCTTCCACCTTCAACGCCCCGCCTGCTAGTGGCCTTTGCCAGTGACACAGTGCTCCCTAGCCACGTGGAGTTCCGCGGGCGCGGGGTGGGCCCTGCATCGGGGACTGCGGCCCGGCAGCAGGTGCCCAAGGGCGAGGGGGCCGCAGGGCAGAGTGGGAGGGAACTAACTGGAGCAGCCCTGGGCCTGCCCTCCTGCCCCCACCCCGGGGATCACTGAGTTCTGGTGAAGTAAGCCCGGACATGAAGAGGCGCACCTGAGCGTGGCCATCTGTCCCACAAGGCCTAAGTGGAGCCTGGGCATCTACTATGTGCCAGGCTGTACGATGGGCACTAGACAGGGCAAGAAAGCAGCCTGTGCCCTCACTCCCCTTGGGAAGACAAATAGGCAGCTAAGAGCCCTTCAGATGGCGTGGAGCCTCACAAGCTAATACAACAGGGACACACACTCAGGGCAGCATGATTCACAGACCCCAGGAGGTGAAGCAACCACTGACAGATGCAAGCAGAAACACGGTCCATCCTCACACTGGGATATTGTCCAGCCTCAGGAAGGAAGGGGCCCTGACACCTGCCCCCACGCGGACAGACCCTGAGGGCACCGGGCTCAGGGAGGGGACCCAGGCCCAGAAGGACACCTCCTGCAGGACCCCACCCCCAGGAGGTCCCCAGAGGAGGCCCGTCCACAGAGACAGAGAAGCTGGTGGGAGCCAGGGGTGGGGCGGGGGGCGGGGGTCAGTGCTTCCTGGGGACAGGGCCTCCGTGTGGGGAGATGGAAGGTTCTGGAGACAGATGGTGGAGGTGCACGGCGGGGTGAGAGTGCTTCGTGCCCTGAGCTGTGTGCTCAAAATGGTTAAAGATGACAAATTTTATGTTGTAAAAAAAACAAACAACAAACTAATGTATCTGGTACACAAACGTGTACCACAGCAGTATTATAATAGCCAAGAAGTGGAAACAAGCTAAATGTCCACCAACAGATGAACAGCCACATACAGTGTGTCCCCGATGCGTGGGCACGTCCCTCAGCCGTGAGCAGGAGCGAGGCACCCACACGCACCACCCCGGGGCCGGACCCCGAGCCCATGACCCTCGGGAAGGGAACCAGACACAGGAGGCCCCACGGGATGTGAGTCCACATGGGTGACATGTCCAGGACGGGCTTGTCCACGGATGGGAAGTAGATGAGTGGTTGCCAGGAGCGTGTGGCAAGAAGGAGATTAATAGCTAAGGGATGTGGGGTTTCTTCTGGGGTGATGAAATGTTCTAAAAGGGGTGGTGGTGGTTACACAACATGAATATACTAGAACCATTGAGTCACAGGCTTAAATGAGCTCATTGTACTATGTGACTGTGTCGTGGTGTGCTAGAGCAAGGCTGGCCGCCGGCCATGTGAGGCTATTTATGTTTAAAATTGGTAACCGAGGGGCACCTGGGTGGCTCAGTGGTTGAGCATCTGCCTTTGGCTCAGGTCATGATCCCGGGTTCCCAGGATCGAGTCCCACATTGGGCTCCCTGCAGGGAGCCTGCTTTTCCCTCTGCCCGTGTTTCTGCCTCTCTCTGTGTCTCTTGTGAATAAATAAATATATTTAAAAAATAAAAATTAGGGGATCCCTGGGAGGCTTAGTGGTTTAGCGCCTGCCTTTGGCCCAGGGCACGATCCTGGAGTCCCAGGATTGAGTCCCACGTCGGGCTCCCGGCATGGGGGCTGCTTCTCCCTCCTCCTGTGTCTCTGCCTCTCTATGTCTATCATAAATGAATAAGTAAATCTTTTAAATAAACAAATAAATAAAATTAAAAATTAAAAATTAAAAAAAATAAATTGAGTAACTGAGTTCCTCAGTGACACCAGCCACAGTCTAAGGGCTCCGTAAGCCACATACAGCTGGTGGTTTCTGTGCTGGACGGTGCAGAGAGAGAACATGGGCATCGGAGACAGAGCTGAGCGAGGAGGCCCTTCTCTCAGAGGGAGCAGAGGGGAAGGAAGGCTTCTGAAGAGGTGGGATCAGAACAGAGACCTGAAGGTCTGGTTCATGAAGATAGAAGCACACGTGCAAAGGGCCTGTGGTAGGAACGCGACAGGAGGGTTCACTGGATTTTCGTCCCCCGGTCTCCCTTACAAAAGTTCCACAAGGGCAGGCAATCTGTTCCTATCACTGTGTCTGGGACCCACAGGTACGGACATTACCGAATGGGGACTACAGGGGCTGGTCGGGGGGCTGGCATGGGATGGACGAGGTGGGTACCAAGGGCTGGCAGGCTGCAGGGTCGTGAGGACAGCCTTGGCTGTTGCCCCAGACAAGGTGAGACACACAAGGGGGTGCTGAACAGAGCTGGCTGGTGTTCAGATCACTCCCCCAGGTGCCCAGCAGGGAGCAGACTCAAGGCCGGGGTGGGGCCAGACTGAGGAGGGGTCAGGGAGGGAGCGGTCATGTGCGTCTATTCTAGCTGGGGTGGGGCAGAGGCTCCACATCTAGGG
Source organism: Canis lupus familiaris (assembly GCF_011100685.1). Classification (NCBI taxonomy): domain Eukaryota; kingdom Metazoa; phylum Chordata; class Mammalia; order Carnivora; family Canidae; genus Canis; species Canis lupus. The sequence continues at coordinate 55,318,965 of NC_049241.1, read as the reverse complement.
AGGACCCCGTTCTCGGCGGAGCCCCCCCCCCCAGTCCCCCTGAAGCCCGATGCCAGTTACCTTCTCCGTGTGCTGCTGCAGGATGGGCAGGTTCCCCTCCAGCTTGTCCAGCCCCCGGTGGGCGTATTCACTGGCCGATGCGACTGCAGGACAGGGGACAAGGTGGGAAGGGTCAGTCACACGTGTGCGTTCCCCTCAGGGCCGGGAAGGCTGGACAGGGCTGGTTTGGGGGAACAGGGAGGAGCCCCAAGGGGTAGGGGCTCCCCAGGACCTCACTTACTCTGCGGCTCCAGCTTGGAGAGGATGGGCTGGGCCCCGCTGACAGCAGCCGCCGTGAGGGTCTTCACGCCCTTCTCGGCCGCGTCACACATGGTCTTGACATGGGGGTGGCTCTCCTTGGTGGAGGTGTAGGCCGCGGACACCATGTTGCAGGTGGAGCTGATGAGGGGCATGTTGGCCACGCGTTCCACCACGCTGGGCTGCAGGGACAGGCGGCTCAGCAGGCTGGGCCCGGGACCCCAGGGTGCCCCGCAATTGCGATTTCACTCCCCATCCTCCCCTCCTCCAGCCCCCTTCCTGTGCGCGGATGATCCCGTCCTGGACATGTCACACATGTAGACTCGCACACAGTGGGGCCTCCTGTGTCTGGTTCTCTCCCTGAGCATCATGGGCTCAGGGTCCATCCCCGGGGTAGCACACTGGTGTTTCTTTTTTTTTTTTTAATTGTGGTAAAATGGGACACCTGGGTGGCTCAGCAGTTGAGAGTCTGGCTTTGGCTCAGGGCGTGATCCTGGGGTCCCGGGATCAGTCCCGCATCGGGCTCCCTGCATGGAGCCTGCTTCTCCCTCTGCCTGTGTCTCTGCCTCCCTCTCACTCTCTCTGTGTCTCTATGAGTAAATAAATAAAAAATCTTTAAAAATAAAATCCTAGCCTCCAAATGGCCATTAGGTACTTGAAAGATACTCGGCATCACAGATCACCAGGGAAATGCCAAAACAACGAGATACAACCTGACACTAGTTAGGACGGTTACCACCAAAACAAAGCAAACTAACAAATGATAGTGAAGATGGGGAGAAATTGGGGAACTCTTGGGCCTTGTGGGTGGGAACATAAAACGGTACAGCCACCGTGGGAAACTGTGAATTAGAAAGAATTACAGAGAAGCACCCTAGGACCCCGCAATTCCACTTCTGCGTATATAGACAAAAGAATTGAAAACACGATCTCAAAGAGATCCTTGGACGCTCGGGTTCAAAGCAGCATTGTTCACAGTGGCCAAAAGGTGGAAGCAACCCAAGTATCCGTGGACAGATGAACGGATAAACAGGGCGCGGTCCATCCAGATAAGGGAACAGTAGCCAGACTTAAAATGGACACTCTGACACCTGCCTCAACGTGAGTGGACATTGTGCTCAGTGACATAAGCTAGACACAAAAAAAAATCCTGTAGGATTTCCTTTACATTAGTGACCTAACGTAAAAGGTTCTACTTTTATAAAAATGATGTTTCTACTTATATGAAACATCCAGAAGAGGTAAATTCATAAAGAAGGCAGATTAGTGGGTGCCAGGGGCTGGGGGGAGAAGGGAAGGGGACTAACTGGTAATGGGGGTGGGGTTCCCATCTGGGGTGACGAAGAGCTTCCGGAATTTGATGGTCTTGGTGGTGGTTGTACATCATGAGCATACTTAACGCTGAACTGTACACGTCGCAATGGTATTTTTTGTGTTATGTGTTATTTTACCACAGTTTTAAGAAAGGAAGGGAGCAGTGACACCTGCTACAAGGTGGGTAAACCCCAAAAACACGATACACAGTGAGAGAAGCCAGACACCAGGGGGTCTCAGGTTGTATGACTCCGGTAGTACGAAATGTCCAGAACAGGCAAATCCACGGAGACAGCAGATGAGCCGTTGCTGGGGAGGACGAGGAATGAGGAGGGGCTGCTAAAGGGGTGGGGTCTCTTTGGGGGGGGGGGGGATGAGAATGTTCTAGGGGCACCTGAGTGGTTCAGTCAGTTAAGCATCTGCTTTCGGCTCAAGTCATGATCCCAGGGTCCTGGGATCGAGTCTCACATAGGGCTCCCTGCTCAGCGGGGAGCCTGTTTCTCTCTCCCCCTCGGCCCCTTACCCCCGTCTGGTGTGCACCCACTCGTGTGCATTCTCTGTCAAATGGATGGATTAAAATCTTAAGAAAAAAAAAATTCTAACCCTGTAGGGTACTGATGGCTGCATAACTCGGTAGGTTCCTTTTTTTTTTTTTAATTTTTATTTATTTATTTATGATAGTCACAGAGAGAGAGAGAGAGAGAGGCAGAGACACAGGCAGAGGGAGAAGCAGGCTCCATGCACCAGGAGCCCGACGTGGGATTGGATCCCGGGTCTCCAGGATCGCGCCCTGGGCCAAAGGCAGGCGCTAAACCACTGCACCACCCAGGGATCCCCAACTTGGTAGGTTCCTAAAAACCACTGAGTACCACCTTCTCCGAGGGTGAATTTTATGGCATGCAAATGATATGCTAATATATTCATTTATCAACTACCGGTAGAGTTAGCTAATCTGGGAAGGGGGAGATAAGACAGGGGCTGACCTCCTGGGGTGACCCTATGAGCCCCTGCAGACAGGGCAGCGGTGGGGGAAGCAGGCAGGTTCAGAGCATACCCCTGATCTCCCCAAAGCCTCCGGGGTTTGCAGTTGTGCCCCAGCCCCCACCTGTCTGGGGTCCGGGTGACGGCTCTCCCTCACCCACAAAGAGATCTGTTGACCCCAGGTGCAGCCAGCGGCTCCCGGCCACGGTTCTCCCACAGGCCCCAGCCCCGCCCTCACCTGCTGGACTGGTTCTTCGCCTGTCGCCTGGGTGCTGGCGGTGGCTTCTGGGGTGGCTTCTGTCCCGTCGGTAGACATTTTTCTCCACAGCGGGCTCTGTGGAGGACAGATGGGCTTCGTCAGGGTCCAGCCGGCCCTGGCCCTCCCTCCAGGAGGAAGACCAGGTGCCCCTCCCCGGGTCCTTAGAGCCCTGCCTCTCAGGCACTCACAAGCACCTGGGGGCCTGGAGCGGGAGCTGATTCAGCCCGGGCCGGGTGGGGCCCTGAGTCGCCCCACTCTCAGGAGCTGCTGATGCAGCGGATTCCGGGGCCCCACCCGGACGGCCAACTCCAAGGGCTCTAATTGTCAATACTTCGGGGAGACACCTAGGACGCAATCTGGCCGTGGCTCCCTGCTTTCAAGAGCCCCCTTCCCTTTGAAACCTCGAGGGGATGGTGGTCCCACACCTGCACTGCCGGGCGCGCGGAGGCGTGTGTATCTGTGTCGGCCGCAACAAGGTACCGCTAACGACCTGGGGAAATCAAGGAGCCAGCCCAGTGCAGTGGCTGCAGAGTAGAAACCTACTCATGGGACGAGGATGCTCAGGGACAAATAGTGCGAAACATGTGTGCGTCGTTTGCACAGTCTTTAGACATCAGAAACTGTTAATAGGGGCCACCTTTCAGGGAGGACCCGGTAGCTGGGCAGGCCTCTGACTTTTGAGCCAGGTAGAGAACATTACCAGTTCTCCCCACCCCCCCCCACAAAAAAGGGTAAGCATTCAAAACAAAACACCCCACAAACTCTGTAGGAGAGACCACGCCTGGCCCTACTACAGACCAATCATGTCGGACTCCAGAGGGAAGGCAGGGCCAGGGAGGCTCTCCAGGTGAGGCTAATGCACACGTCTAAAGGTACCATGGGAGCCACCACAGGTGTGCTCCGTTTGGCTGGCCAGGTGGGAGGAGGTGGGTAATCCATCATCACCCTAGACCGTAGGAGTCCCACCTCCGGCCATGCTGTGCGGGGCTGAGCGAGGAGCCCCCTATTCCCTGGCCTCAGTCCTCTCACCTGTAAAACAGGAGCTAAAGATAGAACCTGGCTTCAAGGCTGGTTCCCCTGGGAGGAGCCTGCTGTGAACCCCTGACCTTGATTCTGAACATGTCCTTCTAGAGGAAGGGGGCCCATCCTCCTGGCTGCCCGGTTGCCCTGTCCCCGAAGCAGAGCCCAGCAAACTGAGGTTTTGAGAGCACCAGTTCTGGAGCGTCCAAACAGGTTCTAATCCCAGCTTGGCAACTCACCAGCAGTGGGAGCTTGAGGAAAGCAGGACCCCCTCTCAGAGCCTTGCCGGCCCCATCTGCAAAATGGGGATCACCGTTCCTAGCTCAGAGTCCCTACAGACTGGCAGAGTGAGTGACTGTGTACGTATGTGGCGCTGAGCTCGGCGCCTGGCACATAGCTGGTGCTCAATAAACAAAACCGTTGCACACACGGGTGAAGCCTGCCAGGAATGAGCTTCTGCTTGTTACTAAGGTCCCCAAACTGGGAAGCGGAGGGAGTAGGCACATCCATCCCCCTGGTTCTCATGATCAAGGTCCAGTTAGTTATTCCTTTCACCCTCCCTGGAGCCTGAGCTCTCCTGGCCTCCTTGGAGGCGCACTCTCCCATCGCCCCTGCCCATCGATCCCTCCTGGGACGGCTGAACCAAGGGTGGCCTCGGCCCATGTCAGCACCCCACTAAAGTCCTTGGTGGGGGGGAGGCTCCGCAAGCTGTGTGAAGCTGGCTCCGGCTAGCTGGGGCCGGCAGTCACGTAGACGTCCAGCTGCAGCCAGGGCATGCTAAGATACAACCTCCGAAGTTCCCAGACACCGAGGTCCCAGGCCCGGCTGTTCTAGCTCAATCCTGACCGAGGTCCCAAGGACTCAGATAAGGGGCAGGCCCTTCCCGGCCGCCTGGAGCCACCCGCTGGCCACACCCACCCGGGGGAAGAGGGCGGGGTCTGCCGCGACCTGCTGGGGGCCAGCGGCGGGACCTGACCCTCGGGCGGGGGAGGAGCTGCCCCGCGGGGCGGACCCATTAGCTGGAGAGGGGGCTCCGCTAGGCAGGAAGACGGCCCCCCGGCTGGGGGGTAGGGGCGCCCCGAGGACCCAGGGAGGCCCGACTTCCTGAGCAGGACGGGCGGCGGCTCGCCTGCACACTGCGTTTGCACAAGCAAGCACACTTTTTAGAGGGGACGTGTTTTAGCGGGAGGGGGCGGGGTCACCCCCTCCAGATACCGCCCCTTCTAGGGGGCTCTTTCACGCGCCCCCCCACCCACCCAACGAAAGTCTCAGCAACTGAGTTTGAAAGTTTCACTCTGTTCCAGAAATCGGGGGGGGGGCGGGGTTCCTTGAGGGGGTCGCGGGGGAAGAGACAGGAAAGCTGAGCCCCGGCTGGATGGAGACCCCTCCCCAGGCCGCAGAGACCAGCAGAGCCCCCAGGAAGGCTCTCTCCGCTCCTTCCCCCCGCGGGACGTCCCGGGACTCGCCGGACCGCGCCCCCCCACCTCGGCCGGGGCCCCCCAGTCTCACCGCGGTCAGCGGGGCGCGCAGGGCTCGACCGCCAGCTCCGAAACCGTCCTGCGCGGGCCCGGGGTGGGGGCTTTTATACCCGGGGGGGCGGGCGCTCGGGAATGACGGGCCGGAGGACCAATCGCGTTTGGAGGCCGCCCGCCGCCAGGCCACGCCCCCGCCCGTCCGGGACGTTGGAGCCGCAAGTGGAGTCCCGGGCGGGCCGGACTTTGTCCACAGGCGCGTGCGGGCTGCGCGGTCCTCGCGTGGGGAGACCCCCGCCCACGGAAGACGCCTGGGAAGACCCAGCCAAGGGCGCCCCCTCCCGGCCCAGGGATCCCATGGACTCGGCCCAGGGAGGTGCCATCCGAGGGCTGGGGTCCCCAGGTCGGGTCCCCCGTTTCCGCAGAGGCGAGGAGAACTCAGGGATCGCTGTCTGATGCCCCCAGCACGCCAGCAGCCGCGCCCCAACCCTGGGCGCGAAGGAGACCCGAGCCAAGCCCGACCCAGCAGGATGAGCGGCCTTCACCACAGCGGGGACCGCACACGCTGAGTGCTTTCCTCCCGCCCCGACCTGCAGGGTTACCGCTTAATCCTCCCCAAAACTATTCCTTTAGCATCCCCATTTTACAGATGAGAAAACTGAGGCCCAGAGACAGGTCGGCCTGGGGCAGTTCAGGGATCAACTCCTGGATCTCTGACTCCTGGATCAACCCCTTCCTGAAGCAGCCATCACTCGGATTCCATACCCGCTCCCCACTCCTTTATCCTAAAGTCTCAAACTCAGATGGCCCCAGGGGCCAAAGGGAGGTAAATACTTCCTCTAAAGTGTTGGCAGCATGGCAGAGTGTTGCCCTGTGGAAGACCCGCTCAGAGATTCCCATATCCGCGGGGATTCTAGACTAAAAAAGGTGTCCTGCCTTTTAGAAAACCATTGGAGGGGCACCTGGGTGGCTCAGTGGTTGAACATCTGCCTTTGGCTCAGGGCGTGATCCGGGGTCCTGGGATGGAGCCCCACATTGGGCTCCCAGGAGGGAGCCTGCTTCTCCCTCTGCCTCTGTGTGTGTGTGTGTGTGTCTGTGTGTGTGTGTGTGTGTGTGTGTGTGTGTGTGACTCATGAATAAATAGATAAAATCTTAAAAAAAAAAACCCATTGGACCAAACAAAACCCAACTGGGGCCATCTTCAGCTCAGGAGCCACCAGCGTGCCACTTCTGCTAAATTGTGCGGGGTGGGACAAGGCCTCTGAAACCTCCGCAAAGAACACGGGAAAAAAGTTGGTGTCTGGGACTAAGTGCATTTTTTGGACAGTGGCTACAGTAGCCCCGCACAGTCGAGCTTTCGGAGAGGCTGGGGATGCTCTAGAATTCCGTACCACTCGCTATGGGCCACTAGCACCATATGGCTTTTGTACATCGAGGAACTGAATAATCACATGTAAGTAACCACAGGCAGCTAGTCAGATTCTCAAGTGAGTGTGAGACAGAGAAAGGACAAAAGCAATCAGCTGTGACGGTTAAAAGTGTCCCGTTTGCTGCTGGCCTGCTTTCCTCCTCGTGCACTCATTTTCCTACTCACTCATTCAGCAATTTTTATTGAGCTGCTGCGCTGGGTGCTGGGAACGCAGAAGTGGGTAACGCAGATGCCAGCCTCGTGGTGCTCGGGGCCGGGGCCGGAGACAGACAACGAGCGAGAGAAGTGAGTGAAACGCATAGTGGGTCAGGTCACGGAGGAAAAGCAAAGGACTGGGATGGAGAACGTGGGGTGTGATTTTTAATCGGGTGATCAAGGGAGGCTTCCCAGATTGGCATCGGAATGCAGAAGTGAGGGAGGAGAGGAGAGGCCACGGAGAGATCTGGGGAAAAGGCAGGTTCAAAGGCCCTGAGGCCGACCACGCGAGGTGAGTTGGAGAAGCAGCCAGGAAGGTGACGTGGCTGGAGTGGAGTGAGTTCTTGGATAGATGGAGCTCAGAGAGGTTAAGTGAGTCGGCCAAGGTCACACAGATCCAGAGACGCTGGGAGAAACGTCTTGGGCTTCCAGTGCTGGGACATGGCCAAAATATTCCTGGTCTAGGAAATGTAACGCAATTCTGATTTGCAAAATAAAGTCTTGGTGATTTTGCGCCACAGCTTTTGAACAAAAGGGGAACAGCCATGGTCACCGTCTTTCCTAGTGTGGCACTCAACCGCCCACCTCCCGGTCGCTGTGAGCGCAATCAAGGGCGTTCGCCACTGCGCATGTGCACAAGGTGGGGCGGGGGAGGAACGGGCGCTGCCCCACCGGCCCTTAGCCCTCCCTTTTCTTTTTTGTTTAAGATTATTTATTTATTTATTCATGAGAGACACAGGCAGAGGGAGAAACAGGCTCCACGCAGGGAGCCCGACGCCCTGGACTCGATCCCGGGTCTCCAGGATCACGCCCCGGGCTGAAGGCGGCGCTAAACCCCTGAGCCACCCGGGCTGCCCTAGCCCTCCCTTTTCTGCACGGCTTGCCGCCTCCTCCTGGAAGTCCTCCTGCCTACCTCCTCAGTCTCCCCCCCTAGGCGAAGGCTGCCAGACAAAATAGAGGATGCCCACTTCAATTTGAATTTCAAGTCAACCAGGAATACATTTGGGGGTAGAAGTATATCCCAGGCAACATTTGGGATATACTTATGTTCAAAATTATTCCTGGTTGACGTGAAATTCAGACTGAGCTCGGGATCCTTTTTATTTATTTATTTATTTATTTATTTATTTATTTATTTATTTATTTATTTATTTTTGTTTTTGTTTTTGCTGACTCTGACAACTCTACCTCCAAACCCAGACCCCTTTTTTCCTCCAGCCATGTCCTCCCGGAAGCTGTCACCGCCCAGCCTTGGTGGGCTCCTTGAGGGCGACACCTGTCCAGGATCCCCAGGGTGGGAGGTAAGACGCATATTGTTTCCTGAGCTATTTTATTACATTATTCAGAGGCCTCGTTTTTATTTTCTCCATTTTGGGAGAGGAGGAAGCCGAGGATGACAGAAGTGATTCATTAACCTGCCCCGGGTCACACGGCCAGAAATGGGCAGCCTGAGTTTGAGGTCTCAGTGTACCCAACTCCTCCCCTTTCCCCTTTCTCTTCCTCCTCTTCCTTTCCTTCTTCCTCCTCCTCCTCGAGGCCACACTTTCCAGTGTAAAGGCTCAGAAAACTCCCCACTTCTTTCCCACGGAGCCCAGGGGAGAGACAGACCAGAGTTGTGCCACAAGGTGGCGCTGCTGGCCCCAGATTGCTGTCCTCGCCCAGGTGTCCCCTCCATCTACCCTCTGACCCTTCCCTCCTTCCAACCATCCATCCATTCAAGTATCTCCTATTACTGTGAGCCAGGCCAGGCCTGGCCGTGAAGACCCAGTGATGCATTGTGTATGCAGTCATGCAACAAGCAATTATTTACCACCTGCTGTATACAGACCTACGCTGGGCAGCCCTGGAGATTCAGCCTCCACCTCCCCCTTCAAGACACTCATAATCCGATAGGGAGACGCTCATGGGACCAGCAGGGCTGCATTAAGGCTGTCACAGTCCTGGTGCACCTGCGTCACTCAGCCCCTTAAGTGTCTGCCTTCAGCTTGGCTCATGATCCCAGGGTCTTAGGATCGAGCCCTGTGTTGGGCTCCCAGCTCCGTGGGGAGTCTGCTTCTCCCTCTGCCTCTCCCCCTGCTTGTGTTCGCTCACTTGCTCTCCTTCAAATAAATAAGTAAAATCTTCAAAAAAAAAAAAAAAAAGAAGAAGAAGACTTTCACAGCCCAAGGGCACTTTTGTCATTGTGGGTTCCTCCCTCTGTGAAAAAATATTGCAAATGATCTTTTACAACTGCATTGGTAGTATATTCATTACTTTCTTCTGATTTTTTTAAAGTTTTATTTATTCATGAGAGACACAGAGAGAGTCAGAGACACAGACAGAGGGAGAGGCAGGCTCCCTGCGGGGACCCCTGGATCACGACCTGAGCTAAAGGCAGACGCTCAACCACTGAGCCACCCAGGCATCCCTGTTTTCTTCTGATTTTTTTTTTAAATGTTCAGTAGCATTTCCTTTTTTTTTTTAATTTTTATTTACTTATGATAGTCACACACAGAGAGAGAGAGGCAGAGACATAGGCAGAGGGAGAAGCAGGCTCCATGCACCGGGAGCCCGACGTGGGACTCGATCCCGGGTCTCCAGGATCGCGCCCTGGGCCAAAGGCAGGCGCTAAACCACTGCGCCACCCAGGGATCCCCTGTTTTCTTCTGATTTTAAGATGAATTAAAAACAAACCATTTCCACCGACCCTTAAAAGGGTCGTGGGCGCTGGGTGTCCTATGTCTGATGCAGGAGTTGACTCTGGTGACCAAGTGCATAAAATAGAGGGGATGGGGGCTGCACATGCTTGGTGGCACCTGGGCCCAGGTTGTGGGTGGTCCTGGGAAGCCCCCAGGAGGAAGTAATGTCGAAGCTGAGGCTTCAGAGAGGAACCGGTGTCAGGCAGGTGAAGGTACTGGAGAGACAATCCAGGCAGGGGGACCAGAGAGCTTGCAGGTGCAAAGTGAGGCTGCAGGGTGGAATGTGGGGGAAGAGGGAAAAGAATCATGGTGTCAGGGGAGAGACATCAGACACTTTGGCAAGAGCCAGGCTGACAGGAGCCCTGAGGACATTAGGGAGCCACAGAAGGTTCTGAAGCAGGGTCAGAAGGGCAGGTTGGAGCATTGGAAAGATGTGCTGGGCTGCCCAATGAATAAAGGAAATGGGGAAGAGGAAAACGAGCCCACCTGCTTCAGGTAAGTCCCCCCCCCCCCCCCCCCCCCGCTTCAGGTAAGTCTTAAAGAAAAAGTGGGAGGGGGGAGCCTGGGTGGCTCAGCGGTTGGGCATCTGCCTTTGGCTCAGGTTGTGATCCTAGGGTCTTGGGATCGAGGTCCACAGTGGGCTCCCCATAGGGAGCCTGCTTCTCCCTGTGTCTCTGCCTCTCTCTGTGTGTCTCTCATGGATAAATAAATACAATCTTAAAAAAAAAAAAGAAAAAGCGGAAGTCATAGGCAGATGGAAGGGGGCATGCAAGAGGACCTTCCAGGCACCGTGATCGATTATTCATTCAGAAAGTTTTTATTAAACATCTCTGGCATGATCTACTGGATGGGCAGTGAAACAGAGAAATAGGCTCTCTGGAGAGGAGGTATGCTCTGGGCAACAGGAATAGCTTGTGCAAAGGCCCTGGGGCAACACTGGGCCTCGTGTGCTGGAAGAACAGCAAAGGCCCTCGTGGCCAGAGAAGAGTGATCCAGTGCAAGGAAGGGAGGGGGCAGGGTAGGTGGGCTAGGGAGGACTTGGGTTTGTACCCCACGGAAGGTGGGAACCACAGAGGGCTGTGGGCAGAGGAGGGGGGCACCTGACCCAGGCACCTGGGGTCCTGACAGAGCAGGAAGCTCTCGGAGAACCACGCTCCTTCTGGGAGAGGGGGCTGGGAACCGGGAATAGGGGTTGCTTGGAGCCCTGCTGGGGAAAGGGCTTCGAATGTCAAGCAGAGGCTTTTGGCCTTTATTCTGGGAGCGGTGGGGAGCAACTGTGGGATTCAGAGCAGGGAGGCCCCTGTTTAGGTCTCTGGGGAAGGGGGTGGAGACTTCAAGATGCAGAGAAAGGCAGGAGCGAGGGCAGGGCAGGCGGGAGCTGATGGGCCATGACCAGGCCTGCAGGAGGTGGGGGTGGATGGGAGAGACCACGGCAGGGCGCCAACGGGCCTGGGTTTGGAAGGTGAGGCTGACTTGGGCCTCCGGTGAGTGACCCAGGGAGGTGGAGGACACCCAGGCCCCCCCTGGGGCGAGGAGCCGCAGAGGAACAAGTGTGGGAGGATGTTGATGAGCTTAACTTTACCTCTTTGAGGGCCCGTGGCCTGGGGTTGCAAATTCACCGAATAAAAATCCGGGAGACCCAGGTACATGTGAAGTCCAGATACACAGTGAATAGTTTTAAGTATAAGTATGGCCCAAATATTGTAAGGGACATACTTATGCTAAGAAATAGTTTGTTTACCCGTACGTCCTGGACCCCCCCCCCCCCGCCCCAGCCCTACGCCAGCCACAGCAGGCCTGCCTGTGTCTTCCCCAACCATGCGGCCCCAGCCAGCGGCCGGACAATCCGACCCACGGCCGCCCGATGGCCAGAAGGCAAGGTTTTGTCTCCTTGGGCCGGCTCGCCGCGGGAAACCGGGGGTCTTTTAACATGCAGGCCCTGGCCTGTCCCCGCCCCGCCTCCCGCCCTGGTGGCGCCAGCTGCCCGCTGTCCCCTGCACTGGAGGTACCGCCTGGGGGAGGGGAGCTACTCGGAGACCCACTGTTTGTCCCCTGGGCCAGCCCCTCCCAGGCCCCGGCGGGTCCCACTGGGCACCCCTGGCCCCAGAATGCGGGGTCAGGGGGCCCGGCAGCAGGAAGGGCCCTGTGTGGCCTTTGTCCGGCTCGGGGCCAGACATGTGAGGCCCCGTGGCCTTTCTGGGAAGTCCTGCAGGCAGAGCAGCCTGACTTCCTCGGCAGAATGTACCGGAAGGCCAGAGGCCCAGGGCCGGTTGACCAGGAACTAGATCCCCGGGGGCCCGGCCACCCCCTGACCGCTCCCCAGTGAGCGGCCTTGTCCGGGGCGGCCAGGCCCGGCGGCTCGGGGCCCGGCCCTCCCAGTGCCAGCTGCCAGGATGTGCCGGTCACGTTGGCGGGGAGAGAACACGCCGTTCTTGGCTGCCCCTTTGTTCAGAGGCAGAGGTGGGGGGCTGTTGTCCTGGCAACCAGCCCTTTCCCCCTCAGACAATCCCTTGAGGTGAGGATTGAAGACACCTGGGACCTGGGGGTTCTGGCCGGGGAGGGTCCCCGGTCACCCGGGGTGGCAAAGGAGCACCATCCCCCCGGCCGGCCCTGCCTGCTCAGAGCTCGTGTGTCCCGGGCCACCACGGGGGAGGCCAGGTCACCCCCTTGGGATTGGAATGCCGGAGGTGGCAGCAGCAGGGGGGAGGACATTCCCAGCGGGGCAGGCGCCGTGGTGGCAGCTGCCGGGCCCCGCCCGTCCTATGTCCCCTGAGTTGGAGGCTGCAGCTGGTGCGGTGGCTTTGGTTCCTGGTGGGGGGGAGGTGTTATTTTTGGGGTGGGGGCGAAGGGACCCAAGAGGCGCCTCCTCCCAGGGCAGGAAGTGGGGTGATCCCAGCTGTGCTCTCCCGTTAGCCCACCTGTCCCAGTGGGCACCACAGGCCACCGCACAGGAAGTGTTCCCAACGCCCCGCCTGTGTGGTCTCCTGAATCTGGGGCCCAGAGAGGAGGCGGCCAGCGGGGAGGGTGTGGGGGCCCGCTATTGCCAGTCAGAATCTTCTAGAAGCTCCCATTTGTGGTAACAACAGGGCCTGTGGAGTGAGCGCTTACTTTGGCTGATGCATTTATAGACGTAGGCTGTTTAATCCAGCGTCTTCGGGGAAGAGGGACTAATGATGAGTTTGAGTTTTATGGAAGGGGGGGATACTGAGGCTCAGAGATGCAAGTGACTTGCCCAGGGTCACACAGCTTATAAATAGCGGAGCTGGGAATCTCATTGGCATTTAGTATTGGATGCACTAACTCAACGTAGACCTCCAACCCTACCATGTGCACAGGGGCTACCACTTGGGGCGATTCTGCTCCCAGAACCCTCAGGGGCTCCGTCTCCACTTGGGGTGTCTGGAGATGTTTTTGGTTGTTCCAACTGGGGGTGCTCCTGGCGTGGAGCCTCCCACCCACGGTGCCCAGGGCACCCCCATGGCAAATGACCCAGCCCCGTGTATACAGTTGTGCCAAGGTGAGTAAGAGTAATTAATAGTTGGGCAGCCCCGGTGGCGCAGTGGTTTGGCGCTGCCTGCAGCCCAGGGTATGATCCTGGAGACCCAGGATCGAGTCCCACATCTGGCTCCCTGCATGGAGCCTGCTTCTCCCTGTGCCTCTCTCTCTCTGTGTGTCTATGAATAAATAAATAAATAAAATATTTTTAAAAAAGAGTAATTAATAGTCAATAACAATACCAGATACCATTATTAATAACATTATTTAAAGCACAATAATTATTTAAAGATTTTGCAGATGAGAAAACCAAGGTCTGGAGAGCCTGTATTTGGACCCTCAGTCCTTCCCAGGTACATTGGTCTTGGCTGCTTCCCTAACACCCTGTCAGTTTTGCAAGAGGGGGAACTGGGGCCAAGAGAGCATATAATTAGGACTCAAACCCACAGCCCCAGGGACAGGATCAGGCCACCCCAGGTTCCCATCTCAGCCTGGCCACGTACTGATGCTGAGGAGCCCAGCCTGACGTGTCACCTGCCTCAGTTCTGCGTCTCTGAGACAGGTCCCTCCTTCCTTAGCTGAAACAGTAAAAATAAGAGTCTCTGTGGTGCTCAGAGGGGTACTATGGGGCGGTGGTTAGGGGATCTCATCCTGGCTTTGTGAGCTTGGGCACCCCCTGCACTTCTCTGAGCCTCTGATGCCTCATCTGTGAAATGGGGCATTCGTGATCATTGATGACAGTTGTCCAGACTCACAGTTGATGGAGAGATTGAAAGCATAGCTCGGTGCCTGGGTATTGCTGTTATTAAAAACATTTTAATGGTGGTAAAATAAGCACACATAAGTTTACCTTAATTTATCTTAGCCATTTTTGAGTGCGCAGCTCAGTGGCCTCAAGTGCATTCTCATGGTTGTGCAGCCGTCCCCATCATCCCTCTCCAGAACATTCTCATCTTGCAAAACTGAGGCTCTGTTCCCATGAGACAGTGACTCCCCACTCCCATCCCATTCCCCGACGCCCACCGCCTTCTCTCTTGTCTCTGTGGGTGGGACGCCTCTAGGGACTTCATAGACGTAGAGGGGAATTGTCCTTTTGAGATGGCCTACTTCACTTAGGTAACATCCTCGAGGTTTATTTATGTTGTAGTGTGTATCAGGATTTCCTTCCTTTCTAAGGCTGATGTGATGTCCATCATGTGGATGGACCACATTTGTTTATCGGCTCATCCGTCCGTGGACACTCGAGCTGCAGGACCAGCGTGGTGATAATAGAGTAAGAGTCCAGAAGGATCTTGAAGGTGGATCCGATGGGCTTTGTCAAGGGATTGATTAGGGATTGTGGTTTTTAAAAATGTGCCCACAAGGAGGTACCTGGCTGGCTTCATCCATAGACCATGTGATTCTTGATCTTCAGGTTGTGAGTTCGGGCCCTACGTTGGGTGTAGAGCTTACTTAAAAACCGAAAAACCAAAAAAGACAAAACACACACAAAAATCTGCCAATGTTTCGACACCCCTTTAAAAAGGTGGATCCTAATTCTCTTCCCTGTGAGTGTGGGTTGAAGTGAGTGAGTTGAGTGTCTGTAAGAACAAACAAAATCTGGCAGGAGCGATTGTGTCAAACGCCTCTGAGACTAGGTCATAAAAGTCATCGTGGCCTCCCTGCTCTCTCTTGGATCACTTGCTCCAGAGGAAGCCAGCTGCCATGTTGCGGGGACACCCAAGAAGCCCAGGTGGCATGGAACTAAAAGCCTCCTGCCAAGAGCCATGTGGGTGGGGCCTCTTGGGAGGGGCTTCTCCAGCTCCAGTCAAGCCTGTAATCACAAATTCCATTTTGAAAAGCTCTCTCTCTCTCTCTGGCTGCTGGGCAGGGGCGAGAGCAGAGCCACTTGGGAGGCCGCTGCAGCAATCATCCAGGTAAGCATTGATGATGGCCTGGATTAGGGCAGTGGCAGGGGAGATGGGAGGAGTGGAGAGGTTTAATAGTTACCTAGGAAGTAAAAGAAGCAGAATTTGGGAGAATAAAAGGCTCAGATGGGGTCTTCGTTGACACAGGGAGCTAAAGAAGGAACAGGTGGGGTAGGGATGGGGGGAAGACGAGATGACAGGTTTAGTTGTGGCTACATTGAATTCCGGGTCCCCAAAATGTCCAAAAGCCTCCATAAATGTAGCTACTTGTAGCTACTTGTATGATAAGAGTAGACTAGAGGCTCTCAGCTGAGGGTGGTTCTGCCCATCTTAGGGATACTTGGCAGCGTCTGGAGAAATTTCCGTTGTCACAACTTGGGAGATGCTACTGGCATCTAGTGGGTAAAAGCAGGAGATGCTGTTCGACATTCTACAATGTGCAAGATTGTTCCCCATAAAATGAATTGTCTGACCCCAAATATCCATGTGCAGAGCTGAAGAAATCCTAGGGTAGACCAATGGCTGGAATGAGCAATCGTCAATTTCAGCAGATTTTTTTCTTTTTGGGGGGGAATTTATTTATTTAAGGGACACCTGGGTGGCTCAGCGGTTG
The DNA here is from genome assembly GCF_011100685.1 of Canis lupus familiaris. Classification (NCBI taxonomy): domain Eukaryota; kingdom Metazoa; phylum Chordata; class Mammalia; order Carnivora; family Canidae; genus Canis; species Canis lupus. Next base: position 55,303,305 of record NC_049241.1, on the reverse strand, counting down.
AGTCTGCCTTCAGCTCATGGTGTGATCCTGGGGTCCTGGGATCGAGTCCCATGTCGGGCTCCCCTGCATGGAGCCTGCTTCTCCCTCTGCCTGTGTCTCTGCCTCTCTTTGTGTGTCTCTCATGAATAAATAAAAAATAAATAAATAAAATCTTTAAAACAAAATAATTTATTTATTTGAGAGAGACACAGAGATAGCACAAAGAGGAGAAGGAGAAGCAGGCTCCCTGCTGAGAAGGGAGCCCAACCTGGGGCCTGATGCCAGGACCCTGGGATCATGACCTGAGCGGAAGGTAGACGCTTAACCAACTGAGCCACCCAGGTGCCCCGACAGCAGATGTTGTTTACTCAATAATTTTATTCCTTGTGTTTCCAACAATCAACCCCCAGGAGCACAGATCAACTTTCCTGGGCAGCTCCCGTTCGAGCACTCCTCTCCAAGCAGCTGGCAAAAAGGGGAGAACAAGATTCCTGTGGTGAGTTTTTAATGGATCTGGCCTGAATCACATCACTTGGCCAGATCAGTCATAAGGCCATTGGCTTGGCTGTGATCATCTTACCTCTCATTGCCCAGATCAATCACATGGCCACACCTGGCTGCAAGGGTTGCTGGGAAATGTAGTCCAGCCATGTGCCCAGGAGGAAGAAGGAAAGTGTGATGTGAATGGAGCCGATCCTTGCTGTGGTGTTTTGTCCTCATTATTTCTTTTTTTTAAAATTTTTATTTATTTATGATAGTCACACAGAATGAGAGAGAGAGGCAGAGACATAGGCAGAGGGAGAAGCAGGCTCCATGCACTGGGAGCCCGACGTGGGATTTGATCTCGGGTCTCCAGGATCACGCCCTGGGCCAAAGGCAGGTGCCAAACTGCTGCGCCACCCAGGGATCCCTGTCCTCATTATTTCTTATTACTATTCAGACTTATCGTCTGCAGAGATGACCCTTGAAGGTCATCCATGTTTCAGGACCTGGTAGAAGAGGGTGAGAGGTGCTGGAAGGCTTCCTGGTATGGCCGGAAGGCTTCCTGAAAGAGGAGGTATGGTTGATATGGTTTTGATGAAAGCAGACACCAAAAAATCTGAGAAGTGGGAGAAGAATAAGAACGGTGTGGTGTCAGGAAAGTCCTTCCTTCATTCCTGATCATGCAGAGACAGCGTGAGTGCCATGGGGACCCAATGGACAGAGGTGGCCTGATTTGTGTTGAGAGCTTTCTAGTTGCTTGAGCAATCAGATCACCAAAAAAAGTAAAGGATACCCAGTTAAATTGGAATATCAAACAACAAATTATTTTTTCAGCCTCAGCATATACCAAATATGGCATGGGACATACTTCTGCTAAAACAGTATTGTCCTTCAGAAATTCAAACTTAATGGGGCATCCTGGATTTTTATTTGCAGGGAGGACAGAATGTAAGGGATAAGGTCAGGTGCAGGTGACTAATGATCATAGATGAGACATGGGCAGATATGCAAGCCCTGTGCTGGGGGAACTTTGGCTTCTACCCTGAGTGACGTGGGTTAGCCCTGAGAGGCTGTGAGTGTAGGAGGGACAGGCCCTCACTTGGGTAAGAGGCCCACAGACCCAACCCTGGCACTTGGCAACCACCTGCCCTCATGGATTGCCCCTAGCCCAGCGTCTTTCCCCCTTCGCCCATGCTGACATTTGGGACCAGATCATTATCTTTTTAAAGTTTTCATTTAAATTTCACTTAATTAACATACACTAATATTAGTTTCAGGTGTATAATACAGTGATTCAACATTTCCATACATCCCCTGGTGCTCATCACAGCAAGTGCATGACTTAATCCCCATCACCTTTTAACCCATCCCCCACCCACCTCTCCTCTGGTGACCATCAGTGTGTTCTCTATAGTTAAGAATCTGTTGGAGCCAGATCATTCTCTCTTCTTCTTGTTCTTGTTCTTGTTCTTCTTCGATTGTATTTATTTATGTGTGTGAGAGAGAGAGAGCATGAGCAGGGGGAGGGGCAGGGAGAGGGAGAAGCAAACTCCCTGCTGAGCAGGGAGCCCAATGCTGGGGGCTCGATCCCAGGACCCTGAGATCATGCCCTGAGCCAAAGGCAGACACTTAACAGACTGAGCCACCCAGGTGCCCCAAGGAGCCAGATCATTCTCAATTAACAAGGGGGCCGTCTTGTTCATTGTGGCATGTTGAGCAGCACTCCTGGCCCGCCCCCCCCACACTCGCTGCCAGGAGCACTCGCAGTCATGACAGCCTCAAATGTCCTCAGATGTTGCCCAGTGTCCCCTGAGGGGCAGGATCCCTCTGGGTGAGGCCCACTGGGTTAGGGGATTCCACTGACCCCCAGGAGACTCTGCATCCCATAACCATCCTGGGATACTAAACACATTTAAATGCATGCATGGGTTAGGGTTAGAGTGGAGGGAGAGAGGAGGTAACTCACAGGCACTGGGGGGTCACCCTGGTTTACACCACCTGATCCATCAGGGATTTATTCTGGTATCTTGAGCTAGGAATCAAACTCGATTTTACCCCCAGATAGTGAATGCAAGCTTTCTCCCACTTGGCACTGTGGACCTTTGGGGCTGGATCATTCTCTTGGGATGAGGCCATCCTGGGCGTTGCAGGACGGTGAGCAGCAGCCCTGGGCCCCACTCACCCAAGGCCAGGAGCAGTGCCCATTCCCCTCAGTGGTGAAAACCTGTGCAGCCAGACTTTGCTAGTGCACCTGGAGGGTAGACTGGCCCCAGCTGGGGACCCTGGGTCCAGGCACTGTGAGACCCACAGCGAGGACATGGGTCTGGAGCACTAACCGGGGTGGGGTCTACTGGAAGGCCTGGTCAGTCCCCTTCATCTGTCCCCAGCGTTCTGTAAACTGTTTGGGGACGGGGGAACCTGACGCCTAAATGGCTGCAATGCGGGGAGGTTCAGGCACCTGCCACCCATGACCCGATTTATCTGAAGCCCATCTGCGCAAGGCAAAGAAAGGGCTGCCTGTAGAGTCTGATAGAGCTTTTAATATTTAGAAGTTTGGGCACTTAATTCTGGCGCTCTTGGCTCAGGGCTAACGCCGTCCCCTCCACCGGCTGGCAGCTGGCCGCGTCCACAGGGGCACTGGTGACGATGATGGGAACCTTGGCCTTCACACTGGTCAGGGACCAGGGCAGGTGGACGGTGCTGACCAGCTCGTAGTGGGTGCTCATGATCTCGCTGTCGCGTGTGCTGCTGCTCACGGACAGCACCTGCGGGAGGTTGAGGGCGCTGACGATCTTGGTGGTGTTGAAAGGCGTGATCTGGGTGTTGGCCTCCTGCCGGAGCAGCTCACTGCTGTCCGCCCGCGACCGCCGCTCCGCGTTGGGGGTGAAGCCCTCGTATTGCACGTGGGCGTAGAGGGCAAAGATGACCGTCTTGATGCACTTGCTGGTCTGGTTGTTGATCTCCGTGGTGAAGATGACCCTCTCCCCCGGCGTGAAGGTGTTCTTCTCCATCTGGATTTGTAGGCAGATGGTGCCCTGGCTGCAGCAGTTGTAGGAGACCTTCTTCTCAGCCTCCACCAATAGAGGGTTCTAGAAGGGGGGGGGGAGATAGACAACTGTGAGGGGTCATGGCCACAAAATCCGCTCGCTTGCCTGACAGCCCTCCATCACAGCCCCTGCAAACTGAGTCTTAGGGACTCTCCCTAAGTAGGAGGATCTACTTAGATCCTCCAGATCTACTGAGGTAGGATCTGGAGCCTTGGGCATCTGGTAGCCAGGAGCCTGGTGTGATCTCCCAACTTGCTTTAATCAATACCCTTTGCCTTTCTGAGTATCAATTTCCTTCCTCATCTGTAAAATAAGCCTAAGGTATCCACAAGGCCCTGGCTTCACCCCCACCTCCAACGCTCACTTGCTGTGTGACCTTGAGCAAGTGGCTTGACTTCTCTGGGCCTCTGTTTTCCAGAAGAAAGGAAGTGTGTCGCGGTCTAAGCCCAAGACCTAGGGCTCACCCGAGTAGTTCAGACTCTAGGAGAAAATATTAGGGGCCCTGAATTATAAAAGGAAAACTGTAGAGTTGAAATTATGTAATGCGTTTCAATAAATGCCTCAAGATGCAGCCACTCTATCCACTAGTTGGCTGCTGGATTGCAAATAAAAGTCGCATGTACATTATATTAACGAGTGGCTTCGGTGCCATTTTACTTTTTATTTGTGGATAATGTTTTAAAGGACTTGATATGATGCCGGGGGAACTTAGAATGAGCACTCTCCACTTTTGCTGGCTTCCGGTGTCTTCTTGCAGAGGAACTTGATACTTTTACAACTGAGTGTGTGTGTGTGTGTGTGTGTGTGTGTGTGTTCTCCTTCAGCATACCAAAGAAAAGAGAGAGAAATAGTGTGAAAAATACTTCCAAACTCCCCTTACACTTCCCATTAGTGACAGCAAGTTATCATTTGAAATTGGCCCCCATGGGATTATTTTCATCAGGGAAATTGGTAAACATTACACATCAGGGCTGCCCTGCACCAAAGCTGGTTGTTAACCATTTCCTAGTACACCACTGCCATGTTTCTACAAACCACTCTATTAGCATTTACAAACAATCTCTGCTCATTTAAGACATAAAATATCAGAGCTGCACAGCCACGTGAGTGTACTCAACACTAATGGTTAAGATGGAAAATTTTATATCATGCATATATTGCCACAATTTAAAATAAAAACACAAGGGGATCCCTGGGTGGCTCAGCGGTTTAGCGTGCCTGCCTTTGGCCCAGGGCGTGACCCTGGGGTCCCGGGATCGAGTCCCACGTCGGGCTCCCTGCGTGGGGCCTGCCTGTGTCTCTGCCTCTCTCGCTCTCTCTCTCTCTCTCATAAATAAAAAAAGAATCTTAAATGGGAAAAAATAAATAAAATAAAAACATGAGAGATCTGGTTGGAGCCCCCATGGACCCTTCCCTAACGCCATCCCCCACCCCCATCCCCTGCTCCCTTTGCCCAGAGTTGGGGGTTTAGCATATCTGGATGCTTTTTAAAAATATTTTATTTACTTATTAATGAGAGACAGAGTGATAGAGAGAGAGACAGAGAGAGAGAAGCAGAGACACAGGCAGAGGGAGAAGCAGGTCCCTGCGGGGAGCCCAATGCGGGACTCAATCCCAGGACCCCAGGGTCACGGCCTGAGCCCAAGGCAGATGCTCAATCACAGAGCCACCCAGGAGTCCCTCATGTCTGGATTTTAAAAAAGATTTATTAGAGAGAAAGGCAGAGAGTGCATAAGCGGGAGGGAGAGAATCTCAAGCACACTCCACACTGAGCACGGAGCCCAACGTGGGTGGTCAATCTCATGACCCTGAGATCATGACCTGAGCCCAAACCAAGAGTGGGTCGCTCAACCAACCCCACCACCCAGGCACCCCATATCGATGGCTTTTTAAGAGCACTCTTAAACATTATTGAGAAATACAACTCAGACACGGAAACCCCTCATGAGGCAAATAGATAACCCTGAGTTATTCCAAAGTCAACTCTCTTGTAACCTCCATGCAAGGAGTCGAGATTTGGCAGTTTTCCCCCAAAGTCCTCCATGGCACCCAGCCCCCAACCCTGCCTGCAAAGGGCAACATTTTGAATTTTACAGCAATCACTTTGTTGTGCCTACACATTTGTTCTCTTACTACAAACATGGAGGGACCTCCTGCAAGATGTATTGTCTTGGAACAAAGTGTGTAAAGAACAGTATAGCCAGCACAAATGTATCTTCTAGGAGGAAAGGAAACATTATCTGGTAGGTTCTGCTTTGCCTCATTGCCTCCTCCCCTTCCTTGCCAGACTGGCTATTTGTCATACTCATGTGAACTTTTATTTGTTTATTTTTATTTATTTTTATTTTTTTAAGATTTTATTTATTTATTCATGAGAGACAGAGAGAGAGAGAGAGAGAGAGAGAAAGAAACAGGCAGAGGGAGAAGCAGGCTCCATGCAGGGAGCCTGAGCCTGACGTGGGACTTGATCCCGGGTCTCCAGGATCAGGCCCTGGGCTGAAGGCAGCACTAAACCGCTGAGCCACCCGGGCTGCCCCTCATGTGAACTTTTATATTCTTTAGGAATGCACCTGCTTGTGCCGGAAGTATACAATACTGGCTTGCAAATTTTTTTAATTAAAAAAATTTAAGTTTGCTCCACACCCAACTTCGTGACCCTGAGAGCAAGAGTCGCATGCTCTATGGACTGAGCTGGCCAGGCTCTCCTGTTTTATACATTTTAATACTTTAAATATATCAAGCTGTCCGTGTTTTCTTTCTTTTTTTTTTCTCCCGTATTTTCTAGTAATTCGCTTTCCTAGCTCAGCATTCTGTGCTGGAAATGCATGCATGCAGGCGCTTGTCACTCTGGTACATTTGTTTTCACGACGCCCACTGAGTGTGCTGCAAAACAATGTATTTACTCATCAGCTCCCCCCTCCCCTGGACATGATGGACATTTATATTGTTTCTATGTGCTTGATATCATAAAAGTGCTAGAGGGAGCATCCTGAAGACATTTTTTCCTGGTCTTACACTGAGAGTTGCTCTGGGCCTTGGGGGTGAACTTTTTCTGTAAAGGAACTGATGACAAATATTTTAGGCTTTGCAGGCCACGCACGGTATGTGCCATATACTATTCCCTTTTTCTTTTTTTCTTAAAATCACAGCTCATGGTTAAAACAGATTTTAATATTATGGCAAAGAACACAAATCCTTATTTACATCTACATCTTAGATCTTTGAAAGAGAAGTGTCTTTTATGAACTACTACTTATCCATAACACATGCCTACTAGTACTTCCTGTTTATTGTAATCATTTAAAAATGTTCATTGAGACCCTCTGGATTTGCTTTCCTGTTATTTTCAGCACATTTTCTTTATTATTTTGTTTTATATGAAACCAACATTTTATAAGCAATAACTGGTTGTAACCCACCAAATTAATTTTTTCTCATAAATTCTACATTCTGCATATTCAAAACTATTATATTTGGTCCAGCACATTGATGTTATAAAGACAAAGCTGTTGCAACCCATCATGTTTATATTTTGTTCTATTCTTTCATTTTTTTAAAACTCGGTTGCAAGCCACCAAACAGATTTTCTTCATTTGCTGCTCTTCTTATTTTATTCTGTTTTGTTTTCTTATTCTATTAAAAAAAAAACAACAAGAAAATTTGCTGCCCACAAAATTGACTTCTTTCTGACACATTCTATTTAGGTCTTGCATATTCTTTCATTTTATACAAGTGTACTTGGACCCCTGCTAAATTTATGTTGCAACCTGTGGACGGGTTGTGAAAAACCCTGCTCCAGCTCGGATGCCTTGCCTCTTGGGAGACCTGGGGCTGACCTCTGACCCCAGGTGACCTCACCTCTACCCTTGCCTTTGGCCTTCCTGCCTCCTCAGCTTTCTCCTCCCTCTCCTCCAGGAGGCTAATTGCAGGCAGTTTTAGTCTAAATCCCTCCAGTCTTATTCGAAAATTCGAAAATTCCTCGCATGCGTTAGGACCCTGCAGGCATTAAGGAGCTTACTGCCCTAACTCAAGGCCAAGCGGTAGTTCTGGCCTGTACCTGAGAGAGGTGCCCAGCAATTCCCAGAGGGGCCCAGTGGAGAGAGACTCCCACGCTAGGTCAGGCAGGGTGGCCAAAGCACCCTGATTCCCAGTAATGTCGGGGTACAAACCCAACAGTGGATTTCCTGCATCTGGGCGTGTTTTGAAGGCCTGCGTTCCTTTGGCAGATGTGAAACTTTGGGGGAAATTCATCCAGCCAGGGTTTATTTGCATCAACTTGGTGCCAAGTTCAAGGACAACCCGTAGCAGTGAAGACCAGCCCGGTTCCTGCTCTGGTCGGGGTGTGGGGGTAGCCGGACACACAGTTGACACAGTGAAAATGAACCAGCTCATTGCTGATAGGGCCAGTGATGAGGCTGGGGCCAGATGCAAATGCAAACCAGGGGGCGTGAACTAAGGAGAGATGGGGTGGGGGCTCCCTTGGAGCCGATGGTTAGGAAATGTCTCTGGAATGAGCTCCCGGTACCAAGGGCCGGAAGAGGGAACGCAATCCTGACTTTCAAGATTCTAAAGGTACGAAGAATGGAGGAGAGAGGAGGTGGGGATGATTGGAGCCCCCTGTGCATTGCTGGAGGGAACCCCAAAACAGTACAGCCACCGTGGGAAACAGTCTGGTGGTTCCTGGAATGTTCAACAGCAGGATCCTCTGACCCAGCAATTCCACCCCAGGTGTCTAGTCAAGAGAAACAAGAAGATACATCCTTGCAAACATGTGTACGTGAGTGCGCACAGCGGCATGATTCACAGTAGCAGAGAAGTGGCAACGACCCAAGTATCCATCAGTGCGGGAAGGATACACAAAACGGGGTCCCGCTGCCCCATGAACACGCTATCCAGCCTTAAAAAGGGATGAGGCCCTGATGGTGAGACAGGTCCTGCGTCGTGGGTGGGGCTCGCACAAAGGTGAGTGGAATATGCCAGATGCAAAAAGCCTACATATTCGGGTGCCTGGGCGGCTCAGGGCGTGACCCCGGGGTCCCGGGATCGAGTCCCGCATCGGGCTCCCCGCATGGGGCCTGCTTCTCCCTCTGCCTGTGTCTCTGCCTCTCTCTCTCTGCGTCTCTCAGGAATAAACAAATAAAATCTTAAAATAATAATAAAAAGCCTATGTATCACACGATTCCATTCTCATGAAATATCCAGAACAGGCAAATCCCGACAGAGCGAGGAAGTGGATTAGTGGTTGCTGGGGGAGGGGGTGTGGGGGGTTCAGAGGTGACAGCTAAGGGATGCAAGAATATTCTTTCTGGGCTGATGACCTGCTCTATTACGATCCACTGTTGGCGGTGGCTGCACAACTCTGTGAACGTGCTAGAAGTCGCTGAGCTGCACACTTTATTTATTTATTTTTTGTTTGTTTTTGAGCTGCACACTTTAAATGGGTGAATTATATGTGAATTTTATGTCAATGAAGCTGTTAAAAAAAAAAAGTGGAAGGGGAAAATGTGTGCTGCTGCTCCCCTCCCAGGGGGGCAGCATCTGTTGCCAGTTTCTCTGGTCTCCTTCCGGAGACGTTTGTTACACCTGCAAGGAAGTGCATTTCTCGCGTGCACCAGCAGCGTGCCAGGCTGAACTTTGCTGTGCTCACTCAACCCAGTGACTTAGAGGTCCTGCACCCAGAGCTGCCTTGCTCCATCTCTCTCTCTCTCTCTCTCTCTCTCTCTCTCTCTCTCTCTCTCTTATCTAGCGAGTATTCCTTGGATGGCACACTGCTACTTTATTTTTTTTTATTTATTTATGATAGTCACACAGAGAGAGAGAGAGAGGCAGAGACACAGGCAGAGGGAGAAGCAGGCTCCATGCACCAGGAGCCCGACGTGGGATTCGATCCCGGGACTCCAGGATCGCGCCCTGGGCTAAAGGCAGGTGGTGCCAAACTGCTGCGCCACCCAGGGATCCCACACTGCTACTTTAATTCCCTGAACAATGAGTGTTTAGGTCGATTCCTTTTTTTTCTGGCCACGTAAACATTGCTGTCAGAGGTCAGGTCACACATGAAAGAATATCAGTAGGAGAAATTTCTAGAAGGGAAATGGCCGGGGCAAAGTACGTGTTCATTTTAATTTGAATAGATATAGCTGAATTGCCTTCGCTGGGGCTGTGAGTTCATCCAGCCAGGTGAGTGCCTACGTGGCTTCTGAGCAGTGACCTGAAGGATGAAGGGGAAGGATAGGAAGGTTCATGTTATAGGGTTCCCGGTGGAAGGCACAGCCCATGCAAAGGCCGTGGGGCAGGACCCAGGCCTGGTGTATTGGAGGAACAGGGAAGAGGCCTGTTTGGCTGGAGCAGGCCTCTAAAGGCCTCAAGAGGACTTTGGTATTTACCCTGAATGAAATGGGAGGTGGGGGAAGGTTGTGGGGGCAGAGGAATGTCATCACCTGACTGCCTCCAGCTGCTCTGGGGACAGACTGTTGGGGATCAAGACTCTGTCTCCACCCAGGGGTGCCTGGGTAGCTCAGTCGATTGAGCGTCCAACATTTGGTTTCAGCTCAGGTCATGATCTGGCGTCTGTGGGATCGAGCCCCGCGTTGGGCTCTGAGCTCAGCGTGGAGTTGGCTTCAGATTCCTGCCCCCCGCCCCGTCTCTCATTGTGAGCGCACACTCTCTCTCTTTCTAAAAGAATTTTTTTTTTCTAAAAGAATTTTTAAAATATCTTAAAAAAAGAAAATACTCTGCCTCTACCTGGTTAAGCCCCATCATTGCTCATTACACCAGAGCAATGACCCCTGCCCTGCTCCCCTGCCCCCCATTGTCTATCCTCCCCAAAGCAGCCAGAGGGACTCAAGTGATGACTCTCTCCCCACCAGGGCTCTCACCTCCCTCAGGGTGAAAGTCCAAGTCCTCCCAAAGCCTCTTGTACCTCTGTGCCCTCACCTTCTCCCCCTCTATCCCCCTCATTCACTCTGTTCTGGCCATGTGCCCCCCCCCCCCACTATTCCTCCAACACGCCAGGCACAGCCCTGCCCCAGGGCCTTTGCACGGGCTGTTCCCTCTGCCTGGAACCCTGTACCTCAGATCTCCCCATGGTTTTCCCCTCTCTTCTTTCAATTCTCTGCTAAAATGTCACCTCCTCAAAAGGGCCACCCTTGCCCAGTCTGGTTAAGACAGAACTGAGTAGTTGAAAGGACACCCTATTTTCATATCCTCAAAACTCATCTGAGATAACTCCCTTTTACTGCTACCTTTTTTTTTTTTTCTGCTACAATTTTTATTTTAGATCTTCCCACTTACGGGGCTCCTCCTGGGTGTGTAGACGCTGTGCTGAGCACTTTGCAGTCTTGGTGAGCACCCATTGAGGGAATTGTGATCTTTCTCATTATACCACTTGGGATGGTCAGGGTGCTAGGAGGTGGTGTTAAATGCCCAAGGCCATCTAGCTAATGAAGGTTCTGTCAACAACAGCTCAGGCTGGGACTCACCCAGCCCCAATCGATCAATTGATCAATCGATCTATCTTTATTTTCTTTCTTTCTTGATTTTATTTATTTATTCATGAGAAACATGGAGACACAGGCAGAGGGAGAAGGAGGCTCCCTGCAGAGAGCCCTGTGTGGGATTCGATCCCAGGACCCCGGGATCATGCTCTGAGCTGAAGGCAGACGTTCAACCACTGAACCACCCAGGTGCCCAGCCCCAACATTTCACCCCAGTTTTTGCCTTGTGCCCCCTGTGCTCTAGATGAACTCTGAAGGGAAGGCCAGAGCAGGGCCATAGCCTACTGAGGGTAACACGGGGAGCAGATGGTCAAGCGGGCCCTGAGCTCAGGTCTGGACATCCCAGGGCTGATCCACCCTTCTAAGCATCTTCCCTTCCTGGGACCCTCCGGGACCATCCCAGGAGGTTGGCCAGGCTAGAGATGATCTCTCTGTTAAACACATAATAATACTGGCAGTGGAGGCAGTGACAAGATTCTTGGGGCCCATTCCCCCAGTCCATGCCAGGCACTGTGGAAAGTTCTGGAAGCCACGCACTATCTCCTTGCCCATTTTACAGATGAGGAGGTGGAGGTGCAGACAGGCAACATTATTTGCAGAGGGTGGCATGACAGGGAGGTGGGGGCTCCGGGATTTTTACCTGGATGTTGAAAACTAAAATGCCAGCCATCTCAGCCACCATGCTCTCATAACAGAGTCCCCAGGGGAGTGACTTGGGCCAACGTGTCTCCACCCACCTCCACTTCCACCTCTGCACCTGGGCCTTCAGGAACCATCCAGAAAACCTCCTCTGCTCAGCCAGACCAACGCCACATGGCCTTTTCTTTCCTGGGGCCAGAAGCTACCCCCTTCCTTGCTGCTGTGCCTCCTCCTCCTCCTCCTCCTCCTCCTCCTCCTCCTCCTCCTCCTCCTTCTTCTTCTTCTTCTTTTAAAGATTTTATTCATTTATTCATGAGAATACACAGAGAGGAGAGAGAGAGAGAGAGAGAGAGAGAGAGGCAGAGACACAGGCAGAGGGAGAAGCAGGCTCCCTGTGGGGAACCCGATGCGGGACTCGATCCTGGCACCCTGGGATCATGACCTGAGCTGAAGGAAGATGGTCAACTACTGGGCCACCCGGGCGTCCCTCCTTCCTTGCTTCTTTTGCTGGGGGCACCATCTCTGTTGTCTGAGGGCTCAGAGACCCTGGAGACCCATGGCGTGTCCCAGCCTCTCACCCACGGGTCACGGAGCAGGGAATGGCGGGGAGGGTTCTGAACAGTCATGACTTAATAGAGTCAAGGACATTGGGGCCCAGTCATTCTCTGTGGGGGGCGCCCTGGGCACTGTGGGGTATCGAGCAGCACCCCTGGCCCTACCCATTCGACAGCCGGTAGCCTCCGCTCCCACCGGTCCTGACACCTGTAGACGTCTACAGACCCTACCCCATGCCCCCTGGGGAGGCAGGATGATCCTGGTTGAGAGCCTCTGGCTTGGTTCCTACTCTGGCTTCTGGTTCATCCTTTGTGAACTCCCTGGGCCCCAGGGGCCCCCCAGCACCTTTCCTTCTTCCTCTGTCCCCTGCCTTCCCACCTGCCTCTGGGGAGCTTGGAGGACAGGCCCCACCGCTGCCCCCCACCCCCCACTACCTGCAGTGGGTTTTCTTTGTGGAAGTCCGAAGTCCCTTGAACTAACAAGTACATTCTCTTCTTCGCCAGAATGTGCTCCCGGCCCATGCAGGAGGCTTGCACGAAGTAGAAGACGTGGCCGATTTTGCTGGTGAAGGTAGAAGGAAGCCTGGGAGGTAAGCTGAAATGGAAGTCAAAGGTGTGGCTGCCTGCACTTAACCAATTATCTGAAAGCAAAACACACCGGCGCCATCAGAAGGTTCTAGAATCTTTTTTCTTTCTTTCTCCCCCCCTCCCCTTTATTTGTTGGTTTGGCCGGGGGTTTGTTCTGGGCCTGGCCCACCTGTACCTGAGTTAGGCTGAGTTCTGTGCTTTTAGGGATCTGCAAGCCGGGCTGGAGGGGGATGCCCTGGGTGGGTGATGCGGCTGGAGTGGTTACCCCAAATACCCGTAGGGATGTGCTCACCTCTACTCTGGGTCTGAGAAACTGGAGGTCCAGCCCCCAGTCGTACATTCATTTAACAAACACATCTTGAGTGCCTACTGTGTGCCAGAGGCTCTTTCAGGCTGTATTTGCAGCAGAGAGGAAGGCCAGCACATCTCTCTGCCCTCCCGGAGCCTGGCCTTCAGCACACAGCATACAGTAGGCACTTAACATGTGTTGAGTGGCAACCGAGGACCAGGGAGCAACTCACACAGCCCCCATTTCTGTAACTTCCTCATTTTTAAAAACTGTTATTTTCATTCATCCAAATGCCTCTCATTGTTGTGTCTTCCCCCCTGGATGGCTATCCCAGTGACTCCAGGGACAATGTTTGATTTATTCACTGCCGCACCCCCAGCACCTGGCTCAGTGCCGTGTACAGAAGGTGCTCAATAAATGTTTTCGAAATAAACGAGTGAATCCATTGAAGGCTCGGGCTTATGCTTTCAAGGGGAAACGCTTAGCGATGGGAGAGGGTGGTACCTGACACTGGGGGCAACTGGGTGGGGAGTGCTTGGGTTGAAAAAATGAACACTTATGAAGCACTTACTGTATGCCCCACACTATTCTAAGCCCTTCATGTATCACTCAATCGCTACGTCCTCAAAGCAATTGTACGAGGCAATCCCTTTTCTGGTTTCCATTTTCCAGATGGGTTAATGGGACACTGAGAAGGCAACATAAGGCCTGGGATGTTGCCATTCCTCCCCTAGATATCTGCATGGCTGGTGTCCCTCCCATCACTCAGCTCTGAGCTCAGTCATTCCCTCTTTGAAGAGACTTTTGCATGACCTCCCTATCTAAAAATTTTAAAAGTCTAAATTTAAACTTTGTTCAGCCAAGCATTGACTAAAAGTTGTGGCATACCTAGGAACGCTCCCATGAGCACATTTTGGAAAGGCCTCTAGCTCCCAGGCAGTTCAGCCTCCCTGAGGTCTGTCCAGACTTTGGATCTGAACCTGCTGGAGGTGGGAGTTGGTTATTCTCTCCCTAGAATGTCTTCCCTGCCTCCTATCTCTTTCCCTGGGACCAGAAGACTCCTTTATTTTGTCTCCTCACATTTCACTGCCAGAGGGAGATTTATCTCCGTAAAATAACAAAACAGAGTAAAAAAAATGGCTTCCCAAAGTGGTCATTGGGCTAAGGATAGCATTTTTTCCAGGGAAACTACTTTGAAAGCTCATTGCAAATATCTGATCCACTCCTCATGTCTTGTTATTTTCGTGTTATGTGTAACTGATGGTCATTGTTATACATTGCTTCCCTCTTGGGGAGGAACCAGGCCTCTGCCCATTGCTGGTAACCCTGGGGGATGAGTTTGCCTTCCAGACCCAGATTCCTATTATGGCCAGAGTTGGCTGCTGGCTTTGTCTTACCCTCTACTGGGAACGTCTTCATCTTCTGCACATAGTCGGCCTTGTTGTTGCAAATAACATCTCTGCTATAATCACGGGATGCCCCGATTTCTTCATTCCACTCCACATAACCCCTTCCCACCAGCTCCACTTTCACTATAGGGTCCACCAGGGTGCTGTTCAGGATTAGAACCACCTGCCCTTTTATGCTGGAGCCGGCCAGGTAGACTGCATCCTTGGGCAACACTAATTCGATTGACTTCACCACAGACATGGGGGGTTGGGGTGGTGGAGAAACATCCTCCCTCCTCCCCCATGCCACTGAGATTCCCGGTTCCTTTGCCGCAGTGAGGTCACCTGTCTGTGACATCATCCAGCCAGGGTTCTGGGAAGGGGTCTCTAGTGGCCAGGAGGGGAGACAGGGCTGTTGTTCAGGGGTGAGATAGCTGGGGAATTCCAAAGTCCTCGCTGGCTTATGAAATGATAGCCCATCCACTTTTTTTTTTTTCCTGTAGGAAACAACAAATACATAAGCCAAAACAACCATAGGACCCTAGCATTCTAGCTACATAGGGGACACCTGTCATCATGCTGGGAGGTTAGAGGCCTAGGTGGGAAGGACTCTGGTGAGGTAGGCATTATGAGCTTTACCTAGAGATGGAGAGGAATGAGCCCAAAGATATTATCTGTTCTATCAGATGGCTCCCAAATGTGGTATGTGCACTCCTTAGGGTTCATACACCAGTTAAACTCATATACAATCATTATCATTTAAAAAAAATTATTTATTTGAGAGAGAAAGAGAGAGCACAGAGGGAGAGGGAGAAGCAGATTCCCTGCTGAGCGGAGAACCCATTGCAGGGCTCGATCCCAGGACTCTGAGATCATGACCTGAGCCAAAGGCAGATGCTCAACCAACTGAGCCACCAGGGTTCCCATAATCATTGTCATTTTAATGGTTCTCTCTATATACCAGTCCCTGATAGAAAAAAATTATAGTTATGGCCAAGACATGAAATCTGGTGTGTCCGGACTGAAGATGCTTAGAGCATTGTGTGCTCCCCCTAAACACCTCCTTACACATCTGACATTTCTCTTTACACCCGCGTCTCCTCCAATTGAATGGGAAGTCCCCACAAGGTAGGACTTAGTTTCTGGAAGCTTTGTGCCCATCAACATCTGCTTGACTCTGGGGCTGGTTCAGACAAGAGGGGTGTCAATAAGTTTGTTGAGTGATTTAGTCACCTTCCAGAATATATCATTTTGCAAAAAGGAAACAGGCCTTTTGCCCACTAATGGTTTTCCTGGGGGCCTGACTTGCATGTGGGCAGTGGTGAGCCACTGGAGCAGAAGAGGTGCCAGGAAGTGTCCATTCTCCAGACTCTGGCAGGCCTTCTTCATTGTCTTTGTCCTATCTTGCTTTATTATTTCATATCATGTCTTTTGTAAGCATTGCTAGTTTGTCTCCCTGAATGGTTTGTAAACTTCTTCTGGAGATGCCTGGCACAGTCTTTTATTCATGTTTGTTAACGAACCCAAGCAACCTCTCCAACTTTCTGAAAATGATTGGAGAAATGGGCCCCTCAAAGTTCTTCCTGCAGGGAAAGCCAGACCTCATTCTGCGTTACTTGACTTGGGATATCTGAGGGGCCTGGGCTGTGCCCTGCTCCAAATACGCCTGAAGAATGTTTTTCCTCTTTTGGTCCTGTTGAGTTTTTGCAACAGTAGGTACAAACAGATGATATGCTCTCACCAGGGATGGGCCAAGTTCCCATGGCAGGTTCCTAGCATAAAAAACCTCATCCCAGACTCAGGTAGGCCTGCTTTATACCTGCCGATCCCTGGGATGTGGTCTGTACCCAGCTGATGGGTGTGTGCCCAGAGAGATACTTAGTAGCACAGACGAAATTCTGAAGTTGGAAGAAGTTAACTGTAGCATCTGGACTTTGTATCTTGGACTCTATTTGTTCCCTATGACTTCTATGACAAATCCTCACATTTTTAGTGACTTAAAAAACAAATTTATTCTCTTACCGTTCTGGAGGTCAGAAATCCAAAACAGGTCTTAAGGGGCTAAGAAGGTGTTTTAGGGTTCTAGGAGAGGAATCCAGCCATCACCTTTTTTGGAGTCTCTATGGGTTTCCCCACATTCCTTGTCTGTGGGTCTCATCATGCCAACCTCTACTTCTGTTGTCACTTCTTCTCTGCCCTTCTGCCTCTTTCACTTGTTAGACCCTTGTGATGAGTTTGGACCAGCCTGCATAATCTAAAATAATCTCCCCCACTGAAAGGTCTTTTAATCTCATCTGCAAGGTCTCTTTTGCCATGGAAACTACCATATTCACAGGCTCAGGGATTAGGATATGGCTATCTTTAGGGGGACATTCTTCTGTCTGCCACTTGGGGAAATAATAGCAGAAGGACCAGTGCCTAGAAGGGACTCTACTCAGTGCCAGGGAGACCTGTACAAACAGAAGTTGGAGGTCATCACTCTTCTGCTCAGTCTTCCTGTGCTGCTCACTGCTCTCAAGAGATAAAGCCCAAAGTCCTCCTGGTGGCCCTTGAGGTCTTAGATGCCACCCCTCTCTGACCTCGTCCCCTCTCTGCTCAGCTACACTGGCTCCTGGCTGCTCCCCGCTACATTTCTAAGGCTTTTCTGGCCTCTGAGCTTGCCTGTCCCTCCTTGACCCATCTGTCCTTGGTTTCTATCTCAGATCTCAGCTCAAATGTCATCTGTTCAGAGAGGCCCACCTCTCCACCTCAACCAGAACGTCCTCTCTGCCCACCCCCCACATGCCTCTCCAGCTACTGTCCTGTCTTCAATGCAAATAGCAGTATCTGAAATGATTTGCTTTACGTATTCATTTTTTTGCCTGTCTCTCCAGACAAGAATTTACCCTTCTGGAGACCACCAACAGGGTTGGCCTTGCCCATTGTTGGGGCCCCCCCCAGCTCTGAACACTGCGACCGGGCGCTTTGTAGGTGCCCAGCATGGGTCACTGTGTGCCCGCCAAGGCTGGCCACAGCAGAGCAAGCAGGGCGGAGGGGGCAGGGCAGTCCTGCCCGCCTGGACAGCCGGCGAAGGCGGGAAAACGAGGCGGGAAACCCAGCAAACAAGCCCTGCGGGTGGGTAGGGTAGGGAGCTCTAGCAGGCCCTGACGCCAGGAAATGGAGCTTGGGGCGATCAGGCTGGCCATCGGGGTCCAGGCGATCTCGAGAGGGGCCCCCACATTCTACTGCCGTGTTTAAACATTGATTCTGGCCCTCCTTGCCCTACTGGTCAGTGCGTGCCCGTGCCCCGGGGGAGAGGGGCTGTGGAAAAGGAATGAAAGGTCAGGGGGTCTCTACCCGGGGTCCCTGCCCCGGGCGTCCCTAGGGCTCCTGAGGGACACTCATAGTGGGGGGGGGGGCCCAGCTCCCGCCACTGGGCCGGGCTGCACACTGGGCGCGCCCAGCAGAGCGCGCAGGGCTGGGCGGGGCCGTGGCCCGCTGGGCGGAGTGGGGGTGGGTGGAGGAGGGGGCGCCCCCCACCCCCTTTCTCGCTTCCCGCCACTGCGGCGGCCAATCACCAGGCAGGCGCCCGCCCCTGGCGCGGCCTCCTGCGGCCCCGCAACTCCCAAACGCCGAGTTTTCGCGGGAAAAAAAATCAGAGCAGCTGGCAGCGCGGCGGGCAGCGGCGGCCGTCCAGGCGCTCCGGGTCGCAGGCAGGTCCGCGCGGGGTCCGGGGCCACGCACGCGTCTCCATCGCCATCCCCAGCCAGGCCAGGCGCGCAGGCAGGAGAGCGGATCGGGGCGGCCGGAGAGGTGAGCCTCCGCACTGATCTGGGTGCCTTCCCGGCCCGGGGCGGGGAGAGGGCCCGGCGCACCGGGCGCGGGGACTTTGCAAAACTTTCCGGAGCTGCCCGGGGACGCGCGGCCGGCACCGGCGCACGCACGCCCCGCAGCCTGGCGGCTCTGCACGCCGTCCCGGGCCCTGCCCCCGCCCCCGCCCCGCCGGCCCCCGGGAGTCGCCCGCGCAGCCGGGGCGCCGGCAGGGGCGGGAGGAACCTACCCAGAGCCCCGCGGGGGTCGCGCCGGCCGGGTGGGGGAGGGCCGGGCGAGCCGCAGGGGAGGATGTCAGGCTCCGCGCCTGCGCGCGGGGCGCCCCGCGATTCAATTGTCGCGCCCGAGCCCGATTTCGCGCGCCCTTAGTTCCCCGGGCGCGCCTGGGCCAATGGGGAGCGGGCGGGGCGGGGCAGCCGGGCGCGGCGCAGCCAATGAGCGAGGCGGCTCAAGTGAGGGGGCGGGACTTGGCGCGCGGGGCCCCTCGGCCGGTCCCAGCGGTGGGGGTGGGCGTGGGCTAGTTGGCGTGGCCCGAGCGGGCGGGCGGGAGAATAAGAGGGGCTCTGGCTCCGTGGGTCGGGGTCCCGGGAACGCAAGCCTGCGCGTGAGGCCGCCGTGGGGCCGAGGTGAGTCGCGCGGCGCGCGCGGGGGCGGCCGGGACGGGGCGGCCGGTTGCCATGGCCACCGCGGGGCCGGCCGCGTCGCGCACGCGCGCGGGGGGGGGGCGGCGGGGCCGCGGGCGCCCAGGGTTGGGGGCTCCGGGGTCTGGCGGGGGTGGGGGTGTCCTTCCCCTTCGGTCACACTTAGTTGAGTTTCTGGGACTTCTGAAGTTCCAACCCGCGCCGGACTTTTGGGTTTTCCTCTTGCTTCAGTATTAATCCAGGGAATGAATGAATGAATGAATGAATGAATGAACGAACGAGCCTGGTCCCTCGCCTCTTGGCTGTGTCCTCCTTGCTTCTGTGGACATTGCCCTCCCCCCTCCGCCCTCCCCGTGAAAGTCGGAGTGGGTTGGACTGAGCGGTCCGAGATGCCTCTTGCCTTCCCCTAATTTGCCCTTCCTCCTGGCACTTCCACCGTTGTTGGTCATTAATGCACTAATTCGTCTTCATCGACTCTGGGGGCCCTGCTCAGCTGCGGCTGGTCCCCGGGCCCGTGCGCCGGGAGGGCTTTCGGGGAGTTTCCTCGTGTCCACAGACTGGACAAAGCCAAGGTGACCTGAGCGTGGCACGGTGCGGTCTGCTGGTGGCAGCCGCAGAACTGACCCAGAGGTCCCGCTCTCTCCCGCCCAGCACCAGCAGACACCATGTGGATCCAGGTTCGCACCATGGACGGGAAGGTGGCCCACACCGTGGACTCACTGTCCAGGCTGACCAAGGTGGAGGAGCTGAGGAGGAAGATCCAGGAGCTGTTCCACGTGGAGCCAGGCCTGCAGAGGCTTTTCTACAGGGGCAAGCAGGTAAACCCGCCCCGCCGGCTGCCGCCCGCCCAGCACCTTTGTTCTTGCCTGGTCCAGGCGTCGTACATATACTCTCCCCGCCCCTCGTCCGGTCCCGCTTCACGTCTCCACAGAAACCTCAAATGCCTGAGCCAGGAACAAAGGCTCCACTCGCAGATCGACATACCGGGCAGGAAGCTGGCACTCCAATCTGTAGCATTTGGGCTTTTAAGTCGGTCTCCCCTTGTTTTCTTCTTTTTTGTTTTTTGAAGCTCCCTTCAAAATAATCTCTAGAAAAGGAAGTTGGAGGTGGCCAATGGAGGACTGATGAATTTTCCAGGAAGAGCCTAGAATCCTTGCTCCGACACTAGGACAGAAAGGGCCAGGTTTTCCTTTGAAACACACGCCCGTGGGCCACAGCCTGCACCTATTTAGAGTTCGACCCCACAGGGCCTGTTATCTAGAAATTTGGATCCGCTTGTTCGGAGTCCGGAGATGGCGCTTGCTGGTCAGGAATTTCCGCCACTCTGGGCCTGCTCCGCGCAGTGAGCGGGAGCTCGTGCTTTCCTCCGGGTCTGCGGGCCCCGCTTTCCTGCCTCCTTTCTTCTCGCCCTCTTCCCAGCCCCTGGTGGCCTAAAATGGCCACCCTTGCTTTCTCAGCTGCCCACATTTGGGCGGCTTTCTCTGGGGGCAGTGGAGGGTTTCCGTGTTTGTCGGTGTCTTTGGGGGGCTGGCGGGTTGGCCCATCCTCCTTTGGGTGGGATTTCCCCCGTAAGATAAGATGATCCAGCGCGAAGTGGCCGTCTCGTCTGCAGGGGCCGTCGTACAGTGGGGTGGACGGTAGGGGACAACGGCCTAGGGACTGGGTCCTGGCTTAAAAGTCTTCAGTTAGGCTGCGGGTGCCTGACTTTGTTGTCGTTGCGTTTTGAACTGGGTGCTGCCGCCATCTGCTGTCTCCGTTGGGGAATAAACAATCTGCGCCCGGCCTGGGTTTTTTTGGGGGCTGGGAGGTTCCAGTGTGGTTAAACTCAAAAGGAGACCCCGATGATTAATTTCCTGGGCTTGTGGTGACCTTGGAGACCTTTCGCCTGCTTCCTGGGGTGACTTGACTGTCTTAAGGATCCGAGTTAACCCGCCCCGCCTGTGGAGGGGAAGCCAGTCCCGCAGACTCGAGGGTTTGACTGTTGAGTCGCCTGCGCGTTGAGCAAAGGCAGGGCTTTGAGTAAGCTCTGCCAGGGTGCTGTCTCTCCCGCCTCCTCCAACGGCTCATTTCTGTGGCATCCAGACTGACTTCGATGAGCCACTCGGTCTCTTTGTTCGGCAGAAGATCCTTTCACAGAGTTTCCGAGAACCTCCCGCGTGTGCCTGCTAAGCAGTTCACAGCGTGAATCAGAGGTGGCTCCGATCGAGTTGTCTCAAGTGGGAGTATCTGCGAGCGCCTGCCACGTGCCCGGCACCGTTGTTACATTCCAAATGGGCCCAAAAGTCTCGAGAGCCGAACACCCAAGCGCTCACCCCTAGATCTTGCCCCTGGCATTTGGCCGCATTCCAGCTAGCGCAGCCTTCTCTGTCCTCCTGTCTGTCCACCCATCCGTTGTAGTTTTTGGAGTGCATTTCTAAGTTGCAGGCGCTGGTTCACGCCAGCCCTAAGCCCTTGAGCACGCCTGACATTCACTGGAGCCCAATACGGGTCTGGATTTCTTGTTTTTCTAGGTTATCACAGGCACATAGTGAGATACACACGTAAAGCAGAACATTTGGAGTCTGGACAAATGTCTGCACCCACACAACCAAACCCCGTCTCCCTTCCTTGGTAAAGATCCACGTGAAAGTCCCTTAGGACTCCTGGAAGTCATAAAGCCTGATGATACCAGGAACACCTGTGGGCGGAAGACGCGTATGTTGTACCTTTAACCAGCGGGACGTCAGCGAGGAGAGAGGAGAGACGGTGCTCTTGCCCGGCTTTCACACTTAGCACAGGGTTCCTGCTTCCTGTAACCTCTGTGACTGCCGCCCGTCCCCCCGCCTGGCGCTCCTTCCGCACTCGGCAGCGGCAGCTAGCTCGTGAGGGAATGTTGCAGTCGTCTCCGTCTTCCGGCTGAGGCAGCCAGGCCTAGAGCGTGATGCAACTTCCCCAGGGATGCGGGGGGCCCGGCCTGGCTGCCAGGAGGTGGGACAGCGACAGGAGGGTGGGGACAGGCCTTACCGCAGCACCTCGTGCACTGAGCCAGTGAGTCGAGTCTGCAAACAGACCAGGCTGATACTGGTTGAAAGCAGCGCAGTTTCCAGTGGGGGGGCCAGAGAGCTGTTTTTACAGAACGTTCTAGAGAATCTTCGCAGTTCTTTTTTGCTTTTTTTTTTTCTTCTTCGCTTTTAAAGAAACATGTTGCAGCAGTCCAAGGTCTGCAGTAAGGTTGATTGAGATGATAAAGCAGAACATAGTTGAGTCTTTCTTCAGGATATGGGAGGGTTTCGTGGCCGGCTTGTTTGGGCTGAATAGGTTGGCGGTTATGTCGCTTGATTGGCGGAAATGCAAGAAGCCGAATGGGGGCAGGGACCCGGGCGGCAGGCCCAGCCTGGGCAAGGGCGAGAGGCATCTGGTGCCTTTTTCTTGGCTGCCCATAAAAATAACAATAGCTGTCATTTGTGGTGACTCCAGCCCGCTCAGGTGTAGGGCCCTGCCCTTTACATAATCTTCCGGTCCCCTGCCCAGGTGGCCTGGGTCCCCTGCCCAGGCCCGGCCTGCTCGCAGGGAAGGTGCAGTGAGTCAGCGCCGGGTTCCTCCCCTCGGCCTTGCTGACTCGGGGACCGGCTTGTTTTCTGCAGTTGCCCGCCTTGAGAAGTATTTAGTAGCCAATCGACTGGGAGGGAAACCCCAAGAGCGGCCTCCCTGGCCTCGGTAGTGGTGGTGGTAAGGTCCGTCTGGAAGATCAGCCCGAAATGGTGCCCTGGAAATGGCCTCGAGAGGGTCGCTCGTGTCCGAGCACCACCAGTTCAGACTGGCTTTTCCTCAACGCTGTCCCCAATTTCCCGAGTCCTGTCTGTCAGGCTGCGTGAGGGAGGGTCCCCTTCCTTCCCCTGGGGGAGCAGCGCCTGAGCCAGGTGTCTGCCGAACCTTATTGTATAGTTTGGCTCCCTGAGGACTGCTCACCCCCGCCCTGGGAGCCCCATGCGGCCACAGACCGACTGCGAATGAGGGGGCATGTCCCAGTCAGTCCAATAAAGCTTTATTTACAAAAACAGGTGCAGGCTAGGCTGTCATGCTGGCTGTAGCTCAGTTACGCCCTGTCGTGCTTCCATGCCGTGTCCTTGGTAGGTGCATCCGGGTTTTACTGTCAGGATCGGCTCCGCTGTGGAATGTACTAGAACAGGTCCCCTAGGGCATTGTGCTGCAGTTTTCCCAGGGCAGGGTGCACAGTGTTTGGTCTTAGGACTCCTTTCCACCCTCCAAAACAGCTTACAACCCCAAAGAGCTCTTGTTGATGTGGAAGGGTCCTGTGTGGCCCTGGGGTGCCGTCCACTCTGCTCCCCCCGCCAAGGTGTCCCCTCTGCTGAATCTGCATTCCTGCTTGATGCGGTTTTTCCTGTCCTGTCTCTGTTGGTCTGTCCCGTCTGCATGCTGGGTTGTTGCAGAGCCTGGAGGCTGAGCAGGACCAGTGAGGGGCCTGTACTGCACCCCCAGGAAAGGGGCAGAGCCGTTTCCTGCTCCCTCCCCCTCAGCCGCCCAGCCCAGCCTGGCAGGCCCTCCTCAGTGATACTCCCTTTTCTCCTCCAGCTTGATCCTCCCGTAGGAGGCTCACTTTCCCCGCCACCTCTTGCCTAAATGGCTGCTTAGAGCTAACCCGAGAACCACCACTTGGCCAAGCCCACGGACATGTATTTCCTGCCCTCTTGGGCCTCTGGGCAGCACCTGGCACCCTGAAGAGTACCCTTGGAAAATGTTGGGGGGCAGAGAGTAGACAGAAACGGTAGGCACCGCAAGCTTTAATCCCAGTTTCTGACAGGACCAGCATGCTTAGTTGTCAAATCCTGTATGTGTTTGTTCACTTTTACACGGTGTGCATGGCCGATAATTCCAAACATCCAGAAATGTCCAGAACGCATACTTGGGTTAAAAAAGAGAGAAAGACATAAACACTGTGGACAGTTTTGTCTTCGGACCTGAATCTGCTGTACAGGATTACGTGCCCCAAACCACATACACACACCCTCCACTCCAGGCAGTTTTGAGGGATGTTCAGTGCAAAGTTTGGCTCTACGAGATGTTAACTGTGGGTTTGATTTTAACAATGAGACCTCTAACACAAGGGCAGGTCACCTGTCGTGTGGTTTTTGTAGCTTTTATTAACACTGTTAGCTTAGCCTCGGTTGGAATTTTAGGACCTTTTTTTTTTTTTTTAAAGTCCTCTCTACATGCAATGTGGGGCTCAAACTCAACAACCCCGAGATCAAGAGTCACGTTCCTCCAACTGAGCTGGCCCGGCGCTCCAGAACTTTTGGATCTTGATAATGAATCTAAACTTAGAGCACATTGGTGTGAGGCAGGCCTGGGCCCAGCCTCCCTCCCTCTTGATTCCCAAGCGTTTTTTCACAGCTTTGGGCAGGCGGAGAGGCACACCACACACACTCTCTCCTGCAGCAAATAGTCGTGCAGCCCTCCTGCAAGGGCCCTTCTGGAAGGTTCTAGAAGTGGCCTCAGGAAGCAACTGGACCAGCTTGTGAGTTATGTCTGGGAGGCAGAGCCCCATGCCAGCCTGCCCCAGCCTGAATGCCTCCTTCCCTGCCCCGTGTGTGCCTGTCTGCGTCCTTGCCTGGGTCGGCTCGTCG
Organism: Canis lupus familiaris; assembly: GCF_011100685.1. Taxonomy (NCBI): domain Eukaryota; kingdom Metazoa; phylum Chordata; class Mammalia; order Carnivora; family Canidae; genus Canis; species Canis lupus. The sequence goes on along the minus strand of NC_049241.1, from coordinate 55,278,770 downwards.
GCCGCCTCCAGGGAGCCTGTGCCTGGCTTCCTGACCCGGGGTGGACATGAGGGGCCTGGTCATGCTCCTGGTTCCAGCTCTCTCCCACTGCCTCTCCGTTGTCTGGGTGCCTCGGTTCATGCTTTATTTCCCTGATTTATCCTTGTTTCCCTTGACCGATGTGAGAGGCTTGTCTGCTTTGCTGCCTCTCCCTGTCACACGCAGCTGTGTGGTACTCCTTTGTGTGATGAGGCCATGGTTTTCCCTGCAAGTGCTGCTGTGAACGCGCCGTGAGGTCACTGTGCATGTATCTCAGACACACGTGTGAGGCTCTCTGCACCTCAGGGCTCTCCTGGGGCCCTTCTGATCCTCTGGGGATGCTGGGTGGTGTCTGGGGACATCCGTGGCTGTCACAGCTGTGGGGCGCTCCTGGCATCGAGTGGGTGGGGGTCAGGGATGTGCACCCCCGAGAGCAATTCGCCCAATGTCAGTGGTGCCAAGGGGGTGTTTGCCTCATGAGGTGCTGGGCCTCAGGGTACACATGTCTTATCCTTTTTGAGGCCGTTTAGCCTGCCTTTTGGTTTCCTTCTCACAGTTACACTGGGGATGCTCGTCCCTCTTCATCTTTTTAAATTAACCCACTTATCATGAATTTATATATTTATAAACTTATTTATATTTACACATTTATTTGAGTACTCGATGCTCGGCGATATCAAGAGGAAGGTTCGGTGATCCCTCATATACCCGGCCTCCTCACACAGTCCCCCCAGCCACCCACATCCCCGTCTGAGTGGCATGTTTGTTATGTTCGATGAACACATGTTGTACAACTGATGTTAGGGTTCCTTTCTAATGTGCATTCTGTGGGTTTGGACAAGTGTGTAGTGATGTGGCCCCGCTGCTGTGGCTCTAGGAACCTCCCAGCCCTGGAACTAAACCCCTCCCTGCCCCACATCGCCAGTCACCCCTCCTCCCACGGATCCCACCACTCTCTTCGGATCCCACCACTCTCTCCGTAGTTTGGCCTTTTCTAGAATGTCCTTAGGGTGGCATCACACCATGTGTACCTTTTTGGACTCCCTTTTTAAAAAACAAAAACAATAACAACCCAACAGCTTTATTGAGATGTAATTCATGTACCGTGCAGTCCGCTCCCTTTTAAGTGTGTCGTTCAGTGGTTTTCGGCGTCTTTACAGAGTTGTTCAACCACCCCTGGAGGCAGTTCTAGGATCTGTTCTTCACTTACATACTTTGTGGTATCGCTTCTCAGCCCCTGACAACCAATCACCTGCTTTGACTGCTCAAGAGCTCATCCTGGACGTGTCACATACATGGACTCACACAGCTGTGGGGCCTCCTGTGTCTGGTTCCCTCCCTGAGTGTCGTGGGTTCAGGGTCCATCCCCGGGGCGGCATGTGTGGGCGCCTCACCCCTGCTTGTGGGCGAGTGAAGTGCCCATATGGGGGACACGTGTGGGGGGGACACGTGTGTGTATCTGGTCCCCCGTTGATGGACAGGTTGTTTCCATCTTTAGGCTGCTGTGAACACGCGTGTGCAGGTTGACTGGTCTCTTCCCGTCTGTGTCCCCTCCACCCATTGTCACAGCTGTCCTGTGTTGGTCTTGTGTGGGAGGGCTGGCATCTTGTCTCACCCACCTTGGCCTCCCTGTGGTTCTGGGCAGGGCTGGGCACATGGGAGGCTCTGGTCGCACGCTGGGCAAACAGGTGCAGCAGGCCCTGGAAGCCCCTGTGGCTGGAGGCAAGTGTCGATGTGTTCAGATGCACCTTTCTGCGGGTGTGGGGGGTGATCATTCATCAGGTCCTCTGGTCTGTGCTGGATAAAGCGTAGCAGCCACTGCAGTGAAGAGCTTTGCACCCTGGAGCTCGCCCTCCCTATGACCTCAGGTGCTGCTTGCATATTGGGGCAGCCAGGCCTTTGAACACCAGCCTTTGGTAAATGTGGGGAAGGAAGAAAAGTTGGTTATTCCTGTATTTGTTTCCCTTTCTCTTCTTTTTCTTTAGGACACCTCTTCTAAACCGGTAGTTCTGCCCTCAGGGGACACTGGGCAGTGTCTGGGGACATCTCTGGTTGTCATGACTGGGCGTGCTCCTGGCATCGAGGGGGTGGGATCAGGGATGCTGCTCCCCCACAGTGCCCAGGACGGCCCCCGGGAGAACAGCCTGGCCCCATATGTCCACAGTGCGAGGGCAGAGACCTGCTTTAGGGACCTCGGGATAGGACAAGGTGCACTTGTGGGTCCTAGCTGGGTGTTGGTGGAGCGCCGTGGTGCCATGGGATCGTTTCTAATAGAAGATAATTCCTCTGCCTTTTGTGCCACTGGGATGCGGCTCAGATGATAGAACTCCTCCTTGAGTTGTGCCAGCGCATAGGATCCCATCAGTGACTCCCGTGGGTGGAATTAAGATAAAGGATTTTGTAGAGAGGGGCAGAGCCATCGTGGAACCTGGTGAGTGTTGGGTGTGCCTCTCCTTTGGTTCATAGTGGACAGAGTCTCTCCCCCTTGGCACCATGAACTTTTGGGGCTGAACATTCCCTGATGTTGAGGCGTCTTGGGCACTGCGGGGCTGAGCAGCATCCCTGGCCTCACCCACTCAATGCCAGAAGCACCCTGGTTGTGAGGACCGAAATGACTCTAATGTGTTGTCAAGTGTCCCCTGGGGGCAGGATCACCGTGGGTGACACCCTGTGCCGGGGTTCCACTGACCCCCAGGAGTTCGCGTTCTTTAACCATCTGACTGTTGAGGTCCTGGGATGCTGCACACATTAATACACACTGAATTGGGGAAAAAGTGGTGACTCTCACGTGCTGGGGTCACCCTGGTTTATACTGTCTGATCTCTTGGGGATTTATTCTGCTGTCTAGTGTGAGCAGGGACTGGACTCAGGTTTTTCCCCTAAATAATTAATGCAGATTTTGTCTTGACACCACAGACATTTTGAGCCAGATCACCCAGTGTTCCCCGGAGGGCAGGACTGCCCTCAGGTTAGCCCCAGTGATAAAGGTAGTGCATTTTTATTATTACCAAAGTTACAAAGGACGGGATATTAAGAAACCTCCCCCGAGGTGTGATGCGTGTACCCAGCACGGCTGGTCATGCTGTGTGTCCACAGAACATTCGCCATATGACACGGGGAATCCTCATTCGAGAGAGTCTAAGGACCCTGAAGGAAGGGGGTAACCGTGTGTACCCCCCTCCTCCCGGCAGTGGACAAGTTTTGTCCTGTGATCTGATGTAGATCCTGCCGTCCATGAGGACAGATTTGGTACATTGTTTATGGCTTGTTCCCGTGCCTGGCACCCAGAAGACGAGCGCTACGTGTCTGGCAGGCCACTGACCTTTGTCTTGGTGTCTCTGCAGATGGAGGACGGCCACACTCTCTTTGACTATGACGTTCGCCTGAATGACACCATCCAGCTCCTGGTCCGCCAGAGCCTTGTGCTCCCCCCCAGCAACAGCAAGGAGAGGGACTCTGAACTGTCGGACACCGATTCCGGCTGCTGCCTGGGCCAGAGCGAGTCCGACAAGTCCTCAAACAGCGGCGAGGCGGCCTCAGAGGCGGATGGGAAGGCAGGCCTAGCGGATGAAGACACGTGGGACGAGACGGAGCTGGGTCTGTACAAGGTGAGTCTCTCCTGGAAGGGTTGGGGTTGAGCTTTTGTGACCCCCCTGGCCGAACTCTTGACCCCCACGACCCCAGGTGGCATGTGCCATGCGTCTCTGTCATCACTGGCTTTCCAGTTGCCCAGCTGTACCACAAGGGTAGGCCGCTGCCCTCATTCCCTTGGCTGGTCCTGCTGTGAAAATCGCCAGTGGGTGGTCTCCTGCGGCTTCCCTGCGGAAACCCAGTATTCCAACATCCTTCGTGATGCTTGATGGCAGGTCTTGGGCCTGGGTTTTACAGGGGTCCCTGTGCCCATCTTTACGGTGGCTGTAAAGCTCTGAATTCGCTGCCTCCCGCTTAAGATGAGGCAGTCTTACATAAAGATCTGGGTTCCCAACCTGTCTAGAAAAATGGGCACCCTGGCCTCCATGGCCCACAGGGCAGGGATGATTCTGTCCCCGAGGGACACTGGGCAGTGTATGGGGGGATGCTCCTGGCATCGATGAGTGAGGGCCAGGGACACTGTTCAATCCCTCACAGCGACCAAGGACTGCCCCCTACCCTCCCCCACCAACAATCACCAGGCCCTGACGTCAGCAGTGCCAGAGCTAAGAAATCCTATTATGGTATATATTATATTTGGGTTTGTGTCCCAATCCTGAAGCATCCAGTGTCCGAGAACCCAAGCAGTCTCTGGTCAGCGGTGCTGGTCGGACGCTCCTTCTCCAGATTGGATGCGAGTGTTTTCTTGTTTGTGACAGGTCAATGAGTATGTTGATGCTCGGGACACAAACATGGGAGCGTGGTTTGAGGCCCAGGTTGTCAGGGTGACGAGGAAGGCCCCGTCTCAGGATGAGCCCTGCAGCTCCACCTCCAGCTCGACACCAGAAGACGACGTCATTTATCACGTGAAATATGATGAGTGAGTGTCACTGTGGTGGGGTGGGCCACGGTGTTGGCCCTCTGTGTATGGACCTGGAGTTTGGCACTGCCTTGGGGATGAGGATCAGGATTTGGGGGCCTCCACCCTCATGGTACCAAACCACCCAGGAGGCCACCCCAGAGGACTCCTCTATCATGGTGATCCACAGCTGGGCTGACCCCCTCCTCAGGTCATCTAGTTGGAAATATGCCTCCCGACCCCATTTCCTGTCTTACTCTGTTCTACAACGTTCACTGTGTGAAGCCTCTGGAGTTTGTGGTCTGTCCCTCACTGGAATGCACCAGTACTTAGCGAGTGCTCCCCGTGTGCTAAGCATAGGGAGTCCTTGTCTGTGCACATAGAGGATGTCTTGGACCATCTCGAATGGCCATCCCAGAATACTACAGGCAGGGCGGCTAGATCTCACGCTCTGGAGGCTGGAAATCCCAGATCACAGTGTTGGCGGGTTGGTGCCTGGTGAGGGCCATCTTTCTGGCTTGTCGACTGGCCGTCTTCTCACTGACCTCACGCAATCTTTCCTTTGTGGGGCTGAGAGTCCACCCTGGTGTCTCTTCTTGTAAGGACTCCAGTCCCAACTGGATTAGGGCACCACCTTTAGGACCTCATGCAACCCAACTTACCTCCCCATCTCCAAAGGTAGTCCCATTAGGGGTTCAGGCTTTATGATGGGAGTTTTGGGGGATCCAACTTGGTCTGTCACAGAGGGCAAGCCGACCTCCCCAAGAGAGCTCTCATTCTGGGGGCCTAGGGACCCCCATCTGCTTCCCTGACACTTTTTTTTTTTTTTAAGATTTTATTTATTCATGAGAGGCACAGGGAGAGAGAAAGAGAGAGGCAGAGACACAGGCAGAGGGAAAAGCAGGCTCCACGCAGGGAGCCCAATGCAGGACTCGATCTTGGGTCTCCGGGATCACACCCTGGGCTAAGGGCAGGCGCTAAACCACTGAGCCACCCAGAGATCCCCCCCCCCCCCGCACTTTTTTAAATAAGATTTTATTTACTTATTCATGAGAGAAACAGAGAGAGGGGCATAGACACAGGCAGAGGGAGAAGCAGGCTCCCCACCCAGGACCCCGGGATCACGCCCTGAGCTGAAGGCAGGCGCTTAACCACTGAGCCACCCATGCGTCCCTCCCTGCCACTTTCTGGCACATCTTCAGTTTAGCTCTGCAGAAATTAAGGAGTAGTCGGATGAATGAGTCTGCAGGGCTCCCAGCCTCCTGGTTGGGGTTGCAAACTGCGGCCTTAGGGCCAGATCCCACCACCTGGATTGGTAAAGAAAGCTTTATCAAAGCACATCAACGCCCATTCATTGAAGTTTGGCCTGTGGCTATTTTCTTGGTGCTAGAGTTGAATATTTAGAGACCTTCCAGCTTCCCCTGGCTGAAAATACTCACTGACCTTTACAGGGCAACCGTGGTTCTTGGTGATTTACTGGGGAAACAGCGTGCTTGGCAGCACGGGTAGTGGGAATCCAAGCCCTCTCAGTGGGGGCTTAACTTTGTTGCTGATGGAATGTTTCCGTCCAATTATTTTATGCCTTTTTTGAGACTGCTAGAAGGTTCCTGCATTTTGAGAAGAATGAATTCCTATTGTATCCTAATATCTAGTACATTATAATTATTATTATTTTTTAAATGTATTTATTCACGATAGTCACACGGAGAGAGCGAGAGAGAGGCAGAGACACAGGCAGAGGGAGAAGCAGGCTCCAAGCACCGGGAGCCCGATGTGGGATTCGATCCCGAGTCTCCAGGATCACGCCCTGGGCCAAAAGCAGGCGCCAAACCGCTGCGCCACCCAGGGATCCCTATTTAGTACATTATTACTTACACAAGCAAAGCAAGGTAAATCCGTTCTGTGCAGACAGGTGGAAGTAGTGCAGTGTTTCCCTCCACAGATGTTCTCGGTACTTGTTCCTTAGGGCTGCCAAAACAGGACCTCAGACTGAGTGGCTTATAACAACAGAAGTCTATTCTCCTACTATTCTGGAGGCCAGGGGTCCAGAATCAAAAAATCAAGGTGTTGGCAGGGCGGCCCTCCCTCTGGAGGCTCTCGGGAAGGATCCTTCTTTGCCCCTCATGGCTTCTGGTGGTGGCTGGCAGTCCTTGGCCGCGCCCCTCCACTCTTCGGCTGTGTCTTCAGGTGTCTGTCTCCGTCCATCACCTTCCTTCCTCTTCTAAGGACACCAGTCATTGGATTTAGGGTCCCCCCACCCCCACCGTGTGACCTATCAGAGCTTCATGACATCCGCAGACCCTATTCATCCGCAGAGACCCTATTTCCACGTGACGTCCCGTTGCCAGGTACCAGGGATTAGGACTCCCCGCCTGTCTTTTTGGGGGACACAGTTCAACCCACAACACCTTCTGTGATTGGAATGTGTCTCTGTGCCTGAGTTTTTTCCGTACTGGGAAATGAGCTCATCAGGGAGGCGACTTCACGTGCCACTGTGCTCCAAGTCACCCAAACCCATCTTGGTGCAGCCTTTCCTGCCTTGACTTCCATCTCCCATCAAGGGGCTGAAGTCGGGGTTTACCCGAGGATCTAACAAGGTTGGGGTTTTCCTCCCAGCTACCCGGAGAACGGAGTGGTCCAGATGAGTTCCCGTGATGTCCGGGCTCGTGCCCGAAACATTCTCAAGTGGCAGGAGCTGGAGGTGGGCCAGGTGGTCATGCTCAACTATAACCCCGACAATCCCAAGGAGCGTGGCTTCTGGTATGATGCAGAGATACTACGGAAGCGCGAGACCCGGACGGCGCGGGAGCTGTACGCCAACGTCCGGATCGGGTGAGTGACATGTCAGCCCTGGGGCTGTCCGGCCAGGGCTCTGGAGGGTGAGGCCCTCGGTCTCTCATGGCCCCGCCTGGGGGACTGTCTCTGAACGGTGGTGGTTTCAAGATGCATTTTTTCTTGTGTTGTTTTGAGTTTGGCAAATAGGTCATAATCTCAAATCCGTCAAAATCCAGAAAGTTCTGAAGGACTGTTCTTCCTTTTTCTGTATCCAAGGGATGCAGTTGTTTCTGGAGACCTCTCTCGTCACTTTCTAGGGACATCCTGCATGTAAGCAAGCATCGTATGCAGAAACTAAAGCACACGTAGGGATGTTCTCCACATCAGGGAGCAGCAAACTGCAGTCCACAGGCCGGATCCGGCCCTCTGCCTGTTTTGGCAAATAAAGTTTTATTGACACACAGCCATGTCCATCTCTTTATCTGTGGTTGCTTTGGTGTTCCAAGGGCAGAGTTGATTAGTTGAGAGAAAGGCTGTGCTCACAAAGCCAGAAAGATTGGGTCTTTGCAGAAGGTGTTTGCTAAGCCCTGTTCTGCTTTTCGTGTGTGTGTGTGTGTGTGTGTGTGTGTGTGTGTGTGTAAGAGAGAGAGAGACAGAGAGAGAAGATACATATAACAGGAAACTTACCCTCGTAAGCATCTCTAAGTGTGCATGCAGCTCAGGTCACAAAGCCCTGCCGCGTACCCACCCCCACCACAGTTCTCCAGAACCTTCCATCTCCCCACACGGAGACCCCGTCCCCAGCACTGACCCCCCTGCCCCACCCCTGGCTCCCACCACCTCCTCTCTGTCTCTGTGGATGGGCTTCCTCTGGGGACCTCCTGGGAGGGGGGTCCTGTGGGAGGTATCCTTCTGGGTCTGGGGCCCCTCCCTGAGACCAGTGTCCTCGGGGTCCGTCCATGTGGTGGCAGGTGCTGGGATTTTCTTTTTTGTGGTTAAATAATATTCCATTACGTGTATCGTCTGTATATACACAGATACTGGGGCAACAGTGTCTTAAGCACGGGCACAAGTGCAGAGGTCCTGGGGCAGGGCCATACCTCGTGCATTTGTGGCCTCGGTGAGGAAGCCAGTGGTGTGGAGTGAGGACAGAAGGTAGAAGGAATCAAGACTGTGGGAGCCTCCAAGTGGCATGAAAGGTTCGGAACTGGTGTTCGTTCTCTTGCTGGCAGCCACTGGAGCGTTTGGGTGCAGGAGCCACACGCTTTGCCCTAAAATTAATCTGGCAGCTGAGAGGGGAACAGCCTGCGGGGTCAGCGTGGGAGCCAGGGCCACCAGGATGGAGATGGATGCAGACGTTTAGGGACAAGGTCCCAGGGCTCAGGGACTATAGCAGTATACTCGCTGCTATAAAGTTCTTCCTCAGCTCTGCCTTCACAGCTCTCCCTGTAAAAATTTACTGTGTTGGATTTTTCTTTTCTTCACCATTCTATTTTTTTTTTTTTTAAACATCCTTTGAGACTTCCTCTCTGGCTCCTGGCTCCTTTGGAAATATTGTGTTTAATTCCCGAGTGTTTAGAGACTTCTGCGTTGTCCTTCTGTTACTGATTTCTGGTTTGACTGCATTATGGTGAAAGAACATACTCTCTGATTTCCGTTCTTCCCGATTTGTTGAAGTTTCTTGCACGGCCCCTGATGGGGTCTACATTGGTGACTGTTCCGTGGTAGCTTGAGGAAAAACCAGAATATTCTGTCGTTGGGCAGAATGTCCTATGTCTGTCTGCCAGAGCCCGCGGGCTGGTGGTGCTCTCTCCAGATTCTTGCTGATTGTCTGTCTGGTTCCCCGTCAGGTGCTGAGGGGTGTTGGAGGGCCCACCTCCACCCTGGGCCTGTCTGCCTCTCTCAGCCTCGCAGAGGGGATGTGATTGACCAATAAGCACATGCGGAGGGCACTTAGTAGGCCTCCTGGGTGGAGAGACCCTTGTTACCTCGTGCTGTGATTTCCCTCTGTGCGTCTGCTGGTTTCCTTGGCTCTGAAGTGCGCTCTTCCCGGCGTCCCTGCGTGCACAGACACACCTGCTTTGCTTTTTCAGGTTAATGTTTGCTGGCTGTATTCTTTCCTTTTACTGTCAACCTCTGTAGTTGAACTAAAAAGAAGTTTTTTATGACCGGCATATAACTGGGTGGTTTTTTTAATCTGCTCTGTCATCTTGCCTTTCGATTGGCGCAGGCAGGCCATTCACATGAGATAACCGTCGGTACGTTAGGACTTAGGTCGGCCAGCTTGTCGTTTGCTTTCTGTTCGTTGCCTCCATTTCTCTTCTTCTGTCTTTCTTGTGGGTTTACCTAAACATGACTTCAGATTCTGTCCAGCTTTGTATGGTCTTTTTTTTTTTTTTTTTTTTTTTTTTTAAGATTTTATTTATTTATTCATGAGAGACCCAGAGAGGGAGAAGCAGGCTCCATGCAGGGATCCCAAGGCAGGACTCGATCCCGGGTCTCCAGGACCATGCCCTGGGCTGAAGGCGGTGCTAAACCGCTGAGCCACCCGGGCTGCCCTGTGTATGGTCTTTTGAATATGTTGCTGTGTATATTTTTCTAAGTGGTTTCTTTGGATTTTACTGCAAACACGTGACCTAGTAGTTGTCACGTTAGCCAGAAACCTGTCTTCACCTACGTCCCTTTGTTCTTACTGAGTAGCAGACGGGGTTAGGATCCTTATCTTCCTTGTGAGTTCTCGAAGTCACAGCTGAGGACTGAAATAATCTGTTGTATGTGCCCACATTTCTGCTCTTTCTGTTATTTATTTGTTTGTTTATTATTTTTTTATTGGAGCTCAATTTGCCAGCATGTAGCATATCACCCAGTGCTCATCCCGTCAAGTGCCCCCCTCAGTGCCCATTACCCAGTCACCCCAACCCTCCACCCTCTTTCTGTTTTTCTTCTAAATTTCCTTTCCGTATCACTTCCTACCGGTTCAAAGAGCTTCCTCATCCTGTAAGGGGGTGTCTGTTAGCAATGAATTCTGTTGATTTTCCCTCACTGGAGAGTGCTGCCACCACCGTCGTAGACGTGACTCTCAAGCGTTGATTCATTTCATCCATACGTATTTTACAATTCTATTCTTTTCCTTTCCTTTCCTTTCCTTTCCTTTCCTTTCCTTTCCTTTCCTTTCCTTTCCTTTCCTTTCCTTTCCTTTCCTTTCATATTCTTTTCCTTTCCTTTCTCCTTTCTTTTCCTTTCCTTTCCTTGGATCATGACCTGAGCCGAAGGCAGATGCTTCACTGACTGAGCCACCCAGGCGCCCCACGATTCATTTCTTTAAAGTGATTCTTCTTGGGATCTCTGGGTGACTCAGCAGGTAAGTGTCTGCCTTTGGCTCAGGGCATGATCCTGGAGTCCAGGGATCAAGTCCCACATCCGGCTACCCGCAGGGAGCCTGCTTCTCCCTGCCTGCTTCTCCCTGCCTGTGTCTCCGCCTCTCTCATGAGTAAATAAATCTTAAAAATAAAATAAAGTGACTCTTCTTAAACAGGATGATGAGATCGTCCCACAAAGATTTGTTATTTTTTTTTATTTTTTATTTTTTAATTTATGTATTCGTTTTAAGTCCTTTGTATGCCCAGTGTAGGGAACCCATGACCCCAAGATCAAGAGTCACACGCTCCACTGCCTGAGCCAGCAGGGTGCCTCAGTCATAATTCCTTAATAACATGTTCAGTCATTGGTTCGTCTTCCAGTTACCTCACTTTTTGTTCTTAACCATTTGTTTGGTTGGGATGTACACGGACTTCAGACAGGCCGATCTGTGTTTTTTCTTTTCTTTTTTTTTTTTTAAGATCTCATTTATTTATTCATGAGAGAGACCTAGGCAGAAGGAGAAGCAGGCTCCTTGCAGGGAGCCCGATGTGGGACTCGATCCCAGGACCCCAGGATCACGCCCTGAGCCCAAGGCAGACGCTCAACCACTGAGCCACTCAGGCGTCCCTATCTGTATTGTTTAAGTGCCTTTTATCTTCGGTCTCCTGTCCTTTCCTCCTTCCCCCTTTCCTTACCAGGGAGCCTAGTTGTGTGTCCCTCAGGGTCTCCGCAGCCTGGCGTTTGCCTTCTGCACCTCATGGCACCACTCTCTCTGCGCCTCCATCCCCAGGTTTCCTGTGAGCCAGTGGGATCCTCTGCGCCTGCGGGGTGCAGGTCCACAGCTGTGGCCACTTGTACTGGGGAGCATTGGAAATGTGGCCAGGACAGACCAAGACGAGCCGGGAGTGTAAAACACATGCCCGGAGGTCAAGGACTTGGTGCTGGGAAGGAATGTGAAGTAGCGCGTTCAGTGTTCTGTCCTGGTCCTCACACATTGAAATCCTATTTTGTGTACATCAGGTCACATAAAACCCATCACTGATTCTGTCTGTTTTCACTTGATCAGTATGGCTGTTGGAAAATGCAGAATCACACAGGTGGCACATGTTGGGGGCCCCATTGCCTTGCCATTGGGCACTGTTGATAGTGATGTTAGATTGATCCCTGGGGCTCACTTTCCCTTGGAGCTGGAGGAGTTTTTGCATTTTTTAAAAAATATTTTATTTATTCATGAGAAGTACAGAGAAAGAGAGAGAGAGAGGCAGAGACATAGGCAGAGGGAGAAGCAGGCTCCATGCAGGGAGCCCAACGTGGGACTCGATCCCAGGTCTCCAGGATCACGCCCTGGGCCAAAGGCAGCGCTAAACCGCTGGGCCACCAGGACTGCCCAGAGTTTTTGCATTTTGATACAGGGAGACGGATCAGACCTCACCTTTAGGTTTCGTATGTTGGGCCCGGTTTAATCTGTGTTGCCTGCTGAAAGGTTAGAAATTATTCTCTCAGATGCATCACGTAGTGAAACCATGGTTTATAGATTGGACTTCATCTTTTTTTTTTTTTTTTTAAATATTTTATTTATTATTTAAGTCACAGAGAGAAAGAGAGGCAGAGACACAGGCAGAGAGAGAAGCAGGCTCCATGCACCAGGAGCCCGACGTGGGACTCGATCCTGAGTCTCCAGGATCGCGCCCTGGGCCAAAGGCAGGCGCCAAACCGCTGCGCCACCCAGGGATCCCTTTTTTTTTTTTTTTTTAAAGATTTTATTCATTTATTCATGAGAGAGGCAGAGACACAGGTAAAGGGAGAAGCAGGCTCCATGCAGGGAGCGACATGGGGGACTTGATCCAGGGACTCCAGGGTCAGGCCCCGGGCCAAAGGCGGCGCCAAACCACTGAGCCACTCAGGGATCCCCTGGCCTTCATCTTCTGATTCAGTAGGACTTGAACTGGCAAGGAGGAGAGCTCAGTGAATGCGTGAGGCCCTGATGGAGCTAGAACCAGAGGTGTTCATGTGCTCTGAGAATGTGTGAGGTGGTACAGTCCCTGCTGATGAGCCTTGGCAGGTTGGCCCGCCAGAATGTTCTAACGCCTTCTGTCTCGCAGGGGTGATTCTCTCAATGACTGTCGGATCATCTTTGTGGACGAGGTGTTCAAGATCGAGCACCCGGGCGAGGGAAGCCCTGTCATTGAAAACCCGATGCGGAGTGAGTTCTGATCCTGCCCTTCTGTGGCCCCCACGTCGGGTGTGGGGTGGGGGCTCCCGCCCCAGCTCCTCTTGGCTGGCCCTGCCTGAGCTGAGCCCAGCCTCCCATGTCCAGGGAAGAGCGGGCCCTCCTGCAAGCATTGCAAGGACGATGAGAGCAAGACCTGCCGGGTGTGTGCCTGTCACCTGTGCGGGGGCAAGCAGGACCCTGACAAGCAGCTCATGTGTGACGAGTGTGACATGGCCTTCCACATATACTGTCTGCGCCCGCCCCTTAGCAGCATTCCCAAGGAGGACGAGTGGTGAGTGGATGGGCTTCGGCCTGGGTGATGAGAAGGCACCTGTCGAATTTCCCCATGTGTCCTGCATCCCAGCTGGATTTATCCTCATCATCATGGGGAGGCATCGTGAAATTCCTGTGGGGGAGGACGGGGTCTAGTCTGCCGTCGGGTAGAATGTTCTAGCTCTGTGCTGCCTGTTGGGCCCACGCGGCTGCCAAGCACTTTGGATGTAGCCCGTGCCATCGGGGGCCTGGACTTCTTGCTTAATGTTAATGAATTTGCACTGGAGTGCTCCCCCTTCCCTGGACTGCGTGGGATGGCAGGGAGCCCGAGGAGCTGGCGTGTCTGCAGCATGGGGCCCCAGGGAGGGGGTGGGTGTGGGCAGGAGGTGATGTCCCTACCGTTACAGGTATTGCCCCGAGTGTCGGAATGATGCCAGTGAGGTGGTGCTGGCCGGGGAGAAGCTGAAGGAGAGTAAGAAGAAGGCGAAGATGGCATCAGCCACGTCCTCCTCGCAGCGGGACTGGGGCAAGGTGAGGTGGCCCCACGCCCCGCGCCCCTGCCTCCCTCCTTGCCCCACAGATGCTCACGCTGCTCTTCCCTCTGTTTCCGGCACGGACAGGGCATGGCGTGTGTGGGGCGTACCAAGGAATGCACCATCGTCCCGTCCAACCACTACGGACCCATCCCGGGGATTCCTGTGGGCACCATGTGGAGGTTCAGAGTCCAGGTACCCTCAGGCTTCTTGGGCTGTGGGGCTGGGCCGACAGGTCCTGGGCGAGGACCACCCTGAGGGCAGGAGGCAGGGTGGACTTCAGGCCAGCTCCTTCCAGGGTGTGGCTCAGACTTGGGGTGTTTGGGGGAGAGGCTTTTATAACAGGTGTGATGCAAGAAGTCAGGGCACTGGCTTTGAAAGTGGGAGCGAGGAGGGTACGGTTGAGCTGCTGTGTGGCAGCCAGTCCCAAAGGTGCCATTTTTCTTGGTGTTTCTCATAGGTCAGTGAGTCAGGGGTCCATCGACCTCACGTGGCGGGCATCCACGGCCGGAGCAACGATGGGGCTTACTCCCTGGTCCTGGCTGGGGGATATGAGGATGATGTGGTGAGTGTGGGTGGAGCTGATCCAGATTTTTAAAAAATTGTGGTAAACACACATAAAATTCACCATCTTAACCATCTCTAAGTGCACAGCTCAGGGCACGAAGCACATCATCCCGTTGCGCACCCACCCCCACCACTGTCTCCAGAACCTTCCATCTCCCACACGGAGACCCCGTCCCCAGGAAGCACTTACCCCCCGCCCCCCTCCCCACCCCTGGCTCCCACCATCTCGTCTGTCTCTGTGGATGGGCCTCCTCTGGGGACTCCTGGGAGTAGGGTCCTGCGGGAGGTGTCCTCCTGGGTCTGGGTCCCCTCCCTGAGCCTGGTGTCCTTGGGGTCCGTCCACATGGGGGCAGGTGTCGGGGTGCCTTCCTTCCTGAGGCTGGGTCATTCGTATTCCCACATGTGGATGGACCGGACTGTGTTTATCCTTCATCCATCAATGGATGGTGAGGTGGTTTCCGTGTTTAGCTGTTGTGAATAATGCTGCTGCATACGTGGGTGTGCACACAGCTCTTCAAGACCCTGTTTTCAATTCCTTTGTGTACAGACCCAGAAATGGGACTGCTGGACCGTATGGTAATTCTTAATTTTTGAGGAACCTTCACGCCATTGTCCTTAGCGGCTGTGCCAGTTTGCATCCCTCTGACAGCACATGGCAGCCCAAGTTCTCCACGTCCCTGTCAGGACCTGTCCTTTTGTTTCTTTAACAGCTGACATCCTGACAGGGGTGTGTGGGGTTGTTTTCAGTGGAGTGTCTCCTTTCCTGTGTGTGGAGAGCTCAGCCCGCCCATCTCTCTGTTTCAGGACCACGGGAACTCTTTCACGTACACGGGCAGCGGTGGTCGGGACCTTTCTGGCAACAAACGGACTGCAGAACAGTCTTGTGATCAGAAGCTCACCAACACCAACAGGTTTGCAAAAAAAGAGGTTTTCTCATTTCATCAACGGCTGCTCCTGCCTCGTCCTCTGGCAGCTACACAGGGGAGGAGCGGGTTGGTTCTCTTTTGGGGTGTCATGTCCAGGAAGTTAGATTCCCACTGAGAGTGTGATGGAATGTAGAGATGATGAACATCCGTTTTTCCCCTTCTGTTTGCTAAACACTTGGAAGTCACTCAGACTTGTTAAAGCAAACTTTTTTTCCTAAAAGGCCAGATAATAAGTATTTTTGGCTTTCTGGGCCGCACGGCCTTTGTTGTAATCACTCGACTCTGCCATAATGGCACAAAAGCAGCCACAGAGCCCATGTCGAGGAACAAGCATGGCTGTGTTCCAGTAAAACTTTATTTGCAAAACCAGGCAGTGGGCCAGAGATGGCTGACCCCGGACTGCAGGATGGGGAAGGACCTTGTAGGCATAAAAAAGCATTATAAAGCCAAAGGAAAAGATAGAGAATTGATAACTTAAGTATTATAAGTTACATCAATAGATCCTGTACATAAAATGAAAAGACAGATAAGTATTTAGGAGAGGAGTCGACTACAAACATGACCTATGACAGTTATGGTCTTATACGTAAAGAGCTCTGCTAATCAATGAGAAAAATTAATAGAGAAAAGCAAAGGACATACAGCTCCTTCATAAGAGCAATGCAGATCTCCAGTGACCGTGAAAACTTGTTCCACTCTGGTAACAGAAGAAACCCAAATAGAAGCAATGGTTAGATACTATTTATTTCCCCTGTAAAATCGGCCCCGAATTCTAAGATGTTGAGAAATGCCAAGACACAGACTAGTGTTCCACTGTTGGTGGAAATACAGATGGTTGCCACCTTCCCAGAAAGCTCTTGACCTGTGTGCGTGAAGAGCCTTGAAAACATCCTCACCTGTGACCCTATAAATCAACTTCGAAAATGTGTTTGAGCCACGAGGATGTGAAAATTTGATAACGTAGCGATATTTATTATACCATTATCTAAAATGGCAAAATGAGAGTAGCCAAATACCAAATAAAAGGAGGGAGGGAAGCTTGCATTAGCGTGTTGGTCTAGTGGAGTATTTTAATTTCGGTAGCTGTTAAAAGCCGGTGGTCGGGAAAGGCTGGCAGGTGTGAGGCCTGCCCCGAGCTCACGGCACGGATGACGGGGGCACACGCCTCCGCAGTCGTCCTGGAGGAAGTGCTGGCTGCACATGGCGAACTGCCACGTGTCCGCAGCTCTTCTCTCCTTCCCGGTGACAAAGACACTGCCACTGCGTCCGTGCTGAGCCCCAGCCCCGGTCTTGTCCCGGGCCTCCATGCCCCTCGGTGGGACTGCCCTGCCAGGGTTCACGTGCCCCCACCCAGTGTCTTACTGTCCCCTTGGCCCTGGGAACAAAAAACCACACAGATGGGTGGTTTAAAACCACAGGAATTTATTCTTGCGTGATTCTGGGGCCCAGACTCTGAAGTCGAGGGGTGGGCAAGGCCGTGCTCCCTCTGAAACCTCTGGGGTTAGATCTTCCCCGCCTCCCCCCTTCTCCCAGCTTCTGGGGGCTACCGGCTTGTGGATACATCCCTTCAGCCTTTGCCTCCTTCATGTGCTGCCCCTCCCATGCCCCTGCCCGCACCACCCTTTCCTTATGAGGACACCCGTTACTGTTTTGGGGGCCACGCTGGTCCTTTTTGATGGCCTCTGAACTTGACTCCATCTGTCGTCACCCTCATTTCAAAGAAGGTCACAGTTGCAGGTTCTAGGGGTGAGCGTATGACCATCTCCTCTGGTGGGGGGACATTATCTAACCCACCCCTCGTGGGGCCCCGCTTCTGCCCCCAGGGCGCTGGCTCTGAACTGCAGCGCCCCCATCAACGACCGCAAGGGGGCCGAGGCCAAAGACTGGCGATCCGGGAAGCCCGTGCGGGTGGTGAGGAACGTGAAGGGTCGCAAGCATAGCAAATACGCCCCGGCCGAAGGCAACCGATACGACGGCATCTACAAGGTGAGTGGCCCTCCCTGCACCTGCCAGGCCCCCTCCAGCCCTGGACGTTGCTGACCTTGCTCACACCTCCCCACAGGTCGTGAGGTACTGGCCAGAGAAGGGGAAATCGGGTTTCCTGGTGTGGCGCTACCTCCTGCGGAGGGACGACACGGAACCTGGCCCCTGGACCAAGGAAGGGAAGGACCGGATCAAGAAGCTGGGGCTGACCATGCAGGTACGTCCAGGCTCGGCCTGCCGCTTGCCGCCCTGGAGCTCAGCTCTGGACTCCTTGGGCCTGTATGGTGCCTAATGCTGCCCAGCCCAGCCCCGGAGCTGCCCAGCTTTGAGTCTTGTCTTCCTGGCTGGTCAGTGGGGATCGTGGCAGAGCCGGCCACAGGGAGCTTTGCGCAGCGAGTGCCTGGCCGGCTGGAGCCTGCCTTTCGGCCGGAAGCCCTCTCAGCTTTCTGTTTACTTAATGATTTGCAGGCACCAAGCTGCTGGCACCTCGCTGGCTGTATCATTTGGGTTCTTTAGCCAGTAGATCTTGGGGCAGGGGGCAGGTAGGCAGGTAGTGGTTGTGTCTTTGCATTCGTAGTTTGAGGGTGGAGGGCCAGACTTCCTTGTGAGAGTTGTGCTCAGGGAGGAGTTCATGCAGAATCTGTGTGGAATCCGGGTTCTTCCTTTTTGCTAGGCTCCACGCCTCCTCCAAGCATGCAAACCCACAAAACCGGTGGGATGTGGGGAGGAATGCTCCCTCCGAGCCCTCACTCACCTCCTCACAGCAGCTGGGTCTCCCATCTCCTGATCCCATCACCCAGGGTTTACCCGGTGCGCGGCGCGCCTTTTCTGCACCATAATTATGGTGTTTCTGTTCATTATGGCGAGTCTCTTTACAGCTGATAACTCAGTGTGGGACTATTTAAGGAATCTTAATTGCTACTGAGAATCAGATAGCGCCTCCCCCCGGGGGTCACAAAGAGTTGTCTTTTGAACATGATGTTTGTACCATGGAGAATTTCAGAAGCAAAGGAACCGGGGAGAAAAATAGCCAAGGGACGGGAGCACCAGCGTTTGCTGAGAGTATTTGTGACTTCACGCTTGTGTTGCTGAAGAAGCCTGACGGTTTCTAGGTGACACATGGGGAAATCCCGCATGATTGGAGTTGCCTTAGAGCTGGGGTTATAACCCAGTAATGCTTGCTAGACCCTGGAGGAGCCCCAGACTCCTCAACATGAGGTTGGCAAGCAAAGTCCTTGGGGCCACTTTCTTGTACTCCGGGGGTGCCTGGGTGGCTCAGTCGGTTAAGTGTCTGCCTTCAGCTCAGGGCGTGATCCAGGGTCCTAGGATCGAGTCCCACATCCAGCTCCCTGCTCAGGGGGAGCCTGCTTCTCCTTTGCCTTTGCCCCTCCCCCTGCTTGTGTTCCCTCTCTCTCTCTCTCTCTCTTTCTCCTTCCCTTTCCCTCTCTCTCTCTGTCAAATAAATACAATGTTAAAGACATGAAGTTCTCTGGAGGCCCAGCCACGCCCATTCATTCCCTTCTGGGCTCTGCCGGCCTTTGGGCTCCAGCGGAGCTCTGAAGCTGGAGACACTGCTGCCAGCCCCTGGTGGGAAGGGTTTGCCTACCTCTGAATTAATGAGGATAATAATCAGCTCCTCTTACTTGCTAGATCTGATGCTAAGCACTTTCTGTGCATTCCCATGTTTACTGCTTCGCCTCTGCCCTATAGGGTGCATGTTGCGCCCTCAACCCGTTTATTCCTGGTAAGTCTGGCAATTAGAGATTGGCCAGAGGCTCCCTAGAGGCTGTCGGGAGCAGGAGTCCCGAGACCCTGAGGCTACCTCGGGGCTGGGGAGGGAGTGTCAACAACGTGAGGGGTGTGGGGGGAGGGTGGGCAGGGCGTCGGGTGACACAGGCCCTGGTCCCTGGCCCCTCTGTGCTCTTCACGGCCCAACTCCACCCTCTTGCAGTATCCGGAAGGCTACCTGGAGGCCCGGGCCAGAAAGGAGAAGGAGAAGGAGAACAGCAAGAGAGAGGCCGAGGAGGAGGAGGGGGAGGAGGAAGAGGAGGGCTTCACGTCCCCCAGGAAGGGCAAGCGCAAGAGCAAGTCCAGAGGTGGGTGTCTCTGCAGCAGCAGCCATGTGTGTGCGCTCGCCGCCCGCCCACTCTTACGCACCGCTCCGTCCCGGCAGGTGGCAAGGGCGGTGCTGGGTCCCCAGGAGGGACACCTAAGAAAAGCAAAGTGGAGCCCTACAGCCTCACGGCCCAGCAGAGCAGCCTCATCAAGGAGGACGAGAGCAACACTAAGCTGTGGAGCGAGATCCTCAAGTCGCTCAAAGATGGGCCGGTGAGTGCCCCCCCGCCAACCTCCACCCCACCCATCCTGGGCGACCTCTCCTCTCATCTTCATTTGTGCAGCAAAATAGAAACAGTTCACCACCTTAACCATCTCTAGGTGCACAGTTCAGGGCACCGAGCATGCTCACCCTGGTGTGCACCCTCCCCCACCACCATCTCCAGAACCTTCTGTCTCCCCACATGGAGACCTGTCCCCAGGAAGCACTGACCTCCCACCCACCCCCTGCCCCAGCCCTGGCTCCCCCCACCTCCTCTCTGTCTCTGTGGATGGGCCTCCTCTGGGGACCTCCTGGGAGTGGGGTCATGCAGGAGGCGTCCTTCTGGGTCTGGGTCCCCTCCCTGAGCCCAGTGTCCTCGGGGCCTGTCCATGTGGTAGCAGGTGTCAGGGTCCCTTTCTTCCTAAGGCTGGATCGTTCGTATTCCAGCGTGTGAACGGACCACACTGGGTGTGTCCATTCACCTGTAGGGACACTGGCTTGCTTGCCCCTCTGCCTGCTGTGACCTTGCTGCTAGGCGCACGGGGTGTGAATGTGCCAGCTTGCCCCCTCGTGTACCATCCCAGGCACGGGACTGCTGGATCCTAAGGTCCATCTGTGTTCAGCTTTCTGAGGAACTGCCAAAGCAGGCCTATTTTCGGTCTTCCTGCCCTGAGTGAGATGAGTGACAGGGATGGGTCACCATAAGTGAACAGCTCGGTCCTCTGGCCACTGCCATACCTGGCGGGAACGGGCTCTGAGTCCGATACATACCCTTGGAGTCTGCCTGTCGCCTCTGTTGTCCGCTCCTGGCCCTGGTCCTCGGGTCTCGGGGCCTCAGCCCTCGCGGTTCCCTCAGCCTGGAGTACCTGCCCCCACGGTGCTCCCACACGAGTCCCCTGCAGCACCCGTGACAAATGACCACCGACTTGGTGGCTCAAAACAACGTGAAATTCTGGAGGGCAGGAGCCCAAAGTGGGTATTTGGGGGCTAAGCACAGGCATGGGCAGGGCTGGTTCTTTCCAGAGGCTCCAGGACAAAAAGGTTCCCTACGCTTTCCAGTTTCAGGAGGTGGCAACATCCTTGGCCCCAGGCTCAGTGGCCACGTGGCCTTCTCTGGGGGTCAGACCTCCCTCTGTCCTCTTCACACAGGGGCCCTTGTGATGAAGTGAGCCACCAGAGTGACTTAGGATATAGCCCCATCTCAGGGTCCTGAATCCCACCTGCAAAGTCCCTTTACCCCATGAGGTGTCCTGCACGAGTCCCGGAATTCAGATGTGGCATCCGGGGGCCCGAGCCCCAGCCGGCCACGTGCCCTCCAGGTTGCCTTCTCCATGGAGTGCTGATCGCCGGTCTTCCAGGGCTCTGCCCGCCCCGTCCCCTGCTGTCCTCCCCCAGGACCGCCGTGATGTTCTGTCCCTGTCCGGCTCCTCTTTGGTCTCCCCCACTGGCCTCCACACTCTATGTTGGCAACTTCTGTTTTACCCTCCGAGGGGCCCTGACGCCCAGGCAGCGTGCAGCCAGGACCAGTTTGGCACCAGTTTACTGAGGGGCTGAGATGCCCGCCTGAGGAGCTGCCGAGGAACGCGCCTTTGCCTCCAGGCTGGGCGTGCTCTGGGCCTCCGCTCTCATGGTCCTGCTGGTCCCTGGTCCCACTCGGTGTGACCCTGGGCGTGGCCTGGCCTCCGGGCTTCTATGTTCTTGTCTTAGAGCTGCCTCTGGGCCCTGGGTGGGGGGCACCATTCGGACACTGTCGGGGAGGGGGTGTCTGTACCGTGCTCACTCGCTCTCCTCCAGTTCCAGAAGTTCCTGAGTAAGGTGGAGGAGGCGTTCCAGTGCATCTGCTGCCAGGAGCTGGTGTATCGCCCCATCACGACCGTGTGCCAGCATAACGTGTGCAAGGTGAGCAGGGTGGCCGCGGGGCCCGGGTGGAGGGTGCTCAGAGGGACATTGTGACCACCGTTGCCCTATACCTGCCACCCCCTCTGGCTTGGCTTCTGTGTGCTCCTGGGTCCCAGGCCTCCCAGGGCCCGCTCGTCCTCGTCCAGGTGGCCCTCTAGCCTTTATCGCGGGCTCCCATCACCCCCTCCCGTGCTCCTCACACTCGCGTGTCCCCTCCATGCTGTAGAGTAAAACAGTACCTGTGCCACCCTGCGCACCTCCTCGTGACCTTGAGCCACGCTGGTCCTCTGCCTCAGGAGTGTTGTCTAGTTGTTCCTTCCCTGGAATGTTCTCCCCCAGCCTCCTTTCGGGCTGGGGGTCCAGGGCTGGAGAGGATAGGGTGACAGTTCTGGCCCAAGGTCTGGTTATAACAGATGGTGACTGAGCATGATGTGGACTGGGATGGAGAGTATGAGGTGCTGGGCTCTTAGAGGAGCAGGAGGGAGGGCTTCCTAGAAGTGGCATCTCGGGAAGGGAGAATGCCCTGTGTGGAAGCCTGGACAGGCAGGTCGGACCAGCTGGGGCCTGTAGGGAACGAGGGCTGGGAGGTGAGCCTGGAGGGTGGTTGGTCTTAGGGCTGGACTGGAAGAGAGATGTGGGGCGGGGGGCCAGTGTGGGGGGAGGTGGGGTGGCCAGGGTCTCCTCTGCAGCTGCGCTGACGCTGGGGTGGGCCGTTCTCTGCGGGGGCGTCCCGGGCAGCATCCCTGGCCCCATACCCTCCGTGCCAGGAGCACCCCCCAGTCGTGATGGCCACAGAGGTCCCCGACACCACCCCGAGTGCCCTGGAGGCAGCGTCGCTCGGTTGGGTGCACTGGCATGTGGGGATGGTTTTGTTTTTGTTATTGTTTTTTTGTAGCGTCTTGTAGTTCGAGTGGGTCGGTAGGAACTTATGGGCAGTGCAGGCAGGCAGCTGTGGAAGGGACTGTCCCGGCCTCCTGCCCACTCTTGCTCTCTGAGTCACTGGCCCCCTTTCCTGCCTTGGGCCCATTTTGGTCCAGGCTCCTGTGTCAGCTGTCATACCAGGGGAGGGACTCAGGGACCACCAAGCAGTGTGGAGGGTCCCCCCTTCACTTTTCTGTCCATGAGCTGTGCCGTGTGGCCCCATTAGTCCCTTCGGTGGTGTGGCCTGGGAAAGCCACGCAGGCCCTCTGAGCCTCTGTCGCCTTGGTGCCAAGGGACGGAGCGACACCTTCCCTGCCAGCTTGTGTGCCATGGTGGCCTGGGCCGGTGGGACTTGGCGGGTCAGGCCGCAGAAATGGAGTCGGCTGTGGGGAGTGCAACACCGAGCCTCTCGGCAGAGCCAGTGTGGGTGCTGTGGACGCGGGGGCTGCTGGCCGCTGGTACTGTAGGAACCCCAGCCTCCGAGTGGTCCTAGGGAGACCGCTTTGCCTGCTTGTCCCAGCAGCTGATTTTCTTCTTCTATTAAATAATTTTATTGTAGTAAAATAGACCCAACATAAAAATTTCTATCTTAACCACTTAGAGTGCACAGCTCAGGGCACGAAGCACACTCACCCCACCATGTAGCCCCCCTCCCCCGTCTCCAGAATCTTCCATCTCCCCACACGAGACCCTGTCCCTGGGAAGCATGGACCCCCCCCCCCGCCCCACCCCTGGCTCCCACCATCTCCTGTTGTCTCTGTGGACAGGCCTCCTCTGGGAGGTGGGGTCATGCAGGACGTGTCCTTCTGGGTCTGGCTTCTCTCCCTGAGCCTGGTGTCCTCAGGGTCCATCCACGTGGTGGCAGGTGGCAGGATATCACCCCCCCTTTTTTTTAAGTGGCTCGATTCCCAGCGTGGAGCCCAAGGCAGGGCTTGAACTCACAACCCTGAGATAGAGACCTGAGCTGAGACCAAGAGTCGGATGTGAAGCGGCTGAGCCACCCAGGCACCCCTCCTCCTTTCTCTCTAAGGCTGGATAATCTTCCGGCATGCAGTTGGACCTTGCGGCGTCTCCATCTCTGGCTGTTGTGGGTAATGCCACAGCCCAGAACCTGACTTTTCAACGCTGAATCATAGTTGTTTTGGACAGAAGGAACTGCCCTGGGTCTCTGGCATCAAGGTTGTAGGCTTTATTGAAAAAAGAATTGAGTGTTTACAAATGGAAGCTGAAGCCACAGCCTGTGCCTAGAAGTGGACGTGCGGTGGCTTCAGCAGGCGTGTCCCCGTGGTGACCTCTACCCCTTCACCCAGCTCCCTGACCCCATCCTTCAGGTGTGTGTGCACCTGTGTGCCCAGTCCGGCCGGGCAGGCAGCGTCCTCCCTGTGTCTCCGAGCGGGAAGCTGGCTCTCCAGGGCACGTCCACCTTGTAGCTCTGTTCCTGCCTGGCGTTCCTCTCCAGCTGTCACTTGGTTGAGGATTGTCTGGCTCAGGGCCAGAGATCCTGCCTTCCTTTCATCCTTCCTTCATTCTCATCGGTGCATATTTATTGAACACGTATTCTGTGTTGGTGCGGGTGCTGTTTGAAGACAAGTAGGGTTCAGATCTTCTGATGCTCCAGGGTCATCGGGGAAGGGTCCTCTGAGGAGGTGACTAGAGCCGAGGCATGAATGGCAGGACTGTCAGGTGGCACGAGTTGCAAGTGCCACGGCCTGGAGGCCAGGGTGAGCTTGGAGTCTTTGAGGAGCCCCAGGGAGGCCAGCCTAGAGGCAGAAAGTGAGACCGAGGGTCAGGAGGGGCCTCTGGACCCTGTGAGAAGTCGGTTACTGTTGCTCACTCCACACGGGGGGCCGCGGGGACACTGCCTCTCACTCTACCCTCTCTTGCAGGACTGCCTGGACAGATCCTTCCGGGCTCAGGTGTTCAGCTGCCCGGCCTGCCGCTACGACCTGGGCCGGAGTTATGCCATGCAGGTGAACCAGCCGCTGCAGGCCATCCTCAACCAGCTCTTCCCCGGCTACGGCAGCGGGCGGTGATCCTCAAGCACTTCTCGCCGGCAGTTTTTAAAAAAACGTGTCTTGGGGGTCTCTGCCCCCTATTTGGTTTTTAGTGGGCTTAACTTAAACATGTAGTTTTTCCTCCACTCCCTAAAAAGCCTTGTCTTCCTGGTTTTGTTTTGTGTTTTTTTTTTTTTTTTTAACCTATAAATTTTCAGGAGTTTGTATTACGGCTCAAAGAAAGAGAAAGTTGGACTTCTCAGTGTTTTTATTTTGGTTTTTAAAAAAATACCAAGCCTGCAGTTGATCAGCAAAAAAACAAACAAAAAAATCTTTTCTGAAGATGGAATGAAAAATGCCTTGGCGCGAAGGCTGCTTGTGTCCCCAGCGCCAAGTTCCCACGAGTTCCCGCCGCCGAACAAGAAGGCGCCCGGCCGCCTAGAACAATCTCTTCAAGGTGTGTGGCTTCGGCCCCCCGAAGTGGAACCTGGGCGCATCTCCCTGACGGCATCCTGCCGCCTACAAGCCAGTGGCCGGGGTGTCCCTGGCCCCGCCATCGCCCGCCGGGAAGGTGGCGAGAAGAGGGGCCGTCCTGGCCGGCGGTGTGGACTCCTGTCCCGAAGCCATGCACCCCCCCCTCCCCCCGTGCGCTTCCGTGTTGCACCCCTGCACGCAGAGCCCTCTGCCCAGGTGACGGAGGGGGGAACCACTGCGGCCGCTGGACTGCCCTGCGCGGGGCCGGACGTGCGGCCAAGGGCCAGCCCACCCGCAGCACCGCGGAAGCACATGTTCAAAGCCATGTTCAAGTGCCTTGGGGTCTTTCTTCTGTTGTAAACACGGGGCTCTCTTTTAGCACTGAATTGTTGAAAACGCCAGCCAGGTTCTGAAACTGGGGTTAGCCAGTTCTTCCCGATACCGGGTGAGTGTTTGGGGGTGATTTCATTTCTGTGGATCCTTTCAATTGAATGGTCAGCTCACCAACTGAGAATTATAAGAGGGAATTTTTTGGGTTATTTTTTTTTAAGTACTTTTTTTAAATGAATTTTTTTTGTAGTTATTGTATATGTACCAAGAAAGCTATAACTTAGGGTTTGGTTGTGTTTTTGTTTCATGTTTTTTTTTTTTTCTCCTTCGGTTTTGTATTTTTTGGAATGATTTGTTAATTTTTCTAACTTTACCAAAGTTTGCAGCTTTTACCTCAATAGAACAGGAATATTTTAAATCACATAACTGCAGACAAACTGGAGAGATACTGTTTTAAAGTTTTTCTTTTCTCCTTCTTATTAGATTTGTTAATGTATTAGGAAGAAACCACGAAATCCCGTGTAGGCTTTTTCTAAAAAGTTCAATATTCTTTGTCCAGATTTTTAGATTCTCAGAATAAATGCCTTTTACAGATGCATTGGGGCTGTGTCTTCTCCTGTTCACGAGTTGTTCTTGAGGCGCTCTGTGCCTCTTCACCGGAGCCTGGGGACACGGAGCTGGCAAGTGGCATCATTCCCGCTCAGGGGACAGGACAGGGTCGAAGACGGAGTGGTGCGCTGTGGGTCTAAGTGCCACTCAGGAGGTGTCAGGCTTTGACTTTTACACAGTCCCCAAACCCGAGCCCAGGGGCATATCCAGCCCTCCAGCTTGGAACCGCGTGTCCCATAACACTCAGCAAGGTGAGTGGCACTGTCCCCACTTACTAGTGAGGAAAGAGCCATGCCCTCCATTAGGAGAGGGGCCTGAGTCAGCAACCAGAAGTCACGTGACCCTGAAGAGGCCTTGGGAAATTTGGGCACCAATGTGGGTCCTGATGACCTGAAATGCTGTCTCTAGCTGAAGTCGGAGGCCGAGGAAGGGGCAGGTGTCGACTGCAGGGAAGGAGCAGCTCCACGCTGCAGAGGCATTATTCACACCGACCTCTTCCCTGCACCTTTTATTGATGATCAAGGAGTGATGTGGGCAGATCTGACTTGATAACGAAAAAGTTCTGTCTCTCTTGGTCCTTAAAAGTGTGCCAAGTGTGCCCTTGAAAGCACGCTGGGTGGGGGGTGGGGCTGCTTCGTGGGGCTGACGAGCATGTTCTAGGTTGGCTGATGGCCGCACACATCTGGGGATGTACCGAAATCCTTCGAGTTGTTTGCTTCTTGAATGGGTCAGTTGTACGGCAGATGAGTTCCATCTCAAATGTCAAGTGTGACCATGAAATAGAAGTAGGAGCGACCCCCAGCTATGAGGAGCAGAGGAAATGCCGGGACTGTCCCCAGGCGGGCGCTGCTCCCAGGGGCAGAAGTCACAGAGGTGGGCTCCTTGTTGACACTGATGGCTTTTTAGATGTTTCACTCGTTTTGAAAGTTAAGGACAATGCCACTGTTAAAAATGAGCAAAATCCAGAAAAATGTATCGAATTGCTATGCAGAAAAAAATCACAACATCAGGCATGTTGCTTTCCTGGTCGGGTTGGATTTGGTTTGGTTTTTATTGTTATGTAACCGCTTCATTGAAATACACTTCACATTGCCCTGAAGTTCATCCATTTAAAACATTAAATGATTTTTAGTACATTCAGGATTGGGCAACCATCACTTCTAGTTCAAGAACATTTTCATCACCCTAAGGAGAAATCCTGTTCCCATCAGCAGTCTTTCCCCAGCCCTCTGGCCCCCACGGGGCCCCTTTGTCCACGGACGAACCTGTCCTGGATGTGTCACACATGTGGATTCACACACTGTGGGCCTTCTGTGTCCAGTTTCCTCCCTGAGCATCCTGGGCTCAGTCTTCACAGGGTAACTAACGTGTTGTACTCCTTTTATTTTTTTATTTATTTTATTTTAAAAAATATTTTTATTTATTCATAGAGACACAGAGGCAGAGACACAGGCAGAGGGAGAAGCAGGCTCCATGCAGGGAACCCGATGTGGGACTTGATCCCGGGTCTCCAGGATCACACCCTGGGCTGCAGGCGGTGCTAAACCGCTGTGCCATCGGGGCCGCCCTGTTGTACCCCTTTTATTTTTTTTTATTGTATTTTTTTTAATTTTTATTTATTTATGATAGAGAGAGAGAAAGAGAGAGGCAGAGACATAGGCAGAGGGAGAAGCAGGCTCCATGCACCGGAAGCCCGATGTGGGATTCGATCCCGGGTCTCCAGGATCGCGCCCTGGGCCAAAGGCAGGCGCCAAACCGCTGCGCCACCCAGGGATCCCGTGTTGTACCCCTTTTAAAGACTGAATAGTATTCCATTATATGAATCAGCCACCTTTTTAAATCCATCTGGTTGGTGGATTTAAAAACTTATTTTTAGATTTTAATTTATTCATGAGGCAGAGACCTAGGCAGAGGGAGAAGCATACTCCCTACAGGAAGCCTGATATGGAACTTGATCCCAGTACCCTGGGGTCGCAGGCTGGCAGACGCTCAACCACTGAGCCACCCAGGCGTTCCCATCTGGTTGACTTGTATTTTTTATTTTTATTTTTTAAAGATTTTTAAATTTTATTTATTCATGATAGACACACACACACACACACAGAGAGAGAGAGAGAGAGAGAGAGAGAGAGAGAGAGAGAGAGAGGCAGAGACACAGGAGGAGGGAGAAGCAGGCTTCATGCTGGGGACTCGATCCCGGGACTCCAGGATCGTGCCCTGGGCCAAAGGCAGGTGCTAAACCGCTGACCCATCCAGGGATCCCCGACTTTTTTTTTTTTTTAATTTTTATTTATTTATGATAGTCACACACACACAGAGAGAGAGACATAGGCAGAGGGAGAAGCAGGCTCCATGCACCGGGAGCCCGACGTGGGATTCGATCCCAGGTCTCCAGGATCGCGCCCTGGGCCAAAGGCAGGCGCCAAACTGCTGCGCCACCCAGGGATCCCCCGACTTTTTTTTAAAGATTTTATTTATTCATGAGAGACAGAGGCAGGGACACAGGCAGAGGGAGAAACAGGCTCCATGCAGGAAGTCCGATATGGGACTTGATCATGGGTCCCCAGGATCACACTCTGGGCCGAAAGTGGCGCTAAACCGCTGAGCCACCTGGGCTGCCCAACCTGGTTGACTTTTTAATGTAAAGCTTCCTCCTCCTTTTCCTCCAGGTTATAAAATTTGTTCATGAGCCCCTGAGAACATTGGGAAACTGAGTGTGTGGCCAAAAAGTGAAAAGACCTGACGTTGCCTGCCAGAGGGTTGACACTGTCAGGCTCTATTTACGCTGGTACCACGGTGCTCGGCCTCAACAGACCCCTCTAGTGTAGTTTTGACTCCCAGCCATTTTGCAGTTGAGACCCAGCGAGGTTAAGTGGCTTACCCAAGGACATGGCAAAGCCAGGGCACATATATGTGTGTATATAAATTTAAACACAAAGTGAGGATGGCGCTATATATACTGCGTTGTGCTGGTTTTCTATTCATTTCAGTTCATTTATCAAGTTACCACTTTGTCTGGCACCTCAGTAAACAAACATGTGAGCTGTGGTTTGGTGTGTGCATATTTGTATTTTTATGTTCAAAAATATGAAACCTAAGGGGATGCCTGGGTGGCTCAGTGGTTGAGTGTCTGCCTTTGGCTCAGGGCATGATCCTGGGGTCCGGGATAGAGTCCCACATCGGGCCCCTTGCAGGGAGCCTGCTTCTTTCTCTGCCTCTTCTCTGTGTCTCTCATGAATAAATAAAAAAAATATTTTTAAAAAGCAAAAAACAAAAATGTGAAACCTATACGTATGTCTAGGGATAATGTACTTGAAATGAAATGTTAGAATTCCTCTTCCAGGGGCCCCTCGGGGGCTCAGCCGGTTAAGCATACGACTCAATCTCAGCAGAGGTCTTGATCTCAGGGTCATGGGTTCAAGCCCTGAGTCAGGCTCCATGCCCAGCAGGAAACCTACTTAAAAATAAGTAAATAAAAGAATTCCTCCTCCAAATGGACTTCTAAAAATGAATTTTTTAAGCATGTAGGAGTTTACCTTTCCAACCACTTCTATTTATGTATCAGACAGGCCTGTATGTGGGAGGGGAGTCTCAGCTCCACACCTTGGCCGTTCAGGGAAGGTGGAAATCATTAGGAAGAAGCTAGCCCAGGGCGCCTGGGTGGCTCAGTCCCTGGAGCGAGTTTTGGTTTCGGTTCTGGTCGTGATCTCAGGGTCTCGAGATTAAGCCCCGTGTCAGACTCAGTGTGGAGCCTGCTTGAGAGATTCCCCCCCTCTGCCTCTACCCCCTACTCGTCCCCTCTCCCCCACCAAATAAATAAATTAAATCTTAAAAAAAAAATAAAATAAGTGAGCTGCCCTGGGCTGCTCGAGGCTAGTGCCAGAGGGCCTCCTGGCTTGTTCAGGGACAGATGCCAGTATGGATCTCAGCCTCAGCCTTTCACGAGAGTCGCACCTGTTTGCAAAGACCTGAAGAAATCCCAGGTGACTTATCTCTAGGTGAGTTTGCCCACTTGAAAAATCTGCATCCTTCCTACTTTGCATATGAAACTTTTTTTTAAAAAAGATTTTATTTATTTATTCATGAGAGACACACACAGAGAGAGGCAGAGACAAAGAGGGAGAAGCAAGCTCCCTGCAGGGAGCCTGATGCAGGACTCGATCCCAGGACTCCAGGATAACAACCTGGGCCTACCGCAGAAACTCAACTGCTGAGCCACCCAGGTATCCCTGCATATGTAACTTTTTAGTTAAATGGTAGCAATTGTATTTTTTTCCTAACATCCTATCATGCAAACTTTTCAACAGAAAAGTTGGAGGAACTGTATGGGTGAACCCTCAAATACACCCCCTGTCTGGATTCTACAATTGTTAATGTTCAGATTTTTACGTAAGATTAGGTGGCACTTAAAAAAAAAAAAAGTCTCCCTATACAAAATAAAGTTGACAACCTATTTAGGTGCCCTGATTTAAAAAATAAAATTTGTGAGTCTGTGACATCCAAACACCTGGAACTCACTATCTTACGGGACAGACCTGAGAGAACAAAAAACCTGTGTGTGTGTGTGTGTGTGTGTGTGTGTGTGTGTGTGTGTGTTTGGGGGAGGTGCCTTCTGTTGTACTTGGGATACTGTGTTACCATGATCAAATGCCATTTGTCTCCCCCCCTGGTTAGGGAGTTCCTTGGGGGCAGTTGCTCTTTCCCATTTTTAGAGCCAAATTTTAACTACATGGGGAGTATATGAATATGGTCCCACGAGAACGGACAATCTCCCTGAACAGATTCAAGTCCCCACAGACGACCCTTTTTCCCTGTGGATCTCTCTGCAAGGATTTCCTCTTCTCCCTTTCGGGGTTACCTTCTCTGTGGGTTGACACGGATGCGTGCTCTTAGAGACCCCACGGCACTGGTCTCCGTGTGTTTTCTCCATAACTTAGGTTACTGGACACCAAATTCTGGATCATTCTGCAGCTTGCCCATGGATGTGTGTAAGGGATCATTCCAGGGCAGTGAGTGCATGGATCACGACGTCTTGTTAAACTGCTACACAGTTGCCACCCCCCCCGCCCCTTTTAAAAATATTTTATTTATTTATTCATGAGAGACACAGAGAGACTGAGAGGCAGAGACACAGGCAGAGGGAGAAGCAGGCTCCATGCAGGGAGCCGGATGTGGGGACTCGATCCTGGGACTCCAGAATCACGCCCTGGGCCAAAGGCAGGTGCAGAACCGCTGAGCCACCCAGGGATCCCTAAACTGCGTCCCTAAACTGCTCCACAGCTGAAAGTGCTACGAGAGTGCCCCGGGCTGCAAGTTACCTGGCCGGACCCTGTAGATGGGTGTGTAGAGCAGTTCCTTTGGTGCTGAAGACCCGAGCTCCGGGGCGTTGCTCGGGGTGCCTGACCTCCCGGGGTACAGTGCGGATAACACTTAACCAAGGCTCCTGGGAAACGCCCCGCTGCTGATTCGCACCTGTGACCCGCGAGCCCAGCGCACCCTACTGTTGCCTACGGCGCAGGTAGCAATGATGACCGCGGTGAAGCCACCTGCCCAAACCCTTTGTGGGTCTCTTCCCACTCATTCTTGCAACGTCCCATGGGACTGGCCGGCAGGGTCGAGTGTGCGTGTGGTCGTTACCATCATCTCCACTTCGCAGGGGAAACTGAGGCCCAGAAAGGTCCCGGTGAGGCGCGGGGCCCAGCCGAGCTCGGAACCTTGGTGCCAGGGACTGCCTCGTGTTAGGGAACTTGCGGGAGCGCCCCTAACTACCCGGTGGGCCTTGCGGATTTGCAAAGGTTTGTGGATTGTGATGGGAGTAGATGTGGCTTTCGGGGGGGTGGGGGGGGGAAGAGGAGCGGCGCTTGCTGCTTGACTTTTTATAGTCCCTCCGTTTTGCAAAATGGGTTGCACCGGAGCCGTTCGCACGTCAGGACTCCACGAACCGGAGAACGCCGAGTCCAAGTTCCGGCCGCGGGTCTCGAACTCCTTCCTCATGCCTCCCTGGCCTGGTGCTGATGTTGTGCTGGGTCTCACGTACTCAGTTGCAGCTTGATAACCGGGGCGGGGCCCCGGCCCTGATTGGCATCCGCGCCAGCCAATCCCTGCCTCGGGCTCGCCCCGCCAGCCAATGCTCGCTTGCCCCCGTGCGGTCGTTGGGCGGTCCCCGAGGCGCCCTTGTCAATCCGGGGCCCAGCCGCCGTCCGGTTGGTGGCGGCTGCCTTGGCTGGCGTGCGCCGCTTCCAATGAAAACGGAGCCGGTCAGCGGGCACGTGGGTGGGCGCCGGCGTGTCCCGGCAGGCCAGCCAATGGGAAGGCGAGGCCTGCGCCGGCGCCCGCCCAATCAGGGCGCGCGGGGGGCGGGCCGTGCGATGTTGATGGGCCCGGCGGAGGGGAGGGGCGGAGCTGTCAGCGGCAGCCAATGGGCGCGCGGGCGTGGGCTCGGGGGCCAATGGCAGCCAGGGCGGAGCTGGCGCGCGGCCTCATAAGCCCCGCCCGGGGCGCTCGCGGAGGGCTCGGCCGCCAGCGACCGAGCGGGGCCCGGCCCGAGCGGGGCCTGGGGGTGCGACGCCGAGGGCGGGGGAGCGCGCGCCGCTGCTCCGGACCGGGCCGCGCGCGCCGCCTCAGGTGAGCCCGCGGGGAGGCGGGTCGCCGCGTCCGAGCTCGGGCCCCCGCCGCCGCCTTCGCGGGCCGCCGCCGCCGCCGCCGCCGCCGCCCCCCCGCGCCGCGCCCCGGGCTGCGGGCGGGCGCCCGGGACGCGAGGCCCAGGCCTCGGGCGCGGCCTGCTCGGGCCGCGGCCGCCGCGCTTTGTCCCGGCCCGCGAGGCGGTTGGGGGCGTTAACCGCCCGGCCCGGGGGGCGCCCGGCGGGCCTCGGGCGGGGGCGGGCGCGGCCGGACAATGGCGGGGCCGGGGCCGGGGCGGGAGGCGGGGGCGGTCCGGCCCGGAGCCGGGGGCCGGGGCCGGGGCCGGGGGCCGGGGGCGCGCGCGGGGGCTGGGCCGGGGCGTCCCCGCCGGCCCTGCACAAAAGATGACAGCGTGGGTGGCCCGGCCCGGCCGGCCCTGCCCGCCTGGGCCCTTCTCTTTTATTATTCACAACAATCCTGATAATTAAAAAAAAAAAAAAAAAAATGAAGAGCGAGGCAGGGACGGAGAGCGCTGGCGAGCGCGGGCGCGCGGGCGATCCCAGGCCCCGGCCGGCCCCCGCCGGCGTTTCCGCCCCTCGGGGCGCCCGGCGGGGTCACCGGGGCGCTGCCCCCGCCGCGGCCCCGGCCCCCTCCCCCGCCCCCGCCCCCTCGCCTAGACGCGGGCCTCCGGGCCGCCGCGGCTGCCCAACTCGCTCCCCATCCCCGCGCCCCCCGAAAGGAGCGTGCAGTCCGCTGTGTGTGTGCGGGTTTTTTTTTTTTTAATGATTAAAAAAACGTATCCACTGGGTATGCACCCCGAGCCTCCAGACGCGTCCCCTCCGTGCCCCCCGTCCCAGCCCCCCTGGGCGGCTCAGCGACCCCCTTCTCTGTAGGAGGAGATTGCGGCGACCCCGGTGGGAGCGGCGGGGACACGGATTGGTTCTGAAAGGGACCTGCGTCTGCGTCCGGTGGGCGCGGTGACACCAGGTGGAGCGGGTGCGTGTCCACCTGGGCGCCGGTGAAGGGTTTGCAGGAGCTCGTGCTCCCCCCCTCCCACCCCCGGGGGCGGGGGAAGCGTGGACTGCGCTTCCGTGTGTCCCATCTGTTGGGTTGGGGAGGAGGGGGGGGGAAGGATGCTTTTGTTTTAATAATTCAGGTGCACCTGGGCAACTGTTTCCCGAGTTATGAAACTAGTGAGAAGGTGGTTGTGCTCGGTGGGATCCGGTGATCCTGCAACACGTAAGGAGTGTGGTTGTGTCCGTGTGTTTATGTCAGCTGCAAGTTGCTTTGGGTCCCGCTGGGTGCCGGCCCGGCCTTGGGTCTGAGGGCACTGGGATGCATTCAAGGCTGGGGTGCCCTGCCCCACCCCTCTGCCTCAGCAGCCAGTATGGGGCTGTCCCCAGGCTGGAGAAGGCCCCCCGAAACGGGCTCATTAGATGACTCTGGGCTTTTATCGCCGCCATCCGAGAGCTAATGACTCCCCTGATTCTCAAATAATAGCTTCCTTATGAGGCTTCGGGAGGGTCTGTCAACTTGCTGGCCAGCCGCCTCCCGCCACCCCTGCAGGAGCGGTGCACAAGCCTCTCCCGTCTTTGCAGTTTGTGTTTTTGGATCCCTGAAGGACAGAGTGTGAAAGTCGTGGAGTCAACTTGTGATTATCGGAGTCGAGGGTTTCTGAAACTCGCTGGCCCGCTTTCCGTGTTTCTGATTGGATGCCTGGCCCATCTCGGGGCTCCTCCGATGGTGCCGATTGTGCCGGGGACACCGCGCCGGTCAGACTGCCCTGCCCCCGGGGCGGGAGGGTGGGGGGGGACGGGGGACGTCACTGCTGGGGCGCAGAGGGGGAGGCGGAGGTGTGGTGGCACAAACGCTCCCAGGTGTTGCAGCGTGCACGCGGGTCCTATGTCAGCCGCCGCGTGTGTGCGTGTGTGCACACTCCCGTGAGCGTGAAGGCGTGGAGACTGGGAATCCATACAGGTCTTGTAACAATTGATTTTTTTTTTTTCCTCCCGTTTTCGGATCCTTTCCTCCTTGTGGGCGGGAGGGCAAGGGGATGCTAAACGCTGGCGCTGAAAGGTATTGCTGATTGGTCATTAGGGGCCCCGCCCGGCCTTTGTTGTACTTTCTTTCAGTCCCTGTGCCATCCTGCAGGAGCTTCTGGGGTGCTCGGCCCTCTCCCCCCACGCCCCGCTCCCGCCCAGCCCCTTCCCCTCACTCTGGCCCTACTTGATTCCGCATTTCGACTCCGCCTCTGCTGGTTTCTCGCCCTTGCCCTCCTGTGCCCCACCCCCTTCCCCTGGAGGGGCTGGGCCATCTGTTCCTGGGTCTTATCTGACACCTGTGAGAATGGGGACAGTGGAGCACTGGGGCAGCTTGCAGAGCATTCTAGCTTCAGGGGGCCCCAGTTCGGTGGGGGAAGGGAGAGGTGAGTGTCCTGGGGTGTGAAGCCCA
Source organism: Canis lupus familiaris (assembly GCF_011100685.1). Lineage (NCBI taxonomy): Eukaryota > Metazoa > Chordata > Mammalia > Carnivora > Canidae > Canis > Canis lupus. The sequence continues at coordinate 55,244,018 of NC_049241.1, read as the reverse complement.
CCACCCATGGGGCCGGGTTCGGGGACTGGGCAGGAGCAGAGGACAACGGGTGGGGATGGAGTGACGTGCTGGCAACTGAGCCTCTGCGGGTGGCTTTCCTCCTGGGATGTGGCAGGGTGGTGTGGGCGTCAGAGCTGTGTGACCTTGGGTGGGTCACTTGCTCAAGAACAAAGTTGAGGGGGGATCACTAAACCTTCCCAGGTGGGGGGGCAGGGTGGAGAGTAAATGCGCTGCTTGCAGAGGGCATGAGTGTGGAGGGCCCCACAGACCTGCTCGGTCACCTCGGTGCCTCACCACAGCCTCGGCAGGCCAGGGTTCCTGGCTCTGCTCCAAAGACTTGCCCCGTGGCTGCCCCCTGGGGCCTCTTGCCCCAGCTCTTTCCTGCCCCGCCCTGGTGCCTGTGCTCCTGGCTGAGGATGCTGGGCAGCAGAGGACAGGGCCCAGCCTGGACTCCGTTCTGACCTGCTGTTGGTGACTGTGTCCCCAGGTTCCTGTCCTCCCCTCCATTCCCCATACAGGCTTCCAAGTCTGAGGGACCTGGGTTCAAATCCCTCCTCTGGAGCAGATCCCTTCCCTTCTCTGGGCCCCATGGTCCTCATCTGAAAAATGGGTGTCCTGAGAACCCATCCCAGGTCATTTTGGGGTTCAGGGGGGGTGAGAAGCACTGAATGCTTTGTGTGGCACCAGAAGCTCGGAGCTGGACTGGGTTGCTTAGTGGTGCGTGGCATCTGTTTCTGTCGGGCTCACATTCGATCGGATTGTCCTCCGTGGGATGGTCCCGGGCACTGTGGGGGGGCTGAGCCGCATCCCTGGCCCCACCCACTTGATGCCAGGAGCACCCCCAGTGCGACCACCACAGATGCCCTCAGACGTTACCCAGGGTCCCCTGGGGGACACAGATGCCCCCCAAAGGGGATCGTGTCACTTAACCTCGAACAGCAGCCTGTCTGCTATTTGGCTAGGACCTTGATCTGCCTCAAGTTCTGCTTCCCTTTGTCCCCTTCCTCCCCTCCGTCCGCGAATGAGGAGGGGCTTGTGTCAGCCTGGCTGTGCAGGTCCCTCTTGCTGTCACCCTGGCTCTCCCCCGGCCTTCCCAGCCTGCAGCTTCCACTCCTGAGAGGGGGGTACAGACCAGCCGGCAGGCATGGCGCAGGGGTCTTCCGGGGGATGTCCTCACCCGAGCCCACGCGGGTGCCCTGCCCAGGCTTCCACCTGTCACCACACCACCTTCCCCCTGTCACCATACCCCTTCCTGTCACTTTGCTTAACAGATCTCTTTAAGTTGACTTGAAGGTGACTCACTGCTTTAATCCTGCCTCCTCCTGGACAGTTACGTCCATGAGGTTGTGGGGCTGTTAGTATGCTGGCTGCCGATACTCTTGTACAATGACATGCATTTAACTGTGATACTAAAAAAAAAAAAGTTCATGTCCCTTCAGTAGTAAGGCCTGAGTGGTTTGATGCATTGATTCTGTTGTTGGGCAAGTTGGTTTTTGAGTTTACTCCCCTCTTTGGCTTGGCCTGTTCGAGGAGCGTTCTCTTTGATTAGATAAGGTGTCACCACTAGCCCGTCGTTTTTCACTCCTGCTTCCTCAGGGAGCTTTTAGAAAGTTTAAAAAATGGCCTACCTCTACTCAGAACGTTCCAGTAGCTTCCTGTTATTCCTGGGAAAACTCGAGACCCCTTCCTGTGGTCTCTGTGGTCACTGTGGTCTGTCCTCTGTGGTCTGTCCTTTCTCCCTGCCCTCCCCTCCCCCCATGCCTGCTCTCTCATTTGTAACCAGCTCCCTGCCCACTCTTCCCTGCCCTGCCTCAGGGCCTTTGCACTTGTTGTTCTCCTACTCTTCTAGCCAGCTGGCTCCTTGTCATTCACATCTCGGCTCCGAGGCCATCTCTGGCTACACTGCCTAAACGCACCCTTCCAACCACCCTCTCTCCCCGTCCTGCTTTTTCTTCTTTGCATTCAGCACTACTGCAAACCCACATACTAATCTGTTTATTTATTGCTTGTCTCATCCAGGAGAACAGAAGCTTTTTCTGGAAAGGGTCAGAGAGTAAATAGTTTTGGCTTTGCAGGCCAGTCCCAACTCCTCTCTGCCATTGTATCACAGCACTATAGACAGGAATGAGTGTGCTTATTTTCCAATAAAACTTTATTCGTGGACGCAGAATCATGAGTTTCACATACTTTTCACCCGTGATGAACTGTTTCTTTTCCTTTGATTTTTTTTTTTCCTCACCCAACCATTAAAAAAGGTCAGAACCGGGGATCCCTGGGTGGCACAGCGGTTTGGTGCCTGCCTTTGGCCCAGGGCACGATCCTGGAGACCCGGGATCGAATCCCACGTCGGGCTCCCGGTGCATGGAGCCTGCTTCCCCCTCTGCCTGTGTCTCTGCCTCTCTCTCTCTCTCACTGTGTGACTATCATAAATAAATAAAAATTAAAAAAAAAAAGGTTAGAACCGTTCTTAGCTTGGAGGCTGTACCCAAAGTAGGTGGCAGGCTGGATTTGAGCTGTGGGCCATAGTTTAGAAACACCTGCAGCAGGGTGTGCGGTCCATGCTGCAGGAGCGCCGTCTCTCTTGGCTGCTGTGTGTCTCCCAGCACCTAGGGCGGTTCCCGGCTCGCGGTGGGTGTTCAGTAAATAAATGCTCCTTTGTTGAATGAATGAATTTCCATGTTTTTTACATCAAAGCATTTGGAGTCCTACTCTATATTAAAAAAAAAAAAAAAAGGTTGTAAGCTGTTTCAAGGGAAACAGAAGAAAACGTTATGAAACAACGTATCCACCGAAACAACCCCACAATGAAGGAGGAAGAAAAGTGGCTGTGAAAAGGGGCAGATACTTTGCCACTTGCGATGTTTGACCTTTTCATGCTCCAGCCCCCACCCCCTCTGCTTACGGCACCCCAGAAGATTAGAAAGGATCTTCTTGGCCTGAGGAGTTTGTCTGGGCCTGGCAGAGGCCGAGGGTTTGAAAGGAAGACGCGTTTCCCAATCGTTTTGTTTTGTAAGCATCTGACCCATTCTCTTTACCAACACTAGTGCTCTCGTCGGAAGGGGTGTCGGAGGTGGTTTTTATGGCCACCCAGTTCCCGGGCCTCCACGGGGACCCTCTGAAGATGTGGCTTTCGTGGGTGTGAACGCGGAGCTGTGTGGGGCGCGTGGACACCATGGTGACAGTTAGATGGCAGGTGGCGGGCGCAGGCCAGGACCCGGCAGCTCTGGCTCCACGGTGCTCTTCCACCACGACTGTGGGGTGGGGAGAAGGGTGGCCGATGTGTGATTTCTGAGCCAAGGACATCTTTATGTCGCCCGTCCGGTCCCTTCCCAGGAATGTTCTATTTGTCAGGCATGCATACCGTTAACGTGAGGTTGCACCTTCTTCAGTTGATTGAAATAAACAATCTGGAGAGTTCCAGATTGGACATCCTGGCTTTCCAAAGTTGCCTATGCTTTTTTTTGCCTCTTTCTGGGCCTTTCCCTCTCTCCGTCCCTGTGCTTCCTGCCCCAGCCCAGTGGTTCCAGCGAGGGCGGCGCGGGCACTGGTGGGCGCTGGTGGCATTGACAGATCGCGTGTGTGGAGCTGTCTGGCTCTTGGGCCCGCCGGGCTTTTTTGGCAGCAGAGCTGTCCTGTCGCTCCAGGCTGTGGCTCTTGGGGACGGAGGCCTCGAGTGGGTTTGTTCAGTGGACAAAGAGCGAGTAGCCAGAAAGCAAGTCGCCGCAGGCCACCGAGCTCCCTGAGCGGGTCTCCAGGTACAGGTCAGAACAATGACGAACGGAGGGTCTGGCCCTGTCTGCTGATAAGTGATCCCGGTTACGTTCCTCGGGGGAGCCTGTCCAGCGAGCTGTGAAGAGGGGATCTCTAGTTGGGTGGCCCAGGTCTGACCCCCAAGTGACCGCACCTCGTGGGCAGGTAGGGGTGGAGGCGGGCCTGCCTTCCTGGTCTTATGGCTGCTCGCTCCAGTCTCCAGGGGGAGAGCGTGGAGAGAAATGATTTGTGGAAGATGAGCTGCCAGTGCATCTGGAGCTGTGCTTTGTACAGAAGAAGCCGGAGGATGGATCCCCGAGGCCCCCTCTGACTGAGAGCCAGCCCAAAGCCACCAGCAGGCACGGTGACGGCCTGCCGACAGGGGTGCACGGGGATTCCCGGGCCACAGGTGGGTGGAAACGGGCTGCGTACCCCAGCATTTCTGGGCAGCCCAGACAGTGGCCCGGGAGCTGGCTGGTGTGGTCTCCGCGTGGGCACTCCAGATGAGTGAGGGGGTCCCTGGCCAGGCAGCTGGGAGATTCTCATTTTGCTGCTGGCTCTTTCAAATGCCTGCTGTTCCCTTTAAAATCCCATGTATCAGAAAGAGTCGGCCCTCGGCACAGTGGGCTTCCTATCTCGGGTTGCGCGCTGCATGGATCTGATTATCAGAGTCACGAGTCGAGAGGCTTGCTCGTGTCTCGCTTGCATGTGAGTAAAGCCCCTGGAATTTAAACTCTTGATTCACTGCGTTAGTCCAGCTCCTTCTGCCCAAGGAAGAGTAAGGAGTCAGGAGAGAACGCTGGCTCAGTGACCCCCTTCTGGAAAAGAAGGCGTCCTGTTTCGCCCCCTTCCTGGGCGGCAGCCTGTCAGGGCCACAGACCGGTCTTGGCTGCTCCCGAGTCCGCGTGTCCTTGCACCAGAGGCAGGACAGAGCCTCGACGCACAGGCAGTGTCGCTTGTTGAGAAGCTGGCTACTCTGCACCTCGAGGCGTCTCGCCGGGCCCCGCAGACGGAAGGGCGGCTGGTTGGACAGATGCGTGCACGGAGCTTGCCAGCGGCTCCCAGACCTGCAGGTGGGCGCGGGCAGGTTCAGGCTGATGGTCACGGGGAGAGTGGGCAGCGCAGCCTCGGTCATGCGGCACGTGGCCCTGCAGACGCCCCAGCCGCGCAGCCTGCCCGCCTCCAGACTCACAGGACGCTTCTTGAATGTGGCTCTGGGCCTGCCGACCGATGGCTCGTCTTCTCAATCCTGGCCAGGCCGTGGCTTTATAGTGGACACACGGCCGTGGGAGCCCTGGCTCCATCCGAGGCATCGAGCAACATCTGTTGAGTGTGACAGTTGTCGGCCCGCCTCGTGTCTGTGGCCGGATGAGCGGCGTCTCCTGCCCACAGGGTCACGGTCCACGGTGGAAGGCAGAGGGGCGGGGGGCCAGGGCTGCCGGGATACACAGACGCCAGGCCGGAGGAGGCGCAGGGCAAAGGGTTGGGCAGTGGCCAGGAAGATGACAGAAGAGGCAGCACTTGAGCCGAGCCTTGTCATCGTGGGCAATGGGCAACGATGAGCTGGCGGGAGGAGGGGGATGGAGCGGGTGCTCAGGGGGGCCTGGGGACCTGCATGGACAGGGCATGGGGTGGGGGCAGGGAAGCCCAGCCGTCTCTTGGGTGTTGTCCCCCCCGCCGCTCCCCACACTAGGCTCCGAGGGGCTGAGGGGAGAAGGGGCGGCAGCTCTGTCTCCAAGCATCCCAGGGGCTAAGACCAGAGCTGTTGGGCTCACCAGGGAGAGCCACGGGGCAGCTGCCCAGTGACTGGCTCTGGTGGGTGACCAGACCCTGAATTTTCTATTTTTTTTTTTAAAGATTTTATTTATTTATTCATGAGAGAGAGGAGGGGGGTAGAGACACAGGCAGAGGGAGGAGTAGGCTCCAGGCAGGGAGCCCGAGACCTGAATTTTCTAGAGCAGCCCCTCGTAAAGTAGTCCTGCCCTGTTGTCGTTTTATATATATAGTCAAAGTAAACTCGACACCCAATATGGGGCTCTGCCTCGTGACCCCAAGACCAAGAGGTGCACGTTCTACCGACCGAGCCAGCCAGGTGCCCCTTAAGTGTATTTTAATCGAGATATTCACATACCACAACGTTCACCCTTTTCAGTGGACAATTCAGTGTGTTTTAGAACTTTTATAGAGCTGTGCAGCCGTCACAACTGTGAAATTCCAGAACATTCCAGAACTGAACAGGAAACACTGTACCTATTAAATAGTCCCTCTCCCCCTGCCCCCAAACCCGGCACCCACCAGCCCCCCTCCAGTCTGGACGTCCCACGTAAATGGACTCACACTTCGTGTGGCCTCCTGTGTCCAGTTCCCTCCCCGAGCATCTGTGTGGGGAGGCTTGGCCCATGGGTTTGGGGACGGCCTTGAAGGTGAGGGACAGCCAGAACGTCAGACACGGCGACCCAGCTCACCTGCGGGAGGTGCTCAGGCCACCCTTGGTGTGCACAGTTCTGGACCCCCGTAGTGATCGGTGAGTCCTCGCCTGTCTGCCCTCTTCTTCCTCCAGCCTGAGCTGGCCTGGTGGGTCCCCTGCGGGACCTCTCGCTGCAGAGCCGGGCCTCCCTCCCTGTGTCTGTTCCATGGGGCCTGTGACCCTGGCCCCTACCACTCTGGCTTCTCCATTTCCCGTGTCCTGTAGGTTCACCTCGTGGTTGGTAGGGCTGGGGCCTCCTGGCCTTGAGTCTGCCATGGCTGAGGGCGGAAAGGCCGGTTGCTGCTGGCCAGGTTGGCCGTTCATCTCCCAGGCCTGAGCGGGCCTCCCTGAGAGCTTCATGTGGGGGAAACCCCACTCAGCACCCTCCTTTCTAAGACCTCCCCCTGCAGTCTGGTCAGTGGGTTTTATAAATTTGTATTTATTTATTTACTTATATTTAAAGCTTTTATTTATTTATTCATGAGAGACACAGAGAGGCAGAGACACGGGCAGAAGCAGGCTCCCTGCAGGGAGCCCAGTGCGGGACTTGATCCTGGGACTCCAGGATCACACCCTGGGCTGAAGGCAGATGCTCAACCCCTGAGCCACCCGGGTGTCCCTGGCCGGTGGATTTTAAATTGAGCCACCTCCTTTGGGCCACTTTCCTGGTCTGCCTGGCCCCAGCCTTACCAGAGTTGTGAGTTACCTCTTAGATGCCAGTGACTGGGTTCTAAGTGTCCCCTCCAGGCGTAGTGGCAGCACCACACTGGGCCATTCAGAAATGCCCACCAAACTGGGCTCTCCTGGGGGTGGGAGGGACTTGAGGGGTGTGGGTTGGTAGCAGCACATAGCCGGACAGCCCCCTGCCCCACATGCTTGCCCGGTGCCATCCCTGTGGGGGCAGTGACGCCCACCTGTGTGCCTGTGACTTTCTCTCCCCCTTGGCAGAGGATACTGGTGAGGTGGGGTGTCCTGGGCTCGTGGGAAGTGCCCCGTGGGTACATGCGTAAACACACCCCGGATGTCAGGTGATAAAGCTGGTCCCCCACCTCACGCTGTCTACAAAAACTGACTCCAGAAGACTCAGTGACCAAAATATGAGACCCGGAAAGATGTCTTTCCTAAGGCAGCGCGGCCCAGTAAAGACGCAAAGCAAGCCCCTTGTGCCATTTTTCTAGAAGTCACGTTAGAGAGTAAAGAGAAACAGATGAAACTAATTTGACTAATGTATTTGTATTGAGCCAAAGATACCCCAAATGTTAACATTTCAACATGGAATCAGTATAAAAATAGTTACTGAATTATTTTACGCTCCTTTGTTTTTTGCTTTGTCTTGTTGGTACGGAGTCCTCAACATGCTGGGTGTCTCTCATGCTTGCTGCTGGCCCCCGACAGCCTGGTTATTTGGGGGAACTGCAGTCCCTGGATGAGCTGAGCACTGTGATGGGGTCAGGGGTGCCAGCCGTGGGGGCTCCTGGCCCTTAGTGGAGACTGGCCCCTTCCATCCGCCTCCCGTTCCTGCCCACCTTCCTGGTCCATCAGAGTTTCTGGAGCCGTCTGCCTCTAGCTGGAGAGACGAGACAGAGCCAGTGTAAACCGGCTGTGGCCACTGAGGGGTGAGAGGGGAGGGTGTTGACCCACTGCAGGGGGAGGGGTGCAGCTAAGGGAGAGGTCTTTGTGGGGGCCCGGGGAGGCCCTGAGCCTTTCACGGAGAGGGTAGGAATCAAGCCAGTGTTTGGAGGAGGAGGAGACGGCAGCTGTGGGCCGACCCAGGAGTCAGGACAGCTTGCCCTGGGAAGGGCAGGGGCTGACCCCTGGAGGGCCCGGTACTGGGCTGCTTGAAGTCAAGGCTCTCGAGGTGCAGTGGCTGAGCGAGCCACCCTGGCCTGCAATGCTGCCGCTCACTCCGGGACGTCAGGCCCCACGGCCGTGTCCCGATCCTTCCCGGGCACCCTCGCAGTCCTGCCTCTCATCTTGGACCAGCTGTGAGGGCTGGGAGTCCTGGTGGCCGAGCCCAGGGCAGGACACTTGTGGCATGGATGCTGGCTGTGCTGGGGAGCTGTGGACGTAGCCCCAAGCTGCTCCAGGAACTTGGAATACTGCTTTGGCCCTGGGAAGACCCAGGAGAGAGGCTTGGGTAGAAGTACAGCTCGGAAGTAGCATCGCCAGCTGCAGGCGGTCCTAAATGGCCTGAGGTCTCGAGGCAGGAGAGCCCGAGTGGGGTGGGCAGCTGGCGGCTTGCACCCATGCGCCTGACCTCCTGGGTCTATGTCCTGACCTCCAGAATGGGGACGGCAGCGGAGGTCTGTGCGTCGGGGGGTTGTGAGAAGAACCGAGTCAATACCTGAAAATCTGTTCCCGGAGGAGTTCGGGCCCCAGGACAGCTGTGCTCCGAGGGCATGCCGGGGGGTGCCCAGGACAGCCCGCAGAGGACCTGGGCCCAGCCTCCTGAGCCTTCGGTAGATCACAGTACCGACTTTCCTCTGGGCTTCTGTCTTCCCTTGCCGGTGAATGGAGGCATCGCAACAGAAATTTCTAAAATTCCACAGTGGCCCATGGTTTTCACACCGCTGCTCCGTACTGATGCTGGGTACGGAGCAGCGGTGTGAAAGGTTATTAGAAGGTACTTTGAAAATGAGTTTGTTTTTTCTTCCTCTGGAGCTTCTTTACGGCAATGGGGCAGGTAGGAGGGTTTGGCCGGGGATTTACGGACCAGGAAGCAAGGGCGCTGCTGCCCGGGGAGGCTTGGCCAGAGGCGGCCGGGCCAGAACTCGGAGTCCTGGGGCCTGTTTGTCATGCCTCATTGGATTTTCTCCTCCAGTGAACTTGGGGCTGCCATAAAAATGAACTTGGAGTCTCCAGCCTGGAAGACCGGGGTCCCATGCGAGGGTTCGGTGTGAGCCGGTGGGCTTCACAGAGCAGCCCTGGGTGGGAGAAGCTCTGGTTAGGTTTGGTGCCTCTCGGCTGCCACGGCTGGGGCGCAGGTGTCCTCGGTATGGCCCCTGTGACGCCGGGTACCAGGAGCTGCTGCCTCGGGCTTCCGGCACCTGCTCCTTGAAGCCCCATGTCTCCCTGTATTAACTGACTTGGCCTTTAACCAGAAGAAGGCCTGGGAACTTGGGGGTCAGCCGGGTCATATGGCTGTTTGCCTAACAAGCCTTCCGGACGGGTCTTTATTACAGACATAGCGTATCTTCCCAATAGAAAACTCTGGGCCAACGGGACAAAACCCAACCAGGGAAGGCCTTCTGTAGTCCCTGTGAGTGTCTGACGTGTGTGCAGCCAGACGTTGTGAGGGGCCCTCCGTGTGCTCCAGAGTCCAGGGGTCAGTTTGGGGGTGATAGGATGTCCTCCTTGCCCTGAGGGCTGATGCAGTAGTTGAGGGAAGGGTCCCTGCCGGGGACTGGTCACACGGCCCTGTGACTGCCAGGCAGGGGTCCTGCCACATAGGCTGGGTGCCCGGGAGGCCTGGAGCTCGGTGTGGTCAGGATGGGTGGAGGGCTCCGGCGTGGCCACTGCTGTACAAGCCACCACGGAGAGGTGAGGTCAGAGTGTGCGCCCCAGAGGGCAGGGATCCCCGATGTGTCTGTGCTGCTCGGGTGACCTGGGCTGGCAAGAGTGTGCAACCCCCAGGCCAGAGCTGTCCCTGAGGACTCACACTGGGCATGGAGAGGAGGGCCGGTGGAGGTTCTCCAGAAACAGCCGGAACCCACCACTCCGTGCCTCCTTGTGTCCGCACTTGGGATGTCCACTCTGGGAAATCAGAAGAGAGAGCTTCCCCAGCTCCACTTGGTCCCCTAAATGCCGGCCTTCCACACTGAGCTGCACGCCCCCTTGCTGGCTCTCGGGTGAGGCTGGCCCAGAGCAGAGATGGCTGTGGTTCCCGGAGAGGGGCCTGGGCAGGGGTCCCGTGGCTGCCCCCTGCCCCCACCCGTGTACAGGAACCCCTGGCAGTCCAGGCAATCAGGAAGACCTCTCCAGGGGATTTTGGAGTCGGGGGACCAGAATCTAGTCCTTGAGACTTGGTTTGGGCCTAGAGCCAGTGCTGAGAATGGCACCCCAGCTCCCAAACCTGCTCTGCCACTGACCTGGGGCGAACAGCGCTGCCTCTCTGGGCCTTGGCACCCTCAGGTGCTCTCCTTGCTGGATGTAAACGGGGTGATGTGTGTTAAGAAGTGCTCAGCACGGGACTGTTATCCCTGGCCACTGAGTTGGTGCTTTGGTGCTTGGGACCAGCTGATTCCACCAGCCCCAACTTTGTAGAAGAGCCTGAAGGCTCGCCACAGCGCTGAGGGCCTGGGAGCTCTCCAGGCTCATTGTGCCAGGCTAGGTGCTAAGTAGCCAGCAAGGAACAAATGGCCCCTGGGTGTTGAAATGGGGGAGTGATTTGACTGGGAAGTACAAGAGGCAGTGCTGGGTGGACAGGAATCTGCTCCAAGGAGGTGACATTTGGGCAGAGATCTGAATGACTCGGAGGTGCCAACCCTGAGGAGCTCTGGAACAAGAAGTTCCAAGCGGAAGAACAAATAGTACGTGCAAAGGTCCTGAGGCGGAAATGAGCTTGGCATGTTTGAGGGTTGGAAGGAGTCCCATGTAGCTGGAACATGATGAGCTAGCCGGAGAGCAGTAAGCCCTGAGGTCTGCAGAAGCCACACCGAGTGGCTCTGCTGCTTAGGCTGCGGTAAGCCAGACCCCAGTAAAGGCAGGGAGAAGCCCGGGGAGCTGATGGTGAAGTCAGAGATTTCTGTGTTTTCAAAGACCCCTCTGGTGGCTCATGGGAGTAAAAGCAGGAGGGAACTCCAGCCGTCAGCCAGTTGGGCTGTGACAGTGGCTCAGGAGGTAGTCTAGTTTGGGGGCAGGAGGACTGGCCTTGGGGGAGATTTCGGAGGCAGCACACCAGGGAGGCCTCATGAGTGGACTGGGTGCATGGGAAGGGATCTGCGCTGACTCCCAGGGTGAAACAGCTGGATTAACCCTGGCCCCATCATTCCTCCCAACTGTGTGACCTTGGGCAAGTCCCTTAACCCTTCGGGGCCTCATCTTCCTTCTTGGTGATCAGTGACATGAGGGTGACCACCTGAGAGGATTGTTGTGATTGGGGAACAGTCGGCAGGGTTCTCCATGGAGGGGCCTGTCTCTGTTTGGATATTTGGATGCTGGGCTTGGATGCTGGGCCCAGAGCAGAAAGTACTGGGGGATGCTGGTTCTTCCTTTTTTTTTTTTTTTCCCTGAGATTTTATTTATTTATTTGAGAGAGAGAGAGAGAGAGAGAGAGCACATGAGAGAGACAGAGCAAGCAGGAGTGGGGGTCAGAGGGAGAGGGAGAAGCAGGCTCCCTGATGCGGGGCTTGATCCCAGGACTCCAGGATCACAACCCGAGTCAAAGGCAAGCGCTTCACAGCCTGAGCCACCCAGGTGCCCCGTGGCTCTTGCTTCTCCCAGGATGACCGGGCAAGGTCAGGAGGATGGAGCTCATCCTGTTGTTTCTGTCAGCCTGTCTTCCTTTCCTTTATTGTTCTCCCTTTTACATTTTCTGGCTTAGAAAGAGTTGAGACCTTGGTGTGAGAGCAGATCATTTTCACCTGGGAACGAGGCCTTTGAAAAGGAGAAACCTCACGTAGAATGCAAGTCTCCTGAAGCTTTCAAAAATTCCCTGACCATGAGCAGTTCAGATTTCCGCTCTGGAATGGTGAGGGCTTGGGGGCGGGTGGGCCCTGGCAGCACTTGTCGCCTTGGCTGAAGGAGAAATGCGGGATGGGAAGTGAGATCCTGGCGCCTGGCAGAGCTCGTTTTAGAGATCATGCGTATTAGGCGACTCTCACATGCTGTTTGGAATACATTATTCAAGGTGGCATTCAGACCATCCTGCGTCTCTTTAGGATCTAGGTTGTGAGAACACTCAGCGGCTCTAGTGGCCTCTCTGGCCGTTGTTTCAGGGAGCGTATGAGACAAAAGGGGCTGAGCCTTGATAATGGCACAGTTTGAAGGGTGTTTGTAGGTCTGGGTGGAGAAGGCCCTTGTTAGTGGCCACTACTGTGTTGGTTCCACGTATTTCACATTTTAAGGGTTTTATTACGAGATTTTGAACACATACAGAGGAATACAGATTAGGATAAAGAAGGCACCTGTCCCTGTCACCCAGCCCCAAACCATCAGTCCATATGATAGTCTGCCCTTCCATCCTGCCATCCATGGCAAAATAGCCCCCATATTATTTTTCTTTTTATTTTTTAAGGATTATAGATTCCCAAGAAGTTGCAGGAATAATACAGAGAGGTTGCCTGAGTGGCTGAGTCAGTTAAGCATCTGACTTTGGCTCAGGTCATGATCTCAGGGTCCTGGGATCGAGCCCCACATTGGGCTCCACGCTCAGCAGGGAGTCTGCTTCTCCTCTGCCCCTCCCCCAGGTCGTATTCTCTCCCTCAAATAAATAAAATCTTTTTAAAAAATGGTATGAAGAGGTCCCGTGTACTCTTCACCCGCCTTCTCCCAGTGGTCACATTTTACATAACCATAGTCCATTGTCAGACTAAGAAATTGACTTTGGCATAATATGTCCTGGGCCTTGCTAGAGTTCCAGCAGTTTTATTGTGCACACACTTTATTTTTTAAAAGATTTTATTTATTGAGGGAGAGGGAGAGTGTGAGCACGAGCAGGGGGAGGGGCAGAGGGAGAAGCAGACTTCTCGCTGAGCAGGGAGCCCTATGCGGGGCTCAATCCCAGGACCTTGGGACCGTGACCTGAACCGAAGACAGAGGCTTAGCCGACTGAGCCCCCCAGCTGCCCCCGTGCACTCACTTTTTTGTATGTTAGTGACATCAGCTGCATGGATTTGTGTAACCCCCTTCATGCTCAAGATACAGAGCTGTCCGTCAATAGGAACAAGCTTGCTTGTGCTTCCCCTTTGGAGTTACCCCCCGCCCCACTCCCGCCCCGGGTCCCTGCAGCCATTGATCTGTTCTCCTCTATAATCTAGTCATTTCGGGAATGTTGTGGAATCATACATCACGTGTCGCCTTTGGGGACTGGCTTTGTTTACTTCTCACCCATCCAGGCTGTTGCCTGTATCAGTTGTTCATTGCTTTTCATTGCTCAGTAGCTTTCCACGCCAGTATTATTTTATAATCCTTTGTACTTCTCTAGGGTGAGTGGTAGTGGTGGCATCTCATCTTTTAGTCCCAGTTTTAGCAACCTGAATCTTTTATTTCTTGATTGGTCTACCTAAAGGTTTATTAATTTGGGTGATCTTGGGGCACCTGGGTGACTCAGCGGTTGAGCATCTGCCTTCAGCCCAGGGTGTGATACCCGGGTCCTGGGATCAAGTCCCGCATCGAGCTCCCCATAGGGAGCCTGCTTCTCCCTCTGCCTGTGTCTCTGCCTCTCTCTCTATGTCTCTCATGAATGAATAAATACATAAATCTTTAAAATTATTTTGATTTTTTTCATGGAACCAACCCTTGCTTTATTTGCTCTTACTCTGTTCATTTCTGGTCTAATCTTTATTATTTCCTTCTTAATGATTGCTTTAGGTTTAGTTTGCTCTTATTCCAGGACCTTAAGGTACAAATTTCGATTATTGATTTGCGAGCTTTCTCCTTTTCATCGAGACAGTGGGGACTTCCCTCTAAGCACTGCTTCTGTGTCCTGTAAGTCTTGGTTTAGTGTGTCTTTGTATTCATTCACTTCAAAGTGTTTTCTAATTTCGCTTGTGATTTCTTCTCTTACCCATTGGTTATTTAAGAGTGTGTTTTTTAGGGGCTCATGGGTGGCATAGTTGGTTAAGCCCCTGACTCTTGGTTTCAGCTCAGGTCATGATCTCAAGTTCAGGGATCAAGTCCTGCATGGGGCTCCGTGCTCAGCGAGGAGTCTCCCTGACTCTCCTCCTTTCTCTCAGCTGTACGCATGCATGCTATGCTCTCTCACTCTCTCTCAAATAAATAAATACATCTTAAGGAAAAAAGAGTATTTTTTAAAATTTCCACATATTTGTAAAGAATTTGTAAATTCTTTATGCTACTGATTTCTAATTTTTAATGTGGTCAGAGAACCTACTTTCTATGATTTGAATTCTTGTTAATTTAATGAGGCTTGTTTTATAGTCTAACATATGGTCTGTCTTGGAGAACATTTCATAGGAACTGAGAAGAAAGTATATTTTACTGCTCTTAGCGGGGGTTCTCTACAGATGTCTGTTGGTTTGGAGTGTTGCTCAAGGCTTTCCTTTCTTTGTTGTTTCTGCCTGGTTGTCTTATTCGTTGTCGAAGGTAGGATATTACTGTCTCCAACTATTATTGTTGAAATGTCTATTTGTCCCTCATTTCCATCAGTTTTTGCTTCATGTATTTTGGGATTTGTTATTAGGTGCATGTAAGTTGAAAATTGCTATATCTTCCTGATGGATTGGCCCTTTTAACATTATAAAATGTCTGTCTTTAACATTTTTGTTTTATTTATTTATTTTTTAAAAATATTATTTATTTATTCATGGGAGTCACAGAGAGAGAGAGAGAGAGGCAGAGACACAGTAGGAGGGAGAAGCAGGCCCCATGCAGGGAGCCCGATGTGGGACTTGATCCTGAGACTCCCAGGACCATGCCCTGGGCCAAAGGCAGGCACTAAACCACTGAGCCATCCAAGGATACCCCCCCCCTTTTTTTTAGAGTGATTTTGTGTGATATTAGTATAATAACTCGAGTTTTCTTTTGAGATGACATACAGATTTTTATTTATTATTTTTTAAATTTGAATTCGGCATGTAATGTATTAGTTTCAGGCATAGATGTCTGTGATTCATCAGTCCTGTATAATGCCCTGGGCTCATGACATACGGCTCCAGTATTCTTATAGTTGCTGTTTGCATGGTATATCTTTTCCATCCTTTTATTTGCAACCTGCTTATATCTTTGAATCTAAAGAGTGTCTTCTATGACAGCATATAGTTGGGCTTGTTTTGTTTTTTCCAGTTTGGCAATCTCGGTCTTTATTTATTTAAAGATTTTATTTATTTATTTGGCAGAGAGAGATTGCATGTGCATGCACAAGCAGGGAGAGTGGCAGGCAGAAGGAGAGGAAGAAGCAGGCTCTGATGTGGGGTCAACCCCAGGACCCTGAGATCATGACCTGGGCAGAAGGCAGACACTTCACTGACTGAGCCACCTGGGTACCCCCTCTGTCTTTTATTTAAGTTTTTGTTTAAATTCCAGTTAACATACAATATAATATTAGTTTCAGGTTTAGAATTTAGGGATTTGACACTTGAATACAACACCCAGTGATCGTCACAAGTGTGCTCTTTAATCCCCATCACCTGTTTCATCCATCCCCACCCACCTCGCTTCTGGTCACCATCAGTGTAGTTTGTTCTCTATACTTAGGTGTCTGTTTCTTGGTTTGCCTCTCTCTATTTTCCCTTTGCTCACTTGTTTTGTTTAAGTTCCATATAGGAGTGAAATCATACAGTGTTTCTCTTTCCTGACTGACTTATTTCACTTAGCACAATACACTCTAGCTCCATCCATGTCATTGCAAATGGCAATATTTTATTCTTTTTTGCAGCTGCATAATATTCCACTGTATATGTGTATATAGGCATCACATCTGCTTTATCCATCCATAGTGGATGGACACTTTGGCTGTTTCCATAGTTTGGCTATTGTTGATAATGCTGCTATAAACATCCCTTCGGGTATTTTTGTATTCTTTGGGGTTAAACATCTAGTTCTATTTTTAACTTTTTGAGGAAATTCCATACCGTTTTCCAGAGCAGCTGCACTGGTTTGTATTCCCACCGACAGTGTAAGAGGGTTTCCTTTTCTCCACATCCTCGCCAACGTCTGTTGTTTCTTGTATTGTTGATTTGAGCCATTCTGACAGGTGTGAGGTGGTATCTCATCGTAGTTTTGATTTACATTTCCCTGCTGATAAATGGCGATGAGCATCTTTTCATGCGTCTGTTGGCCATCTGTATGTCTTCTTTGGAAAAACGTCTGTGCTTGTCTTCTGCCCATTTTAAAATTTGATTATTCATTTTTTGGGTGTTGAGTTTAAGAAGTTCTCTACATATTTTGGATACTAACCCTTTATTGGATATATCATTTGCTAATATCTTCTCCCATTATGTAGGTTGTCTTTTAGTTTTGTTGGTTTCCGTTGCTGTGCGGAAGCTTTTAATTTTATTTATTTTTATTTTTTAAGTTTTTAAAATATTTCACTTATCTTGAGGGAGTGAGCATGTGCATGAACGAGGGAGGGGCAGAAGAAGAGAAGCAGACTCTCTGCTGAGCAGGAAGCCTGACGCGGGCTTGATCTCACGATCCCAAGATTACGACTTGAGCCAAAGACACAGTCAGACACTCAACCCACTGAGCGATCCAGTTACCCCGAAGCTATTTATTTTTATTCTTTAAAGATTTTATTTTTTCAGGGATCCCTGGGTGGCTCAGCGGTTTGGCGCCTGCCTTCGACCCAGGGTGTGATCCTGGAGTACCAGGATCAAGTCCCACATCGGGCTCCCCATAGGGAGCCCGCTTTTCCCTCTGTCTGTGTCTCTGCCTCTGTGTGTGTGTGTGTGTCTCCTATGAATGAATAAATAAAATCTTCAAAAAAAAAAAGATTTATTCATTCATGAGAGACACAGAGCGAGAGAGGGAGAGACACAGGCAGAGGGAGAAGCAGGCTCCCTGTGGGGAGCCCGGTGTGGGATTTGATCCCAGGACCCCGGGTTCACACCCTGAGCCGAAGGCAGATGCTCAACCACTGAGCCACCCAGGTGCCCTTGAAGCTTTTTATTTTGATGAAATCCCAATAGTTTATTTTTGCTTTTGTTTCCCTTGCCTTTAGAGATGTGTCTAGTAAGAGGTTGCTATGGCCGATGTCAAAGTTCTGTGTTCTCCTCTGGGATTTTGTTGGTTTCCTGTCTCACATTTAGGTCTTTCATCCATTTTGAGTTTATTTTTGTGTCTGGTGTAAGAAAGTGGTCCAGTTTCATTCTGAATGTGGCTGCCCACTTTTCCCAACACCATTTGTTGAAGAAACCGTCTTTTTCCCATTGGATATTCCTTCCTGTTTTGTCAAAGATTAGTTGAACGTCTAGGTGTGGGTTCATTTCTGGGTTTTCTATTCCATTCTGTTGATCTATGTGTATTTTTGTGCCAGTGCCACACTGTTTTGATGACAACAGCTTTGTAATATAACTTAAAGTCTGGAATTGTGACGCCTTCAGCTTTTTCATTTCTAAGGTTGCTTTGGCTATTCAGGGTCTTTGGCTATATAGTTCCATCCAAATTTTAGGATTGTTTGTTCTAGCTCTGTGAAAAATGCTGGTGGTATTTTGATAGTGATTGCATTAAATGTGTAGATTGCTTTGGGTAGTATAGACATTTTAGCTATGTTTGTTCTTCTAGTCTATGAGCATGGAATGTCTTTCCATTCGTTTGTGTCAGCTTCTGTTTCTTTCATCAGTGGTCTGTAGTTTTCAGAGGACAAACCTCTTTGGTTAGGTTAATTCCTAGTTTCTTATTTGGGGTGCAATTATAAATGGGATCAATTTCTTAATTTCTTCTTCTGCTTTATTACTGGTGTAGACAAATACAACAGATTTCTGTACATTGATTTTTGTATCTTGTAACTTTCCTGGATTCATGTATCCGTTCTAGCAATTTTTGGGTGGAATCTTTTGGGTTTTCTATATAGAGTATTATGTCATCTGGAAACAGTGAAAATTCTACTTCTTTATTGATTCGGATGCCTTTTTATTTCTTTTTTGTTGTCTGGTTGCTGAGGCTAGGATTCCAGTGCTATGTTGAAATGATAACATTGGTGAGGATAGGCATCCCTGTTTTATTCCTGACTGTAGGACAATCTCTGTCTTTTTTTTTTATTTCTTTTTTAAAGATTTTATTTATTCATGAGAGACACACAGAGAGAGGCAGAGACACAGGCAGAGGAGGAAGCAGGCTCCATGCAGGGAACCTGACGTGGGACTCGATCCCAGGTCTCCAGGATCAGGCCCCGGGCTGAAGGTGGCGCTAAACCGCTGAGCCACCTGGGCTGCCTTTTTTTTTTTTTTTTTTAAAGAGTTTATATATTTATTTATGAGAGACACACAGAGAGGCAGAGACATAGGCAGAGGGAGAGGGAGCCTGATGCAGGACTCGATCCCAGGACCCCGGGATCATAACCTGAACCAAAGGCAGACGCTTAACCACTGAGCCACCCAGGTGCCCCCAGTCTCTGTCCTTCGATTGGACTATTTAATCCAACCACGTTTAATGTCATTATTGATATAGTTGGGTTTACATTTCTGATTTTCCTTTTGCTTTCTATCTTCTTTGGTTCTTCTCCTTTACTACCGCCTTTTGCATTACTGCAATTTTCTACTGTAATGTTTTAATTCCTTTAATGATTTTTTCTCTGTATTTTTTGAATTATATTCTAGTGGCTGCCCTAGGTCTTAACATACACGTCTTATCAGAATTTCCAGTATTATATGAAGCAAATCTATGCTGGTTCCATTTGTTTTTGTTTTTGTTTTTGTTTTTTTTTTAATTTTTTAATTTATTTATGATAGTCACAGAGAGAGAGAGAGAGAGAGAGAGAGAGAGAGGCAGAGGGAGAAGCAGGCTCAATGCACCAGGAGCCCGATGTGGGATTCGATCCCGGGTCTCCAGGATCGCGCCCTGGGCCAAAGGCAGGCGCTAAACCGCTGCGCCACCCAGGGATCCCTGCTGGTTCCATTTGAACTGAGCTTCCTCACGATTAAGTTCACTTGATCAATGAAAGAGCGTGGGTTTTTCAGGGGCGCTGATAGGTCTGCCTGCCTGCATGGTGCCCGTCTTTTGTCCATTCCTCCTCCCACTTGGTGAGATGAGCTCGGTGTTGAAGCCCTCTTACAGCTGTTTATACCTGAAAGTATTTGTGAGGCTCGGCCTTGGGAAGGCCCTGACTCTCTGTCATCACCCTGTCTGTGGTTTTGGCTTCTTCTCCGTTGCCCCATCTAAGCTGACTACTTTGTGGCTCTGATCCTGTCACAGGATTCCAAATCTGGGTCAGCGTGTCACGCCCACTTGTGGGCAGGCAGGTCTTTGGTCTTGAAGGCGTGCCTGGTACCCAGCCTAGAGACCAGTCTGCGGAAGGTCAACAGAGTGGAGGGGTTGTCACCTGGCAGTTAACCGACCCTTTCTGGGAGAGCCTAGGAGGGCAGCCAGTGTGGCAGTGTCAGGATGGCACCAGGCAGGGAACCAGGCACGGACGATGCAGGTGGCCACCGTGTTCTGGGTACATTCAGTTGAAGCTTCCAACCAGCACCAAAGTGTTGATCCGTCTTCAGGGAGCTATGATGTGTTCATTTTCTGGCTGGATTTTTTTTTAAATTTATTTATGATAGTCACAGAGAGAGAGAGAGAGGCAGAGACACAGGCAGAGGGGGAAGCAGGCTCCATGCACTGGGAGCCCGACGTGGGATTCGATCCCGGGTCTGCAGGATCGCGCCCTGGGCCAAAGACAGGCGCCAAACCGCTGTGCCACCCAGGGATCCCTGGATTTTTTTAAATAGCAGCTTTATTAAGTAGAGTTCCCATGCCATACATTCACCCTTTTAATGTGTACAATTCAGCGGTCATGGGTCTCTCTATGAGGCGGTGGATTGCTCATGACCGTGTGATGTCAGAACTTTTCCACCCCCCACCAGGGAAACCCCTCATACATTTTAAATAGTCATGCCCCTCCCCCTTCCCCACCCCTGCAACCACTCTGCTCTTTCCCATCCATCGATGAGCCCATTGTGGACGTGTAACACACGTGGACTCACACACCGTGGGGCCTTCTGTGTCTGGTTCCCTCCCTGAGCATTGTGGGCTCAGGGTCCGTCCTCGGGGTGGTGTGTCTGGGCACCTGGCTGCTGTTCGTGGCTGAGGGATGTGCCCACATATGGAGGGACACACAGTGTGTATCCGCTCACCCACTGATGGACAGTGGATTGTTTGCACTGTTTGGCCATTATGAATGCCAGTGATGCATAATAGGAACATTCCCATGCCGGTTTTTGTGTGAACGCATGTTTTCATTGTTCTTGGAGTAGAATTGCTGGTCATATGGAAGCTTCATGTTTAACACTTGAAGAAACTTCCAGATTGTTTTCCAACATGGCTGCACCGTGTTGCAGTCCCAACCAGTAGTGTATGCAGGCTCCAGTTTGGCTAGGGATTTGAAATTTCAATTAGGTAGAGGATGGGGAACTGTCATCATTTGGGAGGATGGTTCAATCCCAGGACACTTTGCCTCTTTCCCCTCAGATTGGTTCCTGTCTACCGGGAGGGACCAACCGGTTGGCCTGCTGGAGGGATGGTACCTCTGGGTGTCAGGCACAGCTCTCGAGGTGGGCTCTAAGTACCCCTTGTTTTTTTTTTTTTTTTTTTAAATTTTTTTTTTTTATTTTATTTATGGTAGTCAGAGAGAGAGAGAGAGAGAGAGAGAGAGAGGCAGAGACACAGGCAGAGGGAGAAGCAGGCTCCATGCACCGGGAGCCCGACGTGGGATTCGATCCCGGGTGTCCAGGATCGCGCCCTGGGCCAAAGGCAGGCGCTAAACCGCTGCGCCACCCAGGGATCCCTACCCCTTGTTTTTATAGGGGTCAGTGTATTATCACTAAGGACAGAAGTCTGTGAGTTACAGATGTCCCCCGAGCCTGCCCCCCAGAGATAACCGTCCCTGGCATCTTGGCCAAGGCGCTCCTGGTCATTGGCTGCCTATGCCTTCACTGTTACAGGGGCGTGTGTGCTATTCATTTATTCATTCATTTAAGGATTTTATTTATTCACTCATGAGAGACAACATAGAGAAGTAGAGACACAGGCAGAGGGAAAAGCAGGCTCCATGCAGGGAGCCCGATGTGGGACTCGATCCCGGACCCTGGGGTCATTCCCTGGGCCAAAGGCAGATACTCAACCACTGAGCCACCCAGGGGTCCCCACTTTTCTCTTTAGATTGCATGTGTTTTTTAATTTTTGAGCCATGCTGCAGTGAACATCCTTGCTGCCGTTTCTTTGAGGCGAGCTTCTGTGAGTGCGGACGCCTTTTACATCCTGAACCATGTTGCTCCGTCGTCCCAGGAAGATGGTCGTGTTGATGCTCCCACGGTGGCTGGAGGCTCCCGTCATACAGGGGACGGCCCCAGCTTCTGTCTGTCCTTATCACTGTCACCTCCTAGTCGCCTTTTTTTTTTTTTTTTTTTTGAACTGCCAGTTCATGGCACGGCCCACCATTAAACTGGGTGTTTATATTTGCTCTTGACTTGCAACAGGATTTCTCAAATTATTTCATGTCTTTGAACCAGGCTGTTCTTTCGGGGGCGTCCCAGGCACTGTGGGCGCTGAGCAGTTTCCCTGGCCCCACTCCAAGATGCCAGGTGCACCCAGCCCCCGTGTGACAGCCATGGGTGTCCCCAGATGTTGTCCAGTGTGCCCTGGGGGCTGGATCGCTTCTGGTTGAGAAGCAGTGTTTTCTATCCTTTCCTGTGTTAGGGCTGTTAGCACTCTTTGGTGTCACATGTTTTTTTTTTCTCAGTTTCTCATTTATCTTTCAGCTTTATTTTTGATGTGTTGATACATAAAATGTTTTCAAGGTTATCGCCAAATTTGTCTTTTCCTTTAAAGCTCCTGGTCCTGTGACCTCCTTGGAGAGGTCTCCCCGCCCCAAGATTATAAAGACTTTGGCCTGTGTTTTCCTGCTTGCACTTTTTTTTTTTTTTAAAGATTTTTCTTATTTATTTATTTATTTGAGAGAGAGCAAGCTAGAGAGTGAGAGAACGTGATGGAGTGGGGGGTGGGAGGGAGAGGGGCAGATGGAGGGGGAGAAGCAGACTCTGTTGAGCAGGGATCCCAATGCCAGACTCAATCCCAGGACCCTGGGATCATGGCCTGAGCCGAAGGCAGACTTTTAACAGGCTGAGCCCCCAGGTGCCCCTCCTTACACTCTTATGGAGTTCATGAAGACCTGCAGTCTAGAAGCTTCAGGGCAGAAGCGAGCTCTGTGTCTCCCATGTGTCTCCCTGGTGGTCTGCGTGGGCTGGTGATTCATGTAGAGTTTGGCTGCCCTGTCCCCAGCTGTGTGGTCTCAGACAAGTCCCTCTACCACCCCAGGCTCCGTTTCCCCATCTGTGAAATGGGCTGCGATGACGGTACCTGCTTTCTGGGGTTGGGGCTGATCAGACATGCCAAGCATTTGGAGCTGGGCCCCCACGAGGGTTAGCCGTGCCTTCATCGTGGGCCCCTTCCCCTGCACTGTTCATCTTCAGCCCTAGCACGGGCTGCAAGGGAGGGCCCAGGGCCAACTCCAGAGGGAAGGTGGTGTTCAGAGAGGCCAGCAAACCTGTCCAGGCTCCCCAGGGCCACGAGGGAGGAGCAGTTTTTCTCTAGGCGTGTAGCTTGTGCACCTCTGCATTGTCCAGCCCTGGCTGTGCCCAGCGCCTGTGTGCAAATTATAGGGCACATGTGCAGAGACATAGGACAATTATTTTGTTAATGATCATGGTTTTATTATTTTATTTTTATTTTATTATTTTTTTAATGATCCTGGTTTTAAATGGTGAATTATGGAACATCTAAGACCTTTCTATACAAATAAAAAATGGACTGGTGTGTTGAGCAGCTGCCAGGATTCTGGCTACGCAGGGAGCTTGGTTGGGGGCCGCCAAGGATGCTGGCATCTGGTCCTCTGTGTGGGTCCAGCCCCTTGCCCGTGGCCGTGAGCCAGGGGGACAGGTGGCCTTTGCCTGTGCTGCTTCCCTGATCCTGTGGAGCCCAGTCAAGATGAAGGTGGCCTGGCGGACCCAGTGCTTGTCCCTGACGCTCCACGCCAGTGCTGGCAGCCATGCCCACGGCCCTCCGGGACTCCGTGGCCTTTTGTCCAAGCACTCCCTCCTCTTTTTTATTTTTCCAATCCAAGTGTTTCCTTTTTATTTTTTGTCATGCAAGCTGTCAGAGACATAATTTCAGATTTACAGGAAAGTTGCGGGAATAACACAAAGAATTCCTGGATGCGTTTTACCCACTTCCCTGGGTGTTACTGTTTTGCTCACCTGCCCTATTCCTTCTCTCTCTCCACATTTCTCCTGAACTGTTTCAGAGAGAGATGCCCCTTTACCTCTAAATTCTTCAGTGTTGAGCTCTTCCAGACAAGGGGTTCTCTTATCAAATCATCAAAATCAGGAAATGAATTCTCACAATTCTCAAAAGAGAGTCCAGGATCACACAGCGTATTCAGTTGTCAAGGCTGCTTTGGTTGCTTTTAATCTGGAACAGTTCCTGAGTCTGTGTTTGGAGTTCATGACTTTGACATTTGGGAGGGGACAGGCTGGTTATCCTGCGGGATGTCCCTCAATGTGGGCTTGTCTCATGGTTTCACATGGTTACATGCTTCTGGCAGGAATATCCTGGAAGTAACCTTGTGTCCTTAGAACGTTGTATCCGGAGGCCCCTGGTGTCAATTTGTTCCATTTCTGGTGGTGGTAACCTCCATCCATGGTGAAGGGGGTTTCTCTACCCTAAAGTTACTATTTTCCAATTTGTATTTGGTAAGTTTCTTGTGGGGAGGTACTCTGAGACCATGTGGACACCTTGTAATTCCTCCAGCATCCAGGGCTGGTTTTAGCATCCTTGCTCTTAGCCATGATGGATTCTGGCCAAGGGGCGATTGTCTGATTCCATCATTCCTTTTATGTTCGTTAATTGGCTTTCTGCTGTAAGCACCAGCTAGCTGTCTCTTCTTCCCCATTTGTTTATGTGTGTGTGGCCTCTTACCTGACTCAGTAGCTTATAATCTGTTGCTGTCATGTGTTTGGTTGCTCCACTGGTCCCAAATTTATCCAGAGGGCGAGCCCCTTCATGCTGGCTCGAGTCTTGTGGCGTGTCCTCATCATTCCCGGGTGCTTCCTAACTGTGAAAGACGTGAGTGTTCCAGGCCCATCTGCTACACTCCTTCCTGCCCCTGCTCCGGGGTTGACCACTTCTCCAGAGAGCATTGGTTCTTTGTGTGCACAGTGGTATTTAGAAACCAAGATCTGGGTGTTCAGTGTGCTCATTGTCACTGGGGTGTCTTTGCTTCTAGGCCCTCTTACTGGCCAGAGCTGGGCATAAATACACATGTGCATATATTAGCATTCCTGTGTGTACATATGTGTATCACACACACACACACACACACTCAGACATTTATGCTTCAGTCACCCACTGATGCCCATGAGTTCACACTGACACTTCCAGTCCCAGCCACACCCCCCATGCTCCTTGTTGCCTTCTTCCGTCCTTGTTTATAAGAGCCTGCTTCTGACAGCAGCAACCCACTTCATCACCAACAGTAAAAGAAGCCTGTGGAGTAGAAGTTAGTAATTTGCTGTACCTTTATTTCCAAGGCATATTGTTCCAACATTGTGTTTATTTAAAAAAAATTTTTTTTAAGTTTAAAAAAGATATTTATTCATGAGATATTCAGAGAAAGAGGGAGAGACATAGGCAGAGGGAGAAGCAGGCTCCCTATGGGGAGCCCGATGCAGGACTCGATCCCAGGACCCTGAGCCACCCAGGTGTCCCCCCCCCCCACCAAATTGTGTTTAAACGTGGCCTGAGTGAATTCTTCCTTTTCCTCTTTACTGTGGTTATAGTATTACCTGAAATATGCTTTATTTGTTTCTATTTTGTATGTGTTGTAGAATTCCCTTCCTATCCAATTCTCGTTGATTTCATTCATTTGTTAATTCATTCATTCATTCATTTATTCATTCATTCATTCGGTGGGACATTAGCATGGTTCCAAGTCAGGACTGTGCAGAAAGGTATCTGGAGAGAAGTGTCCTCACTCCTCCCCACAGGGAGCAATCTCACTAGTCCCTGGCTTATGTTTTCTTTTATTTCCGCTTTTTTTACACAAAGGGTGGCATGGTGGGATCTCTCTTGAACTTTACTCTTTTTACTGAAGGGCACATCCTGGAAACCACTTCACCTGGCTGTGGAGGTGTCTGCCGTGGGGTGCAGCACAGCTAACTCAGCCTCTCCTGTAGATGGGAATTTAGTTTGTTTCCAGTATTTTACAGATGCAAGTGGTGCTGCAGTGAATGCCCTTGTGTAGTATTTTTGTATTCATGGAAGAGTATCTTCAGGGTAGATTTCTAGCAGTGAGATTGCTGTGTCAAGAGTTAAGTGTCAGTGTGTTTTGTCAGCTTCTCTCCAGTTCCCTTCCAAAGGGTGGTATGAGTTTACTCCCATCGGCCCTGTGGTGTGACAGATCTGGTCCCCACAGCCTTCCGGCAAGATGGGCTCTTCTATTCAGAGTTATCTGCTATTCTGAGAGGTGTGACACATGGGGTCTCAATGTGGTTTTAACTAGCATTTCTGGAATGATGAGGGAGGCTGAGCAGTAAGTATTTCATATGTCAGAGGCCATTTTTATATCTTTTCTGTGAATTGCCTGTTCATGCTTTTCACCCTTTTTTTCAATTGAATTTTTAAAAAAATTTTTTTTTTCTTTAAGATTTTATTTATTTATTCATGATAGTCACACACACACAGAGAGAGGGGCAGAGACATAGGCAGAGGGAGAAGCAGGCTCCATGCAGGGAGCCCGATGTGGGATTCGATCCCGAGTCTCCAGGATCGCGCCCTGGGCCAAAGGCAGGCGCCAAACCGCTGCGCCACCCAGGGATCCCTCAATTGAATTTTTTACCCCTATCCCCCCAACTTTTCAAACTTTAATATACTTTAGGGAGATGAGCCCTTTGTGCTATGTTTGTAAATATTTGCTCTGAGTTTCCCAGTTGCATTCTGACTTAAATAAAGCTATCCTTTTTTTTTTTCTTTTTTTTTTAAGAGAGCAAGCACAAGAGCTGGGAGGGGCAGAGGGAGAGGGAGAAGCTCAAGCTGACTCTGTGCTAAGCATAGAGGCCAGAGGCCAAAGCAGGGTCGATCTCACAACCCTGAGCCGAAATAAAAGGTGGATGACTGGGCAGCCCAGGTGGCTCAGTGGTTTAGCGCTGCCTTTGGCTCAGGGTGTGATCCCGGAGACCTGGGATTGGGTCCCACGTCAGGCTCCCTGCAAGGAGCCTGCTTCTCCCTCTGCCTGTGCCTCTGCCACTCTTCTCTCTCTCTGTGTCTCTCATGAATAAATAAATAAAATCTTAAAAAAAAAAGTTGGATCCTTAACCGACTGAGTCACCTAGGCGCCCCTGCAATTTGGCTTTTTAATGGTGGCTTTGTGTGTGTATGTTGTTGTTGTTGTTTTGCCCTGAAGAAGAATGTGTGTTTTAAAATATTTTTTTTCAAGATTTTATTTATTCATGAGAGACAGAGAGGCAGAGACACAGGCAGAGGGAGAAACAGGCTCCCTGCAGGGAGCCCGATGTGGGACTGGATCCCGGGACCCCAGGATCATGCTCTGAGCCAAAGGCAGATGCTCAACCCCTGAGCCACCCAGGCGTCCCTAAAATAATTTTTTTATTTTTTTATTTTTTTATTTTTTTTCCTAAAATAATTTTTGACATAGTCAAGTTTATGGATCTTTCTTTTTTTATTGCCTCTGGAGTTGGAGGGGAATTCACCATGTGTTTTTCCAGTGCTCATATGGTCACATACTTTACAAGCTGACCCCTCATCCATTCGGAGTTCATTCTTGCAGGTGGTGTGAGGTACGGGTCTGACTGTCTTTTCCCAAATTTTTGCCCAGTTGTCCTGGCGCTGTTGATTGAAAGTCCCCCCCTTAAGTGCTGTGAGATGCCACTCTTGGCTCCCTCCCTCCCTGATCTGTGACCCCCAGCCACCTCCAGGTCACCATTGGGAAAGCCATGTGCACGCTCCTTCCCTTGCAACATGTGAAGTGTGCCTGGCATGTCCCGCAGACATATCGCCTCCAGGCATCTCATGGTTCCCAGCACCTAGCTGGGACCTTTCCCAGTCTGGGCGCTCCCTCCGAGGTCTTTATTTACCCCGCTGCCCCCCTCCCCCATGCTGCTGGGTGCCAGGTTGTTGGCAGCCTTTCATGCCCCAGACCCTGCAGAGGAAGGTCTTCTTGAGGAGTCTGTGTGGATGGGCAGGCTGTGTGTCCCAAACATGAAGGCTGAAAGGCAGCTGCCTGGAAGGAGGTGGGTGTTTTCTAAAAAAAAGAGGTGCTGCCGGATTGTCCTTCAGAGACCACCTGCATGGCTGCTGGGAGCGTGGATGGGTGAGGGCACCTCACCAGCTGCCATGTCATCAGACCTGCCTTCTTTGCCTCTGTGAGCCACTTAAAGGACCGGGTCCAGAGGGGTGCCTGTGTGGCACAGTCGGATGACTTTTGGTTTCAGCTCAGGTTGTGATCTTGGGGTTGTGAGATTGAGCCCTGCATCGGGCTCCATGCTCAGCGTGGAGTCTGCTCGAGATTCTCTCTCCCTCCTGCTCGGGCTCTCTCTCTCCTGCCCCTGCCCCTCCTGCTCGGGCTCTCTCTCTCTCCAGGCCCAGAAGAGCTACCATTTGTTGAGGGTTTATGGTGTGCCAGGGATTCCTTTAAATGCCTCCGTCAGGGGATCCCTGGGTGGCGCAGCGGTTTAGCGCCTGCCTTTGGCCCAGGGTGCGATCCTGGAGACCCAGGATCGAATCCCACGTCAGGCTCCCAGTTCATGGAGCCTGCTTCTCCCTCTGCCTGTGTCTCTGCCTCTCTCTCTCTCTCTCTCTCTGTGTGACTATCATAAATAAATAAAAATTAAAAAAAAAATGCCTCCGTCAGTTGCCTAATTTAGGCCCCCGTGACTGCACTAGTAGGGCATTAACATGGAGACCCCATTTTATAGATGAGGAAACTGAGGCCCAGAAGTTAGGAAGTTGGCCCAGGTCACAAGGCTGGAGCTGGGCCCAGGCCTCTGGGCTTGTCACCACAACCCCACCATGCTCTCCAGGGAGAAAGCTTGAGAGAACGTAGAAGGACGTGCCGTGAAAAATATAATCCTCACCATGATAAGGCTCCGCTGCCTCAGTAACAGGCCTCAGCTGCCCTGTCATCACTTTTTCTGGGGTTTCAGCCTCTTTTTTCCTCTCTTGCTGTGGCTTTTGTGATGTTGAGCATCTTCTCGTGTGCTGGTTGGCTGTTTGTTTATCTTCTTTGGAGAAACATCCATTCAGCTCTTTCATCTATTTGAAATTAGGTTGCCTTTCTGTTGTTGATCCTTAAGAGTTCTTTATGTATTCTGGATACAGATCCCTAATGTGATATAAGATCCACAAACATCTTTACCTATTCTGTGGGTTGTCCTCCCTTTCTTGATTATGTCCTTTGAAGCATAAAGTCTAATTTATCTATTTTTTTCCTTTTGTTGCTTGTGCTGTTGGTGTGGCGTTTAGAAACTATTGCCTAATCCACGGTCACAAAAATGAATTCGTGTGTTATCTTCTCTAAGAGTTTCATAGTTTTATCTTCTGTGTGTAGCTATGTGATCCTTTTGAGTTAAGTGTACATGTGGTGTGAGGTAGGGGTCCAGCCTCATTCTTTTTCACGTGAGCATCCAGTTATCGAAAAGAGGGTCTTTCTCCATTGAATGGTCTTGGCAGCCTCCTTGAAAATCAACTGGCCTCATGAGTGTGGGTTTATTTCTGGACTGTCAACTTTCTTGCATTGATTTCTGTGTCTCACTTTATGCCTGTACCACACCGTCTTGTTTACTGTAGCTTTGTCACCTTGAGTTCTATCTGGTCTTGGAGGTGGGCATTAAGGAAAATGATGTGGTTCTTACGCCTCCATGTAGTGAGACCAGACCTTTCTTAGCTGGGATCAAGACCGCCTGGAGTGCCCGCTACTTCTTTAGCTAAGCGATCACAACTTCCACAGTTGGATTTCAGTGTCCGTGAGGGCATGGGGAATTTAGTGAGATATTTGTAAATAAGAGGCTCTTCCGCCAGTATGCAAAGATGGATGAAGCATGTCACTTCTTCATCTCTTTCAAACAGGAAGGATCTGAAACTTGTGTTCAGCAGGTTGGGTCTTTATCAGGTCCTGAAACTAGATTGTAGTGTGGTGTCAGCTTGCTTTTTCTTTTCTTATCAGTTTGGATCTTTTTACAGCCACTCTACTCTTCCAGCTAAAACCCGCTGTGCAGTGAGCTTCAGAGGACTGAGGTAAAGGTTGGCTTTTTTTTTTTTTTTGAATTTTTATTTTGAAATAATTTTAGACTTAACTGAAATGTTACAAAGACAGTACAGCGAGTTCCTGGGTACTTGTCAGCCACCTCCCTAATGTTAGCATCTAACAACTATAGAAGAATGACCCAAAGTAAGGAAGGAGCTTGGAGGAATTGTATTTACCAAACTGTAGCCTTTATTCAGATTCCCCTACTTGTCACACTACTGTCCCTTTTCTGCCCCAGAGCCCCATCTGGGACCCTGTACTGCATTTAATTGTCAGATCTCCTCCAGCTCTCCCGGGCTGGGACTGTTTCTCAGTCTTTCCTGATCTATTGTGACCTTGACACTTTTGGAGAGCACTGGTCAGGGATTTTGTGGAATGCCCCTCGACATGGCTTTGTCTGGTGTTTTCTTGGGATAAGAAGGGTATGCCGTTCGGGGCAGGCTGCTTCTGTGTGCAGGATGTTGGTGTGTCTCTTTGTCGGTGATGTCAACCTCGATCCTATGGTTACGGTGCTGCTGGCCAGGAGTCTCTACAGGAAAGTTACTAATTTTCCCTTTGGGGACTGTGCAAATACCTTGTTTCCTCTCAAACTTTTGCCTGTGGATTTCAGCACCCGTCTATGGACCTTCCCCGCACTAGTTGTTACTGTGACGTTCCCATGAGGACTTTGTATTACTCTTGCTGCTTCTCCATGTCTGTGTATGAATTAAAATCCCTTTGTAGAACAGGGCAACCCCTTCTCCCTCATTTATGGTATGTTTTTAATTTTGTATCCGTGAAGACTTACTTGTGTTTATTTTGTCCTGTGGGTTCTGGTCCAGTGCTATTACTATTTATTCCCTTGCCCGCATTGTCCTTGCTTTGGTCATTCCTTCATGACCACATCCCATAGAGAGGGTTGCCTTCCTTCCTGCTCCCACGAGATGCTCAAGCTCACCTTGTAGATTCCCTGGCCCAGCCCTGGAATAGACCACTTCTCGAAGGAGGCCTGGTTCCTTATGTTGAGGAACGATATTTGAACTGTGATCTGGGTGCTGGGCATGCTCTGTGCTAGGGGGGTGTTGTGGTTTCTTCTGTCAGTTGACAGATCTTGGAAATGTGAATCCTAACCCATGCGTGCGTGCATGTCTGTGCTTATTTCTGAGTCCAACTTTGTGTGTGTGTGTGTGTGTATTTTTTCTTTTTCCCAAAAACCCATGAGTTCGTACTCATCTGATGAGAAAAATATTCAGGTCAGTGATCCTTCTGAGGCTTTGGGGGCCTCCCTACCCCGTGGGGGGCATATACAGCCCTTGCAATCTTGGGTATACAGCAGGGGATGCCAGGCCCCTTTTGAGGGCCACTTGGGGCTCGTGGCCATGGAAGACCAGGCTGAGTTGGACGGTGGCCCTCCTGGGTCAGGTGACAGAGTGAGTAGGTGAGGGCTCCTTTCCTGCCCGGCCTGGAGGCTGCCCGGTCAACTCCCTGCCTCTGAGAACCTGGGCCCAGTTCCAGGGCAAGAACGGGAGCCCCTGGCATGGGCCCGGCCTCTGATCCTACCCTGAGGGGCAGCCCTGGGCAGCTGGAGAGCTCATGGGACCTGGGGACTCAGGTACCTTGCCCAAGGTGAGGAGGCCAAGTCCGTGGGGTCCCGGGTGATGCCACCAGCTGGTGGCAGTTCCTAATGGCGCAGCCTTTAGGTACAGCTGGCTCTTTCCCTGTTTCCTGCTGCTGCTTCTTCCTGGCCCCACCTGCTTGCCCTTTGCAGAGGCGGGTAGAAGCACAGGCCACTTTGCACGCTGCTTCAGCGTCTGCGTGCTTGCGGTGGGCACGTTGAAATAACTACATCTTCTAATGGTCAGATTGTGCCTTTTTAAGGGAGAAGTGGTCAGACTGTGCCTTTTAGGGGCATCGATGTCTGATGTCTCAGGTCGCCACTGGAGGCTCTTACCTTGCTGCAACCGGACTCCCCTCCTGAGTTCTATTCTTAGTGCCCCAGATTTCCTGGGACCCACAGTGAGGTCAGCGGCTGGGCTGGGCCAGCCTGGGCAGCAGGAGGCACCAAACCCAGCCTGCCTGGCTTTTTTGTTTAGTTTTCTTTTAAAAAATTACTTACACTTCATTTTTAAAGCCATTTTGGATTGGCAGAGAAATTGAGAGCATTCCCCCCAGCCCCACACTCAGTTTCCCCACTGGGCTCTGCGCTCAGGCTGGGGCGCTGTTGTGGTTAATGGACCAGTGTTCATATATTCTTAGTAAGCAAAGTCCACAATGTATTCTAATTTCCTCAGTTTCCCCAATGTCCCTCTTCCATCCCAGGATCCCCCAGGACATAAAGGCGTCACGTCTCTTCGGGCTCCTCTGGGCTGGGACAGATTCTCAGACTTTCCTTGTGTCTGATGCCCCTTGATGGTCACTTGGAGTACCAAGCAGGGCTTTTGTAGGAAGCCCCTTCCTTGGGTCTGTCTGGGGTTTTTCTCATGGCGAGGCTGGGGTGATGGGTTTTGGGAGGATGACCCCAGGGAGAAGTGCCTTCCTCCTGGGGCTGTCTCGGGGGAGGGTGCTGTCACTGTGGCTTGTCACTGCAGACGTTCGCCTTGGTCCCCTGACTGAGGTGGACAGGCAGGTGTCTCCCCTGCAAGGTCACTCTTCCCACTTTCCATGCTGTTCTACTTGGGAGGAAGTCATCATGCCCAGCCCACACTTCAGGGCTCTCTGATCCCTCAGCCCTGGACTGCCTTGTGCCCAGTGGGTCTGTGGCCATGTCCGAGGCCAGGCCCTGGTATCCCGGAGGCCCCAGGCTGGTGGCCAGCCCACTGTGGAGGGCCTGCAGTGCCTGGAGGAGCGGTGGAGGTAGGCGAGCCTAGCCCTTCGTCCCCTGTGGACGTGGGTCAGGGTGGATGGAGGCCTCACTCCGGGCTGTGGCCTGAGAACTGGGGTCTGACTCCAGCCCCAGAGCTGCCAGCCTCCCGGCATGGGGGTCCGTGCTGTTGCCCCCAGAGCATGAGGACAGGAGGGCCCGTGGGGTTGGGGGAATGACAGCCATGGGTAGCAGCAGACTGAGGTCTAGCCAGCTGAGAACCACAGGCCCTAGTGGTGGTCTCTCTGCCTTTCAGACCATGTGCTGGTGGGGGTGGCCCCTGGCCATCCCAGGGGGCACAGTTACAAGTGACTATGGATGCACGTGGTCCCATCCACGCAGGAGCGAAAAGTCGAGGCTGGCAGCTCGCAGCCCAGAGCCTGCACAGTGGAAGCCAACAGGCAGCTCCCCTGACATCTGGGAAACGTACCTGGGAGCTACCGTGTTGGTGTCCCTGCGCTACTGTAACAAAGAGCCCAGACTTAGGGACTTCAGCAGCACACATGATGAGCTCAGGGTGGGAGGCGGGAAGTCCAGCCTGGGTCTCGCTGGGTGACTGTCAGGGTGTGGGCAGGGCTGGCTCCTCCGGGAGGCTCCTGGGGAATCTGTTCTTTGCCTTCGCAGCTTCTGGAGGTGCTGCAGTCCCTGCCTCAAGGCCCCATCCTCTGGGTTTTCGGTGTGACAACGTGACCCCTGCTTTTGTTAGCATGTCTCTTTCTCTGACTCTGAGCCTCCCGCTCCACTCTTGTGAGGACCTTGGTGTTGCCACCAGGCCCACCAGATAATCCAGGATCGTTGTCCCATCTCAGAGTCCTTAACTTCATCCCTCCCACTGAGTCCCTTCTGCTGTGGAAGGGAGCGTGGCCCCAGATTGCAGGGACTAGGACCTAGACGTCTTGGGGGGCTGTGACTCTGCCAGCCACAGCTCCACGGAGGGGTTCCAGAGTGATTGGATCCCCAGACTTGAGCCTTGCCGGTGGCTGGTGCTGGTGGGGCTGTGGAGTGGGGAAGGCTTCAGCCGCCCGGGTGGGAGAGCCCCCAGGAGAGCCGCCGGCAGTTTACCTTGCCCAGGAGATGTGTGCAGCCTGAGGTCCAGTGATCCCACAGGTTGGTGTGGTCTTTCAACCCAGGGCCTGGCCTGTTTGAAGACAGTGACATCTGTTTAATGGGGTCACGCCCAGGACTTTTAAAAACCAGAGAAAAGAGGAAGTACAGCATACACTGCATGCCATGAGGGATGCTGGTGAAGCTTGTGTTCTGTGGAGAAGTGTGCAGAACTGCATTTCACCAAGCCATGGGCCCAGGGGGACAGGCCGTAGGGGACACTGGAGTCCTGGAAGACACCATATGAAGGCACAGAGGTGGGGGTGGGGTGGGGATCCAGGAGATCTTGTGCAATCAAGAGCTCAGGTGTCTGGAGAGGTGGGGGCAGGGAGGATGGAGAGTCAGGGTAGTGGCTGTAGCCTGGACTGTCCCAGGTCCTGGGGCTGCACCCAAAGTCTGGGGTCTTGTCCTGTATCCATTCAACAAGTGTTGAGGGGTCTCTGTGCCCAACTGTATATTCATGGTTGGACCCACCCTCCATGGGATCTTGGCTCTGTACAGGCCCTGCTGTGCTCTCTGCCTGTGCCCTCTGCCTGCCGGGGGCATAGGTGGTGGTCACTGGGCATCTGTGCTGTCCCTGTGACTTTCCTCCTTGGAGGGGTGCCTTTCTGGTGGGGGGGGGCAGTTTGGAGGAAGCAGAACTGCCTATACCTTAAGATTTCCAGAAGGTTCTTTGGTTTTATTTGATTGTTTCATGGAGCTTCTCACTTCCTCAGCTACTGATTTTTAGGAGCTGAGCTTAAAACGGGCAGTCATGGGGAGACTTTAACGGGGAAAGTGCTTATAGCTATGGATTTCAGTGTTCTTGCAGATTGGCAAGGAATTGGAAATGTCTGAAGGAAGGCGAGCGTCCTTGGGCTACGTGCAGCTGCTAAGAGTGGGATTTGGACTTAAAGTTTAAGCACGCAATCAATTTAGTTAATCGCGCTTTTATTTTGTGCATTTTAGGAACCGTCACCATTGCTGGTACCTGATAGAAATCCCTGCCAGTTACCTGGGCTCTTCTCATCTTGGCTACAACCAGGTCTTTGAAGTAAGTGCTCGGGCCCCTGGGTCCAGGTGGCCGCAGGAGAGCAAGGCACCTCAGGCCACAGCCCCTCCCTGGGCAGCCTGTCCGGCCTCCACACACCCTGGTGGGAGAAAGGGGCTCCTGTTTGGTCCCAAGTTTAGGGGTGTCCAGAGTCCAAGCCAAGGAGCCTAGAACCCTCCTGGGGTTTGTTCTGCTGGCTGATTCTTCTCTAGTCCTTGCGCTCATGTTTGTGCTCTTGTCCTTGGGCACCTGATGCCAGTGCCACGCTTCACCATTGTGCATGTTGGGTGGTGCTGGGATCGCCCGGCTTGAGCTGCCCCCCCGTGTCACATGGATCACGTGGGACACCGTTTCCGGGCTCATCTAGGGGCATATTCACCCCATCCTGTGCCCTACAGGAAATGGCGACCAGTCACATTTGAGTGGAGTTGGGGCATCTCTAAAAATGGAGAATTCTTTTTAAAATACCTTTAAAAGAATCCCATTGCCCACCTGCTCTGGTTTCAACTCCGGGCTGTCCAATTCCCCTCTAGTAAACCAGGGACAGAGGGTTTTTAAAGAGGTGGCCTCTGATGGTCCAAGGCTATGGCTTGTGAGAAGAGGGGGCACAAGCCACTCACCTCCTGGCTCACTTCCACGGAGCAGGAGCGGGGGGGGGGGGGAGCGGTGACCTGAGGGGAGGGCTGGTCAGTGAGGGATGAGTCCCCTGTGCTCTCTGGCCATTCCAAGTTGGCTGCTCCTGGTGGCCTGAGAAAGGCTACCTCATGGTCTCCAAGGCCATAGGGCTAACTGGGCCACGCTTGGGCAGGATGGTGGCTTTTTCTGTTCTGATTGAGGAACTCAGGGAGATGGGCAGTGGAACTCAGGTGCCCCTGTAGGAGGGGTGCAGGAAAGGGCTCGTTTCTTAAGGGGTGGACTTCAGGCACCTGGTTCTGGGGTCAGCAAACGGCGGCCCAGACCAGTCTTGCCCACTGCCTGTTGTGTAAGTAGTTTGATTAGCGCACAGCACTCGTGGTCGTGTCATCTCTGTCCGCTTCCTCCTCACAGTGTAGACTTGAACGTGCGGTTGTGACAGAGGCTATGTGACCTGCCAAGGCGAGGGTGTTTGCTGTGTGGTCCTGTACAGAAAACGTGTGCCACCCTTGGCCTTGGTTAGTGTGTTGCTTGCTGGGGCCGGATGGTTTGGAAATGGTCTGTTCTGTGTCTCTTAAGACGTGGCTTTTACCCTTAAAGCTTGTGCTTTGTTGTAAGACAAGCAGATCTCTAAAGCCTGGCTCTTCTCTTTGTACCCGGATCAGTGTGACGTGTTCTGTGTGCGTAGCTTGCCCCGTGGGGCTAGACTTACCACTAGTGGTCCCTCACTGCGGTCATCCTGGCCTGTCCTCTCCCTCGCTCAGCCCATTTTACGGCTGAAGAGACTGAGTGCCCCGACTGGAAGGTGAGAGAAGGTTCTCTGGCGAAGGAGGGAGACGCGAATGAGACGCGAATGAGGCTCCCGGCTCCCTCTCCAAGAGGCCTGGGGCGTTCAAGGAGATCAGAGTCCTTGAGACAAACCAGACCGGTTCACTGTGGTCTGGCAGTTGCCCAGTAGGCTGCTGTGGACTTTGTAAAAAAAAAATTCATTCTTATGCAGACATAATTCACATACCGTAACAGCCACCCTTTCAAGTGTATGGTTTGGTGATTTTTAGTATGTTTGCAGAGATACGCAACCGTCACCACCATCTAATTCCAGAATATTTTTTCAACCCGAGAAGAAACCCAGCTTGTAATAAAATGTACGTTGAACAGTCGTTCCCCCCTCCCCCAGCCCCCACGAGTCCCCTCCCTGTGTGTGGACGAGCCCATCCTGGACGTGTCACACACGTGGACTCACACACTGTGGGGCCTCCTGTGTCTGGTTCCCTCCCTGAGCATCATGGGCTTGGGTGGCGTGTGGGCGCCTTGCTCCTGCTTGTGGCCAAGGGATGTGCCCATGGGTGAGGGACACGCTGTGTGTAGCCGTTCATCCCAATGGATTCTTAGGTTCTTTGCACTTTGGGGATATTGTGAATGATGCTGCTGTGAACATTCACCTACACGTTTCTGTGCGGATGTATGTTTTGCTTTCTTTGGGTGGACACCTCACGTGGAATTGCTGAGCCATGGGGTCCCTCTGTGCTTAACCTTCTGATTTACTGCCATGCTGCTCCCTCAGTGGCCGTCCCATTCCCGTCCCACCCTGGCCATGAGCGAGGGCTCCGGACAGCCCCCATCACACCCAGGCCCCCCAGCACTGATGTGAAGTTGCAGGGCAAGGTGTTTTGTGGTAGTCAAACATCCAGATAAAGCTTCTGCTTCCATGGCCCCAGCCCCTGATTGTCCCCAGTGAATCTGACACTGTGGCTTGAGAAGGGTGGCTCTTCCCCTCTGGGGCTCAGGGCAGTGTCCACGTCTATTTATTTTATTATTTTTAAAATATTTTATTTATTTATAAGAGATAACGAGCAGAGGGAAGGGGCAGCAGTAGAGGTAGAAGCGGATTCCCCATGGAGCAGGGAGCCCAATGTGGGCCTCGATCCCAGGACCCTAGGATCATGACCTGAGCCCAAGGCAGATGCTTCACTGACAGAGTCCCCCAGGCGCCCCATGTCCATGTCTGTTTATTTTTAAAATTTATTTATTTATGAGAGAGAGAAAGAGAGAGGTCAAGACACAGGCAGAAGGAGAAACAGGCTCCCTGTGGGAAGCCTGATGCGGGAAGCCCTATGTGGGACTCGATCCCAGGACCCCGGGGTCACGCCCTGAGCCGAAGGCAGACGCTCAACCGCTGAGCCCCCCGAGGCGTCCCTCCACGACTGTTTAGATTGCGGGGCAAACAGGAGTTGCAGACCCGTTTATAGCTCTGTTGCATTTCCCATTTTCTAGAAAGTGCTTCTGTCTGAGTGAGCGTAGGCAGATGGGCTCCTGTTCCCGAGATGTGCCACGCAGCAGCAGTCTCCAGGTTGGAGGGATGTGGTGACTGTTTCTTCTTTCTCTGCTTGATGGATTTTTCACATGGCACTTGGAGTAGACTGAATAGTGCTCCCCAAAGGTGCCCACGTCCCACTCCCGGGAACATGTGACTGGCTGCCTTCCCTCGCGTGGTAAAAGGGACTCTCTGCATGTGGGATTAGGCTAAGGCCCCCGAGACGGGAGATGTTACTGGATCATCTGGGGCCCCAGTGTCAGTACAAGGGTCATGATGGGAGGGAGGCAGAGAGGGGGAGTCCCAGACCCGCGGTGAGGACGGAGGAGGGGCTGCGGGCCTGGGAGGCGGCGCCTCTGGAAGCCGGAGAGGACAGGGAATCTCCAGAAAGAACACAGCGTGCATGCATCCAGGACAGACTTCTGGCCTCTAGAATATTAAGATAATAAAGTTACAATGTTTTAAGCCATTAGGCTTGTGGCAATTTGTTGCAGCAACCAGAGACCTGAGTGCACAGGGTTATGGGTGAGTCTTCCTTGGGGCTTTTTGGCTGGTCATCAGTCCGCTGCTCATAGCAACCACGCCTCGGCGAGAGAACCTGGCCAGCTAAGCTGCCTTCCCCACGGCCCTTGGCCTTGCATTTCTCTCTAGGCTCTGGCCTCCTGCCTTCCTGCCTCTGGGAGACGCTCCGCCTGCTTTGTGTCCTGTCTCTGTGACCATTCCAGGCCGGCCGGCCCTGTGGGATCAAGCCCCATCAAGTCTGGCATCGTCTCTGGGGCCTGTGTCCTCCCTGGGCTGTGCCGGGCACTTCTGGCCCCCGCCCGCCCTTGTGAGCCGTCCTGGGCCCGTGTTCTGCTGCTGCTCGGGGGGCAGCACAGGAAGCTCCCCGCTGTGGTGCCGTGGGCCTGACAGCAGGCAGGGTGAGGGTTCTGTGACTCTGGGGTCTGCGGGGGGCAGCTGAGCGGCAGGTGGTTTACCCCCCGAAGTCTGTCTTCCTTGCTGTGCACCGACCACCCACCGGGGCATCCGGCCCTCGGGGAGCTGCTCGTGGCACACGGTGCCCACGGGGGATGGGCTGATGGTGGTTGGGGGCTCTCGTGCCACCTCTGCAGTAGGTTCTTTTTTTTTTTTTTAAGATTATTTATTTATTTGAGAAAGAGAGAGAGCACAAGCAAGGGAGCAGCAGAGGGAGAGGGAGAAGCAGGCCCTCCGCTGGGCAGGGAACCCAATGTGGGGCTCTATCCTAGGACCATGGGATCATGACCTGAGCACCCCAGGCGCTGCTCCGCAGTAGGTTCTGTTCTGTCTCCATCCCTGGTGAAGGCGCGGAGGCTCCTCCTGGGACCTGATCCTGTTCTGGGGCCCCTCTGCCCTCACCCCCTCTTGGGAGCTGTGCTTTGCCACCAGAAGCTCTCCCGAGGTGGGAGCCAGGAGCCCAGGGCTGGCTGGGAGGTTTGAACTTCCTTTGACAGCCAGACCTCCCGGCACAGGGACCCGCAGGAGCAGGTGATGGCGAGGGCCTGGGATGGAGAGTGAGGGGAGAGGTGTCCTTTGGGGCAGGGGAGAGGCCTCACCGAGAGGGCCCGGGGTCCCCAGGGAACTCTCAGACTCGGTGGCATGCTGCGTCTCATACCTGGGAAGACGAGTGGAGGGAGGCAGTTCTCGGGGTTAGACTTGCCTCGCAGTCAACCGTGTAAGATTGCATTTGCTCGGAGGACGTGCTTTTCCAGCCCTGAACGTCGAAACCTCAGTGCTGCAGGTTCACCCACGTGGCTTCTGGAAAGTGTCTGCCATTGGGCCCCGTAACCCCTTAGCGTCAGTCTCTGAGCCCACTTGTCAGAAAACCGGGCTGACTGCTGGGTAGGGGCGGTCATCTCGACCCTGATCCTCGTTCCCAGGGTGTGTGCTAGCC
The DNA here is from genome assembly GCF_011100685.1 of Canis lupus familiaris. Classification (NCBI taxonomy): domain Eukaryota; kingdom Metazoa; phylum Chordata; class Mammalia; order Carnivora; family Canidae; genus Canis; species Canis lupus. The sequence goes on along the minus strand of NC_049241.1, from coordinate 55,204,832 downwards.
CCGTCCTGGCTGTCACCTGGCTGTGGGAGACCCATCCCTCGGTGTTTCTCACCCACGCTCTGGGGCAGCCCTTGTGGCTCGGGCACCCCTACTTTCAGGATGGGGGGTGCTTCTGCCCAGGGTTGGAGTCTAGATGCAGGGAGAGCCTCTGCTGCTGGGGAGGTGGCAGCTGTGGGGGTGTAGTGCCCCCCAGTAGTTCAGAGGGTTCTGCGCTCCCCCCTACCCCCGCCCCATGCACAAGTCCCTGCCCCTCCTGGGTCAGGTGACAGTGCAGTGTAGCCGCTCAGGAGGGCTTCCCTGGGCCCAGGCGATCGTGACCCGGAGAGTGGCCCAGACCCAAGCAGGCAGCGCCGGTCGCCCGGCCCAGAGCCTCTGCTCTTGTGACACATCCCTGGGCCGACTTGTTCCTCTTCCAGATGTGGGAGGAGCTGCCTGCGACAGCCTGGGACAGCCGGGCTCCTAGATGGTGGATGGGCTGCAGGCGGCTGGGAGGGCATCAAGTCAGGAGACAAATGACCTTTAGAAAATCAATAACTGTATTGAGATGTAATTGCCATGCTTGCAGTTCAGCCCCTTGGAGTGGTAACGTCAGTGCCCGTTGGCACGTGCAGTTGCCTGCTCTTAGCCTCAGAATGAGGAGCAGAGAGAGGATGCTTTCTTCTGCTGTTGGGAGGTTTTGTGGGCTGGGTCGAGGTTGGTCATAGCCAGGGAACCCGCCAAGAGGCCGCCCTTCCTGTTAAAGACTAAACCCAGTGGACCCCCCCAGCTGGCTGGGGCTTCAGGGGCCGCCGGGTCTCTGCACAGGTGGTGGGGCCTGGCTCAGGCCTGGGGGAGCGGCCAGGATGGGAGACGGGGGCCCCCAGCCTGGCCCAGGCCTGCGCCTCCTGTGTGCTGAGCGCGTGGCAGCACGTCGAGCAGGCCGAGGAGAGGAGGGCTCCAGCGGGCCCACGTGTGAGGTGGCCATGGCTCCCACAGCCGAGGGGGTCTCACGGGGCCGGGGTGGGGGTCACATGCACGGAAATCCTGAAGAGCTTCTCAGAGACACGCTCGCCTGATCTCGTGTGAGCTTCTCTGGCCGCTGGAACCAATGGCGTGAACCTGGTGACTCTTTTCTCTCCCACTCCTGGGAGGCCACAGAGTCTGAGTGAGGCCTACCGGCTAAAATCAAGGCATTGATTGGCTCCTTCTGGAGATGTCTGGGCAGAACTGATTTTTGTGATTTTTTTTCCAGCTTCAGAGGACTGCCCGCTTTCCCTGGCTTGGGGTGGCTTCCTGGCATCCGTCCAGCCTCTGTCCCCACGTTGGGTCTCTCCTCTCTCCCTCTTGTGAGGATCCAGGATCATCCCCATCTCAGGGTCCTTAATTCATCTCCTGCAAAATCCCTTTTGCCGTGGAAGGGGGCACAGCCGTTGATTCCGGGCATTAGGACATGGATGTCTGGGGGGTGGGCATTCTACTGCTCACCACAATCTTGTCCAAACCAACCTCTCCCACCCACCTCGCCCTCGTCCCCCCATCTCCTCCGTCCCTGCACTCGGCTCCTCCTTCCTCACTCTTGGCAAGTTTTGTTGCCTCTGTCCTCAAAATGCATCCATTCTCCTTCTCATCGCTATTGTCCCTAGATCTGCCCTTGCCTGCCAGCTCCCACGCTGGCCCTCCGCAGCCAGGCCCGACTGCAGAGCCTGCAGGGCCCCAGAGAAAGTGAAACCCCAATGCCCCTCATTCTAAAATGGAAGAAATTGGGGCCCCTGGGGGGGGTGGGTGACTAAACGTCTCCCTTCGGGTCAGGTCATGATCCTGGGATCAAGTCCTGCATCGGGCTCCCCACATGGAGCCTGCTTCTCTCTCTGCCTGTGTCTCTGCCTCTCTCTCTGTCGCTTTCATGAATAAATAAATGAAATCTTTTTTTTTTTTTTTTAAATTGAGAAATTCAAGAGAGCCACAGCCAAGCGTTAAGCTAGGGGTGACTGGGTCGGGGCTGACTGCCGGGGTCTTGCTCCCATGAGGCCAGCCCTGCCTGTAGTCTGTTGCCCACAGCCAGCAGGGCCTTTTCAGGATGTACATGGGATCTGTGTCCTTGCCCTAAACTCCCGGTGGCTTCCTGGTCAACCCAGAGCAGCGCACGCCCCGCCCCGTGGCCCCTGCTGCGCCTGGCCGTCCACTCACCCCTTCCCTGCCGCTGCCAGGATCCTTCCCTCTGCCTAGAATTTTCTCTTGCCCCAGACCTCGGTGTGACTGGTGCCCCACTCGTGTTCAATATCAAATTTCTGTCTAAACAGACCCCTGCCACCTGGTGCTCTCGGTCACGTGACTACGCTGACCTTACCTGACTGAGATTCCTGCTTGCCATTCTGTGCTGGTGTCAGTCCCTGACGTGGCTCTTCCGGCTCCAGAGCTTACAGCCAACCTTGTGTTTCATGGCCAGCCCTGGTGTTTGCTCGGCCAAGGAGGAGCCCCAGCACCTGTGCCCCAGGGCAGGCGGGTAGAGGAGGAGCCCCAGCACCCATACCCCAGGGCAGGCAGGTAAAGGATTCCCAGCACCCGTACCCCAGGGCGGGCAGGTGGAGGAGGATTCCCAGCACCTGTACCCCAGGTCAGGCAGGTAAAGGAGGATCCCCAACACCCGTGCCCCAGGGCGGGCAGGTAGAGGAGGATCCCCAGCACCCGTACCCCAGGGCAGGCGGGTGGAGGAGGATCCCCAACCCCCGTGCCCCAGGGCGGGCAGGTAGAGGAGGATCCCCAGCACCCGTACCCCAGGGCAGGCGGGTGGAGGAGGATCCCCAACCCCCGTGCCCCAGGGCGGGCAGGTGGAGGAGGATCCCCAGCACCCGTGTCCCAGGGCGGGCAGGTAGAGGAGGATCCCCAGCACCCATACCCCAGGGCAGGCGGGTGGAGGAGGATCCCCAGGACCCGTAACCCAGGGCAGGCGGGTGGAGGAGGATCCCCAGCACCCGTACCCTAGGGCAGGCAGGTAGAGGAGGATCCCCAACCCCCGTGCCCCAGGGCAGGTGGGTGGGCTGCTCGAGGCCCTGTGCCGGGTCTGCAAGGGCTGTGCAGGGAGTGACGCCTGCCAGCTTTGTGCCTTCGAGGCTGATGAGCGTGGGGAATTTTGTGTTGTTTTGTGGAATGGAAACAAATCCAGCTGGTTGAAGGTGAAATCCCGTCCTTGCTCCCCCAGCAGCGCACCTTTCTCACCAGAGGGATGGTCCTCCCCTTCCCGGCACAGGAGACGGAGAGAATGGGGTCTCCAGGAGAGGGTGTGTATGGCCGCAGTTCAGGGGGCCAGTGGGGTGGGGTGCAAGCCCCAGTGGGAGCCCACATGGGAGGGGCCCGGTGCGCAGCGAGCCCTCACGTCTGCCGCACTCACTTTTGCCATATTCACACACATGCACGTGTTCCAACAAAGCATCACAAAGTGCATCACAGGCCTCTCGGCCGCGCCCCTAAGGGACACAGCGGCATCCTAAACATGCACCACCGTTTCCTGGTGTCACCTGACATCCGCCCTGTTCAGATCTCCCCACTTGTCCCCACATGTCTCCACGAAGCCTGTGCTGCTTCCGCGCATAGGGCGCTGATGTCTCTGGGCGTGTTGTACTGGAGCAGAGCCTGCTCTCGTGTCTCCGGGGGCAGAACTTTCTTCCCCTTTCCTTCTTGCCGCCCTCCACCCACCTCTCTCTCTCTCTGCAGGGGGTGGTGATGGTAGCAGCCTCACTGAGCTAGATTCACACCTATGCTTTGCCCACCTAGCACCTCCGGTTCCATGGTCTCTAGTGCATTCCCAGAGTCATGTGGCTCTCACCACAGTCAGGTTCAGAACATTTCCATCGCCCCATAAGGAAACCCCAGTCCTCGGCCTGGGCTACACTGCTCTGAGGCCTTCTGTGTCTGGTTCCCTCCCCAAGTGTCGTGGGCTCCTCAGGGTCCATCCCCAGGGCAGCGCGTGTGGCCACCTCGCTCCTGTTGGAGGCCGAGGGACGCTCCTGTGTGTGGATGGACACACTGTGTGCATCTGATCATCTATGGACACTTGGGTTGTTTCCACCTTTTTGGCCACGTGGGTAATGCTGCTGTGAACACAGATACGTGTTTTCATTCCTCTCGGGGATATTTCTGCGAGTGGAAGTGCTGGGTCATCTGGTAATTTTATGTGTAACTTTTTTTTTTTTTTTAAGATTTCATTTATTTATTCATGAGACAGAGAGAGAGGGAGGCAGAGACACAGGCAGAGGGAGAAGCAGCCTCCCTGCAGGGAGCCCAACGCGGGACTCGATCCTGGGTCTCCAGGATCACGCCCTGGGCTGAAAGGCAGGCGCCAAACCGCTGAGCCACCCGGGCTGCCCACTATGTGTAACTTTTTAAGGAACCCCCAGACCCTTTCCCTCAGCAGCCGCCTCACTTTCCATCCCCCCGTCTCCCCCCGGGGTGTCAGGGTTCTAATTTCTCCACATCCTCACCAACACTGGTTGCTGTCTTTGATTACGGCCGTCCTGGTGGGTGAAGCGTCTCTCATCATGGCTCTGGTTTGCGTGTCCCTGATGGCTCATTGTTCCATGTGCTTATTGGCCGTCTGTGTATTTTCTTTGGAGAAATGTCTGTTTAGTCCTTTGCCCACTTTTTAACTGGGATGTTTATCTTTGTATTATTACATTGTGAGTGTGCCCGCTTTTTGGCACAGCACAGACCTGTGAAGAGCACCCTGGTCTTTCTGGGCTGGCCTGCACATTCCCTTGGCGGGGGAGGGGGGTCTTGCTTGGTCCTCTGCCCCCACCGTGTTGCCAGTAAACTGGGAGGTTGGCCCAGAGCTGCTGTTCGGTGAGATTCCTTTTTCATTTCTTAAGTATGTACACATATGATTTTTATTTGCCTTCCTTCAAAAGACGTGTCAAGGGTATGGAGTGTTGGGATTATAAACCATTTTAATTTTCTTCTTTATATTTACCTACTCAAAACCTTCATTTCAAAGGCACAAATAAGACAGGAAAAATCATACATAATCCACTGCCGAGCTGAATCTAGATGATGCTGGTGGTTGGAGTAGAAAAAGCGTGTCTGGCCGGCCGCGCGTGTGCAAAAAACCCACCTGCTGTCTTATCATCTGCTTTTCCCACCTCCTAGATGAAAGCTCATCTCTGCATCGTGAGTTTTGATGTGTGAGGGAGCTCGTGTGGGCAGGACCCTGGGCTGTCCCGGCTCTGCCTGGGACAAGCTGGTCCTGGGGAGCTGGCGGGCGTACCACATAATGCGACCTCTCACCATTGTTCCTGGGCGGCGGACAGGCCAGAGGCGGCCCCCCCTCGGAGCAACGCAGCCTGTCTTGAGGCGCTCCGAGGAGCCCGTGCGCCCTCCCCCATAGGCTACCGCGAGCTAGCCTGGGAGGAGAAGCAGCCAGCCGGCCAGGACCAGCCAAGTCAAGGATGGGAGCTGCTGGGCGGGGGACCAGGCTCTGCCACCTACCTGTGTGTGGCCTGGGCACACGATTTCCCCCGTAGCCTGAGCGAGCTACGCACAACGAGCTTATTACCACATGGAATGGACAAGTCACCGCATCAGTCACATCCAACAGGGCTGGGGACTGTTGAGTGCTGATGTGCCCGTGGCCACCCAGCCTGGGCACTGTCCACGGCAGGCTGAGGGCTTAGGACCAGGGGCAGCCCGTCCCTGCTTGGGGTGGGCCACCCACTGCCTCACCAGGTCCCCTTATTAACTCCCAGTCTTAGGACCAGAGGCCACCCCCAGGGTGATCATGTCCAGCCACAGACGGGGTTGCTCATCCACAAAGGATCGGTGGTCAGTGGGATCCATCCCCCCAGGGCTCACTACACTGTGCGGTGGGTATGGAAAATTCTGGGCGGGGGGTGGGAGCAGGGCGGTGGGAGGCTGGTGGGGGTGGCGGGGTGTGGGGGGCTAGCAGGAGTGTAGGCTGGCCTGTAGGCTGAGGGCGGAGGAAGGCCGATGAACCCCAACTGCGGCTTGTCCTCCCCAAGTTGGAGCTGGTATCTCATGTCTCATCTGAGGTCCCTGCCTGGGGAAGTCACCCTGCCCTTTGACGGCTCCCTCCACAACTGACAGCCCAGCTCAGTCTGCGCTAAAGCTAACATTGCAGGAGAGTGAGAGTCAAGGCCATCCCCCCGCCCTGGCCATGAGCTCCCCAGGACAGACCCCCAGTGTCCTGTTGCCAGCCACAGAGCCAATAAGTGAGTCCCATGTGGTGGCATCTGGGCTGGAGGGGAGAGGGCAGGTGGGTTGGGGGCTTGGGTGGGGATGCGGGTCCTGGGGCCTGGCTGCAAGGGGCTGGGTTGGGATGGCGTGGTGATCACTCCCAGGGGCTGGTCTGGCCTCCGCTGGGGCAGCCTCCGGGTGGGCAGCCTGGCTGTGGCCCGGCTCCTGTGGTGCCTGCTGCTTTGGAGGGAGGTTCGTGACAACCCCCTTCCCTTTATGAAGCTGTGTTTTCCTTCGGGTTCCCTGTGATCCACCCGGAGCTGCTGTCACACACTGTCACGGGCCTTTGTGTCCTGCCATGCACACTCCGGCTTTGTGGCTACCCTTCAAGGAGAAGCCTTGGGACTGCTGTGCACACGGGGCAGAGGGCCACGGTGGGGTCCCAGCCCAGGACAGTGAGGACTCCCCGTGTCAGGACCCACAGGGGCCCTTGCCGGCGGGCAGTCTGCCATCAGCGCATGGCCTTGGCGCTGTCCCCCTGGTTCCTGCTCCGCCACCCCAGGTGGGGATGGGGTGCTGAGGGCAGGGCCTGGCAGGGGTACCTGGAGCTCCCAGAACCTGCCCGGCAGACAGTGCCGGCCTTAGCGCGATTCCTGGGCTCCTGCTGCCCTCTAGCGCCCGCCCGGGGGAGTGCCTCCGGGGAGGCTGCGGCGTGTGGGGGACCCGAAGCCCCCGTCCAGGACGGTGGACTGCCTGCCCCCCTTTGCCCAGCTTTCTTGACGGCTGCTTGTCTTCCAGGTTGTCAGGTCTGTATGCACTTGGGTTCTGACCTTTTCCAAATTGTGGAGGAGTCTGGCCATCTTCAGTTTTGGAGAATTTAGTCTGACCATAGGGACACTGCCCCGGAGTCGGTCCCCAAGTCCCTCCTTGCTTGGGGTGGGCCACCGACTGCCTCACCGGGTCCCCTTATTAACTCCCGGAACAGGAGGGGGCCGCTCCAGCGTTCAGCTGTGTCTGGGCTCCGCCGGCAGCTGCCAGGCCAGGGCCCGGGGCAGGGTTCCCCTGCTGCTGGGGGGACCGCACCGCGCAAGACGCCCTCACACGCAGCCTCACTCACCTTCGGAAGGCGGCCACGGGCTGCTGTCGGTGTGGGTATCCGGCTCCGAAGTAGACGCGTCGGGTAGAAGCTGATGCCGGCGAACCTAGATAAAAAGGCCCCGATAAGGAAAGCTTTTATTTCTCAGGGCCCCTGGTTTGAAATTAGTGCTCCGGCTTCCAGTATTGCGTTGGCTCGGAGAACTAGGGCGCCTCTGTTTTTAATTAGTTGCAGTCATTTCGGTTTTTTGTGCCAGTGGGGAGAGATGGAGTCTGCTCCCAGGCTCCTCTCCGGCCCCAGCTTCACTGCGCGGCCCCCTGCCTTTGTCTTGCCGAGGCCCGGGTATTTTTAGCGTGTCCGGGACGGTGGCGACACTGACGCGCTCACGCTCTCTTGTCCTCCCCTCGCAGGTGTGACAGCCTCTCCGCGGCAGCCATGGGGTCTGAGGATCATGGGGCTCAGAACCCGAGCTGTAAAATCATGACGTTTCGCCCAACCATGGAGGAATTTAAGGACTTCAACAAATACGTGGCCTACATCGAGTCCCAGGGAGCCCACCGGGCGGGCCTGGCCAAGGTGGGTGATGCCCTGGGCCCAGCGCCGCTTTCCACCGGCTCGGCCCCCTTGGGCCCCGGGACCCCCGGCCTGGCGTGACAGTGTCTGAAGGGGGGCCCACGACTGTGTCCATGGAGCTGCTCTGATGTCATTGACATCACATGTTACGGAGTTCTTCCCGTGTGCCGCGCTCTGTCGTAGGCCTGGTGTGCAGGAATGAGCCGATGGCTGGGGCCAGGCCCTGGGGGCACAGGTGCCTAGGGCATCGTGGCAGCGGGAGGGTGTTGGGAGTGGGGGGGAAGGCTTCCGGGGAAACGGGTCACTGTGAACTGGGTCTCCTTCTGTGGCATGTCACTTCTGTGCACGGACGTGTGTGCGCGTGGTGACAGCAAACAGACAAGCACAGCCTGTGTTGCTTTTACTATAAACGGGAAGCTGCGCGAGGGCCCTGGTCGCCCGATTGTTTGGAAGGCTGGTTACCTGCTTGTCCTGAGTTCTCGTGGCTGCCTGTGTGCCCGTCTTGTTACCTAAGGTGCCTGGTTCTCTGTTCTTTCTTTTTTTTTTTAAAGATTTTATTTATTTATTCACTAGAGACACTCAGAGAGAGGCAGAGACACAGGTAGAGGGAGAAGGAGGCTCCCCGTGGGGAACCCGACGTGGGACTCCATCCTGGGTCTCTAGGATCGCGCCCTGGGCTGAAGGCGGCGCTAAACCGCTGGGCCACTGGGGCTGCCCAGTTCTCTGTTCTTTAAACTGAGGGGTCGCTGAACTTTTTCCACCAAGAGCTGGATAGTAAGGGTTTTTGGCTCTGCGGACAGGGTGGTCTCTGTCCCACCACTCAGCTCTGTCACCCGCGACACCCTTGAGCCAGTCAGTGGGCATGGCCGCGTGCCAGTACACACGCTGAACTGTGCGTTTCCTGGGACTCTCACTGGTCCCAAAACATTCTTCTTTTGTTATTTTTTCCCTAACCATATTTGAAAATGAAAAAAAAAAAAAAAACACAACACCCCACATTCTTGGCTCGAGGGCTGCACAAAAGCAGGCTGCGGGCGGGACTTGGCCCCGGGCTGAGTTTGCTGCCACCTGGTGGTGGTGGGGAGGGGCATGGCCTGCCTTCCTGCCCCTACCTGGTGTGGGGGGTTTTGTTAGGAGCATCAGAGGCCCTGGCTGTCCCTGCACGGGCTGTGGTCATGCCTGTGAACTCACCCTAAGGACACTTGGCGGGCAGGCCGCTTGCTGCCTCTGTTTCCCGCCGCTCCCTCCTGGTTTTGTTCACGCACACGCGCTGGCACGGACACAGCGTCCTGCTCTGCGGACAGTCGGGAACCAGAGCCCCCATCGTCCTGTTAGCTTTGCTGCTTCCTTTATTTATTTTTAAAGATTTTATTTATTTATTTCAGGGAGAGTGTGCGCGTGTGTGCGCTTGCATGAGTGGCAGGAGATCCAGAGGGAGAGGCACAGGGAGAAGCAGACTTTCCACTGAGCAGAGGGCCTGATGTGAGGCTCAATCCCAGGACCCCGGGGTCACGCCCTAAGCTCAACCTCTGAGCCCCCAGGCGTCCCTGCTTCTCCCTTTAAACTCCTTCAGCTGGGGGATGCCCGGGTGGCTCAGCAGTTGGGCATCTGCCTTTGGTCCAGGGTCTGATCCTGGAGACCTGGGATTGAGTCCCACGTCGGGCTCCCTGCATGGAGCCTGCTGTCCCTCTGCCTGTGTCTCTGCCTCTCTCATGAGTAAATAAATATAATCTTTAAACAAACAACAAAAAAAAACCCTCTGAGTTTTCTGTCCGGCTGGCTGACGAGCCTGCGTCCATTGTTGGGGGACAGTTTCCTGCCTGTTCCGACCCATCAAGGGTCCCTGCTGTGGGGGGTCCCCGGTGCTCTGAGGGGTGGAGGGGGGGGCCTCCTCTGCCGTGTCTCATGTCGTTGGCCTGCTTCTGCTTTGCCTGGGACGCAGCCGCCCTTCTGTTTCTGGTTCGGGTTGTCCCTGGTGCTGGGAGGTGTCGCGAGGTGCTGTCCTGCTCGGCTCTGACTGGGGTGGCCTGAGGCCTCGTGGCTCTCATCCCCCTTCGGCCCTTCTTTATCACTGTCTGAGGCTCCACTCTCCTGGCTGGCCCCCGGCCCTGGCTGGTTCTGGAGCTTTCTGTTTGCGGTGCTGTGGTGGCCGCGGGCTCCGTGTCCACGCGAGCCGGTCCCCCAGGCCTCTGCCTGCCTCTGCTCCTCCCGGCTCGTCTCCTCCTCGGCCTCTGTGCTTCTCCATTGAGCCCCAGCGTTCCTGCTCGGAGCTCTCACACCAGTGGAGTCATTTTTTGCTGATTTATTTGGATCGAAGGAAACTGGGCTGGACGTTTCCTGAGGCAGGAGTTTCCTGGGTCTGTTTTTCCTCTGCCTTTTGTTCTATGTGCTCCTTTTCAGCTTTTTTTTTTTTTCTAAAGATTTTGTTTTATTTTTATATTTTGTTTATTTATTTGAGATACAGAGTGAGCGAGAGAGAGCATGAGCACGGTGGGGCAGGGAGAGGGAGAGGGAGATGGAGACTCCCCCTGAGCAGGGAGCCCGATGTGGGGCTCCATCCCAGGCCCCCGGGATCATGACCTGGGCCAAAGACAGATGCTTCACTGGCTGAGCCACCCACACGCCCTCCTTTTCAGCTTCTTAAGTGGGATTTTGTTTGCTGCTTTCTGTGACTGGTGGTCTCCTGTGTGTGCGGGGAGGGAGGGGCAGCATGGGGCGGGCACGGGTTCAGTCGCACCTGCACCTCCGCACAGGCTCATAGATGTTGGCGATTGCAGAGTCCCAGCGACCACGCGTGCACACTCGTCCCTTCTCACACCTGGCAGGGCCCGCGTGCTGGGACCTCAGGTCCCTGGGCAGCCTCCCTGCTGCTCCGAGGGGACAGGCGGGGCTTGGGAAGCACCGAATGGGGCCTTGGCCACCCCTGCTCCTCTCAGGGCTGCCGGCCTGTTTGGAGAAGGGATACGGTGTCCTGCTGGCTTGAGCCAGCTCTGCAGAGCCAGCCCCTCACCCTGGTCTCACCGGTCTTGACCGCCCTTCTTTGTGTGTCGAGTGCGAGGTGGTAGGGCTAGTTTCATCAGAGCTGTATTCCTCACCCCCCACCAAAGCTCTGTAGGGCCCAGTGGAATTGGGTGCGGATGGCTATTCAGGTCCAGCACGCTGATTTTCCCAAGTGTTTGGGGTCCTAGACCTGCTGGAAGTGGCTCTCCATCCCGTGCCTTTTTCAGAACCTGCTTAGGGCATGCCGGAAGCTTCCTTCCTTGGTTGTCAGAGGTCTTTGTGCAGTGGGGCCCGCGAGGGATGGGATAGGTGAGCAGAGGAGCCGAAGGCTCTCAGGAGGGAGCCGAAAATTTGGGAGTGATGTGTTTGGTTCATTTCACAGCCGTGGTTTCTGGACGGGCTTCCTCTGATGGGACTGGCTGGGTGAGCTCCCCTGCCCCCCTGGCGAACACAGATGGGGGCAGATCCAGAGTCCTTTTCCCGCAGGAGGAAGGGTGGGCTTCTCTGTAAAGAGGAGGTGCCGCCCACGTGGTGAGAGAGCCCTTCGGCCCACAACCCTCTCCCCTGTGAGAGCGGCTCCCAAGCTGGAGCCACAGGCCCTTTGCCTTTATATTTTTTTGCATTTTGGGTTTCGAGTGTGTTAGTCACCGGACTCTTCACATTTCTCACTTGAAATCTAAGAAAACCGCCAACTGACAGGGTGGCCCCAGCACCCCGTTGTCAGGAGGCCTCGTAGCACCCGTGGGGACCCCAAGTTGCTTATTGCAGCTGTGGCCGCAGCGTAGGGAGAGGGGATGGCCCCGGAAAGAGCGTTGACTGAGCAGCCGTGTCCCCATTTAACTAAAATCAGGGTTCCCAGCCTGGGCACTGCTGACAGTGAGGCGGCTGTTCCCATCGGGCATCCTGGGCACCGGGGGGCCCGCGCAGCGTCCCTGGCCCCACCCACTCGGTGCCAGGAGCCCCCATTCGTGACAGCCACAGCTGTCTCCAGACATCGCCCAGTGTCCTCTGGGGGCAGGATCACCCCGGGTGGGAGCCCTGACTTCCTCCTGTTGCCGTTGCTATCTGGTTATCTCTGTCAGTAAATCCAGGAGTGCTGCTGGTGGAGGCAGCACCTTTCTGTTTGGTAACTGACAACCAGAGACTGTTTTCGTTGCCAAGCAAAACACATTCTTGCCCCGATGGGTAGAGGGGAATCCTGGGGATGGTAAATGAATTTTAGCCATTCTGGAAGCCGCCCACAAACTCGGGCATCGGGGTGGTGTCTTCCCTCGTTGACCCTGAGCTGGGTGAGGTCTCGGCCTCCCCTGTCTTGGATGACATGTTGAAGACAGGCTGGTTCAGTGCCCCTTTCCAAAGCTGTGGAGTGGCCTCCGGGCGCCCTGGCGGGAGATCTGGTGTTTGCAGACACCTGCTGGGGACTGGTAGAGCTCAGCCCGTGGGGGTCCCCAGGGCTGTCACAGAAGCCAGCCTGGCACCTGGGAGGCCCCGGCCATGCCCAGCAGAGGAGGGGAAGCAGGAGGGCCAGAGGCCAGTTGGTAAGCTGGGCACAGACCCAGTCCCCCCCCCCCCACCCCCCGCCTCGCCGCCTGCAGGCCCTCCAGGTGCTCTCCTGGTGAGGGGCGGGGGGGGGGGGGTGGTCGCCAGAGGTGGCCTTCTCAGGTCTTGTCCCCTCGGCTTTGTGGCATCCTTACTCTCCTGCCTCTGGTGCTGCACCAGCCCTTCTCTGTCTTTGCACCTAGGACTTGTGCCCTGCCTGCTGTTTCCTTGCCCCTTACGGAGTCTTGGCATCTGCTCACTCCCACGGCGGCAGCTCCTCACGGGTCTCTGTTTTCTGGTGCTCCCCACCCTGCCCCCAGCACCCAGGGCTGTGCTTGGCCCTGGTGGGTGTCTCGGCCCCCAGCCTGGCCCGGGTGGTCTCGAACCAGGCTCATAGCACTGTCTTCTGTGGTGGGGGGTGCAGCAGCAGAGTACCTGCCCAAGCAAGAGAGTGGGAGCCCCGTGCAGCCCACCTGTTTACTCACCTCGTGATCACGCACGTGTGCATGGGGGCTGGCCCCTGGGTTCCGGGGGGGACCGCTCCCAGCTTTCTGAGCCCACGCTGAGCTCAGAGGGCCCGACGGGGGGCAGTGCCTGTGGCCCCGCATGGGTCACCTGGGAGTTTGAGAAAGTGTGCCCTGGTGGCTCCTGGTGTTCTGCGGTGTGGGGCCCGGACACAGTCCTAGGAAGCTACTGCCCGTCTCCTGGGGGAGGACGGCGTGTCCCGTATGGGGGCGCCGCTGACTCCCCTCTCATCTCGCAGATCATCCCCCCAAAGGAGTGGAAGCCCAGGCAGACGTACGATGACATCGACGACGTGGTCATCCCGGCCCCCATCCAGCAGGTGGTGACGGGCCAGTCAGGCCTCTTCACACAGTACAACATCCAGAAGAAGGCCATGACGGTCGGGGAGTACCGCCGCCTGGCCAACAGTGAGAAGTATGTGGCTGGGAGTGAGGCGGGGGGTGGGGGGCCCCCGAAGCCCGTCTCTGGGGTGGAAGCACACCTTGAGGGCCTCCCTGCCCCCGAAGCGGCGCCCTCGGCCGCGGCTCCTGGCCCTGGGACGCAGTGGGCACTTACCCTTGTCTCCTGTCCCTGGAGTACTTCCTGGCAGCCTCCTGTGACATCTCAGGCCCCATGGCACCTCCTTGGGGAAGGGCTCCCTGACACGTGTCCTCAGGTGACGTCCCTCGGTTCAGTGCCCCGTACACATGGGCACACTCACGCACATTCCCTTGCACGCCAGTGCATTTGTGAGCATGCATGGCACACGCACTCGGGCTCACTTGGGCACACACCTCTGCCGTTCATTCCTTGTTCCGTGTTACCCCACGCGTCCCTCACTTGCCGAAATTTGTGCCTTTCCGGCCGTCCCTTCACACTCAAGCATAAGCATCCCACCAGGCCGGGGTGTCTGCCTTCTGCCACCCCGGCCCCTGACACCTGCCCGGCCTCTGGTGAGTGCTGTAGAGCAGAGGGACGTCCTGCTGAGAACCCTCGGAACCTGCGTCCCTCCCCTGCTCCTGCTGTCCCTGGGGTGTGTTCTGACTTGGGTGCCCCAGGCCCTGGTGGCCGGCAAGATGGGATGAGTGGGTGTGCTTCCAGGGGGCCTCCTGCCCATCCTGCACCTCCTCAGTCCCAAGTAAACGCTCTCCCAGTGTTCCTCTGTTCTCTGGGCTGTGCCCCAAGGTGGGGACAGAGCGGCCACGTTCACTGTGCTGTTCGTTCGCCAGGTACTGTACCCCACGGCACCAGGACTTCGATGACCTGGAACGCAAGTATTGGAAGAACCTCACCTTCGTGTCTCCCATCTATGGGGCTGACATCAGCGGCTCTCTGTACGATGATGTGAGTACCTGGGGCCCCGAGAGGTTCTGTGGGGAGTGAAGGATGCCGTTGCCTGGGAAACGGTGGAGGGAAAGGTTTGCGAAGGGGACTTGATCTTGAACAGGGATGGTGCAGTGCCGTGGGCTCTGGTACAACCACGTGCCGAGTCCCAGGGTAAAGAAAGGAGGACTCTGCGTGTGTTTTTGATTTGCAGAATCCTATTTTATTTTGTTTTGTTTTGTTTTATTTTATTATTTTATTATTATTTTATTTTATTATTTTATTTTTATTTGAGAGACTGAGATAGCTACAGCAAGCATGAGTGGGGAGGAGAGGGAGAAGCAGGCTCCTCGCTGAGCAGAGCTTCCCCACACAGACTCGATCTTATGACCTGAGCCAAAGGCAGACACTTAATCGACTGAGCCACCCAGGCACCCCAATTCACAGAATCTTTCCTACGAAACTGTCCACCCCTCCCACCCTGATCTGAGCTCAGGTAGCCTGCAGGTGACCTAAGCCCCATCACAGAGCGGTCTTCGAATATGACGCTGACATCGAGCATTTCCTCCCTTCTCCCAGGGGCCTCCTCATCCACAATCTAGTGCTTTTCCTCTCCAATTCCTATCACTCTGTCTTTAGGGAACCCCGATGCCCTGAGCTCTAGCCCCTTTGCTGGGCTGGGAGGGTCCTGGGGGTACTGGGGGCAACGGAGGGGGCCCCTGCTCGCTCCTCAGCCCTGAGGCCTCATGCTGGCCTTGGCTGGTCCAGGGGTGTAGACCAGACACTGGTGGAGACGTAGCGTGGAGGCCCCACAGACATGCTGCTGTTCAGCGGATGGAGGTTTGAGTGGGATCCATGCTTTTTAGGGAATGGTTAATTACTATATGGGGCCCCCGGTAACCCTGGGATGGATCTGTGAAGATGGGTTGATTTCTGAGCTCTTCAGCCTGACTCTCTCCTGTGCGTGTTGTGCTCTGGGCTCTCTCTGGGCAGCACCTCAGCTGCTATCTCTGCTCCCTGCCCTGAACCGTCACCCTGCAGGTCATCTCTTGCTGGAATACTCTATGCACTCAGCCCTGCTCCTTGTGAGAGCAGCTGGGGGTGCCTCCTGAGTGCTGGGCTTGGGTGGGTGGTAAACCCCCGCCCCCAGAAGGGTCAGGAGCCTCCTGCACCCATTAGGACAGGCAGTGACTTGTGTTTCCTGAAAGGTGTTGGAAAGGTATGACTATTGCATGGGTCTCAGCAGTTCGCCCAGCTGGGGGAGCCCGTCTGCTCTGCAGCCCGCTGGCCTTGCAGCTAGAGGGTCCTGGCTCCTGCTGTGGGCAGGTTTGTTCCGCTGAGGGGGGTGCATCAGGCTCAGAGGGAGCTCGCCCCCAAGAACCCAGCAGGTCAGAGATGAAGCTTACTCCTGGCCCTGCCTCCTTCCTGGACCTCAGTTTCTCCATCCATGCGAAGGGGTACAGCAGGTGTGTGGCTGTCCTCCAGGAAGGGCGTCCTGGACGAGGAAGGTTCGGCTTCTCCCTGAGCTCATCCACGTGGCCTTGATCCCAGAGCAGTGGCTAGGCCTCCTCCTCCTGAGAGCAGAGCTGCATGCACCCCCTGCATGTGGCAAGGGCAGGAGGACGGGGTCCCAGAGGCCCTGTGGGCACACACACACATTTAACAGGAGGGGGAGCCCCATCTCCCAGGCTGCCCCTGACACGCCTCAGCTGGGGTGCAGCTCACCCATCACTGGGCCTCAGACTTTCCAGGACTGTGAGTAGTTACCCCATTTATGGTTATAGGAGCGTTTGGCAGCACGAGGTGCTTGCCCTTGTGCCAGACTCAAGGCGCAGACTGCATGGGGGATCGGGGGGCTGTGTCCTTGGGCTTTGTGGGGTCCGTCTGGGTCCATCCACGTGGGGGGAGGCTGCTGGTCCTATGTGCAGCCTCCAGACGCCAGCGCTGCCTCTGCTCCCCATTTCTTTGCTAGCTTCGAGGCCTCCTGGCCCCACAAGAGGGACCTGGCTTCCCAAGCCCCCTTTGAGCCCCCTCCCCATGCAGGCCGCCGTGTGTACTCCCCCTCCTGCTCTCTGAGAGCACTGTGGGAGTGTTACTCTTGATGTTTGTGACATTCTGTCCTCCTCCTGTCTTCAGGTGGGGACCGTGGAGCTCAGTGGCTGGGAGCCTTGTCCCCGTCCCCATCCCACTCTCCGTGTCCAGTCCGGGCCCTCTGTGCTCCTGACCACAGTTGGGACGAAGCTTGGTGCTCGTGGGCCAGTGCTGGCCAGCCCGTGCCAGCCCACGGCCCGTCTGCTTCCTGGACTCTGAATCATGACTTCTAGGAAGCGAATCCAACCTGACAGCTGACGGGTTGGAAGAGCTAAAGTTCTTGTGTTGTGTTTGAGATGAGTGTGAAGTCACGTGCCTGTTTGTCAAATGAGCTGTTCTTTTCCATGGAGTTCTACAGAGTTAGCACTAGTGGGGCTTGTTGGCTCGTTTGTCCATTGTCTGACTTACTGTGCCTTTTTGAAAGAAAGCATTATTGGGACCACACATTTCCCCCACGTAAAGCATACAATTCAGTGGTTTCTACTGAATTTCACTGAGCTGTGCAGCCATCACCACAACCAATTCCAGAACATTCCATGAGCCCCAAAAGGAGTCCCATCCCCATCAGCAGTCATTCCCTGTCCCCTTGGCGGCCCCCGCAAGCCCCCTTCCCATCTGTGGAGAAGCCCGTCCTGGACGTGTCACACGTGTGGAATCACACACCATGGGGCCTCCTGTGTCTGGTTCCCTCCTTGAGCATCGTGGGCTCAAGATCTGTCCTGGTGCAGTGCATGTTGGCCCCTTGCTCCTATTCACGCCCAGTGACGTGCCCACGCATGGGGGGCACATTGCATTATCCGTTCACTTGGATTGTTTCCACTTTTTGGCCATGAACGTTTACCTTGAGGACCTGCCTGTGCTTTCCCACGGAGGTCGCCCTGTTTCCCGTCCCCAGCAGAGAGTGTCCCAGGGCCCGGTTTCCTCCCCGTCCTCATGGATACCTGTGGCCTTTTAGCCCCTGCCTGTTGTCATAGCAGGTGTGAAGTGATGTGGCACTGGGGTTTTGATAGGTTTCCTGCTGGTTAATGATGTTGAGCATCTTTTCACGTGCTTGTGATCCGGGTACATCTTGTTGTGGAGAAACATCCATTTAGACTCTTTCCCAATTTTTTAATTGGGTTGTTTTCTTGTTGTGTGTGTGTGTGTGTGTGTGTGTGTGTTTTAAGATTTTATTTATTCATGAGAGGCAGAGAGAGACAGAGAAAGAAAGAGGCAGAGACACAGCAGAGGGAGAAGCAGGCTCTATGCAGTCCCCGACGTGGGACTCGATCCCAGGTCTCCAGGATCAGGCCCTGGGCTGAAGGCGGCGCTAAACCGCTGAGCCACCCGGGCTGCCCTCCTGTTGTGGTTACAAGAGATCTTCAGAGAGGAGACAAGTCTCTTACTTGGTAGGTGACCGTGTGTATTTTCTCCGGTGCCATGAATTCTCTCCTTCGCTTTCTTGATGCTGTTTTTTTTAAAGCACAGGAGTTTTGACTTAGATGAAATCCAATTTATCTGTTTTTGTGTTCCTTGATTGATTGTGACTTGTGCTTGTGTCCGGGCTTCTGCTAGGGCTTGCCTTGCCAGGACCAACCGCTGGTTCAGGGACCTGTGACATGGAGGGTACAAGTGGGAGGTGGGGCTGCGTGGGCTTGGGACGGAGAGACTGCTGATGCTCACTAAGCATCTCGGCAGGCTGGGAGGGTTCTCCAGGGGCCAGAAAGTGATTGGTGTGTATTTTATGAGCTCTCATGACAAGATGGGACCTGTTTGTGGCATTAGGAATAGGTGAGTCGAGCGGGGGCAGGCGTTCTGGCCTCATTTGCCTGGTTCCGAAAGCTGTCCCTGTCTCCTCTGGCAGAAGGTGCCAGAAGGGCTGTTTGGCACCTTTGCTGAGCTAGCTCCACTCCACGATTGTCTTCCTCCTTCCGTGTCATTGACTTTGAGGCACGTTAATTATTCATGACCAAACCTCAGCCTTCACAGCATGGCCTTCACTGCCTGTGATTAATGCACAGCTCAGTGTGGAATCCGGAGAAAGTCCTGCCCGACTGCCTGGCCCAGGGCGAGGAGCCGGTGTCTCAGGGTGGGTTTCAGAGGCTGGGGCCAGCAGGTTTGGGACTGACCACTAGCCCTCGGCCCTCTGTGGGGCTGCCCCCTGGCCTTCCTGTGCTCCTGCCCCTGGGGTTGGCCAGGGCCCTGGGGTGGCCGGCCGCCAACCGTGTGCTTGCGCCGCCCTGCAGGATGTGGCCCAGTGGAACATCGGGAGCCTGCGGACCATCCTGGACATGGTGGAGCGTGAGTGTGGCACCATCATTGAGGGCGTCAACACCCCCTATCTGTACTTCGGCATGTGGAAGACCACCTTCGCCTGGCACACGGAGGACATGGACCTGTACAGCATCAACTACCTGCACTTCGGGGAGCCCAAGTCCTGGTGAGCATTCGGCCTGTGGCCAGGCCATGGGGAGGGGCTGCGGACGGGCTCATGGGGGCCAGGCAGGCCTGGGGGTGCCTTTGGGTGGCCCCTTGGGGATATGGTGGGGCCTATGGCCAAGCAGGCAATAGCTGAGGGGTGCTGGCTGCTTGAGATCTGTTGGCCTCGCCCCTGTTGGCCTCAGGGGCAGCCTCGGTTGCTGATGGAAGGATGTGCATCTCCAGAAATGAGCTTCCTGCTCTCACCTGTGGGGGTGGCACCCTCAGAGTGTCGTTGTGTGGGGTCTGTCCCTGGGGCCATGGGCCCTGAACGTCCCTCGAACCTCCCCTGTTAGCAGCCTGCCCCCTGCTGGTTTGCAGGGCTGGAGTGGGCAAGTGCCTGGAAGGCCCCTCTGAGAGCAATGGATGGGCCCTGCAGGCGGGGTTGAACGTTCCATGTGTTCCGCGTTCTGGAATCTCTGAGCTGACCACCCGCTACACACCAGCTTCTGCTGCTGGGACAGCCGGGAGCTGCCTTCTGTGCAGGCCGCCTTTGCTCTGTTTCCAGCAGAGATTTCTGAGCTGGGCCTTTACATCTCCTTGCCTCTTCCCAGCTGTCTTAGAAGGTTCTGTTACAGTAATCATTGCAGCTCAGGGGAGGCAGGAGCCCCGGGAGACTGTGGCACTCAGGAGCTCAGCCCAGGCCTTTGTGTGTTGAGATGGGGGGGCAGGGAGGCCCCCACCTAGCTGGGGACCCAGGTAGACCCTGGCTAAGGTGCCATTTACCTTGGTGTCCCAGTGGACAGCTGACCCCCACAGGCATGAGGGAAAGCCACCCCTGCTCCCTCTAAGTCTCTGGGACATCCTAGAGCCCTTTGCTGGACCGGGGGGGGGGGGGGGGGGGAGGGGTTGGGGGGAGTGGGGGTGTGGCATTCTGAGAAGGAGGCCCCAGGTGGGAAGCCAGGTCTCCCTGAGCAGGTGGTGGCTATGTGACCACCCTTCCCTCCCCTCGGAGGTGGACGGAGTGGAGCCCCAGCCCTGTAACCTGGCAGTGGGCTCCTCCCTTGCGGGGGGTGCAGAAGCACTGGGGACGAACAGGGCAGGGGCTTCGTAGGCGTTTCCCGGGGCTGCCGTAGCAGTGACCACAGACTAGAGGCTTAACACAACACACATGTTCTCTGACGTTTCTGGAGGTCAGGAGTCTGACTCTGGTCTCACTGAGGCTAAACACAGGCCTGAACAGGGCGGGTCCCCCCAGGGCCTTTTTCCGCTTCCAGAGGCGCTGGCTCCCCAGCCTGCGGCCCCTCCTCCACGGAACCCAGGGTCACCCCCACCTCGGGGCCTTCACTTAATCCCACCTGCTAAGTCCCTTTACTATGAGGTGACATACTTAGCAGTTCTGGTGATTAAGACGTGGGTCTTTGGGGCCGTTACCCTGCTGGCCACAGGCCCTCTGACCTTTGTGTTGTGCCACATTGTTACCTCGTCAGTCTGCTGAGATCCTGTGAGAATTCCACCGGCTTCTTGCTTTCATTCCACTTGTCTCTGTGGTCTGTGGCTGTGCAGAGGCTCTTGATCATCGAAACCTCTAGCTCGGAGAGATTTACCTTCCAGGTAAAATTTGGAGAGAGATTGATGGGGTTGGTGATGACCATTGCACAAAGGCCTGAATCTCAGCCCCCGTGTGGTCCTGAGCACATGAGTGGAGGCAGGTTCTGGTAGGCAGTGTCACCCCAGTGCTGCCCAGGAGGTCGCAGGGATGGCTCTGTGACCCCGTTCCCCCCCTCCCCCCATGACCTGGTCAGGCTGCAGCTCTGTGGAGACCCCTGTACAGGCCCCTGGAGACGGCTGCCCTCTGCCCCGGCCCCACATCTGTGAGCAGGGCCTGGTGGTGAGGCTTGTGGGGTGAGGTGTATGTGTCCCTTCCCTGGGGGCCGTGGCAGGCTGAGTGCAGGTGAGGAGCCTCTGGCTCCCCATACAGTCCACAGGCTGGGGCTGTGTGCACGTGTGCACGTGTGCACGTGTGTTTGCACATGAATGTGAGAGTATGTGTGAATGTATTTGTGTGTGTGCGTGTATATGAAAGTATGTGTGTGTGTGCACATGTGTTTGTGTAGGTGTAGGAGTACACATGGATGTGCGTGTGAGTTCATGTGTATACGTGTAAGTGTGCGTCGTGTGTGTGATGTATGAGTGTGTGTGCTGTGGTCCCAGCTCACTGGTCTGCAAGGTTCCTAGTGCTGCCCCCTCCCCCTGGGGCTGGCAGTGGAGGGAGGGGGTGTCTGTGTGTCTGTCCCCCCTCCCCAAGGCCACATCCCAGTCCTGGCCCCACGCGGCTCCCACAAGCGCCACTAGATGGCGCCCCGACCCTTCAGCACTGGCTGCTGCTCCCTCCGCTGGTGGAAATTTCCTGGGTTCTTCCATCCTTTCTGTGGACTCCTGGCCCAGCAGTGAAGGCCCCAGAGGCTCCCTGGGAGCAGCAGCAGGAGAGTGCTGACTGCCGGAGTGGGCGTGGGAACACTCAGCCCCTCCGCGGATGCCCACGTGTTGGCCCACGTCCACCAGCCGGAGGGATCAGAAAGCGAGAAAACCACCTTTTCTTTAAAACAGAACAAAACAAATAAAAGGAGCCACTGCTGAGTCCTGGCATGCACCAGCCAGAGGCAGGTAGAGCTTCAGCCATGGCCCTGCCTGAGGAGGGGGTGGCCTCGGGCCACCTGGGGCAAAGCCTGTGCTTGTGGCGGCCAGTGAGGGTCACAGGGGAGGGTGACTTGGGAAGTGGCCTGGGAGCCCAGGGAGGCAGCTGGTCCCGGCCAGTGCCCAGAGCGGGGGCTGGCTTGGAGGGAGGCGAGGGAGACGGCAGTGGGAACGTGAGGGTAGCAGCCCCTGGCTGAGGGGGTGGCTTGGGGTTCTCCATGCCACAGCCCCAGCACCCCCGTCCCCTGCCATCCACCCTCCCCTGTGTCCACCTCTTTGCCACAACCCACTCCTGAGAGCCCTAGGGCAGTAGTCATCATGGCTGGCATCAGGCACAGCAGTGGTTCATTCAAGGGAAAGAATGTTCCAGGGATCCCTGGGTGGCGCAGCGGTTTGGCGCCTGCCTTTGGCCCAGGGCGCGATCCTGGAGACCCGGGATCAAATCCCACATCAGGCTCCCGGTGCATGGAGCCTGCTTCTCCCTCTGCCTGTGTCTCTGCCCCTCTCTCTCTCTCTCTGTGTGAGACTATCATAAATAAATAAAAAATTAAAAAAAAAAAAAAGAATGTTCCAGAAGGCATCTTAACTTTGGTCTTAGTTCCTGGTCCTGAAGGGGGATGGGATTGCACACGGGGGTTCCTTGTGCTGACCAAATGTGGCCTGTGGGAAGCGGCTTCTCAGGGTGCAGCTGTGTAGGGTCTGCTGCCAAGGCTTCCTGTCCTCCTGCTGCCCCCACCCCCACCCCCTGCAAGCTCCCTGCTCCCCAGCCCCAGCAGCTCAGCTCAGGTACCATGCCCTCTCCCCGGGACCTGGGTGGGGGCCACAGGTGTTGGCACTGCACCCCATGCTCATACTAGCTCCGTGTGACTTTGGTGAATCTCCCTGTACCCTGTGAGGGCAGCGCCCTCGGTCTCCTCCCCTGTGCCCGCCCCCCCCCCCCCCCCCCCCGGGTCCCTAGCCCCCAGCAGGGGCCTGGCCGAGAGGGGCCTCTGTGCCTGTCCGGGTGCCGGTAACATCTCCATGGGAACTGGTTCTCAAGGCCGAGACCCCGGGGGTGGGTGAGGTGCCTCTGGTCCCTGGACTGGGGTGGCTTGGGGGGCCGCTGTGTGGCACCCTGCTCCTGGCCCTTGCCCGGGGCCCTGGGGGCTGCTCCCTGCAGACGGCGCTCACGTGCCTGTCTCCCTGACTGCGTTGTGCCTCTTGCGTCTGCAGCAGCTTAATTGCAACCATTTCCGAGTATTTCGGTAGCATTTTTTTTTTTTTTAAGTGTCGACGTCCTCAGGTTTACAGCGTTTTATGAAGCCTTTCTGAGTCTGTTGCTACTTTGGTAGTGTGATTTGTGTGTCACAGCGGCATGAACAGCCTGGTGTCGATAAAAGCGTGGAATTGCTTCAAAAGGCCGGCATTAGGTGGTGCTCTCAGGCAGCAAGGCTAAGAATATCCGAGCGTTTGAGAGCTTCAAAATCCCTTTTGAGATGGGGATTTAAAATAGACCTGGCACTTGCAACTCAGCCTTCCCGGGGCCCGGTGGGTCAGCGAGTGGGCCTGGGCACGCGGGGACGGCCGTGAGATTCTACGCGGATTCGGTGGCTCAGGCCGCAGGGCTGTGCTGGGAGGGGGTGGTGCTCAGCATCCGGGGAGTGGAACTGCCATCCTGGGGCCACTCCACCAGCGGCCCTCACAGCCACTCCCGCACGACCTAGGCCCTAGGCCCTGTGACTCGGGTGGGGAGATACAAGACGTGGGAAAGACCCCCCACCTGGCCCGGCTCGTTGCTCAGATGCAGCAGCGCACACAGCGTTCCCGGCAGCATCGCCTCCTGTTCTCCCTGCGGCTTCCGGGTGCACGGGGCGGCGCGGGGAGGAGGTGGAGGACAGGCCTCCCAGAGGTGGGGACAGCCAGCACTCTCTGCAGGGTGTTTGCCTGGGCCCCAACCTTGGCCCTCAGGCCCGTGACTCAGCAGCATCCCCTCAGAGCTGTGTTCCCAGCAGTTTTCTCGAGGTTTCCACAGCGCCCTCCCCCACCCGACTGCTCCCATTCGCCTGGGGTGCGGTCTTTCAGGTCCTCCTGGGCCCCCGTGGCAGGGAGCACGTCCTCAGATGCACACGTGTACCATAGGCCTGCCTGAGTGCGCATGTGCCATGCATGTGCATTCACTCGTGCACGCATGTGCACTCACACAGGCTCCCTGCAGGGGGGCTGGGGAGAGGGTGGCTCAGGTCATGCTCCCCCAAAGGGCATGGGGCCTGCTCTGCTCATGCACAGTCCTGGGTGCGATGAGCGGATCCTGAAGAGCAGAGGGGGTGAAGGGGGTGGTGGGGGGGATGGTACTGGAACTCCACCTCTCCGACCTTTAAGAAGCCGGGGTGTGCAGGGCACTGGGCGCGCTGAGAATTTCTTCCTTTTGATGCAGCCCCACCTAGGGTTTCTCTTTGGCGCTTTCCCTCAGGGGAGTTCCTCAGGAGAGGGCCTGGGCGGCCTTTCCTTT
Source organism: Canis lupus familiaris (assembly GCF_011100685.1). Lineage (NCBI taxonomy): Eukaryota > Metazoa > Chordata > Mammalia > Carnivora > Canidae > Canis > Canis lupus. Next base: position 55,180,962 of record NC_049241.1, on the reverse strand, counting down.
GTTGCGGGGAAGCCTGACTCCCTGCGGGCACAGCCATCTCCGCCCGCGCGTGGTACCGTGCGGGCCTGTGTGCGTGCGCATGCACACCTGTGGAGCGTGCAGTGTGTGTGTTGCACGTGTGGGTACATGTGTGCATTTGAGGGCATGTGCTCCCAGCCGTGGGGCATCAGGAGGGAAGAGCGTGGTGGGTGCGGATGCTGGTCAGCTCCCGTGATACCTGTTCTCTGGCCACAGCGTGGGGGCGAGGCTGGACGTGCTGCGCCCGGAATGAGTGGGACGGTTGCCCAGGGAGGTGGAGCAAGGCTCTTTTGGGGAAGGGGGCTGCTGGGCTGCTCCCTTGGCCCTTGGCTGTGCGCCTGCCTGGCCGGGGCCCTCAGGGCCTCCCTCAGGCCCACCTGAGGCTGCATCAACCCACCTCCCAGGTGCAGTTCCTTTTGCACACGTTAATCCCTCCCAGTGAGTCTCCCGGCCTCCTCCTGTGTCCAAAGCAGGCTCCCCAGGCCTGGCTGCAGGTGGCACTGCTGGACCACACTGCCGAGCTTGGCCCTAGAGGGCCTCGGTGTGGTCTCCAGGGAGCCCGGGACGGGAAGTCCAGGTGGTGGATGGAGCCCAGTGAGGCTGCCCTGGGCCGCAGCCCCGGAGGCCCACGGTGGAGAGGGTGACCACCTGACGGAGGAGGCACCAGGAGAAGGCTTGGAGACTTCCTGGCTTCTGAGTGCCCGGCTCGGTGGGGACCAGAAGAGCCCCTCATCCAGTGACAGGAGTAACTCCTCCCAGCTGCCTGGCTCTGGCCCATGAGAGCCCCCGGGTGTCAGGGGAGCTCGGCTCAGCACAGATACGGATAGCGGTTGGTAGGAGTCTGACAGCTTCACAGATTGGCTTTAGTAACTCAGTTTCCCAGCACCGGGTCCTGTCACCCACACAAGATGCAGAAGGGGGAAATAGACACCCCCACTTCCCACCCCTGGGCCAAACCCCCATTTGGGCATCTGGGGACAAAGCCTCGTGGCAGCTCAGTGTGACCGCCGTGCCTGGGGAGGCTGGATGGAAAAGACCCACCAGGCTGCCGGAAGGAAGGCAGCTCCATCTGTGCCTCGTTAGCATGCTGGGGAACCCGGCCAGGCTCCGCTTTCCTCAGCCCCGGTCCTGCGCGAGGGTGACAGAGACAGCAACAGAAGGAGTGTCTCAGAGCAGGAAGTTCCCCTGGGAGCAGATTCCCACGGAGGCAAGAGGAGTCAGAACCCCAGCGACGAGAAGGTCGTAGAGAAGGTGGTGAGGTGGATCGCCTGGCGTGTGGGTCCGCGCTTGGCTGCGGAGTCCTGCTCTCGGGGCCCGTGACCGCTCCCCACGGCGAGCTGGGATCTGTTTGCAGAGTGGCCGGGCCCTGCAGCCGGAGTCTGCCCTCGGGTCTCGAGGCCTTGCCCCAGACAGGCCCCTGGAGGAGTTTCCTGGTGGGGCCCAGCCCCCTCTCCGCAGAGGGAGCCCCTTCTGGATGAAGATGACTATGTCCCAAATGGCCCACTGAGGCCCTGAGAGTGCTGAGCTAGACCTGCTGAGGCCCGGCTTCCTGGCCTGTTGGTTCCGGGTCGGAGCCTGTGCTGCCTGCTGCTGGGCCTGTGGTGACGCTCGGCTTCCCTGTTGGATGCCTGGGGCCAAGGGCCGGCAGGGAGAGCTTTCTTGGTCCTTCTTGCAGACTCTCCTCTTGGGACCGTGACCACGGCAGCAGAGCCGATTGCCTTTTGTTCTGATGTGCCTGACCTGTGTGCCCGCTGTCCCTTTCCATGGGGCCTGTGTGTGGTGGGGCGACCGGTGTGACTTCCCTGGCCTCTGAGCCGGAAGTCCTGCATTCTGGAGCCTCTCTGAGCTGGGCAGTCTGCGGTGTCTGGTCCCCTGGGGTGTGTGCAGACGTGTGCCATGTCTGCACACATGTGACCATGTGCCATTGTCATGTGTGTGGTGAGTGCATCATAGAAGAGATGGGAGAGCGTGTCTTCACGCAGGCGGCGTGAGCCTGTTCTCCGGAGAACCCCCACCGGATTGTGCCCAGAAGACCTGGGACCTGGCACTCCAGGAGGTCACTAGAGCCACTTCCCCACCTTCCCCATAGCCATGGGGGGCCCTGGCCGGAGCTTTTGCTTCCAGTTGGGTTTTGCACCATGCGCTCTGGAGCTTGGTATCATGGCACTGCGCCGCGTTAGGATCCATAGTTTCACACCCTGGCCAGGAGGGCCTGTGCGCAGGGAGCTGGCGGGGCGATAGCCGTGTTACCCCCCAGCCTGGGTCCCCTCCCGGACTTTGTAGAGCCCTTGACCCCACTTCTTTATCAGAACCACAGCCCTCTGCTCATCAGGGTTGTGTAGTAAACCTAAAAAAAAAAAAACCCTGAAAGCTGATTTTGGCATCAGAGAATTAACTGCTGATGCTGGGAAAGTCAGACCTTGGCGTCTCAAACTGGGGTATGAGGTGTCACCAGACTGTGAGCATAGGGCTGTGTCGTCGATTACCACGGCAAGGACGACAGGCCGTTCTGGAGAGCTCTTCATGGCGTGGTGCAGCGCAGTGCAAATTCCAGATCATTCCATGTGTCTGATTCACTTTTTCCAGCGTTACTCACCCTAGTCTAATCGCCTGGCGCACTCCGGCAACACCTGACAGCATGTCGTGTGAGGGCACGTGCCAGGGGGCCGCTCGGGGTGGATCAGAGGACCCGGGAAAGCTGGCGCTCTCGGGGTGCTCTCCCCGGGAGGCTCTGCTCGGCAGGTGGCGGGATCCGTGCCCGTGGGCTGGCTCCTTGCATCTCGCGGCGTGCTGGCGGGGACAGACACAGTTGGTGTTTGTTCAGGGAATGCAAAGTGATTTTAGCATCGCGCTAAGCAGAGGAAGGTCAGCCTTCTGCTAAGGAAGAATCTCACCATATGCTCTCCTCGAACAGCCAGTGAGAGCGGCCGGGGGTTCTTGTGCTGCTGCAGACCGAGTGACGCCTCGCCTCGAGCCCGGGCCGTGGCTGTGGGGCTTCGGGAGCTGGGCTTCCTGGCGTCGGAGGCCACCCCAGGCAAACGCTCCGCTGTGGCCACTCTCCTTCTGCCTCCCGTGTTTGTCACCGGCCTCTTTACGCACCGTTTTGGGTGCATACTTTGAAAAAAAACTCTCTTTTTTTTTTTTTTAAAGAACTGTTTGAGGGCAGCCCCGGTGGAGCAGCAGTTTAGAGCCGCCTGCAGCCCAGGGCGTGATCCTGGAGACGCTGGATCGAGTCCCACGTCAGGCTCTCTGTATGATGCCTGCTTCTCCCTCTGCCTGTGTCTCTGCCTCTCTCTCTCTCTGTCTCTATGAATAAATAAAATCTTAAAAAAAAAAGAACTGTTTGAGATTTATAGAAACACTGAGGAGCTAGTCCAAGCATCACCTAACCCCACTCTGATTTCCCACTGAGCTCTGCGCTCAGGCTGGGGTGCTGTTGCGCTCAATGGACCAGTGTTGATACATTCCTAGTAAGCAAAGTCCACAATTTATTCCTATTTCCTCAGTTTCCCCGATGTCCCTCTTTGGTCCCAGCATCCCCTAGGACATGTAGGCGTCACATCTCCTCAGGTTCCTCCGGGCTGAGACAGTTTCTCAGACTTTCCTTGTGTCTGATGCCCCTTGACGGTTACGTGGAGGATGGGGCAGGGCTTTTGTAGGAAATCCCTTCCTTGGGTCTGTCTGGGGTTTTTCTCATGGCGAGGCCAGGGTGATGGGTTTTGGGAGGAAGAACCCGGAGTGAAGTGCCCTCCTCCTGGGGCTGTCTCGGGGGAGGGTGCTGTCACTGCGGACGTTGGCCTTGGTCCCCTGGCTGGGGTGGGTGGGCAGCTGTCTTCCCTGCAGGGTCACTCTTCCAGTTTCCATGCTGTTCTGTTTCAAGTGGCTTCTTACACAAACAAAAGGAACTGCCACTATCAGAGACGGGAAGAGAATAGAGAACAGAGCAGCCTCGTGTTAGTGGCCACGGTGATTGGACGTGAGCCTCTTGGCAGGGATTTTTTGATCTGTTTCTTTTCTCCTAACCTGGAGTTGAGGCGGTTGTGCTTTTCTGTGACCAACCAGTGGGCTTGTGAGCTGCATTTAGGGGCTCACAGTTCCGTAGGTCAGAACCGAGGCGTGGGCCAGCTGGGTCAGGCTCTCTGAGGCTGGGATCGAGGTGTCAGCGGGCTCTGGGGAAGGTCCACTTCCGGTCTCAGGTCATTGGCCGAGTTCTGTTCCTTGCAGAGGTTGGAGTGAGGTCCCACGTCCTCGCTGGCTGCCAGCTCTGGGCTGCTGTCGGCATCTAGAGGTCGCTCAGGGCTTGCCATGTGTCTCCCTCCATCTTGAGGCCAGCTTGGGATCCCCTCCCACTGGCACCTGGGACTTGAGGGGTCACCTGCTTAGGTCTGGCCCACCAGACTCATCTCCCTATGTTAGTGTCTGCCAATGGGGGCCTTAGTTACAACAGCAAAACCCCTCACGGCAGCACCAACTCCAGCACAGTTGGAGTAACTGTGAGCGGGGGCCGGGGGCCTTAGGGGCATCTGAGAACGGTGTCTGTCATGATGCCTTCGTTGTGGACTGTAACGCGGTGTGGAAGAGCATGCAAAATACGTACACACCCCAGAGATACGTATCTATGTGCCGTTCATCCGGCGACTCCACAGTGAACCCTCGCGTATCCCTGACATGTCGGGGAACGAACCTGCCCCACCGCCCACCCCGTGCGCCCCCTTTACAGTCTCCTCCCTGCCAAGAGCCAACCACCGTCCTTCTGACTTCTCCTCCTCCTGACTTGATGGGACTCGTGTTGCTGCTTCTGTGGGTCCTTTTCCTGCGTGTGTCTGTGGACCTGGGTGACGGGGCTGAGCGGCAGCCAGATTTGAGGGCCCTACAAATAGACTTATTTGTACCTTGCGTTCCTTCTGGGAGTTCGTGGGGAAGACGCACCCTGTTGCACGTGGCAGGACTTCATTTATTTCTGCAGCTGGAGGGTTTTCTGCGTACGACTCTGCCTCCGTCTGTTCATCTGTTCACTGGCGATGGGCACTTGGGCTGTTTCTGCTCTGGGCCAACTGCACACACCACTTTAGCGTTTTTACCTGATGCTCATGTATGAAGTACGGTACTACACCCGAGGAGGGCACTGAGCGATCCTGACGTCAGCAGTGGCTGCGGGCGGTGCTCCTGGCTGCGCTCCCACTGACCCCTCTCTGGTTGTGGCCCCGCGCTGCCCTCCTGTGCAGGTGAGGCCAGGTTGGCCAGACACCTGCTCAGGCCGTGGAGCTTGGAGGTGGTGGGGCTGGGGCCCAGCCCGCCTTTCCCGCCACTGCTCCACCCTGCCCCTCGCATCAGGAGGGGTGGCCACTCGGCTTCAGAGACAGGGTGTGTCCCAGGTGGCAAAGGTGGCCAGGACTTGAAGGTGTGGAAGTGAAAGGACTCTTTTCTTACCGGGTCCCCACAACAGTCACCGAATCAGGCCCTGTCGAGCCGAAGGAGAGATGGAGACGGGAATTGGAGACCCAGGCTGGCACATGTCCCGCCGTCTTGAGCACGTGGCTTTGGCGGAGGTCACGCTGGGTGTCCAGGTGGGGTAAGAGGGAGGACATGTTCCAGAAATTTTGATGGGTGGGTACAGGAGGCAGCGCCCCAGGCTTTTGCTCACCTTTTGCTGGCTGGTGTCTGGTCCCATGGCCTCACTTAAAACCAGGGAGCCTGGGAAGTGTCCAGCTATAGGTCTGGGAGGAGAAAGGAGAGGGGTGGGTGAGCGATGCTTTACCACCTTGTGGGTAGTGAACAGAAGTGGTGTTGTGAGTTAGCTCACCATCCAGCATGAACCACACCTACCGTCCAGGAGACGAAGCTTTGGTGAGCTTACGGTGTGGCTCCACGCCCCCAGAGCAGGGCCAGGCTGGGGGGTGACCAGGAGTCTCCAGATGGGTCAGGGAAGCCCGTAGGACTGAGACGGAGCCCATGGAAGAGATGGAGCCAGGCAGCCCGTGAGAGGGCCTAGCTGGAGGGCAGGCAGCCAGCCCAGGCACATGGGCTGGAAGGTTGTTGGTGGAGGAGTTCCTCCACTCAGCCACACCTCAGCAAGAAGGACACGTCAGCTGGGAGGGCAGGCCCAGGGCTGGGACGTGGGGCCTGGGGCCAGCAGGTCAGGCTAGTGCCCTTCTGCTCCACTGGGCGACACCGTCTTCTGTCTCCCACTCAGGGACACAGACCTTGCTGGCCTGTCGCACAGCCTTGCTGGCTTGGTCTGGCAGGAGCAGATGGCCCTTCACTTTGGAGTCTTTTGTTCAAAGAGTGGCGACGTGCACTGGCCTGCATTAGGAGACACGGGGTTTTTGCTTTAGGGCGCCTGCTCCCCGGCCGGAGTCCTCTCTCTGCCCACTGCTCTAAGAAGCTGTTGGTTCTTCTGTTGGAAATGTCGCTGGGCATGAATTCCCATCCCGAGATCCTCCCACCCGGCAGGGTCTGGACGGGGAGCTGCCCGAGCCGGAGAGTCTGCGACTGTTGGTGGGGCCCCCTCCTCCCGCTGCAGAGGCCGAGGCCAGCCTGGCCGGCAGTCGCCTCCCCCCGCCCGTTGCCGTAGACGAGCCATCAGAGATTCGGGGTCTGCATGCAGGGTCTGGTTTCCATGGCAAATTTCTCTCATGCTGGGGAGGTTGCTGTGGGCAGATTTCGGCTCCTCTGAAGGGAGATTCCTGCAAATCTGTGAGTACAGAGAGAAGGAGTCTTTGTCGACTTTGCTTAAAAATCTGGCTGTGAATGTGCTCCCCCTTCACGTTAGCACAGCAGCAGGAGTGGAGAGGCCTGTGGCCTGCGGACGGAGCGGGGCGGCCATGGGCCAGGCCGGGCAGCGCCGCGCCCGCATCGCCAGAACCAGACCTCCCGTCATCGCCAGAACCGGAGCTCCCTGGGGCAGCTCAACCCATGCAGAAGCTTAGCCCTCCCTGAAGCCCCAGCGCCTGGAGTGACCCTGGGAGTGACCCCGAGTGCCCTGTGGCCTTCGCCTCCTAGATGGTAGGCTGAGACACACGTGGTCTCACTCACAGGTCTTACAGCCTCCGGGGACCTGTTTGTAAAGATGGTGTAACCTGCGTGTTCCCCAAAGCCGGTCCCGTAGTTAAGAGCACAACTCCGAGACCCAGGGCTGCCTCTGGTGTGGCTCGGGAGAGCCCATGGCCGGTCCTTCTGGTTGCCGGGGCCTCACTGTCAGCCTTGCTCTGTGGGTGTGTGTGACGATGGACGCAGGTCCAGGACGTGGGGAGTCAACGTTAGCAGACCTGAGCCTCCCCACGTGGAAGACGCCCTGGCTGCTCGCAGCCCGAGGAGAGGGCAGGACTCCAGCCACCCTCCCAGGCCCCAACTAGCTTATTGCCACGTCCTGGGCTCCTGCTGCTACGGGTTGGGGTAGCCCACACTGGCCTGTGGAGTCCCTTCCGGCTGCAGATGAAAGGGAACTGTGATTGTTGGCTCTTGTGCCAGCAGCCCTGTCCTTTCAGGCTCTTGGGCTCTCAGACCCGTCCCTGCCCCTTCCTGTTCAGACCGTCTGCGTGTTTCAACACAAGCTCATCAGGGGGTGTCCCTGCTCCAGCACACACTGCCACCGCCGCCACAGGAGTCTGGGGGCCAGAGCGGCTGGCCTGTGGGCCGCGGGGGTGGGCGCGGTGGGAGGCTGCCCCCGGCTTGTTGTAGGAGCAGAAATCCAGGCCAGCTCTACAAGAGGGAGACGGAGGTGCTCTGTGTCAGCACCGTGTCCCCATGCATCTGTTACCCTTGGCTGCCGTGACTAGATGCCCCATCCTCTGTGCCTGCCTCCGGAAGCCTCACCTGAGAAGGGCCCCCCACTGCTTTAAAAACATCAAAAACATGCATGCATGTGACTTGGCGTTTCAGTCTTGTCATATAACAAAAATAATTCGTGGGTCTAAAATAAACCAGGGCTTTGGGGATCAGATGCCTCCAGTTCAGCATTTAATGGCAGGATTGATACCACTTGCCTTGTAAAGTCTCTTTCTTCATTAGTGTAGACTGGCCACATGTGAACTGGGCCCGGAGCCTCAGAGTCCCCGGTTCCCGTGGGGCATTGCCGGAGAGGTGAGGGCCCAGGGCCCCCCGGGAGGCCTCAGCATCCCCTCCCGCCTGCAGCACCTCCTTTATCTCCCTCCGGTCGGCCAGTTCGTGTGGCATCCTTGCCGTGGTCATCCCGTCAGAGACTCCCCGTTTTCTCTGTTTATCTCCTGTGTGCGTTTCAATAAAAATGTCATTATTTGAAATCCTTGACACTGCTTGTGCCAGATACCGAATTCCACCGCCTATTGTCCTGTAAAATGATCCATTAAAGATAAAACTGCCGGGGCTCAATACGGTTCTTTCCTGGGAACAAGCCACCCTGGCCCTTGGCCGATCCTATCTCCCCAGCAAGTGTTTGTATTCGTTGCACAAAGGGGCCCCGGCATTGGGACAAATGAGGGAGGCTGCCTCTCCACGGAATGAGGTTCCTGGGAAGTTAAGATGGGATTTCTCGATAGAAATTGGGCAGGCGTCCATTTGCCGTCAGAGAGTTCCAGGCGCTGGCTCGGGGCAGGGGCTGTGCAATGCAGGCTGGGTTCTTTGCTGCAGCGATGACCAAGAGGGGCTGGAGGGACTTGGAAATGCCCTCTGGTTTCTCTCCCGGGTGTCTGGGATGGAGTCCTGGTGTCCCCTTCTTCCCTAGGCCGGGCCCCCTCTCCCCTTCCAGCTAGACTGGGCTGGTGACGGCTCTTCTCCCTCCCGTCCCAGTGGGCACAGGGACCCCAGGCTCTCCATCTGTGCTGGACTTTGCATCTCTTTAGTCTGTCTGCTGGGTCTTTTTTCTAACATCTTTTCTTTCTCAGACTGCTGTGTGGGGTGGCCCTCTGCCCTGGTTAACCCATGCCACCCTGTGTGACTACTAATAATGCTTCTTGCACACCCCAACCATTGTGATAAGGCCACCCTGCTCACACCCAGCATAGTGACCCCACCACGCTTGCATCATGAGGTCAGCCGGCCCTGGTGTCAGACCACAAGGTGGTCCCCTTGCCTTGTTTACTGAAGGACTAGCTCACAGGTGTAGGGGCCCTGTGATATGCCCCGCGGCTCTCCTGCTCTGGACAGGTGAGCGGTCACATCACCGAGCAGTGCCTGCTTCGAAGACATGCGCACCGGCTCTCCTGGGTAAGACTCTGTGATTCTGTGTCGTGAACACACCCAGGTTTATGTTTGGCCTCCTTTGTGAGGAGGAGCCCCTGCCTGTGGACCACAGACAAGGGCAGAGTCTACCCTGGCGGGTTCCGTGGCCTGTTGTGAGTGTGTTTCTGGTGCAGAAGATGTCAGGCTGTTCCTCACGCCGATTGTTCCACTGCCTTACCGGAATGCTTCATTCTATCGTTTACCGGCTTGTTCTTGGCTTTCCCAAGTAGAAGGTTGTGTTTAAAAGAAAAGCGTTTATCTCTTTCCTTGTAATTGTTACTGTCCTTATACCTTTCTCCTTGACCTATGACAGTGGCTAACGTCGTCAGTGTGTGCTGATGAGTGCTGTGATAATGGGCAGCTTGCCTTGCTCCTGACTTTCCAGAATGCCTCTCCTGCCTCATCATGAACTGTGACCATGGGGAGGTTCCTTCTAGCCTGGTTGGCTCAGAACTTTTATATTCCAAAGGCTTGGAATTTTACATAGAGTCTGATTCATTGGACTGTTTTTGCAACCCTGGGGATAAACCCCTCTTGGTCTTATAATACACTTTGGTGTCTGATTTTCTAAGATTTTATTTAGGACTTTGCAGCTATATGAGACTGGCCCGTCATTTTCCTGTGTGTCTTTGTTCTGTGTGGGTGATGGGGGTTTCCCATTCATTCATTCATTCATTCATTCATTCAAAAATATGCCAGATTCATAGAAGAAGTTCTGATCCTGCTGTCTGGTAACCAGGTACATCAGTTGACACTGGCCCTTTAGCGTGAAGGTTTTGTGGGGCTCTCAGTAAAACCACCAGGTCCTGGTGCCTTTTCCAGAGGGAGTATCTGTAAGTGTCTGCTTCCTCTGACAGGGCTTATATTAACCTGCTGGATGCTGTGGTTCAAGGCCCAGAAGACATCGAAAAGCCAAATAACATCTGTGGCACTGAGCCCAGAAACTGGAGCAGGGACTGACTCATCACTCCCGTGTCCACAGGGCTGGGGCATTGTTAATAGGTTTATCGAGGCATAACTTCCACACCACATGTGAAATGCTGGTCACAGAAGTCACCTGAGGTGCTTGGGCATTTCAGCAGACCAAGTTGGTGTGGCTTGTCTCAGTGGTCATCAGATGAGGGGTGACCACTCATGATGTGTTTCTGTGGGCCCCTCTGTTCCCCTAACCAGCTCAGAGATGGTGTCCTGGCACCTAGGAGGCCTATGGGGAAGCCTGTGCCGTGACTGGGTCGTCCTGCTTGGCCCACCCAGACCACAGGGCAGCAAGCTGGAACTGTTCAGCCAGCGTGTGGCTAGAGCGGGCGTGGGCTGTGGGCCGAGATGGGGCTTTGTGTTTGAGGATTGCAGTAATACTGGCTTTCCGCTCGCCCAGCATGTGGGGGCCCTACAGGGCTGCTGGCACCTGGACCTCCCGTGGCCTCCTGGGCTTGTATGGGTGGCTTGCTCATGCTAGGTGGCCTCCAACTTGACACATGGTCTCAGCACTTCCAGAAGCCTCTGCCTTCTTGTTTCTGTTTCTGTAATTATAGCATGTTAAACGGCCAGGGGCCTGTCTGCCCAGGCCTTGTGCACACACTGTGAAATTAACTTCCTCACCCTCCAACATGCGTCAGGCTGAGCTGACATTTCCAAAGGGCTCCTGGCTGGACCCCTGCTCCTGGCACGCGTTCCTCAACAGAGAGGAAGGCTGGGAGATGAGCCTTCTCATCACGGCACCTGATCGCTGGGAACCTCGTGCGGTAGAAGCTGTCAGGCTGGGCGATTGTCACCGGCAGGGAGTCACACGAGTCTTGGGGCGGGGGGGGGGAGTCAGTGCCACGGTGTTACATGTCCTGACTCCAAGCTAAGGGGCCTTGCAAGAAGGGCAGTTGGGGATTTTGAGAGCCACGGCCCCCAGCAAGTCTTGTTACCCTTGTAGCAGGCAGGAGGGAGCGTGCTAGGAATGACCTCATTACCATAGAAATGCTGGCCTGGCAAGGGCCCTGCAGCCTGGGGCAGCCAGCAGTTCAAGGAGATGAGGGCTGGCGGCTGGCGCAGCCCCTGGGCTCTGTGGGGTGGGTGGGATTACTTCCACCGGAGTTTCACGTTGCTTGTCCTTTGCTCCAAGAGCGTGGGTTTGCTTGGTGGTTTGAGAAGCGGCAATCCCTCTGGTGTCACCAGTCCACAGCCCAGGAGAGGCGAGGCAGAGACCAGCCTCCTACCTGCCTTTCTAAGGTTACGTGTGGCTGTTCACATGGGGTGGGGCATGAGGGGTAGGGGTCGGCTGGGCGCACAGGTGCCATGCTCCCATGCCTTCATCCAAGGCATCCTGCCACCCACCTGGCCAGGTGGCCCCGGGCGCTCACGCCTCTGGCTGGAGGGGGCCTGCATGCCCTAAGCCCTGCTGCTCACCGTCATTGTAACTAATGGCTCCTGAGCAGGTCCCTGCTCTCCAAGATGGTCTGTGTTCCTCTTCGTGACACACTCATTTAATTTTTAACTCACAAGGCATTTGCTTATTTATTTTCATTGTTCTTGATAATAATTCTAAGCCATTAGAGGGGAAAATTATATTCAAAAATGCTGTTTCACACTTTATTTGTTTGATGATTTAGAGCGATAGAAAATAGCACATTTGCTGGCTTTTATAGTCTGATAATTATTCACATCCATCAAGCCATTCCAGGGGAATAAACAAAACACCAAGAAAATGACACTATTAATAGCATCCTCCACGGCGGACAGGAAGACTTTCCCGGGCCGGCGAGTCAGTAAAATGGAAGCGTCCTGTCCCTGGCCAGCAAGCAGCCCTGCCCGCAGAGGACACATATCCTTTTAATTGTCCAGCCCCGTCTGGCCCCGAGAGCTGCCTGGCTGCCAGGCTAAGGCCTCCGGCCACCTAAGCACCTGCCACCTGCCCGGTGTCACAAGCCCTGGAGTGTCTTTATTAGGCCCACCAGGCCTGTTGTGACCTATGCAGACAGAAGCCTCCTGACGTCTGGAGCCGTTCGTGTCCCCGAGACGGCTCTGCCCCCAGCTTAGACTCAGCCTTGGAGCGGGAGCACAGGGCCGGCCGGATGGCGTACCTCTCTAGTGTCCAGGCTGCACCGTGTGCTCCTGGCCGCTCGTAGGCAGGAGAGACTCACCTGTGCGTCAGGCGCCGGGGCTTAGGTGACTGCGTACTGTCTGGACCCAGCCTTGTGGGCGGCTTCGCGGGTTTGAGCTTTGCCTTCTCGGGGTGGCCGTATTGGAGGGGGCGCCTCCACTGCAAGTACCTCGAGGTGTAAAGGAAGGAGCCGGAAACAGTGAAGCTGGGGGCTGCCCACCTACCTGGGACCTATCTGGTCCCTCCCCAGACCTGGGCGTTGCTTCCTTCTGGAATTCGGTGTCTGGATCTGGGTGTGGCAGTTCACCAGCACGCCTGAAGTGTTTCTCCTGTCGGTTGGTCGTTTGAACCATGAAACCGCTGGACAGTGGTGGTCTTTCAACGGCTGTGCCACGCACATCATGTCTGCTCACCTGCGAGGGCCTGGTTCCTGGGGCTCTGGTCTCTCCTCTTGCCTCCCATGTGCCCTATTCCTGATCTAAAAATGTTTTATTTTCTCATTGAAGCCCCTGACGTTTGCAGACAACTGCCTCTCTGAAAAGGCTTCTGGCAAATGATGCCTGAATCTGTCTCTCTCGGCTTTCTCGGCAATTCCACGGCATTAAACCCGGACTTATGGAGCCTGTCGAGTCCTGCTGCAGCCTCTGCAGGGGCACCTGGAGTGGTTGCCAGGGATAACGTTCCGACTTTTTCAGGACTTTCTGGTTTAGTGTTGCCCGGAAGTACTTTGGGTAAAACGTTCAGAAGTGGTGAGAATGTGCACAGGAGGATGGGCTGGTGAAATACAGAGATAAAGACCCTGAACGAAATACTGTGGAGAAAGTTCTGGACTCCTGCCCGGCCCACCTAATGACTGGGACTCACTGTGTGTCCAAGTTGCAGCCGATGCTTCCCTCAGACACACTCACTGCAGCTGCCAGGAGCAAGGACCCTGCTGGGCCTCATACCCTCTGGGCCCCTCTGCTGGCCCAGAATGAGTTGCCCACCCAGGAAGGCCGGCCAGATGCAGCCCAGGCCTGGGGGACGAGCATGTTGGCTGGTGCCATCTCAGGGGTGGGTCATGGCCAGCCCTGGAGGAGGTATTGGGCTGTTGGACCAAGGAGATGGCATCGGGGCTGATGTGCAGCAGCACGTGAGGGGATGCCAGCCTCGCTGTACGGGTTTCCTCACGCTGGCCTAGAGAGGGACTGGGGGAGCCAGGGGAGGTTCTGAGCAGGGCCAGGGGCCAGGGGCAGGCCACCTGCCAGCCACCTACCAGCCACCCAGAATGGACTGGACCAGAGCACCTGGGGAGGCTGTCTGAGGAAACCGTGCAAGAACCCTTTGCCACTGGGTGACTGGGGCTGCACGTCCAGAGGGTTTGCAGGTCAGCCAGGTAGATTGATTTTGGCCGTCATATTTGACCTTGTGATGGGGATGGAGGTCCTGGGGAGCAAGACAAATTGCCCCCATGTTGGTGACCAATAAAACCAACTCTGTTTTATGGCCCCAAGAATTTGCTCGATAATGGCTGGACAGATGCTCCTGCCTTGGGGGTTGGTGAACAAACATGCTCCACCCAGATGGCTGCGTGTCCTCCTTCCCTCCCAGAGCCAGGCCCGAGAGTCAGGGATGCCCCCACCAGGTGGCGTGATGACAGATGGGGCTGTGACGAGGGTGGCAGGGCTCTGCTGTGGCGGCCCCATGGGGCCTGGGGGGACTTCTCTCCAGGGGCAAAGGTCTGTCCTTTGGGAGGACAGACTAGCTCTGTAGCCAGCTCACCTGGGTCCACATGGCGGAGGGTCTCCCAGGGCACCTGGCCGGCCGTGGTGTGGAGAGAGGGCTCCGAGGGAACCTATAGCCCAGAGGGCTGGAGTTCCTCCCAGCCGTCAGAAGGGCCCAGCATGTTTTAATAGACGTACAGACAGAGCCTTCACTGACCGCACCTCCTTGGGGCAGACAGCCCCGAGCTCGCTCAGAACTGTGTGTTGTAAGGCGCCCCCCCACCCCCCGAAATCTGAGGTTTGCATCTTGCCGAGCCCCCGGGGTAGGGGGGAGCTGGGGCACATCGCTGGCATGGGGCTTCTCGGCACCCTGAGGCTGTCGCCAGCCTGTTACAAGTGGTGGGAGCCCAGAAGTCCCCGTGGCTGTCGGCTTCCCGTCCACCCGTCCTCTGTAATCCCTCCAGGGGCTGCTCTTCTGAGCGCTCAGCCCAGCGTCCTGCAGTCTGTACTTTCCGATAACAGAGGAGCCACGTTCCAATGTATTAAACTTTTAACATCCACCAGATTCAATTAATCTTATCTTTACAACTCCCAATTACAGGCGGTAATTAAGTGAAAGCAGCATTGTAGGCTGGGGATATTGCATTAATCATCACAGCCTTAGAGCCATAAATTAGTTCCTCCCGTCCTCCGGCATCTTCCCAGAAGGACTGGAATGTTTCATTTCCTTGTTTGGGGGGATGTTAATCCCACAAAGGTGCTTGGGATTGGGATTAACTTTATCGTCTTTATGTAAGTGATAAAAGGCTGTTTAAAGAAGAGTCACCTCATCTTTGTCCAGACAGTGGAAAATTCTCTGGTGACAACAGAATCGAAGGTGCCGTGCCATCTCCTCCAGGGCCCTGTGATGTGCCCAAAATTAATTATTTTCATCCTGTTAGATTAGAGACAGCCTTATCTCCTGCCCCTGCCCCCTTTTATTTTATTAAAAAGCAATAATAACCCTCTCGATTGGAATGGGCTGAGCCAGCTGCAGAGTCCGGGCGGGCTTCCACGTCCTGGGCTGTTGCCATCCTGCCTCCCGCACTGTGAAGGAGCAGGAGGGTGCTCCACGCCACGTGCCCCCGCGTCTGACTCATTCTAGAACGTGAGGTGTGCTGACACAGGGTCTCTCCCCTTGGCACCGTGGACATGGGGAGGGTCACCGTCTGCGGGGCTGGCCTGGGTGCTATGAGAGCTGAGCAGCATCCCCGGCCCCGCCCCCTCCATGCCAGGGGCACCTCGTCCTGCAGTCTTGACAACCACGGATGTCCCCAGTCATGGCCCTGTGTCCCCTGGGGCAGGATCACCCCAGGGTGAGAACTGTAGCCCTGGAATTTCTTCCGGACAGGACTCAGGTGTGGTGTAGTAGTTGTGTAGACGGAGCCTCTACTGTGCCCCTTCCTCCTTGAGACAGACGGACGGACCTGTGCTCAGTGCTTGGTGGCATTAAGAACCATACACCGGTTCCGCCTGCCTGCCTTGGACATGGAGGTTTTCATCCTGCCAAGTCTGGGGTGGCCTGCCAGCTGGGCTGGGGCTCCTCCGCACCCCTGCCTGGGCTGTCCCCACCGGGGAGAGAGTCCCCGCATCCCAGCAGGCCAGCTTCTGCACACAGCATTAGTGAGGATGTCACTCTGGCTTCATCTGTTTGCAAACTTTAAAGTTACATCTTTCTTATTTATGACAGAGCCTCAGGAATCTTTCAAATGTAAAATGTGTTAAAATAAAACTTAGGGAGTGGTGACAAATGAGGTGATTCTCATTCCTAAGGCTTCTTCCCCGGTGGCTCCTGGGCCTGGGGGAGCGGGAGTCAGGGAGGCAGCCACGGTGGGGCTGGGGGCCTCCCTGTCTCCTCTCCCGCCCCGCAGCTCCCATCCAGTGCTTTTTGGGGTTTTGCCTCTTAAGCCTCTTGCAGGTTTGGTGCCACTGATCAGGGGCGGCCAGGACGGCCTGTGGAGGCCCAGGACTGCGGCCTTCTTCCCCTGACACCCACCCTGCTCCCAGCGCCCACCCCGCCTGCACTTCATTCCCACTCCTGCTCCGAGGCCGCAGCCCCAGGGCCCCCTCGGGGTGCGATGGCCACACGACTGATGTGGCATCTGACATGCCCCCTTCTCTCGTAGGTACGCCATCCCGCCGGAGCACGGCAAGCGCCTGGAGCGGCTGGCCATCGGTAGGTGCGCCCCCCGGGCTGGGACCTGGGCTGGGGCAGGCAGCAGGGGGGTGTGGGGGTGTGGGGGGGCAGCCGCATGGTGCCGGGTCTCCCTCATCCCTGGCTTGGTGGCGTGCCGGAGGCGTCACCGTCTGATTTTCCGTCTCCTCTCCCTCCTGTGATCAGATCACGGTCCCCCCACCCCGGGGTTTATCGCATCGTGCACGACGCACAGAATGCCATTGCTTTAAACTCTATTTTCCAATTTGTTAGCATGGAGCTGCCAGACGTGACTGCGGGCTCCCGCAGGCCCGGGAGGGCAGCCGTGTTCTTTTGTCTCCCTCCCGGCGCCTGGCACTGCGTCTCACTCTCCTCTAAGTCTTAAGGTCTGGGTTTAGTCTAGAAAGCGAGCGGTCCTGTGGGGAGCTCCCCCTCTCATGCCCTGCAGCTGCATGGTGACTGGACAGCTGTCTGCTTGTGTGTGTGGGGCCGGCCTCCCTGGGCTCCCCCCACAGACCACCCCCCGGGGCCTCTTGGGCCGATGGGATCGGTCAGAGAGGGTCCCAGGCTGTGTCTGGAGAGGGGGTGCTTGACCCCCTTGGGGTCAGGGCAGGCCCTCGGGACATGGGATCCTTGCAGACAAGCCAGAGACCCATCTAGGTGACGCTGAGGCCCCTGGCCACCCTGACGGAGAGGCAGGAGGGGTTCCCACATTGCTCCCTATCATAGTGCCCTGCGCTCTGCTCTGACATCAGGTGGCCATTAAGTGCCTGGGACGGTGCTAGAGGACCCTGCTGGCCTGAGGGTCTGGCCCTCACTGGCAGGCAGTGGTGGGGCGGGCAGGGCGGGCGGAGAGCCGCTGGACAGTGCAGGGGCCCATCTCATCACCCTGATCCTCTCCCCTGATCGCCATGAAATCTTCCAGAAGGCATCACTCAGTGTTGGCGCAGCCTTCCTAACGTCCTGCCGCCATCCTTTATCCCTTCCTCGTGCCTCCCCCAGGCAGTGGCCACTGCGCTCCTCCCCTGCCTGATTTGACTTTGGAGATGGAAGTGGTGGAGCTCTCTGAAAAATGGGCCTCCTGTCCTAGCTGCTGTCGGCGTGGCCCAGCTGTTCAGCAAATGCCTGCTACACACAGGTTCCCTGAGGACGAGGACAGAGGGAGGCTTGTCACAGACTGGGGCCAGAGCCCCAGGCCCAGGCTTCCCCAGCCCCGGGGAGGTGTTGCCATGTTGGAAACCCAGACTCTGCCTTCGCGGGCAGGGCTGAACCCCACCATCAGGAGCTTCTCCCCATAGAGATGCCAGTTACGGTCCTAGCAAGAAACGATTTCTCTTATTAATATCTAAAATCAGAACCAAATTAAAATGTTTATCTGAAGTATTTTGTTAAGATAGGAATTTAGAAAACCACTGTTAATTTTAAAAGAGAAGTTAAAAAATATCCTTCCGTCTTGTTTTCTTTTCCTGTTGCTGTTGTAACAAATCACTGCAGAGTCTGTGGCTCTAAACAGCACAGTTTTGCTCTGAACCTGAAACTGCTCTGAAAGAGCCCTAATTAAACCCCTAGACTCATTCCCTTGTGTTTGGAGGGTTGGAGGTCAGGGGTCCGACACGAGTCTCAACTGGGCTGAACTCCAGTGCAGGCTCTCCCACCCGTTCCCACCTCCAGGGGCAGGGGCTCTGGCCTGTGTCCCTGTCTGTGGTCATGTGGCCTCCCCTCCGCCTTCCTCCTGTGGAGACCCCATGGTGACACCGGGGTCCCCATCCCGAGGTCCTGCACTTAACCCCACCTGCCGCATGGAAGGGAACATAGATACAGGTTCTCGGGGGCCACTCTTGATCCTCCCACACCTACAGAGCCGTGGAAGAAAGCGCCATGGAGTGGTCCAGGGGGCACTCTGGTGACCACACTGCTGGGGTCACCGTCTTTGCCTACTTCCCTGCTCCTCACGTCCTCCTGGATTTTGCAGTAGCCACGCCCAGCATGTTCTTCCCCTCTGTATCTTTTCTCCCAGAAAGAAACTTCTGAATGATCCGAGTGCCACCTAGAAAAGCTAGAACTGGAGTCTTTGGGGGCCATGGCCACTCTCCCTGGAGCTGGGCCTGCTCCCTGGGTCCTTCCTGCAGGCGGGGGCCCTGCTGCCTCGGGATCTGGCCTGGTTTGCTCTCTGGGTGCATGCAGGAGGCGCAGGGGCCGGGGCTGGGAGAGGACAAGCCAGGAGCCAGAGGCCTGTGAGAACTACCCCATCGTTGCTTTGTGAACTGTGTGGACTCGTGAAGTCCCACCTTGGTGGGGAGACGGGGGGTGGGGCGTCAGCCCTGGGGGAGGGTGGGAGGGCTGGAGGGCTGACCACAGGCTTCCCCTGTGCCTCGCACAGGCCTGAGCTCCCCACCTCAGAGGGAAGACAGGATAGGTTCTAGGGCAGTGAGTCACTGCCCTCCTCCGTGTCCCTTCCAAACTTTTTTGGGGGCATGCGTCACAGATTCCATTATTGAGATGGATGGAATGAGTTTGCGATGAATATGGAAAATGAATAGCCGAGCTCCAAATGGGCTCGCTGGGAGAGTCGTGGAGCCCACGGAGAGAGCATTAATGTGTTGGCGCGTTATTGGTGCTAATCACTTAAAATGTGCGCCTTTATTAGAGCTTTAATGAGAGCCACTTAAACTGTGCATTAAAAAGAGGGACTGCAGAGAGGCCGCGGGCCGGGCGGCAGGGGCCATAACTCTAATTGAAACGCTTTTAGCACCGAGGAAAGTTGCTGGATTCAGTAATCCCTCGCTCTTTCTAGAACCTCACAGTCGTGTCCTTGCCGGCGGGCGTCCCAACCCCCACCCCCTGACACTGTGGCTTAGGAGCCGCCCTCCCCAACCAGCAGGTGTGTGAGTGAGGCCCTGTGCTCACACACAGCACATGCACACACGCGAGTGTGCCCTCTAACTGGCGACCCATCCGGGGTGTGCACTGGCCTGGAGGCTGGGGGCCCACGGTCGGGGGCGGCTCCTGGGAAGGTCGGCTGTGCCTGGGGGGCAGTCCTGCAGGGGGTCGGACCCTGGGACAACCAGCCACTGCTATAGCCCATCCCATACCTCGCCGGCTCTCGGTGACGCTGGGTGAGGAGCTCAGCACCTTTGCCCTGGGCCCTTCTTTATCTACAAGACCTACCTGTCATTGATTTGAGCTTCAGCCAATGGGTGGTCGGGAAATGTCCCCGAACTGCGTTAAGCACACTTTTTAGAGCAAGTGGAGAGATGGTCTGACCTCTCTATGTTTAGGAACATCGCCTTAAGTGAGTTACGTGGTAATACGTGAGAAAGCAAGCATTCCCATACTGGAACTCAAGCCACCTTGTTTGCAGCAGAGGGGCAGCCCTGGGTCAGGCCGCTCTGCCCTTTCCCACCAATCCGTGGGCCTCGGGGGGCCAGTCAAAAGCCAGAGGCCCCATCTCCCCACCTGCTGTGGGGCCCACAGGTACACCCGGGCAGAGCCCGTGCCTGCAGGCGGCCCTTTCTTCCTCTTTGTCTCAGACTTGGTTGTGTGGGGGGTATTGCTCATGACTTCCTGGTTGGACAGCATCTGTTCCCGTGTCCTGTTCCCTGACTGCCACTGGGGGCATGCAACGCAGCAGGTTTTATCTAGGGTGTGCCCAGCGGGGAGGTCTGTGCAGCTGTGCCCTGGCCTTCACCCCACCTGTGACTTCGAGGGTGCATTTTCTTGCACGGATGACCCTGGCCAGCCTGGGCTCTGGACTCACTAACTGGAGGTCTGAGGGCTGCCATCACTGCCACCAGTGGACCACACGGCTTTGCGACAGGGTCCTGTGCCTTTCCTTCCCTTGGAGCTATAGGCTCTCCATACTCCGTGCCTCGATGGGAGGGAAAACGCTGCCCCAAAGAGACCTGCTCAGCTCCGGCCCGTCAGACTGATGTGCATCTTTTCTGCTCCAGGGTTCTTCCCCGGGAGCTCCCAGGGCTGTGATGCCTTCCTGCGGCACAAGATGACCCTCATCTCGCCCATCATCCTCAAGAAGTATGGGATCCCGTTCAGCCGGGTACGTAGGGGCTGTTGTGCCCCGGCCGAGGGGACCACCAATGTCCCAGGAAACTGGCTTCTTAAGCCCAGAGAAGGTTTTAGAACACTGGCAAGCTAGGGGAAGGCAGATTGGCTGGGTAGTCAGCCTGTAGCTCTGCTGTGGTTGGAGGGTGAGGATGGAAAGGGGAGAGTTGGGGGGGGGGTCTCGCCTTACCTCCCACCCCCACTCAAACTCAGTCCCCTGCCTGGTGTGGCTGCTGGCTGCCCCCCTGCCTGGTCTTGCAGTGTCGGGGTTGCCATGTGGGGGCAGTTCCTGCCCACTTCCCAGGAAGCCACAGGACAACTGGGCGGGCCCCTCCGCCCCCCACATTGCCCTGGTCTCTGGCTGCACCCCATGGCCCACTGCAGACATCTTTTGTAAGAATGAGTACCTGTTTAGAAATGAAATATCTGGCTCTCCCCCAGCATGAAGACTGTGAACTCACTCAATTTGCCGCTCCAGGGAGCGTTTTGCTTGTCCCTGGGAAAGGCTGTGATGAGTGAGGCCTGAAGCTTGGGGAGTCAGGGTAGGGGGGAGGAAGGCTAGCACCCGGGCCTGGCCTTTGTCAGGGGCTCTGCCCAAGGTGGGGTGGGGCTCTGCGCCCAGGGTGGGGCTCTGCAGGTGTCCACTGCAGCCAGTCCCTTCCCTGCAGACAAGCCGCCTGGATAGGAAAGTCTAGGCCTGTGTCTGCAGGGTGCTCCAGGCGAGGGGGGATGTGCCCAGAACCTTCCGGGGAGGCCTGAGCAGACTCTTGGCTGAGTATGGGGCAGGGGGTGGGGGCAGGCCAGGAGTGAGGGACCCTCCTGGGGATCTGGTTCCCGAAGGTCTCCCTACAAGAGCATTTGTTGGGCACGGGAGCAAGTTCTGCCATCAGACCCTCACGCTGCACTCTTGCCGGGAGTGTCTGCGAGTTGGAAATTGCTTCTGACATTTCAATCAAATCGCCTACAGCATTAGTGCTCAGATCGGGGATTCGCTCTCTCTGTCGGGCTCGTCCATCAGATAGCGGGATGTTCTGCTCTGAGAAATGCAGGTTTCCATGCCTCCCTTCCCTCCCCTCATCTTCTGATTTGAACAACGCTGGTTACCAGGAACCTTGCAGGCAGACAGACACGGCATTGCTCACAGAAGCGAGAAGTACTTGCTTTCCTGTGGTTTGTGGAAAATGTTCTCCTAGGCGGTGCTTCCTGGGGAGAGATGCCAGTCCGAGGAGTCGGCTGGGGGGCACCCTCTTTTCTCCTGCATCACTGTTTGCCTGCACCGCACTTTGTGCACGAGATACCTGCAGATCTCCTGACGGCGGTGGCCCCCGGCCCGGGGCAGCTGGCACTCACAGACCGTGGTCCCCTCTCCGCAGCCGGCCCCTGGCTGTCCACAGGCCATCAGCGGTTCCCCAGGGCCTGCGGGCCGAAGGCCGAGGCTGGGCCAACAGGGAGCAGCGTCCCACTCCAGATGAATGCCCCATCAGGGTCCGCGTGGGTCCCCTCATCTGAATTCCCGGCAGCCCTGGGGGGGAGTGACTCTCGCACTCCACTTATAAATCTTTGTAATGGTATTTACTTCTAGAAGAAAAAGCAGATCAATAGCAGAGCTTTTTAATAATTAAAAGTGTGTATTTCTGTAATCTGCCGCGGACTTCCTCATTTATTCTGCGAGAGCTCGAGGAAGCCGCTGAATTCAGGCTTTCTCCATGACTGGCATTCGGGGCTGGCGTTCCCTTCACTGCTTATTACTTTGCCACACGTCCTATCCATCATCCCAAGTGCCACCTAATTTATTGTCGGGATAATGTTGACGGCAGTGACATGGAGGACAGACACTGTGGGCTCGAGACGAAGCCGCCAGGGTGTAGGTTTTGTGACAGGAGCATCATCTTGCCGTCCTTACGGAGCGCATTTGTGCTAGGCCTTGGTTTATGGAGGGGCCGTCAGGTAATGGAGGCCCTGCAATCTGCCTGAATCGGGTGGAGGCACCTCCCCACACCCCAGCCCCGAGGCCCACAGGGACCCCACAGCGTGCCCGTGAGGCTCCCAGCTCATGCCAGGCGGCCTGCCTGCCTGCGTCCTGATGGAAGGAGGGAGGGGGCAGGCCAGTGGGCTTGGTGCAAGAGCTAGATGATGCTACACTGTCCATGGTCCACTCGGAAAGGATAAGAAAAATCAGTATTTACATTTTAAAAGGAAAAAAATCCTTAAATGTTAATTTTATCTGTCACCCATTTCACACAGTCCTGTGGCAGGAGCCAGCCCAGAGGATCCTTGCTGTGGCCGGGGATTGCTGGGCCCTCAGGGACACTGAGGGTTCTCTCCCCGCCCCCGCCTCCTACCGTGCATGGGCTTCATCCCCCACACGCCTGTCACTTGGACAGGAATTTAAAAATATAACTTAATGCACGCTGACTTCCCTTGATTGGTGCAATTCATTACTTGCAAAGAAAAATATCTTCGTGTTCTTAAGGACTGGCTTTTCTCCAGGCTGTGTCAGTTTTGATTGATTTTTGACTCTGCGGTTGGTTTTTGGAAGTCCCCCCCCCCCTTCTCCCATCTCCCGCCCCACACCCCCTCAGGGCTTGACTTCTTGTTGGTTACTTAAATGAATCCAGCAATTTTTACTTATCTCTCTAGAGGAAGAAATAAAGATTAGCGAGCTTGAGAACTCCTACAAAGCTACAGTGGAAAGATGAACAACCTGATAAATGGGGGCAAAAGGAGGTGTGGGCACGTGTAAACCTCGGGGGGTACCGCAGCCGGCCCGGAAGGACACCCCTGAATGCCAGTGATGGGGAGAGTGCTGGGGGGTCCCCAGGTGCACAATGGGTGGCCACTGCAGAAAACCACCCGGCAGGTTCTCGGGACCCCGTGGGAATGCAAGCACGCATGTGCGCGAAGACTGGCCCATAGTGTTCCTGAAGCTCCACTCGTGGGAGCCCCACTCCAGAGCCAGCCCAAGGTCTGTCGCCAGGACGAGGAAGTACCTCACAACACATCTGCACAATGAGATTCCCTTTATAAGCGAGAAGGGACAGAGACAGACACAGGAGCACAGTCCGTGCGAAGCCGTTTCATGAAGCCCTATAAAGGAGCGTAGTGACAGAGGCGCGTCTCACAGTGTCGGGGTTGCTGGTGGCCTGGCCCTGTGCGGGGCGCTGGTTACTCCCAACCCCCGACAACCCGTAACCTGTGGGTTCTACCCAGTGTTCCGTCAAGGACTTCAGAGACTCCCTCCCTTGCCACCAGCCTCGGTCTCCACGTCCGTGGATCGGGCCTCCAGCCCCTCCTCGCGTGTTCGGGGACAGTGGGACTGTTACTTGTCAGCCTTCTTTCGGCTCCCATGTCTTCCAGGATGCTTGAGTGATGGGCTCAGTGCCACCCGGGGGTGGGGGGTAGACGGCACTCCCACCTTTTCCTGCAGGCCTTAGGGTGGGGGTTCCAGAAGCCTCCATCTGGGCTCATTGTGGACCCTCTCCCCTGTCACTCAGGCCCAGCTCCTTGGTTTGGGTCTCTCTGTTTCTGAGGCCAGATCACACCATTTGAATAGGTCTAGAACCATCAGCGTTTGACAGTTCTGATCTTGACATTGTGTCCTTCTAACATGCTATTTCTCCGGCCTCTGTGACCTCGCTTGGAAGGAGCCACCTCCTGGGATGTAAGGGACAGACCCAGGCTTACGACAGCTGGGGGCTCAGGTCGCTTCCCAGGAACGTCCTGTCCTCACAGGGCATGACCCTGTACTTGGAACACACCCCGTCCTGTGCTCGGGGGGCTCTGCAGCTGCTGCCCGTGCTGTCTGCGCCTCCTCCCCAGGCCCTGCACCATATCAGAATGTCTCCCAGTGGATGGCAGGGGGGCCACGCCCACCTCTCTCCCGAGAGTCCCTGGAGGCCTAGCATTCAATAGTCCCGTGTGTCTAGAGCAGCTGTCACCTTGGGGCCCCGCCTGGGGCGGGCAGCAGCTCTCATCCTGGCCACGGCCATACCTGCTGGAAAGGCCTGTGGGGAATTGGCCGAAGCCCTGGGACTTAGGCAGAGCTGCCTTCCACCTGACAGAGCTTGCCTGGCTCCCGAAGCCGGGGCTCCGTGGCACTTGGTGGGAAATCCTTGAGCCCACCTGGCCCTGCCATGCTTGTTGGTGGCTCCTGGTGGCCCTTGCCACCAGCCTGTCTACCCCGGGCCAGCACGGCTTCTGGCAGGTGAGCTGTGCAGTAACTGCCGCCCTGACTCTGGGCCTCGCCCCTCACCTGTTGGCTCCTGCTCACCTGTCGGCCTTTTCCTCCTCAGATCACACAGGAGGCCGGGGAGTTCATGATCACCTTTCCCTACGGCTACCATGCAGGCTTCAATCACGGGTTCAACTGTGCGGAATCTACCAACTTCGCTACTCTGCGGTGGATTGATTATGGCAAAGTGGCCACTCAGGTAAGTGCCCGCAGAACCTGTAAAGAGGGTCTAAATGTCTCTGCCTCTCTCTCTCTCTGTCTCTCTCATGAATAAATAAGTAAAATCTTAAAAAAAGTGGGGGTTGACCCCTCTCAGCCTCCCTGGGGCCAGGGCCCATGTGGCCTCCCCTTATGCTCAGCAGGGGCCCAGTCTCCACCTGGGTCCATTTCTGGGCTCCTCAGTGAACTCACCCCAAGACATTCCTCACCTGGAAGGAGCAGGGAGGAGGCATGGGGCAGGTGAGTGGACGTGTGGCAGCCTGGGGCCTGCGACCAGCAGCGGGGGGCTTTCCTTCCCCGGCAGACCCTGCTCTCTGGGCCCGAGGGCTTCCTGGTGTCTGGGCTGTCCATGGAGATTGCTGAGGGGCAAGGAGACTCCTCTGATTCTTTTCCTGGGAATTTGCTGTTCCTGTTCTCAGAGGGCTGATGTTTGGCCAAAAAACTTGACATCTGAACTGAACCCTTGTTTCCAGATTTCCTTGGCTCACCCGTCTGTGTGCTTTTGACTGACAGCTTTTGATGCGCAGATCCCTGGGAGCTGCTGGGCAGGGATGGGGTTGTGTCCACCCATTTGGCTTGGCTTCCCCTGGAGCCCGAGGTGGCTTTGTGGGTCCAGGTGACGGGATGTAC
This sequence comes from Canis lupus familiaris, assembly GCF_011100685.1. NCBI lineage: Eukaryota > Metazoa > Chordata > Mammalia > Carnivora > Canidae > Canis > Canis lupus. The sequence continues at coordinate 55,155,622 of NC_049241.1, read as the reverse complement.
ACAGGCCTTGTGACTCCAGATCCCCTAGTTAGGGGGAGATGGAGCCCGGGAGAGGAGGCAGCGAGGAGGGCTGTTTGTGGAAACAGGCCCAGCCCTCCATGTGCAGCTTGTACCAAGGGCCTTCCTCCCAGGACTGCCACTGCGGCCCTGGGCCCCTGCCCTGGCCTTTGCAGAAGACGCATGCTCCTCCCGTCAGGCTGGTCTCGGGCTCTGGTCCAGGGTTTCAGCCCCTCCGGCCTCTCTTCGCTGCAGACGGTTACTCACAGGCGTCTCTCTAGTGCAGGGACACATGGAACAGGAGAACCCCCTCCAGCAGGGCCAGTGTAGTGTAAAACGGGGTGCTTCCTGTCAGCCTCCCTCGCTGGGGCCTGAGGATTCCTCCGAGGAGTTGCTTGGCCAGGTCTGAGTCAGCGCTCAGGACCTGGGCAGTTGGCGGGTTTCTCACCAGACCCAGAAGTGGTGTGACGCCCTGGGGATCAGCACGGAGGCCGCTGGCCATGTGTGGGTGTTGTGGCCTTGAGCTGTGAGCGTGACACACACCACGTCCGAGGCTCAGTGCGTAACAAAGGGCATGAAATACCACGCGAGTAATTGGTTCATGCTGGTTACGTAGACCGTGTTTTTGGATAGATTGGGTTAAATATAACGAAAGTGAATGCCGTCTGTTTCTTTTTACTTTTTGAACGCAGAGGCTGGACTGAAGATTACATAGGTGGCTTGTGTCCTGCTACTGGCAGGCAGCTCGGGTATAGACGGACTGGCTCTCCTTTATATTTCTAATTACCCGCTTGTCTAGCTTCACTGTGTCAGTGTGGTTTAGAAAAGGAAATGGGCTTTGTGGGGAAGATTCTCAGGATTTTTATCAGGGGGCCTGTCTTTGGCAGAGACGCTGGGCTTCGCTGAAAGGGGAGAGGTGGGAGCATCAGGATTTTTTCTTTTGATCGAAAGGAATGATGAAATGTCCTGGAGTGTGTGGCTTTGCTCACGTGACCCTGGGGCACCGTGGATGGGGAGACAATTCCACAGGGCCAGTGTGCAGTGAGAGCTCCGGCTGTGGCAGGAGCCACGATTGAGTCGTAAGCTCTGGACAAGATTGCAGGCCCATCCTGGAGGTGCTGTCAGCGCCGGAACTGCACTGGGGCCGGCGGGGACTGCCCAGATATTAAAAGCAATTTTGGGTTCAGCCATGTGTTCACAAACAAGTGACATTTGGGAAGTGCTGCCTTAGATTGGGCCTCCACGCTTACATTGCCAGGCGGCGTAGCGTGAAATTACTGAGCAAGTGGCGTGCAGTGCTCCGCGCAAGCTGGGGTTCAGGCGGGTGGCCGGGCCCCGTGCCGGGCTCCCTCGCAGAGCCACCCCAGCTGCCCCGGCTCCGTGGCGGGAAGGCGAGGGGGTGAGCCGGGAGTGGCCATTGGCCATGGGGCATCCGTCCGTGCAGTCCTGGCTGGCGGCCCGCAGGCTTTTTGGCGGTGGACGGGGCAGTGGTTTCTGCCTCTTGCAAGCTCTGCTGCCCCGTAACTAGTCCAGGCAGGAGACGCAGCTAAGGCGCCTGGCCGGGCGGATGACAGCCGAGGCGTGTCAGGCAGAGGAGGGGCAGGCAGATTGTTGAGGTCGAGTGGTTCTCAGGGACCTGCTGGGTCCTTGGCCGCGTCTGCGGGAATGGAGAGTGCGGTTGGGGGAGGATCCCAGGATGCTCTTCCTAATAAGCAAGGGCTTCTGTGCGGCCTGAGCTCCCCACCCCCATCTGTGCTTGGGCCAGTTCCTTCTGATACCTCCCTCAGAACCCAGGGAGAGTGTTCCACTTTCCTGATTTTAGAGACTTTCAGCCTGGTTCTTCACCTTCTCCGGCTCTCAGGAATTGCGCCCCTCCCCCCCGCCCCTCTTCTGTGGTGCCACCTTGTTCCTCTTCCGTGGTGCCACCTCTGTGCTGACGCAGCAGACACCAACCTCTGGCACTTGGCCAGCCTCCGTGAATTTCAGGGATTCGTGTTCTTTCTCCTTCTAGAGCAAGGGTCAGCAGCCGGGGCCCCATGGGCCAGTTGGCAGGCTCTTTGTATGGTCTGCAACCTGAGCCTCATCTTTGGGTAGAAAAGAATTGGTAAAAAGTCACCAGAAGAGTATGCAAGACACCACTTAGATGTAACTCAGATTTCACATTGGCAAATGAAGTTTTATTGGTGCACAGCCATGCCCATTCATTGACAAGCTGTCTCTGGCTGCTTTTGCCTGCAAAGGCGGAGTTGGGGAGTTGCTACAGAGACCACCTGGCTTGCAGAACAGAAGATAGTTGCCTTCTGGCCATTGCAGAGGAAGTGTGCTGCCCCCGGTCTGGAGGGCTGATGGCACGGGCAGGCTCTGGCCTTTCCCGCTGGCCCTGGCTCCCACCTTCCTGCATCCTTCCCCAACCCCTGGGGTTTCTGGTGTCACAGGTGCTGCCCTCTCGAGCAGGTTGGCCCCCAGTCCTGACCTCCACACCCAGCGCCATGGCTGCTGCCTCTGGAGCTTCTGGATGGGCCTGTGAGGGTGCCGGGAGCCGTGGCTGCCCAGCAGGCCAGGCCAAATGCCCTCATGCCACTGCCATTCGCCTGCAGAGCCTCGCTGCCCTGACTTCCCCCAGCGCAGGAGGAGGCCCAGCCCTCCAGCGCTAGTCGGCCCCCCAGCCCAAAGGGGTTCCCAGGTTCCTCCTGGAGGTAGAATTGCAGAGGAAGCAGCCAGGCTTACAGCCTCTTGCCAGAGCCATCAGAGGGAACTCCTCCCGGTCTTGCACCCAAGGTGTGCTCTCTGGCCTGGCCTTGCCTTGGCAGTATTCACACTGTGGCACCCGCGACTCTGCAGCAGAAGGCTGGGCTGCCCTGGGCTCTCACCATCAAGTTGACGTGGTGTTCTGCTGTTTGCTCTCTTCAGTGGTTTTCCTTCCCGAGCCACTCTGCTGGCATCAACCTTCGCTACCAGTCAGCGTGCAAGAGAACCACACGGCCGCCTCAGCCCTCCCAGGTTTGCCCTGTGGTGGGACGGGCAGGAAAATACTGCCTGTTTCTTTGTCCTAGATTCCTGGCACAGTTTCTGGATCCCACGGCCTCGTCACCAAGGCATAGCACATGAGAACCCTTGCTTCCCAGCTCCTGGTCTCTTGGGAGCAGCACTGGGCCTCCATCTGGAGGCGGGATGCACGGAGGGAAATTGGCCCCAGGGTTTTACATAATTAAGGAGAAGCCGGCTGTGCAACCAGGGACCACAGAGGGCCCAAGGGTCAGGACTGGGACTCCCAGAGGAGGAGGCAGTGATTACAGGGACACGGTGGAGGGGCTTCCTGGCAGCTCCACCCCCCAGCAGGGGGGACACATGGGCCTGGCACTTAGAGTGACAGATGTGTAACCCGGTGGGCATGGGGGGGTGGACCGAATGTTGGTGGATATTAGCGTAGTGTGGTGGGGTTTGGGTCTCTTAAAAACATACACTCTCAGTAGGTTTCTTTTTCTTACAACTTTTTTCTCTTTTTTTAAAAAAACAAACAAACACAAGTGTAGCTTTTCCAGGGAGAGGGGAATGATCTTGCCTTTCCTGGGTACTCCCTGTAAATGCCCCATAGCCCCTAGGGGTGGAAGCTTTTGGCTGTTGCTGTCCGTGGTAGGGCTGGTTTTGTTGGTTTGTTTTATAAATGGGAATTAAAAACCAAACCAGGCAACAGGCCAAACAGGCCCAAACCGGTCACTCCAGCCCAGCCTCCGTTCTCCCCTGCCATGTGGGGAGCAACAGGAGCGTAGACTGTCATATGCAGAGTTAGCAGCCTGAGTGCTGTTGGGCACCTACTGCGTGCGTAGGAGGGATCCGGGAGCCAGCTGGGCCTGCAGGGAGAAGGTGAGAGGTGGAGCAAGGGCGGGGGCCTGGGGACCCCAGGACGCTACAGGGCTCCCGTGCCCAGCAGGTGTGGGGCCTGCCCAGCCCCGGGTCACATGCTGCTGCTCTTTTGTTTTGAGCCCTGGCGTTCCTTAGCAGGCCCATCCTCTCTCCCCCTGAGTCTCTCCCTCCAGCTTTACTGATGGCGCCATCCTGCCTCCAGGTGACTCAGGGGGGCCAGACAGGTCAAGTGACTTTGCCGAGGTCACGGCAACAAGAGGGCTGGACCCGGAATGTCCACGCCCTGCCTGTCTTCCTCATCCCACTTGGAGGCAGGTGCCCGTTGAGATTTCTGGAGGACACACTTCCCAGCTGCAGGTGTCTCTCCAGGCTGGTGGCCGCCTCCTGGCGGGTGTCCAGTGCTCAGCTGGGGTGGTGGAGTTGCCTCCTGAGGCCTGAGCTCCGTTTCCAAGAACAGAATTCCCTGGGCACGTGCTCAGACCGGCAGGCTTTGTAGTGGGATTACTATCGGGGGAGATCAGAGGGATGCGCCGGCTTTGCTCAGAGAAAATTAATGTGCACGCACTACCCGTTCTAGACCTGAGCTCGAATTAGTCCGACAAGGCTGCCTGCCACGTTGGATTAGCTCGGCGCAGCCCTGGCTGCTCCTGTGGTGGGTGGCACTGGGTGAAGCCTGACAAGGGGCTCGTTCCTCCATGGGGGGGGGAGGGGGGGGGCGGTGCTGGCGTCCCAGGCCACTCCACAAGGCAGATGCAGAAGTTGACTGTGAATTAAACAGAGCGAGAGAGATTTAAAACCCGGTTTGATCGGCCAGGAGCCTGGGTGCACTTAACTGATTTTCCGCCAGCTGTCTGGGCCGCCGCCTGCCGAGGCCTCAGCTTCCCTGGGAACTGTCAGCTCCCCGCCCAGAGGCATCAGCAGGGAGGGGGATGCTACTGGGTGTGGAAGAGGGGAGAGGGCCCTGGCTCCCCAGTGCACTGCACGTAGTGGCGGGGAGGCCTCTCCTGAGGCCCAGCCTGGGGCCCATCAGGCTCCATTGCTGTAAAACGTGAACCAAATTGTCTAGGTCGTGTGCCTTCTATTTTGGTAAAGATGCCGCCTGCTTCAGCGATTAACCAGGAGGCGGGGTGGGGGTGAGGGCGGAGGCGTGAGGAGGAACAGGGAGCTGCGACCCACCCGGGTTGGAGGTCCGGCTGTGCACCTGCCCGTCTGCACCTCGCTGACCCTATGATTTATGGCGCTGGGCAGCCAGGTGCATGGGGCTCGCAGCAAATTGCTGTGTGAAGTGTGTTTCCCCCACACTCCTTCCCCCAAGCCTCCTGTCACTCTGTCCTTTCCCGTGTGGGCAGGTGTCACAGCCACACGGTAGCTCCTGAGGAGCCCCAGGCCCCTTGGCTTTGTTTTGGATCCTGCTGCATGTCATGTCTTCCTCTGTGGCCTTTGTAAGTGTTGTGGGAATGCTCTCATGAAGCACCTGCTCTGTTAATGTTACCTCAGTAGGAGGTGCGAGGGGTCTGGGGGGCCAGGGTCATGTCTTTGGGCCCCAGGGAGGACAGCGACATCCGGATAATGCTCCCTTTATAGAGAAAGGGGAGGAGGGTGGCGCCGGAGCCCTGGCCTCCCGCGGCCTGCGTCGTGCTGGGTCCAAGGCTGGGGACCTGGCCCGCCCGGCTGGCTGCGGGATCTGCGGGGGGCGGCCCACAGTCAGAGGCCGAGGGGAGCCCTGGGAGCTGTGCACCTAATTGTTTTGTTTATGAAGCGCTTCTGAGAGCTTCCAGTGGATTTCCTAATGAACTGGTTTGTTCTGTCTCTCGCCGCAGCGCTGGTAATTACATCAGAAACGGGGGGCCGCGCGTCTGTGAGCCATCACGAGCAGATGTGGGTTCTGCCCCCATTGGGGGATGTTTAACGCTTTGTGGGCCAAAGTGCCTGATAGCCCGAGTGCTCTGGAAGAAAGAAGCACGTTTGTTGCTTGCCACGCTGGGCGTCTGCTCTGGTGCTGCTGAGCAGAGGGTGGCATGTGGCTCTGCAGGCGACGGGGGTCGTTGCTGGCGTGGCCTCACCATGTGGGGGTTTGCTGCTCCCGAGGGTGCTCTGTCCTCAAACACGCCAGGGCACACGCGGGCCACTTGCCTGACGAGGCTATTGGCTGTGGACCCGCCCGCCAGGCCCTGGCGCAGCTCTGCGTGTTCCGCCCTCGTTCCGATGGAGGGCCAGGAGCCCCCGCTGCCACGTGGGTGGGAATGTGTGAGGGTCCCTGTGCTCATATGCTATTTGGGTTGATGATTTCATTGAACCACATTTAATAATTTCCTCTTTAGGGCAACACTGCATCTTCTCAGTCTCATTCTGCTGTTTTACATGAGCAAACTCTAATGTTTGTTAAATTCTTTTAAAAAGTAGTGGCCTCTGATTAAAGCTCGGTGCTATTTAAATTGGGGGAAATGTGGCAAACAAGACCCCACGGGCCCCGAGGCGTCATTTTCAGAGCCGCCTGTGTGTCCTCAGGCAGCCTGGAGCAGACCACCCACGGGTGGAGCTCCCAACAGGGGGCGTCTGGTGTTCTGATTACTGTGGGTCCTGCTGTGACGGGTCTGCCTTTACTGTGACCAGCATCAGGCTCGATGCCTCCAGGCCACACGTGTTCCAGCACAGATCAGAGCATGAGCGGCTGGTCGGGAATGCTGGGAGGGAATGGGGCCGGAGCCGCTGCGGGGCCCACGGGGGCTGGGATCCTAACACAGGCCCCCACAGGTGCTCAGCCTGGAGCAGTTCCCAGCCTGCGGCCCCTCAGGGGGCCGAATGTGCCTGACAGATCCAGATTTAAGTGTGTGCAGCACTGTAAACACACAAAGTGCCCCCAGGGCCCACCACCCTGACTTCCACCGCATAGAGTGGTCTTGTCCTCAGTGGGGAGCTCGGGGGACCTGAGCACCTGCTGGCTTTGGGCCCTCGCCACGGCAGCCTGACTCTAGTTGTTCGCCTCTGCAAAATGGACCTTCCCGAACTGGGGTGGTCGGTGACTTTGATATCATGTGTCGTCTGTGGCGTCTGTCCCTGCAGGCTGAGCCATGACCTGCTCTGGTGGCTGGGAGGAGGCAGGGGGGAGCCCAGAAAGAAGCTGAGACATTCTGTGGGAGGGGAGGGCCTCTAAAGGAGTGCTGAGTGGGCTTTGTTTTGTTTTTAAATCAGAATCTGTATTTTAAAGAATGTTGGACTTGCACACACGTGGGGTAAAGAGAGCCGAGCAAAAAAATAGGAGCTTGTCTCATTCTCCAGAAGCGTGGGGATGGTTGCCGTTAGCAGAGTCAGCTGAGGGAGGTGAGTCATTAACTCAAGCCCTAATGATAGTATATAGGGGATCCCTAAGTACGTAGAAGATTGGAAACAACCTGAATGCCCACAGGTGTGATGAGCCATGCAGACATTGGAATACCATACAGCCAGGAGAAAGGGTGAGGTGGCTCCTCAAGCTTGCAGGTGGAACATTCCCCAAAAATGCGTCCTAGGGAAAAGGCAAGGTGTAAATCATGGCTGTGGGATGTCATCTGTTTGGAAAGAAAAGGATGTCCGTGTTGTGTTGGTATGTGGAGAACATTCTGGAAGGAGACACGAGACAGGGGAGCCGCAGGTTCTCTGGGTAGGACCTGGAGGCTGAGCAAACGGGCTCCCGCACTCCCTCTGGTCTTCCTAGGTCTGTACCCTGTGAAGTGTTGGTGGTCCCCAGAAGTCTCTTCTGAGCTCTGTGGGCATATGCTGAGCAGCTGCTAGCGAGACCGGAGCCCTCAGTCTCCTCTGGTGGGGTCCACCCTGGACACAGTAGGTCCCAAATTCTTCAGACTGAAGGCATCTGGGGCCCAAGTATCAGTTGGAGGAGGTCAGGCCCCATGGAAGCCCCCCAAGCTTGGTGGTGAATGGCCCCTGGAAGCAGCTTTGGCAGTCTCGTCTGAAGTCCAGAGACCTACAGAGTGTGGCCCAGGCTTGCGGGGAGAGGAGGGTGCGGACCCCAGCCAGGCCGGGGCTCCCGCAGCCGAGGAGCCACGGTGGCCTTGAGGTCAGCGGGGACAGGCTGCGGAGGTGTGTGCGGCGGGGTCAGCTGGTGGCGCGCCGCCTCCGGGGGAGCCCTCCTTTTGCTATGTGATATTAAAGGCAGGTCTGGCTTCCGAGGTTTTATCTCACTTTACAAAAGTGCACTGTTTCATATGTGTTGGGTCATTTTGCGTGGGATTGTGACGGCTAGACAAGGGTAATTCTCAGAAGTTGAGAACAAAGCGGCAGGCCTAGGAATCAGACACAGAGAAACACTTCGGTTGCCTTTCTCCTGCCAGATGAGTGGCACAGGGAGGGCTGGAGAAGTAGGAGGCAGCGGTCTTATTTTGGGATGGGAATGTGCCAAGGCTGAATGGTCCGCCAGCCCCAGGCTGGGCCCTTTGCTCGTGGGATCGCATTTAAAACCCCTGACAGCACGAGGCTGGTCCCCTTCCCTTGGAAAGATTTAGCATAATGACTTCCTACATACTGCCCCCTCCCTGTCCCCGTAGGCAGGGCACGGTGCCAGCCTCCCAAGGAAGAGGCAGGGTGCGTGTCTGAGCCTGTGGGTTGATGCTTGCTTTACATTTAGCAAAAAATGCTTGCAGAGGAGACCCTGGATCCAGTGGGACAAACCCCAGTGCCCTCTGGGGCTGGATGTGTCCTGGGCAGTGATGGGGAGCAGAGGGGCTTGTGGGGCGGCCAGTCCCAGAGGAGCCACGGATCCCTGGCTGCCTGCCACCTGCTGACTCAGACCCTTGCCTGCCGCCCCTGTGGTCTGGGAGCGTCCTGTGAGCAATGGCGAGGTGCTTTGCCTGGTGAGGCCCACAGGAATGCAAATAAGTGAGATCCTCTAGGATGTACTGGGCGTGAGTCTTTATTCCTTTGAAAAGGCTGAATTTTTTGTTTGTTTGTTTGTTTGTTTTTTACTTCAAAGCCCAGAGAGGGAGAGGTGGAGTTAAGGTGGTGGACCTCGATTATCATCCTGCAGCAGGGTCCCCTGTGGGGGTCAGGGTCTCATGTTGGTGGTCTGGGTGCTGGTCTGCCTCCATGCGCCCTCGGCACCTGCCCTCTGTGGCCCAGACAGCCCAAGCCGGGTGCTACTGGGCCCCGAGGGCCACCTACTCTGAGCCTGACGATGTGCCGCTTTCTATTTCTTCATGCTCAGGAAAGAAAAAACCTATTTGTCTCTGCTTGGGGCCCTGCTCTGACAACCAGAGGCAAACCTCCCCCGTACCCTGTTTTCTCATTTTCCTTGGACTTAGCGGCAGATCCTGGGAGACCTAGGCATGAACGTCGGGCTCTTTGATATGTCAGTCTTCCAACCTGGGGTGACAGCCTTCCTGCTCCCGGGTCGGTGCTCAGATTAGGCCTCGGGCCCCTAAACTCCACGGTCGTAACTCTTGTCATTTGTCATCTGGAGGTGACAAGAGTGCTTCTCATTGAGCCTCTGGCTGGCACTCTCAAGATCCGTGGCCTTTTGCATGATTCTGTGACAGGAGTGATCCACTGGGGGTCACAGAGGCCTATGCTGATGTGACAGGAGGCTCTGTGTCGGGAGCACCCTGCCTGAGGGAACGGCTTGGGCCTCAGCTGGGCTTCTGCGCCCCCCGCCTGTCCCCACCAGTATTCTCGGGGACCCTGGTGAGATGTCCAAGGGAGTCAGTTCCTGGGTGGGTGAGGAGGCAGCCTGCAGCCTGCCCCCTCCCCCCGGCGTGCTTATGTGGTCAAAACCAGCAGTAACCGGAGAGGCAGAGAGGCATGAGGGGGTGCACAGGGTGTGCTTGCTTCCAGCGAGCAGGGGAGGGCTCTGTGTGTCTTTTGTCCCCCAGTGCCACCGAGGGCCACCACAGGGAGGGCCCGGCGTGTGGCGACACCTCCTCGATTCAGCCTCACCAGTTCAGGGCGCAGAACAGTCCACACGTGGAAGATGGGACCCTCTTTGAGCTAAAAGTCTGGAACCATTTTGCTCTGGCTTCGTATGACTTTACACTTGCCCAATCTGGTCTCCACGCCTTTCCTTGTACACGCCTACAAGCTTAGCAAGTCACGGGCCCTCACCGCCTGCTCACACTCAGGGCCGCACTGCCCTGGGCTCCGCTGTGCGGGGGAGTCCGTCAGGGGAGCCACTCCTGGGCCTCGGGCCTCATCCCGGATGTGTCCCTCCGCTGCGTAAAGAGCGTTACCGCCTGTAGGTGTGACACCCTGGGAGGTTGAGGAGGAAGAGGGTGCCGTCTGCACGCCCGCCACCGCCACCACAGGGGAGAGAACGCCCCCCCCCCCACCCCCAAGGCTGATGGCCCTTCACCTTCTGCTCCAGGTGCAGGTGCAGTGCTTCTGAGCGAACCCAGGTGACCCAGGGCCTGACTCCTCATTCCTTACGTGTCATTTCAGAGACGCCCGTGCTCACGTTCCTCCGTGTGTGAGGGCCTGGGTTCGTAAAAACAGAAACACCAGGCAGTTCCAAGCAGAGCGTGTGAAATCGTGGCTGGGGGCAGGAGCTGGCATCTCTGCTAAGAGGGGACCCTAAGCCCCTGGGCAGCATGGGGCTGGTCCTCTCGACCCCCCGGGTACCCTGTGAGGCCGGGTCTGGGCCCCAGCTGGGTGAAGGTGCTTCACAGCTGGCCCAGGCCCCCTGAAGTCCTTCTGGGCGCCAGGCGTACGTTTTTGCGGTGAATGGCCAGCCTGGGCGGTGGGTACAGGGCGAGGGGTGGGGGCAGGTGGCCCAGAGGAGGCTGAACTGAGGCCAGGCCTCTGATCACCAGGCTCTAGGTGCTTCCTGGCAGCTGGTGAGAGCTGGATTCTGGAAACAGCTGGTGGGGCGTGTGCAACCTGCCACGGTCCGTAAAGAACAGGACTGTAGTAGGTTTCCACAAGGACACCTGTCTGGGTGAGCTCAGGCCACTGTGACAAAGGATCACAGACCGGGTGGCTTGTCAGCAGTAGGAATGTGTCCCCCACTGTTCTGGAGGCTGGACATCTGAAATGAGGGTGCCAGCGGGGCTGGGTTCTGTGAGAGCCCTCTGGAGGGTTGCAGACGGCTGCCTTCCCGCTGTGTCCCTGCATGGAGGGGTGGGGGTGACCGAACTTCCTCCTGATGTTCCCATCTTCTCATGGGGATGGGCTTCCACCTAGAAAAGCAGGGGGACACGACTCCATCCACCGCACGTGCCTGTCCTGCCCTCCTCCGCTCCTCCTTGGAGGGGTTTTGCGGGGAGGGGGTGGGGAACTGCCGCTCCCCCTCTGTGCTGTCACTCCAGGCCGCGGGTTTTGCCTGCATTGGGGGAGCGCCACTGAACGCATTGTGTCGATTAATTAAATTGGCACGGGCGGCTCCTTGAGCTGCCTGTCAAGGGCTCTTTGAGGTGCATTTTGTAGGGCTGTCGGGCTCCTCTTGATGGGAGGCGTCATCAGGGAAGCAGTTTCTGCGTTGCGTGCGTTGAGGGGTGGCCACCCTGCCCTGGCCCAGATGTGCCCCTTTGCCACTGGTGTCTGATGGGGAGCAGGTGAAAGGCCACAGGTGCCGGGCCTGCCCAGGGCCCCGTCCAGGCCAGTGAGCCCAGAATTGGGGGCGAGGGCTGAGTGCCTGTGGTGAAGGGCCCATGCTGTGGGTGGCAGGCAGGCAGGCCCCACCCAGGGACCCGCAGCCGAGGCTGGGGGGTGGGGGACCCCACTCGAAGGTGCCTCTGTCCCCGCCCTCCCCCCACCCCAGTTCCCTGCCTCTTGCCTTTCCTTCCTTCTCTGTTCCCAGACGGCCCTGCCTGGCACTAATGGAATCACCAGCCACCCTGCGTTGGCTGCTTGGGGCAGGACAGGTGCCACTTGGCCTCCTCATGACTGAGCCTCCCTCAGAGCGGAGCCCTGCTACACCCGGTTCCGGCAGCGACGGGGTGGCTGTATGTCCTGACAGCTGTACGGAGGGCCCTAGGGCATGCTCAGGCCTGCAGGGGGCCTCTCCGACCTCCTCCCCCACATTCGTGCCCCATTTCTCGTCAGAAACTAATGACAGGACCAACTCCCTTTGAGAGCACTCTCTGTCGCTGGTGCGGATGGGGGGACTGCTAACTCGGGGGGCTGATATGCGAGCCACAGAAACTGTCGGCTTGACAGATGCCAGCAGATCCTTGAGAACGCGTGTCTCAGAAGGTTTGGGAATGGGATGGGGGCTGGAGGGGGGAAACGAGAAGATAGAGCCCTTGGCTCCGGGCCTCCCTCCCCGGGGCCTGCTGCTCAGAGGCCTCCCTGAGGATGGTGCCGTGAGCCCCCGCCTGCTCTGAGCCCCCTTCCAGGCCACCCCTGCAGCCTGGGGCCTGTGTACCTCCTCCCGGCCACCCCAGCCACATGAAGCAGCACCGTGGGACATCCCCGGTCACCGGGTAGCAGGTGGTGAGGGCTCTTGGGGGGTGTCTGGCGTGCTCAGCCCCAGGAGGTTGCTTGTAAGGAGAAGCTGGGCCTCTCTACTGGCCTTAGCAGCCTCGCCTCCCCACCTGCGGGGCCGACAGGAGCCCGTGGGTCTGTGGCTTGGGCTCCCCAAGCTCAGCTGCTCTGTGCCGTGTCCTAAACCCCAGTGCTGTTGCTCCCCTCTCCGGGACCCACTGCTCGCTCCGGTCATTGTCCCCACCGGTGACAAGCCCCACCACAGCCAGAACCCGTGGAGAGGGAGCGAGGCTCTTCCCAGCAGCACCGCCCCAGCCGGGCAGTGGGGCGTGGGCCAGGCTGCACAGCAGCAGGCAGTGCTCCTCGGAGCACATCCACGTGTCCCACTCCACGGTACACACAGGTGCTTTTTTTAATTACTTAAGGAAAAGCAATTGCCAAGCCACTCCATACAAATCCCTTAAGCTGCTGTTGATGGTGACTCTGGGGAGGCCACGGCCGGGCCAGGAATCTGAAACACGGGCACCATCTGTGCTCCCGCCGCTCCGAAGCCAGATTGCACCACCAGCCTTTCTCTCCTGCACAATTTTTCATTAAATGAATTGCGTTTGCTGGGAATCGCTTGTCCATAAATATTCCCTCCCACTTGGCGTGGTCAGGGTATTGCAGTCCTCAAGTCCGGGTTCCCGGACCCAGCCCCTGGGGGAGCGGGGGTGGGGAGGTGGGGGGGGTGGGAGCTGGGCTGCGGAAAAGCCCTGAGGACACTTCCCGAAGCTCCTCCTGCAGCCCTACCACGCCCACCTCAGAAGGGGGTCCTCAGTGTTCATTGTTTCCAGAGCAGATGGGAGAAGCTTCAAGGGGCTTGTCAGGGCCGGGTGCACAGTTGCTGGATCCAGTTACATCTTTTCCTTTTTGCCGTTTCCATTGAGAAAGTGACAGTGACAGCGACACGGTTGTAAAGGATGGTGAGACGTGTGTTTGAAATGGAAACAGGTTTTAAGCCGCAGTTTTGGAAATGGGCTTCTCCTAAACCTGTTTATTTGACGGGGGGGGGCAGAAAGAGGGGACGAGAACATTCTGAGCAGGCAGGTGTTCAGAGTCGGAGCTGCGGGGGCTGCAGGGCAGGTGTCCCTGGGCGTGTCCTGAGGCCTCTGGTCAGGGCTCTCAGGACAGGCCTGTCTTGGATACATGTGTCCCCATAAGGAGGCAAGGACTGTGTGCTCTAGACAAAGGCAGGAGCCCCAGCCCGGGGTCAGGACCACCTCCTGGGGTCCCCTGGGCCACCTGCTTCCAGGACCTGTAACCGGGGCCTGTGCCTAATCCGGCCCTTTGCCTGTTTTTGTAAATAAAGTTTTATTGGTGCACCTCTTCACTTACCTCTTCTCTCTGATGTTTCTGAGCTACAGCAGCAGAGGTGGGAGGTTGTGACGGAGACCTTTTGGCCCACAAAGCTGAAAATAGTCACTGCCTGGCCCTTTACGGACAGTTTGCCAGCCCTGCCCTAGACCAGTGTCCCCTCCATTTCTCTCCCTTTCGCAGTAGGATGGTTGTCCAGTCCCACAGATGAGTAGGAGAGCAGGGCTTCCTGAGTTCTTCCTGCTGATGGAGGAAGGTCATTGGCTCACTGACCAGCTTCTGGAATCTCTAGCTGGCTTTTCTGACCCACGACTTCCCAAGGTGTTAAGTGTCCCTGGAACACCTGTGTGCCTCCTGCATGGTGCCCAGCACCAGGGGCCACCACGATGCTATGACATGGAGGAGACACTTACGGGAGTTGTTCAGGGGACAGGAGGGATGTGTCTAGACAGCAGAAGAGGGGGCAGGAGGGACCCCATTTCAACCTGTCCTCTGCACATGTGTTTGCCCTGTGCTTGGGGCTTCCAGACACAAAGGACCCTCCAGTCCAAGGCAGTGTTGGTCCAGGCCACCCCGGGACACTGTGCCTGACCCTTCCCCAGCGGGCCACTCTGTCTGAGTTCGGGTCGCCCTGGAGCCAGCCGCTGACCCTCGGGCTCCCGGCTTCCTCTCCCTAGACCAGAGGCGGAGACTGGGAGCAGGCGTGTATGCGTCCCTGGGCGCCCTGCACCTCCTCAAAATCACTTGTGTTTCCTTTTCTGCTCTCAGCCTTTTGGGCCTGACAGCTCTCCCCTCTTCCTAACCTTTGAAATTACTGCTATTAAGCAGCATTCCACATGCATTATTTCCTACTTGGGGATACGTGTGTCCGACAGATGGGAGATTTTGGTGAGAGCCAACATGGGGCAGCTGGAACTTGGACCCTCGTGACCTTGGGCTCCTGAGCTCTGTCTCTGCTGCTGACCCCTGAATCCCCCACAAAGGGTCTGCTCTCATCTCCCCAGACCACGTGCTGGGGGTGGGGCTGGGGCCCTACCGGGGTGGGCCAGACGCTCACACCCAAGGGCATGACTTCCACTTGGGAAAGAAAGGTGCCATTCCCCGCCTGGAGGTAGAGGCTCTAGAAAGGAGAGGGGCCCAGTTGGGGTCTACCCTGGCCCTGCTCAGCTCACCAGCCACAAGCTCAGCAGGTCTCCCCTGCCCTCCTGCAGTGCACGTGCCGGAAGGACATGGTCAAGATCTCCATGGACGTCTTCGTGCGCATCCTGCAGCCAGAGCGCTATGAGCTGTGGAAGCAAGGCAAGGACCTGACGGTGCTCGACCACACCCGGCCCACAGCCCTGAGCAGCCCAGAGCTGAGCACCTGGAGCGCCTCTCGGGCCTCGCTCAAGGCCAAGCTCCTGCGCAGGTGAGTCCCCCTGGAGCCTGAGCCTCCGCACCCTGCCTGGCTCTCCAGGTGACAGTAAGTGACTTCAGCCCTGGCCACACCCACTCTCCACCTGGCTGGTGGCTCTGCCCCTCCCCTTCCCCTGTCCCTCTCCCCTCCTTTTCCCTTTCCCCCTCCCCTCCTCCTCTCCCCCCTTTTTTCTTTCCTTCCTTTTTCTCTTCCCCTCCTCCTTCTCCTGTTTCTTTTGCAAGAGTGTCTCTGAGGCCTTGACTTCCCAGAATGAACGTTGTCAGTGGGCCTTGGGGCAGGTGGCATCTGTTGTCAGGGACTCAGGTTCCCCCCATCACCACCACACACTCATTCACCAGCTCCTGGGAGGCCAACCCTTTGGTGCTTGGGCCACACAGTTTCCTCACTGGGAGGACACAGACGCAGGCAGCCCCTGTCACTCCTCTGACAGTTGTGGGCATAAGAGCTGGGTTTCTGTGTGGCGGGGCTGCTCGGGCCTGTCCTTGGCTCTGAGCGCTGGCAGGTCTTGTGCTGGGGCCCGCAGAGCTGCAGGGCCCCTGCCCTTTTGCGCCTGTGGATGCTCATTTGGTACCTCCAAAATCACGCTGTTTGGATTCACGATTATGGCACTGAGTCCAGAGTCCTGTCCATACAGACATCCCCATTCTGGCTCGGAGGGCCCCTCTCTACAGCGTGGACCCCTCCCGGCCCCCACCTTCCAGGACAGTGTGGTCACTGCCTGCCTGGCATTGGGTGGGGAAGAACAGAGCAAAGCGACAGCGCCCTCTTGGTGTGTCATCGAGCCTGTGGGAATGTGGGCAGGGGGTGGGCTGAATGGGAAATCAGCTCTGTGCCAGGAACAAGAGAGCCCGCAGCGGTGCCCGGCTGCACCCTGGTACCCAAACATCGGTCCATTTGCTTCTTGTGGAAACGCCCAGGCTCTCCGCGTCTGAGTGCTCACGGGCAGTGTTCCGCCGGATTCCTTCCTGGTGCTCAGAGAACATTCAGCAAGTCCTTGCCGGTCCCCAGCTGCGAGCTGGAACCTGGCGGTGAGGGGCCGGAGGTCTCACAGCTGCTCGACTCCCAAGAAAGCCGCCGCTATAGACAAAAGTAGACGTTCTCTAAACAAACGAGCGTGGTGCGTCCCCGTGGAAGTTTACTTAGGGACACTGAGATCGCCATGTCACATCATGTTCACCTGCCACAGAGTAGGATTAGTCTTGTGACTCTGAACCATTCAGAAACGTAGTCACCGTCCGTAGCTGGTGGGCTGTGCCAAAACAGGCGGTGGGCGGGTCTGTGCCTCGCGCAGGGCTTTTCCATCTGCGGCCTCTTGGTCACTTCTGGCTTCATTTTGTCCCCGCTGGCCATGGGCGACACGTCCCCAGGGCCTGGCCACCGAGGGCTCAGGCGGCTGGGCCAGAGCCTTCTCGGGGAGCTCCGGGGGTGGCACCCCCACGCCCTACGGGACAGACACCCGCCTGCCATCCTGGCCGAGGAGCCACGGGGTGCAGAGCCCCCGACCGGTCTGTCCTTGTTACCACGGGTCTGTCTGTGAACGTGCGAGGCTGGGCCGTCTCGGCCTCGCTGCGTGGTTCCCCCACCGTGGGGCCCCTCCCTCTGAGAAGCTTCTGGCAGCTCCGGCATTCACATCTGTTCCTAACAGGCCTTGTGGAGGTGAGTCTGGTTTTTCCGAGTTCTTTTGTTGTCTGTCCGTTTGATTTCCGCTCTCCCTGTGCTCCTTGCCGGAGCACCTCCTTGGCCGAGGCCAGCCTGCAACACAGCGAAGAGTGAGCTCCCCGTGGAAGGCCAGCTCCCGGGCCAGACGCGCATTTGCATAATGGCTAATTGATTGTGGCTCGGCCTAATTGGTCAACAGAGCAGATTGCCAATAAACAGGCAGCACGTCCCTGAAATGGAGTGGATTAGAGGCTGTCTGTAGAGCCTACCCAGAGGACAAGGGACCCCAGCCTGCGGGTCCAGAACCTTCTGTGCCAGAGGAAGCGCCTTCCCCTCACTGTCCCAGCCCCCTTGCCGTACACTCTTAGTTCCTGGAATATTCTTATCGGCACCTCTTCCCTTCCTTGCTGTCCGCCAGGGAGCTGTGGTACTCCAGCCAGGGGGACTGGACCACAAATCAGTCTTGTTCCCAAGGATATCATTTCCTTTAAAACCATTAATATGTAAAATAGGACTAATTTTCTTCTTTTTCTTTAAAGTCAGGGTTTGGGGGCCTTTCTCAGAAAAAGGAGGCCAGGGGCTCAAGGCCAAGCTCAAGGACTTTCAGGAGTCCCGTGTGACTCTCTCCTGGCCACGTGGCGCCCTGCCCTGCCCAGCTGGGCCAGCTCCCCTGAGCCTCGGAGGGTTTGTTTTAGGGGATGTCTCGTCTCCCCCTGAGCATCCTTGGCCTGGGCCAGAGGGTGAAGAGCGATGCTGGCTCTGTCCCCAGACAAGGTCTCTCCCCTTAGCATCAGGGACTCTGGGGCCGGATCACTCTCTGGAAGGTCAAGGAGCACCCAACCCCTACCCACTCAATGCCAGGAGCACCCCCAGTTGTGACGACCACAGATGTCCCTAGACACCATCTGGATTTCCTGCCCAAGGGTATGGCATTGGGGTGGGTTCCTCCCCTGCCCACTCTTCCCCTCCATCCCTCGAGTCTCCCTGCAGCCTCTCCTGCTTCTCTGGGACCTGCAGCTTCTCCTAGGTTCTTGCTCAGTCAGGCCCCCTGTCCCCTAAAGGTTCAGCCTTCCTGATAGTGCGCCCCCGCATCGCCTCGGAGCTGGAGCCAGGTGTTGGCCTCTCCAGGGTAAATGATCTGCCACCATCTTGTTGCCCTCCTGTGGCGTAATCTTCCACCCCGAAATCTGATCGTGTGAATTGACCCTGCTCTGCGACAAACCCCACAAAGCTGTGACCATCCCGCTCCTTGCTGTGCAGCCCCTTGGGCCCCAAGCACCGGGCAGACCTGTGCCTGGCCAGCTCAGGTGTCCGTGGGGCGTGGTGCCCAGCCCAGCCCAGCGTCTCCATGCCCTTCCTGTTCCTGTTCTGCAAAGCAGCCCTTCTCTGCATGCACAGTCTTCCTCTCGGCTCCTTGTCACCCCCGACGAGGGCTTTGAGAAACGCCTGCATCGACCACACATTCCAGCGGGTGTGGGATCCGATGGCTGCACGCCAGCCTCGCGCAGCATCTACGCTGCCCCACGCCGGTTGTGCTCAGCCGTCTGCCATCAGGAAGATGGACAGGGACGCGCTTCCCCAGGGGGACCCCACGGGTCTCCATCCCCTCATGGCCTCCGCCACTCCTGCTGACCTGGACCACTCTCCACTCACCACCCTTGGGTCACAAGGGAAACAGGGAGCCAAGGTCCAGCCTCCCACCCCTCCGACACCTGCTGACTGGGCGGTGGCCTGTCTCCCATCTCCTCCCTGATCCAGGCTGGACGTTAGCACATCTCTGAGCCCGCTCCCCCCAGGGCTTCTGGCTCCATGCTGCTCCTGAGCCCTTCCCCACAGACACACCTTCTGGCCTCTCAGGCCCAAGCCCTGTGACCCTGGGGTCTCCTGGCCCCATGGCCCCAAGGAGCTTGTTGCTCTGGTGGCTCCCTGAACACTTCCTAGATTGTTCTTCCCCAGAGCGCACACAACAGCTGAAATCCTTTCCTCGCCGCTCGCCTGCTTGTCTCTGAGGGGGAAGGGGAGTGTGTGTCTTGGGGCCGAAAGGGCAGAGTGGGGGTGCAGGGGGTGAGGAGGGCCTGAGGTACAGGGCTTGCGGCCCCCTGCGCCTGGATGCAGTGGCTGTGCTGGCCCCGGGGGCCTCAGCAGCCCCTCTGCTCCGTGTGGAAGCAGGGACCCGGGGCAGCGGCTGTCCTGTGAGACCTGGGACCTTGGGTGCTCCGGGCCCCTCTTGCCTGGGCCAGGAGCCCCTCGGGACCAGCCGCATGGGCGGGGATCCAAGAGGAGCCCCCACCCTGCCTCTCCTGCCACCTGAGGTCCAAGGACACCTGCTTCCATATTGAAAATATTTAGTGTAGGTACTGAGACTCCCCGTGTTTGGTTCACGTGAACTGACAGCAGTGACACGCAGTCAGGTCTGGAGGGTAAAGTGCATGTTTCTCTCCATCCTTTCCTGAAATGCCACCGTGACGGCCATAGGAGAGTGGCTGGGGATGGCAGAGGGAGGGAGTGGCTGGTCCACAGACTTTGACAGGAGCAGCAGGGTGGGCAGCGCCACGGGCAGCGCAGAGGGAACTCGGATCCAAGGGTGCAGACAGGCAGCAGGTGGCTCATGCCCAGAGCTCCAGGAAGGCCTGGGATTCAGAGACACTGGAGCCTCCTGGGCCAGGGACCTCAATGGACTGGAGGCCGAGTGTGAGGCGCCGTGGGGCTCAGGGCCCCCCCACCCCCCACCCCCACACGTCTCCAGCAGAAGATGATGTGAGACACCGCCTCCAACCAGAGAGAGTGGGACCCACGAAGGAGACGGTGCGGTTTGCCTCCAGGCACCTGGCCATTCGGGGTCCCTTGGGGCAGGTGTCTGCAGGTAAGGAGGAGCCCACACAGCTCCAGGAGAGCTGGCTCCAGGCGAACAGACCGATGGGCTGGGAGCCGGCTTGAGGAGTCCCCCCGAGCCGAGAGTCAGCAGAGGACGGGGAGATCCACACACACAGGCTCCCTGAGCAGCTCTGGCCTCTGCAAGGAGTTTCAGGAAGAGAAGAAAGAAGGTTGCCTGGGACCGAAACGCTGTTTCCAGATTCAAAGAAGCCTGGTGCGGAGGATGACAATGACCCACACGGTGTACACATCACTATACGGTTTCACAGCTCTTGGGTTGAACAGAAGATCCCAAAAACATCTGGAAGGAACAGCTAGGAACGTCTAGGTCCACATAAAGAACAAGAGATCCTAAGGCATCGGACTTCCACTACGAGCTAACACGCAAAGGAACAGGCCTTCAAAAAGCAGAAGGGGAATAGTTTTTGACCCAAAAGCATGTACCTAGCCAAATTCCAGACTAAACGTGCAAGAGGATAAAGATCTTTATAGACACGGAAAGCCTCAGATTTCTTGTTCTTTCTGAAGAACCTACTGGAGGATGTGCTCCAGCCAGACAAGGGCATCAACCAAAAAAGACGTCAGATTGAGGGACCTGGATCCCGTGCTGGAGAGTCCGAGGCAGTCTCAAGGGGGCAGGTCCCCGGGGGTCATCAAGGAGTGTGGGACGCCCTGTGTAAGAGGCCTCACACAAGCTTGGAGATCACCACGAGAGCTAACCCTCTAAGACAGGGGCCAGTTGCCGACTCCAGGAGGAGCGAGCGAGCAGCTGTCACTCACGGATGGATGATACCTACAGAGTCAGGGACACGGTAATATGAATTTCACCGCATTGATCATGGTGGCAGTTGCAGGGAGAGAAGCGGGGGGGCCTGAGGGTGGCAGGGTGGCCCCACCCCGTGTGTCGTGCTGGGAGCGTGGCGGAAGAAGCAGCAGAGGGGGAGACGAGCAGACAGACACAGCTAAAAGCGGGGGAGGCAGCTCATCGGGAGCTAGCCGGGGGGCGCCTCTTCCTGCAGCTCCCACAAACTGGCTACACCGTCTTCCAGCTTATGTTTTCACAAGACATATCTCTCTGTCTGCTGACGTTCGGCTTGCTTTTCCCCCCTGCAGTAGGGGTGGCCTTCCACCTGCGTCTTTCAGTCTGGTTCCACCCCGTGCTGGGGTCTCCACATTAGCAAGGCCTGGTGGCGCTTGGGGTTTGACGCCCGGAGCTTGGAGCCCAGGGGTGCCAGGGGGCCGAGGAAGGTCCTGGCTGTCTGGGGCGGTCAGCCCAGGAGTGGCTGGCAGCACCACGAGTGGCCTCCAGTTCCAGGGTCGGGGGAGAGGAGGGGAAGAGAGGGGCTGCGGGGAACTGGGGCCAAGTGAGTTGATGGTAGGAGGACCCCCTCGTACTGGCTGCTGCCTGGGGCCAGCATGGGGGTTTGCTCATGGTTACCCTGCCCTGCGGCATTCCTGGACCTGGAGAGAAGCCCCTCCTGGGGGGACAGCTGATGACAAAAGCCAACTGCACTCTGCTGCTGTCCTGGGGCTTGTTTCCAAGCGGGGCTCGCCTTTCCCAAAGTCGCTCCGCATGGAGTCCTGAGGGGCTCCGTGGTGCCAGCGTTCTCCCCCCCCCCGACCCCCTGGTCTCCTGGCTCCCGTGCCCCCTCCCGCCTGGCTCTCTTGTCCCCCCTGCCCCCCTGCACCCCGTCCCCCGCAGTGACCCGTGCACGCCATGATGTGTGTGACGCCATGCTTCTGCCATGACACTCCCTCCCCCGGAATGTCCCCTGCTTTCCGCCTTTGGTCATCGGAGTGGTTCATGCGTGAACATCACCCGGGCTTGTCAGCCTGGCCTCGCCTGGGCTGGGGGCAGATGAGCAGCGACAAGCCAGGGGCCCTTGAGTGAGGCAGCTGAACAGTGAGAGGGACCAGCCACAGTGAGCGTTAGGGGACAGTCAGGAGAGGCCCCCAGCAGCCGGCAGGGGCAGGCACGGGGAAGGTGGTGAGGCAGCCGTCAGGCCCCTGTGTCCTGGGCCAGCAGTGCCATTGTGGGCGCCCCTGGGTGGGAGACGGGGGTCCTGGCATCGGGAGCCCTCAGGGCCTCCCCAGGCCCCCAGCTGGCCCCAGTCACTTGGCCCTGCTCTGCTTGGTGACCTCTTGGTCCTTGGAGGTGCGGCAGCCACAGGGAGACCCTCTGTGGGGAGGGACGCCGTGGCCAGTGCCTCTCCTGGCGTGGCTGACACTCTGGCAGAAGAAAGGCTAGCGGATTATGGGGCTTGAGTCTGAGGCCCCGCAGGAGTCACCCCAACCCCTGGAGGGTGCCACTCACTGGCCCAAGGCAGGCTTGTGCACACGCAGCCTGTGCCCCAGCTCTGGGCCAGTCACATACCCTGGTGTCAGCCTAGAAGCCGTTTCTGTCCCCTCCTTGGAAAGTTCCGGAGCCCGACGGGCAGCCCCATCCAGCCCGGTTATAGTCCTTTCTTCCTTTGACCCAATTCTCTTTGGTTTGTGCTGAGAAGCCGTAGCTGAGTCTCGGGTGACTTCCACTTGGGGCTGAAGGCCAAGGGTGGCAACCCGAGCGAGGCCGGGCCCCCTGCCCCGGCAGCCAGCGAGTGAGGGACGCAGAGCTCGGGGATGGGCAGGTGCCCGAAGCCAGGCCCTTAGATGAGGCGTCCGGGGAGTCAGAGGTGCTAGACAAAAACTCCCTGACGTTTACATTCTAGACAAATTAGTCTGAAAGAAAACAGACACTGGAGAAAGACTGAGGAGGACAGGAAGGCCAGTCTAGAAAGGAAGAGGGAGCAGCCCAGGAGGCCGGGGCCGCCGTAAGTGCACCTTGTCCTCGTGCGCAGCCATCTCCATCTCCACCCGCCTCCGCCCCACCGCACAGCGGCTCCGCGCCGGCGCCCACCCTCCCTCTGCACCCCTCTGTCTCCCCTGCCCCTCACCCCCAGAGCCGGCTCCCCACCCTCCTACTGCCCCCCCACCGTCTCCCCTGCCCCCCCAGCTGGCGCCCCACCCTCCTACTGCCCCCCCACCGCCTCCCCTGCCCCCCCAGCTGCGCCCCACCCTCCTACTGCCCCCCCCACCGCCTCCCCTGCCCCCCCAGCTGGCGCCCCACCCTCCTGCTCCCCCACCGCCTCCCCTGCCCCCCCAGCTGGTGCCCCACCCTCCTACTGCCCCCCCACCGCCTCCCCTGCCCCCCCAGCTGGCGCCCCACCATCCTACTGCCCCCCCACCACCTCCCCTGCCCCCCAGCTGGCGCCCCACCCTCCCACTGCCCCCCAACTGCCTCCCCTGCCCCTGAGCCAGTACCGCCACCATTCCAGCTCCCGGTCATCAGCATCCGGTCCACCCCATGCACCCCTGGGCCTGTCCCCCACCTCCACCTCTTCTGCCCCCAAGCCAGTGCCCCCACCATCCTACCTCCTGGCTATCAGTACCTGCTCAGCCCTACACAGCCCCTGGGCCTGTCCAGCCTTCACCTCCCGTGCTCCCAAGCAAGCGCCCCCACCATCCCACCTCCTGGTCATTGGCACTGCTCTGCCCCACATAGCCCATGGACCTGTAACCCTGCCCCCCTCCACCTCCCCTGCCCCTGAGCCAGCACCCCCACCATCCCACCTCCTGGTCATCAGCACCTGCTCTGTCCTATGTGGCCCCTGGGGCCTGTCTCCCCTTCCACTTCCCCTGCCCCCGAGCCAGCCCTGCTGGCCCTGGGCCCTGTGACTTTGGGGCACCATCTGGGGCTCTGTTCTGCTGGCTGGGTTGTGGGGCACACAGATGGGGCTAATCCCAGTCATTTGACTTCCTGTCCGATGACCATCCCTCTCCAGGTCCCACCGGAAAAGGAGCCAGCCCAAGAAGCCCAAGGCAGAAGACCCCAAGTCGCCAGGGGAGGGGGCCGCCGGGGCCGGTCTCCTTGAGGAGCCTGGCGGCTTGAAGGAGGAGGCCTCACAGGAGGCTGACGCCGAGGAGGAGGAGGAAGAGCCCCAGCCGCCGCCGCCGCAGGGCCGGGAGGCTGAGGCCACAGAAGGTCAGTCTTGGCCGGGGACCTCCTCCCTGACCCCCAGCTGCTGGGGAGAGTCCCCGCTCCTAAGAGTCCAGCTCAGCTGTTTCCTTGACAGGGTGGGGCTTCTACAAACGTGCACTCGGTGGGGAGGTGCCGTGAAAAGACTCTTTTCTCCCAGAAACTGAAGACTCCCTGTCTCTGCCCCAGCTGCTAAGGCACAAGACCGCAGGCGGGGGGAGGGGGCTTCCAAGCAGCGTTTATCCTGGAGGCTGGGAGTCAGCCTGGCAGGTGCGGTGCGGGCCTGGCAGGGTCTGGTGCGAGACGCCTGCGCTGTGTCCTCGCCTGAGGAGAGAGCCGGCCGCCTCTCCACCCTCCGTTAGAACGGCGCTGATCCCATTCACCAGGGCCCCGCCTGCATCCCCCTGTCACCTCCTGACACCGCCGTCCCTTTGGGCTTCAGCTTGCAGCACCCAAATCTGGGGGCCACCGGTCCTCAACCCCTGAGAGGTGTCATCTGACCCTCGAGAGACTGCAGCCTGCTGTTGGCGGCCGGACCAGCAGGTGGATGTTTGCACTCGAGGACGGACCCTCACCTGGCTGGTGGCATTGTGGGACTGTCGGTGGGGGGCGGGTGGCAGAAACGTGCCCTTACACTGCACGGGGGCTTCAAGGGGTGGGGTAGCGACCTGTGAGAGCTGGAAGGGGCCCCCACTCCGACGGTTTATGGCGCTGCTGCTTTTTTATGGCTGTTTTCATTTCCTAACTGAAGCATCACCTGCTCACCTGTGTGCACACAGCAGGAGCCCCCCAAATACGAAGGAGGGGCCGGGCTGGGCTGGAGGGCGGGTCACCCTGGCAACAGCATCTCGGGCAGAGGTCACCAGAGAGTCCCGCTCGGGTCCTCAGTCTCCCTCTAGGTGGCCGTCTTGGGACCAGTGAGCCCAGCACAGCTCTGCCTGTCTTGTGCTTGTATACTCGCTGGGATGCCCCATGGCTGGTGGCAGAGATGATGTGACTCTGGGGGTGCAATCTGAGGCCTGGGAGAGGGTCTGCTCAGCAGACAGGCCATGGCACCCCCAGTGTGCCCACAGGCTGGTGGTTAGGGAGCAACTGTGTGTCTGCCCCTACCCGCTGTAGGGCGAGGGAGTGTCCGGCTTGGAGGGGCCCCCAGGAGCTCACGGCAGGGGGCGGTGAGATCGACACTCGGGAGGTCCTGTCTGCCCGGTGGACGGGGGGGTCTAGACAGCCCAGAAGGGCAGAGCAGGGAGAGGAAGAATGCGTCACCACTGTCAGCATGGGCAGTCACCTGCCCAGAGGTGGGTCAGTGGCCAAGCTGCAGGGTGGCCCGGGCATTGGGCACACCTTCCTCCTCGGGGTCAGCCTCCCGCGAGGCGTCCTCCTTCAAGCCACTGGGCTCCTCTAGGAGAGTGGCCCTGGCGACATGGAGGCTTCTGCCTTGGGCTTCTTGGGCTGGCTCCTTTTCCAGTGGGACCTGGAGAGGGCTGGTCATCAGACGGGAGGCCGTGCTGAGCAGTGTTTTCAAGAAGGTGCTGCTCATAATAAAGGTCACCGAAAAGTAAAGCACCTTGAGATAAACCCAACAGAAAGTAAAAAAAAGGGGGTTTTACTGAAAAAATTAGATTTTTTAAAAAACAAGGATCACCATCTAAAGGGTGTGTGTCCCGTGAGCTCCCTGATAGGAGGACGCAGTTTCCTCTAAATGGGTGTGGGTTTGTGCAGCCCCTTCAGAGCCCCAGCCGGGTTCCGGGGTGCTGACCTAGGTGCAGACGGAGGGCGAGAGGTCCGAGGACAGGGGTCAGCAGAGGTCAGGCTGCCCGACCTGACGTCAGACTCTGGTGGTCTGTGCAGGACGGGAATGGGAGCTCACCCTGGCCATGCGGGTGGCGGAAATGAAGGCCACCACTCTTTGCCTGGGAGAGAGACTCTCAGACGTAGCCTCAATGTCACGGGGCACACATGCGCTCCATCCCGTGTCTTTCAGGTTCAGAGAACACCCCCCCAGACACTGCATTGTTCAGGGGGTGCTAGGGTCCGCTGAGGCAGCCGTAACAAAGTCCCCCGGGCTGCAGGCTTCAGCAGCAGATGTTTGTGGCCTCACAACTTTGGTGTTCCAGGGTTAGGACCTCACAACGGGAATTTGGGGAGCACAGTTTGGCCCCTAACAGGGAGAAAGCCCGGCTGAAATCAGTGGAGGAACCATAGTGCACCTGGCTGGTTTTAGCCTTAGGTGGCTTTGTGCTTGGGTAGAAAGGGCTCACGGAGGTCCCGCTGGAGCTGGACTCCTTGGCTGAGCGGTTCAGGTGGTCAGGAGGGACAGGGTTTCAACGGGGCCCTCCTGGGAAGAGTCGAAAGGCGACATCACAGCCACTGGCATGTCTCGCCCTCCTGAGCAGACTCGAGGGGCCGACTGGGCTGACGCCGGACGGAGGGCGGCAGGGAAGACAAGACATACATGTGCCGACCGGGCTGCTTAGCAAAGGGATGATGGCTCTTCTCCGTTAACTTAATTGTAACAAATCTTTGCCCAAATCTACGGACTCTTTAAAGACAACGAATCTCACCCACTCGCACCGCCCACTGCCTGGGGCGTCGCTGGCTCTTGGCTGCTTTGCCCAGTCCCGTCCTGGTGACTCGGGGGGTCTGGCCTCCACGATTCTTGGGATTCCCAGCTGGAGCCGACCCATCAAAGGCCCTTTCCCAGTGAGCCTCCGGCTCTTCTCTGGTTTTCCCTTCCGAGGTGGCTGCTGCCTAAAGCCGGGGCTCCGTGTACCCTGAGAGTGACACTTGCAAGCTGCCGATCGAACGCAAGCCACACAGCAGGGGCCGTGCAGAACTGCTGCCTCGCTCCCAGCATCTGTAGCCGCCCCCTGTCCTCCTCCCCGGTCTCGCCCTGGGGCCCCATCAGCTTCTAGGGGCACACGGTCCCCAGGAAGGGCGGGGTGTTGTCTTCTCGGGGTGGGACACCCCCGTTCCAGACACGCTGTCCCTGCTCCACACAGGAGCCTGGAAGGAGGAGAACATGGGGTGTCTGGCCTCTTTAGAGAGGAAGGGGGCCCTTTGGGCTGCCGGATGTGGCTGCCACAGCCCAATGGCCTGTGCCATGGTCAGAAGCGCCCTGTGTGCCATCCCTCGAGCCCTTGGAGGGAAGATAACCAAATTCATTGAATAAACAAGTGCTCACAGTCAGGGGTGATGGCAAATACACGTCCAGGGAATGAGTGGAAGATTTTAAAGTGCTTTCTAGGCTTCCTTTAATACCAGCTTAATGTCCCTAAAAGCCATGAGTGCTGAGAATCATGTTGTGCGCAAGCAGTAGGGCATTTTGTTTTGGGTTTGCAAAGTGAGAACAGTGAACGCTGTCACCGACGCATGGCAGGCCCTGGGAGGTAGTGGGCAGGAGTGGAGGCGCCTGGGGCTCTGCACGGGATGAGGAGGTGGGACTGACTGTCCCCAGGAGGAAGCCTCCTCAGGGCTGGGAGGGGCCAGGGCTGCTCGCTGGTGTCCCCACCCTGCTCCCGCTGCCAGGCCATCTGGGAAGAGCCCTTGCCCTGTGGTACCTGGAGCAGCAGCCTCCTCCCACCCCCAATCCCCACCTGGGGGTCCTGAGCAGGAGGTAGAAAGGCAGCCCATGTCCACCCTGGTTTGCTGGTCATCGGGGGCTCCCTCCTCCTAGGGGGTCGCTGCTGTCTCACGGGAACTCACCCCCATCTGTGGCTAGGTATGGCCGCTGTCCCTTCGGGTGGACTGAAGGGCGCTGGTTCCACCATGTGCTACCCTGCCCCCCAGGTAGAGCTGTGGCCCCTATCCTGAGGGCCGGAGAGGCTCTAGCTCCTGGGCCTCGGGGAGCTTGGCCCAGCCCTGGGGCTCAGGGAGGGGGCGCCAGGGGGCTCATGGAGCCATGGGTGTCAGGAGTGGCCACACAGTGTTCGGGCAGGACAACCAAAGTGGCCGCAGTCAGCAGAGTAGAGGCCGGGCCCAAGTTTATGAGGGGCTGTGACTTACTTATACTTGGATGCGTGTCCGGTCACACAGGACCGTCCCCTAGCGCTGTGCAGCCGGGCCTCAGGACCAGGGGTGTGCCCTGCCTCGGGTTCTGCACAGGAAGAGTGTGGAGACCCTGGGCACCAGGACCAGCTCTCCCAGGCTTGGAGGAGGTGCCTAAAGCAGGCAGCAGCCTTGGGCACCACCCTGGGATTCCCCACGGGCAGCACCCCTGAGCTTAGGGGCCCGGGGACCTAGCACGCCCTCCCATGTGCCTCCCTGGGGGCACTTTGGTCCTGTACAGGTGTGCTCCCCAACCAAGCAGGCCTTTCAAGTCTAAAGCTAGGGGGGCAGTTCTTGGCTGTGACTTATCCTACTCCTCAAAAAGAGTGCTGGAAAGAGCCTCAGCTTGAGGTTGGGCAGCGGAGGGGGAGTCCCTGCCGTTCTCGGGGGAGGGGAGAGGCTCCCATGCTGGGGGCACACCTGGCTGGGACCCTCAGCCCTGTCTGTGTGTCTGTCCCCTGCTCCATTTCTGGGTTCCCTCAGGCTGAGGCAGGGGAGGGGCTCCACACGGTCCCAAGGGTGAGGCCCCTGCCTTGGGCCTGTGGTGGTCCCCACGGCGAGCACCCAGGTGCCCTTCCTGGCCACTGGCTTGTCCCTGAAAACGGTCCTCCGGCTGTGTCCCCCTGGGTTTCTCAGAGCCTAGGAGATGGGAAGGGGCCGGGCACGTTCCTTCCTGACAGCAGAGCCTCCTGCCTGAGAGTAAACAGACAGTAAGTAGGTCCCACTGTCCTCAGGCTGGGGAGAGCTCAACTTGCGTTCCATCCCATAGGTTCGCCCTGTCAGGGCGGAGCGAGCCCTGAGTTTCCTTAGAGAACAAAGCTGTTGATTGGAAAGTGCCTTTCACACAAATAGGGCAGCCTGGTCGCCCTTTCTATAAATGACTGGAACAGCAGGGCCGCGGGCAGCCCTCACCCGCCTCGCCACTCGCCCGCAGGGCCTGGTGTCCTGGGGCCCTGAGTCATCCCCCCGTCCCCGCCCAACTCTTCCTCCAGCCTTGTCTCTCCCCAGCCCAGCATCTCTCCCCTCCATGTCTCCCCCCACATATATCTCCCCATCTCTCTCCCCACCCCCACCTCCTAACACACACCTCTCCCCTCCACCCCCCTTCTCGCCCCACCTCCACCCCTGTACGCACACGCGTGCACACACACACACACACACACACACACACACACACACCCCTCTCCAGCTCCGCGGGCTCCGTTCGTTGCAGGGAGCCATCCAAGTCCACCGTCTGTGGAGCAGAGCGTCTATCATGTGCTTTCTCAGCCTGATAACTATTCATGAGGTGCAGGCAGGAGGGGGCCTGGGGAGCAGTTCAGGGCTCCTCTAGGTGGAGCGGCACAGGGAGGAGCAGCACAGGTGCCCTTGGGATGCCCAGGTCCTGGGGCCTGAGCCAGACAGGGCCGAGTGCTCCTGTCTACTTAGGACTGCTGGAGCCTCTTGAAGAACATGGGGTGCGTGCCTGCTGGAGGCAAAGGGACAGGACGGCACGGGCTGTCCCAGAGCCGGGCAGGGCTGCCATCCCTCCCAAGGTCACCTGCACTTGTTCATCCCCCGTGGCTGGGGAGCAGGCCTGTCGCTTGGATGGGCTTTTATAATAAGAGGTAAAATGTGGGTGCAACCCCGAGCTCTGCATGCTTCGCCCGCCAGCGGCTTAGCATGGAGATGGATAGAACCCTGGCCCCCAGTTTAACCTTTCCCCAGGCCAGGTCAGGGAGACCAAGACCATAAAACAGATACCAGCAGCCTCCCACGGTGGCCTCCCGAGGACCATCAGCAGGCTGACCGCCTCATCCCGGGTTCCCCAGGACACCCTCGGTCCTGGGCAGCCCAGACGGTCACTGCCATCACTCCTTATGTGACTTCTTGCCCCTGAGAAGCTGGGTTGTACAGATGAGGGCCTGAGGTCATGTTCTCCAGCAGGGCAGGCCAGGCTCGAAGGTTCCAGGGCTTTCTGTGTTCCAGTGGGCCACCTGGCTGTCTTCATGGGCAGGGGTCCCCAATGCCAGGCGTGCCTCGCTCTGGGCACAGCAGGCCTCACGAAGGCCACCACCTGTGGCTGCTGTGACAGTGACCACAGACTCTTGGAGGCCTCACAGGTGTGGGCAGGGCTGGCTCCTGCTGGAGCCTCCAGGGCAGAGAGCATGTTCTCTGCCTTTTCCAGTTTTTGGAGGCAGCGTGTCCTCGGCTCATGGCCCCTCCATCGTCAGAGCCAGCCGGGCCGCAGTTCACCTCCCTCTGACCACAGCAGGGAAAGATCCCGGGCTTCCAGGGATCAACTCCCTGCTGGGCAGAGAGCTGGATACAGGGCTCGACCCCAGGACCCTGAGATCGTGACCTGAGCCACCCCGGTGCCCCTGGGGACCGTGATTCTGCCAAACGTCCCGCCATTCCCTTCGATCTGGTGAACTGGCCCCCAGTTAACAGGCCCCTGCAGACACGCCTCCCGGCCCCCTCCTTGCCCTGTCACCTGTCGGGACTCCCCTGGGACGGCCCTCCAGGCCCATCTGGCCCTTGTGTTCTGCTCAAGTGACCACTTCTCATGGTTTGCTCGTCGAGATTTAACTTTTAAAAATTGTATAGGATGCACGGTTTATTTAAGTGTAGAACTTACAAAGCCTGGACGCCGTCCCGCATCTACACCAGTCCTCAGGGAGGACATTCAGAGAGGCCCCCGGGCAGGAGCCCAGGACCACAAGCAGCTCTTCCCAGCTGCTTTCTTACCACTTAATTCCAGAAGGCCCCTTGAGCACTTGGCAGACCCCGGAGGGCGGGGACCCGGGGCCACCCCAGGCTCGGGCATGACTGGTTCTGGCCACCTGGGTAGCAGTTTGAGCTGGCGCGAAGCGTGTGTTTGGAGGGGAAGGTCGTGTCCTGCCTCGGCTGGGGGGGGTCGCGAGACGCATGGCTGCTGGCCTCACCTGTGACCGTCTTTCCTCTTTCCCCACAGAAGATGGGAGGGGCAAGCTGCGGCTGGCCAAGGCCAGGAGCGACAGAAAGAAGAAGAGCTATGGTCCCCCGCATCCCCACCACCACCCCCTCTTGCCCCAGCTGCCGCCACCCCCGCCCACCCAGTTCCCTGCCGAGGAGGCGCCCAGGCTGCCGCCCCCGCTGGAGCTCCCAATCCTGGCCCCGGGCCCCGTGCCGGCTGAGGAGACCCCCCCACCGCCACCTCTCAACGTCGTGCCCCCCGAGGCACCTGGCGAGGAGCCAGAGGTGAAGCCGCGCCCCATCATCCCCATGCTGTACGTGGTGCCGCGGCCCAGCACGGGGTGTGACAAAGGCCGCGTGTCCTGCCAGCAGGCCTTTGAGCACTTTGCCCAGAGGGGCCCCACCTGGAAGGAACAGGCGGCCCCCATGGAGCTGACGGGTCCCGAGGAAGAAAGCGGAGCCGGCGAGGTGCAGGTAGGGCCCAGTGGAGGTCCCTGGGGCCTGGGGATCCCACCTGCCCTGTGCTCCGGCCACCCCCTCCTGGGGCCTTGCACCCATGATTGGGGACATGCCCGCTGGGGGGCCAGGCACCGCTCTGCCCTCATGGGCCGGGCCTTCTGCAGATGCCCCTGTTCCGCTTTCAGGCACCAGCCACGTTCTCCAAGTTGAAGATGGAGATCAAGAAGAGCCGGCGTCACCCCCTGGGCAAGCCGCCCACCCGCTCCCCACTGACCGTGGTCAAGCAGGAGGCCTCAAGTGATGAGGGTGAGGCCCCCAGACTCTTCCCCTGCATGGACCGTCAGGCCAGGCTGCCCCCACCCTGCCCACAGTGCTCCCCGCAGGGCCCCCCCGAGGCACGGCCCCCATCCCATCTGCCCTGTTTCCCACCTTGGGGTGTTCACTTTGTGCTAGTCCCAGGGCTTGAAACGAACACGGCCTGTGAGGGGCCGGCTGCAGGTCACTGGGGCTCAGACCAGAGCCCGCCGCCCAGAGCCCAAGACCATGGTGCCGGTTACCTTGGTGTGCCTCAATTTCCCTATCTGTAGAGTGGGGGCTGCCAGTCCCGAGAGGCGCCCTGCCAGGAAGGTGCAGGGAGCCAGTGCCTAGAAGGCGCGCCGCATGGTGCTGAGCCCGTGCCAGGTGCCGGGCATGCCGAGGCTGGGTTACCGCTCGTGCTGCTGTTTGAGGCTGTGGCACCTTCCGGGCACCTGCTGTCACTCTCTGCAAGAACCTCTCCTGCCCCTGTGCATCTTGTGGAAGCAGAGTGGACTCCGTTCCTGCCAGAGGCTCCCACCCCAGGCCTGGGCTGGCTCCCCCGCGGCCCCTGCACACCCACATCCCTAGTTGGCCCCCAAGGCAGGTGCGGGCCATGCCTTCTCTGTCGGGCTCCAGATCTGCTGGGAAAGCCTGGTGCCCAGTAGGCCCCGGGACACTCGTAGGGCGGGCGAGCGGGCGAGAGAGCAGAAGGACATGGTTGTGCCAGCCGCACCCCCGCATTGGAGTTTGGGAAATGACTCAGAGTTAGAGGATCGCAGGGCTCTGCGGGCCGGGGGACGTCCTGGCTCTGCCACCCCCGTGCCCCGCGTGCGGGAGCAGCACCACGCTGCCTGGAGGAGCAGGGGCGCAGCCGCTACCAGAGCCGCTCGTGACCTGAACTGTGGCCGGGCCGCCCCCTCGGCGGCCTCTTCCTGCCGCTGAGCCCTGGCCCTTGGCGGCCGCGGGGAGACCGGAGCACGCGCCATGTGGAGCTGGGGGCCGGGATGCCGCTGAGAGCCAGAGGCACGGCCTCTTGGGAAAATCCTGCTGAGCCAGCTTCAGCCTTTCGTGTAAGATGCACGTGGATTTTGCAAGTCATCTGGATGGCTCCTTTCATACTGAGTCAGCTTTGAGGGCTAAGGCAAGGAGGGATTCTGGAAGCTTCTGGGATCGCGGAGCCAGAGCCCCTAAGAGTAGAGGGAGCTTGTAGGAGGGCTGGAGGCAACCGGAGCCCTGCAGGCAGCTAAGGGCTGTTACATCATTTCTAGAAGGTGCCTCCAAGGCCTCCCAGAGCCCAGCTTGTGTCCTGCGATCTTTGGTGACGGGAGGCAGGCCAGCAGCTCTTGTCGCCTGCTGGGAGCCGGGGCCTGCTGGGGGCTTGCTCAGACAGAACAGTCCTGGCCCGAGTCAGGCCCAGTCCCCCAAGGCCGTAGAGGATCTGCACGTCCATCCCAGGGGGTCTGCGCTGACCTCCCCCTCACTGTCGTGAGTCCTGAGTCCCATACCCAGGACTCCAGGCTCCTGCTTTCTGTTCCCACCGTGCCTTGCCGGCCCAGCTGCCACAAAGGTCAAGGCCTCAGAAATGAGCCCCCACTTCTCAGGGCAGCCTCCTGCGGGGCACTGAAGCTCAGCCCTGTGTCCTCAGGAGATACAGTAACAGGACATCGGGGGGTTGGGGTGTGGCTGGCTGGTACCTGAGGCCAGCAGGGGCCAGCCGGGACAGGTGACAGGTGGGGTGGGGGGGACACGTGTTGGTGGCTTTCATCTTGGTGGTGATGCTAAGTCACTGGAGTGTGTTGGAGTACCCTTACCCCCTTCTCGACTCCCAGACGCACCCCTGGCTCAGCTCCGTTGAGCTCGGGGAGGCTGAGCCAGACCCGCCACGGCCATGGCCAGGGAACTGGGGACCTGTCACCCCCGCCTGTGTGCAGCAGTAAAGGCCCCGGAGGGCAGGGAAGGAAAGGTTCCTCAGGGCCTCCAGCCATGCCGAGGTTTCTCTCCGTCCCCTCCCGCCCTCCTGTTTTCCTCTAGAAGCCTTCCCTTTCTCCGGGGAGGAAGACGTGAGTGACCCCGAGGCCTTGAGGTCTTTGCTCTCACTGCAGTGGAAGAACAAGGCTGCCAGTTTCCAGGCCGAGAGGAAGTTCAACGCGGCGGCCGCGCTCACGGAGCCCTACTGCGCCATCTGCACCCTCTTCTACCCTTATAGCCAGGTGGGTGCCGGCCTGCGTCTATGTGCGCTCCGGCGTTTGCTCCGCCTGGGGGATCTCCAGGGGGTTGGTGGAAACCAAGAAGCCCTTTGCTGCGGGAACCGCAGTGAGATCCGTGCACAGAGCCTGGCCCGACGGGCCGCCTGACCCGACAGGCAGGACAGCCAAGGGGTCACAGGTGCATGCCCTTGGCGGTCCTGGGCACGTAAAGCCGAGGCTCCCTCGGAAGGGCTGCAGGGACGAGAGAGAGCCTGGTTTCTGAGTTTTACCAGAAAGTGACTTATTCACGGGCATGTGAACACAGCAGCCAGTTGGGGGGCACTGGCATGGAGGCAGGCAGAGGGCTGTCCCCTGCAAGCCCCTCGGCCTGCCAGGAGCAGCGCGGGGCTGGGCTGCGAGAGGCAGGCTGGGGCCAGGGCAGCAGCCTCGCTCCACCCACCAGGATGGACCAGCGAGGAGCCCCAGGTGGCCTCTGCCGAGCCAGGCACCCCCGCCCTGCACTCATTCCCACCTGGGCCCGGTTCTGTCCTGTGTTTCCCAAGTTGGGGACCTGGCCTCTCCCCACCCTCTGTCCTGGGCCGCCAGCCACCAGGTCCCGCCCTCTCAACCTCTGGTTCCTCCCTGTGGCTCCTCCCCAATCCTAATCTGCCTTCTAGATCTTTCCTCCCTCACCTGCCCTGGCAGGAGCCCTTTCTGTTGGTGCCTCACTGAGGCCCGGGCACATGTTCTGGAGGCTGCTCTGGCCATGTGCTCCTGGCTGGAAACTCCACCAGGCTCACCGCAGGCCCCAGACTCGCAGGATGCCCCGCCGTGCCCACAGCCACAGCGTGCTCCGTGCTGACCGCCAGGGTCCCTCCCATCCAACCTCACCAGCCTCCTCTCTTGCCAGATTCATTTTTTTTCTTTTTTAAATATTTTATTTATTTATTCACTAGAGTCAGACACACAGAGAGAGGCCAGAGACACAGGCAGAGGGAGAATCAGGCTCCCTGCGGGGAGCCCATTGCAGGACTCAATCCTGGGACCGGGGGATCATGCCCTGAGTGAAGGCAGACACTCAACCACTGGGCCACCCAGGTGCCCTGCCAGACAGATTTCTGTTCATTCTTTGAGTCTCTTCAGTTGCCGTCTCTTCCATGAAGCCCTCCTGGATCTGCTGTCCCTGGGCACACCACACCCCAGTCTCTCCCACCACCTCTGCTCTTGCTCCGTGGTTATCTGCCCCTGGACTGTGAGTCCCTGGAGGATGGACTCAGTTGATTTTGTGTCCCTGGCTCCTAGCCTAGTACCCACTTAGCTAAGCGCCCCCACCCTGAGATCTGTGCCCCACACCAAGGCCAGCCGAGGCCAGGGTGCTTGTCTAAGGCACGGCTGCTTAGCGCTGCCTGGAGCGCCATCTCCAGGACAGAACACAGACGTCTTCTCCAGGCGTGTCCCTTGTTAGTGCTGCTGGGACTGGGAGTCAGGGTGCTGGGAGCTCCGCTTGAGACACAAATCTCCTTGTGCCCAGTGGCTAAACTTCACTGCACCCACAGTTCCGGTGGCATTCTGCTGCCAGAGCCCTTGGGGTCTGGGGCCAGGCCCTACTTGTCCCATGAGGCTGAGAAGAATCCTTGCTGGGCCTTCTGCCTGTTTGGGAACCAGCTGGTCCCTTAGCTTGAGGTGCCAGGTGGGGTGTACCCAGCGGAGCTTTTCCCTCCTGGGTCAGGAGCTGTGCAGAGTCTCCCTGCCACGCCCCTGTGGGTACAGGGAACCCCGCTGTCCTGAGACAGGCCTGGAGGGTGCTGGACCTGGTGCCACTGGCATCCTCTGTTCACGTGATGGGGCCTGGGGGGTCAGTGAGGACTGGGGTACAGCCTTTACAGGGCATACATCAGAGGTGGGGAGAACACCCGTATAGGTTCACAGAGTAGACAGTGGCAGGTGCTGGTCAGGACCACAGAGCACACAGCAGAGGTGGCGGGCTGGGCTCTAGAGCCTATACAAACAGACATCTGAATGTTCCTGGCAGTGAGAATGGTACATGCAAAGGCCCTGGGGCAGCATGGTGCCCAGCTCCTGGGGTGTTGGAGGCAGAGCGAGGAGGCTGGTGTGGTTGGAGCAGAGTGACCAAGGGGCATGAGGGCAGCAGGACAGTGTCCGTGCCAATGTGACCCTAAATGGGAGGGTTTTCAGCAAGGACAGGACAGGGTCTGTGTTGGAGGAGGATCTCTTGAGGGCTCTTGGGTCAGGGTTGAGGGCTGGGAGGGTGGGATGGGGCAACTGCAGGGAACAGTGAAGAGCAGGCTGGAGGGGGGAGGGTATTTAGAGGAAGAGGCTGCATAAGGGGCGAGCAGAGGGCAGAGTAAGGATGGCCGTGGTGCCCAGCCTGGTTTGCCTGCATCAGGTGTCTCCCCACTGAAGGCAGCCCCCTCCTCCTGCAGTCCCTACAGACTGAGAAGGAGGCTCCCCAGGCCTCACTCGGGGAGGGTCCCTCGGCTGCTCCTCCTTCCAAAAGTGGCCAGAAGACCCGGCCACTGATCCCCGAGATGTGCTTCACCTCCAGCGGTGAGAACACGGAGCCCCTCCCTGCCAACTCCTACATCGGTGACGACGGGACCAGCCTGCTGATTGCCTGTGCCAAGTGCTGCCTGCAGGTCCATGCCAGTGAGTACTGGGTCCGGGCCGGCAGCCGGTGGGGGAGAGCTGTGGGGTCTGTGGCACCCCCTGCTTCACCCTCCCTGGGTGGCCACACTCGGCTCTGGAGCCAGCAAGCCCCTTCCTTCTGGGCTGCTGCTTTGGGGTGTCACAGGACCTGGGCAGCCTTTCCCCTGGCTGGTTCTGGCGGTTCCACTGAGGCCTGTCCTCCCCTCTGGGTTCTGGCAGCAGCGGGAAGAAATGAGGTGCCCATCGCCTGATTTGAAAGTGCTATGAGGCTTCCAAACTCCACACTTTGGGGCAAGAGTCTGAGTTGATGATAAAGCTGAGATTCTAGAGTGGTCTTGGGGGTCCGATCTCTCTTTGCTGTGGGTGGCCACTCTCTCCCAAAGCCTGAGGGCCCGACTTAGCTGGAGACAAGAAAATGGATGTGGGCCCCCTTCTCAGGCATTGGGGCAGCAGGTGCGGGAATGAGCTGCCGGGACAGGAGGGAAGCTAGGTCTCCATCCAGCCCCTGCAGAGGCCTGCCCAGAGCTCATCTTGTCCCCTGGCTGGGAGCCTGTCCGCCCTGCCTTGCTGGGTCCAGGTGTGAGATGTGCTCCTGGGGGATGGCAGGGCAGGCCCAGGCTGAGCCCACCAGACAGACGTCTGGAAGGGCCTGAGTCGAGCTGCGCAGGTGGGGATGAGCCCAGGAGGCAGAGGCTCAGCATAGTTCCTAGAGACCCGGCCCTGGAGTGAGGTGGAGCCCCCTCTTCTTCCCGGAGTGTGGCCCCCACTGGGCCCCAACCTTGGCCAAGTGCCCCCAGGGCTCAGAGCAGGGGGGCCGGGCTCAGGCTGTCTTGTGGGGCTTCTGTAGGGACGCTTTCTGCTCCCCTGCTGTCCTGCTGTGTTTCCCTGGGACCCTGTGGCACTGGCCACGGCCCACTCCAGCCAGCAGAGCCCCCGTCTGCCAGGTGACAGGATCCCAGCTGGCGAGGAACTGCTGGATGATGACCCCGGGGGTGAGGCATGGCCCTCGCTCCAGGGCACGGCCTCTTGGCCCTCCGCCCTGCCTCTTTTCTAAGCAAACCACCTGGATGACCCAGAGGCCCCAATTTCTGATTCATAAGTAGTGATTTTGCCTGAACACAGGGCCCGGCCTGAACACAGTGTCCCTGAGGCCCACTGGGCATCGTGTACAGCTGCTGGGTCACTGTCCCGGCTTCCCAGCCTTGCCTGGCCTGCAGAGCCCGGGCAGGGCCTCTTAGACTAGACTGGAGACAGCAAGGGCTGCCCGGGCTAAGCAGCCCCGGCGGGGGGCCCCCTCTCCCTCCCCCTACCCGAGTTGCAAACAAACCATTTCCAGGCCATCCCGCTGTGCGCAGTGGCCTGGATTCAGGAGGAGAGGGTGGGGAAAGCAATTGCCCTAAATGCTGCCCCCGAATTCCAGGAGGCCCCGGCAGCTCTGCGCGGCCTGGCAGCAGATGCCGCCCCGTCTCAGCCGCACCCCCCATCTTGCAGGTTGCTATGGCATCCGCCCCGAGCTGGTCAACGAGGGCTGGACGTGTTCCCGCTGCACGGCACACGCCTGGACTGCGGTAACTCGCCCTTGCAGCTGGGTGGCGCTCTGAAAGCTGCTGAGGCTGTGGGGGCTCCCGGCTGGTCGCCGGGGTGACCCCAGGCTGGCTGGGTCTCCGTTTCTTCCCCCTGGCAGTGCAGGAAGCCCTTGCACTCCTGATGCACGCCCTGCCCAGGCCAGTCCCTTCCTGGAACAGGCCCCGGGGACGGGGACAGACAGGTGGCAGCCCTGCCCTGCACCCCCTCACCCCATGGCCGTCTGGTTCCCGCAGGAGTGCTGTCTCTGCAACCTCCGGGGAGGAGCCCTACAGAAGACCACCGACCGGAGGTGGGTCGAGGGTCTCCCCCTGGGTGTGCAGACCTGAGGTGTGGGGGCAGCGGTGGGGGGACCTGGAGGAGCAGCTGGCCCAGCACGTCACTAAGGTCCCGTCCTGTAAGCCCCAGCTGGCGGCAGTGACAGCGGTGGCGGCGTGGGGCGCAGGGGTGGGCCGGGAGCAGGGAGCACCCTGAGCCCTGACCCCAGCCTGCCCCCGCGCCACCAGGTGGATCCATGTGATCTGTGCCATCGCGGTCCCCGAAGTGCGTTTCCTGAACGTGATGGAGCGCCACCCCGTGGACATCAGCGCCATCCCCGAGCAGCGGTGGAAGCTGGTAGGTGCCCGGGCGTCGTGGGCCGGGGTGTGGGTGTGGGCCGGCTGGTGCCGTGGACTTCAGTTCGACCGAACCGGTTTCTTTTCTGGGGCGCCACAAAGCGGTGGGTGCTCTCCGCACCCACCCACGTGGGGGAAGCTGCAGTCCCCCTCCCCGGCTTTTCTAATAACCCTGACATCTACCCTGACAGCCTCCCAGCACTGTCCCACGCTGCTAACTGTGGCACGCCGCCGCGGCACGGACAGCAGAGCGTGACTGGCTTTACACACATTGAGCTGCCACTGCCCTCCCCCCCACAGCCTCCACTCTGCTCTCTGCACCCGGGACTGGGGTTATGCGGGACACGTCCTTCTGGGTCAGTTCCTCTCTGTGGGTGACGTCCTCAAGTCCGTCCCATGGCAGGATTTGCTTTTTGCAGCTGAGTAGTAGTCCATCGTGGGGCCACGCCATATGTCCTTACCCGTTCCTCCGCTGATGGACACTTGGCCGCTTCTGTGTCTTGGCCACTGCACATAATGCTGCGTGGACATGGGGGTGCAGATGCCTCCTGAGGTCCTGTTCTCATTTCCTTTGGGTAAACACCCTGTAGTGAAGTTCCTCGATCGTATGGTGGTTCTATTTTCTTTAATTTTAAGTACTCTCTGTACCCAACTCGGGGCTCGAATGCACACCACTGAGACCCAAGAGTTGGATGCTCTACCCCTGGGCCAGCCAGGCACCCCCAGTGGTTCTGAGTTTTCGAGGAACCTCCGTACTGCCCTCCAGAGCAGCTGCACCAGTTGGCATCCCCACCAGCAGTGCGACAGGGCTCCCCTCTGCCCATGTCCTCGCCGACCCCTGTGGTTTCCTGTTGATGTCAGCCACCCTGACAGGGCTGAGGTGGTCTCTCACTGTGGTTTTGATTTCATTTCCCTGGCGATGAGTGATGGTGAGCATCTTTTTCATGTGCCCGTGGGCCACCTATCTGGATGTCTTCTTTGGAAAAATATCTACTTAGGTTCTTTGCTAATTTTTAAATTGGAGGCTGCTTTTCTTCGCTGCTTGGTTGCAGGAATTCTGTAACCGGCTCCTCTTGATGCTCATTGCACGTCCCACTGCAAGGAGGGGACTGGACTTGGGTGGAGTGTGGCCCTGAGGCTCACGCCACCTCCTCTCACTGAGGATGTCACCCTGGGGGAGCCCCTGGGGCAGCAGGCAGGGTGGGCAGAGTGTGACTGTGCGGAGCCATGGTCCAGCCACGAGACTTTGGGCAGACCCCTTGACCTCCATGTGCCCCAGCCTTCCCATCTGTAAGTCGGGCGGCCCACGGCCTCCTGCGTGGTGGCATTAACTGGGCCCAGCCATCTGGCGCTGGTTGGGCCATGCGTGCACTGGCTCCTGCTCCCAGGCCCGTCATTACCGCCAGTTCACAGCTTTGCTGTGGGAATGTGCATGGTGGCTCTGACAGGGATGTGTGTCTCATGGCACCTGACCGCATCCGGCCGCCTGGGTGGTCCCAGGGGAGTCATTCCCCCAAGGCTGCAGGTGGGCAGGAGGCCAAGGGGGCTTGGGGCGTGGGCCTTGTGGGGAGTCCTGTGGGATGTGGTGCTCAGAGCCCATGGGTGTGGGGCCCCCTGGCAGGGTTGGGGGGACAGCCGGGGGGAGCCCGTGCAGGAGGGGCGGGGGCCCTGGGCCATGG
This sequence comes from Canis lupus familiaris, assembly GCF_011100685.1. NCBI lineage: Eukaryota > Metazoa > Chordata > Mammalia > Carnivora > Canidae > Canis > Canis lupus. The sequence goes on along the minus strand of NC_049241.1, from coordinate 55,115,567 downwards.
AGCACAGGGCGGCCAGCGCCAGGCCAGCGCCTGCCTCATGGCTGCGGACAGGTGATTAGGACGAGGGCCTGCAGGTGATCCTCCAGGAACGCGGCGTGAAAGACTTCATTATTCAGGTGGAGTGATGGTGCGGCTCGCGGCGCGCGTGATAGATCCTCCCTCCCAGACGCTTTATGGATCATCTGACATTTCCAGCTTGCAGCCTCTTCATTACCAGCACTTGTAACGATGAATTAAAAATCCTTCTACATGAGGCTTACTTGTACTGCCTAATGGAGCCTCGCAAGGAAGCCGGCAGTTAACTCCTGCTTGCCCAGCCACCCGCCCACTCCCAGGGCCACGTGCTGGCCACAGGCTCAGGGGTGGCCCCTCCTGCTCATCTGTCCACCCGTTTGTCCCCACGACTGCCTGGCTTCTGGCCCTGGGCGCTGCGGGTGTCCTGTCTAGCGGGGTGGCCCGTGTGTACCATGGCCCAGGCCCCGATTGCCTGTCGGGTCAGCAGGATTAGTGTCTGTGCTCACCCCCGTCGCCAGGCTGGGCTGATCCCCGGAGGAACTTTGAGGTTGGGTCGGGCCTCTGAGTGGGAAAGATCAGCTTATGGGGGTACTGCAGCAGGGCTGGTGGGGGTCAGGCCCTCTTGTCGGCCTGGCCCTCTTGTCGGCCCTGCCGTGAGGCGGAGCACTGGAGGGAAGGTGGGCATTTGCCAAAGCAGGTTGGTGGGTGGGCACAAGGGGCAGGCTGAGGACATAGGACCTGGGGGGGTTCTGCAGGTGGGAGCAGCCTCCTGACCAGCGTCGCACCCGTCCGTGACCCCTGGCTCCTGCAGAACCCCACTCTCCACAGACCTCTGCTGCCCTCCCTGCACCCCCTGCTGCAGCCTCCAGGGGAGACCCAGACGCCCAGCCCCAGGGGGCTCCCAACTGAAGGCACAGTGTGGGGCGGGGGGCATCCTAACTGATGCAGAAGCTCCAGATGAGGGGGTGCCATGCCCGGGCTGAAACCTTCCTGCTGTCGGGCCCAGCCCTCGGCTTCCCCTGGGCCTGCACCGCGGGATGGGGGGGGCAGGGAGGGGCTCTGGCCCCGGCTGGGGGGTGCAGCGAGCCTGGCTCCGTGGGGGGAGCCTCCGCTCCGGCCCCGGGGCTGCTGCCTCCCTGCACCGTCCCTTCCCTGCGGAGGAGGCCCAGTACTGGAGGGTTAACGCAGCTCCCGCCTGCCGTGTCCGCGCCGCCCCGCAGGCTGGCGGGATTAGGTATTGACAGTTTAATAATGAGATCTCATTGCCATCGATCGGCGGCGGGCGCGCTCCTGCGGCGCCCTTTGCTGCGCGGCTTATCTGGCTTTTGAACATGGTTTACAGAGCGATAAAGGCCCGCTTAGTAAATGCTCAGAGTGACGGCAGTGGGTGTGGGGGGGTCGGGCTGCCCCACGGCGCAGACCTGGCGGGGTGGGCGCAGCCCCGTGGAGGAGGCGACTCCATGGTGCCTCATATTCAGAATTAAGGTAGGATTCCCCATTGAGTCGGGCTCCCTGCATGGAGCCTGCTTCTCCCTCTGCCTGTGTCTCTGCCTCTCTCTCTCTCTCTCTCTCTCTCTCTCTCTGTGACTATCATAAATAAATAAAATTTTTTTAAAAATTAAAATTAAAAAAAAATAAAGTATATGGTTGAGTAGCTTTTAGTACATTCACAGAGTTGGGCAACCATCACCGAGATCTAGTTCCAGAACATTCCATCTCCCCAAAAAGAAACTCATCCCCATCACCCCTTCCCCAGCGCCCCCCCAGTCCCCTCCCCGTCCGTGGAGGAGCCCGTCCTGGACTTGTCCCACACGTGGACTCACACGCTGCAGGGCCTCCTGTGTCTGGTTCCCTCCCTGAGCGTTGTGGGCTCAGGGTCCGTCCCCGGGGTGGCGTGTGGGTGCCTGGCTCCTATTTGCAGCCGAGGGACGTGCCCATGGGTGACTCTTCAGTGCCTGCTCCAGGCAGCTAGACCCAGAGGGTGTGTGGCGAAGAATCCGGAAGTGCTCCTGCAGGAAGCCGCTGGCTGGGTTTGGGGGCCTCTCCACCACGGTCAAGACCCCTGGCCACATACTTACCTGGCAGGGGAGATACCATGATCAAGACCCCTGGCCACGGGGAGCTCTGCGGGCTTTACCACGCTGCCTCCACCCATCCAGCCATGCGGGCCACTGCCTTCCGGCCCGGGGTCTTGAGGGCCATTCCAGGGAGACCACCCTGGGGGTCTTCTAGCCCCATGTCCTCTGTGTCCCCCCAGAAGTGCGTGTACTGCCGGAAACGGATGAAGAAGGTGTCGGGAGCCTGCATCCAGTGCTCCTGCGAGCACTGCTCCACCTCCTTCCACGTGACCTGCGCCCACGCCGCCGGGGTCCTCATGGAGCCTGACGACTGGCCCTACGTCGTCTCCATCACCTGCTTCAAGCACAAGTCAGGGAGCCACACGGTGAGCGCCCAGCCCGCCCCCGCCCGCCCTGCGGCCGGCCGCCCACGCTGACGCAGCCCCGTACCCACGCCCCCAGGTCCAGTTCCTGCGGGCCGTGTCCTTGGGCCAGATGGTCATCACCAAGAACCGCAACGGGCTCTACTACCGGTGCCGGGTCATCGGCACCAGCGCGCAGACCTTCTACGAAGTGAACTTTGACGACGGGTCCTACAGCGACAACCTGTACCCGGAGAGCATTACCGTGAGCGGCGCGCGGGGCAGGCGCGGGGCGGCCATCGGGAAGCCGGGAGGTGGCCCTGTGGGGCTGCCCAGGGCCCCCTGCAGGAGAGGTGCTGCTGGGTTCTGCAGAAAGTTCTAGACGAGCCTGCAGCGGGGTGGCCCCATACAGCCAGGCCCCCACACCCACACGCTCGCCTGGAGAGGTCAGGCCCAGAGCGCCACTTGCCTCTCTGCTTGCTGCCAACACCTGTCAGGACGAGTTCAAGTGCCCGGCATGGCGTGGGGCGGTGCTACAGCCCAGCAGAGGCCACGGGCCTGGTGGCCTCACCTCCCTCCACCTTCTTCCCCTGCAGAGTAGGGACTGTGTCCGGCTGGGACCCCCACCCGAGGGGGAGTTCGTGGAGCTGCGGTGGGCGGATGGCAACATGTACAAGGCCAGATTCATTTCCTCGGTGATGAGTCACGTCTATCAGGTGAGCAGGCCCCTGCTTTGCAGGCGGAGGGACGGAGGGCTGGGCGGGTCCTGGCCAGCTCCTGCTGGGGACTTGATGCTCGTCTGCTTGGCGTAAATGCTCAGGATTCGTTAGGTCTCGGTTGTCCCCAGAGGGCTGTCTCCCCAGTTCCCTGTGTGTGACACAACATTCATAACATAAAACTTACTGTTTTAAGCATTTTTAAGTGTACAGTCCAGTGCTCCTGATTTTTTTTTTTTTTAATCTATGGGGCTGTGAGTTTCTTCCCATGATTATGGGAGAGAAATTATGTAGGAACCTGAAATCTTGGGGAAAAAATCACCCACATTCCAGCAACCAGAGTCGATGGCCACTAATCCTCAGCTGTTTTGCTTTCTCCTGTATCTGTATTTCGCCAGCACTCGTATCTCTTTGTCACACCCCTACACGCCATCCCTCTCGCTGCCCTTGCTCTGTGACCTGGGCACCCCGGAGCAGTGCCCTCCGCGGGAGGCAGCAGAGGCCGCCCTTGAAAACTGCACCCCCTTTGTAGGTGGAGTTTGAGGATGGGTCTCAGCTGATGGTGAAGCGTGGGGACATCTTCACCCTGGACGAGGAGCTGCCCAAGAGGGTCCGGTCGCGGCTGGTAAGTGGTGTGGCTGAGCAAGGTGGGGGCTGTCCCCGGAAGTCCTTAGGGGTCCCCAGGGAAGCGGCCCGTGGTAGCCTCGATTCCCCCTTGTCCTTGGTCCCAGGGAGGGACCCCGGTCAGTGGTGGGAAGGGCGGGTTGCAGGGCTGGTGATGCCTGGCCAGGGGGAGGTGCACCTGCGGGAGCTCCCCCCACCTTGGTGCTCAGCGGTGGTCACCCCAACACAGAGCCTGAGCTCCAGCCTGGGCGGTGGCGGCGCAGAAACGCTTTTGCACAGCTCCCCCCTCTGAAAGGGAACTGAAAGGGAACAGCCCCAGGGTCGAGGGACGGTGACTGGCCTTCTCTCCCAGGCCTTTGCACTTGTGTATCTGTCGTGTTTAATCCAAAGGCAGGGTTTTGAGGAGCAGGCGGCTGTGGCAGGCGGTGAATGAGCTCAAAGCAAGAGCTGGTGCGGGTCACACCGCTGACCGCAGACCCCAGGTGCCCGCGGGGAAGGGCAGGGTGCAGACAGAGCCGGGCCTTCTGACAGTGACACGGGTCGCTGCCTCTGCGTGAACCCCCTGCCGTGCATGCGAGCCTCGCAGCAGGCAGGGCCCGGGCACAGGGGCCGGCCCCCCTAGCCCCTGGCCCCCAGGGGGGGCGGGCGAGCGGAGTCCCCGCATCAGTCTGTTGGGGCTGCTCTGGCGAAGCTCCGCTCTGGGGGTCCCAAGGTACCGGCGGTGGCGTTTCTCACGGTTCTGGAGGCTGCACGTGTGGCATCCAGGTGTGGGCAGCTCCGGTGGCCGGGACCACAGCTTCTGATCCATGGATGCCTCCTCGGGTCTTCCCGCGGCTGGAACGAGAGCGACTCCGGGGGTCTTTCTCCTTTAGGGGCCCTGACTGCATTGACGGGGGCCCCACCTCCTGACACAGGCCCCTGGGGGGGTAGAGCTGCAACCCATGACTGCGGGGGGATGCGGGGCTTGGGCCCCCACGCCCCACCGCCCCGCTAACCCCTGTACCGTCTGCTCTCCTGCAGTCGCTCAGCACGGGGGCACCTCAGGAGAACACCTTCTCGGGGGAGGAGGTGAAGGCCGCCAAGCGCCCGCGGGTGGGCACCCCGCGCGCCCCCGAGGACTCAGGGCGGAACCCGGACTACCTAGCGTTCATGGAGAGCCTGCTGCAGGCGCAGTGCCGGCCCGGGGCCCCCTTCTAGGACAGCCGGCCGCCCGGTGGCCCCCGAGGCCCAGCAAGGCAGGCGGCGGCGGGCCCTGGCGTGTGCTTGCTGTGGATTCCTGTCCTCGCCTCCCACCCCGGTCCCCCCGAGGGGCCGCCCGGCTCCGCGTGGCGACAGGAGCCAGCGGGACGCCGGCACGCGGCCCGGACTCAGGGAGCAGGGCCACGCGGGCTCTGGGGGGGGCCCGGCCGGGGACTCGCGCCACCCCCACTACTCAGATTCGTAAACCATGTAAGCTCTTCTCGAAAAGGTGCTACTGCATTGCCTGCCTCCTGAGCAGCCTTTGAGATTGTGACTTCTGTACATACATCACCTTTGTGAGGCTCTTTCTATAAATACCTATTGTTTAAAAAAAAAAAACACGAGAAAAAAAAAGGAAAACGAGGAAAAGGAAAAAAATCCCCCACATTGTTTTCTAGATTTGTGGCTTTAAAGAGGAAACAAAACAAAACAATTATTTTTTCTCAGAACCAGGATACGCTGAGGGAGATAAAAGCATCTCGTTTTTCGGGGTTCCGTTTTGTTTTGTTTCGTCATGTTTTAAGACCTTGCCTGTCTCGGCGAGTGAGCGGCAGGGAGGTGCCTGGGAGGCCGGCAGGGTGGCCCTTTCTCTCCCCCGGCCTCGGCGAAGGTCTGGGCGGCTGGCACCGCCTCCTTGGCCAGCGTCCTCGCTCTCTGCACCCACGGGGGGCCACCGCTGGCCGCCAGCGCCCCCGAGCCCCCCTCGGGTCTGCGCACGCCTTCACAAAATAACCGCCCTCTCTCCTGGTTTGCTCCATCTTTCGCTTCTTCCTCTCTTGAGAACCACCCCCGCTTGGCGGAGGCCCCCAGTGTTTGCAGAAGGCCTCGGTGGCCGCAGGGCGTCCCCACGCCCGGCCTCCCGTGGCCCTCCCCGGGTGAGCGTGGCTGGCCCGGCTGTTCCCAGCGGCCGCCTGGGGAGGGGGCACGTGGACCCACACAGGCCTCCCTGGTGGCCCGAGTCCGGCTGTGTCCCCAGGCTCTGGCCACCCAGGCGTCCCCCACCCCACCCCACCCCCATGTCGGCTTCTGCCCCAGGTGTGCAGGGGCGCCCGCCTTGGACCCCAGGGGGCTGGGGCGTCCCGTGCCCCTTTTGAGAAGCATGGACCAGTGTGTCTGGGGGACAGCGAGAGAACCGCTGCCGGCAGCCCCGAGCCGAGAGCCACCCGAGCCGAGAGCCATGGGTTGGGTGCGTGAGAGCGAGCTCGGAGGGGCTTGGGCCCCGCCACATGCCCCAGGGAGCCTTCCCCAGCGCGGCGGCCCTTGCTGTCCTGCCCAGGGATTGACAGCTTAATTTGCTTGTGTAAAAAAAAAAAAAAAAAAAAAAAAAAAAAAAAAAAAAAAATTAAAAAATTTAAAAAAAGTGTTCCGATGGTTTTCAGGCCAGAGAGAACCATATAAGGAGAACGGAAAGAATGTAAATGAGCCGAGAACTTTCATTTCCTTGGTGGGGGGCGGGGGGCAGGTGCCCTGGAGCAGGGCGGTGGCGGGGGTCCGAGGGGCACCAGCCGGGATGTGGGGGTTCCCCTCTGCATGCAGCAGCCCCGCCCAGATGCCGGCACTGTGTTCATATGTAGTTTGAAAATGCTATTTATATTGTAAAGAGAACGAACAGAAGTGGGCTGGCCCTCCGGGTCAGGGGTGGGCCGCACCCCGCAGGGTCTCTCTGGGTCTGGGGTGACGCGCAGACAGGCCGCGGCTCAACACGGGGAACGCGCATTTCCCCACAAAGGTATATCCGTGTCTATGTACAAAAACAAAAGACAAAAAACCCTACCCACCCTGATTTTTCTCCCACCCAAGATTAAGGATGCGCTGTATTTTTGCCTAATTTCCCCTGCCTCTAGGTTCATAATGAATTAAAGGCTCGTGAGCACTGCGAATTACAGCTCGCTGTCGTGGCGGTGTCTTCATTTCTGAGTGGGCGCTGGGAGCAGGGGTCTCCCCGTGTCCCCGTGGGGGGCACCTGGGCCGCTGCTCCCACGGCCCCCGGGGTGTGGGTGAGGCCTCCCCGGGGGATGCTGGCTGGCAGGGCGGCCTGGACCCCCGGCTCCCGCTCTAGCCGCGTCCCTCCACGGCGTGTGTCCTCCGCAGACCCTCTCTCCGCCCAGGCTGGGGCCAGCGGTGGCCGGGGTGGTGGCCAGTCCCCCTCAGAGACACCCCTTGCTCGTCTGGGGCCCGTGGGCACCCTCTCCCGCCGCCCCCCTGACCTCCCGGTTCCAGTGACTTCTGAGCCAAGGAGCATGCCGGACCGTGGGGTCGGCCAGACCCCTGCCCCCGTGAATGTGCCGCCCCTCCAAGTCCTGGGGGTGCAGCACCAGGGCAGCTGGTCTGAGCTCTGCCCTCGTGGAGGCAGCGGCAGTGGGAGAGGAAGTCAGCCAGGAAGTAAGGCTTGCCCGGCGAGGAAGAAAGCAGAGCGGGGAGGAAGGCTTTTACACAGGGCGTCTCGAAGGAGATGGTGACATGGCCGGCACGGTCTGTGCAAAGGCCCTGGGGCAGTACCAGGCCTGGTGTGTTGGAGGCCCAAGTGACCGGGGCAGAGAGAGGAGGGGAGATGGGGACACACCACGTGGGGCCTTGGGGATCCCAGGGAGGACAGGGACTTTGACCCTGAGGGAGGAATGGGGCCTGGAGGGCTGTGGGCAGGGAAAGGCAGGCCTGATGGGGTGTTCGCGGACCCTCTGGTGGCTGCTGTGGGGAGGCCACGGGGGGTGGAGGGTGCAGGGGCAGGGGAGCCTGGGACCAGGATGCCGGGGCCTGAGCACCTGGAAAGGTGGTTTACCACTAAGTGGGGGGGGGAGACCAGCTCAGACCTGAGCGACGGCCCCACATGAACCCACGGCGCATACACGAGTCTGGGGGCCGTTAGGAGATGCCAGCGTGGGGTGGGGGGGGGAGCGTATGCACCAGATGCCCCACACGGGGGTGCCCATCTCTGGGCCTCAGTTTCTCCCCAGTGCAGGCATCCTTCTGGGTGGTTGCATCCTGAGCACCAGTTTCCTTTGATAAAATCATCCGGGCACTGCTGCCCTCACCCCACTTCCCAGATCCTCCTTTTCAGGGGGCCCCTGCCTCCAGCGTCCTCTCAACAGCCCCAGGACTCAATTTCCCCGTCTGTGGCACTGACTGGCTGGGTCAGCATCCCCACACCCCCGCCCCAGGGGCCTGGCAGCCACGATCTGCCCGCCGCCCCGAGGAGGGGGCCGCTGGCCCGGGTGTCTGGCCTGGCCACGGAGGACCTGCTGCTTCCCACGCGGGTGCGCAGCCGTGCGGAGCCGCTGCGGGACCCAGGGTGCCCAGGGGCTGGGCCCTGGAGAGAAGCCTGAGGACAAGGGAAAGACAGCTGCTGCTCCTCTGGAGTTTGGGGTTTGGGAAAGCAGGGGGACCCCAGAGCAGCTTTGACACCTGCCCCCACGGACCGGAACAGGCAGGGACGGGGGACAAGCTGGCAGTCACGGAAGTCGGCCCGAGAGGGTGTCCGGAGGCCCTTCGGGGAGGTGATGTTTGAAGGATCTGAGCCCCCAAGCGACAGCCTATGAAAGACCCGGGGCAGCTGCACAACGTGGTGAGTGCACCGTCCGAGGATGCGGCCCGGCGGCCTGGGGGGGCCCAGGCTGGCTTTCCATCTGTTTTTGTAAATAAAGTTTTATTGGCACCCTCTGTGCGCACTTGTTTAGTGCTCATCGGTGGTGGGTTGTTTTTTTGTTTTTGTTTTTGTTTTTTTTATTCATAAGAGACACAGAGCGAGACAGGCAGAGACAGGCAGGGGGAGAAGCAGGCTCCATGCGGGGAGCCCGATGCGGGACTCGATCCTGGGACCCCAGGATCACGCCCTGAGCCGAAGGGAGACGCTCAACCACCGAGCCACCCAGGCGTCCCATCCATGGTGGCTTTTGCGCTGCAGCAGCAGAGCCAAGCACCGGCCACGGAGACAGAGATCAGCACCTGGCCCCTTACTGACCAAAACGTGCTCTTCTCAGACCTAGAATAAGCGGGAGGCCGCAGCCCCCACCCCCTGTGGCTACCTTCCCGGGGGGGGGGAGCAGCCCTCGGGGCCCAGACCCCCGCCCCCCGTCTCTCAAAGGCCGCCCCTTAACGCCACCTGCGCCTGAGCACCCCTCCCCCTCCAGGACTTTGACCCAAGGACCCCCCCTCATCCATCCATCATCCATCTGCAGGGCAGGCGGGGCTCTGGCCTCTAAGCCTCTGCACCCTAAAGTGGCCAATGGCCAAGCCCTGCAGGCTGTCCCCCGCCCCCCGAGTCACCACCTGTGTCCAGGGCAGAGAAGGACAGTAGACAGGCCTCCGTTGGCCTCTGCGGCCTGTGACCCCCGCTGTCACAGTCCGTGGCTGTCGTGATGGTGCTGAAACCCCTGTGCGGTCCCCTCCCCGCCAGCCTCCGCCCACGTGCCCCCCGGCCGCCCGCCACCCCTCGGGGACAGAGAGTCACAGCCCCGACATAACGCCGAGGCCCCAGGAGCCAGCCAGGCGCAGGCTCGGGCGGGGGGGGCGCTCGGGGCGCCGGCACTGTCGGCAGCCGCCGTTATTTATGGATTAGATTTACTTAGTGCTTTTGCTCTGTTAACGGAGAAAATAAGAATTATTTGCTGCCACGGGCCGCCCGAGGGGTGACACATGGTGGCGGAGGCGAGGCCAGGAAGAGTAAGTATCCAGGTGCCTGGCGTCCCTGCGTGGCATCCATCCTGGCCGCTCAGCAAGCGACAGGGACAAATGACTCCCCGGCGGCAGCAGCCCGGGCAGGGCGAGGCGGGGGCCTCTCCCGCGCACCCCGCGGGCCTCAGCGCCCCTTGCCGCTGGAGCACAAGACCCGAGGTGCGCAGGGGAAATAGGGTGTTTGAAGTCGCCTCTGTGGCACCGGCCCCTGGGGGGCGGCCCTGACCCCCTGGACCACAGCTCTGCTGTCCCCGGGTCGGCTTCCTGGGGTCGCGGCGACCACGGACCACAGCCGAGTGGCTCAGAACAGTGGGCACAGACTCTCAAAGTCCTGGAGGCCACTTGTCCGAAATCCTGGTGTGGCTCTCAGAGGCCCCGGGGCACCTTCCCTGCCTCCTCCCGCCTCGGTGGCCCCAGTGTCCCTCGGCACGCGGCCGTCTCGCTGTGGCCTGGGTCCTCCCCGACCCTCTGTCTCTGGGGCCCGTCAGCCTCTGTCTTGTGAGGACGCCAGGCGTGGATGCAGGGCCCACCCGGGGACCCCGGATGCTTTCCTCTCACGACCCTTCACTACACTCGCAAAGACGCTTGATTCCAAATCGGGTCCGAGGCGGGAAGTGGGGTGTGGGCTGGTGTTTTGGGGGAACCCCGCCCACCCCCCGGTCAAGCCGCTCCAGCATCCTGCTGTCCTCTGCTGTCCCTGCCCGGTCCCACGACCGTCCCCCCACTTGGGTGTGCCGCACGCGTGTGAGGACGTGGTCTCGGTCACCGTGGCACCTGCATGGGGGCAGGTGGGACCGTGAGTCCCGGGGTTGGCGGGCGGGCCCCCGAGGGCTGGGGAGGCCGGTCACGTCCAGGGCCCGTGGCGCGGGGAGCAGGGTGCCTGCCTCCGGAGGCAGCTCGGACCCCGCAGCACGGCCCGCGTCACACAGCGCACGGTGACAGGCGTCGATGTGCCAGGAATCACGAGGCAAAAGCGTGCGGACCCCGGCGCGTCCAGATGGTGCCTCGGGCGGGGTTGTGGCCGACACCGATACGCTGGGCCGAACACAGGCCGCGCACCCCCTGCGCTCCCCTTAGAAGAGCCTGGCGCCCCGGCGTCGCCGTCCCGGACCTGCAGGTGCCATGCGGGGCCCGAGGAGATGGGCAGGTGCGTGCACGTGTCAGGGGCAGATGGCAGCTGAGGGCCGGGAGGAGCCGCCGTGGACCTTGTCCCTTGACCATTCGGGGTCAGGAGCGTCGGGGCGCGCTCGTGGTTCCAGTCCCTGGAGCGACTGTGGGCGCGGATAGACCGACCGGCAGGGCAGTGGCCGCAGGTGTGCGCGGGCCTGGGAAGGACGCGGGACCCGAGCCAAAGCCACCCCCAGGGCCGAGGCCAGGCGGCTGGGACAACAGGCCCGGGGAGGCTGTTGGGTTAGAACAGAGAATAATAGAGAATAAAAGAAATATGCAAAGTCCTATAAATAATTGAATGAATAAATGGGGAGGAAAAGGGACTGTTCTCCCTCGCAGACGGCGTCTAATCACTGAACGGAGGAGCGACGAGAGGCAGCCGCTTGCATGCGGTCACTCAGCAAAGGCTGATGGAGCTGATGGAGCTCCGTCCCGGGGGCTGGGCTGCCCTGGGGGAGCAGGCAGGGAAAAAAACCCCTCAGGGGAGGCAGACGGGAGGCACAACCGAATTATGGGGCAGGTTAGAAGATGGTACACGCTGCCCGAAAACGAGGAAGAAAGTAAGAGGGACTGGGCTGGGGCTGGGGGGAGCGGGCTGAGTTCATCTGGGGGATGAGAAGCTCCACGTGGCGAGCGCAGCCAGTGCAAAGGCCCTGGGGCAGCAGTGGGCCTGGCGTGTTGGAGAAACATCGGGGAGGCCCGTGCCGCTGGGGAGTGAACAAGAATAAACAAATAGATTAAATGTTTTTAAGGGCCTACTGGACGCCACGGCTTTAGGAAAAATGAAGCCAGAGGGGGCGCCTGGGTGGCTCAGCGGTTCAGCGTCTGCCTTCGGCTCAGGGCATGATCCCGGGGTCCTGGGATCGAGTCCCTCCTCGGGCTCCCCACATGGAGCCTGCTTCTCCCTCTGCCTGTGTCTCTGCCTCTCTCTCTCTGTGTCTCTCATGAATAAATAAATAAAATATTAAAAGTAACAATAACCCCACCCCCTACTGGTGGACACCGGGGCGTTTCCCGTCTCTCCCAGCTAGGAACCAGGCTGCAGCGAAGCAGGTTCTTGGTCCTGGCGTGTGCATGTGTCTCCAGGACGCGTCCCCTCAAGAGTGGGGCTGGGGATCGCTGGGCGGAAGCATCTCTGATTCTACTTCTAATCCCTTCGGCCAGGTGACCCCGGCCCGTGCGCCCCGCTGCGCGATCAGACCCCCGGCCCGAGGCCGTGCCCCCGCCTGCGATCCTGGTCCCCGGGACCGGGGAAAAGCGGCGCCTGGCCACGGCCCCCACGTTCCCTCCCCTTCTAATGAGCGGAGCTGAGCGTCCTTTCACACGATTAAAAGCTTTTTGTCAGAACTCTCTTGAAACATGTTATTTAAAAAATTCCCCAGTGACCCTTCCCGTCAGCGGGCGGGTTGGCTCCATGCTCGGCCTGTCTCCGCGCGTCCGTCCAGCTGGCGTCGCTCCCTGAGCCTGGGGGGTGGGGGCAGGGGCCACACTCGCGGCGTCGCTTCTCTTACCGGATCCTGTGAAATTAGCGAATCCAAGCCCATAATTACTGTGCAGCGAGCGAGGCGGCAAACGGCGCTGGACGGCAGCTCGACGTGGACCCAGGGACCTCGCGCCTGCCCTCCTGCCGCAGGTGGCCCGCGGGACCTTCCCACCGGGGGCGGCGGCCGCGCTCCGCACCGCGACTTTGGTCCCGCGGACTCGCCGGGATCCCACATTTGTGTCCGCTGAACATATGGACCCTGTTTAAAAATACACGCCCGGGGGCGCCCGGGGGACTCAGGGCTTGACCCCGGGGTCCCGGGATGGAGTCCCGCATCGGGCTCCCCGCAGGGAGCCTGCTTCTCCCTCTGCCGGTGTCTCTGCCTCTCTCTGGGTCTCTGCGAATAAATAAATAAAATCTTTAAAATAAAATTAAATCAGATTAAATACACGCCCTGGGGCACCCGGGTGGCTCAGTGGGTTAAACATCCGACTCGTGATTTCCGCTCAGGTCGTGACCTGGGGTCATGGGATCGAGCCCCGGTGGGCTCCGCGCCCCGCATGGAGTCAGCTTGTCCCTCCCCGTCGGCTCCTCCCCCCACTCATGCTGTCTCTGTCTCTGTCTCTGTCTCTCAAATAAAATGTAAAAAAAAAAAACCACCTCTCTCCCTCTGCCTCTCCTGTCTCTAAAATACACACACACACACACACACACACACACACACACACACACACACACGCCCCGATGAATCATCCACCTCGTGCCCCAAGCAGAAAAGGAAAGCACCCCGTGTCACCGAAGGCCCAGACGTCTGGTGACGCAGCCGCTCGTGCGAAGGCTCAGTCTCAGAAAGAAACCCCAACCTGTTCTGGGAGTTGGGGCCGCGCCCCCCTGGCACCGTCGGTGTCACGAGGAAATGTCCCGCCAACACGTGTTTCCAGCTCGCCGGCCAGCGCCCCTTCCCAGGGTCGCCAGACCCTCCAGCGGGCACGACGCCACCTCTTGTCGCCGCCACCCGGAGGAAGGGCGAGACGGGGCTGTGGTCACCACTTTCTTCGTGACCGTGTCCCCGAGAGACAATTTCCGGTGACCCAGCGGGGCAGATGCTGTGGCAGGAGAGCCCAGCAGACAACCCCACTTGCCTTTCCCTTGTCCCCATCCTCCGCTGTGAAAAGCCTGAGAAATCAAAACGCTTGTCTTCCCAAAGTCTCTTACCTACTCAGGGTCACATCACACGGGGGGGGGGGGGGGGGGAGTTTTTTAAACTTCCCGCTGAAAAAGGCAATCAGGGCTGGTGCTAACCCCCTTTTGCATGCCTCTCGCCCCTTCCTCCCAGATCAAATGTGGGTGTGATGGCAGGAGCCACAGCAGCCATTTTACCGTCACCAGTGAGGGGTTGAGAGATGTCCCCGACATCATTCATTGGATTGGTAGCGTTTGCCTATTTCCATGGTCATAAAAACCCACCGCGGCCGATTCCACGCTACCAACGCGATGCCGCTGAATGCAGCGTTGGAAAGACAAGAGAGTAGCGCACCACTATATAAGGCATCCATCACCAGTTACAGTAATGATAAAACCCTCAACAGCATAGGTGGCAGCAAAATGTAATAAAATAATTTGTAAAGCAATGAGTTTGGGATATTTATTGCTTTGGGTTTTTTTTTTTAAAGATTTTATTTATTCATGAGAGAGAGAGGCAGAGACACAGGCAGAGGGAGAAGCAGGCTCCATGCAGGGAGCCCCATGTGGGACTCGATCCCAGGACCCCAGGGTCACACCCTGGGCCCAAGGTGGACGCTCAACCCCTGAGCCACCCGGGCGCCCCTATTGCTTTGGATTTAATGCAATGTATGTAACTGTAAATTTATATAATTTTATTTTTCACGGTGGTGTGTTTGGCAACCAGTTCACAGAATTCCTGGAAATGTTAACGGTTGCCTCTTGCAAGCTGGGATGAGGTGGCTCCCCCGAAGCACAGGTGACTCGCTTGCGTGAGCAGCATGACCCTATGTGGTTTTTGTTTTTGTTTTTTTAATATTTTATTTATTTATGCATGAGCGACACAGAGAGAGAGACAGGCGGAGACCCAGGCAGAGGGAGAAGCAGGCTCCATGCAGGGAGCCCGATGCAGAACTCGATCCCGGGACCCCGGGGTCACGCCCTGAGCCAAAGGCAGATGCTCAACTGCTGAGCCACCCGGGTGTCCCCGTGTCTGGCATCTTTTGCTCAAAATTGTATCCATGAGCTCATTCCTGTTGTCTATATCTGTATGTAGTTCATCTTTTAAATTGTGCATAAAAACAGGCGATTTTTGCAGATGCCTAGCGGTCTGAATAAGCCCCGGTGCGTTTATCCGTCTGCAGTTGCTGGGCATCTGGGGTGCTTCCGTTCAGGGTCCCCTGAGGAGCGCCGCCGCCAACCTTCTCAAACAGGTGCAGGCGCATCCGCTGGGTGCAGACCCCGGACGGGACCGGGCCCACCCTTCCTCCCTTACAAAGGAGGGGCAACAACAGCATGATGCAAAACTGCCACGGGATGCGCTCATCCGGGGACGGTCAACAACAAAATGCAAAATAGCTCACCGGCACGGACTGGCCAATGCCGTCACGGAGGCACATGCGTAGTCTTTAAGGGACAGTCTCACGAGATTGCTGGGAAAGGCAAAACGGAATCTGCATCCAATTTTGTGACCTGTATGCAAAATCAGTGTCCTGCGTCTTCCTCAGAAGCAACCCGGCCACCTGGAGCCCACACTCCCGAGTGACCCGGCCTCTAAGGCCTAACTCTCCGCCCCACACAGTGGCTCAGGTGCCTCATGTCCCTGTCCCCGCGGCCCTGGATCACATGCCCTGTGCCGGCTCACCTTTGGGCCTGTGCCCAAGCTGTGCCCAAAGCATCAAGGGTCCTCTTTGGGGACACCTGGGTGGCTCAGTGGCTGAACGTCTGCCTTCAGCTCAGGGCATGATCCTGGGGTCCTGGGATCGAGTCCTGCAAAGGGCTCCCCACAGGGAGCCTGCTTCTCCCTCTGCCTGCGTCTCTGCCTCCCTCTCTGTGTGTCTCATGAATAAATAAATAAAATATTTAAAAACAAAATCAAAGTCTACCCCTTACCTTCTGGGTGGCCAGACCTGAATGTCCCTCCTCCGACGGGGTCTTCCGACCCTGAATCAGGACGTGCTCCCATTCCAGCTTCAGATAGTGGTGGTTGCGTCTTCACACCCCTTGCGGGGCGAGGAGGGGGCAGAGAGGAGGAGGGGGACCTCCCAGAGGGCAGCTCCGGGCCTGGCCTGCAGCTGGAGCTACAGGTAATTAAGTTAGCGATCCATCGATCCATCGACAGCACAGAACGGTCACTGTTTGAAGACTTACCCTGCGGCAAGGTTTTTAGGTGGCTTTCCTTCCCTGCTCTTTGCGATACCCCCTACAAGGCACTTGCTCATTTGCTATATAGATGGGGAAGTGGAAGCACAGAAAGGTGCAGTAATCTGCCCAAGGCCACACAGCAAGCACGTGGCAGGGCCGGGACTTGAACCCAGGATGCCTGGATCCAGAGCACAGTTTTGGCCTCTATGCTGTGGGGCAAGGAAGTATCTCATGACAAACGTAAGAGGTGGGGACTGGGGGTCTCTCTCGGGCATCGGGGCTGCTAGGACAGACTCCCACGGACCAGGGGCCTTATAAACCACACACCTGGCTCTGGAGGCAGCAACGCTCTCTAGTACGTGAGATTGGGACTCATTTGCTTGTCGCTGTTTCTGCACACTGGCTTTTTCACTTGACCTTACGCTGTAGACGTTTATCCCATCATTAAATCTTCATGCCCCACATTTTATTATTTTTTCAAAAGATTTTATTTATTTATTCATGAGAGACACAGAGAGAGAGGCAGAGACACAAGCAGAGGGAGAAGCAGGCTCTATGCAGGGAGCCCGAGGAGGGACTCGATCCCAGGACCCTGGGATCACACCCTGAGCCACCCAGACGCCCCCATGCCCCACATTTTAATGTCGATCTAATATCGTAAAATTTTTTTATTTAGCCATAATTGACATTTCCTAGACATACACGAAGTCGTCCGGCTCCATAAGCTTGGCAGACACATGCCCTTGAATGACTGGCACCCAAAACAAAACGCAGAATGTTTCCCTCCTTCCAGAATATTCCCTCGGCAACCCTCCTTGCTCGGAGGCAACCACTGATCTGTCTTCTGTCTCTATAGACCATGGTGGCCTCTTCTAGAAGCTTCTGGAGATGGAATCATGCAGAACACAGGCCTCTGTGTCTGGCCTCCCTCCGGCCGCGCAGGGCATGTGGGGTTCGCCCACGTTGCTGCGTGTCTCTGCGGGCGTGCCTTTTGCACTTCCAGGTCGTGCTCTACTGCGTGGCGGGGCCGCCGACCCCCTGCAACGCTCACTCATTGATGGTCATTTGGCGACTGCAGGTGACGCCCCTGGGAGCTCACTCCTACTTGTGGCTCTTTGTAGACACTTAGTGAGAACCTACTCTTGGGTTTCCCTCCCTCTCCCTGAAACTGCTCCCACCGGGGGACACTCAAGGTGTCTCCAGCATGGGCTCCTTCTATTTTATTTTTTTAAGATTTTATTTATTTATTTATTCATGAGAGACACAGAGAGGGGCAGAGACACAGGCAGAGGGAGAAGCAGGCTCCCTGTGGGGAGCCCAAGGTGGGACTCGATCCTGGGACCCCGAGGTCACGGCCTGGGCCAGAGGTAGATGCTCAACCACTGAGCCACCCAGGCGCCCTGCATGTGGGGCCCTTCTAAAGGATGCTGCAGTGACAGCCCTGGCACCTAATGGCACGGATGGCCCCCAGGGTGGCCAGTGGTGGGAGCCGGGGGCCCAGGGAGGGGTTGGCGATTTGCTGGCAAGCCCCAGGCAGCGCTCGGAGGATTCAGAGCAGGAACTCGGGGGTTCCCAGGGTTTGCTGCGGAGGACAGATCGGGGGGCAGAGGGGGACAGGAGACCCTGGCGGATCTCCCGCACGGCCTCCGGGCCGGCTCCGGGGAACGGGCTGCGGGCAGCCCTCGAACCCGGGCCGCCGCTGCAGGAAGCGCCACTGACACCAGGGCCATGACCATCTGATAATGGAATCTGTTCGGAACAGCTGCCTGGTGACAAGTATAATAAAGTGTATTAATGAGGCCATTATTACTCCCTAATTAAAAGCTAATAACTAAGAGTTAATTGCCTTTAAAAGATGAAGCAAGGCTGGGCTGGGATTTATCTCTGTTTGCCTTTGCTTGCCTGGATGGGCTGATATTTGGGAACTAATTAATTGAATCAAATCTTAAGAAAACTAATAATCTCCTCATGCTGTTCGGGCCGTGAATTAAAAGGTGTTTGCGGCGAGCCCGCGTGGCTTCATCCTAAGGAGCCCTGCGCCCTGCATGCCCGCGCCGGGGAGCCCGCAGCCCTGCAAGGTCAAGCCCGGGCACCAGGCAGGCCAGGCGAGCCGCCATCCACTTCCTGGTCCCACTATGCGCACAGTGGTGACCTTTCACGTTCAAGGAGCCTCAGACTCACAAGAAGTGGCAATAAAGGGGATCCCTGGGTGGCGCAGCGGTTTAGCGCCTGCCTTTGGCCCAGGGCACAATCCTGGAGACCCGGGATCGAATCCCACGTCGGGCTCCCGGTGCATGGAGCCTGCTTCTCCCTCTGCCTGTGTCTCTGCCTCTCTCTCTCTCTCTCTCTCCCTATGTCTATCATAAATAAATAAATAAATAAATAAATCTTTTAAAAAAAAGAAGTGGCCAAAAGAAAAAAAGTGTGGGGAAGGGCCGTGCGCCTCCTCCATAATGTCATTCTGCATCGTCTTATGGAAATTGGGAAATAATGTGATCAACTCAGCCTTACGCAGAGCTCACCAGGCAGACGTTCTCTTTTTATTTTAGTTTTTTAAAGATGTATTTATTTACTTGAGAGAGAGAGAGAGAGAGAGAGAGCAAACAGGGGGAGGAGGGGCAGAGAGAGACGATCTCAAGCAGACCCCGCTGCTGAGCTCAGAGCCCAAAGCCGGGCTCGATCCCGGGACCCGGAGGTGGCAATCTGAGCGGAAGTCCAGAGTCAGAGGCTTAACTGCCTGAGCCACCCAGGGCCCCAGGCATTCTTGTTTTAAAGATTTTTTTAGGAAAAATTTAAAAAATTTAAAAAATAAAGATTTTTTTTTTAGAGGCACCTGGGTGGCTCAGCGTTTGAGCGTCTGCCTTGGGCTCAGGCCGTGACCCCGGGAGATCGCGTCCTGCATCGGGCTCCCCGCAGGGAGCCTGCTTCTCCCTCTGCCTGTGTCTCTGCCTCTCTCTGTGTGTCTCTCATGAATAAATACATAAAATCTTTAAAAACAAGACTTTTAGAAATATATATATATATTTATTTATTTAATACACACACATACACACACATTTTTTCCAGTTTGGGGACATAAGTCCCATATCAGCGACTTCAGCTTTTTAAAATGTGCATTTCAGTGGCTTCCATTGTATTCCCAAGGCTGTGCAACCACCACCTCTAGTTCCAGAACATTCCATCACCCCAAAGAAGACCCCGCCCCATCAGCTGTCACCCCCCCCCTCCCCCAGCCCCCCCACCCCCCTTCCCATCTGTGGATGAGCCCGTCCTGGACGTGTCACATACGTGGACTCACATCCCGTGGGGCCTCCTGTGTCTGGTCCCCTCCCTGAGCGTCATGGGCTCGGGGTCCATCCCCGGGGCAGCGCGTGTGGGTGCCTCGCTGTTTGTGTACGAGTTTCAGTGTGGATGTGTTTTCAGTTCTCTCGGGATCTGGATTCCTGTTTAATTGTGGAGTTTTGAAATTGCTCTCATAAAATGCAAATATGCCACTGAACACTGAGCAAAGCAGGTCTCTTTCCCCACCCCTCCCCGCCCGCTCTCAGGGAGGCCCTGCTCCTCGGCGCCCCCTCAATGCACCTGGAGACGTCTATGCGGCCCCACAGACACACGCACACGGGGATGACATCTTAGTTCTCATGAAATTTGGCTGTACTCCTTGTTTGTTTTTCTAGAAAATCCCCATAGACTTCCTTCCTTCTTTTAATATTTTTCTCCTGCTCTTATGAACCGAGTTATAACTTCAATACAAAACAGCGCCCATCTCTGTATAACATACACACCCCCTGGGCGGCCCTCACCCCCGACCCCGCCACATGGGTCCCCGGCCTATTTAGTAAGGCCTCAGGACTTGGGGGTCTGGAGTGGGAGCCCCAGAAGGCTGCTCGGGGGAAGCTATTGATGGAACCAGGCTTTGGAGAACAAGAAAAAGGAGTCTGGGGTGAAGGGCGTCTGGGACCAAGGCCCCACGATGTGAGACAGGTGGGTGCCCAGGGCTGGGAGGGTCCTTGAACCCCTGCAGCAGAGAGCCCAGGATGCCCCTCAGCTGCTCTATAGCCTTCCGTGGCTCCCCGGTGGCCCCAGGATAAAGTCCAAACGGTGAGGAGCACAGGGTGGGGGGCGGCCGGCTGGCTCCCCGCAGGTGAGGCCTCCAGGGGCGCTCAGGCCTGCTGCTCACGTGGGCCCAGCAGCCCGCCAGCTCCCTCCTGGGCTTCCGGCGGTGGCCTGCGCCCTGCGCCCTGCACCCTGGCAGCTGCTGGGTGGGACTCCTGTCGCCTGCAGGTAGGAGCTGGGCCTGCCAACACGCAGGCACCGGCTGCACCGCCCCCCATCCCCCGCAATCCTGTTCCCTGAGGTCAAGCCCTGACTACTCCCCTGCACACGCCAAGGGGCGAGACCCGAGCGGGGGGCTCCCAGGATGGCCACAGTGCTGGGGTGGCTGGATGCCTCCCCCCCAGCAGCTGCGGGCTCCGGAGAGGCTCCATGGGTGGAGCTGGGCCGGTGGGGGGGTGCGCGGCCTCACCCCTGCATTCTAGAATTAATTCTCCGGTGCAGTCTTGTCCGTGAATCATCATAACTTGCTCTTGCGAGGGAGCCAAGCACTCAATGCCTGCCGGGCTCGCAACCTGGGGGTGTGTGTTCAAGTGTGTGCCCCAGTCCCCCAGTCATGTGGCCTCCTTGGAGGTTTCACGAGGGGAGGGAGATGTAAACTGGGGCGAAATCCAGAAAGGGCTTGGCGGCCGGGAGGAGCAGGCCCAGGAAAGCCTTGCAGGGAGGACTTGGCTGGAATGGGTCGTGGTGGGGGGGGCGCTTCCGTGGACACTGAGCCCCCAATTGTGAGCATCGTGACGCCTGGGTGACACTGCGCCTGCGCCGTGGGCCACCTGCCAGGGCCCCGAGTGCGGCACAAAGTAGCAAGTGACGGATTGTGCTTCTGTGTGTCCCGCTCTTGGCAAGGCTGATTGTTCAAATAAAGCGGCTCCCAGGGGTCCTGGGCGATGGAGGAGGAGGGAGAGGAGGAGGGGGAGGAGGATGTTCAAATAAAGCGGCTCCCAGGGGTCCTGGGCGATGGAGGAGGAGGGAGAGGAGGAGGGGGAGGAGGAAGGGGAGGAGGAGGAGGGAGGGGGAGGAGGAGGACGAGGGGGAAGAGGAAGAAGAGGAGGAGTTCCTCATGTCCTGGGGTCATGGGCCATGGAGGGGGAATAGGAGGAGGAGGAGGAGGGAGGAGGGAGGAGGAGGGGGAGGAGAGGAGGAGGAGCTCCCCACATCCTGGGGTCGTGGGTAATTGGAAGAGGAGGAGGGGGAGTGGGAGGGGAACAGGGAGGAGGAGGAGGAGGAGGAGGAGGTGCTCCCCACGTCCTGGCCCTGGCCCAGTGAGGTCTGCAGGGGTGTCCCGCCCTCCCCCAACCCGCCCGTTCCCTGCGCGAGTCCTTGCAGCTGGGGAGGTTTGTGGTCCACGGGACCACAGGCTTCTGTCCTTTTTTTTTTTTTTTAACTTTTTATTTTGAGATGATTCTGGGCTCCAGAGAATTGCCAAGCCAGCGCAGGGAGCTGCCAGGGCGTCACCGGGCTGCGTCGGAGGGTCACGGCCCACGGCGGGGACTGCGGTGTCCACCGGGGAGGGGCGCCCAGCGGGGGGCCCACACCCAGGACCCGCCTCCCGCCCCGAGGGCCGCCCTCCGAGCTCCCCAGGGGGTCTTTCCGTTCTGGGCTCTTCCAGGCGGCGGCCTTTGTTTAACTCCTCGCCCCCTGCAGCTTCGCCTGCTGTGACTGAAGCTGCTACGCACAGTCGTGTCCAGGCCTTGCACGGACATACGTTTCTACGTCTCTGGGATAAGTGCCCGGGAGTACAATTGCTGGATCGTCTGGTGAGCGCCTGGTGTTCTGGAAGCTGCCAGGCCGCCTCCCAGAGGGGCTAGACCACGGCACATCCCGCCAGCAAGGCTCGCGCTGCCAGCTCCACGTTCAGAGCATCTTTTACCTCCCTCCGGGCCTGTCCACGTCCCTGACACTTGAGGGTGCAGGGGGCGCAGGGTCGGGGGCCTCAGGGGCAGGCCTTGGAGGAGGAGAAGACCTGGGCCTGGGGTGTGATCCCATTTCAGGCAATTGCCCGAGACTCTTCCCGGAGCGAGCTGTGTGCCCGGTGTTTGCGTCGCCGCCCCCTCCCCGCGTCCCGGGATCCCGTGCTGAAGCCCTGACCCTCCTGCTGCCACCCCATGGGATGGTATCTGGAGGTGAGGCCTTTGACAGGTAGTTGGGTCTGGATGAGGTCACGGAGGCGGGGAGCCCCTGGGCCGGGATTAGTGCCCTGGTAAGGGGCTGAGGGCACCGGGAGCCCTCTTTTCTGCGCCCACGCGAGCACACAGTGAGACGATGGCATCTGTAGGCCCGGAGCGGAGCTCTTGCCGAACCCGACCACGCTGGCACCCCGATCTAGAACTTCCAGCCCCCAAAACCGTGGGAAATAAATGTTGCTTATAAGCCACCCAGTCAGCGGCATGTCGTTCCGGAGTCGCAGCCAACTACGACAGGCTGGGAAGCTCCTGGGCCCGGAGCGCCAACCCTTCCCAGGCGTTCGGATCCAAGATGCCACCCAACCACCAGGCACAAAACCCACCCAAGCCAGGCGCCAGAATTCGAAGCGATCGTTGGAGGGTTCGATGAGCTTTAAACTAAAAAACTGCGATTGGCTTAATTTGCTTTATTTTATTCTGCAATCCGTACAGTTTATTTACAACTGCAACTGTGTGTGAATCCTTAAAATAAACAAACACATGCTCAAATGTTTGCGGCGATTTGGGCATATTCCCCCCCCCCAAAAAAAAATCACACACAAGGATGACACTTCTCTCTCTCTCTCTCTCTCTGCCTCTTTGATTCCTACAGCATCAACAGTCACAGGGGCATTTCTGGGGTGAAGAAAAAAACCCATTAGTTTTTCCAGGAGTCTCTTAGTCCGCAGCTAATCGGATCGCTGTCTCTTGGCTCTTTAACCTTTTCTTTGGAAATAATTGTAGACTTCCAGGAAGGTGCAAAAATAGTACACGGAGTTCCACGCAGCCTCCCCAGCCGGGACCCCTCCTGCGGCCGTGGGGACGTGCTCAAAACCGGGGCAGTGACACCGGGCCCGCGCTGTCCCCCGGGCTACAGATGCTCAGACGCGGTGGTTTTGCAGTGCGCTCGCCCGCGTGATCCTGTGCGTGTTTTCCGCGTGTGGACTCGCGTGCCCGTCAGCACCAAGCCAGGGCCGCTCCGTCTCCTGGAGTGACCCCGTCACGCCATCCCTCTCCGGGAATCCCACCCGCCCCTCCCCTACCCTCAGGAAACCGCCCCTCTGCTCCCTGCCTCCGTGGTTTGGCCACTTTGTGGGCGCCCCTCGCGCGGAGACCCACGTCCCCAGCCGCCCGCTGCCTGTGAATCTGTCCGTCCTGGCTGCTGCGCGTCTCCGGGCTTTTCCCCTATTATGGCTCAGTAATATTCCAGGTGTGGGCTTGCCAGATTCATTCAACGTTCCATCATCAAAGGCCGCTTGCTTTCCAGTGTTTTGCTGTTGTGAATAGAGCCGTTATGAATATCGGTGTACACTTTTTTTTTTGCATGAACATATGTTTTCACTCCTCTGGGATAAATGCCCAGAACTGTATTTGCTGGGCGGTATGGCAGCTACACGTTTCGTTTTGAAAGGAGCTGCTGATCTGTCTCCCAGGGTGGCTCTACCATTTTATATTCCTGCCAGCGACGTAGGACAGATCTGGTTTCTCCACATCTGCTCCAGCATTTGGTGTTGTGACGATTTTTAGGCTTTTGCTCTTCTAATAGGTGCAAAGAGGTGCATCGCTGTGGGCGGAGCTGGCATTTCCCTGGTGGCGAACGGCGCTGAACCTCTCTTCAGTGGTTATTGGGCAGGAGCTCGTTCTCTCTCTGTCACTCTCTCTCTTTTTAAGATTTAATTTATTTGCTTGAGAGGGAGAGAGAGTATGAGCCTGGTGGGGGCGAGGGGGTGAGGGGGCGAAGGAGAGGGAGAAGCAGACTCCCTGCTAAGCCGGGAGACCGATGCGGGGCTCCACCCCAGGGCCCTGAGATCATGCCCTGAGCCCAAGACAAATGCTTCATCCACTGAGCCACCCAGGCGTCCCGACATCATTCTCTCTTTAAAATAAAATTGTGGCGGGACACCTGGGTGGCTCAGAGGTTGAGCATCTGCCTTTAGTTCAGGTCGTGATCACAGGGCCCTGGGATCGAGCCTGCTTCTCCCTCTGCCTGTGTCTCTGCCTCTCTCTCTGTGTCTCTCAGGAATAAATAAAGTCTTTAAAAAATAAAAAAATAAAAAATAAATAAATAATTAAAAATAAAAAAAAATTGAGGCTTGAGGTGCCAGGCTGGCTCAGTGGGTGGAGCGTGGGACTCTTGGCCTCATCGTCATGAGTCGAGCCCCATGTTCAGTGTGGAAGCTAAACAAACAAGGCTTCCCGGACTTTCTGTACAGTCGTGAGCATAAATCTTCAGTGTAGATCTCAGTAAATTTTTACGTTCGCCTGGAGCTTTGTGACCAGCATGCAGACCAAGAGGTAAGACACAGCCAGTCCCCAGAAGCTTCCCTGGCGTCTCTTCTTTCCCCCTTCTGTCAGCAGCCGGTGAGCTGATTGGGCCTGCAGCGGAATGCAGAATAAGGGCTCCCCCACACCTGTACCCCCGGAGATGCCTATGTCTAACCCCTGGAACCTGTGCATATATTAGGTTACGTAGCAAAGCAAAATTAACTTTGCAGATGGGATGAAGGTTGCTGGTCAGCGGGCCTTAGAACAGAGCGATTATCCCGGACTGTAGAGGTAGGCTCAGGATAACCACCAAGATTCTTAAAAGTGGAAAAAGGAGAGGGGACACCCTTGCGTTCAGGTGTGATCCCGGGGTCCCAGGATCGAGTCCTGCATCGGGCTCACTGCATGGAGCCTGTTCCTCCCTCTGCCTGTGTCTCTGCCTCTCTTTCTCTGTGTCTCTTGTGAATAAATAAATAACATCTAAAAAAAAAAAAAGTGGTATCTGTCCTATGGGCAGGCCGGCTGGCTTCTGGATTCCTTCACTAGTGGACGGACACCTCCTCGGTTGTTTCCAGTTTGGGGCCATTAGAGATAAGGCCGCTGTAAATATTGGCGTATAGGTTCCTATATCAGTAACTTCATAAAAACCATTTTTCCAGAGTGTTTTTACCATACTTTGCATCCCCACCAGGATGATCCGGGCGTTTCTGTTGCTCCATACTCTCTCTCACGCCTGATGTCAACCTTTAGGTTTTTTATTTTATATATTTATTTTTTAAAGACTTTATTTATTTATTCATAAAAGACACACAAAGAGAGAGGCAGAGACACAGGCAGAGGGAGAAGTAGGCTCCATGCAGGGAATTCGATGTGAGACTCAATCCTGGGACCCCAGGGTCACACCCTGAGCCGAAGGCAGATGCCCAACCGCTGAGCCACCCAGGCGTCCCTTTATTTTTATTTTTATTTTTTTGAGGATTTTATTTATTATTTGAGAGAGTGTGTGCAGAGAGCACCAGCGATGCAGAGGGAGAAGCAGACTGCCCATGGAGCAGGGAGCCCGCTGCCGCGGCTGGACGCGGGGCTGGATCCCAGGACCCGGGGATCATGACCTGAGCCCGAGGCAGCAGCTTCACCCCCTGAGCCCCCCAGGCGCCGCCCCCTAACATTAGTGTTCTTACGGTTTACTTATTCTAAAGCCACACACGGTCCATCCAGCCCAGCAGCCACTGGCCAAGTGTGGCAGTTTAAGTTCAAATCAATCCAAGTGAAATAAAATGTAAAATCCAGGACTTCACGCCAGTCCCACGGCTCGCGCTCCGCAGCAGCACGCAGCTGGCGCCGACCGCAGCGCAGGGCACGGCCAGAGAGCATTTCCATCCATCGTCCCAGAAAGTTCGATTAGACGGTGCCGTTCTAGTGGGTATGAAGGGGCGTCTCTTCATGGTTCTGATTTACGTCTCCCAATATCATCTTGTAAGTTCCCCCCCTCTTTTTTTTTTCTAAAATCCCTCCGGTATTGGATTCTGTTGCTGTCAGCCCTTCCAGAGCCCTGGTGTCTCGGGCATGGTCCCATTTCCCTGCTTCCCCTTTGGGGCCGGCCAGGGCCCCCGTCTCTCTTGCTGCCCCCATCCCCACCGCATCCCGCATCCCGTGGCTCCCCGTCCCCACGCCTCCCTGCGCCCAGGCCCCACCTCCTCGGGTACTTTGTCTCTGCAAACGCCAGATGGATCCTTTCAAACAGAAATCTGATCCTGATCGTGTTTCTCAGTTGCTGGTCTGTCAGCTTCAAGAGGGTAAAGATCTTGCTCGGATTTGATCCCTGTTGAATGTCAAGGGCCTGGTATACAGCAGGTGCTCAACAGATGCGTGCCAAATGAAGGAATGAACAAATGGCTTACAGCTGTTACAGCAGAGATCGTGGCTGGCCCACCCAGAGGTCGCTCTCCCTCTCCGGCTGAGTCACGGAATCCTGGTTTTATTTGGGGGGTACGGGTGCATCTTTAACTGCGTGTAGTGAAAAGACTACATTTCCCAGCCTCCTCTGCGAACGACATGTGACCTTATGGTTGGTCACATCCTAGCCACTGAGATCCTAGCGGAGGGATCTCCTGTGGGATTTCTAGGGAGGCTGTTTTAAAAGAAGCTGATTCAGGTGGAAACTGCATCATTTTGTCCCTCCCCCCACCTTCTCTTTCCTGCTGCCTGGAATGAAGACATGATGGCTGGGGCGCTGGCAGCCACTTGGGGTCCTGCAATGACCCTGAAAAGGGTGGAGAGAGAAGAATACAGAAGCCTGGGACCCTGACGGCCACAGATGCACTAACTAGCCCAGGGCTGCTCACCTTCAGATGCCCTGTTTGTCTTGTTTGAGCCCCTGTCACTTATCCTGGGTGGAGCTCCCCAGAAGGAGACCTTGAACCAAGGATCTGGGGGCAAGTCGTTAATGTGGGAGGTGATCCCAGGGAGCCCTGGGAGGGGGTGGAGAATTGAGATGGGAAAGGAAGGGAGCCAGTACCCAGGACGTTCGTGGGCCGGTGACCCCCGTGGGTAAATGGTGCTCAGTCCCGCCAGAGCCCCTGGAGACTACATAGCGCTCGAGCTGAGTCGTCCCACCCAAAGGGCGAGGGGTGAGTGAGAGGTGAACTTCGGGTGGGGGCCAGCAGGTCTCGCGCCCCCGGCTCACCCTGCAGCCAGAGCAAACCCCAGGAGCCGCCTTAGAGGTGTCTCGGGATGAGCTTCCCTCTGGGGACATGCTCACAGCCACATCAGGCAATGACTTGTAGGTGACTTAGGGTTTGTCTCCTTGGCCCACTCCCCGCAAAAGGGGGCCTCGCTGTGTCTGGGGTGCCCAGCCCGGGGACGTGGTACACAGTAGGTGCTCCGCGTCTGCAAGGAAGCTCCTGCCTGCCACGGGAGGGACGAGTGGCGCGGATCACGCACCCACGCCTCCTGGCATCCTTCCCTGCTGCCTCCACGGCCCCCTTGGGGGCCCCTTGGCCCTTCACTCCAGAACTCTTGTAATTGAAAGCAAATGTTCCCTCCAGAAGTTTACCATATCTGTGTTCATCTTCTGTGCGGGCTAATTTTATTAAAGTTCCCCAAAGAGAGAATTGTAAATTCATTAGCGCGCATCTTGGACCAGACCCTCCTGTACGCCGGGTAAAAAAAAAGAAAAAAAAAAGATTAGAAGTCAGCTGGGTCCGGTGATAATGAAACAGAAGATGCTCAAACATAATTCTTAATTAAACTGTAATGAGATAAGAAGTTGTCGCCGGCTTGTGGGCCTGGTCCGAGCCGTCCGTGTTCTCAGCCTAACGCGGTGATTTATGATTCTCTCCCCTCATTGATGTAATTAGTTTTTCTTCTCTCTTAAAAAAAAAATCCTAAACATTTAGATTATATATATATGTATATATGTGATATAAACAAACCAGGGCCACGGTTGGGGTTTGTGTTTATTCCAGTAAATATTAACTTGAGCAGAAATGGATGTCGCAGAGGCTGAGGGATGAGGGCTCCAGGTGCAAAAACGGGGCATGGTGGTGGACTCGGTACTCCCGCCGGGGGTGCCCTTTACTTCTCCAAATCGGGGTCACCCAAGGGCCCCCCAGCCGCTCCCCGAGCTTCAGATCGCACCCCGGTTTGAGGCAAGCGTTGCCCTGTGGCAGGTCTGTGGCCCACTGTTCTGGTTTCAGAGTGGGGGGGGGGACCCCACCTAAACCAGTGACTGCCACCTTAGCAGGGGGTCGTGAGAGGGAGTCATGACAGCCCCGAAGCCACACGCGGGGACAGACTCTGTGAGCCAGACCCGGGTGTGATCAAGTGAGAGCAGGGCGAAGGGGGGCCCTGGGTGGCTGCCGGCCCAGGACTTACAGATGGCTGCTTGATGAGGATGGTGTGCAAGTGTGGGGGGTCCGCGTCCTCAGCTGGGACATCTCGCTCTCCTGGAGCCAGATGCGTCGCCCCCAGCTGCACACTCCGCCACCGTGACAAGAATAATCAAAACCGCGAGCATTTGCTGAGCCCTTTTTGATGCAGCTGACACTGCGGGCAACAAGCGTATCCGTCAGTTATTGCTGCGTAACAAATGATCCCCAAACCTCACAGCGTGGGGAGACAACCTTTACGGCGCAGCGTCTGTGGGCCAGGGCTGTGGGGGCAGTGTGGGTGTGTCGTCCCCCCCCCCCCCCCCCCCCCCCCCCCCGCCCAGGGTCTCGCAGGCCGTGAAGAGGTGTGGGTCGGGCCGGGGCCTCGTCGGAAGCCTCCAATGGAAAAGAATCTGCCTCCGCACGTAAGCCGCGGCTGTGGGCTGTAGCCCTGAGGCCCTCGGTCCCCTGCTGGTTGGCGGCTGGGGCCACCCCCTGTTCCTTGCCACATGACAAGTCCAGTGGCTTTGCTTCATCAGAGCAAGCGAGCAAGGAGGCCAGAGAGCGGGGACAAGGTGCAAGTCCTGGACGCTCACGCCCCAGTCTCGGCAGTGACCTCGCATCACGCCTGCTTGTTCTGTTCACCCCAAGTGCGTCCCTGGCTCCTGCCCCTCTCATCGAGCGTGACCGCCAGGCCGCGGAGATCCTCAGGGGCTGTAGCGGAAGCCACCTGGCCGTGGCCCGTGGGACCCCCGTGCCTGTGTCATTCACTGCTCTGTCCTTACGGCAGCCACAGTGTGGGCACGGACGAGGTGCTCAGTTAACAAGTGTCCATCCGGGGACATTCATCAGGCCTCCGGGTTCATTCGTTCCTTCTTTTGCTGACAAATATTTACCGAGCGACTACCAGGTGCTGCTAGGTCTGGGGTGCCGGCAGCCGGCGGTTATCAAGGGAGAGCAGGCCCCTGCCCTTGGGGACCTCACAGCCTGGCGGAGGGGAACCCGTATTCAGCAAATCCGCACATGGAAGTACTACGAGTGGGGACCCCTGGGTGGCTCAGCGGTTGGGCGTCAGCTCAGGTCGTGATCCCAGGTCCTGGGATCGAGTCCCACATCGGGCTCCCCACAGGGAGCCTGCTTCTCCCTCTGCCTGTGTCTCTGCCTCTCTCTGTGACTCTCACGAATAAATAAAATCTTTAAAAAAAAAAAAAAAAAGGACATACTGTGACTGTGGTCAGTGCTGAGGAGTAGGGGAGCTAGGACGACGTTGTTGGGGTGGGGGGGTCTGACCTGGTCTGTCAGGTCTGCAGGGCCTGTGAAGACGAGGGGAGACACAGGAGTTGCCCAGTGATGGTGGGGGAGGGTCCGGGCAGAGGGAACAGGCTGGACAGCAGCAACAGGGGGTGGCGTCAGGAGGGCGCTGGAGTGCGGGGTTTGCTTTGGGAAGCCCTGAAAATTAAAAAAAGAAAAAAGTTTGCATCTGGAGGCATTACAGAGCATACGCTCACCACATAAGTAAACAACTCGGTGGTTTTCAGGACATTCAGAGCCGTGCAACCCTCACCACCCTGTCATTCCAGATCATTCTATCTCCCCAAAAGACTCCATGTGCCCGTCAGCAGTCACCCCCATCCCCTCCCCACCCCCCACAACCCCAACCCCCTTCCCCCCCGCCCATGGACAAGCCCGTCCTGGCCGTGTCACACACGTGGACTCACACCCCGTGGGGCCTCCTGTGTCTGGTTCCCTCCCTGAGCGTCATGGGCTCGGGGTCCATCCCGGGGTGATGCGTGTGGGCTCCTGTCTCTATTTTTCTGACTGAATAATATTCCAGCATGTGGATGGGCCACATTTTTTTTTTATCCACTTGGCGTTGATGAACATTGGGTTGTTCCGCGTTCTGGGTGTTGGAATCACGCGGCTGTGAACATCTGTGCACAAGCGATGGTGCAAATACATGTTCCAGCCTCTGGGATGGACACCGGGCGCAGCTGGGTCATGTGATAATCCTGAGCTTGATGGGGTGAGGAACCTGGAGCCGGGCCCTCTGTGCACCCCCAGGAGTCCTGCGCCCGCCCCCACCCCCCCCCCCCCCCCCCCCCCCCCCCCCCCCCCGGCGTGGGGCAGTGCGGGGCGCTCCCTGGGGACCCTGCTGGATTGTAGGCGGCACTGTGGAGGGAGCTCGGGGCAGGCTGGTGCCGCTAGGGCCGGGCCAGGGGTTAAGCCAGTCATCCCAGAACCGGGAACCGTCGCAGGGCCCCAGACGGCGGCGAGCCTGGCTATTCAGGAGGCTCATTCAGCCGAGCCCCTTTCTAGAAGGGCCGGAGGGAGCAGAGGCGCCTCCCCGGGAACAAAGCTCTGAGATGAGCCGCCTGCTGCCCACCTTTGTAGGGTCCGACCTGCCCTCGGGCTGGGGGCCGCGGGGGGGGGGGGGGGGGGGGGGGGGTGCGGGGAATGGGGGTGCAGCCTTGCCTCGAGCCCTCCGGCTGCAGCCGCCCATTGTTTGCCTTCATTGAAATGCAAAGAGAAAATTAGAATTCAGCCGCTTCCTTTCTCCTTTCTTCTGGATTTTAATGAATTCAGCAGTTACAGGCTGAAGGAGGGCGGGGTAGGGGGGCGGCTTTTGAGGTTTTCTTTCTTTTTTTTAAAAAAAGAATAATTTTCATTTCAAGCCTGGTCCTCACGGTTCCGCAGCCGCTCCCCGCCTTCCCGGCCTGGACGGCGCCCCCGGTGCGCGGCCGCCGCTCCCATCAGCGCGCTGGTTTTGACCCTCAAGGGGACCGTGCTGAGCTGCAAAGGGTGTCACTGTGTACGGGACAGATGATCACAAGACGAAATAAACTGGAGAACGTGTTTCCAAAAGACACCTCCGATAAAGGGCTGTTTTCCAACACACGCAAGTAACTCTTACAACTGAACCAGAGGCTCACATCGGACTCAAAACTGAAGAGGGAGGAGCCCTTCCGATCATTCGAGATCGGGAGCAAGACCAAGGGGAGTTGGCTCCTGTTATTTCCTTTTTTTTTTTTTTTAAGGATTTATTTATTTATGATAGACAGAGAGGCAGAGACACAGAAAGAGGGAGAAGCAGCCTCCATGCAGGGAACCCAACGTGGGACTCGATCCCGGGACTCCAGGATCCTGCCCTGGGCCAAAGGCAGACGCTAAACCACTGAGCTACCCAGGGATCCCCCTCCTGTCATTTCTATTCAACGTCACCCGTCACCCGGGAAGTCCTTGCTGGGCAGTCGGACGAGAAAAAAAAAAGGGAGAGAGAGAGAGAAAAGGCATCTGACTGGGACAAGAAGAAATGAAACTGCCTGTAGACAGCGTGATCCCGCCTGCAGGACCCCCACAGGCCTACCAGGAACTGGTTAGAACATGGATGGACCTAATTGTTGAATTAATTCAGGAAAGAAAGGAAAACAAAGTCAGTATACAGAGATTGGTTGCATTTCCTCTGCACACCCACAAGGAGCTGCTCAGAGAAGGAGTGGAGCAGACACCCCATGACCATAGCATCAAAGAGGATAAAATACGGGGATCCCTGGGTGGCGCAGCGGTTTGGCGCCTGCCTTTGGCCTAAGGCACGATCCTGGAGACCCGAGATTGAATCCCACGTCGGGCTCCCGGTGCATGGAGCCTGCTTCTCCCTCTGCCTGTGTCTCTGCCTCTCCCTCTCTCTCTCTCTCTGTGACTATCATAAATAAATAAAAATTAAAAAGAAAGAGGATAAAATACTTAGGGATCGGTCTTACCAAGGTGGTGAAAAATGTGTGCCCTGATCAAAAAGGCCCAGAAGACCCAATTGATTGGAAAGATATTCCATAAAAAAAAAAAAAAAGATATTCCGTGCTACGGGTTGGAAGGATTCAGATCGTTGAAATATCCGTATGACCCCAAGTGATCCGTAGATTCAGTGGGATCTTTATTATTTTTTATTTATTTTATTTATTTTATTTTTATTTTTATTTTTATTTATTTTTATTTTTTCAGTGGGATCTTTATAGAAATTCCAAACGGCATGTTTTTTTTGTTTGCAGAGATAGGAAAAACGGTCCTAAAATCCGTTTGGAACCACAGAAGCCCCTGAATAACCCGGAGGAATCTTGAATGAGAAGAACAAAGCAAGAGGCGCCACACATCCTGGTCTCAAACTGTCCTGCGGAGCGAGCCGGGGTCCTCAGAGCAGCGTGGCCGTGGCATAAACACAGACACGCAGATGAGTGGAGCAGGAGCCCAGAAACAGAGCCTCGCTTACACGGTCACTGATCTCCGACAAGAGAGCTAAGAACACACGGCAGGAAGGGAGAGTCTCTTCGAAAATGGTCTTGGGAGGATGGCTGCGTGCAAGTCCGTGAAATCAGGCCCTCATCTCACCCCATATACAAAAAATCAACTCAAAATGGATTAAAGATGTAAATGTGAGACCTGAGGGGCTGCTGGGTGGCTCAGCGGTTGGGCATCTGCCTTCAGCTCAGGGGGTGATCCCAGGGTCCCACATGGGGCTCCCCGCAGGGAGCCTGCTTCTCCCTCTGCCTGTGTCTCTGCCTCTCTCTGTGTGTCTCTCATGAATAAGGAAATAAAGTTTTAAAAAACTTAAAAATGAATGTGAGACCTGAAATTGTAAAATTCTAGAGGAAAACCTTCATGACGTTGATCTGGGCAATGTTTTTTTTTTTTTTTTCTTTTCCCAGCACAATGCCAAAAGCACAGACGACGAAAGGAAAAAGAGGCAAGTGGGATTTCATCAAGCTAAAAAGCTTTGGCACAGCAAAGGAAGCCATCAGCAGAGTGCGGGGACAACCTAGGGAACGGGAGAAAATATTTGCAAGCAATACATTGGATAAGGGGCTCATCTCCAAAATATAGAAGAAACTCAAACAACTTAGTAGCAAAAAACCAAACAACCCAATTTTCAAATGAGTGAAGGATCTAAACAAACATTTCTCGGGAGATACACAGGCGACAAACAGGCACATGAAAAGATGCTCACCATCTTTCATCACCATCATCATCATCTTTCATCAAGAAAATGCAAATTAAAAAAAGAAAATGCAAATCAGGACCACACGAGAGACCACCTCGTACTGTCAGGGTGGCTGACATCAACAACACAGGAAACGACAGGGGTCGGCGAGGACGCGGAGAAAGGGGCACCCTGTCCCACTGCTGGTGGGGATGCCAACTGCTCCGGAGGGCAGTATGGAGGTTCTTTAAAAATTAAAAATACAACTTCCCATATGATCCAGCAAGTCCGTTTCAGGGGATGTACCTGAAGGACATGAAACCAAGATCTCAAAGAAATACCTGTGCCCCCACGTGCCCTACAGCATGATTCACAGTAGCCAAGCTATGGAAACAAGCTACTTGCCCACTGATGGCTACGTGGATAGAGATGTGGTATCTACACGCAACAGGATGTGATTCAGCCTTGAAAAGGAGGATACTTCTGTCATCTGGGACCACAGGGATGAACCTGGAAGACCCGATGCTACCTGACTTAAGCCAGACACAGAAAGAACAAAAGTGATATGATACTAGCTTCTCTGTGGAGCTCCCCACCAACCCCCCCCCCCAAAAAAAAAAAGAAAAAATCAAACTCCTAAAAACAGAGAGTAGAACGGTGGCTGCCAGGGACTTGGAGCAGAGCAGGGGTGACATGGAGGAGACACTGGTGAAAAGATGTGAGCCTCTAGTCACCTGGGATGAGTACGTGCTGGAGATCTAGAGTACAGCAAGGGGAGAATCGTTGATACTGTTGTAGAGTTGAAATTTGCTGAAAGGGTAGGTGGTAAGTGTTCCCACTACACACACACGCACACACACGCATGCACACACGCACAGAAGACGATTATGTGAGGAGCTGGGTATGTTTGTGAACTTGATCGTGGTGATCATGTCACAGCAAAATCGACACCAAAACATGATATCGTTTACCCTAAATACGTGTTACCTGTATTTGTCAGTGGCACTTCAGTGAAAGTATGGAGGGAAAACAGTGAGAAAACAGCCAACCAGGGATGCCTGGGTGGCTCTGCAGTTGAGCGTCTGCCTTCTGCTCGGGCGTGATCCCAGTTCTGGGATGGAGTCCCATGTCGGGCTCCCCACAGGGAGCCTGCTTCTCCCTCTGCCTGTGTCTCTGCCTCTCTCTCTCTGTGTCTCTCATGAAGAAGAAAGAAAGAAAGAAAGAAAGAAAGAAAGAAAGAAAGAAAGAAAGAAAGAAAGAAGATAGAAAGAAAGGGAAAGAAAAGAGCCAACCCAATTTAGAAATGGGCAAAAAACCTGAACAGACACCCCACCAGAGGCCATCTACAGAGGGCAGATAAGCACATGAAAAGATGCTCCACGTTTTATGTCGTCAGGAAATGCCGTCGGGGTCTCAGTGAGACAGCACCACATACCTACAAGAACAGCCGAAATCCCAAACCCTGACAGGGGCTGTTGCTGGCACGGATGAGGAGCAAGGGGAATTTTATTTGTTGCTGGTGGGGATGCAAAATGGTCCAGCTGCTCTGGGAGGTCAGGGGTGTCCTTACAAAACTAAACCTGTTCTGGAGCATCTGGGTGGCTCCACTGGTGAAGCTCTGCCTTGGGCTCAGGTCATGGTCTTGGGGTCCTGGGATCGAGTCCCACATCGGGCTCCCTGCTCACTGCTCACTGGGGAGCTGGTTTCTCCCTCTCCCTTCACCCCTCCCTCTGCTCATGTCTGTGTTCTCTCTCTCTTAAACAAATAAATACATTCTTAAACCAAAACCAAAACCAAACCTGTTCTCACCGTATGGCCCAGCAATCGCACCCCTTGGCATTTCCCAAAAGAGTTGAAAATTTATGTCCATATGAAAAAATCTGCACACAGGCGTTTATCAGCTTCATTCATAATTGCCAAAATTTGGAAGCCACCAAGATGTCCTCCCGTTAGGTGAATGGACAAATAAAGTGTGCAGCATCCAGACAGTGGGATATTATTCAGCACTAAGAAGAAACGAGCCATCAGGCCACGAAAAGATGCGGAGGGACCTTGGATGCCGATGGCAGGGGAGGCTGGGCATGTAGGGAACGGGCAGGAGGTATATGGGAAATCTGAGCTCTCTGCTCAATTTTGCTGTGAACCTAAAACTCTGAAAGTGAAAGTTAACTGAAAAAATAGAAAGGTGGGCAGCCCGGGGGGCTCAGCGGGTTAGTGCCGCCTTCAGCCCAGGGCGTGATCCTGGAGACCTGAGATCCAGTCCTGCGTCAGGCTCTCTGCATGGAGCCTGCTTCTCCCTCTGCCTCTCCCTCTCTCTGTGTCTCTCATGAATAAATAAATAAAATTTTTAAAAAGAAATAACAGATGTGTATTTCTCACAGTCATGGAGGCTGGAAGTCCCAGGCGCTGGCAGGTTCAGTACCCGGGGACCCCGCTGCCTGCTTCATAGCTGGGTCCTCCTCGCTGTGTCCCCTCTTCTTGTGTTTTGGGGAGGAAGAGGGAGCTCCCTGGAGTCCCTTTTATAAGGACACTGATTCCATTTACCTGGGCTCCACCCTCACGACCTAATCACCCCCCAAGGCCACACCTCCTATCCCATCACATTGGGGAGCAAGATTTCATCATATGAATTTGTGGGGGGTGGGGGAACGCCGTTCAGCCCCTAACACCTGGGTTAACTACACAGAGAAGCAGAAGGAAGATAAGGGCGTCTGGAGAGCCAGGGTGAAGGTTCCCCCCACCCCGCCGCCCCCCTGAGTGGCAGCACTTCCTTCCCTCCAGCAGGTGCTGACTCTGGTCGGAGGGATGAGCACGGGGAGGCTGGCCGCTGCGGGGCTGTGCAGGAGCCTGTACCTTGGGCCCCAGCGCGGTGACCAGGGCCACAGATGTCAGCTGGGCACTGCCGGCAGCCCCCCTGCTCCTCCAGCCCCAGCGTCCAGCGCCCCCCAACCCCGTCTGAGCTCGTGGACATGAACACTGGCCTTCAGGGGCGAAGGCCCACATCAGTGAAAATGAACAGACCGGTGAGGCCGGTGACTCGGTGTCTGCCCACACCGTCCCCTGCAGCCAAGCGCCCTTGGCGACCTCGGCATGGCTGGGCCGTCTGCCCTCCGCCTCCATAAAGAAATTATTATGATCACTTAAAGATTTTACTTATTTATTCATGAGAGACACAGAGACACAGACAGAGGGAGAAGCAGGCTCCCTGCAGGGACCCCGATGCGGGACTCAATCCCAGGGCCCCGGGATCACGACCTGAGCCGAAGGCAGACGCTCCACCGCTGAGCCACCCCGGTGTCCCCTCCATGAAGAAATTAAATCCCCGCTCGCCTCGCGTCTCTGGGGAGCCTTCCCGACGCCCTCCTGCTTCCCATCTTGTGTTCTCCCTGGCGACGTAGAATAGAAAT
Organism: Canis lupus familiaris; assembly: GCF_011100685.1. Classification (NCBI taxonomy): domain Eukaryota; kingdom Metazoa; phylum Chordata; class Mammalia; order Carnivora; family Canidae; genus Canis; species Canis lupus. The sequence continues at coordinate 55,079,079 of NC_049241.1, read as the reverse complement.
TTCATTTGCGGGTCTGTTTCCCCCACTTGTCAACGGACCCCATGGAGTCAGAGGTGGTGGCAGTGGTGGCAGCAGTGGTGGCGGCGGCGGCATGGCTTATTCGCTCTTGAGTGTCCAGTCCCTGACGCAAGGCTCGTTCGATATGGTGAGCACACTAGTGCCAGAAGGCCCAGGCTCAAATCCTGGCTCTGCCACTTCCTGGCTGCGTGATCTTGGGCAAGTGACCTGACCTCCCTGTGCCTCGGCTTTCTCCTCTGCAAAATGGGGATGAGGATAGCGCCTTATCACGGGGGGCGTGAAATACTACAATGATCACTCAAATGGGAGTTGGGTCCCCAGGGTGAGACAGCACAGTCAGCAAGGTTTTGCGGTGTCTTCGTTCTTCAGGGCGGCTGCCAAGGCTCCAATAGCCAATAATGGATGGAAGGGCTTTCCTTCACTTTTTTTTTCTTTTTTTTTTTTTCAGATTTTATTTATTATTTATTACTTATTATTCATGATAGACATAGAGAGAGGGAGAGAGAGGCAGAGACACAGGCAGAGGGAGAAGCAGGCCCCATGCTGGGAGTCCGATGCGGGACTCGATCCCGGGACTCCAGGATCACACCCTGGGCCAAAGGCAGGCGCTGAACCACTGAGCCACCCAGGGATCCCCTCCTTCACTTTTTGAATTCATTTTTAGCCACGTAATCACCATACAGATGCATTTTCCATCACAAAACCAGAAATCTTGGGGCACCTGGGTGGCTCAGTCGGTTAAGCGTCTGACTCTTGATTTCAGCTCAGGTCATGACCTCAGGGTCTTGAGATCGAGCCCCGTCTCGGGCTCTATGATGAGCATGGAGCCTGCCTGAGATTCTCTCTCCCTCTGCCCCCTGCCCCGCATAACTAACTAACCAGCCAGAAATCTCACTGTAAAAACAGAAGCACCAGCCCACCCACCTTTCATCCTGGCCTCACCCTTGCCCTCCACTCTAGCTGCAGATCAGTCAGCGTGCGGGACCCCGTGGGCAGGGGCTCGTTTCCACAGCGTGATGTCCGGGCCCCATCTAACAAGCTGGGGGTGCAGACCGCGGTGCCCACGTGGGGCTTCTCCACGTGGGTGGGGCTTCCTCAGGATATGGCAGGACGTGGGGGGGCAGGGGGGGTTGCTGAGTCCTGAGGAGCAGCTTCTGACAAGTGAACATCTCAGAGGTGGAACCAGGTGGAAGCTCACAGCACTTTGCGACCCCCCCCTGGGGTATCCCTCAGCACTGCCTCCCCTGAATCCTGCAGGTGCAGTCATGAGCCCACCTGGAGTTGATGGGGGGGTGCATGGAGCCCACCTGCCAGCGGGAAGCACATCGGAGAGCGCGCTGTCCTGTGTGGAAGTGGCTGTGCCTCCCCAGAGCTGTGCCGTCGGCCTGTGCCTGTTGCTGCCCCTTCGCATCTCCCCGTGGATTTACAATCACGGGGATTTACAATTTAATCATTTACAATTTCTCCAATCCTGGAGAAAAGATCTAGTGAAAAAGATCATCGTCTTTTGACGTGGACACATTTATGATCCTTACTATTGTCTTTTTTCTTCTTGTGTTAAAATGCACAGTAACATAAAATGTACCACCGTAGCCACTTTGTAACCAGCTCAGTGGCATCAAGTGCCATCACTCTGTCGGGTGATGGCTCCCATCGTCCGCGTCCAGAACCCTGTTCTTCTCGCAGATCTGAACCCTGTATCTGCTCAACACTGACTCCACATACCCCCTCCTCCCAGGCCCCCAGCGCCCACCCCTCTAATCTGGGGTCTTTGTTATTTACAACTTCTCATCGGCTATTGCTGTGACTACAACTAGCCGGCTGTAAAAATGATCTTTTTATTTATCTTTTTTTTTTAAGATTTTTTATTTATTTATGATAGTCACAGAGAGAGAGAGAGAGAGAGAGAGAGGCAGAGACACAGGCAGAGGGAGAAGCAGGCTCCATGCACCGGGAGCCTGACGTGGGATTCGATCCCGGGTCTCCAGGATTGCGCCCTGGGCCAAAGGCAGGCGCCAAACCGCTGCGCCACCCAGGGATCCCTATCTTTTTTATATAAAAAGATTTTCAAAATATTTATTGATTTATTCTAGAGAGAGGGTGCGAGTGTATGGGGGTGGGGGTAGGGGTCGGGGCGGCCGGAGAGAGCATCCCAAGCAGACTTCACACCGAGAGTGGAGCCCAACACGGGGCTCGATTCCACAACCCCGAGGTCATGACTTGAGCCGAAACTGAGAGTCGGACCCACAACCGACTGTGCCACCCAGGTGCCCCTGATCCTAAATTTTAAGCCCACGCTTATATGGTGAATTAATCTACAACAAAGGAGACCGAACCTACAGTGGGGAAAAGACAGTCTCTTTAACTAATGGTGTTGGGAGAAACCGGGACCACTCTCTTACACCAGACACGAGAATGAACTCAAAGTGGGCTAAAGACTTGAACGTGAGACCTGAAGCCATCAAACTCCTCAAAGAAAAGGTCAGTGTTAAGCTCTCCGACGTCGATCTTATCCTTATTTTTCTGGATCTATCTCCGCAGGCAAGGGCAACGACAAAAGCAGGTGGTCATTAGACCTATCATGGTAACTATTTCATCATGTATGAAAATATCGAATCTCTATCGTGTACATGTGAAGCTAATTTAATATTGTGTGTGGATTTATAATTCAGTAAAAATCATAACTATTTATGTTGACATCGTTTTATACCCACAAAGAAATGGCTAGAATCGTAGAGAGCTCCTGTGTATTCTTCATGCAGCCTCTCCTAATGGTTGCATCTTACCACAAGCAGGTACATTGAACTGAAATCAGGGAATTAGTATTGATACACTACCAGTAACTCATCTACAGACTTTGTTCAAATTGGAGCAGTTTTGGGGGGCCCTAGGGGGCTCAGTGGTTGAGCATCTGCCTTTGGCTCAGGTCGTGATCCCAGAGCCCTGGGATCGAGTCCCATGTCGGGCTCCCTGCTTCTCTGCAGTCCCAGAGAGCCTGCATCTCCCTCTGTCTGTGTCTCTGCCTCTCTCTCTCTGTGTCTCATGAATAAATAAATAAAATCTTAAAAAAAAATAAATTGAAGCCATTTTGCTTCTCATGTCCCTTTTCTGGTCCAGAATCCAATCCAGAACCCTGAGTTGTATTAGGTCATCATGCTTCCTTAGTCTCGTCTGGTCTGTGACAGATCTTCATTCTTTGGTATTTCATAGTCTTGACACTCTAAAGGATGCTGGTTGGTTATTTTGTAGAAAGTCCCTCAACTTAAGTCTGCCTGGCGTTTGTTCATGATTAGACTGAGGTGGTGGTGCCTTTGTGGGCAAGAATATCACAGAAGCTATATTGGGCCCTTCTCAGCGCGGTATACCAGGACGTGTGTGATGTTGGGATGTCTCATCGCTGGGGCGGAGGGATGTTGACTTTGATCACTTGGTTAAGGGCTTGCTGGCCAGGCATCCCCACCGTAACATTCTCTCTTTTCCCTCTGTAATCAAAAAGCGTCTTGTGTGTAGATACGTTGAGACTATGCAAATGTCCTCCTTCACGTCCATTTTTTTTCCACCCGCTAACTTTGTTATGTTGTCATCGTTATTAATTTCCTCCCTCGCTTCCTTCTTTTTTGAAGCATCTATCTCACAGCTAACTTTATGCCAGGTAATGTGTGTGCACGTCCTGGTGATACAAAGCAAGGACTTGGAAAAAAAAAAAAAAACAACAAAAAAACACCAACTCTTCTTTCAAACCCCAAACAGAGAAGCCTAACTGGTTATGCACAAAAGGGTAGGGAAGAATCAGTGGATTCTGACTGACTTTGCATACTGAGAGTCAGGTTCAAATGCCAAGTGTGGGAGCATGGTGGACCTCTCTTTTATATGGAAAATTTCTAAATATTTTATTTATTTGAGAGAGAGAGAGAGAGAGAGAGAGAGAGCGCACAAGCAGGGGGAGCAGCAGAGGGCAAGGGAGAATCAAGCTCTCTACCGAGCTGGGAGCCTAATGTTGGGCCCAATGTGGGACTCGATCCCAGGACCCCGGGATCATGACCTGAGCCAAAGGCAGACACTCAACCGCTGAGCCACCCAGGCATCCCTAGGCCAGTGACTTGTTATGGTGGCTTTCTTTCTTTCCTTTTTTTTTTTTAATTAAGATTTTTATTTATTTATCCATAGACACAGAGAGAGAGAGACAGACAGACACACACACAGAGGGAGAAGCAGGCACCATGCAGATGCAGAGGGTCTGACGTGGAACCCGATCCTGGGTCTCCAGGATCATGCCCTGGGCTGCAGGTGGCGTTAAACTGCTGCGCCACTGGGACTGCCCTATGGTGGCTTTCTAATCATCATTTTGTTGGATTTCTTGATTCTAATACAATTTAAAGTGATTCTTCGGAGTTGTCTAGGTGGGCAGTCATACCTTTGGCAATAATAACGGCTTTGTGTTTTTCATACTTGAACCTCATTTCTTATTCTTGTCTTATTGCATTAGCTAGGGTCCCTAGTAGTACGTGAAATAATTGTTATGGTAATGGATGTTCCTTGTCTAATTTCTGAATACGATAAACATGTTTGTAAATTAGGGGTTGGCCAAAACCAGTTCACCACCCATTTTTCCATTTTTGTAAATCACATTTGTTGGAACACAGCCATGCCCGTTTGTTTTGTCTGCAACTGCTCTAGTGCCATAGCAGCCCAGCTAATGAATTGTACCCAGGCCTTCTAATCTGAAAAGCCTAAAATATTGATATGTGGTTCTTTACAGAAAATATTTTGCCGACTTCTCTTCTAAAATTTCAACATTACCAAGTAATAAAGTTAGAGTTGTTTTTTATTTTTTAAAGTCAGATGCTTTGTGGTGATATTTCTCCCCTTTCCCATTGATAGATTTATTATTTTATTATTCCTGATACACAGAAGTGATATAATAGCATATCCTTACCACTACACGTGGTTGGATGTACCTACGTACCCTTTGCTGAATTTTCCTTTCTCTAGCTGAAAGGGATCAATCACCCTGAATTTGTTTAGAGATGCATTTTTCTTTCTTTTTTTTAAAATAATAAATTTATTTTTTATTGATGTTCAATTTACCAACATACAGAATAACACCCAGTGCTTTTTTCTAAGAGCTCCTTAAGAGTTTCATCATTTACCTTACATTTAGGTTTTTGACCCATTTTGAGTTAATATTTTGGATATGGTGTGAGGCAGAGACCCAATTTCACTCTTTTATATGTGGATTTCCAGTCGTCCCACCACCTTTTGTTTAGACTGTCCATTCTTTAGGGTGCTTGGATGGTGCAGTCCATTTAGTGTCCGACTCTTGGTTTCAGCTCTGGTCATGATCCTAGGTTCGTGAGATCGAGACCCACATTGTGCTTTGTGCTCAGTGTGGAGTCTGCTTAAGATTCTCTCTCCCCTTTCCTCTGCTTCTACCCGCTGTGCTCACACACACTCTCTCTAAAATAAATAACAAATCTTAAAAAAAAAAAACCCTATTCATCTTTATCAAATGGTCTGGACACCCTTGTAGAAAATCAATGACCATAGATGTATGAATTTTCTGGATTCTCAATACTATTCCATTGATTTATGTCTATGCTTATACCAGTATCACAATATTTTAATTAGTGTAAGTTTTGAAATCAGGAAATGTGAGTCCTCTAAATTTATTGTTCTATTTCAAGTTTGTGTTGTCTATTCTGGGCTCCTTACAATTCCAAAAGAAACTGAGACTTGACTGCCATTTCTGCAAAAAAGATCTTTGGGATTTTTATAGGGATTGCATTGAATCTCCAGATTGCTTTGGGTAATATTGCCGTGTAGATGACTTTTTTTATTTTTATTTTTTTAAGATTTTATTTGGGCAGCCCGGGTGGCTCAGCAGTTTAGCACCGCCTTCAGTCCAGGGCGTGATCCTGGAGACCCGGGATCGAGTCCCATGTCAGGCTCCCTGCATGGGGCCTGCTTCTACCTCTGTCTCTGCTTCTCTCTCTCTCTCTCTCTCCCCGTGTCTCTCATGAATAAATACATAAAATATTTTTAAAATAAAAAAATAAAATATTTTTAAAATAAAAAAATAAAAAAAAGATTCTGAGAGACAGAGACAGCGTGTGATGAGTGAGTGCAAGCCAGGGGAGTGGCAGAGGGAGAGGGAGAAGCAGGGAACCGGAGGTGGGGTTCAGTCCCAGGACCCTGAGATCATGACCTGAGCCGAAGGCAGATGCTTAACTGACTGAGCTACCCAAGGTGCCCCTGGATGAGTTTTTATATATTTGCTGGTATGTAGTTATCTCTAATATATATTTATGTGTTTTAAAGTGTCCCATGGTAGTTAGTGTTAATAAAATAACACTAACGGGCAGCCCCAGTGGCCCAGCAGTTTAGCGCCAACTTCAGCCCAGGGCCTAATCCTGGGGACCTGGGATCAAGTCCCACGTCGGGCTCCCTGCATGGAACCTGCTTCTTCCTCTGCCTCTGTCTCTGCCCCTCTCTCTGTGTCTGTCTTGAATAAATAAATTTTTAAAAAATCTTTAAAAAAATAAAGTTACACTAGCATTTCTTCCTGTGGCTTGTTTGAATAATTCTGAGATTCATTCACGTTGTGGTTGCTTCATGTTCACTGCTGCATAGTATTCCACAGCGTGGCCTACCATATTTCTTTATAATTCTCCTGCTGATGGATATTTACGTTGGTTCCATTTTTTTTAGGAAAAAACTGGTTCCAGTTTTAGAATAATTTTTTATTTACATGTATTACATATTATACACACCTTAAAAAAATACCATCTTGTATTTTTTCCAGGGATTGAGCCCCATTTGGGCTCCCTGCTCATGAGCTCTCTCTCTCTCTTTCAAATAAATCTTTAAAATAATACCATCTCACTTTGGACGTACTTGTACACGCCTCCTTGGGCACCCCTGCTGGAGTCTCTATAAGATATGTATCCAGCAGCAGGATTGCTGAGTCAAGGTCATGCACACCTTCAACTTACTGGCTACCGTCAAATTGTTCTCTGAGGCAGGAATTTCTTCTCACTCTGGGTTTAATAGATTTTCTAACTTCCCTACTGAGTCATAACATCCTATCCTTTTATTTTTTATTTTATTTTTAAAAAAGAATTTATTTATTCATGAGAGACACACAGAGAAACAGGCAGAGGGAGAAGCAGGCTCCATGCAGGGAGCCCGACATGGGACTCGATCCCGGGTCTCCAGGATCACGCGCTGGGCCAAAGGCAGGTGCTAAACTGCTGAGCCACCCAGGGATCTTCCTAACATCCTATTCTTTTAAAGAGATGCCACATTTGCCAGTGTTTTCTTAGCCTTTTTGTCCTCTGGGCACGTAAGTGGGATGTTCCTCTTGTTTTTCCTTGGGTGTTTCTTGTGGTTTGAGTATCATTTTTTTTTTACAAGCTGACATAATTTATAAAAGATGCAAATCATCTCTTCCTTGAAGATTTGACAAAACTCACCTGAGAAACCATCCAGGAAGGTGCCTTGTACGGGGAATAGGTCCTCGACCATTGTTTCAGTATTCCCAAAGATGATTCACTTTTTTTGTGGCGTGATTTTAATATTTATTATCTTAGGTTCTATTTTATCATTTCATGCATTTTAGTGGCATCAAGTTGTACATATGTGGTATATGCTCATCTTCCAAAATAGCTTCCCTGCAAAAGGAGTCGATCCCTCTCCACCCCTAATGTTTTTGACTTGTACCTATGTGGTCTTTCTGCCAAAGATCTGCCTCTTTTTATGGTGTTTCCAAAGATCCAGACTTTTTTTTTTTTTTTAAGATTTTATTTGACAGAGTGAGAGTGAGAAGCAGACTCCCCACTGAGCAAGAAGTCCAATGTGAGGCCTCCATCCCAGGACCCTGGGATCACAATCTGAGCCGAAGGTAGATGCTTAACCAATTGAGCCACCCAGGCACCCCCGAAAGATCCAGCTTTTTATATTATTTTGTGTCAATTGTTGCTGTAGTTCCACATTTCTTAATTTGATTTTCCTTTTTTTTTTTTTTTTTAAGATTTATTTTAAGGAAAGAGAGAAAAAACATGATCATGAGTTGGGGGCAGAGGCAGAGGGAGAAGCAGACTCCTTGCTGAGCACAGAGCCCAACATAGGGCTCAATCCCAGGACCCTGAGATCATGACCTGAGCTGAAACCAAGAGTCCGATGCTTAACTGACTGAGCTTCCCAAGAGCCCCTAATTTCTAATTTTCTTAATATTTTCCCTAGACTTTCCGTTAGTTGGTCTTTCTCAGTAGATGATCGAGGTGAGATCTTTTTTTTTTTTTTTTTTGAGGTGAGATCTTAACTAGTTTATTTCCTTACTTCATAAATTTATATAAAGGCTACGTGTTTGCCTCTGAGTCCCTCTTTGGCCGCTTATTTCGTTTACATTCGGTGATCTCCCTCCTCCATAAATGCATTTAAAATTTGAAATTGACCTCTGAGCACATTTCTGGTTTTCATTTGCAATGGTTTCGTCCTCCAGCCCTAAATATCTTGGACTTTACTTGGTAAATATGATTTACCTTTCACTCCTATTTAAACCCTTTCGACTCCGTGGACTCGAGGAACATGGGCAACACTGATGTAGAATATTATTGCATTGGGGCTGGTGAGTGGAGTCTGAATGTTGGGCTCAGCTTTATGGCCTAACACATGGTCTGGTCTTGTGATGGTTCCAAGCGTTTGGACAGAATGTACCTTGTTTGTTGGCTACAAAGTCCCATACATGTTGACTTGATGCCTTTGCAACGGCATTAATCATCTCAAGATCCCGATTGTTTGGTCAGCTTGGTCTTTGCATCCCGAGTTAGATGCAGTCTCCTGCTCTGCTGTGGTTTGATCCATTTCTTCTCAGGGGCGTTTTTCCCTTAGACATTTTAATATGATGTTGTTGAGGACAGTGTGTGTATGGCACCCCCCAGAGCATCGGGGTGCTCTGGTCCCCTGACAAGTCCTTGGTGATGGGCTGTGCTCCAGGCTTTGTCCCTTCCAGCTTGGCGCTGCCACACGTGGGTGAGGCTGGCCTCAGGCAGGTGGGACGCAGGTGTCTGGAACATCTGCACGGTGGCTGTGGGAAGTGGGCAGACTCGGCTCCCTGTCCAGGCTCCACCACGCATACTGTGATCCTGGGTGAGGCACTGGACTTGTCTGGGCCTCCGTCTCCTTATCTGCCCACCGATGCATTGCTGTAAGGATTACATGAGACCGCAGGCGCCTATCATACAGCAACTACTCCATGAATGGGGATGGATGTGACGGTATGTCCTGTGGCAGGGTTGAGGCCACTGGAGATGCTGTCTCACTGGTCATATCCGTGGGTTGAGGCAATTCCTTGGGATCCTCAGTTTCCAAGAGGTCTTCACATCCATCCCTACCTGCCATCGCCCACCACCAGCCATCGGCATGAGCATCTCAAGGGCTGAACCCCAGAGCAGAGGGCCACACACGTTCACTTTTCCTGAAGATCTCCACCCCCTTGTCTGGTTTCCAGTAGGGAGTGGAAGGTAGACCCTATTTAGATACTTCGGTCTCAGTGGCTCAGGAGACCGAAGAAGGGAAAGAGGAGATGCTCCCTTAGAGGGGCTTTGAGGGCTGGGTTCTCGGGGCAGAGAGGTTCTCTGGGTTCTCTCTTGGTCAAGTCCTGGACGACTCAGGGAAGACCAGGCTTGGGGTAGAATCTATTTTGTCCCTTTTGTCCCATAATCTAAGAGGATCCCAACCCCCCTACTTGTCATCAGAACTCAGGAGCTGCTCACTGTGGTCCCACATGCTTCTTTTTAAGTTTTTTTAAAAAGATATTATTTGTTCATGAGACACACACACAGAGAGAGAGAGAGAGAGAGGCAGAGACACAGGCAGAGGGAGAAGCAGGCTCCATGCAGGGAGCCTGATGTGGGACTCACTCGATCCCAGGACCCTGGGGTCATGCCCTGAGCCAAAGGCAGACGCTTAACCACTGAGCCACCCAGGTGCCCTTAAAGATTTTACTTATTTATTTGAGAGAAAGACAGCGAGAGAGCATGGGCCTGGAGGAGAGGGGGTTAGCAGACTCTTTGATGTGGGACTCGATCCCAGGCCCCAGGATGATGAACTGAGCAGAAGGCAGAGGCTTCACCAACCGAGCCCTCCCCACCCCACAGGCACCCCTTTTCTTGATTGCACTTAACCTATGGCTTATCTACTTCCGGTGTTTTCAAAAAGTTTTTCATTTCGTTAACACAAAATAATAACCTCAAAACCATCCCCAGTTAAATCCAATCCAACTTTTATCTTATTTCGACTTATTCTGGTCTGTTCTCATTATCTGAATGCAAAGCTTGGTCCGTTTCTTCCTGGAGCTCACTCGGTTCCAGTGCGTCCGAGGCTGCGCACGTTCCGCTGGGTACCCCCTTTTCACCGTGCGACGTGCTCACTGATGGGCTCCATTTCAATGGCTCCGTGATTTGTATGTGGCTCCTTCTTTAACCTGTGCCTTGTTTAGAAACATGCTTTAAAAATTTCCCACCAAAAAAAAAAAAAATTTCCCACCAGAGGCTCTTCCCGGGGGAGGGCTGGCTTTATCTCAGAATCCACTCCTGGAGGCCAAGGTCTGGTTCTCTTCCCCAGTATTTGTTTCTTGGGACTTGTGGAGACCGCGACAGCTCACCTGTGTTGAGTGTTCTTCTGTGTGTCGAGAATTCTGCAGGTGGGGGACGTGGGACCTGATCAGTCTATGGGCCTAAGCTGATTCGTGGTACCGGTCCCATGTTTCATATCCACGGACTCCTGGATCTGATGGCTTCTCAAGCGGGTGGCCCCACCCGCCTAGGCTGGGACCCTGCCCTCGCCAAGACCGCCCGTTCTTGCCTCTGGAGCTTGCGCGTGACCCTGGGAGGGATGGCTCGACCCACACCCAGCCCCCGTGCCCGGGGAGGAGCAGACTCCGACGAGGACGCCCCAGCGCCTGCCGGGCTCGGCATGTGGACCCATTCCCGGGGTGGCCCATGGCGCGGGCAGGTCACCGGCTCCAGCGCTGACCCCTCTGGGGAAGGCAGCACGGCGCGCTACGTGGCGGCCGGGGAGGAGACTGGCCCGAGCGCGATCCCCAGCTCCACTCCCATACACCCTGCAACTGTGGGGTGGCGTCTGCCCCTCTATGAGCCCTGGCTTCCTTATCTGCAGACTGGGCCACCACCGACGCCCCGCGGGGTCACTCTTATGACCGAGAACGTGAGGCAGCCCCCCTGCAGGATGTGGGCTCCGCGCCCACGACGGCCCCGAGGTGCTGTGCGATCTCGGGCACCCATCACCACGTCTCTGGGCCACCTTCCTTCCCGGACCGCTTACGCGACGGGATGAGAACACACCAGCTCTCCGGGCGCCCTCCTGTCCCAGGGACGGGGCAGGACGGACGGAGGCACGACAAACACTCCACCACCGGCCGGGGTCAGACGATCTTCCTTTAATACAAAGTCGATATATCTACATACGCAGAGGTGGGAAAGCCACCCGGCTGCTTCCGTTTGAATAAACAGTGTTGAAAGCATCGGCAGATCCGCTCTTGTACAAAGAGGAAAAACTCACTTGCTCGGGGGTCTGGGGGTGGGGGATCCCATCCTTCTGCTTCTGCCCCCAAACTGCCCCACGGTCCCGGGGGGGAAAGGGTCCCTGATCCGGGCAGAACATGGCCTCTCTCTCCCAGAAGAAGTGGGACCTCCTGTCTTGTTTGATCCTCCTCCTTGGGGGCGCAGGAGATGGGGGGGAGCGCCGCGGTGGCGGCGGGGCTGGGGATGGGGGTCACTGCCATCGCCTCGGCGGCAGCACCCACTCCATGGGATTTTAAACCTGACGCTGGTGGGCCAGAGCCCCCCACTCGCCGCTGCGCCCCCCCCCCCACTGGTCCTTGATATGTTTCAGAATTAAAAAAGAAAAAAAAAAAAGAAAAATGCAAAAAAAAAAAAAAAAAGGGAAGAATTCAGGTGCACAAGGGCGTTCTACTTTGTTCAATCGTCCTCCTCGGGGGGCAGATGGGGGGGCTCAGGCGGCCCCGGGGGGCGGGTCGCACGCCTGCGCACCTGCCAGCACAGCCGCCGCACAAGAGCGTTCTCTACGGTGAAAAAATAGACTGTCTGTGAACGGAACAGGAATAAGCAAAGTTCTTTTTAAATTTGTTGACTGGCGAAGTCTTTTTTTTTTTTTTTTTCCTTTTCTGTTTGTTTCTTCTTAAAAAAAAAATGAAAAAAAATACACTATTTAAAAAAAGAAATGTCACTGGATACAGTTACACAGAGTCTGAAAAGAAAAGCTGAATTTCGCAACCCCGTCCCCCCCCCGGGGCCTGGCGCCCCCAAGGCTGCAGGCGGAGAGGGCTCCCCCCGCCCCGGAGAGGACTGGGGGGCTCAAGCGCATGGCCCCGGCCTCCTCGGGTTACGGGGAGAACCCCTGTTTGCTCGCTGCCCCCCACCCCCCCACCCCAGAATCTCTCGTTTGGAATCGGAAGGAAATGAGGAATGTGCCAAGTATCGGAAGGCGGCGGCCGGTGCCGGGGGGCTGCTGGGCGCCGCGCGGGGGGCTCGGGGCCGCGGCGTCCCTGGAGACCGTGCAGAAACGTGGCCGCTGCCGCCTCCCGCCCTGGCCGCTGGGGGGCCAGGCTTCCAGGGCCCAGCCCGGCAGGGGCAGAGGCATCTGGGGCCGGTGGAGTCTGGCCAGCGGCGACCATGGCTTTAGGTTGCATAGTGGTCAAAGCTTCCGAGGTACTCCAGCGCGGCCTGGTAGCAGAACTGGTACTCGTCCTGCGGGACGGCGGGAGCGGGGCTGTCAGGGCCTCCGCGGCCCGGCGACCCCTGGGGTCCCCATCGCCCTCAGCTCCTGCAGGGGCCACACCCCCACGGGCCGGGCTCTGGCCCCGGCCGCCCTCCCCTCCGCCGGCCTGGAAGCCCCCCTCCCCGCCCACCACCCGTGGCAGGGCCCTGGGACGGGATGGCCTCGAGGACACTTGGGATGCCCAGCACGTGATCGCGGGCAAGTCCCATCCGGGGAGCCAGAGTGGGGGGCTTCTGGATCTCCGGGCGCCTCTCTGCCCACCCCGAGTCCAGGTGGACTGCGCCCATCTCGCGCGCTCACCTCCGTCTGCACCATGGCTGGCCTCTGGGTCCGCAGCATCTTCACCGTCTGGAAGATGTCCACCACGCCCTCGTACCGCATGCGCTCCAGCACGATGCTGAGCGTGATGAAGACGCCCGTCCTGCCCACGCCGGCGCTGTTGGGGCGAGCACAGGCATTCGGGGGTGGGTTCAGGGAACCCCACTTGACAGAGAGAACCCCAACCTGAGAGCCTGCGCGAAGCCTCACTAGGCCTCAGTTTCCCCAGCTGGACACCAGGCACGGGGGCTTGAGAGGCCGCTCACCTGCAGTGGACAGAGATGGGGCCGTCCTGGCCGAACTGTTCCTTGGTCTTGTGCACTTGGCCGATGAAGTCAATGAAGCCCTCCCCCGACTTTGGCACGCCCTGCTCCGGCCAGTCCGTGAACTGGAACTGCCGGACCGTCCGGGACTGGCCATCCTGGAACGGGGAGAGGCCGGCGGGACCACTGAGCTCGGTGCGGTCGGGGCTGGTCGCCTGCTTGGGCCAACCTCCCGCCAACGCCACCCTCAGCCCCGGGCTGCTCCCCGGAGCCCACCTCCTCATCCAGTGACATCACCTTACATGCCCCCGCCCCGTTGGCATCTCCAGAACCATCGGCCGCCGCCTAAGTGACATCCGACACCACCGGCGGGATGGCCGGCCGCCATCCCGCCGTGCACCCAACACCTGCCCTTCCTAGTCCCCGCCTCCCCCTCCTCCCCTTCCTCCTCCCTCCTCCTCCGGCAGCAGCACCAGCCATTCCGCCACCTTCTGCCCTTTGCCCAACAGAGCGCCACTGTCCACTGTTACTGTCACCCGACACCCCGTCCCGTCTCCTCCCCGCTGCCCACTGCGGGTAACTCATAATTCCTGGCCGCCACCACCCACCGTCCCCATCTTGGCAGCGCCACCCAACGCCGTCACCCTCCGTGAGCTCCGACCAGGGGGACCCAATGGCCCCAAGTCCGGGACTCCTCACTAGTGAGCGCTCACCCCGCCAGGTGAGGGCGCTGTCTTCCACTGACCTCTTCACGCACCTGTTCCCAATCGCCTTGTCTCTCCCTCGGCGGTGCCCCCAGGGATAACCCCCCCACACACACCCTCCATCCCCCCTCCCTCTCTCTCCCCCCTCCCCACGGAGCGAGTAGCCCTGGTCAACGGGAGCTCGTCTTTGCTACTCAGTCATTTCCCGCGATCGTCTCCCCCGGCCCCGGGCCACACGCCTGCCCTTCTCAGCATCCTCCTCCTCTGCCCGTCCTGGTGTCGCCGCCCCAACCCTGCCTGCCTCCCCCGCCCCCCACACCATCCATGCGTGTCCCCTCCACCACGTGCGACAGCACCGCCCGATTCTCCAGCCCCCCCGTCCCATCAATCCAACGGCACCGTCTCTCACCACCCTAGTGCCACGACCACCCATGCTGTTCACCATCCGCTGGCGTCACCGTGACTACCCATTGTCCCACCCCTGCATCCTCCAATGCCCTCTCTTTCACCACTGAGTGATCCTCCCCAACCCGGGGCCACCTGCCACTGTCCATTGGCTGCCAACAAACCCCTCACCCGCCACCACCGCTACCCTCCACCCACACTTCCCGCCCCGGGCTGCCACCAGTGCCCGCTGACCACCACGGCCCAACCCCTGCACCCCCGTCCTGCCTCCCCTGTCCTGCTTTCAGCGCTGCCACACGGTCTGTGGGGAACACGCCGCTCACTCCCTGTTGCACGATCCCCTTGGGCCTCTGTCTCTGGAGCGCGGGGTGCAAGGGGACACAGTGGGACCAGCATGCTCTCTCACCACGTGGTGGTAGGACTGACAGGCCAAGCAGACCACCCTCTTCTTCCTCCACTCATTCCTACCCCCGGACCTTGGCTTCTGCCTCCAACTAGGGAAGCCCCTGCCGTCACGAGGCGCCGCGCAGCAGGGCCCGGCGTTCCCACATCTCCCGGCGATCTCTCCGCACACTCACCCGGGCGTCTGTGACCTTGAACTCCCGCAGGATATACTGAGGCATGTTGTATTCTGCCATCGGATCCACTACGAAGTACTGGTAGCGGGCGGAGCGCTCGGCCGGCCAGTACTGGTGACACTTTTCCTGCGGAGGAGACGGCGGCTGCGGTCAGCCCGGCCTGAGGCCCGCCCCTCCCCGCCCCGGGGCCCAGGCTCACCCGGCCCATCTCGCGCAGCTTGGTCAGCATCACCACGATGGTAGAGTTGTTCTCCCAAAGCATGCGCCAGAAGTCCTCCGTGGTTTCCGCCAGCGGCCCCTGCGTCGCGATGTAGGCCTTCTGCTGCCTGCGGTGGGGGGCGTGTGAGGCCGGGGCCATGGCTGGGCCTCCGCTGCCTCCTCTGGCTCGCGGGCTGGCGCACAGGCCCCTCCGCATCTCCCCGAGCCTCCCCATAACCCCGTCTTGCGCAGGTGGGAGGCCATCGGCCTCGGGAGAAGTTCCAGGACCCCTAGGAAGCTGCAGGACGGCCGCTGACCTCGCCTGCCTCCCCTCCTCGCGGGTGTCTGCACCTGTGAAGCCCTCGGTCACCCCCAGCCTCCGCGCAGGCGGGGCCTTCTGCGCCCAACGCCCTCCCTGGGCCGGGGCTTCTCAACCTCGACACCAACACTGGGGGCTGGACCAGCCCGTGAAGGGCACTGTGGGGTGCTGGGCGGCACCTCGGGCCTCCACCTGCCCGATGCCAGGAACAGCTGCCCTCCCCGGCTCCCGCTGTGACAAATATGTCACCAGATGCTGCCCGGTTTTCCTTGGGTGGTGGAACCGCCCAGACTGAAAAGCTGACGCATAAGGACAGATGGAACCACGATGCAGACGGCAGCCATCACCTAAATGCACAGCCAATTCCCTTCACCTTAGGGGTGACTGCACGAGGCGGGGAGCGCGCCCAGCTCTGTCTCCCACGGGAGGCTGGAGACCCCTCGGGGCAGGGCAAAGGCAAGGCACCTGTAGCCGTCGATGAAGCTGGCGTTGATGTAGTCAGAGCCCTCCACCCCGCGGATGGGCTGCAGACAGACCCGTGTGCTCTCGTAGGGCATGATGTTCACCAGGCGGTTCTTGAACTTGTTACAAGGCAGATTGGCACTGATGAAGCGGGATGTGTGGGCTTTGGAGTTGGCCAGGCGCTGTGGGGACGAGGGGCGTGGGGGTCACCAGCAGGACAGCCTCCCGCCAGGTGCTCTCCCAGCCGGCGCGTGGACGTGGAGCGTGGGCGGGGGCGCAGCACCTTCCCGGCCGTCGCTGGGGGCAGCCCTGACCTCTGGCCCCCCCACCCCGACCAACCTTGAACTCAAGCTCCATGCCGGTGACGTGCTCGCCGGGCTCCACCTGGGCCAGCTTCTGGATGTAGGCGTAGAGGCTGCGGGCGGGCACCTCCGTGTTGCCGCAGCCCACGGCCTCCAGCAGGGCCTCGTGGATGAAGCTGTACTGGTCCTCCGTCTGCACCATGTAGTTGCGCTGGGACCGCATGAGCGTCACGTGGCCGTACACGTCCACCGTCTTCTCCGGCTTGATCCGCTCCAGCATGGCATCGATGACGATGAAGCAGCCGGTGCGGCCCACGCCGGCGCTGTGGGCACAGGCACGCGGGTCAGGGCCCCCCACACAGCGCCCGGGGTGGGCGGGGGGGACGGCCTGGGTGCTACCTGCAGTGCACGACGACGGGGCCTGCGTCCGGCGGGTTGCAGGTCTTCACCCTCCGCAGGAAAGCCAGGAAGGGCGTTGGGTACTCGGGCACCCCGTGGTCCGGCCACGCCGTGAACTGGAACTGGCGGACCTCACGCTTCTCGCTCGAGCCATTCTGGGGGCCACAGGGACGCGGCCTGTCACAGCGGCCCCCCGTGTGCGTAGGGAGGCGGCCAAGTGCACAACCGGGGGCCCCCGCCGGGGACTCACGGGTGTGTCACAGTGTGGCCAACACCATGCCCCGACTTGCTCCCCAAATCTGCCCCCATCGCAGCTGGTGGGGGCTCGGGCCGGAACTCAGGAGTCACCTTAGACTCGCTGCCCCTCCCGATCCCGCCGGCTCTGCCTCCATCTATCCCAAACCCGCCCACTTCTCACCCCCTCCGTGGTGGCCACCTGGGGTCCAGTCCCCTCCGGGCTGGGCCCCCTGTTCCCACCCTCACCCTAACACTCTACACTGCTCCCCCATAGCGGCCACCAGAGGGCCCATAGTGAGCACCTGAGTCAGGTCTGCCACCCACCCTCCAGGGCTCCCACCCGCCTTAGGGTAAAAGTCCAAGTCCTCCCCGAGGCCCTGCCCTCTCGGCCTCCCTCACTCTGCTACAACCTAACATCGGCCTCCCCATTGTGTCTCCATCATGCCAGGCAGGGTCCTACCCCAGGACCTTTGCACGGGCTCAGCCTCTGCCAACAACGCTGTTTTCCCAGATCTCTTGACTCCCTTTCTCACCATCCCTGGGTTCCCTGACACACACTTTATTTTTCTCATTCTGCACGTTAAGATGCATCATTTTACGTATTTACTGTCAACGCTTTTCCGCTAGACTATGCTCCAAAAGGGCAAGACATTTTGTCTGCCCTGGTCCTTGCTGCGTCTTGGTGCCCTAGTCAGGGCCTGACACACAGTGGCTGCTCCGTGTCGACAGAGGACCCGGCTGGAGTCTGGGGAACGCCGCGATGCCGGCAGCACCCGCCCTCCCCAGCACAGCAATGAAAACACGTCCTCCGGACGCCAAACTGCCCCAGCTACGAACTGGCGACACAGAAGACGGAGGTGACAGCAGCCGCCCATTAAATACGTGTCTAAAGATTCGCTCTGCCCAGGCCCGACTGCCCAGGCTGGCAGGGACTCTCCAGTTCTGCCTCCCACCCGTCACGGGCCTGGGCTGGTTTTGTCCTCCTGCTGTGGCCGGACGCGAGCGGTGCCCTCTCTGGGCCTCGCTGCCCCAGGCCGGTCAGCCCGGGTCGACACGCTCCTCTGCCTGACGGGGAGCTCCCGGGCGGGCAGCTGGCCTTCCTCCTCTTCCGCCCTCATCACCAACCTGTCCCCCACCCGGGCCCCACCTTGTGCAAAGAGAACGTCCGGACACAGAACGTGGCCAGCTCGATGGTGTCCAGCAGCGTGACCTGGATGAAGCCATAGCTTTCCATGCCCCTGTTGGGCCAGTACTGATCGCACTTGATCTGCAGGAGGCGAGAGAATGGAGGTGAGCAGGGGCTGGGGCCAGGGGGCGCAGGGGCTGCTGGGGCAGGGGCAGGGATGGGGGCTGGGGCAGGGGCCAGGATCGGGGGGGGGGGCATGGGGGCTACTGGGGCTGGGGCAGGGGCCGGGGTTGGGGTTTGGGGATGTGGGGGCTGCTGGGGCAGGAAAAGGGGTTGGGGGGTGTGGGGGCTGCTGGGGCAGGAAAAGGGGTTGGGGGGTGTGGGGGCTGCTGGGGCAGGGGCTGGGGTTGGGGTAGGGGCAGGGGGGTGCAGGGGCTGCTGGAGCCAGGGCTGGGATGGGCTGGGGAGGTGTGGGGGCTGCTAGGGCAGGGCTAGAGGCCAGGGCGGGCTGGTGGACATGGGGGCTGCTGGGCAGGGGCAGGGGGGTGTGGGGGCTACTGGGGCAGGGGCAGGGGGGATCAGGGGCTGCTGGGGCAGGGGCAGGGACAGGGGCTGGGGGGCGGAGGGCACAGGGGCTGCAGGGGCAGGGCCAGGGGCCAGGGTGGGCTGGTGGACATGGGGGCTGCTGGGACAGGGGCAGGGGCAGGGACAGGGGGGTGTGGGGCTGCTGGGGCAGGGGCCGGGGCTGGGGGGTGCAGGGGCTGCTGGGGCCGGGGCAGGGGCCGGGGCTGGGGTTGCGGGGGCTACTGGGGTCAGGGCAAGGGGGTGTGGGGGCTGCAGGGGCAGGGGCTGCTAGGGCTAGGGCAGGGGCAGGGCCAGGGGCAGGGGCTGGGGGGCACAGGGGCTGCAAGCAGGGTCGGGGCCCACCCGTGATTTCTCCTCCAGCCGCGTCATCATGACGATGGTAGCCGACCGCTGCTCCCACACCATTCTCCAGAAGTCGCCGAAGGTCTCCGGCAGCGGCCCCTGCGTGGCGATGTAGGCATTCTGCCGCCGGTAGCCGTCCACGTAGTTGGCGTTGATGTAATCGCTGCCCACGATGCCTACGGCCAGGGAAGAAGCCAGAGATCGGGGCTGGGTCGGTGCTGCTGTCTGCCACACCAGTTCTATCTGGCCCACCGCCTCCTGGAAGCCCTCCTGGACTGCCCCAAGCTGCCCCCCGAGAGGAACCACGGGGCCTGAATTCTGCGGTCTCTCCACCTCAGCACCACTGTCCCCAGGGGCCAGACGTCCCATGCATTGCAGGCGTCTCTGGCCTCCAAACTCTAGGTGCCACTAGTTCCCTCGCCCCCAGAATGTGAGCACATAAATGTCCCCAGACATTGCCGAACGTTCTCTGGGCACTGAGAGCCACTGACGTCGAGGGATAGATGGAACCACGTTACGGAAGCAGCCGTCAGTTAACTACACGTCCCGAAATTCCCAGTGGCTCCTGGCTGGAGCTGGGCCAGGCCTGTGGCCAGCACCGGGCCTCAGCGTCTCCCCATCTGTGTCCCAGCTCGTCCGCACGGGGTCTGTGCACGCTCTCTGGCACCGGGAGGCAGGGAGGGCCCGAGCCGCTACCTTCGATGGGCTGGAGGATGACGCGGGAGTGGTCATAGGCGATGACGTTGGCGTAGCGGTTCTTGGGCTTGTTCACCTCCAGGTTGGAATGCTCCCACGTGAACTGCTGGCCCGGATCGATGGACTGCAGGGGCAGGTGAGGTGGAGGCTTCAGGGGGACGCCGGGGGGCTGCGGCGGGGCGGGAGGCGGGCGGGGGGCTCACCTCGTACTCCTGGGAGAGCTTGAGGCTGTCATTGGCCTTGAGGCGTTCCGTGTGCTCGGCCATGTCTGCGATGGGGATCGGGGGGTGGCTCAGCATGCCTGGTGGGGGGGAGAGCAGACCCCGCGGTGCGGGCCGGTCACTCGGCAGCCAGCCTGGGGGCCGGCGGGCGGGGGGCGCTCTGCGGTGTGAGTCTGTGATGGACGAGCTGTGGTTAGAGCGCGTGGCGGGGAGGGGAGGGGTCTGGATGGCCCCCCCACGCTGGAGCCCGGAGCCCAGGCCTGCGGGGGGGAGGTCCTGTCTGCAGGTGGGCTGTTGGAGGAGCGGCTCCCAGCTGAGTCTGACACCCCCGGCTTGTGATGTCGGCCCATCCCGGTGCCCCCAACCCAGCTGGGGGATGCAGGGGGCCCGGGAGGGGTGGCCCTGAAGTCTCCAAGCTTCTGGTGCTTCGTGGCAAGAAGCAGGTGAGTGACACACAAAGCAGCAGACACAGCTGGCTGCGTTCCCCAGGGCGGGGGGCCCACACCCCTGTCTGCCCGTCCTGGGTTCAGAGTGGGGAGCTGAGGAACCGGGCAGGCTATGTGCCCGGGGGGGTGTCCCCATTTCTCCATGTGAGCCCCTGACCTCTGAGGGCTCTGCACCTGCTGCGAGGACAGTGACCCCCTCGGGGCAGGGGAGCTGCTGGGGGCAATGGGGGGGGCCTGGCTCTTTCTCCCCAAGACCTTGCTCCTGTCCTGGGGCCCAATGGGCTGAGCCCAGCGCTGGCACAGAGGCAAACCCTGCAGGCTGCAGGCTGGCGGGCACCTGCCGTCCCCGGCCCCCCTGGGCGCTCCCCAGAAGCGCCCTTATCTGAGGAGTGAAGCTGGGGTCCGCCCGCTTGCCCTGTGGATCCCCCTGCCTCTCACACAGGACCACCCTGTCCCCCCACCCTCCCCACACCCACGTAGTCACAACCAGCGACCTAAGGACCCAACAGACCAGACCCCAGCTCCCTTGAGAAGCCAGCGCAGGACGGGTGGACAGAGACCGGGGGCGGGATGGAGAACCAAGATGAGAACAAACGGGGGGACGTGGGGGTGGGGGGCGCGCAAGGAAGCCAAGAACAGAGAGACACAGGAACTAACTTTCAAAGTGAAACCCCGGCTCTCTGAGGGGGCTGCTGAGGCCTGAATCTGCAGAAACAGCAAACAATAAATAAATGAAAACACACGGGGGGGGGGGGGGGCACACCCGCCTCCCCCACCCCTCGCGGGATGCACGCACAACGGCCGGCCGACAGACGCAGAGGGGCAGAGAGACTCGCACAAGGGAATGCACGCTGCCCGGGTGCCCCCCGGTGCCCCGTCCCCCCCCCCCCGAGAACCTACGGGAGCCGCTGGGGATCCCTCTGGAGCAGCTGGGATTCCGGGAAGGTTCCAAAGCTCTAGGCCTTCTGTCCATGTGTCTCCCCTCCCTGCACCCCAGCCAACCAGGCCTCAGGTCCCCCGCTGGGGTGGGGGGGGTCAGCAGAGGAGATTTCAAATGAGGTGCAGTGC
Source organism: Canis lupus familiaris (assembly GCF_011100685.1). Taxonomy (NCBI): domain Eukaryota; kingdom Metazoa; phylum Chordata; class Mammalia; order Carnivora; family Canidae; genus Canis; species Canis lupus. The sequence continues at coordinate 55,057,573 of NC_049241.1, read as the reverse complement.
GGTGAGGGCGGAACTTGAGGGCAGGGGGACCCGTGGGCCCGTGCCATGAGCTTTACGGGGTCAACTACTAGGAGTTACGACTATTAGTTAAACGCACGTGAGTTAAAAATCCTCACTTGAGTGAGAAAAGAAGCGACGTGACCTAGTCCAGGGACAGAAAAGCGAAGGGAGTACATTCGAGGTGCCGCGTGGGGCCGCTCGTGATCCCTTCGGGAGGACTGCAGCCACCAGTTAAATAGGAGCGACCAAGACCCTCATGTGCATAAAAACAGAACCGGTGCGAGTCAGTCCGGCCGCAGAAGAGAGAAAAGGCATATAGTAAGGATAGTGTGTGAGGCCATGCGCGAGCCCTGGACGGGGACTGCAGCCATCAGTTAACACACAAATGTTTAAAGCCCTCCGTGGGGCTGGAAACAGTTACTACAGAGACAGGAAGCAGACAGGAAGTTCAGAGACAGGAAGCAGAGGCTGGGGGTGGGGGTGGAGGGACAGGTGTAACCGCTCCACGCGACCGCCTAAGGAGAACAGCGGCCATCAGTTAAATGGAAAGCTCCTCCCTTTGGTTAGAAGCAGCTGGCACAGGCCCAGTAAGAGGGGAGAATGGTGAGGGCGTGTGGGGGTCACCGTGCGTGACGGCAATCAAGGACAAGACCCTGGCTCATCGGGGCTCTCCCCAGGCGTGGCAGGGACCCTGGGCGGAGCCCCCGCGCATCTCCGGGGAGCACGGGTCACCGTGGACGAGAGACGTGCAGGGCAGGGGGGAGGCACAGTCTTTGCACCTCACTGGGGGCGGGAGGGATGGGACATCCCGTGGGGGGTGTGGTAAAAGGCTAAGGAAAACCCCAAACGCCCTCCACGGAGCGGAGCGGGAACCAGAAGCACTGCGCTTTCTGGCCGAAGGAATACGGCTCCTTTGGCTCATCTCGGTTTTGTTTGTTTTTAGGTGTCCTTCCTGCTCCCAGAGACGCCCCCGACTGCCACTTGTGTGAGCGCAGCTTTCCAGAAGCCTCGCTTGGGTGCAACCAGAACCCATCCTCGGCAACTGCCAAGCCCGGGTCCACCGAGGGCTCTGGGAACCAGGCGTCTAAACCGCAGCCAACGGCTCTGCCAGGGGCCGCCGAGGCCCGCCGAGGGGGCCGCGTCCTCTTCTCTCGCGCTACCTGCCCCCGGTGGCGTTGATCCCGGGATCAGGGACATACCTGGCGTCTGGAAGTTAATGCGCCTCATTTCCACGGGGTCCTTGGGGTGGTGGGGGGCGAGGTCAGCGTTGTTCAGGAGGCATTTGGTACGGGGCTCTGAGTCCTTGCGTTTACTGTGTGGGACCAAGCGGGGGGGGGGGGGGCGCGGTGAGCACCTGCATATGCCCGAGACGCACGTGTGCACGCGAGAACAGCCGTCAGGGCCCACGGACGCGCGACCCAGCCGGGGGTGGGGGAAGGGACTGTGAACTGGCGCAACTGGTGTTCCCGGGACCACACATGGTGTCCCCTCAGCCCCTGGGTGCACCCCTGGCCTGCTCCCCCTCCCCGGCCCCTCGCCTGAAGCCTCCCAGGATGAGGCCAGTCCTTACCTGTCAGGTTTGCTGCTCCCAGAAGCAGACACAGGTTAGAAGGAGGGAAAAGGAGACAGATGAGGGCGGGCGCACTGGCCACGCCGCACCTGTCCTGTGACGGTGGTGGGTAGGGCTTTTTTCTTTTTTTTTTTTTAATTTTCTTTTTTGGTTTTTACTGAAATTCGATTTGCCAACATACAGTGCTCATCCCATCACGTGCTCCCTCAGCGCCCGTCACCCAGCTACCCCAGCCCCGCAACGGGTACAGAAGGGGAGGTGGGGGGTGGGGCTTTCTTAACGACTGGGAGCCTTGGGCTCTATTGGGAAACGGGCCTAATCCCTCCCACCTGGGTCCCCATCTCAAGGAGGTGAGCTCCGGCCTCCCCTTCCCGAGCAGAGACGCGTCCCGTGTGGCCGCGATGGTTCCTACCCTCGCCACGCTCAGAGGGAGCCTCCGCCCCAAACCATCCTGCTGAGGGGCGCGTGAAGACTGACAGGAGTCTGAACCCCGGCCCTGCCCCTCCCCAGGCAGCGTGACTCTGGCCCAGTGGTTCGACCTCTCTGAGCCTCTACTGCAGTGGTCCTCCCACGGAACCAGCCCTCCCCCAGAACCTTCTGGAACCTCCCGCCTTCTCCAGGAGGCCCTCCCTCCTGCCAAGGGGGGTGTGGGGGGGTGCCGGGTTGGGGGGCTCACTTCTTGTAGAGCAAGATGGCAATGACGATGCAGATGATGAAGACCACCGCCAGCACGGGCCCGATCACCCAGATGAGCCCCTCCTCGCCGTCCACGATGGGCTGGGGGTCTGGGTTGTCCAGCTGGAAGGGGTCCGAGAACGGGCTGGCCGCAAACGTCTGCGGGAACGGGGCAGGAGGGGCCTCGGTCAGCGCCCGTCCTACGCACACTGGCTGGACGGGGCCTCTCTGAACGCAAACCTACGTCCCTCGCCTCCTCTCAGCACCCCCACGACTCCTGAAAGCCCTGACCCTGGTGGCCTGCATGGACCTTCCCCAGCCTCTGCTCCCCCCACCCCTTCCTCTGCTTTGGCCGCACCTCTAGCCCTCCACGCACACCGACCCAGAAGATACCTCTCCCCGGGTGAACTCCTATACAGCCCCTGAAGCCCTAGTTCCAAATCCCCTTCCTGAAAAGAGTCTTCCTCCTTGGGATACCGGCCCCCCACCCGACCTCCAGTCTTTCCCTCTGCGCAGCCCTGACCACAGGATGCTGGGAGGACGGGGGCAGGATGGTGGGACGTGGGCAGACATGGCGGGCACTCACGGGCTCGCTCTTCTGCAGCACCGCCAGCACGAACAGGACGTAGCGGTGGCCGGGCTCCAAGCCCCTGTTGTCAAACCCGCCGTACTGCTTCTGGTCACCGGGGTGGAAGGTGGGGGGCAGCATGGAGAAGCGAGCCGCGATGTAGGGGCGGGGCGCCTCCAGCTGGCGCGAGTGCCTCAGGCTGCGCCTCTGCAGCCGGGCGATATCCTGGATCAGCTGTGGGAACGGAGGCGTGGGGTGCTCAGAGGCTGGCCGGCAGCCCCAGGGCCTACGAGGGGTGGGGCGGGGTGGGCCTGGGCGCCCGCCTTACCTCCTCTAGATCCATGTCTTCCGGGCTGCCCAGTGGGGTCAGGAACTGGCCGCCACGGGACTTGCGCAGCGGCACCATCACGATGAAGTAGTTCCTGTGGGGAGAGGAAGGGTCAGGGCACGTCCAAGGAACGCCTTCCAGAGGTGGGTGTGGGGGGTCCCGCTCTCGGAGTCTTCCTTGTGCTTCTACCCCCTACACCCCAGCCATACAGGACGGTAGTTCCTGACTCAAGCCTCCGGGCTTTCAGTACATTTTCTTCTGGCTAGAAACTCCACCCCAGTTATATTTCTTGAACTCCTACGCATCCTTCAAAGCCCCAGCTTCCATACCCACACATCCTCACAATCCTTGATTCTGTGTGTCCCAGGCAGGGTCCCCTCACCCCTCCCTGGGGACTCTCAACCCTGGTGCCTCTCAAAGTATCCGTTTCTGCTTCTGTCTCCCTGCCGGTTGGGGAAACCAGAGCCAAAAGGAGACGGGACAGGTGGGGGACAATCAGGAACGTGGGAGGAGAAGACTGAAGGCCACACGTGCTGGCAGGGCCCACGAGAAGCATCAGGGCACTGCACGGGCCGGGCTGACATGACCCACGTTTCACACACGGGTGAGGACACGGAAGCAGGCCCCAGGCTGGCTAACAGGGTGGGAGGGGTCCCACGGGGCAGGGCTGGTTTTGACCGTACTGGACGGGCACGGGGCTCTGGCCGTCGGGCAGATACACCAGGATGAAGCCGTCGGAGTCGGGCTTGGGGGCCACGCTAGGCTTGGCACTTAGCAGGTTGAAGGCGGTCCAGGCCGTGACCGTCTGCTGAAGGCCGCCCAGGCTGCTGCCTCGGTTGGTCAACACGAAGTTGTAGAAGGTGTTGGGCCTCAGGTGCGTGATGAGCTTCTTCGTGGTGCGGCCGTCCACGTCCAGTGTGAGCCCGTTGTACTGGATCTGCGGGCCGAGAATGGCTCAGTGGGGCTCTGGGCCGAGCCCCCGATGCTGACTGAGCCGTGACCCCAGACCTGGCCTCAGCCCTGACTGAGTCGTGACCCTAGACCTGGCCTCAGCCCCACTGAGCTGTGATTCCAGACCTGGAAAGCCCTGACTGAGCCGTGACCCCAGACTTGGCCTCAGGCCTGGCTTCAGCTCCTCTGAGCCATGATCCCAGACCGGGCCTCCAGCCCTGACTGAGCCATAATCCCAGGCTTGGCCTCAGCCCTGCTGAGCTGTGATCCCAGACCTGGCCTCAGCTCTGACTGAGCCATGATCCAAGACCTGGCCTCAGCCCTGCTGAGCCGTGATCCCAGACCTGGCCTCAGCTCTGACTGAGCCATGATCCAAGACCTGGCCTCAGCCCTGCTGAGCCATGATCCCAGACCTGGAAAGCCCTGACTGAGCCATGACCCCAGACCTGGCCTTAGCCCTGACTGAGCCGTGACCCCAGACCTGGCCTCAGCCCTGACTGAGCCATAATCCCAGGCTTGGCCTCAGCCCCGCTGAGCTGTGATCCCAGCCCTCACTGAGCCATGACCCCAGACCTGGCTTCAGCCTTGACTGAGCCACGACCCCAGACCTGGCTTCAGCCTGGCTGAGCCATGATCTCAGACTGGGCCTCAGCCCCACTGAGCCGTGACCTCAGACTGGGCCTCAGCCCCGCTGAGCCATGATCCCAGACTGAGCCATGATCCCAGCGGAGCCCCAACTTTAAGCCCAGTGTTGACTGAACCCTAATCCTAGAATAAGCCTCAATCCTAGGTGAATTCCTAGCCATAGACAGATCCTTAATCCCAGCTGAGGTCCAGCTCTGACCAGGTCCCAATCCTGACTGACCCTTAATCCCAAGATAAGCCCCACTCCTAGATGGAGCCTTAATCTCAGCTGAGTCCCAATCCTGACTGAGCACTGATCCCACATCAGACCTCAATCCCAGCAGACTCCCAACTCTGACCAAACCTTAATCCCAGCCTGAGCCCCAATCCCAGGTTAAGTCTTGACCACAGATGGAGTCTCAATCCCAGCTGAACCCTGATCTCAAGATGAGCCCCAACTCTGAGCCTCAATCCCTGCCAATGCCTGGTCCCACTCAGCCCTGGGTCCAGCTGATTCCTAACCGTGGCCAAGCCCCTACCCTGGCCTGCCTGCTCCCTAGGGGAGGGCCGTACCTTGTAGGGCGTGGGTGAGTTGTAGTTGTCAGGAAATTCCCAGCTGAGCAGGACCGACGTCTTCATGATCATCTTCACCTTGAAGTTCTTGGGTGAGACTGTGCCGGGCAGCAGCCAAGCGGGAGAGAGCAGAAGAAAGGCCCCATGAGCACTGGGGGTAGGGCAGGGTGGGCTGGTGGGGTGGGGTGGGGCGGCCCAGGCGCTCCCTGTCCTCCGCTGGGCCTGTGCCCATGGCCTTACTGCCTGGCCCTGCCTGGCCCTGTCCCAAGTCCCTGCTGGGGGAGACGGCGCGGCTGCAGAGAGAAGGCGGAGCAGGAGGGGGAGGGGAAGGGGAGGGGGGTCGGTGGGGGCGGCGGTGCCACCTAGGCACGTCCCACCTTTGCCAACGCCGGAGCCTCGGGGTCCGGACTCGCCTCGAGTGTCCACAAGGAAGCAGAAAAGTGACCACTTACCTGGGCGGGGGAGAGGGAGGGGGCTGGGGTGGGGGTGGGCACAAGGCCCGGTCCGGCTCTGGTGCGGGGGTCGCCGCGTGCCTACCTTGGTCCCGCAGGAACGTCCGGTAGCGGACGGGGGGGCTGTAGGGGCCAGGGCCCTGGCGCGTGTGGGCCCGCACTTGGAGGTCATAGGCCGTGTCGGGCTTGAGGCCCTGCAGCGTGAGCACGTTCTCGGCGCCCGGCTCGGCCGCCGCTGGCAGCTCGGTCTCTCGGGCGGGGCCCAGGGCTCCGGCCTCCCGCACGGCCACCGTGTACTTGACGATGGCCCCGTTGCGCTCGGCGGGCACAGGCGGCAGCCAGCGTAGCAGGACGGTGCCGGCCGAGGCGTTGCCGGCCGCCTCGAGGATCTGCGGGTGGCCGCGGGGAGTGTCCTCGGGGATGCTCAGGACCTCAGCCGCCTCCTCGCCCAGGCCTCCTCGGCTCCGGGCCGCCAGCCGAAACACGTACGTGGCCCCCTTGTGCACACCCAAGGCTGTGTAGTGGTCCTCGGTGGGTGGGAACTCCAGCGTGGCCAGGGGCGAGTCCTCCCGGCCGAACTGCAGGCGGTAGCCCAGCACCTGGTCCTCGGCGGTGCTGGCTGGGGGCTCCCAGTGTGCCAGCAGGCTGCCCTCGGGGGTCTGCTGCACCGACAGGGTGGGGCGGCCCAGCACTGTGGGGACACGGGGCGGGCGTCAGGACCACGGGGCCACCCGAGTCTGGAAGCCGGGGGTGGGGCTGCAATTTTTAAACGTGGGTCTCAGGAGGGTGGCACTCAGAAAGCAAAGCCTCAAGGGAAGTGGAGGGAGATCTGGGGGAAATGGTGTTCCAAGCAAGGGAACAGCCTGTGCGAAGGCCCTGGGGTGGCCTGGGCTGGGTGAGTGGAAGGAAGAGCGAGGAGGCCGGGGATTCAGAGACCCCGCTGGAGGAAAATATCCGCAGTGTCAGAGCAGGCCCTCCTATGTCTACCTCTTGTTTTAGTTAATAAGTCAGCCATCTCTTGCCTCATTGATTTCCCTCTCCCTCCAGCCAGCACATGATTAATACCACGGGACACAGGAACATCCAAAACCCTGCCCTTGTCCCACGGTTCTCACAGCCTGGGTAGCAATCAATGTGCCAAGGTCCTGGGAAGTCCTGCAGGAGGAGAAGCTCTACAAGTGAAACCAGGCTTCTCCTCCTGCAGGACTTATCAGGACCTTTCACGAACCGGGCTCTGAGCAGCCACGGCATACATGGTAGGTCTGCCTGACAAGCCTGGCTGTGGGGTAATGTCGTGCCTGGGGGGCGAGGCAGAGATCAGGGGAGGCTTCCTGGAGGAGGTAATGAGGGTGCCGGAAACTGAAGGATACAGAGGCCAGGCAGACGGAGGGAACAGCGTGGACAAGGACTGGCAGGAGTGTGGCAGGGGCCGCGTCCAGCTGGCCTGGAACATCGGGCTGCGCAGGCTGAGGGAGGCCCCCCGGAAGGAAGGGTCGGAGGCCTCGGGGCCTGACATCCCTGAAACACATCGAGCTGCTCCCTGGGTTGTGCCATCTGCCCACAACACCTGCCCCTTGTGTTTTCGTGGCTGCCTCTCCCACCTCCGCCTTGTGTTTTTACCATGGGGTTAAAAAAAACAAAAACAGGGCAGCCTGGGTGGCTCAGCGGTTTAGCGCCGCTTTCAGCCCGGGGTGTGATCCTGGAGACCCGGGATCGAGTCCCACATCGGGCCCCCTGCATGGAGCCTGCTTCTCCCTCTGCCTGTGTCTCTGCCTCTCTCTCTCTCTCTCTCTCTCTCTCTGTCTCTCATGAATAAATAAAATATTTAAAAAAACAGAAACAAAAACCAATGGTCCCTTGGGATGGATGGAAGGGCCAGAAAGGGAAACTGAGGCAGGGCCGTGAGAAGTGGCTGTGCGGTGCAGTGGGGGAGACAGGCATGACACCTCCAAATGCTAAGCTGCCCGGGGTGATCAGAGCTGGGACCGAGGCAGGGCATGGGGTGCCGGGCGTGCCCAGGGGGAGCCCCGGACGGAGACCGCAGGCTGTGGGTGGGGCGGGGAGGCCGGGCTGGGAGATCCGTGAGGAGGTGGTAGGGGGGCCACAGTGTGGTGCTCTGGGGGCCGAGGGGCCGCGGCGGGAGGGTCTCGTACCTGCTCCCTTGGTCACCACCACCTTGGGTTTGCTGCGAGCACCGTCGCCCTTCATGGTGTAGGCGGCTACCGTGATGGAGTAGGCGGTCTCGGGCTGCAGGTTTGTGATGACCATCTCCTGCGGGCAGGGCCGGGGGTCAGCGACGCAAGCGGAGGGAGACCGGCCCTGCCCGCCCCCGTCCCCGGGGCTGGGGTCAAGCAAGACGGACGTGGGGCCTGGTGTGAGGGCAGAGGCGTGCATCCGAGCTCATGCACAGACCCCAACACACAGCACGTCCATGCTAAGATGGGCACACGCAGCCTGACACCCCGTCATCTGCTCATCACCTCTCGGCCTCGGGGGGCCTCCCCGGCCGCCAGCGGCCACCAAAGGGCACCTGCAAGCACCTCACCCAGGCCCTGCCCTCTTCCCACAGCCCTCCAGGGCTCCCACCTCCCAGGGGCAGGGCTCGGGGGCAGGGGGAGCCCAAATCCTTCACTCTCCCCCTCGCTCGCTCGCTCCGCTCCAGCCACCGGGCACGCTCCCAGCCTCGGGCCTCCTCCGCCCCCGCCGGTGAGCCAGGGATTCCCTCTACCAGGCCACGAGGGCCAGGAGTTAGGGTCTCAGGAATTTTGCAAAAGCTAGTTTTAAACACAGCCGTTATCAGAAGGCAAATTCCATAAACGTGCTGACAGATAAATACTAAGGACGAGGGCAATAAATGCTCCAAACCCACCGTCTCTCCTAATTGTTTCACCACATTTATTACTACGTCCGTGCTCTGGAGGTCATCCTGTCACCTGTGTCTGAATGGAGAGCTGTGGGGTGACGACCTCCCGCACCCCCCCACTGCCCACGGAGCTCGAAATTGCCACGGTGGGAGTATTTATATCCCAGAAATGGGGAAAAGCTACAAATCAGGTCTGCAACCCACCCTCCCAGACTCCTAGGGAGCTCCTCGGGAAACCTTCACAGCACGATCTATACCCACCCCGGCCAGAGCCGTAACTGGACACGTACAGTTGACCTTGGACAGCGTGGGGCTTAGGAGCGCCGACCCCCGTGCCATCGAAAATCTGCATATACCTTTTGATTCCCCCCTAAACCCAATGCTGTGAGCCTCCTGTCGGCCAGAAGCCTTACGGAGGACGCAGTTGACTAATACATTTTTTGCCTGTTACGCACGTTACGTGTGTTAGGGACTGTATTAGGACAGGAAAGCAGCTCAGGGAAGAGCAAGGAGCTCACGAGCAGGAAGCACGCCTACAGCACTGTCCGTGTTTAGTCAAAAATCAATTGGCAGATAGGCGGGCCTCTGCGGTTCAAACCTGAGTCGTCCAAGGTCAAGTGTATCTGTGTCCTGTTCCCGTGAGCCGTCCTCTCCCGCACTGGCCAGCGACGGCCAGGACGGCGGGCTCAGTGGAGTGCGTCCCCACACTGCCTGGCTGGCACATGACCTACATACAGCAGGCACCCGCCCGCCCGATGTCGGAGCCGCCCGACCTGCACACGTAGCTGCATCCGCCCTTGCCAAGTCACATGGGTGCCCATGTCCCCACACATGCACACCCACAAACACGGTCCAGCATGCCTGGGGGTGGGGGGAGATGGCTCTGGGGTCAAGAGCACGAGGAGGGGGACAGGGGGACGGAGAGGGTCTCCTGGCCCTGAGCCCCCGTGGGAACTCACGCCCCTCCGGCCTGGGCGTAGGGAAGAGGCAGGGCCTATGTGAGGGGTGGGGCTGGTGTCGATGTAACCTCAGGCTTTGGGCTCTCAGAAGAGCCCATGGGTTCGTCTGGGGCAGGAGCACAGCCTGGGGAGAGGCAGCAACGTGCCCAAAGTGCCACATGGCCGTGCCGACTGGCTCGGGGCCTCCGGAGAAAGCTGGGGGAGGGTGACGGGGTGGGGCGGGGAGGATAAGGACAGTCCTGCAGGCCTCCTTCCCTGCCCCGGGCCTGCTGACCCTCTCCCCACTCAAGGGCTGCAGTGAAGGGGATGCCAGAGAGAAATTTCGAGGCCAGAGAAGACTGAGCTGGGTTCGAAAGTGGCCCAACTGCAACCTGGGCCCAGCGGGGGAGGCTGTGGGGTGTAGGGGCAGGGCGAGAGGGCAGGAGAAGCTAGAGCGGAGGCGTGGGGTGGAAACCACGGCTGGGGGCTGGGCGCTGGGCGGGACGAGCCCTGTGGATCTGGGGGCCGCCGGGGTAGGAGGGCTGATGCGTAACCTGATGCGTAACCTCTGAGGCCAGGACCCCGGCAGGGCTCCTACGTCCACGTGCCTGACTGGAGACCGAGAGGTGACCGGCAGGCATCTGGGGCCCAGGGGAGGAGACCCTCTTACAAGGGTCGTGCAGGGGAGGGGTGTGGGGGTATCACATCACTGCGCGGCCCCCGGGACAGCACTGCAATGGCCGGGCAGGGGTGCTACTTACGTATTCGGCCGTGTCGTCCGTCTCCCACTGAGCGTGGGAGGAGGCGGCAGGGGAGAGAGGAGGAGGTGAGCAGGTGGCCCGAGAGGGGCAGAGAAGCGGGGAGAAGGCGGCGGGGTCGGGGAGCCCGCCCGCCCCCCCGGAGCCCCGGCCCGCCCCGCCCCGGCACCCCGCCCACCTGGGCGTCGGCCAGCATGATGTCCTTGATGCGCGGCGGCCCGCGGGCCTCGGCGCCCTCCATGCGGACGTAGTGGACCTGGTAGCCGCGGATCTGGCCGTGCTGCCGGCCGGGCGCGGGCGAGCGCCACAGCACGCGGATGGCCGTGGCGTTGAGCGCCTCCGCCTCCACCTTCCGCGGCGGCGCGCTGGGCACTGGCGGGGGCAGGGGAGGGGCGGGCAGGGCCGTTACTGGGGCGCCTGGCCCTGCCCCCGGGCAGCACCGCTGCCCGATGCCAGGGTGCCAAGCGGCTGCCGGGTAACTGGGCGGTCTGAGCGCTCACCGCCAGCTGGGAGGGCAGGCCTCCTTCCCGGATCCCACAGCCCCACGGGGGGGCGGGGGGTGCCCAGTGCTGTGCGCCGCGTACAGATGGGCAACTAAGGCCCCCCAGAGCCTAAGACACCTGCCCAGGGCCACACAACAGGAGTGGGCCCTGCACGCCCCGCTCCACGGGCGTTACCCACTTGCCTCCATCCTAACAGCATCCCTTCCAGGCAGGGCTCTCACTCCCACTTTACAGATGGGGGAACCGGGCCCCCTGAGCATTGGGCCCTTGACTGCAGGGTCAGGTAGAAACAAAGCCCGGGTCTGAACCCAGGCAGCCCAGCTGTGTGCCCCGATGCGTTCCAGGACGCAGCCAGCCCCCCCGGACCACACCCCAAGGTCTGGCACCAACAACCGCTTCTCTTCGTCCCTCTTCCCTCCTAGTGTGGGGGCTGCCGCCGAGCCTCTCCGGCCTCGGCTCTCGAGAGGCAGGCCGGGTTCCCGACGCCACGGACCTGCACTTTTATGGGAGAAGCTGCTTGCATTTTCCCCCTGTAGCCCAGTTTCTGCCAACGGACTCCAGACCAGAGCCTCACCTCCCTCTGCAGCTCAAAACTTTCTAGCTGGAGGTCAGCCACAGCCCCACCGGGGGTGTTTACACCACAGAAGCTGGCCATGGCTGCGGATAGGTCTCCACGCCCCAGAGCTGGTTGTTAACACCACCGGCGCGCCGCAGCCTACTCGCCAGATAGGATGGCTCAGCCCTGAGCTGCAGATCCTGGCTTCCCCTGCCTTATCCTAAGAATCTAAAAGCTACGCTTCTGGGGGTCAAGGACCATTAAGTTTGGTGCAAGTGCTGCGGCCCGTTCCCCACACTGTTTCCATACTTTCCACCATCGGACCCAAAACTACAGGGCTGCCAGCTGAACCTCCCAGGCACAGGGCTGGGGAGGAACTACGGCCCCGAAGGTCTAGGATGGAGAATTCCAGGACCAAGGAGCCCGGGATTCCTCGGGGAGGCCGGGCCGCCTGCTTCACGTCTGCCCCTCAAGACTGCGGCGTCTACCTCTTGACCACCAGCCAGCCCAGTTTTGCAGAAGGTGCCGAGGCGCGGGGCGAGCTGGGGCCTGCGGGGTCCCCGGCAGGGCCCGGTGCTTACCGTCCTCGTCGGTGCGGATGACCACGGGCGAGCTCTCGGGCCCTGGTCCCACCTCTGTGTGAGCGACAGTCGTGATGCGGTACTCGGTCCACTTGTCCAAGGCCTCCAGCAGGATCTGGGTGGTGGTCGGGGGGATGCCGTTCACCTCCTTGGGTTGCGGATCGTCCGAGCCCAGCGGTCGGTAGCGGACGCTATAGCTCACCAGGGCCCCGTTGTGCGTGTCCGGCGGCGGTGGGCGCCAACTTACCAAAATGGCCGTGGAGCGCGTGCTGACACATTTAACGTCTTGAGGGGGGGCTGACGGTTCTATGGGGGGGAGAACGTGGGGGCGGGGAGGGGAGGCGGGATGGGCGGGGAGGGGGGCGGGGAAACAAAAGATGGGAAAGAGAAAATAAAACAGAAGATGATAACAAACAAAACAGAACCAAACCAAAGAGAAGTCGAACCCAAAAGAAGCGGGTGTCAACCAAAGGTGAGATGGACGGGTGGGGATGGGGCCGGGAGGGCTGGCCAAGAACACTGCGCTCAGCGCCCGGGGCTGCACCTGCTCCGCTCGCGGGAGGTCCTGGGGGGCAGGCCGCCCCAGTCCCCGGGGACGTGCGCACGCGTGGACGCGTGTGGGGAGCGGAGGTAACATCCCCACTCGGGAGGCACCTCTCGTGCACTAGGCCCCGGCGCCAGGGGCGTCACGGAATAACACAGAAAGCGTCTATTTAATGAACCCCTGCGATGTGCCAGGCAGCAGGCCACGGGCTTCAGAGAAGCACAGAAAATATACTTAGTCATTGAACACCTACTGTGTGCCGGCCCTGGCACCAAGGACAGAGCGCACTAAAATACTTCTTGAATGAACACCTACTGTGCGCCGGGCGCGGCACAGGGATGGACCAACGTTAAACACGCTAATTGGCTGAGCGTCTCCTGTGTGCCGGGCACCACGCCAGGTGATGGTGATAAAAGCCCCACTTTATCAGGCACCTACTGTGTGCTTCGGCACAGCGCTAAGCCTTATAGGGTAACAGTAAATGCGGTGCCAGGAGAGCAGCACTGCCAGGGTAAAAGCAGCAAAAGTCCCATTTACTGGGCACCTACTGTATGCTGGGCACAGCGGAAGAGCTTCACAGGTTAACAACAGAAGCATCTGTGTACCGGGCACCTGGGTTCTATCAGGGGCCCCAGAGGCCACCCCAGGGCTTACTTCAACTAGGACCACACTCTCGGCCTCACGTGGGAGACAAAATAATGCACATGTCTTGAGCACCTACTGTTTGCCAGTTAGCATGCTGAGGGCTTTAAAGAATAATACCAGCGCCTGTTAACTGGACACTTGCTGGGCTGCTACCAGCCTCAGGGATTTAGAGATAGTATAGCCCCGATTAGCAACTACTGTGTGCCAAGGTCTTTACAGATCTTAGTTCTTCTGGCACCACAGTAAGTCCATCACAGAACAATGGCAAGTCTTATTTACTGAGCACCTACTATGCGCTGGGCATCGTAATAGCCCTCTAATGGTAAACACGGCAGTTCTCATTTACATGGAACCTACTGCAGGCCAGGCAGTGTGGTAAGGACTTTTTAAAAAACAGGTCCACATAAAAAGGACCTACTATGTGCCAGGCCCTGTGCAAGGGGCCTTACTGAAAAAACAGCAACAGAGCCCCACCTACTAAACATTATGTGTTAGGCACCGTGCTAAGGGCCTTGTAGAACACAGTGCTCACTTTTTTAAGCACCTACTGCGTGCCGAGTGCTGTGCTAAGGGCTTTATATATAAATGGTAATGGTTTTTACTCTCGAGCACCTACTGTTTGTGCATCCAGTTGCCAAAGGCTTTACAGATGACAACCTCACGTTCTGAGCAAAACCTGTGTAGCCAAGACCATGCTAGGCCCTGTCAGGCTCACAATGGCTCTGACTTGAGTGCCTACTATGTGCCTAGAGCCAGGCCAACCTCCTTAAAGAAAGTGCCACTTATCGAGCACTTGCTGTATGACAGCCATTATGTCAAGGGCTTCTCGGAACAATAATCTTAGTCCCCATGTTTGGGGGCACCTACTGTGCACCGGGCACCAGGGAAAGCTTGTTAAAAATGACTAACAGCTTCCATTCGTTGGGTGCCAATTCTGTGCCAATCTGTGCTTAGATTTAAAAGAGCATTTATGAAACACCTATGGTGTGCCAGGCAGTGTGCTAAGGGCTCTGTTAAATAACATTAAGTCCCCATCTGCTCAGTACCTACTATGAGACTGTATTAAGGCCATCACCAGTAATAAACCTCATAGTCTATGCATCGCCTCTTCTGCACACCCCATACCCTACGCCCTTTACGCTCAAAATGTGTCCCCCAATATACCTCATTTAATTCTCAGGACATATAAGTGGCTGAAGCTATCACCCCTCCAGCCTCCTTCCACGTTACAGGTGGGAAAATCAATTTCAAAGTCCACCTGCCTGGTTTTCTATGAGCACCAGTTGTGTACCTACTGGCTGCCAGACCCCACCTAGGGTTTTTGTGTATCACCTCCCACCTCACAGATGAAGAAACTAAGGCCGGAAAAAGCAAGCTGCCTTCCCAAGGGCATGTGGTGAGAGCCAGGTATTTGAACCCAGGCTCAGCTGTTGTGGAGGGGCTGCCTTGATGGAGGATGGGGACTCAGACCTCAGCCTCAGGCAAGTTGACGATGGCTGGAGCCACACTACTTTAACTGCCCATAGCTCCAGAATTCTCCTTGCTTGCGGGGAAGCCCAGAGAGGCCACTGGCTTTGCCTCACGTCAAGGTACATACAACCCTCACCATGATGGCAGCCCCATTTGTGTTTAGAGAGTACTTGTTACGTGCACACCCCAAGGCAGGGGCACCCAGAGATGAATCAGAGGCTCCTGTCCTCAAAGACATCAGGCTACAAGACAGCCCAGAGGCCTCTCCGATGGCTTATTTCAACTAGAATGACCCTCTGGCCTCACTTAAAGTGAAATGCCGGAGTCCCCTCCTCGATACGAGATACTTGGGGCCCTCTCCCCCATTTCTTGACCAGCCACCCCAACCAAAAGTGCCTGGGGGAATCAGGCAGGAGTGGAAAAAAAACAAAACAAAACCAACCAAAGAATGTGCTGGAAGGAATGGATTCACTGAGAAAGGGGGAGGAAAAATAAAATCAAAACCATAATAAAATAAGAAACAACGGTGATGGTGATGATGATGAGAAAAACCATAATAAAAGAAAGAAAGACGCCTTCCAGAAAACTCCCAGTCTGGTTACCTACCTTCCACTCTTCAACTGCTAACTTATAAGACTTTCTTACGAGGGAGGGATTGGCGGAGTGCTGAGCTACAAGGCCAGACCGAGCTCTGGGTGGGTCTCCAGATGCAAGCGGGCCCAAGCCCTGCTCTGGCCCCCAGTGTGGGCACGCTGCAGTTCCGGACTGGCGCCGACGAGGCGGGAAGGTGAGACGGTGTGGGGAGACCCACGGCTGAGTGGTCTGGCCTCCACCTACCCTTGAGTTCAGCCTAAGAAGCCCGCAGTCCCCAGGGGGGTATGCCTGGCCCTGAGTCTTGCTGCCAGTTCTCTCGGGCCCCACCCGTCTCGGGGTGAGAAGTGGGGAGTCCCTTCTCTCCCACTCCCTGTCCTGGGCCGCCCCAGAGGTTCGCGTGTGGCTGGGCCAAAGCCGCTTTGTTGACGACCACGGAGGCCGCCTCCTTCACAATCCGGCCCAACCTGCGTGGTATCTTCAGGGGTGGGGGAGACGGTGTGATGGCCCCACAGACAAGCACGGGTGGCAGGGAGCTCCAGATTCCCCATTCCTGACCAGACGTGGCTCCTG
The DNA here is from genome assembly GCF_011100685.1 of Canis lupus familiaris. Classification (NCBI taxonomy): domain Eukaryota; kingdom Metazoa; phylum Chordata; class Mammalia; order Carnivora; family Canidae; genus Canis; species Canis lupus. The sequence goes on along the minus strand of NC_049241.1, from coordinate 55,041,810 downwards.
GCCGTGGGGTGGAGAGTTCTGGGGGCTAAATTTGGGCTCTGGACTCTGTGCAGCCCAGAGCTGCCGGAGCCCAGGCTGGGGGGCACGCAGGGTGGGCCGTGTTTGTGAACCTGCTTGAGACCAGCGCGTACTCACCTTCGCGGCACCTGTGCCAGTCTCTCACGTGGCCGCCCAAGCCACAGGACACCCTCACTGATCGCCTCGCGCACAAACACGCCCAGACGCCTGTGAGCTGCAGAGCTCTCGGCTCGGCACGGGGTGGGGGTGGGTGGGGGGTAGTGGGGAGGGCAGGAGGGGGCTGGGGGGGGGAGGTGGTGGCAGGGCTGCCGTGTCTCCGAGGCCCCTGACCCCAGCGGCTCAGACACCTAGGCCCAAGCTTCCGTCTCTCGCGACTGACCCGTGCCGCCCTGTGTGCGCACACCCAGGGGGACGTGAAGGTCTGAACACCGAGGCTGCTTCCAGAACAAGGCCTGGGGTGGTGCGCGGTGACTGACTGGGGAGGGGAGAGGAGGAAGGGGCCACGGCAGGCTAGGCTGAGCGCAGAAGAGGGGCAGAGGGAGGAGGGGAGGCAGGGAGACCGCGGGATCAAGGCCCTGCCTAGGCCCTGAGCTCAGAGCAGGCAAGGGGCAGGGCGGCGGTAGGCGCCACACGGTGGCCCAGAGGCAGCTGCCAGCTGCGGTGTTCTGGCCACAGGGTGACTCGTCTGCGACAGGGAGGCAGGGCGGGCACCGCAAAGACTCCAGGGATGCAAGAGCCTGTCCTGGGGCCTGCCCCCCTCCCCTCCTGCTCCTGCCCCTGGCAATGGGGACCCTGTCTGGGGGCGGGGGCGGGCAGGGCCATCTGGGGAGGCACTGATCTCTATGCACTGTGCTCCCTGGGAATCAGCCTCCCACAGCCCTCCAACGCCTGTGGGGGCACAGCAAGGCCGCCGGCGAGCCCCAGATTCGGGCGGGACCCGGAAGGAGGGAGAAGGTGCAGATGACACCCGTCGCCGCCCTAGGGGCGAACCTCGTCGCCCCAGGGCTCCAGGCCCAGGGGCCCGCGGGGAAGCGGGGCCTGCGGGAACCCCCAGCGCCGCGGGTGGGCTCGTGCGCCCGGGGCCAGGCGCCCCCCACCCGCTGCGGAGGCTGGGCCGGGTCCGCGAGCGCCGGGGCCCCCCGCGGGGAAGGGCGGGGTCCACGAGACACCTACTGGACTGCAGTGTGCGCTGCCGCACCACCGAGGTGAAGGCGCCCAGGCCCTGCGAGGAGCGCGCCGCCAGGCGGAAGGCGTACTCCGTGTTGGGCTTGAGGTCGTCCACCACGAACGCCGTGGCCGGGTCGAAGGTCCTCCCCACCTGGGGACGGGGTGGGGGTGGGGGTGGGGGTGGGGCGGGGGTGGGGTCACGGGAGACCCAGGGAGCCAGAGGGCAGAGACACAGATTGTGAGAGACACACACAGGAGAGCAGAATGGACAGAGACAGTGAGGGACGCGGACAGAGATGCGGGGGGGGGGGGGGGGGGGGAGGGGAGAGGGAGAGAGGGGGGAGGGGGGAGGGAGAGAGGTGGAGGGAGAGAGGGGGGAGGGGGAGAGAGGGGAGGGGAGGGGGGAGGGGGAAACATCCGCGATGATGGGGGGGGTGGAGGTGGGGGGATGCGGGGCGGGGGGGAGGTCACAGAGACATCCAGGCACTGGGTCAGCAGGACTCTAGGGCGCGCCTCCCCGCCCCCAACACCACGCCCCGCCCCTACTGGCCTCGCTCATATGCCCCACCCCGCAGGCTCCGCCCACAGGCCCCGCCCCCATCACCATGCCACACCTCCACAGGCCCCGCCCCTAGCACCATGCCCACCCCTCCCTGCCCCCACAGGCTCCGCCCCACTACCATGCCCCGCCCCCAGCACCACGCCCTGCCCCGAAGGCCCCACCCACAGGCCCCGCCCCCCGCAGGCCCCGCCCCTCCCCACCCCCACCCCCAATACCACGCCCCCCGGCCCCAGTACCTCTCGGCCGTGGTCGCCCTCCCGGAACAGGAGCTCGTACTTGATGATGCTCTCCTGCCGCGAGGGGCTCCACGAGAGCCCGATGCTCGTCTCGGACTTGGCCTCGGCCCTGAAGTTCATGGGCTGGCCGGGCACTGCGGGGAGGGGACAGGAGGGGAAATGGGGGTGGCCGGGGAGGGGTCCACACCACCTGAGGTGCCCAACCCACTGGGTGGCCCGTTCTCCCAAAGAGAGCCCCATGAAGCTCAGCTCTGCCTCGGAGGGAAGGCTGCCCGCTCCCGGACGCTCCTCCTGGAATGTTCTCCACCCTTCTTATTTCTCTTATCTTCCCCAGGGGGGCCCCCTACCAGCACCCCATTGTCAGGGGCCCACCTCAATTCCCCCACCCTCTCTGATTCCCCTAAATCAAATGCCGGAGATTGTGGGGGTGATGTTTCCAACCATGGATTCCCCATCCTGTATGTGCTCTGTGGCAGCAGGGGACCAACCCCTGTGTCCCTTCTCTCGGGCCACAGCTGAGTCTTGGATTTGAGGTTCTGAAGGCTGAGCCCGTCCAGAAACCCACAGAGAGCTGGAGCCCCACATGCCTGAACGGTCCACCCCCAGCCTGCCCCTTGACCTGAGCGGCCAGGAGGCCAGCCTGCTGCCTTTGGGCAGATACGCTTTCCCTTTATAATTTCAAAGCAGGTGGCAGCAATCTCTCCGACGAGAAGGGAGAGCAGGGGATCTCAAACTCAGACACAGCCGCTGGGATGTGTCTGGATGTCCAATCATAGCCCTGCCGGCTTGCCAAATTGAATCTCCCAAGAGAAGACAGAAATGTGGGTTTTCTGGGACAACTTCCTGCTTTGAAACGCTAGCACGAAAATATTTTAAAGCACCACGCAGGATGAATAAACCACTTTGTGGCTTCCAGGCAAGATCAGCCAGCTGTATGCTCCGAGATCCACGACTGGGGCCACCCCCCCAACTGCCTCCTGTTTCAATGGCCCCGAATCCTGCTGTCCCCACCGAAGCCGCACCTCCCACGGGCATCTCACCTCCCTGCTGCGTCTTGACCTGGATGGGATCCGAGAGGGGCCCGTCGCCCACGGAGGTGAAAGCCAGCACGCGCACGGTGTACGTCTCGTCCTCCAGCAGGCTGCCCACGGTGGTCAGCAGGCTGTCATCCACGTTGTGCTTCTGCCAGTTGCCCACGGGGTGCTCGGGTTCCATGGTGTAGTAGATGCGGTAGCCCCGGATCAGGCCGTTGGGCTCCACGGGCTCCTCCCACTGGATGATCATGGTGGTGGCGCTGAGCATGCGGGCCTGCACGTTACGTGGGGCGCTAGCTGGGGCCTGCTCGCCTGTGCGGGTGACCACTGACTCACTGGGGGGCCCCTGGCCAATGGAGTTGACAGCAGACACCCAGATCTCATACTCCGAGTTGGGGCTCAGGCCACCGATGCTGTAACGTGTCGTGGTGATGTCCTCTTTGATCTGGTACGGCCCGTCCTGGCTCTTGGATTTGTATTCGATGACGTAGTAGGACACAGGGTCTGGGTTGCCTGAGTCCCACGTGATGGTGATGCTGGTGGCTGTGTTCTCTGTCACCACAGGAGTCCCCGGGGCTTTGGGGAGAGCTGTGGGTGGGAGGCACGGTGACACATCAGGCACGCTGGCTGCAGACCCCAAAGGCTGCAGGACTCTCAACCATGCAACTGCCCTAATGACCCCCATCCCATCATCTAGAGCAGGGTTTGGCAAGCTATGGTCTGAAGACCAGCACCTGTTTTTATAAATAAAGTTTTATTGGAACGTAATCGTGCCTACGTAGAGCAGATGGCTGCTTCTGCACTACAGGGGCAGAGCTGGGGGTGGGAGGGTGCTGCAGGAGACTAGATGGCCCGTATAGCTGAAAATACTAACTTAAAGAAAAAAAAATGTGTTCTTTAAGAAAAATATTGACTCTTGAAGTTGTTGGTGCCCCTGGTCTGTTCCTCTCTCTGTGGTTTACTCTGCTCAGCCACGCCGTCTGCTCACACATCACACCTGCTGTGCCCCGTACCTGAAATGCTCTATCCCCCCACATGGCCAGCTCCTTCTCATTCCTCAAAGCCTCCACTCCACCCTGGCTAGCAGCACCCTTGCCCGACTCTTAGCAGGGACCTGGGTTTTGTTCACAGCTGTGTCCCCGGCACGTGGATAACTGTGACTTTCTCTCCTACTTGTCCCAAGTCTTCATGTCACAGAGGCCCCAGGAGAAGTTCAATCCCTCAGCAACATGACCAACCAACCAGCTAATGCTGACACCTTCTAGGGCCCTAGGACAAGGGCTTGGCAAACTCTGTGGGCAACGGGCCACACGGTTAACTATTTTCAGCTTTGTAGGCCAGGAGTCTTTGTTGGGACTACTCAGCTCTGCTCCTGGAGCCCTGGAGCCCCAAAGCTGCTACAGACAAGGCATGGATGAATGAGTGTGGCTGTGTGCCAATAAAACTTTATTTGTAAGAACAAGTGGAGGGCCAGATGCAGCCTGCAGGTGGTAGTTTGCCGGCCCCTGTTCTAAAGCTAGAAAAGTCTTTGGGGGCACCTTGGAAATCTCACCACAAACTTGAGACGCCAGGAGAATCGTAGTCCCCTGTTCCCGGCCCCATCTCTCTGAGTCTGCACAGGCTGTTTCCTTCCCTTAGAAATGTTTTCCACCTTCTCTGGCGTGTTCTCTGACCTAACTTTCCTGGGAGCTGAGACCTTTGCTCTGGAGGGTCTGAACAGCGCCACATGGTCCCCGTCACCATCCCCATCAGGCTGTATCACAGCTGCCTGGCTACCTGGGTGTCTCTCACGCCGGACTCTCCCTTCAGCAGAACAAGGCCATGTCGCCCTCCACAGGGCCAGGGCCAGGATAATGTGTAACCCATAAATACCTGTTCATAAACCAGTGTCCCCTTCCCAGCCATGAATGACCAAAGCCAGAATGGCAGAGCTTTTCCACCTGTAACCCCCCGACCTGGGCCCGGGGTCAAGAGGTGACCTGCCTTCCTGGGCCCCATGGGCCCCGCTTACATTTCACTGTGATCTGGGCCACGGCCTCGATGACGCCCAGGCTGGACATGGCCACACACGTGTAGTTGGCAGAGTCCTTGACATCTGTGAGTTCTAGCACATTCCGACCCACGGGCATGTCGTCTTCAGGCGTCAGGTCTTCGGCCCCCTGCATCCACTTGACGTATGGCATGGGCGAGCCCACGGCCACGCAGGTAATGTTCACGTTGCCACCTGGCATGATCTCGTGGCTCATGGGCAAGATGGAGAATCGCGGAGCCACGCGGCGGACTGGGGGTGGGCGGCGGCGGGTGGGGTGGGGGGGAGGGAGGGTGCAGGGTGGGAGTGGGTGGGGAGACGGGATGCAGAGGGGAAAAGAAAGAAAAGCAGGAAGAAAGAAAGAAAGAAAGAAAGAAGGAAGGAAAGAAAGAAAAAAAGGAAAAAAAAAAAGTGGAAAACAATTTAAATATAAACAGGGCTGTTTCTTTCCCCCCAAGCTGAAATTTTTTTTTCTTCCAAATGAAAAGAAAACAAAAAAACCAAATTAAAAAATCAAATTTCAACACAAAGAAACCAAAACTTCAAAGGAAGGTACTTCACAAACAATATATAGAGAGATATATCGATATATAATAAAAAGAGACATGAAGCATTATTTCATAGCAACAGGGTTTCAGAGACCAGAGTGGCTGGTCACAGCACAGTTACGAACACAAAAATTTATCAGCTGTTTCTCATCTTTGCTGACAGACGTGGCTTCAGGGAGCAGCCCCTCCGCCCGCTCTCCCAAGTAGGGAGCGTTGGAAGATTCTGGCTGCAGGTGTCGGGGCTGCAGGTTGGGGGGACGGGGGGCCCCTGGGGGAAGTTGGACCTGGGAGCCGGGAGGTCACAGAGGCCAGCGGCGCCAGGAGGCGGAGGGGGCCGGGACCTCGGCCCCCCCTCGACCCTCGTCCCTACTGGTGACTCGGGGGCCCTGCCCACTTCCCGGGGAGGGGGGTCCCTCAGGGAAAAGATGAGAAACTCTAATGAAATTTTTGTGGTTTTTGGGTTTAGAAACCCTTCTAAAAGCTTCTGTCGGGTCTGACAAGTTTCCATTGATAGATGCAGCTCTCAGAATCACAAACAGCATGCAAAATAGGTTGGTTGAGAGAGAGAGAGAGAGAGAGAGAGAGAGAGAGGCAGCAGGAGGGACAGAGAGAGAGGTAATGCAAGGGAAGAGGCCTGGGTTTCAGGGGCCTTCGGTGCACACTCATGGGTGCCGGAGAAGAGAGAGAGCGAGAGCGAGAGCAAGAGAGTGAGAGAGAGCGAGAGAGAGCGAGAGAGAGAGAGCGGAGCCACGGGAGAGAGCGGGAAGACAGGCCCAGAGAGAGGGAGGCAGAGACAGAGAAGGAGGGAGGAGGGGGCCCACTTCAATGCTGCATATTAACTCTAGCGGATGTGACCCAATGTGACATGTCACATTGTCACATCACAACCCTAGCAGAATCATAAATAGGATATTAATAATTAATAATAATAATAATAATAATAATAATAAAACGAGGGAATGAACTGGAACGTTGAGAAAACAGGGACATGTTCTGTGCGTTTCTCAGCGGGGAAGCGGGTGCAGCCTTCTGTTCCAATCTCGCAGACCGTGAAGGCAGCAGGATGCATTTCGGGGGCTCCATTTTCGGAAGCTGGACAGGTTTTGGGGCTGGGGGGGTGCTAATGGGCACCTGAACTTCCAAAAGGCGTGGCTGCGCCACGGGAGGTGTTCAACTGCAGTGGGAGGGACCTGCGTTGACCTGGTTGGTAGAGAGATCCTTCTGAGCCAGAAAGAGGTTGCCCCTGGCTGAGAGCTTGGGGTCTCAAAAGCACCCCCTGCCCGTGCATGGGAGGGTCCTCAGCTTTCGGTGGGTCAGAGTCTTGTCTGCAACTACCGAGATGACAGACCTGGAAGTCGAGGGTCAACGGGGCCACGAAACGCCTTTGGGCACCCTGACCTGCCTCTGACTGCGCACTGCTGGTAGGGGGTGGTTGTCGGGGTTGTGGCTCGCCTTACACGGAGGAGGGGGCTCCAGGGGCCAGAGGGCAGCAGCCCGGTTCCCGCTCTTGCAGCCCCGCTCCTAAGCTGGAAATCCCAACCCTTCCTTGCTCCCTGAACCCGCAGAGGGATGGAGGCAGAGAGGAGAGGGCAGCTCCGTGGGGGGTGGGAGGCAGGGCAAGGAAGCGGCAGCCCTTCGGAAAAGGAAGCCCCACGAAAAGTCCAGTGTCACGTTGGAGACGGGATGGAAGGAGTGAAAGGTGTCGCTGGAGGGGAGGAGTGGGGGAGGGGGAGACAGAGGGGCCATGCAGACTGGGGGTGAGGGGCGGGGCAGGGCGCTGAGATGGGGGGTGGCTTTCTGGCAGGGCTGGGTGGAGGGTGGGGGGAGTCGGGGGAGAATGGGATCTGGCCAGCCAGCGGACGCGGTCCAGGCCAGCCGCCGGCATCCACAGCGAGGCACGAGTGGGATGCCCAACGCTGCGTTGTCATGGAAACAGAACACGATGGGGGATGAGCGTGGGGGAGCTAATTAATCAAGGAGAGAAAACGGCCTCGACGTCCAAAACAAAACCAGGAGGAACAAATGAAAACACAAAGTGGAAAAAAAAGAAAAATCCACAAAAAAACCCAAACAAAAAAATCCCCTCTGAAACAAAACAGAACACCCAAAAGCAGAAGAAGGAGAAAAAAAAAAAAAAAACCAAAATCAAAAGCCAAAAAGAAAAAACAAAAAAACAAAAAGACATGGAATGTGTGGGGCTGAAAATCGGGGTCTGAAAGGGAGGAGGGCTGTGACTTCCCCAGGGAGGTACTCCCCCCACCCCCAGCAGAACACAGGGTCTGGCCTCCCTGCCCAGCACCCAAGAGCCCCAGCTGCGGGTTCAAGGTGGCCACAGAGGTGAGAGCCTCACAGAGGAAGAGCCCTCGGGGCAAACCAGCCCAGCCCCACTTCTCAGGGACGCCCTGCCCTGCCCTGCCCCTGGCTGAGGGCTCGTCACAGACACGCTGATCACGCTGGCAGGGCAATTCCTCACGACCTCACAGTCTCACACAAAACCTCTCCAGGCTGAGACGGGAGATCCTTCACTTGCCTCGATTTCTCATCTGTGAAATGGGGGTAACTGGGGACCTGCTCAGAAGGTATCACGTTGACTGAGGCAGTGCCCAGCACGCAGAAGGTACTCAGCCTGGGCATGGGGCCAGTGATGTCTCCTCCTGGCCTTCCAGGGTGGGCACGCGGGTGCATGGAGATCAACTCGATTCTCTACCTTATGGGAGTTTGGGATGAATTAAAGAGGAAACAGAATTTCTGTAGAATCCCCATGTCACTTTATTCCTTCCAACTTTGTGTGGCAAATATCTGTACGGCCCATTTTGTGGATGAAGGAGTAGAGGCTCAGAGAAGCGGTGGGGCCAGAGCTCAAAGCCAGGACTGCCTGGGCTCTACCTCTCAGATAGAGCGAGCCTTCTCTCGCCTTGGCAAGTAGCAAGAATCACGGCCAGGTGTCGCTTCTTGGCACCTGGCTCTTTCAGACCCACGTGTCTTTAGGTTCGGGGGACAGCAGAGAGGACAAAAGTCCCCATCAACTGTACAAAAGCCAGGGACCACCTGTTGAATACTATCCAGCGATCATAACAAATGTCCAGAAGCCACGAGAGTAAGACACCCACACAGAGAGGGATTATCGGAATATCAAAGGGGGTAAGGGCCAGCTTTACGATTTAAAAGTTAAATATGAGCCATGTTTATCTGTGTGTAAGGCTCAACATCTTGCCCCAGAGACCCCGTTCACATCGGAACTTATCTTAAAATATCTCCGCCCACACTGGGGGAGATTTTGGAAGACACCTCCAACCTTTTTCAGGAGCAGGGACAAGCATATATCTTGAATATGTAAAAGCCCTGCCGCCTAGGGCTGTTGACCAGAAGTCAGTTAGACGTGCAAGGGCGTTCATCAACAATAGTAATTCTCGTGCTCACGATCCCAAGCATGGCCAGCAGCCATCAGTTAAATGGGCTTGCCAATGCGCTGTAAAAGCTGACAGCTGAGAAACTTTGCCTACCTGCTTTCTCATTCACCTCATCTGCTTCTGAGGGTGTGCTGTAGGAAGAGGGCTGGTTTGCCACGAGCTTGGGGGGGAATCATGCCCATTGGCGCCAGGTGGGCTCAGAACCCCCTGGCGGGGGGGAGGGGGTCTCACGAGGCCTCTGGGCAACCTCCCAGCCAGCAAGGGCGGGCGGCTGACGCTGTGTTCTGCCCAATATGGTGCTGATGCCCACCCACGACATCTTTCCACCCCTGGCTGCAAGCTTGAGGTGCGGGTTAGGAAGTAAGGTGGGCGCAGAGCCCACAGGACGGAGTGGCCCCGCGGGACCCCCGCCCCCAATTACCGACCTGAATGGAGGGTCCAGGCAGGTTATAAGGGGACCACACCAGCCTTGGTCCTCAGCACGCTCCAGCTGGCTCTCGTTTCCAGCTCTTCTCGTCACCGAGTAGCCGGGGGTCCCAGCGGGGGGGACCCGCATGGGTGAGGGGGGTCAGGAGGGTGGGCGGTGGGGGGGGGTGGCAGGTTGGGGGGGGGTGGGTCGCTTCAAACCCCGATTCACATGGAAAAACAACTCAAAAACCGTCAAAGCAACCGGGAGACGACCCCTCCCCCAGGCAGGAAGAGGCAGAAAGTCAAAAACTAAAAGGGGGGGTGGGGTTTGGGGGAGAAAGGGTGGGGAGGGGGTGAGGGGTGAGGGAAAACTCAAAAGTGAGGTGATCTGGTTGGAAGCACTAGGTTAGGGAACAGTGTCAGACATCTCAACGATTCGGCAAGCCGCAGCTCCAAGGGGCGGGGGGTGGGGGGAGCGCTGCCTGGCATTTTGGGGTAAGAGGAGCTGCTGGGTGCTCCTCCAGACTCCAAAATGAGGATGCGGGTGGGGAGGGTGGGGGAGAGATGCCAACAAGTTCTGCAGCCCCCACGGGCTCACTGAAGCTTAGATTACACCTGTCCTGGGAAGGGAGGGGGGTCCGAGCCTGATCCTCAGCCCCTCCGTTGAACCCCAGCCTGTGGCCCAGGGAGTGGGGGGGGCACTACCCCACGGCCTGCCTTGGGCATCTTCCTGCTCCTGTCCCCCATCCTGCCTCCTCCCTCCCACTGCCAGCTCCCTCCGCCATCAAGATAACGTGCAAGGCCTGGAGGGACCTGGCCGGACGGCCCCCCCCCGCCCCCCCACCTCCGGCCCACGGGCTGACCAGCGGCCTTGGCAAGTTGCTAGCATTTTTAGCATTTCTGCTGCACTACAGGTATTGATGTTATTTTACTTTCTTTCCACTTTTTTTGGGGGGTGCCCTTTCTCTTGCCCCACCTTTTGTTTTGGTTTTGGTTCTGGCAGAAAACGGGATGACATGTTGCCAATCGAGTGACTTCCTTGCCTCCCTCGCTGCGGCCGCCAGAGACGTGGGGCTCTCCAAACGACAAGGTGTAATCTAATGGTTCCCTCACTCCCCCCCACCCCCCAAAACAGAGGAGACAGCGATGCAAAGAGTGTGAGGCAGGCAGCAGGCGAGAGGTTCTAGAGCTCAGTGTTCCTGCAGAACGCCCCCTCCCTGCCGCCCGCCACGCCCAGGGGGAAGCCTGCCTCCCCACCCTGGAGCCCCCTCTCCCCTTGGGATGAGGGTGGGAGGAGGAGGAGGGCTGGGGCCTGTCAGGGTCAGGTCAGGGGCCTTGGGGGCAGGGCAGGGGGAGGCACGGCCAGGCGTGATCAACGGGACCTGGGAAGCTCAGCCACACACCCCAGTGCGAGCCTTTCTAGAGCTATGGGAGGTTCTGGGGTGCGGGGGTGGGGGGTGGGGTGGGTTCCAGGCCCCATACCTGTATCTACTCCTGTTTGGACGGTGGGGGGAGGGGGCAGGAAGTAAGGAAATCATCTCGAGGTCCTAGCCACCAATTTTACGTGGCTTGGATGCCAGAAGTTTTAAAAATTAAATAATCTGTCCCATTAAAAAAAAAAACGGTTTGATCTGCGAGGGCCCGGGGATGGGTCACAGAGTTCTGGCAACACCTGCGAATTGGGGCGATCTACACCCACCGCTGGCATTGAGCATCGAGTCCCGCGCCTTAGCTCAGGATTCGAGACCTGTCATTAAGGCATCCCAGCCCCATCTGGCCTCCTCCTCCCAAACCCTAAAGATACCCCAAGGCCCCGGGGGACGGAACGCCCTGCCCTCGGTCTCCAGCTCGCTGCCAATTCTCCCCGCAAGCTCTCACGACATCAGCGGGGTGGCACACTATTTAACTAGGTCCTGTGCACCACGGCTCAGGTGACGCTATGGTCACCAGACGAAGAGGTAAAGACGTCACGTGTGGCCACTAAGCAGGACCGTTAGAGCCTTACAGTGTTGAGGAGACGGACTAGAAGATCACCAGCCGGGTAGAGCGTAACCTGATCGTCACCTTCCCACCTCGGCAAAAATCTGAGCTGGGTCTTCCCCGGGGGGAAAGTTCTGGAAGTGCAACTGCCGGCTGTGTTAAACACTGGGCTCGGCTTTGAGTTCAGGCCCTTGGCATCTCAGAGACACATTTCAAGGAGGAGGGGAGGGCACGTCTGAGTATCCCGCCCCCACTCCCGGACCCACCCAGGGTCAGCAGGAGCTGGTGCTGGTGAATTAAAGGGGTTCGGCTGGGAGGTAGGGGGGGGGGCAGGGGATCCTCGCTGCCAGCTTTCGGGTCAGGCTGCCCCAGTGGCCCACCTCTTCTCCAGGGCTGGTGATTCTTTGCAAGGGTAGCTTAGCACCCAAGCTGGGCCTTTTTTTTTTTTTTTTTTTTTTCCCTTCCCTGTTCTGACTCTGTGGCTACCCAACTCCCTGGGTGGAGTGACAGGGGGCAAGATGAAAGCTGTGGCTCTAGGGAAGCCACTGATCTCACAGGAATTGGGTTGGAACCAGGAGAAAATGAAATCATGGGATGGGTTCAGAAGAGCACCAGCGGAAAAAAAAATGAGATCTGAGCAAAGGAATTAGCTTCTGCCCTACAATTCTTTTCAAAGCGGTTTACCATTACCATCCCCATCTTACTCAAACAGCGGAGCTGTGAAGGTACATAATGGGCCAAATGAGGTCCCCAAAGAAGGGAAGTGACTGCTTGAATTCTTTATGTCCCCGTTCTACAACAACCCCACTGGTAGATTTGTGTGCCACAAACTACCCAAGGCACTTGGACATTAATTAGCTCAATGGGATCCCCCCAACTGCCCCATGAGCTAGTGCAGGATGTTCCTTCTTGTTCAGAGGAGGACGTGGGACCCCAAGGGATCAGGCGACTGGCCCAAGGTCACACAGCCGGGGAAGGGGCAGCGGCAGGGTTTGAATCCAGGTTGGCCAGAGCCCAAGACCCTCAGCCACCTCTTAGCTCCAATTCACTGGGACCCAGCTTTGGTGGACGGGCTGGGAGACCCCCTCTCCTATTTTCTGGAGCTCCTCTGAGGGTCAGCCTGACAGCTCTCACGCTGGGTTAATAAGGAGACCGGAGAAATCAATCTCTCATCGCATCTAAAGTCCTCTCGCCAACTTGGCCCTGGACCTCACAGTATGTGGGTGATTAGGGACGGAAGGGGAGGGACAAGGGGGGAGAAACAGCAGCCCCGACAGGCTGGCCTCTTCTCTCAACTACCACAAATGTTGGGTCATCCGTCAGCTGGGGGCCTGGGTCGGGGTGGGGGGAATGGGCGCAGCTAGAAATCAAAATGAATTTTTTTTATTTGGGGCTGGAGCAGTATCCTCAAGGGCTTGCTTTTTTTTCTTCAGGGAAGGAGAAGATGGGAGTGTGCACCTCAGAATCTCCGAAGGTTTGCAGGAGTGAGAGAGACACTTGAAGGCGGGGGTGGGGGTGGGGTGGGGAAGACAGAGAGAGACAGACAGAGAAAGAGAAAGAGAGAGACGGAGAGGGAAAGGCAGGCAGTGGGAGAGTCGGGGAGGCAGAGAGAGAGGGGGGAGAGGCTACGTCCAGAGTTCCCCTGGGTTTTCTCCAGAATTCCACAGTTCTGATGCTCAGGTACTCAGAAAGTGACCGTGCTGGGTTGTTGGACAAGATGCCTGTGACTGGGCCCGGAGCCCGTGAGGGGGTGGAGGAAGCGGCCAACGCCGCCTGGGAGGCGCAGGCGTAGCACTAAGGGGCAGGATAACTGCCTGCGTATCTCTTCCTAAGCGGGTCATGCTACATTTTCTTTTTCCTTTTTTTTTTTTTCATGCTACATTTTCTGACAGACGGTTCCGTATTTGTGCCCAGCCAGGATGCCACAGTCATCACGCCAGCCTCCGTCCTGAGCGCGGCCTATGTGCCGAGCATTTATCATCTGGGGAGGACAGTCCAATTTGAAGGCAACCACTTTCCATATTTGGACTGCGGCTACGTTGATCAAGAACTCAAAATGCTGGTTGCCCGTTTAGCTGTGCTTCAAATGCCTGTTTTCTGGGTTGTCTGGGAAGAGTGGGAGGTGGTCTCGTGCTGAGGCAGAAAGATGGGGACAGGCCTGCTTAAGCCCCCTTCCAACACGGCTGCACTGCGGGGCTGGGGCGCCAGCTCTGGGTAAAGAGGGGGCTGGCCAAGGTGAGGCCAGGCCAACTGGGCTGCTCTCCCCACGCACCCCACTGTCCATCTAGGTCACCTCCCTTGTGCCCTCGAGCCCGGGTGGTCACTTTCTGCCCCGGCATCCCAGCTGTGGGACCCCTACCGCCCTCCCGGATGGTAGCTGGGACAGGAACACTGGCTTTTAAGTCACAATGCGTTTGGAGAACAACCACAGAACAGCTCAGCCCAAGAAACCGAAACCAAATAGCACAGAAACACAAGACAGAACCAAAGACGAAACGCTTTGGGGGTAGAAGGGGACCGGGTGAACGGGGATGGGAGGGGGAAAAAAAAACGAACTGATCGGTTTTTTCCCCCCCAAAACAAAACAAAACCAAAATAATAGTAATAATAACTAAATAAAAGAAAGAAATACGAAGAAAACCAAAGGAGAAAAACAGAACAGGAGACGAGAAACACTCCAACAGAAGGCGCTGGGAATTCACCAAACCAAACCGACAAGAGTGGCATGCAGAGAAATTTTTACATTCTCCCGGCATGCATCAGGCCCAAGTTACCATGACGACGAGGAGTGCAAAAAACTTAGCAACAACATTACCAACGGATGCATAGAGGCGACCACAATGCAAGCATCGCATGTGTGCGGCCGGCCCTAGGCCGGGCTGGGCGCGGCTGAAATTTTCGTGTCTTTCTGGGTTTTTGCTCTCGCTTGGCGGTTTTTTGTTTTGTTTTGTTCGCTTTGTGCTTACTATTCATATTCCGTCATTCATTTATTTATCTTTTAGTTCTTTTGCTATCATTTTCCGTGTGCGTGTCTGTGTGTGTGCGCGTGTGCGTGTCTGTGTGCGTTTCGTGTGTGTGTGTGTCACTTTCAGAATGTAAAAATGTGGGTAAAGAAAGTAAAAAAGAAAAAAACACACCAACCTTCTCGAAGCTCTGAGGGATGTAAAGGGGGTTTGATGCAGAACACAATGACATGGGGAAAAGAGAAAAAATAGGGGAGATACAGAGAGTAAAAAGAGGACTTCCCAAGGCTAAAAGCTGCAATAGTTTGTTGTTTTTTTCTCTTTAAACCAAAAAAAAAAATTAAAATTAAAAAATAAAAAAGAACAGCAATGACCTTTTTTTTTTTTTTCTTTTCTTGACATATTACATTTGTCTTCCACGATTCTTTTTTTTTTTTTTTTTAATTCATTTCTGGAGCGTCTGAGACCCAGGCAAAGATTGGGAGTCTGGACCCCCCAAAAGATCAGAGGCTCATGCTGGGGACCCCACCTCCAGGGGGCTGAGGACACAGGGGTCCCCCTCCCTCGTCGCACCCTTGCTAGAGGCCTCCCCCCCACCCCATCATCCCATGCCTGCTGTCCGTCCACGCTCTCCTCGAACCCTGCCAGACTTACAAACCCCCATCCCAGGTGTTTGCAGAGAAATAAGCAGGTTAGACGAAGACCAGTCAGCTGGAGTCACGGACGCGCTATAACTCACCAGAGGTGCCGTGGCAGCGGATCGGTGTGTGCCCCCTGCCCACCCTCGCGCCCATGGCCCTGTTCCCTCCCGCCACGCGGCCTCCTCCTCAGAGACAGCCCCTGTGGAGCTGTGCTTGGTGGGGACCAAGCGGGGAGGGTCTGTGGGGGGGAGGGAGGAGCTGCCCAGCCTCCCAGCTGGGGTATGGCAGGGATCCGGTGCCTCGAGTGGGAGAAACTGAGGCCCAGGGAGGTGTGAGTGAGGTCAAGTACACGGAGCCAATCAGGGCAGCCCTGGGGCTCGAAGGGGGCCTGTTTCCTGGCAGCAGGAGCTGTTTCTACCACGAATCTGATCAGAAACAGCCACTGGGAGGCGGGGAGGGGAGCAGAGCAAATGGTGGAGGAGGAGGCGGATTAAAATTTCTGAAAGAACCGAAGAGAACCAACACAGCGGGGAGAGGGGTCGACGCAGGCCTCTGGGGACCCGGGGAGCCCCCCGGTGCCTCTGAGGGACACCAAGGGACCCAGAAGGAAGTCAGTGTAGACGCTTCCCAGGGCCTCCTTGGGGACGGGGTGGGGGGTGGGGGGCCGGGGCCAGGACCCGGGCTTCGGGCCTGCCGAGAGCGACAAGCCTCGCCGGCGTGCCGTGCCTGCCGCAGCCTGACGGGGTGCCAAGCCCCAGGCGTAGACGCCTGCTGTGGCCCCGGCCTCGCTTGGGCCGAAACGAGTCCTTTCCTGAGGGCAACGAGGAGAAAAACTAGAGCACCGGGCTCCGGGACAGCCGAAGGTGCGGGGGCCGGCGGCGGGGGGCGGCCTCAGGGACCCCTCCCCAGCTCTCAGCCTGAGGGCGCTGGGGGGGGTGAAGCGGGGAGCTACGAGAGGCCACGGAGTCTGGAGAAGCAAAGCAAGCACACAGCGAAGGGAAGGCACGGCACGACACACCACAGAAGCCGACTCAGATGGGCGGGCGGGCGGGCGGGGCAGAGGCCTGCAGGCTCCCCCAGCCCTGTGGGCCCAAGGCTGACCCCCTGGCCCTGCCCCGTTCCCTCCTGCCTCCCCACCAAGTCCTGCAGCCCGTGGGGTGTCTGCCACAGGCACGGGGGCGGGGGGGTGTAAACAGCCCCCGTTTTAGAGAGGTAAACTGAGGTCCGGAGAGGGATGCCGCCCTCACCCAAGGTCCTGCTGCGACCAGGGGGTGGGTGGGGGGGGCCCTCCCGCTCGGGTCTGCAGGGAACAGGGGAGCCCGGAGGCTGTGAGCCCAAGGAGGGAGGGGGAACAGGAGAGGACGGGTCCCTGCCTTCGACCTGGATACGGCGTTCCCTACCTCGCACGTAGAGGTTGGCGGGTGAGGAATAGCGCACGCCGGCACTGTTGGTAGCCACGCACTCGTATTTGCCTTGGTCGGTCTCCTCGCTGCTCTCAATCTGCAGGGCCCCTGTGGGAAGAGGGGAGAAAGCCTGGCCAGTCAGGGAGGGCCTGGGCATGGGCTGGGCGGGCTGTCCCAGAGCCCTGTTGCGTCCGTCTCTTGTTCTCTCTGGGCCAGAGAGGCAGACGGAAGAGATGAGTTAGGCTGCAAGCCCTAGCCGGGCGAGGGGCCTCCCTGGCTCGTCCCCCCCCCACTCCAAGCCTAGCCCAACACCAGCCTAAATGCACTGCGTTCCCCCCCGAAATGCTCCATCCTCACTGTGAGAGCCGGTGGACACACGGCTGGTGCGTCAGAAAGGACTGCCAAGTTTACCAACGAGGTATGTGCCACGGAGGTGGGTTTGCAAAAGCACTGAGCGAGGCTCTCCGGGCGAAAGGGGGGACGCTGAGTTGGCATTCACTACCCACAGCAGTCATCTCAAAGACCCTGGGGCCTGAGGGGCGACCACAGGAAATAGCACAGGTTCACCAAGCTGCTGGTTGCTTTGCTGGTTCCAACCACTGCCCATGTGTAAACGAGCGGGGGTCCGGGATCCTCGAAGTGTGTTTGAAAGGACAGGTCTCAAAGCCTGCAGTGCCCATGAATGGAGAGACGAGGTTGTCTAACTGAAATTTTAGGACCGGGAAACCTCTCATGTGAGCTAAGATAAAGGATGCTGAGACCGAAAAACATCAAGTATGTCTGAAATCAAAAAACCTGGATTGGGACGCCTGGGCTCAGCGGTTGGGCGCCTGCCTTTGGCCCAGGGCATGATCGCGGACCAGGATCCCGCATCAGGATCCCCGCATGGAGCCTGCTTCTCCCTCTGCCCGTGTCTCTGCCTCTCTCTCTGTGTGTCGCTCATGAATAAATAAAATCTTAAAAAAAGAAAAAAAAAAAAAAACCTGGATTAAAGCCCCCATATTGTACCTGAAACCAATTGAAGAGGAGCTTGGCTTTCCCCATGGACTCCCCTGAACGTGATCTAAGCGGGTCTGAATTCGCCCACAAGTCTTAAAACCACAGGCCTGGATTCAGGATCTTGGTGCTGACAAGGAAGCAAATGAACTTCCTCAAGTGTGTTTGCAATTACAGTCCTAGACCCGGATCCACCGTACTCGTGGGTTAACAGGGAAACTTTCCGAGTGTCTGAAATCAGACGTCCGAATGAAAACCTCGGATCCCCGCAAATAAAACTGAGGTTGAAATGCCACAAACGTGTTTGAAAATCACAAGCCAGATAAAAAAAAAAAAAAAGAATCTGTTGGCCGTGAGTGACTAAAAGCTTAAAGGGGCCAATTTTTCTCAAGGATACTTAAAATCGCAGGCTCAAGTTGAAGGTTTTAATGCTCATGACTCTACGAAAAGAGGGTCGATTTCCCATCTGTGTTTGAAATCGCAGGCCCCGGGTCAAATACGTTACTTGCCACGAACATGTAAAAATGAATGAGCCTTCTCGAGAACATACGAAAGGACAGGCCTTGATCAAACACCGCCGTGCCCACGAGTAAACGAGGACGAGGCTAACACTCCCTCGAGGATCTCTGAAGCCACGAGTCTGGAACAAGCCCTCATTTTCACAAGTGAGCGAAGCTGCGCGAACATCTTTGAGGAAGTTTGAAATCACAGACCTCAATAAGACACTCCAACGCCCGCGAGTAAATAAAAGATGAGGCAAATGTTTCCACGAGTATGTTTGAAATCGAAGGCCTGGATCAAAAGTCTTCGTTCTCATAACTAAATTTGTACGAATGTCTGAATCACAGGCCTGGCCGCACATGCGTGGGGACCACGAGTGAAGGGAAGACGAGTGACTATCTCCAAGTGTGTCTGAATCACAGGTATCAGAGTTCCTGGTACCAGGAGGCCACAAAAATCCAGCCCAAGCTCCCAAGGAGACGCCTCTACCCAGCTCTTCGTGGCTGTCCCATGGAAATGACAGGGACCCCAAAGGAGGACCCCCGATTAGATTCTTTGGGGGCTACAGAGGCAGGCTGCCCCCCATACCCCACTTCTTACTTTCCCCCTGACCTCCAGGGCTCTGAACAGCAGGCAGGCAGGCACTACTGAGGAGGCCCAGAGAGGGCAGGGGGCCTGCCCTAGGTTGCACAGCATTTCGTGGCAAAGCCAGGACTAGCCACTGACTCCCACCCAGGCCTATTCTAGTCTATTCCAGTCAGCACTGGGTTGGGGGTGGGGGTTGGCCTTTGAGACTGCAGGTCTCTCTGCTCCCTTGGGCTGGACCCCCAGAACCAAAGGAGCGGTAGAGCCAGAGGGACCCCTCTGCAAGCCCATTTTAGAGATGGAAAGACTGAGGCCGGAGAAAGACAAGGCCCATGTACAGAGCTACGATCAGAAGCCTGGCTCCCAGAGCTGTGGGGGGACGTGGGAGGCACTGACCCCTCCTGTGGGGACGGCCCCTGCCCTGAGGCCAGGTCCTGAGTGAGGGGCGATCGAGGCCACACTCGGCCCCCCAGCCACACACAGCGACACAGACAGAGACTGGACAGACACTGGGCAGGGTGGCAATGGGGAAATATGTGGAAGAGGCCTGGGCATAAGCCCCCCGTGGAGCCTGGGGGCCGAGTGGGCAGTGGGAGAGAGAGAGAGAGAGAGAGAGAGAGAGTGAGTGGGTGGGTGAGGAAAGAGCCTCTTACCTCGGATCGGAGTGCTTTCTGTAAGGGAAGCAGAGAGAGTCAAGTGAATTTGAGAAGGCAGTCCTGGGGGGCCGGGGGGCCCCAGGGAGGCCAGGCTGGGCCACAAGCCAGGCCCGTCCACTCTGCCCCCAGGGGGGTGGGGGACGGAGCCAGCCCTGAGCCCTGCAGGTGCAGAGCAGGATCTGAGGGCTGGGCAGTCAGGAAGGCTTCCCACAGGAGGCGGCCGTCTCCTGGAGAAGGAGGGACTGCGTCTAGAAGCCCCTCTAGACTGGTCTCAGTGGGGTCACTATGGCCCCGGGGAGGATTACGGCCCAGCCCTGGTGGCTGCCTTCCCTGTGGGCCGAGGGAGGGAGGTCACAGACCTCCCTTCCTTCTTTCCTTCTTGGAAGGGACGGGAGTGAGGAGGGGCTCAGGGTCTTGTTAGAGATGGGGGTGGGAGGGGGGTTAGTGCCCCAGGGCTGGGCATTAATAAAGCAAAGGGGAGGCGTCACAGACAGGACAGTAAGGGGCACAGGGAGGAGCAGTGAAAAGGGACCAGGGCAGGGGGAGGGGGCCCGCTGCCGCCCCCCCGTAATGTCCAAAAGGAAAAGAGGAAAGGGCGACCTTGGGGGGGGGGCAGGGCAACTCGGGACACACACAAACAGGCGGTCCCGGGCGCTTTACCCCACCCTTGCTCATCTTCCTGGGATAGGTGCAGTCTCCTCTCTCTGGCAACGGACTGCAGACGCCCCAAGAACAAGGGGACCCCGAGGCCAGGGCAGAGGCGCCCCCGGGAGAGAGAGAACATAGCTCCTTCCACGTGGCATGGGCAAACCGGTGGCCAAGCCGAAGCCCAGAGAGGCCAGCAAAGTCCTACACCAGGCGTTGGGTGGGAGTAGGCGGGTGGGTGGGCTCGGAATCCAGGTCTGCAGCCTCCCAGGCCCCTGTCTTATTTCTTACAGAATCCTCAACCCGATGAGGCCCCTTTCTCCTCTTTACGTGGGGTGGGGGAGGAATAGGAAGTTGCAATGAGGACCAGAACCCAGGTGAGTGGGATTCCAGAAGCCAAAGAACGGGACCTCCCAAGATGGCCAAGCAGCCCGTGGCCACTATATCGGGAGGAGAGGATAAACCTCTTGGGTGTGAAAGGTGGTTCTACAGCTTACTCTGAGAAAGAGAAGAAAGAACTTCCACGGGCCAATATCAGTCATTCTCACTTTAGTAAGAATCAGTCACAGCAGCTGGTTTCAGGGGATTCAGGCCAGATGCTGTTAAAGAGGAGCCCTGAGACCCAGCTCCCAAACTTCCATAAGTCCCTCATTTTCCAGCAGCATCAAAGCCAGGAACCTCACGAGCTCTAGGATTGCGCTCATTTCCCCTTAGCACCCAGTTCCCCACTCTGGGGTCCAACTGGCCCCCTCTGCGGCCTTGTGTGTTTTCCTCTTTTCCTTTTGGACTCCTCTCTGCAGCCCCCTGGTGCCTGACGGGGGAGGGCTGGGCGGCTGGTGGGGGAGGGGGTCGTTAGTAAACATGCCACTTGGAGTGTGGGTCACCGTTACTGTCACAGTGGCTGTTAGTCTGGGGGGAGGGGGCAGGGGGGTGGGGTGGGGAGGGGAACCAAGAGGGGACGTTAGTTGCTGACGTGGTGAAGAAACGAGACTTACCAAAGGTCTCTGAACGTTTACAACAGGGGGACAAGAAAAGAGAACAGGATCATTAATGGGCGTGAGGCAGAAACCCGTATCCTCTCGGGGGCGGGGGGGGGTGGGGTGGCCGGAATAATCATCAGGTTTATTAGGATCAAGGAAGCAGCAAGCACCTGGTCCGTGCCCTGGGGGGGGGGGGGAGGGGGACACCTGGTGACCCGGAGACCCAGATGAAAGACCCTGCTCTGGGGACATAGGTGACACTGGCCCAGGCGATGGGGCCCGGGCTCCATGCTCATCATGGGCTCACCCCCTCGGGGCCACGATGGCAGAGGCCAGCAGGGAAGCAGCTGGATCCCGGGGCTGCCGTCGCTCCCAAGTGGGACCCCCACCCAGAGTGGCAGGTAACTGGAGACAGGATGGGGGGGCGGGAGGGGGAAAGGCCGTGTCTCTCCCCAGGGGAGACATTTCTGGGGTCAGCATCTGCCCCTTCTCACAGCTTGGGTCGTTGCTGGGGAGGAGTGGGGCGCAGAGGACAGGCAGACGGGCCCCCCGCCCCCGGAGGATGAGACCGGGCAGCGTGCGTGGGGGTGTTAAGAACAACCGGGAAGCCTTCAGGTGGGGGTGGCTCCAGGCGGGGTCCTCAGAGGAAGGGGGAGAGAGGGCTAAGTGGAGGGGCGCCCGGGAGGGACGCACGTGAAAGAGGGAGGAGGCAGGAGGCGAAGCCCCCGTGTGCGGCTGGCAGGCCCACACCCCCGGGGAGCAGGTGAGGCCGGCACAGGGAGGCCAGACACGCACACACAGACTTGTCATGAAGCAGCGGGAGGGACAACCGACACGACACACACACACACACACAGAGGCCCCCAGACAGACAGACTCACAGATGGGGCACGTGGGCACTAGGCCGAGACACGACCGTGGAACCGCCCATCCCGAGGCAGCCGAGGCCTCGACAAGCAGCCGGACGGGCCGTCTGGACCCCGTTATATCCTCGCGGGACGCACCTACGGCCTCAGCAGGGGACACCCTCTCCCTCTACCACCTTCCAAGCCGCCCCAGTATCCTGTCTGTGCCCCGTGACACCCCCAGTGGGGAGGCCCTGCAGACGGGCACCCTCGCCACTCTCTCCCCGGCTCCCCCGCCCCTCTGCGTGAGCCGCACTGTGTCCCCGCTGCGAGGGCCGTGCGGACACCCACCACCTCTGTGGCTTTCCTTCACCTGCAACTGTCTGTGCCTCGACAGGACTGCAGGGCTTGGGGACTGGGGACACTCTGCCCCTGCCGGTCTCCCCAGCTCCCCGTCACTGTGCACAGCAGGGTGCACCGTTACAGCCCCCCCCCCCCCCCGGGTGCAGACAAGCTCTCCCCCTACCATCTGCCCTAGCTCCCTGCTACCCCTGCCTGGGGATGCCCCACGGTACCCCCGCCGGCTCAGCTCTGAGGACACTCCCCACGCCAACGCCGCCCACGGCTGCACGTCCCCTCTGCCGTTCCGCCTCCCACTAGCCGGCAGGGCTTGGGCCCTGGAGACGCCGCCCTCCGTGGCTCCCGCACCCTCCCGGCCACCGCTGCTCACCTGACCGCAGCTGCTTTATGCGCCCGTTGCTGGCACTGGGGTCCACAGGCAAGAAGTCCTTGAACCAGGTGATCTCGGGGTCGGGGTTGCCGCTGGCAGCGCAGAGCATGGTAGCCGTCCGCGTCCGCTCCACCACTTTCAGCTGGGGGCCCATGTCAATGTTGGGGAAGCCGGGGGGCAGCTGGTCCTCTGAGGGGGACACAGGGGAAGAACACAGGGCGGGGGCCGGGTCACCACATGGCCAGCCCTCCAGGGTAGTTTCCCGCCTGCCACATGGGGCGGGGGTGGGGGGTGGGGGGGCGTGGATCATTCCTACTCATGGGTGAGCTGGAGGGGGGCGGGGGGCATCAGGCCCAGCTGGTGCTTCTCACCATGGGCCACTCTGCCACCAAGGGGACAAGTGGAGATGTCTGGGGCACATTCTGGGTGTTGCACCTGGGCTGGGGACCAGGGAGGTTGCTCATATCCCATAACGTCCAGGATGCCTCCTCTGCGGCGCCCCCCAAGTCAGCAGTGCCCAGCGGGGGAGACCCTGGGGGTCTCTGACAACACCCAGGGGCAGTTTTAAAAACAGACTCGGGCGCCTCGGTGGCTCAGTGGATTAAGAGAACGACTCTTGATCTCGGCTCAGGTCCTGATCTTTTGCCCCGTGTGGGGCTCCACACCCAGCGGGAGTCTACTGGGGAGTCTTTCTCTCCCCCTGCCCTCGTTCTAGAACATAAGCTGAAGCCCATACCCCTGGCTGCATGCCCTTCCACTCTGGCCCCCACTGTCCTCTGGAGGGACCCAGGATCCTTGCCCACCACCGCCCCGCCGGCCTCGGCAGCCCCATATTGAGCCACCCTCATGCTCTCCCCATCCAGCCACAGAAACCTCCTTGTTCCTCACAGATGTCAAGCTCCCTCTGCGTCCCCCCCACCCCAAGTTCATATGCTGAAGTCCTCAGAACGTGATTCTCGGAAGGTCGGGTCTTTAAGGGGGTGACTACATTAACATGAGGTCGCTGGGGTGAGTCCTGATCCAACCTGACCGGTGTCCTTAGGAGGAGGAGGGATGAGGACACAGACACGCAGAGGGCTGACCGCGTGAGGACACGGGGAGAAGACGGCCGTTGGCACGCCTGGGAGACAGGCCCCGGGAGGAACCAGCCCTGCCCACACGCCAATCTCAGACTCCCCACCCCCAGGACTGGGAGAGAATATGTGGTTCAAGCCGCCCAGATGGTGGGACTCAGTTACGGCAAACCCGTGCAGTCCCCACCCCGCCTGACGGCCAAGTGACAACAAAACTGATCACACGTGGTGCTGCTAAACCGAAGGCAAACAGGTGGGAACGTGGGTGGTACAAACTGTACGAGGAGGGGTGTTCTGGGGCCACCCGCCAGAGACCCCAACCCTCAGCTCCGCATCTATGGTTTCCACGTGCCGTGTGCTACAAGAGGAATGCAGAGTGTCCCCGGACAGCAGGAGGCTGCCGGCAGCCTAAACAGCTGCCAATGGGGATCTGTCACATACACACCCCAGGCCACCCATGGGATGCGATACTGAAACAGGCAGGAGTTGCCTTATGAGGTCCCAGGCATGCTAAGTGGACGGGGTTCAAAATCAAAGATGGTATAGACAAAGGAGGGAAAACTATTGCCAGAGGCCAAACCCGGCCCTTAGCTTGTTTTTATTAATAAAGTTTTATTAGCACGTGGCCATGCCCATCTGTGTCCACGTCACCTACAGCAGCTTCCTGGCTAGGACAGCCGAGCTGAGAAGCTGCGATGAATGAAGACTGGCACGCAGAGTCAAAAATATCTGCTCTCTGGGGGCACCTGGGTGGCTCAGCAGTTGAGCATCTGCCTTCAGCTCAGGGCGTGACCCCGGGGTTCTGGGATCGAGTCCCGCATTGGGCTCCCCGCAGGGAGCCTGCTTCTCCCTCTGCCTGTGTCTCTACCTCTCTCTGTGTCTCTCATGAATAAATATACAAAATCTTTAAAATATATATATACATTTGCGATCTGGTGTTTTACAGAAAAGGCCTGCTGCCTCCTGGAACAGACGGTGCTGCTATCTGTGCAAAGGGAAATGGTGCACGGGTGTTTGCTCACAGATGCCCAGAAGGGGCAGTGGGCATGGGTGGGCATGTTGGAGCACAGGGACGGGGGGAGAGATGGGTGAGAGACCACCATGCAGGGAATCTGAGCCCAGGGCACGGCGCAGGGGGAGGTCGGGAGGCCAAGATGGGGCAGGGGAGAGGCAGGCCGGGCAGCACCATTCCATTCCTCTAGCGGAAGGAGAGCTATGGTCCTGGTCCAGGGGTGCCTGGAGGGCAAATGGCCCCAGACCAGGGCCTGCACACTCTGTACCAGGCACTCTCCTGGGCCCTCCTCAAAGATGGGACCTCGTTCACAGAGGGGGATACTGAGGCTGGGGCAGAAACAGCCGCTGCAGCTCATACAGCCAGGACGCGGCAAGGCTGGGATTTGCACTCAGGCCTGGGGAGGCTGGGGAGGGGCCGGCTGGAACCTCCATCCCCCGGACTGGACCTACTCGAGTCCGAGCGGGTGGCTGGACCGTGTCCAGTGTGGCCCAGGCCCCGTGTCTGTTCTCCTTGGGCCCGAGGCCGGAACCCCAAAGGTGGCTCTGATTGGCTACCCATGACGTCACTGGAAGTGAAGGCCAAAACCACGAGGCCCCGCGTCTTGGCGCTCAAGGCGGGCATGTGCGAGCCCGCTCCCCGAGGACGCATCCACGCCCCACGCGTGCTCACACGTGAGTGCTTCCCCTGCGCGTGCAGCCCCCGGGGGGTCCCCGTGAGAGCGTGTGGGTGGCCGCCGGCGGGGCGGGCACTGGGGGAGGCCGCGCCCGGCGCTACCGAGAGCTCCTAATTAAACAAAAATGTTCGCCGCGTACCGCATTGTGCCCGATTCCTCGGAGTTTAATTAAAACAACAGCATGGAAGGCGTGAGCGGAGTCCCGATCAGAGGGCGGGAGGGAGGCAGGCAGAGGGGCCCGGCGGCCTGGGCCTAGCCCCCCCCCCGGGCGGCATGCGGGGAGGGGGGCACAGGCGCTCCGGGGTCAAAGGCCTCCGGGGCTGGGCATCCGGCCCCAGGATGAGCGGAGCCAAGGAGGCCCTGCTGGGGGGCAGGGAGCGCTCGGCTCTTTCCCACCCAGGCTCGGGGCGGCCGGGCGGCTAATAGATTCACAGCGTGGCCTTTTAACTCTCGGAGCGCTCACAACGGAGGCTGGCACGGGCAGCGGGAGGCAGGCTGTTCCGTCTGTGCCCGGGAAAGGTCAGGGCGGGAGTATCTGCTGGGAAGAGGCGGGCCGCGCGGGCTCCCTGCACCCCCCCCCCCCAGCAGGACGGGCTCCAGGACCCACGGGCCTCTTGCTAACCAGATGGTCCGGGCGGAGCGTTCCGAGGGAGGCACCCCGTGCAGGCTGCGCCCAGGGTGCCAGACAAAGTGCCCGCCCCACCCCGGGGGCCTGTGCGCCACCCACCCCGGCTCTGCGGCCCTGGGAGAGGCTGGGGGGGTGTCGCCCCCGAGAGCCACCTCCCACCCAGAGGCCGTCGGTGGCTCACTCTTGAAGATGCGAGAGGGTCGGGGTGCTGACCCCGGCAGAGCCCATGCACGTGAGAGCTACAGGAGGGCAGCGGGAGTCGTCCCCGCTCACCCCGGAGTGACACTGGGTGGCCAGAGTCTCTCCCGCGCAGGCTCCACCCACCGGGCTCACCCTGGTTCACATGACCACCCCTCGTGTACAGTGTGGGGAGCATCCTTATTCCCCTTCCCACCTTGGGAGGTGCAGAAGCGCAGCTCACGGAGGTTTATTAACCTGCCCGGGTCACTGGGCAGGCAGGAGGGAGCAGCTAGGGGTGGGAGGTCTGTGGCGAGGCTGTCTGAAGGGTGCTGCCGCGCAACGAGAGAGCGATTTCCTGCTGCCCCCTGGCCCGCCGGAGCGAGGCTAGCAAACACCCGGGCAAGGGAGCGTTCCCGAAGGATCAGAGTCAATGTATGGGAGGCGGTGGGCGGCTGTTTGCACCCGTCCAACATCTATTCCTCCTTTCTTCCTCTGGGAGGAACCGCCCCTTACTGAGCCGGTCTGTGTGGGCTGACACCCCCCGACTCCAGGGAGGCCTCTGCCGATTGGAGTATTTGGAGCCGTGAGCACTAGTCCTGGATCACATAGTCCTCTCTGGGGTGAGGGCCTGGGAGTCTGGAGTTACTGGGGGTAAACCCAAGGAGGACCCAGTCACTATGGAGGGAAACCCACCCAGAGGCAGAGGGAGGGGGAGCTCTAAAGACACAGTATGAGCTCCTGGATCTAGCTGAACCTGAAGCTGGCTACTCCACCGACATTCTCAACACAGAGATCAGTGAACGTGTTCTCTCTTATGTGAACCAGTTTGAGGCGGTGACCCCGGGGTTCTGGGATCGAGTCTGATAATCAGAGGAGAGTGATGAAGGTGACAAAGGGGGATGACACTGGTCCCTTAATGCTGCTCTTTCCTGTCAAGGTCCAAGGGATTTATATCCCTACTGGCAGGCTCTGGGCCATGCCAGTGTAACGGGCTGGGGAAGGGCGACCAAGGTCCCCCAGAGAGAAAATCCAAAGCAAGATTTTCAACAATTCCTTTAGCGTCTGTCCCAAAAGCCCCAAGGCCTGGTTCCTCCCACGCATCCCCTCGCCCAACCCCCCACCCTGGGGAGCCCAGTACCTCGGAGGACAGTGAGCTTGGCATGGACCGTGACCTCCCCGGCAGAGTTCTGGGCCACACACTCGTACACATTCTCATCTCGGGGCGTCCGCAGCGGCTGGATCCTCAGCACGGCCCCCGCACTCTGGTCAAACTCGATTGTCTGCCGTGGGCAACAGGGAGAGAGGAGGGTGAGGCTGCGGTCCGGGGGGTGGGGTGCTGGGAGAGGAGCAGGGGCTGTGCTGTGCACGTGGAGGGCCGTCCTGTGCAAACGCACGGCCCACAGAAACCGGGTCCCGTCTGTGCAAGTATGAGGTCTGGGGGGGGGGGGGTGAGAAGCATAGGCAAGTCTGCGTGACAGGTGTGCAGAGGCACGTTGGCCGTAGACGTGTGTCTGGTGGTGCGTGTCATGGAGTTGTGTGTGAGGAGACTGAGAGGCTGGGGCCGTGCTTGAGGGGACACAGCATGTGGCGGCACGGCAGGTGGGACACGCGGCAGGAAGGTGTGAGAGCTGCCCCAGCCACAGTGGGCACCAGTGGGGCACGCCCGGCCTGGCCACCCGTGTTACACTGAGGGCCGTCTCTGCGACACCTGCGGCTGAGCCCGTGGCCCCGTCCAGAGACGGGGTGCTGGCCCCAGACTGTCCCCTCACCCCTCTCAGCCCCCAACTCACCTCAAAGCGCTGCGAATTGACCTTCTTGCCCTTCTTGTTCCAGGTCACCCGTGGCTTGGGGTCGCCCGTGGCCTGACACACGAAGGAGGCCACACCCCCCGACACACCGATCTGGTCCTTGGGTTCTTTGATGAACCTGGGGGGCTCTGGGGAGGGTAGAGCAAGAAAAGGAGGGGTTCGGCGGGCCCAGGCAGGAGGCCAGGACCCCACGGGGCCGTGCAAAATCCTCCCCCGCCCCAGCCCGTCCCCATGCACACCCCCACCCCCAGACCACAGCTAAGCACGCTCACATGTGCTTCCAACCTCACAGGGGCCCCAGAGGATATGGGAGGGGAGCCCTCCCCCAAGACTCTGGGTCCTCAGATTTAGCACCTGGAGGCCCCTAGTGGTGACCAGCCAAACCCTGCCTCCCGGGGGGAGGGCAGTAGGGGGGGTCCTTGGCTCCATCCCGGGAGGCATCCAGACACGAGGGGTTGCGGGGAGGAGCTCAGAGAGGCTGACCGGGTTTCCCAAGGGTAAGATGCTGCCAACACCAGAGCAAGCTCTTATTGAGCACCTACTGTATGCAGGGGTGTGTAGTTCAGTGACATCTAACCCTCCGATGGCACGGAGCGCAGGGCCACCATGGTCCCCGTCCGACACTCAGCAAAGCCAAGGCACAGAGAGGCACAGTCTCTGCTTCGACACGCAGCCAGCCCGTGGCTGAGCCGGGGTTCGAACCAGGCTGGACCCGTGATCATGTTCTCGGCCCCTCCAGTGAGAGAGCCTCGAGTGGGGCCTACGGGGTCCTTAACCCCCTACAGCCTCCACCCTGCACCGGGGACGGACCTGGGCGTCCTGTGAAAGTATATTCCTGTTGCTTTCTCACTGCTGACTTTTCACACTGAAATCTCTGAGCGACACTGGACCTCCACTTGGGGGACGGGGACGCTACGACGGAGCCCATTAAATGAGCTCGGGGAGTCCTGAGATTTTCACTGATAGATTCAAGGGCGGCAGCAGGAGGGCAGGCAGGGGTCCTGTAGGAAACCACCTACCTATCTATCCAGCAAAAGGGGACTGTGGACAGGGGACCACCCCAAAACGGGACAGCAGGCAGCACAAGGGGACAAGGACACTCTCCTAGCCAGCAGGGCAGGAACAGCAAGGTAGAGATACCGTAAGATGCAAAACTGCGAGGGGTAGAAGATATAGGGAAGGTTACAGTTTGTGTGAAAAGAAAAATCAGGAGGGGAGGCAAAGGGAACTGGGGTGCAGAACACAGCGGAGGGGGACCTACTTGGTGCCTTTTTGAGATTTATAACTGCTTAAAGGTTAACGGAAATTATTTTTTAACATAATTCTTTGAGGGGCGCCCGGGTGGCTCAGTGGTTGAGTGTCTGCCTTTGGCTCAGGGTGTGATCCCGGGGTCCTGGGATCGAGTCCTGCACTGGGCTCCCCGCAGGGAGCCTGCTTCTCCGTCTGTGTCTCTGCCTCTCTCTGTGTCTCTTATGAATAAGTAAATAGAACCTTTAAAAAATAGTAATAATAATTCTTTGACCAGGATGGGGTGCCCACCCCAGTGGCCCGACTGGCCTCGCCTCCCTCTACTCAAGGCTGCGCACCCACTGATGTGACCGTGTGTCTGTCTCTCCCAAAAATCGCCACGCGGGCGTGCAGGGCCTCATTCAGCTCCCGCAGCCCTGCGAAGCCGCGGTGGCTAATCACATCGTGCAGATTCAGGGCGCAGAAGCTGCAGCCACACCCGCAGCGCCCAGAGGTGACAGTCTCCCCATCCACAGGCATGTGTCCTATGCTCCCGTCACCCCCAGGCCTGGGGCTGGGCCCTCCTCCTCCCTGGCTCTGGCGGCCTGGGCGGCCCCTCCTCCAAGCCTCAGGATTGGTGACTGGGGCCTTGAGTGTCCCCAGCCAATGTCACGGAGGAAAGTCACTGTGGCCGGGTCAGGAATCTTAATTTGGGGGAAACTCCTCCCTTGGGAGCCCCTGGGAGGAAGGGCAGATGTGTGCTACTGGATGGGACAGGACTGGACGCATCCAGCTGCCTGTTTATGCCTCGGAGCCGGGACACACCCCCGGCACTCTGGGGCGGGGGGCGGGGGGGGGGGGACACAGAGGGAGCCCGGCTGGTCCTTCTGGTCCTTCCGCTGGAGTCCCTCCCTCCTCCCTTCATCAGGCCAGCACCTCCCCTGGGGAGCCTTCTCAGATTACCACAGGCTGGGGCAAGAGCTCCTCGGCTGCCTGGGCATCCCCCCATCACGCCGTGATCAAGCTGGGCCCAAAGAGCTGGTCACGTGCCACTCAGCAGGGTGGGCACAGGGCAGCCCCCCCCCCACCCCCTGCCCCGGTCCCGGGGAGCTGGTGACCCCTGCTGCCCACCTAACACTGGACCCACTCACTCCTGAGATCCCCGGCGGCCCTGAGGTCTCCTCAGCCCATCTCCAGGTGGCCCTGGGTCACAAACGACCTGCAAGAGTTTTGTCCGCCCACTGCACCCCCATCAGAAAAACCCCTGCGGACACTCGGGCTCTCTCCTCTGGACAAATCCTCTCCCTCCTCTTCTTGGCTAAGGGGCCCCTGACACAAGAAAGACACCCTGGGGTACGGCAGTTACTCATGGGGAGCAGCCCCCCCGGTGTGTCCTGGGTCCACTGGGCCACACAGAAGCCAGGTCAGAGGTCAGGAAGGGGGAGAGACGGGCGCAAGGTCACCCAGCCTGCGATGGACGAGAGCTGGGACTCCAGCCGGACCGGATCCAGCGACCAACCCCCGGGAATTCCATAAACAGGGCTGTGTTTTCATCCCTGGGAGCACCCCGGGTGTCAGAGTGGTGATGCCACTCCCAGGACTCGTTGGGGGGACCCGCTGAGACCGCTCCAGCTGCACGCGAGGGCCTAATGTCCTGGGGTGCATGCCCTCGTTGCTCCCCGGGGCCCTGCTGTGCTCCCCACAGGACCACCAGGGGGCGCCTGTGAGCACTCGAGTCTCCACCCGCCCTCCAGGGCCCCCTCCCGCCTCCCTGGGTAGGAGCTGAGCCCAGAGTCTTCCCTGAATCCCACAGGGCCCTACAAGACCCGCCCTGACCCCGGTCCTGCCCTCCTCTCTGCCCCATCTCCCTGTCGCCCACGCTGCTCCAGCCAACATGCCTGGGTCCTGCCCCAGGGCCTTTGCACATACCGTTCCCTCTGCTTGGGACCTTTCACCCAGACACCCACAGGGTGCACTTCTCAGCTCCTTAGGTCTCTGCTCAGACGCCACCTCACTGTGACCTTTCCCAGATCTTCTCTCACCCCTTGCAAATGCAGAGCCCAGCCCTCCCCTCACACCCACATCCCCAGCACACCCACCATCAGAGGCACGTAGTGCGTCTCCCTCACTAGACTACGAGCTCCGTAAAGGGGTGGGGGGTTCGTAGTGTCCCCTGTGGCTAAGCCAGTGCTCGGCATACAGTAGGTGCTTATTAAAGGCACACTGAACAAGTGAGAGCATGGGTCCACTGTGGCCACATGACAGAGCCAGGATCTGAACCCAGGCCGAGGCGGTCTCCAAATTCTGTAGCCGCTCCCCTCAACCACGATGGGTCTCCAGCTTGGGCAGACTCAGTTTCCCCTGAGGCTGGTTAATTATCGCGAGAGAAAGACGTCAAAGTAGCAAACGCGTTATTTATCCCACCAGCGTTAAGTTAAACCAGCGATCCTCACCTGGGGCTGGGGGTGAGACCTTGTGGTCATCACAACTGGGGGTGCTCCTGGCATGGAGTGGGTGGGGCCAGGGATGCTGCTGACCCCCCACAGTGCCCCGGACGCCCCGCCCCAGGGAACGGGCTGACCCTGGGATGGATGGATGAAACGCTCAACTGCCTGTCGCCTCTGGCTTGCTGTTCTCACTGCAGGGAACGGAGCCCAGGAAGGCGCAGGCCCTGGCAGGTGACCACACAGACCAGGGCGCAGCCACGGCTGGCTAAGGCCCGCAGGCAGTGTGGTGTGATGGTCAGGGCGCTCACACCACGCAGCCCGGGTTCAAACCTCCGTGTGGCTACCTCCCGACTGTCATGAAGCCTCGGCGAGGCTCAGTTTCCCCATCTGTACAATGGGAACGATGAGAAGAGCATTCATCCCTTCAGCCTGTGGTGGCTGATCTGAATGTTCGGCATCTACTACGAAGCAGCATAGGGCAGCCCGGGGGCCTCAGCGGTTTAGCGCCGCCTTCAGCCCAGGGCCTGATCCTGGAGACCCGGGGTCGAGTCCCACGTCCGGCTCCCTGCATGCTTCTCCCTCTGCCTGTGTCTCTGCTTCTCTCTCTGTGTCTCTCATGAATAAATAAAATCTTAAAAAAAAAAAACAAGCAGCAGCAAGAATGGCCGAGGCAAGTGTGCATGTGCCTGTGCCCGGTGTTCTCACGCAGCAGCAGTAACTACTGTGCTCACCGGGAGAGCGTGGGATTGTGGGCCTGCTACGAGCCAAGCAGCACGCAGGGGCGTCTCACGTGTCCCTGCCGTGGGATTGCCACGGCGTGGACACGTTATGGGTCCCGTTCAGTCAAGGTGGAAACGGCAGCTGAGAGAGGCTGAATCACTAGCCCGGGGTCACACAGCAGGTTGATGGCAAAGTCGGGATTTCAAACCCAGACTAACTACAGATCCCAGTTTCCTTCCTGCTGGCCTGACCCTGTGTGTCCCCAGGGGCCTGAATGACACATCCCCTAGGCCCCTCGTGGTGGGTTGAGCTTGGTGTTGGGCTGAGATCTCACCGTCATCCTTTCCATGTGCCTGCTACAAACAAAACCTGGCCTGCCCCAAACTACACCAAGCCCTTTCTTCACCTTAGGGCCTTTCTGCGCACTAGCACCTTCACCAGTGATGCAATTTCTGTTAGAGAACTCCTACACACCCGCAAAGCCCCAGCTCCAATGTCTTCCTTCCCGAGAAGCCTCTCCTGCCTGGCTCCACCTGGGAAGATTTGGTCACCTGTGTATCTGCCACTTGGGGCCCTGGTGTCTCTATGTGTGGCAAGGGAAGGTGATCTCCGCAGCCTCAAGTGACTTCGAGTGAGTCCCCACCCCGTGAGCCTCAGTTTCTCTTACTGGAAAACGTGCAAGGTAATGAATGGAACCAGCAGGCTCAGGGTTGGAGGCTGGAGGGAGATGAATGAAGCAGGCAGGGTCTGTAGTTCGCACTGGGCTGGGTACGGAGCTGAGGCTGGGGAAACGGACCTCGTCGTCATTACTCCTACTCCTTTTACGACCGTCGTCTTTACCGGCCTCTGAGCCTCCCAGGACTGGCGCACAGTAGGCACTTACGCTCAGCCGCCTTCGTGGAGCACAGAGGCTCTGCTTGCAAAACCAGGGGCCCCGGGGAGGAGGTGGGGACACGTGTGCGCTCACAAACACGCAACACGGACTCGGACGCCCACACGCCCCGCACCGGACTCACCTTCTGCTGCGCAGCCTCCGACCAGCAGGACCACGAGGAGGCCCATGGGACCAACCACAGATGCCACGCTGGGGCCCCAGGCAGGCGCCATGCTTGGCGGCTACCTGCAGCCTCCGGCCTCCACCCTGGAGGGGGACGGTCCCCCCCGGTCCCTCACACAGAGGCCTGGAGCCGAGCCGAGCGTCAGACGGGGCAGCGTCTGCGGAGACAAGGGAGGCAGCGTGAGAAGGGAGAGGGGCAATCCGGGGGGCCTCCGTGGGGGAGGCAGTGGGAGGATCACAGGGGGGCAGGGGAGAGTCACGGGGATGGGGGAGCCAGAAGGTGGGCGCAGAGCCCCTGCTGAAGGCCTGGAGCTTCACATCCCCACGCTGAGGCCCACGCTCCCTGGGACAGCGTTAGGAGGGCCGGTGGGGAAGCAGGAAACGGCCCCCACCAGACCCCAGATCTGCCGGCACCTTGATCTTGGGACTCCCGGCCTCCAGAACCGGGAGAAATACATGTCTGCCGTCCGCAAGCCACCCGGCCTGTGGGACTCTGCACAGCACCCTGAGCGGACAGAGCCAGCTCCCGGTCCCTGGCCAACCCCAAGCCAGGACCGAGCACCAGCGCCAGGGGTGCTCGCAATCCCGGCTTCTCCCCTCTCAGGCTGGGCCTCGGAGGGACGAGGCTCCAGGGAACGGGCCAGCTGCCTGTGCAGCCCGCCCGGCACACCTGCCCGTCCCTGCCCCTGCCCCCTGCCCCCTGCCCCCTGCCCCCTGTCCCCTGCCCTGTTCTAGTGCCTCCGCGGCTCCGGCTGCCCCCAGAGGAAGCCACTCCTGCTGATCTCACTTCCTCCTCTCACGGAGGTGCAGCCAAGCTGCCTGAGCTCAATCCCCTGCCCCTGCTGTCCCCACCACCACCACCACTACATGACAGGTCCCAGCTCAGCTGTCACTTTCCTCAGAAGCTCCCCAGCCCACCCCCGCCACCCATTCCACATCCCACAGCTGCAGAAATGAGTAAGGCCATCCTCCACGCCTTTACCCCGGTTTGCGAGTGTTCGTCACTGGGTCTGCTTCTCCCACAAGAATCTCAACTCTTCTAGGGTCGAAGAGTCCCTCGTCCCAGGGCCAAAGCCCCTCCCCAATCTCCACACTGGCCAGAGCCAGGGCAGAGGGCTGGGGGGAGGCAGCAAGAGGCCGAAGGACGAGGCAGGCCTCCGCGGCCGGGTCAGCCCCACACCCACCGCAGGCCATGCCCCGGGCGGGTCCAGGCCATGACCATAGGGATGGGTGCCACATAATGATGGGGTAAGCCCCTGTGATTCTGGCTCCCAAAATACCCAGCTGCGGTCACCTCGCCTGGCCCCAGAGAGGCCTCAGGAGAAGGCTGGGCGGGTGGCGGCCTGCTCGGGGCTCGGCGGTGGGGGTGGGGAAGCCAGGATGGGAGGGTGAGAGGGTTGGGGGTGGACACATAGTCAGACTGCAGACAGACAGACCGGACAGGAGAAGGAGGCCTGCACACAGCCAGCGGACAGGCACGGGAACCACGGACCGAGGCAGACAGACCACAGACACACCGGGAGACCAGACGTCTTCACACAGTCGGGCGACACAGAGAGGTCCACACGCACAGTCAGGCAAAGGAAACTTGCACATGGACCACAAACAGGCACAAAATCAGAGCTCGGAAACACGGGGTCAGACCACACACACACACACACACACACACACACAGGTCACCGTGGGGCGGACAATCCACACACCAGTCAGACCACAAGCACAGTGGGATCAGAGACACACGGGTCCGGGCAGAGACCACAGACCAATAGCACGACCGGATGCACACACAGGGTCGCAGTCGGGCACACAATACACACACACACACACACACACACACACACACACACACACATACGGGTGGGCTGCGGGCAAATACAAACGGGGCGCCGTCAGGTCAGAGGTCCACAGGGCACACAGGCACCCAGAACCCACGAAGCTCAGGCTCAGCTGTGTGCGTGCGGTCAGGCCCCAGGGACCCGCCGAGCGGTCACCGCACCGCCCCTGTACCACCCGGACAGTGAATCTGGAGGCACAAGCCAGAACCCGCCTCTAAGCACCCAGGTGGACCCGCAGGCTGACCCACTCCAGGTACGTACTCAGAAGTGGCCAGGGGGGCCAGGGGGGGCAGGTGGGGAAAGAGAAGCCCGGACACAGCCCCTTACCCCCCGCTGGTACCCCCACCTACCACCAGCCCTTTCAGGAGCGGAGGGGGCCAAAGAGGAGGAAGGTAGAGGCCCAGTGTGACCCTGCCACAACACACACAGGCAGCCGGCCCGGCCCACAGACGCACCCTTGCTGTACATCCCAGTAGGGGGCTGTGGCCCAGACCACTTGGGTCAGCAGGGCAGGCCCTCAGAGAGCCTCTGGAGAAACTGAGGCCACGCAGAAAGGCTGCAGCCCCCCCTGGGCTCAAACTCTGGGCTGCCAGGCCTACCAGGGACCCCTGCCACCACAGGGTGACCTCCTTCCCCACCTCAGCATCCTCCCCAGAGCACAGGCATGGCCGCGGCCAAGCCACCCCCCATTCCTCACACCCCAGGAGAGCCAGGGGCAGCCGCCTTCAGATCGCAGCGGCCCGTAATTACCCCCTGGCTCCCAGAACCCCTGCCTCGCAGGGCCCACGCCTTCTCAATATCTGGGCAGGATGGGGCTGATCTGGGCACAGGCTCCCTCAAATGTGCCACGCGGGCCTGCAGCAGGAGGGAATGGGCAGCGCTGGGGGTTCTGGGGGCCTGGACAGGGGCCTGGATGGGACAATGGGGATTGGGGGGTGGGGGTGGGGGTGGGACCAGACTCGAGGAAGAGAGGCTCGCACACCCCAGGCACAGAAGAGAAATAGGTCCTGGGTCTGCCCAAGAGACCGAGGCAGGCCCCTGCAGAGCCCCTGAGGAGGCCCCGGAGCCCCTGCCCCACTATCACCCACCCGGACCAATGCAGCCACGTCCTCCTCTTGCCCCCACAGTCTGTCTTCTGCTGAAGCCTGAATCAGATGCCACATTCCTCTGCCCAGAGCACTCCAGAGCTCCCCCTACCCTGGGATAAAAGCCCAAGCCCTCCCCTGACCCCCCACCCCTGCTCCAGCCACACAGGCTTCTGTTCTTCCAATATGCCAGGCAGGGTCCTGCCCCAGGGCCTTTCCATATGCTGCGCCCTCTGCACAGATTTAATATTATATGGCTGCGAATGGAAGGGTGAATGGGATCAGGGAGGGTGTCTCCGCACAAGGAGCAACAGGAGGAAGGGCAGGACGCAGTACCCAGAGATCCTGGGAGAGAGATCAGGGCAGAGACGTAGGTATGGACTGGACCCACAGGGCATCAAGGAGCCCTAGGCAGCTCTGCACTGGGAGGGGCCTGGCTGGGTAGGCCCTGGCCAAGCCGCCTCCCTGCACCTCTTGCACCAAAGCAGCCTGAACCACTACCCCTGCCACTGCCAAGAAAGGTAAACTGAGGCAGGCGCACTGGGGCCACGTGATGCAGCAATCCCCGATTTCCTAGAAGGTGTGGCCACTAACAACGGAGCAGCCACCTGCGGGAGTTGCAGAGGGTAACCTGGATGGCAAATGAGGCTGGGCTTCGGGAAGATGGGGGAGGGGGGTGAATGACCTCTGGACCTGGACCCCAGGGCCAAGGAGGGTCCCCCACCCGCCCGGCCATCAGTGACAGAGCAGGTGTGGAACTGCCCCCCCTCCCCATTTGTTCCCAGCAGCCAGCCGGAGGCAGATGCTCCCTTTCATAGATGACAAAACTGAAGCTCACAGAGGAGTAGGGACTCGCCCAAGGCCCCCAGCTGGGTGGGACCTTGGGTCCAGAGCCCGCTCCCCATCACACGACCATGTCCTTTTCTGGCCTCTGTGAACGCAGGGGAGTGGGCGATCCTCTCTG
Organism: Canis lupus familiaris; assembly: GCF_011100685.1. Lineage (NCBI taxonomy): Eukaryota > Metazoa > Chordata > Mammalia > Carnivora > Canidae > Canis > Canis lupus. Next base: position 55,004,761 of record NC_049241.1, on the reverse strand, counting down.
GGCTCAATACAGCCTGCTGGGCGGCCTCTGGGGGCTCGGAGGCCTTGATAACTGGAGTAGGAAGAGGCGAGCTCGCCAGTCGCCAGGGCGTGGGTCACGAGATCCCGGAGCCAGCCCTGTGTACCCACGCGGCGCAGGAAGCATAAAGGGGCAATTATGACCCAAGACCAGGCAGCAAATAGGCTCTGTGTCACCCGCACGAGACACTGTCTCCTGAGGCCTGAGGACACCCTGCTGCCTCTCCCTGTCCCCACCTCAAGGTCTGTCCTACCCTAGGGGGGCCAGGGGCTCATGGGAGCACCCTGACCCCCAGGGACTGCCATAGCCCAGGAGGGGGAAGGGAAGGCTGGTGACGTTGGCTGTGGGTCTTAGGGAAAAGCCCCCCATCCTGCACAACCTTCCATCCCCCACGCCCCCCGCCCAGGCCCACAGATCCTTTTCCAAGGCAGACCTTCAAGGGCAGGACCCAGGCTTCTAGGCTTGCTGGACTCCTGTGTCCCCAGAATGTCAAGGAAGGTCCAAGCTCCAGCTCTGTGGTCACCAGCGGGCTCCAAAGAGCTCCAGCCAAGCCCTCCCCGCCTTGGTGCCCCCCACCCACCCACGGATAGGGCTCCGGGTGGGGCCGAGTGAGGCCAGCCGTGCCAACCTTCCGAGAATGCGCTAACACCACCCCAGAGTTCCGCCTCTAAGTAACTAAAGATTTGTACTGGGTGCTGTCCCCAAGGGTCCCCGCAGCCGGGAGTGGACAGGAGGTGTGGATGGGCAGCCAGGCCCAGTCCCACGGGGCGGAATCGGTTAATGCCAGCCAGGTGCCCCCACTGTGTGCGGAGTCCTCTTCAGTGCTCCCCACCCGTCCTCCTATTTGACAGACGAAGTGAGCTCGGTGAGGTGCAGCTGCCCGGTGAGGGGCAGGCAGCGCGGGGGGCCGGGTAAGATCTGAGGCCAGAGACCCGCTCTCAATCAACCTCCTAAGTGCCCGGGCTGCCAGGCTCGCCTCTACCCGCCAGCTCCCTGGAGGAGCCTGAGATGCCAAGACCTGGTGCCCTCCTGCCCACTCACACCCTGCAGGGCTCCCAGCTCCTGTGCCCGGCATCTGGGCCTCCCCTTGCTACCTGGTCCCACAGTTCACTGTAGTTCCCGAGAAGCACTGCTGTGCCTTGGGCCTCTGGGCCTTTATGAACACGGGTGCCCCCACCAGGTGCCCCCTTCCAGCTGGTCCACCTGTGGACTATCCCCCAAGGCACAGCCACAGATCTCCCCTGCCCTAGACTGAATCTGGACCCCCATCCCTTCCTTAGCCCAGCCCTGACCCGCCACTCTGGGGCTGGGAGTGGCCACGTGACTGTGGCCCTCCTCTGCCCTCAAACATCCCATGGCTCCCACCAACGTTCGCGAGAATCCAGCCTCCTAACCTCAGCCTTCAGAACCGCTGACCCCACCATGCTGCACCCCCAGCACCTCACTTGCCCGACTGGCGCCTCTACTCACTCCCCCTCTGGCTCACATGGGGGAGGACTACTTGCTATTCCTTCTACCCAGCATACCTTTCCTCATCCCCCGCCCCCCAAATATGGCCTTCACGCTCATCCGTTGTCGCCTCTTCCAAGATACCCTCCTGGGTGTCTCAGGCTGGATCAGGGCCCCCTCAGGGCTCCCCTTACACCCTGTGTCTCCCGTCACAGGTCGGTCATCCTCCAAGACGGTAGCTTCCTCCCCACCCTGGGGTCGCGGCAAGGCCCCTACATATATCAGACACCTACTGTGTGCCCAGCCCCACTTGGCACTTTATGCACATCATTCTCGTGGTCACATCCATTTCAGAGGGGTAAACTGAGGCCAGAAGGAGACACCACAAGCAGGGGAGGTCAACAAGGACACGGCCTCCAGCTGGAACTTACATCTGCTCTGAGGGTCTGCTGGATCCAGCCTTAGGGGATGGAGACAGAGACGAGGCTCAGGACAGAGCAGGACTCGGGGGGCCGGGACCCCTAGCCAGGAAGTCACAGGAAGCCCAGGACTCTGAAGGCAACAACGGGGGTGCTGAGCCATGAGTCCGGTGGGCGATGACGGGGACTGAGGCATGGAGCTTAGGGCCGCAGCGGGGAGCTGGGAGGTGGGAGCCAGTGCACTTGCCCTGATTCCCAGGCTTATTAACCCCCCCCCCCCAGGAAGGTATAGCATGAACCTGGGATCCTCAAACCCCAGGGGTACAGGGGCAAATAAAAAGAGGGAAACTTTTGTGAGTTCGGTGGGGAGGGGTGGCCGCGAACAGGGCTCCCAACCCCAGCGCCTCATCCCGCATCCCGCATCCCGCTTCCCGCTCCCCGGCGGAAGGAGGCCGAAGCCCCCATCAGGGCGCCCCTGGGCTGGCAGAGGGCTGCCCGGGGCTGGCTCCGCCCCCAGGGTGGGGGAGGAGGTCGGGCTGGGGGCCAGGCGGGGGAGGGGACCCCGCGGAGCATAACGGTCCGGAGTTTCCCCGAGTCCCGGCGCCCCGCCTGGACGGGTGCGGTGGGGGCGCCGCGCAGGAGCGGGCTGCAGCCGCCTGGAGGCCCGAGCGCCCGAGCGCGGGGGTGGGGAGCGCGGGGGTCCCCCTCCCGGCAGCCTGGGGGAGGGCGAGGACGGGGACAAAGCGCGGGGCCTCGGGGCTCGGGGCTCGGGCGCACTCACCCCGCGGCTCCCGGCTCGCAGATCGGCCCGGGCCCCCTCCCCGGCCCGCGGCGGCCCGGCCCTGGGTCCGCCCGAGCGGGAGCGCGGCGCAGCGAGGACTCGGGAGAGGCCGCGGCCCAGGAGCTCGGCCGGGGGCGGGGCGCGGCGGGGCGGGGCGGGGCCTGCGGGCGGGGCGGGGCGGCCGGGCGGGCGGGGAGGGGGCGCGGGGCGGGGCGGGGCGGGGCCGGAAGCGGGGCGCGGGGCGCGGGCCGCGGGGAGGGCCGCGGGGGTCCGGGGGGAGGGAGCCTCGGGTGCAGGCTGGGGGCGCGCAGCTGTGTTCCCGCACCGCGCACACACCTGCGGGGGTCGGAGCCCGGGGGGCAGAGCCCAGGATCCCCCACCCCCACCCCACCCCCCGCTTTGTAAGGCGGACCCCGGAGGGAGCCCCTACCCCGCTCCCACTGCTCTTCCAGGCACCGCTCGTGGCCATGGCAACGGATGAAGGGGCAGGATGCCGGACACAGCGGCAGAGGGCTCCCCACACACACCCGGGGACAGGAGGTCAGACGAGGGGCAGAAGGATGCCCTCGCAGCCCCCCAGGGTGGGGGCGGGGTGCGGGCACAGAGAAGCCTCCCTCGCCCTCCCCCTCGCCCTCCCCCTCCCCGCCGCGAGCCCCGCAGGGTCTGGGAGGATGGACGGGGGCTCCACGCGGGGGCTCCCGCACCCGCCACAGCCCTGACGAGGGGCGGGGAGTGCACGCAGGGCCCGATTGGAAACAGATGGGGTCACCGTGCCAGGTCCCAGACACCCGGGGGGGGGGGGGCGAGGAGGAGGGGCGGCCCCACCCACACAGGCAGCCAATCCCGGCCCGCGCTGCCGCCCCGTGCGGCTTTGAAAGCTCCCGGGGCGGGCGAGGCGGGGAAGGCGGAGGCCCAGCGGGTCCGGGGGCCCGGGAAGCGGTCAAGGGGGGCCGGGGACCCTGATGGAGGCCCGGCGGCTGCCGCAGGGGGTCGGCCTCCCCATCGGCTCCCCTCTGCGGCGAGAATGCTTCGGGTGCCACCACGGGGGCTTGGGTGAAGCCCGTAACCCACATGTGGTCGGCTCCCAGTGTCCGCCCCGCGGTGAGCGCGCTCCCGCCACCCCGCCGTCACCCCCACTTTGCAAAGGAAAGGGAGGAGGAACACAGAGAACATGACCTGCTCAAGGTCAGGCAGCACAGGGATTCGAACCAACGTTTGCCTGGGTCTCGAGGCTGAGCCCTTTCCCACAATGCTGCGGGCGGCGGGAGCCCAAAAATAACAAACCACTAAAATTTTAAGCCCCTGGGGATAAGGCGGTGCAGGAGACAGACAGGCCCCGCCCTCCCGAAGCTGGCTGCCCAGCGAGCGAGCTGGGGTGAGGGGCACACAGGCAGCACAGGCGACCAGGGACAACCCACTCCCCGCGGTGGCCCCTTGCCCGTCACCCACTCCCCACCTTCCCCCCCATCCTCACCAGGTGAGCCGCCCCTTCGGAGTCCTGTGCCTCAGTTTCTCGCTCTACAAAGCGGAGCATCTAATCCCACCGCCAGCAGCACTGGGGAGGCCCGTGCTGGGGTCCCCAAGGCGCTGGGCACACAGCAGGTGCTCTGGCGTGTGTGGGCGCCGACCTTCCACCTGCCGCTTTCATGAGGGACACAGGGTGGGTCCTGCTAAAGGGACGCTCCCACCTCTCTCGGCCCCAGCCCCAGCCCTGGGAGGCACGCAGTAGGTGCTTCAGGTGGGATGCCTGGCGCCCCAGCGCCACATAGGACATACGGGGTGTCCCGCTGTCGACATGGGGGTGGATTCTGGCAGCAAAACGCCCCCCAGCTGAGCAAGGCACAAGGCGGGTCCCCGGGAAACGCCACCGGGAGTGAAGTAGGGGCTCCGCCTGCACCTGCATGCTGACGGCCCAGGCACAGGGCTCCTGAAGACCTTGGTCTGAATCCAGGCACTCTCCCATGTGATCTCGAGCAAGAGCCTGTACCTCCCCCGGTCTCAGTTTCCCCATCTGTAATATAAGCCATCCATCAGGCCCTCGATGATTCCAGTTGTCAGACGCCTAAGGCTGTGTGACCTGGGGCAAAAGTGCCTGAGGACCTGCCCCCCCCTCCCCAACTGGCCCTGCCCCATCTGGGCCTCTTGCCCATGTCTCCCTGGAGATGACCTCTTGCCTCCATGTAGTCGTGCTGACCACAGCCACCTCCACGGTCGGGGTGGGGAGTTCTGGGGCAGGAGGCCTGGACCTGGCCTGTCCCCGCCGGGTGCCCCATCTGCACAGCGCCCCATACATCTGTCACCACGGCTCTGATCACCCCACACGTTCCCTGCCTGGTCAGGGGTCCGCCTCTCCCCCCAGACTGTGACCTCAGAGGGCACGGCTGGAACTGTACCTGTCTGGGGCGGAGCACATCCCCAGCACCGGGCCTGATGGCACACAGTAGGCTCTCAGCAAACATGTACATAAGTGGCCAGGACCCTCCTCACCCAGGAGAGCCCTCGGCGGAGCTTATTCTCCCCCCAGAGGGCCGCACTGTGTGGCACCCTGGTGCTGCAGCCATTTTCACCCACGTTGTTTCTCAAAAAACCTCCTTGAACCCCTACTGTGTGCCAGGTGGGGCTGAGGCCCTGGGCACAGAGCAGTGACGAAGGCTGGCAGGGATCCCCGCCCTGACGGAGCCGACACGCCAGTGCGGGCCACAGATGGGCAAAGAGAGAAATAAAACCCAGGGTGGGTCCGTTGGTGGTAAGGGCTACAGAGATGAACAAAGTGTGTGGGTGTGCGGGGGGGGGGGGGGGATGTTGGCCGAGGTGGGATGTGAGGCTAAAGAGGGAGCGTGGGGGGTGAGGAGGTGACATCTGAGACCTGAAAGAGCGGAGAGAACAGGAAGCAGGTACGGGTGTCTGGGAGGAGCACTCCAGGCAAGGGCACAGGACCCGCCTGGCACCGACAGAGGAGGAGGGTGGGACCCGGCCCAGTGCTCAACGGGGCTCCCTGGTGGCTGCTGCAAGGGGGACAGGTGGGGGGGCAGGGGCGGGGAGCTGGGGACCAGAGAGGAGGTGACACTACTGGCTCAGCCTGGCGAACAGGGGACTGTGGGGCAGGTGCAGGCAGAGAAACAGGGCATATGGTAAAGAGGGGAGGACTCGAGTCTTCCCGCCCCCGGGACACCTCGCAGGTTAGGCCGGCCCAGTCCTACAAGACCTACCTGACCGTGTCCCCCACCGGTGCCCCCGGGGGCTGGTTCTGGGAGCCCCCCGACGGCGCGGCTCGTGTGTCCTCTGTATACACCCAGAAGGCAGCTGCCCTTGGGGAGGAGCATGGGGCCACATCACGTCAGCGCCCGCAGCTGGGACATTTGGGGCTTTTTTTTTTTTTTTTCAAAATAACTTTTCGTCTAATTATAAAATAGGCGCGTGCAGCAGAAAATTAGGGGAAATCAGCATAAAGAAGAAAATAAAAATTGCCCACAATCCACCCCTCGCCCGGAGGGAGAGAAACCGGTGGCATGTGGTCATTTTCATTCAACCTGCTGCCACCAGTTACTGAGCGCCTACTGTGTGTGGGGCTGCTGAAGACACGACGGGCGGCCTGCCAGAGCCAGCTCCTACCCCTGGGCCCAGCCCCGGCCCTGGCCTGCCCTCGCGGGACTCACAGACAAGTGGGGGTGTGGGGGGATGGACACCCACGCAGAAACACTGTCCTTACATAAGGCCGGGCAGTTACAGGAGATGCCAGAAAGAAAATAAGATTTGCTATAAGGCTCCGAGAGCCCGGAGAGGTCTGAGAGGGGATATCTCCGACAGTCTGGATGGAGCAAGCACACCAGACGGACAAAGACCCATGGGAAGAGAGTTTGGGATGGGAGGAACAGCAAGTACAAAGGTCCTGGGGCTGGCTGACTGACCTAGTGAACCTAGCGCAAGTGCGCTCTGTTCTTTTGCCCACAGGGGATCGATATCATGAGCCTGTCTGCCCAGAGAGTTTAATCCGTCCCCCCCGCCCCCGCCACCGCACCCCTCGCGAACAACAGGAAGGGGAGAAGGGGCCACCACAGACGAAGCTGTGGCTCCCCCCTGCTGGCCGGTAACGTCCAAGCAAAGGATGACTCCGGTGGGATGTTGTTGGGCCCAGAGATGGATGCAGGCAAGACTGCACACCTGGGGCAGGACCCCCAGGCCCAGCCATCCCCCCACCCCACACCCCTCAAGCTGTCCGACCTCCCTCACATTTGTGGCCAAAATTTGTAAAACTTTGGGACCCCTGAGTGGCTTAGTGGTGGAGCGTCTGCCTTGGGCTCAGGGCGTGATCCCGGGGTCCTGGGATGGAGTCCTACATTGGGTTCCCCACAGGGACCTGCTTCTCCCTCTGCCTGTGTCTCTCGCATGAATAAATAAAATCTTTTTAAAAAATCATAAAAGTTTTATTTAGGGGCCAGCAGCAAACTGCACATCCTTTGCTTCCAGAGCAAGAGCGAGAGAGAATGAGACAGAGAGAAACTGGTTGGGCAGCTTTCTCCCTTCTCCGAGCCCTAGGACTCCTCCGCCCCAGGGGGTTGCCCAACAGCCCCTCCCGCCCAGCGTGGCATTCAGGGCCTGGGGCCGTGAGCGTGTGCCGACCGGCCAGAAGCCCGCCTCACCCACGCTCATGCCCGCTCCCGGCGCCACGTCTGCCTGCCAGATACTCCGTGGCAGGCGGATGGCCCACCGCAGGCACGCCCTGGCTCCCCGCTGCCTCCTTCACCTGCTGGTTACCCCGCCCCACCCCTGCCGTCCTTCCCTCCTGGACAAACCTAGGATGGCTTCAGGTGTGGCTGGATCCAGCCAAGCTGTTCCTCCCACGGCCTCCCCTTCTCAGCGGATGGCAGCTCCGTCCCTCCAAGGGCTTGGGCTAGAGGTCGGGGGCCAGCCCCGACTTCTCTTCTTTCCTCGCCCCCACATAGCACGCATCTGGAAGTGCTCTCAAGCTTCCCTCCTGAACTTCTTGGGAATTTGTCCATCTTTCTCCACGCACCCTTCCCACCCAGCCCCCCCCACCCCTGTTACCTCCAGCTCCGGCCTTCGCTCCCCCACAACCACCACCAGAGAGCATGTGTGAGCACGAGTCAGGTTCAAAAGGCTCCAGGACCAGTGCAGCCCCAGGGCCTTTGCACATGTTCAGTCCAGCTGGAACATCTCCAGATTTTCATGGCTGTCTCCTTCTCACCACTCAGGTCTCCCTCAAACATCACCTCCTCAGAGATGCCCTCCTTAATCCCTCCAGCTCACATAGTACGCCTGTCATCCTCAATCATTTGTTGTTGTTGTTTTTCTCTTTTGACACTTATTTTCATCAGAAGGCATTGCTTGTTTACTATCTCCACTGTCCAATATGGGAGCCATTACCCAAATGTGACTGGTTAAATTAAAAAATGAGATTCAGGGACCCCTGGGTGGCTCAGCGGTTGAGCATCTGCCTTCAGCTCAGGTTGTGATCCCGGGGTCCTGGGATCGAGTCCAGCATCGGGCTCCTGGGATTGAGTCCCACATCAGGCTCCCCACAGAGAGCCTGCTTCTCCCTCCTCCTGTGTCTCTGCCTCTCTCTCTCATTAATTAATTAATTAATTAATTAATTAATTAATTTAAAAAACGAGATTCAGGGACCCCTGGGTGGCTCAGCAGTTGAGCATCTGCCTTCAGCTCAGGTTGTGATCCCGGGGTCCTGGGATCGAGTCCCGCATCGGGCTCCCCACGGGGAGCCTGCTTCTCCCTCTGCCTGTGTCTCTGCCTCTCTCTCTCTCTATCATAAATAATAAATAAATAAATAAAATATTTTTTTATTCATAAGAGACACAGAGAGAGAGAGAGGCAGAGACACAGGCAGAGGGAGAAGCAGGCTCCATGCACCGGGAGCCCAACGTGGGATTCGATCCCGGGTCTCCAGGATCGCGCCCTGGGCCAAAGGCAGGCGCCAAACCACTGCGCCACCCAGGGATCCCAATAAAAAAATATTTAAACAAAACAAAAGAAAATGAGATTCAGTAAAATTCAAAACGCAGGTCCTGGGTCACACTGGCCATGTTTCCAGCCTGGCTCACGCCACGGCACGGGGGCGCGCAGACAGAGCACCTGTCTGTCATCACAGGAAGTTCTGTGGGGCTCTGCAGGGGGTGGCGGTGGGGGGGGGGGAGGGAGGGCTGGGCCCCAGAGCCTGGCACACAGTAGGCGCTCAGTAAATGCCCTCTAAATGAATGAATGAATGAATGGCTTACGAAACTTGGTGAGGCCTGGAGGGGTGACTGGCGGGGGCGGGGGGCGCGGGGCAGAGGTCGGCAGGCACCATCTGGAGCCAGAAGCCCACGCACCTGCGCTTCGAACCTGGGCCCACCTGGCTTACAAGCCAGGCACCCACGAGGGGCCGCCGCTCCAGCCCCAAGGGCCTCCCGACCACAGCCGGCCTCCACTTGGCCTCCCACTTGGCCTCCCACTTGGCCTCCCGGGCGCCAGGCTGCTGACTCAGCTAGAAGGCGGCAGGAGGAGGGGTCCCCCTGCCAGCCCCAGGCCTCTCTGGGCTGGAGCCCCGCCAGGGCCCATCTCCCACCTCAAACCTTCACGGATCTGGCTGCGTCCTCTTCTGCGAGGTGCCTCCGCACTCGCCAGGTCCCCAGGGAGGACGCGCCCGGTGTTCCCCCCCACCACCGCCCCCAAAATCCTCCTCTCCTTGTTCACAACTCCTGCCACATCCCCCAAATCCCTCATTAAATCTTTCATTCAACTGGCTCATGCCTCTCCCTTAAACTAATTTACTTTAGAAAGTAACTCCATAATGCAGGGCTCTAACTGCCAAGCCCTGAAAGTCGCCAGAAAGGAGGAAAAAAAAATGTTACAATGAAAACATGTCCCCGGTTCTTCCATCTTCCCTGGATACTGTTGCTAAAGCCAGAGGCCCGATGGTTATAAAGAGACTGGCAGGTGTTGGCGGTGAAGATCACCCTGCGCCCAACTGAGCCTTTCTCCTTGAACTGTCACCAAACGAAAGGGGAGTCATCGTTGTCGCTGGTCTGTGAGGCCAGATGCCTCCTCCCTATCAGCCTCCCCCTAGAACAGCCTCTGTTTGGGGTGTATCTCCCATTTGCTCTGCCCACCCCCCCACCCCCCCGAATGCTACGTGGCCTCGAACAAGGCTTTGCTGTTCTCTGGGCCTGTTTTCCCACCTGCGTAGGGGCGGGAGGGGTGTTCCGGTGCCTGGGGCTGAGCTGTGTGGGTTCAGGGCTTCTGTAAGATCATGGAAACCGAGGCAGCCCTTGACGGACTCCCCTCGTGAAGGTGGGACCCGGTGTGTCAACCTCCCAGGATTCGAGGGGGAGTAAAGAGGAAGTTCGGGGCAGCGGGCACAGCATGTGCAAAGGCCCCAAGGCACAAGTGGGCGCACTCCGTTCTAGGGAAAGAGGGGGCTGCTCCAGCTGGGAAACAGGGTTTTCGGGGCACCAGGTGGAGCGTGTCACCTGAAGATGGAACGTTCTCCGTCTCCACACACACTCCTGCATCTGTAGAGGACCTGCTGTATACCCGGCTCCCAGAGGCTGAGCACTAGGGAAGGGACCACAGGATGACCCAGGCAGCCCCCGCCCAACCCCAGGGAGTTCACCTGCGGCGGCAGGCTTCAGGGAGGAGGTGACAGATCTCAGACGTGAAGGAAAAGGCAAAACCAGGAGAGGAAGGGTGAGCAGAACTGAGAAGAATGGGAGAGGCGGGAATAGGGACTTTGGGCCAAGTCGCAGCCGACAGGTGAGAAGCCAAGTAGAGAAGCCAGAAGGACCAGGCACCTGCTACAGGGCGGGGGGGGGGGGGGGGGGGGGGGGGCAGCAGTGCTGGCTCTCTGCTGGGTGCATTCCACGGCCGGCACAACCTCTCTGGGGGCAGCTCCCAGCTCCGACGCTGGGAGACCAGGAGAAGGGGACATGTTTGGACAGGGGTCTGCATGAGGATCCCGCCCCACCTCCCCAAGCCCTAGAGATGCCTACTGAGCACCGACTATGCGCAACGCCCTGCAAAGGGAGCCAGGCTCACAGGAGAGGCTTGCCGAGTGCACACGTCCCCGAATCCCCTCCAAGACTGGGCTTTCGGTTTCATTATTCTCCCACTTTCCAGTTGGAGAAACTGAGGCACGGGAGTGGGGCCCCAATTCTCACCACTCACAACTGGCACAGCTGGGGGATTTGAACCCAATCTGGTTCTCAACTTCTCCCACCAGCGCTCTGGGGCTCAGTTTCCCCTCCAGTGCTGAGATTCACAGCATCCCTAACGGAGCCCACCTGCGACTAAGCAGCCTACATGTGTGCAGGGGCTGGCTGCCACTTGGAGCCATAAGGACAGACCACGATATTATTTTTATTTTTATATTTATTTTTATTATTAATTATTCACCAGCAGCGGCCTCTGGCAAGCAGTGCTCATCAGGAGCAGTGACGGGAGAGCCATAGGCATCCGTGAGTGGCTCTGCAAGTGTCTCGGGAGGTCTCACCACCAGGCCTTTGGGCTCCGTGTCCATCAGCCAGGAACACTTTTCCCCCAGAAACGTCCCAATCTCCCTCCCTCACCACCGCTAACACTTTTCCCCCAGAAACGTCCCAATCTCCCTCCCTCACCACCGCTATTCAAGCAAGGACTTCCCAGATCCCTTCTTTAAAATTCTGCGCCCCCTGCACCCACCCCGGCACTCCCCCTTCCCTTTCCCTGAATTTTTTTTTTTCCCTAGAGCAACACAACACCCCCTGACATCTGATGTGGGATTTTTTTTTCTTTCTCCTTCTTCTGCGCTTTGTTTATTCTCTTCATGTCCCCAACTGGAGTGCTAGCTGCAAGAGGGCAGGAAATTTGTTTTTTAAAATTCTTCCTGCCTGGCACGGAGAGCAGCTGGCACGCCGCAGACACATACATTTGTGGAGGGGAGGAAGGGAGAGTCCCTCCTCTCTGCCCCGAGAAGCCACCCCTGCTGTGGGTTTGTGCCAGTCTCTGCATAGCTCTGCCGTGAAGTCACGGAGCAGAGGTAACTCTGCTCTCCTGTTTGGGTCGTGTCCCGGGGAGCACTTCTTTCACATGACACCTCTTATCTTCTGAGCCCACACATCCCCAGACTCTTTTGTTGTTGTTGTTTCACCTGCTATGTCATCTTCCCTCACAAAGCTGTGCCCCGTTAGCCCCATCCCCTATTGATGGACACTTAGGTTGGCTTCATTTTTTTTTCCCCCCTCAACCTCACCCAATGCTTCCCAAGCTCTCGGGGAAGCAGGTTTCTTTCTGGATGCTGAGGGGAGTGGGGCTGGAAAGCAGGGAGCTGTGCACGCCCTTTGGGCCTGCTAACACCACCTCCAGGAACTTATCCCACAGACACATTCCCGTGAAATGACGCGCATAGAAAATCCCGCGGCAAACAACCTAAAGCAACCTAAGCACTCATCGATGGGGGATTGGTTAAATATAGAACAAGGGACCAAAGAACGACAGGCAAGTTTAGTATCTCTTAGTGTTATGAGATCAGTACAGCAGCTGTGAAAAGGAATGGGGAAGCCAGATGCACAATTATGAAATTACTTTTAAGATGCTAGATTTTTAAGTGGCGCAGAAACACACACACACACACACACACACACACACACGCACGCACCAAGGTACAGAAACACAAGGTGTTTAAAACATGCTACCGATTGGTTAGACAAAGGGACGTGCATCTATCCGCCCACCAAACGCTCCCAGATCTCCAGATAACCGCACTGTCCACAACGGCAGCCGGGAGCTGCATGTGGCTGCTTATACTTCGATGCAATAAAATGTAAAATTCGAGTCCACGGCTACGCGGGCCACAATTCAGCTGCTCCCATTTCAACAGCACATGCACATTAGAAAATGCCGGGAGAGGGGATCCCTGGGTGGCTCAGCGGTTTAGCACCTGCCTTTGGCCCAGGGTGCGATCCTGGAGTCCCGGGATCGAGTCCCATGTCGGGCTCCCTGCATGGAGCCTGCTTCTCCCTCCTCCTGTGTCTCTGCCTTTCTCTCTCTCTGTGTCTATCATAAGTAAATAAATAAATCTTAAAAAAAAAAAAAAAAGAAAGAAAATGCTGGGAGGGGACACTTCTATGGTGACACGCGTCATAGTGGCCCACACAGACGGGCAACAGGGCAGGCGGTGCGAACTACAAGCCACAGGCCCACACGGCCCACCGGCTGTTTGTATAAATAAAGTTTTATTGGCACACGGCCACACCCAGTCATTCCCCTGCACAATCGGGCTGCCTTCACGCCACTGGGGCAGGGTTGAGCAGTATTGATGGACACCTCCTGCCCACAGAGGAGCTCAGAAAAGATTTACTATCTGCCCCTTTACAAAATGTCTGCGGACCCCTGGTTCTAGCAGGAGGCTGGTGGTGGCTGCTTCCAGGGAAGGAGGGGAAGAGAACTGAGGATCCGGGGTGGGGGGGGGGGGGGGGGGCGGTGGAGGACTTCCCCCTCTGCGCATTCTTCTCTAGGTCCTCGATTATGTCCCACATGTATGCGTTATCTGGCCAGAAAAATAAATTAAAAAGAAAAGATGTTTCCCTTTTTTTTTTTTTTTTTTTTTTTTTTTTTTAGAAAAGATGTTTCAAAGAGGGGACGCTTATTTGGTCTCCCATCGGTGGCGCCCGGAGGGCATGAGCCTGCTGCCCGGACCTCCCTGGATATTACAAAAGCTTCAGACGTGACTTCGCCGGGTGATTGGATAAGACATGGGATCTTATTATTTTAATTTGCATCTCCTGGGCAAGAGATGGGGAACCTTTAAAATGCGGATAAAGGGCAGCCTGGGCGGCTCAGTGGTTTAGCACTGCCTTCAGCCCAGGGCCTGATCCTGGAGACCTGGGATCAAGTCCCACATCGGGGTCCCCCCAGGGTGTCTGCTTCTCCCTCTGCCTGTGTCTCTGCCTCTCTCTCTGTGTCTCTCATGAATAAATAAAATCTTTAAATAAAATAAAAGATGGATAAGTGCGTGTCTTACTTAGTCATCAGCCATGAGCCCCCAGACTCTGAAAGGGTAGCATCCACCTCAGCATCCCCAGCACCCAGAGCACCCACATGGGGCCATGCAAACAGTCAGAGCCCAATAAATGTATGCTGAGTGGAGGAAGGGCTGCGGACCCAAGCCTTGGGGCACGAGGCACCACAGGGCCTGGGGTCACCAAGGATGGCAATGGGCACTGAATGCCAAGCCAAGCTTCCCGGAGGCGGTGACCCCCATGGATCCAAGCCTTTCGGGGGGGCCCTGCACTCAGCCATGGGGGAGGGGGGCACGGCCAAGGGGGGTGGGGGCGACCGCAGGCTCCAGGCTGGGAGCAGGATTATATATTCATCAGAATCTTAAACAAAAGCCCCGCAGCCGCCTGTCAGCCAGGCTCTGGCTTTTATGGTAATCGGCGATGAATTACCCACAATGCCCGGCCAAGCGCAAGTGGTTCTTGGCCCAGATCCTAAACTAATTTTTATATGTTCGTGTGTATATAATTTTGCTTGCTCCCTCCCATTCCTCGTCCATCATTAGCGGGAGTGTGGGGGGAGGGGCAGGGGCAGAGGAAACCCTGGGTTTAAGGGGGAGGGGGGGCTCCCCGAGACCCCGGTCCCCCGAGCCCGCCTGGCACCAGGCCCCGAGCGCGCGGAGGCGGGAGGTGAGTGCCAAGCTGGAGCCTGGGGGGCCTAGAAACCACCAAGAGCCCAAGCTGGCAGCCCTGGGGGTGGGACAGAGGGGGAGGGAGCGGGGGGAGCCTCATGTCCCTGGGGCGCAGGGGAGCTGGGGTTGGCGCTCTGAGCACTGAGCCTGTGCCTTGCCACGGCCCTGAGCCACCACCTCCAGGAGGCTCACCCCAGCGCCTCCAGGAAGAGCCTGCCCCTTTGCCTTCTGGGAACTCTACGGGGGGTCAGTAACAGGGGTGCCCAGGCCCGCCCCTCCCATCCTTGTGGATGCTGGGGCCATCACCTTGGATCCCACTCAACCCCACCCTGGGTCCACTGCTTGGCCAGATCCACTAGTTCTTCTAAAAAAACTTTTCCAGATCCACCCTCTTCCCCTGTCCTCTCCATCTGGGCCCCTGCCCGTCACCCCTCACCTGGACAAATTCGGCACCCTGCCCTTCCTGTCTCTGACACCTCTCCCCGCCCCCCCCCACCAGCAACCCCCAGAGGGCACCATGAGCCCCTGAGCCAGGTCCACCCTCTGCCCACAGCCCTCCAGGGCTCCCACCTCCCTCGGGGTAAAAGCCCCGTCCCTCCAGTGATCCCCATGGCCCTGCAGGACCTGCCCCGTCCCCTCCACCCCCCTCCACCCCGAGCTCACTCTGCTCCGGCCACAGGGCCCCCTTGTGCTCCTCCAATGAACCAGGCCTGCTGCTGTCACAGGGCCTTTGCAAAGGCTGTTCCCTCTCCCAGGAACACTTTTCCCCCAGAACTCCACACAGTTCACTCCCTTACTTCCTGCCAGTTTTACTGAATTGTCACCACTCTGGAAAGGCAGTTAAAATAACCCCCCCTTTTTCTTTTAAATATTTTATTTATTTATTCATGAGACACAGAGAGAGAGAGGCAGAGACACAGGCAGAGGGAAAAGCAGGCTCCCTGCGGGGAGCCCGATACAGGACTCGATCCCGGGACCCCGGGTCACGCCTTGAGCCGAAGGCAGAGGCTCAACTGCTGAGCCACCCAGGTGCCCCTAAAATAACCCCTCCTATCACCTCTGCCCTTCCCCGGCTTCATTTTCTTAAACTTTTCATCAGTTTGTTAAAAGCATCGCATCCAGGCTAAGGCCCTAGTTAAACAGTTAATCATCTATTTATTTGTTTCCTGTCCTCCCCCCGCTATGCCCCATGCTATGCTCCACAAGGGCAGGGCTTTGGGCTCTGTCTTCTTCACCACGCTGGTCCCGGCACGTGGCTCAGGGCCCGGCATACAGAAGGTGCTCAATAAATACCCACTGGTGAACGTCCCAGAAAGACACGGCGATGGTTCTCAACGCCCAAAAGCTCCTGTCAGGGCCTGGGGGAAAGTCTGGGATCCGAAGCCATGCGGTCCCCTGAGCAAGACGGGCTCCGCAGAACAGCCACATGGCGCGGTCTGCCTTCCCCGTCCCCTCGAGGGGAAGCTGGTGGCTCTCTGGAGGGTGACCAGGCGACGAGCCCAAGCCAAGGCTATGGGGTGCCCTCCGTGGGGAGCCTCACTCACACTCGTGCTCCAAGCCCATGTGGGAGCAGGTGCGTCTCGTGGGAATGGAGGGGAGGGAGAGACAGTGAAGACCAGGTCCAGCTGCCAGGCAAGAAGGATCTATCTCCCCAACCCTGGTTCCGACCCTGCACGCAGGGTCTGTGGGTGACAGAGCACGACCCGGGACCACAGGTGTGGGATGGGTGGAAAGGGGGATGGGGGACTGCGGACCTGCACTCACTAACCCGAGAACGGGAGAGCGGTAACACTCGCTGGGGTTCAAGGCCGCGGACTGTGTCGGGCACTGTTCAAAGCGCTGCACCCCTAAGACCTCACCTCGTGCTCTCGACTTAACAGACGAGGAAACAGCGTCAAGAGAGGTCGGGCCACTCGCTCAAGGTCACGGGCTGGAGGTGGCAGAGGGAGGTACGGGCTGGCCGCGTCGGCTGGCGGCCAAGCCCAACACTTGGCACACAGTAGGTGCCCATTAAATGCCACGGAGCCACCCAAGGACACAAAGCCGGCAGGGGCAGGGCTGCGCCCAGGTGGAGACGGCAGGAGGCAGGCAGGCAGCCGTCAGTCGGGCGACCGTGGGGGCGAAGGGGCGTGGGCTGGAGCACAGCGCGCCAACGCGCGGGGACGGGGGCATCGGGGAGCGAGGCGGCTGGCCTGGCCGAGAACAATTGGCCGCCACTCCCGTTTCCTCCTGTGACAGGTGGGCGCCGAGCCAGGGGCGGCAGGGACCGCCCCACCTGTCACCTGTCACCCACGATGTGTTCATCAAGTGCGGGGAGCGAATGTCACAACCATCCGGGGTAGCTGGCAGGAGGGATGCAGGCGGGCGCCGCCTGGGTTGGGCGGAGAGAGCTGGCACAAGGTCAGTGTGGCCTCTGGCACAAGTGTTCTCCTCCTCTGCCTCAGTTGGACCAACTCATCAGTCCACCTGCATCTGTGCAGTCCAAGGCCACGGGGTTCTGACGTGAATTCGGTCCATGCTCTGCTCCCTGCTCACCGTGTAAACTTCAGCAAGTCACTGCCCTTCTGTGGACTTCAGTCTTCCGGTCTGTGAAGTGGGAGTTGTCGCCCCCTCACCCGGGACCACCTTCCTTCCCAAGCCACAGACTTTAGATTCAGAGCAACGTGAGCCTGAACCGTGGCTTAACCTCCTCAGAGCTGTGTGGTCGCAGGCATGTGGTTGGAGCAACCTGGGTCTGCTTTTGTCATCTGGTTTGTTTCATTTTTAAGATTTTATTTATTTATTCATGAGAGACACACAGAGAGAAGCAGAGACACAGGCAGAGGGAGACACAGGGGAGCTCGATGCAGGACTCGATCCCAGGACCCCGGGGTCACGCCCTGAGCCCAAGGGAGAGACTCAACCACTGAGCCACCAGGTGGCCCTGCTTTTGTCATCTGTGAAAAATGCCTGTGTGACTCCCTGGATCAAGCCATGCCTGAAGCTATTCTAATATCAGTCTTCTCAGACATATAAGCCAATTGCTTCATCCACTTTTTTAATAAAATGCACTTGATGATGGGGCCTCATCAGGAGCGAGACAGAGAGCTGAGGATAAGAAAGAAATCTCAGGGAGCCTGCTTCTCCCTCTGCCTGTGTCTCTGCCTCTTTCTCTGTGTCTCTCGTGAATAGATAAGTAAAATCTTTTTTTTCTTTTTTTTTAAGATTTTATTTATCTATTCATGAGAGACACAGAGAGAGAGAGAGAAGCAGAGACACAGGCAGAGGGAGAAGCAGGCTCCACACAGGGAGCCTGATGTGGGACTCGATCCCGGGACTCCCAGATCATGCCCTGGGCCGAAGGCAGGTGCTAAAATGCTGAGCCACAGGGGGGGATCCTAAATCTTAAAAAAAAAAAAAAAAAAAAGACACATAGGTTCTGACCATTTTTTCCTCCCAAACTAGGTACATAAATGGAAAGTGTCCCTAAAGCAGGTTCAACTTGAAACCCCTCTGCGTCCCCAAGCCTGGCTCTTTTGAGTTCCTGTGTGGCCCAGACTGGGCTGGTCGGGGTTCTGCACGCAGCACGAGCCCCCGTCTCCGTGCTTCCAAGCCCCAGAGCCCAGCATCATTCTGTGGACGACCCCCTGAGCTCTCGCACCCACCCTCGCTGCTGTTGGCACACACTTTGGGGGTGGCGGGGGTCAGGGCGGCACTGACCACTGTGCCTACAACAGCCCAGTACTCAGCAGGCGTGCAACATACGTTACGGGTCTGAACCAGCCAGCAGCTGAGCCCGATTTCATAGGGAGATGAGAGTTGGGGGACATTGGGCAACAGCCAGAGAACACAAACTCACACAAGCCTTTCAACGCACGTGGTCAAATCTGTAAGTGAGGGAAGAGCGACAGCTGCTAAGTGCCTGGGAAGGAACCTTGCTGCTCCTCCCATGAACAAGGCTCGGTTCCGCCCCAGGGCCTTTGCATGGACAGTGTCATCTTCCCAGACCATTTGTCCCCCACATATCTGCTTGGTTCCCTCCCATGCCTCCATCAGGGCTTTCTGTCAAACTGTCACGTCCTCGGCGAAGCTGTCCCTACAACCCCGCTTAAAATGACAACCCTCTCCCCTTCACTCCCAAACCCCCATTTCTTCTGGTCTTCTTGGATCACCACCTGACACGACAAGGATTTTATGTTGCTCATTGTGTCTCCCTGACCGGACCTGGGGTCCCACAGAGGCACGTGCTTTGTCCCCTGCCGGGTCCCGGGGAGAGCCCGGCCCCCAGGAGGTAGGCGTCCAAGCAACCTGCCCAGACAACCAAGGGCACTGATATGAGGGAGGCAGCGGCCACAGCTGAAACCGGCCGCTGGGCCTCCAGGGCTGGCAGCGGAAGCTTCCACGCCTCCTCCCGGGGGGCCCTTCCTGTCCCCAGTTCTGAACCCTCCCTGGACGCTGCCCCCCTGCCCTTTCCTGAGCCGCCAGCCCTGGTCTGTGCCAGCCGGCAGCCCAACACCTGCTGAGCAAACGCAGGAAGCAGAGGCGGCCGGCTGGGCACGTCCCTCCGGCTGGTGTAATCCCAGCCCCGGTGGGCGGGAGGCCCCAGAGCTGGAGCCAGGACCCTGAGGCCAAGCCTGCAGACAGGCTAGAGAAGGGTCCGGCTCCCTGACCCCGCCCCCCACAGAGCCAGAGTGCACGGGGCCTGAAGTCCATACAAGTTGCCTGAGGTCTGTGCAAGGAGCCTGAGGTCCGTGCAAGGAGCCCGCTGCCTGTGCAAAGGGCGTGAAGTCCATGCAAGGGGCCTGAGGTCCGTGCAGGGAGCCTGATGTCCATGCAAGGGGCCTGAGGACCATACAAGGGACCTGAAGTCTGTGCAAGGAGCCTAATGTCCATGCAAGGGGCCTGAGATCCATACAAGAGGCCTGAGATCTGTACAAGGGGCCTGCTGCCTGTGCAAAGGGCCTGATTCCGTGAAGGGAACTGCTGCCTGTGCAAGGGGCCTGAAGTCCGTGCAAGGGGCTTGATGCCCGTGGACGGGGCCTGCTGCCTGTGCGAGGGGACTGAAGTCCGTGCAAGGGGCCTGATGCACATGCAAGGGGCCTGATGCCCGTGGATGGGGCCTGAAGTCCATACAAGGGGCCTGCTGCCCGTGCAAGGGGCCCAATGCCCATGCAAGGGGCCTGAGGTTCGGTGGATGCACGCACTACTCAAGTGCCACATGCCCCCCACTCAGGCCCCAGTGCCACCCTAGGGCTTCACCCTCAGGGACACCTCGGGTGCTCCTAAGGACCCCGGGAGGACAGGGTCACCAGTTTCTCCTACTCTACAGAGGAAGACCCTGAGCCAGAAGAGGCGAAGTCACAGCAAGTGGGAGGCAGCTGGGCCCCAAGCCCAGGCTACTTGGTCTCAGAGTCCGGTTTTCAGCTATGGTCCCCGAGGTCCGGGTCAGCAACAAGAGTAAACGTGGCAGGAAAGTGTCTGTGGCGTCCCGGAGCATCTGCTGCATGCTCAGCCCGGAGGCGAGGGGAGCAGCGGAGGAGGCTCCTCTCCCGCTGCCTCCTGACACACAAACTGGTGCCTTTGGGCCCATTTTAAGGATGAGGAAAACCGAGTCCCTGCGGGAGGAAACGGTTTCCTGAAGGTTCCCGGGAAGTGGCAGGCCCAGAGGTGCTGCTCCATCCGCTCCATCCTTCCCTCAGAGGGGTGGCGGCGCTCACTCCATGGGGATCGAGTGTCGTAAGGAGCTTGGCTCACGTCTCGAGGAAACCCAGTGGGCCAGGCCCCAGAGGGCAATCTTCATGCGTCTCATTTGCAGAAAGATAAACTGAGGCTCGGAGAGATTCGGCCATCTGCCTAAGCCCCGAGATGTCCCCATTTCGCAGGCAGGTAAACCAAGGCTCAGGCAAGTCCCACCCTTTGACCGAACCCTGACTGGTCCCATTTCCAAACAAGTAAACCGAGGCTCAGAGAAGTCCGACCACTTGCCCAAGGTCACACAGCCAGCCAGCAAGAGGGAAGGCACTGGGACTCCAACGTGGGGCTTCCCAGCCAGATTTGGAACTGCAGGCCCCACAAACCAGATGCCACCCCCCCCCACCCCCACCCCTGCGGGGGAGCCGTGGCTCAAGGGAGCATCCCCAGCGACACGAAAACCTCGCAGGGAAGAGTCGGAGACAGGGAAGCAGTCCTGTCGATGGCTGGGCATCTCTGGGCGTAAAAGGGGGGGAAAAACACCACCTAACACCAATTATATTTTTAAAAATCCCCCAGCAATAAGGAGGCCGGCCCGTCAGCACGCGTCACGACCGTAGGCAGGCAGAGGCCCGGGAACGTGGGGACGCGGCTATTTTAAAGGGGCTATTTCTGGAGGCGAGGTGAGAACACGGGGGCGAGAGGAAGGATCAGGAGCTGCCGCCGGGGACTGACCGACTCTGGGGGGGGGACCGGGGAGAGCTGGGGAGCCACCAGCCAGCTGGAAAACCTCGGGCACCCCATCCCAGGGCCTCCGTCTCCCCACCCCCCCGCCAGCAGAGGCCCGTTTAATGCAAAACACATCTACGGAGCCCTACTGTGTGCAAGGTGCTGCTGCTGTGGCCACAGCGGCGGAGGGGACACCGGAGGGGACACGGCGGGGGGAAGAGGGGGAATGCCTCCCCGGGAAGTCCCAGCCCACATGGGAGGCAGATGATGAGTAAGATGCCTACAACACTGAAGCCCGTGGCAGGTGCTTCGCGGAAAATCAGGGCAGGTAAGGGGCCGGACGAGAGTGGGGCAGAGGCGGGTTTTGCAAGCGATTACTTCACCCACCCGTCACTCTGCAAATGATGATTCTGCGGACCTTACGAGGGAGATCCAGGAGGCCTTGCTCCCCAGCAAGCAGAGACCCTGAAGGATAGAAGAAGAGCACTGTGTCTGGAAGCTCATGTACTACCACTCATTGGACCAAGTTGGGCTTCGGATGCCAAAAAACTCACAGGGGAGGCGTCATTCCTGTCTTCCCGTAAAGAAAGCTCCTAGGTTGACCTTTCAGGGCTATTTGGCTCACCTCACAGTCTCCAGAACTCAGGATCCTTCATCTTTTTGTTCCCCGTCTTACCCGAGATACCTGCCTCCTGGTCCAAAATAGCTGCCCCAATGCCTGCCATCACCTCCATGTTCCAGCTGGGGAAGGAGGGGGGGTAGAAGGGAGCACATGCTGCTCCCTTCAAAGGCATTTCCGGGAATTTCTGTTGGCCCATCCTACTGGACGGCACCGAACCACGTAGCGCAGACAGCGATGACGTGTATTTGGAAAAAAATTTATTTTCTCCCGGACCAGGTGGCCGTGTGTCCAGATTAGTTGTAGAAATTCAACCACCAAGGAGGGGAGGTGAAGGGATATGGGGAGACCCCACCACAAACATGAGGCCCAACGGGGTGAGGCTTTAGGTGTCAAACCAGTGCACCCCCGGCCCGAGGATGGGGTGCGGGGTGGGCGGGGGGCAGAAGATGAGGTCATTGGAGCCAGTCCCCTGCCTCCACGACCTGTGTGGTTTTCACTCGTTCCCGGCTCTGCCTCCCCAAAGACCCCGAGGTGGGAAACAGCGGCCGGAGCCCAAGTTCGGAGCCCGTGTTTCCCGGCTCCCCAGGAGCAGGACCCCCACCTACAGTCCGCGCCTCCCAAAAGTGCCAGGGCCCAGGGCACCCGGCATCCTCCCACCCCGTCCTGCCTTGTGCCTTGCCTGGCGAGGCCGCCCGGCCAATCCATCTCCTTCTCCTCAGTAAACAACTGTCAGGGAAAATAAATAGTTTTTAATAGGCTCATTAATTGAATTCAGGGAGAAATAACCTTCTCCCCAGACCGTCGGGAAAGAAAACTCAGATGCCAGGGAGAAGGCCAGGCACCTCTGCCGGGGAGGCGGGAGGGCACCCAGCCGCCCGGCGCGGCCACGAGACCCCACGCACCTGCACCGCCTTGGGTGGCACAGACGTGGCCAGCGAGGGGGCCGCCCCCATGCCCGGCTCCCTCCGGCCTCCGGATGTGTGCGGCGGGTGCTGACGAGGCCTCGCGCCTCAGTCGCCCCTGGCCTGTGCGCTAAGCCTGCGGCGGCAGCAACGTGATCTAACGTCAGGGGTTTATTTTATTTTATTTTACTTTATTTTATTTTACCTTATTTTATTTTATTTTACTTTATTTTTTACTCTCATCACGTTTATTTTTAAGGTTCCACCTGCTTGTGTCAAGGACAGACCAGGTCCCCCATTCATGAGAGCGACACCAAAGTTTTCTCTTTTAAGTTGTTTTTAAAAGAGATGGCTTCAAAGACGGTGATCGTTGGGGACGGGCGGGGGGGGGACGGACCATTAGGGCGCAAAAGGCACACACATCACAGGGGATGGCTGAAATGTGGCTGGTGCCCAGCGGAGCACTGGCCGGGGAGTCCAGAGGCCTCGATGCCGCCCGCAGGGTGACCAAAGCACAGGTCTACGAGGTCACCCCAGCGCCCGCCACGCACCCCAGCCACGCTGGTGTGATGGGCTGCCCCGCGGCGGCTCAGGCGGTCCTGGGGCAGCCTCCTGTCCCCGTAATCACAGCGTTGGCGTGGCCTGCGGTTCTGTGTGCCCGGGGCTGCCACCAGCCCCCTGCCAGCCTGCTCTCGGCTCTACCGCGGGGAGGCTTCCGGGCCTCACTTGACGCCCTTGGGAGGAGCCCGATGGGGGCCCAACCACCGCTGCCCAGCGGCCCCAAACCCATTGTCCACTGAAGTCCTGTATGTGGGTGTCCCCCACCCCCAGCCGCTCCCGGAAGGTATTAACCACCATAGTGTGGGATGATGTTTAGCCAGCTATCGGGGGGCTTTGGACGGACCAGCACTTTCCAAACAGGCCCACCCCCGTTTTACAGACAAGGAGACAGAGGTCCCAGGGGATGAATCTGCTGACCCGGGGACATGATGCTCATGAGGCCAAGCCGACACCTGAATGTGGGTCCTTGGATGCTCAAGATGATCCTCTACAGAAATCCTGGCCTGTTTCTGGGGGCTCCTTGGCAACTTCTCTACCCATCTGGACAGACCCACAGGGTATCAAACAAACACTGGGGCTGACTGAGTCTCAAAATCACCAGGCCCGGCGACTATGCATTGGGGGGGGGGGGGTCTCTGGCCTTTGGGCTTCTTACCTTCTCCCCGGAAGACAGGAAACCTCATGGACTGTTCCAGGGCCCCCTGAGCTCCATCCTCAGGACCCCTGGCTCTCAGCAGCCACTCCCCACCGCTCCTGTGTCAGACGCCAGAGACATGCAGAGACTCAGAGAAGGCAAGCAAGTGGCCGAAGTCACACAGCACCTCCACTGGGGACCTGCTCTCCTGGCCTCCCTGCCCAGCGAGCTTTCCCCACCACGACCTGAAATCCGGATGGACCACGAGACACACCGATGCCAGCGTGGGGTGGGGTGGGGGGTGGCGGAGGCTCTCAGAAGCCAGGCAGGCTGGTCCGGGGAGGGCCTGGGAGGACTCCCCTTCTGGAAAGGACAGGCAGACTGAGTATAAAACAGCAACCGAGAAAGTAAAAATAAGAGCGCTGGGGACGTTGGCGGAGTAGCCGGCCTGGCCGGAAACGGAGCTCCTGTCAGAGGGAACGGCAAGGACCCGGGGATGGAGGTGGCAGTGAGGAAGGTCCACGCGGCTGGTGCGGAAGGAGTGGGGGGGGGAGAGGGCGGCGGGAGGGGGTGCGGAAGCCTGCAGGGGCTTGGCTGGCAACAGGGGAGGTGGGGTGCGGCTTTGCTCAATTCACACCGCTCGTGAGAGGCTCTGGACCAGATCTGGAACCCAGGCCGGCCAACAGCGCCGTGCACCCTCCCCCCCCGCCCCGACCCTGGGCTCTGATCGCCGTGAGCAGCAGCCTCCGGCCACACATTTGCCACCTAACCGTGCGGCCCGTGCAGAACCCCGCAGAGCCCCGCAGAGCCCCGGGCACAAACATGCACAGCTCCACAGACCATTCCCCAGTGCAGGCCTCGCTGGCCTCCCCCCCGCCCCCCTGTGGGGGGACAGGCGGCCCCAAGAAAAGACCAGTCATTCCAGCTTCTCGTCCCCACCCAGGCCTCCGTTTCTCCACCAGCGACGTGGTGGCAACGGCTGCCACTTTGGGGGCCGTTCTCAGGGTGAAAGGAGAAAACAGGAGCGAAGCCGGAGGCCCAGGCATGTAGCTGGGGGATCCCACACCTGTCTGGGCAGTGTCTCCCTGTTGCGGTCGTCTGGGAAATTGAAGGTTTGGGGGGATCCTCACCTCCCTCCAACTTCTCCTCATGGAGATGACGGGTAGGAGGGCACAGGCGCCGAGCCCCTGTTCGTGCAACCGGCCGTCGAGGGCTTATCCACGTGACACCGTTTAATCCCCGTGCCGCAGCAAGACGTGTCCCCATTCTACGGATGAGAAAACCGAGGCTCGAGGTGGGCTGGGGAGAGGGGAATCACGGGTCTCCTCACACAATTGGGATGGCCGGTGTCAGGAGTCCAACTTCAAGTGCTCAGGCCGCCCTAACCCCTTCCCTGTGGGGACAGAGGCCAGGTCCCCAGGGCCAGGTGGACGGAGGGAGAAAGGCCAGGCCGTGGCCACCAATCCGTGCCCCAGTCCAGCACAGCTGCCCGAAAGCCTGGCCAGCCACGCTTTCCAGAATCCATACGTCAGGGGCAATTACCCGCTTCTGCAAATCAACCGGGCAGCGGGGCCGGGACAGGTGTGCAGCGGGATCCCATCGGTAATCCCGGCGTTCCGGTCCAGCAGGCAGCGCAGCGTGGGAGGCACACGGTCACGGCCGAGCGGGCAGCTGCCCGCGGCCTTTCCCCGCCGCCGCAGGTCTCCAGGACCAACTAGGGTGGCCAAACCTCGGCCTTATCGACATTTAGGACCAGATCATTTTCAGGGGACATCCCAGGTGCTGTGGGGGGCTGAGCAGCATCCCCAGGCCCACCCACGTGATGCCAGGAGTATGCTCCCCCCCCATCCGTCCTGACGACCACAGATGTCCCCAAACCCGGCCCAGTGTCCCCTGTGGGGAGCAAAACCGCCTCGGGTTACAAACCACTACGACACACTCGACGGCTAATGCCGGTGACCAGCGGCCCGGCCCAAGACCAAACGGCTACGTTCCAGAAAAGGGCAAGCGTGTGAGGAACAGGTCCTGCAGCCAGGAGATAATTCACAGCCCTGCCCCTCGGGACCAGCAAGCTCCCTTCTGTGAGGCATTTCATCTAAGTCAAGTTTATCGTGACGACCAATATTAATATAATCAGAGCCAACAGCTATCGAGCGTGGACGCTGGCCCCGGCCGTCCTCAGCCCTCCCCCTGAGTTATCTCGCCAGGGCCTCCGAACCACCCATCCAGGTGGCAGTGGCTCCTACACCTGTAGTACGGCCCAGGAGGGCACCTGAGGCCCAGTGATGGGCAAAGGAGGGGCTGAGGTCATGATCAGCAAGAGCAGGCGTCTGCAGGAAAAGAAACGATCCAAGGATGTAAAATGGGGCGATTTCATGTAAAATCGGGATTTCTGGTTTCTCTCAGATCTGGCTGGGGAGCCATTTGGGGGCCTGGCCAGGAGGTTGGGGGGGAGGGCCGCCCACTCACCTCCCGCCTCTCCCACCAGAGACCCCTCCCAGCTTCACACCTGCCGTTCCGGACACCTGTGCATCCGCCTGAGGTCAGCCCCTGATAAAGGCCCTCCGTGTCCCCCTGGGTGTCGCCTGGATTTCCGGTCTCAGCAGAACCGGACTGTTGTGAACCCCACCTTGCCTATGTAAATACTCACTGTCCCTCCCACCCCCCCAGTAAACTGCAGGGTCTGAGGAACACAGGACCAAGACTGCCTGGTTTATCGCTGCATCCCCAGAATTTAATTTCAATTTGCTTTTATTTAAAAAAAAAAAAAAAAGGAAAAAGGAAAAAGGAAAAAGAATGGACACAGAGCTCTCCGTCTGCCAGGCACAGTTTAGCTCCTATATCCCTCACCGTACCCCTAGCGTGAGTGAGGCCGCGCCAAAGCACCCATTTTACAGATGAGGACGCTGAGGCACAAGTCGGCTACAGAACTAGCCAGGGACTTCGCAGCTGGTGCGTAGCAGAGCCGGATGGAATTCGAACCCGGGTCTGGCTCCAGAGTGCTCTAGCGGCCGGTATGCAACAGATGCTAACTGACCGAACGAACGAACTGGCGAATGAATGAATGGCCCTGCGCCGAGCTCACACACTGACCCCTCTCCAGGGTGCCCCTCCATGGGGCGGCCATCAAAGCGGAGACCTCACCCCGGGGTGCTCGCTCAGACCCACCCTGGGCCTCGGGAAGCCAGGGGGTGGGGGGCCACCCGGGGTCTCCGCCGTACCCTCCCCGCCTGTGGCCACCGCCTACCCTCCCCACCGGCCTCGCCGGGCCTCCTGTGGCTCGGATCCTGCCGCAGAAGTGGGGCGGCTTTGATTAGGCAGCCAGTGACGGGGAACGCCCCAGTTTGCAGTGGCTGAGTCATCCTGACAGCTCTCCCAGGCTGGACCCCATGAGGGGCCGCCCGGGAGCCCCTGCCAGGTGGGTCGAGCCGCAGGTCAGCGCAGCGCATTCCACATATCCACTTAGGCCCCCCAACGAGGCTGCGCGAGCGGTACATTATCCTCCGTTCTGCAGACGAGAAAACAGGAGGACAGAAGTTGAGCAACTCGCCCCGTGGCCCAGCTGGAGCGGGGATGCGGGGATGTGAGCCCCAGGCAGCCCCAGCCTGGCATGCATGCTCTGACCCTCCGAGGGAGGCACCTGGGGGGGCCCCCGCGTCTCCACAGCGACCCCCAGATGCCCCAGCAGGTGAACCATCATCCAAACGAGAGCCAGGCCCCTGTTCCCAGGCCCAGGCGTGAAGACCTCAGGTTCTAGCATTGGTGGCCCTGGGTGAAGACTTTCTGTCACTCATCTATGTGACCTCCTGGGCCTCAGTTTCCCCCTCTGCAAAATGGGGCTCTGGAGGTCAACAACTGTACTGCTGGGTGGGGGGCGGCGGGGGGGAGTGAAGGTTAAAGGCGACGAGAACGCTCCTCTCGTGCTTGCTCAGCACAGGGCCCGGCAACGGCGCCAAGTCCAAATAAGGCGGAGTGGCTATTATCATCCCCCCGACATCCCCTCATTTGCTGATCACGGGGTTAATTATAAGCGGCATTAAATTATACACACAGGCGCGTCGACCTCGCTTCCCCAGAACCCCTGAATTTCTACCCACGCAACAGCATGACAATAGAGCATCCTCCCAGCCGCTCTGCACCCAGCCTGCCTCCATCCCAGGGTCCTAGGCCCCCCAGGCCTCTGGGGCTGTCGCTGCTGCACCACACAGGGTCCGGGTGTCGTCACAGGGCCTGCAGGCCTGCAGGGCCTGCATGGCCAGCAGCGGTCGCATCGGAGAGAACAGAGGGAGGGGCTTTGCCAGAAGCATCTGTCTCCTGTCCTGGCTCGGGCCAGGAAGGGGGCTGGGCTTGTCCTGATCTCAGAGATGAAAAAACAGAGAGGTCAACCGACCTGCCAGTTTGCGCAGCTCCAGGAGAGCAGGGCCGCGGAAGTCAGGACCCCAAGCCAGAGGCATAACCCCATTCTGCAAGCCAGGAGGCTCCCATACAGAGAGGTCAAGGGGCAGAGCTGTGAGGCCACCGGAGAGGGAGATGGGGGGTGGGGGGGAACGACAGGACAATCCAGCAGGAGGAGAAAAAGTCGGGATGTTCACTTCTCCCAGCAGGACAGGAGACTCCTGGCCTTCCTAAAAGGGGCTAGCAGGAAAGATTTAAAAAACAAACAAACCAACAAATCTACAACTCAAAAAAAGCCACAGACACCACCTAGGGAGTTCCACAGAGTTCGAGACAAATTCTTAACCCTTCAAAAAAAAAAAAAGGAAAAAAAATGTGATTGAGCCCCAGTTAAGTCGTTTTTGGAGGAGGGGTCACTGGAATCCAGAAACCCAAGCTCCGAGCCTCCCCCCCACCCCGCCCCCCCAACAGCAGGGTGAAGTCCGCAGGCACGCAAATGCCAGACAAAACCCTGGGTGTATTTTCTGGTGCGGAATCACTTTGGCCTCCACAGGACTGAGGAGGCCTGGATCCCAGGGAGCAGAGGAGGGGATTCCTGGGAGCTCGAATACCATCCCCTCAACGCCCCCCTGCTGCCCACCACCCCCTCCAACGTCCAGTCTGGCCAGGCCCCCGGGGACGGGCGGGGGACCAGCGTCTCGGGGGGACCAGCGTCTCCTCGGAGGAGGGCATCGAGAGGAAAGACAAAAATGAGGCAGTGCGAAAGTCGAGGCCCTGTCCATGAGTCACTCCCGCCCGCTCGTTAATTTTCGCCTTTGCAGAAGTGTAAGCCAATTGATTTTTCATATTCCCCACGCACAACCCCCCCACGCTTCTGAAATATCAGCCAGAGACAAGACAGAAATGGTACGTCGGGGCTTTTTTTTTTTTTTCCTTCTTCCCTGAGTGTCTTTTCTTTCCTTAAAGGAAAAAAAAAAAAAACCCCACATACTACACTTGATACCTAGAGCTTCTAGAAGGCTGGGGAGGGGGTGACAACCTGGACCGGGGGGCGGGTACGGGGATGGTGGTGGTGAGAGACCCCAGTGTCAGCGCCACCTGTGCATCTCAGAGCTAGCAGGTGCCTGTCTCTGGGCTGTCCCTCCTCCCTGTGACAGGGTGACATGAACTTGAACATCCAGCCCCTTCTTCCCCGCCCCGCGAGCCACGCAATCTAAGCCGGCAGCTTTCTGGTTCCAGACCAAAGCCAGGTGAGGCTAAGACAAAATTTTAAAACATCTGAAAAGCCCTTGACCCCTTCCTGCGCCCCCACCCCCCCACACCCCCATACAGGCGGATGGTGCGACTTTGTCCAGGGACCCACGGCAGGTCTTCCATCGGATTGGCACGTGGATCCGACACAGGCACGGCGGTTATGCTTTCACCCTCGTCTCCACCGGAGGCTGAGGCACCCTGCCCGGCAGGCAGGCAGCTGGGGTCTCTCCAAACACCCCACCCAGGCACCCTCTGCTGCGGGGAAGGACAGAGCAAGGGCAGCCTGCGCCAGCTTCGCAGGAGAGGGGCGGCCTCCTTCTTGCAAATTCTGGGAAACGGGATGCCCACCGGCGGGAGGGGAAGCCAGGAGGCTGCGCTGGATGCGCTAGAGAGCTGGGGACTCCGGCGTCTCAGCATCCCTGCCTGGGCCCCCTGCCTCCCCTCCAGAAGCACAAGACCCCTGGAAAGGGACCACAGCCCGCAACTCGCACGCTTCAAGAACCTTCCGCTGGTTCGCAATGACTTTACAAATGGAACTATGCAGTCGGGGGGGGGGGGGGGGGGCGGGGTGGATCGCTCTCGGTTGAAAACATTAAGCTTTGTCAATTATCCCCAAACCCACTGGGTTTATAAATATCCACCTTTATTTTTAGGGTTTTCCTCCCAATCCCGAACTCTCTACAGACACACCTCCACCCCACACCCGGCGGCTGTACGAGTCACGGGAAGCAGGTGAATGCGGGGCTGCAGGGCAATCGGGGGGAAATGCCACGCTGCACCTTGGAGCCTCGTCATCCCCGCGCATCCCCCGTCCCTCCCGGGCCACCTCGCTGACCGTTGTCCGGGCCACTCGGAGGCTGGAGCAATCAGCGGAGCCACAGGTCTCCTGGCGCCCGGCCCCAGGCAGCGGCAGTCGGAGGTGAGCACTGCACTCTGACGCCTGTGACACGCGCCTCACTGCCAACCCAGTAAGCAGGAAGGGAAACTGAGTCACCACCACCACCACCCCCCCGGAAAGTTGGCCAGTGGAGGTAGATCCATCTCCGGCCCCGGGTCCAAAGAAGCCCAGGCTGAGCTCCAAGCTCCGTGTGACCCAAAGAGGCAGCAAATGGGCGGATGGTGATGGTTCCAGAACTACCCACCCAGATGCCACCACTAAATCCCTGACGTCCAGGGAGCTCCTCCCCTCGCACCCACTCCTCACACCCTCGCATCCAGAGCTACAGTCCCAGGGTTGGGAGAAAAATGCCTCAGGTCTCCCAAGTGTGGCCCAGGGACAGGCGAAGACACCCGGAATCCCCTGGGAAACAGGGAAGCAAGAAGGGCGCTCGGAATCTCTGCCGGAGGGGACAGAAGCAGAGGGACGGGCCATGGGTGATGTCCTGGGAGGGCAGCAGGCAGGTGCCTGGCTCTCGGGACCCCTCTCCCCGCACCCCCCACACGGCCAGCTCAGGGCCCTGCAAGGGACCCGGGGGAAGGGCGGATCCCCGGGGAAGCCCAGCGACCACCTGGGCAGCGTCCTCCAAGGCCATACCCAGCCACAGCAGGATGCCCCATCCCGTCTCCTGCAGGCGGTGGGGAGTGGGTCAGGCCACTGCCTCTGCCCTAGGACAGCCACTGGCATAACAGCACCAGCCCCCGCCACCCCCCTGGGGGGCCGATGTCATCGGGGCCAGGATGGCAGGAATAGAAAAGCACATGAGCTCACCAGGCAGGCCGGGTCTCCCGCGACGTTTTGTTTGCCTGAGCCCAATTATACCAAGTCTCAGGGCGATAGAGTATGGCGCGTGGCATCCCCCTGGGGCCGTGGGGGGCCGGGCCCCCAAGAACTGCACCGTCATGGCGAGGTGCCCCTGGGCTCAGGGGATGGGGCAGGACGGAGCTTTCTGGAGAAGAATGATGGAGATGCACGCCGGCGGCAGCCAGCCCGGAGGCTGGGCGGAGGGCATCGTAGGGGGCAGGGGGCTGCGGCCCAGACCCAAGTCCAAGTTGGTGGGCTCCGGGCGGTGGGGGCGGGAAGCAGCCGCCCCCAGCCCCAGCTGCCCGCCTTCCGCAGCCAAAGTATCAGCTGGCAGAGGAAGAAGAGAGCGGAGGGACAGAAGGCGGGCGAGATTGGCAGGAGGAGGGGGGCACAAAGGAAGGGACCCTGGGAGGGGGAGGGGAGTTATGCAAATAGCACAATCGACCGAATCCCTCGGCCATTAATAAAAGCTCCAGCAGCAGCAGCAGCTGGTAGCGCAGGAGTAGAGGCGCGGACTGGCTCTCCTCGCAGGCGGGAGGCGGCGATGAGGCGGAAGCAGGGCGCCCCAAACAAAAGGAGACCTTGCCCTCTGCACCCCAGGAACAGTAGTGATGGGGGCCACGCCGGGAAAGCTAGAACCCCAGCAGCCAAACTCTGGGTGGAGGCCGCTGGGGGCCCACAGCAGGTGGGTCCCCGTGCTTGGGACTCTCGGGGACCCTCCAGCTTCGTCCGGGCTTCTTGGAGTGAGAACGGACGCACAACCTGGACACCTCAGACACCCCCCTCCACTAGCTGTGCTGGCCAGGCCGGTCTTTTTTTTTTCCAGGGGTTCTGCCGGTGATAGAAGGGCCCTGGGCTCCAGAATGGGGACTCCCCCAGAGTGAGATGGGGGATACAGGGGGAATCCCAGTTGAGCCTAGCAAGGGGAGGGGAGGTGTCCCCCAGTTGGGAGGCGCTGGGGAGGTTTCTTAATGTGGGAGACGAGGTCCCTAGGGGGTGACTACATTTGAGAAAGGGGTATTCTCAAAAGCTGCCCATTTACAGGGCGACCAGAGGAGAATCTGAAATTGGGGGAAGGGTCGCTAAGCTGGAGGTTCCAGACGCGGGGGGGGGGGGGGGGGGGGGGGAGGGAAACGACACAGGCTGTGTCTGGGAAAAAAAAAAAAAATCCCAGTTTGCGCAAGGGTTCCCTGATTTGAGAATTCTGGAGAAAAGAGGCTGCAGGGGAGTTCTCCGATTTAGGGTGGAGGGAAGTGACCAGAACTTGGGGGGTGCTAAGTGAGATCGTAAATCTGGGAGAGATTTCCATAAGGAGCAGTGAACTTGGCCGAAAGCCTTGCGCCCCGACTCCGGGGGCTGTCCTCAGGGCACACCCCCCCCAGCGCCCCCTTCACCGGGTTCCGGCGACTCCGCCCCCCGGATGACGTCACCTCCCCTCCCCCCGCCCCTAAGGGGGCTCCCGGGGCGCGCAAAACCCCCCGGGCTGCCGGCTCCAGGGGCGGCTTCCCCTCTCCCGGGATCCCCAGGGGAGGTCGGTGCCGGGTGCGCGCACCCGTCCGTCCGTCGGTCCGTCCGCGTCCCTGGGGCTGGGGGCTGAGCCTCGCCCCGCCTGGGGGACGGGGAGGGGCGCCGGGGCCGCAGAAGGGTGGGGCAA
Source organism: Canis lupus familiaris (assembly GCF_011100685.1). Taxonomy (NCBI): domain Eukaryota; kingdom Metazoa; phylum Chordata; class Mammalia; order Carnivora; family Canidae; genus Canis; species Canis lupus. The sequence goes on along the minus strand of NC_049241.1, from coordinate 54,972,255 downwards.
GGCCGGGGCGCTGGGGGGCGGCCTCCCCCGGGGACCTACGCGGCCAGGAGGGCGCTAAGGTGAGGCGGCGTTGAGTCCGAGGTCTCCAGGGGCGGGGGCCTGCGGAGCCGGGCGCGGGCAGAGCAGCCCCCCGGGCGCCCCGGCCGCTCCGCCCTCGCGCCCACCTGGAGCACCGGTCCCGGGCCGGCCTCCGCTCCGGGGCGCCCGCGAGCCCCCTCCCCCGGCACAGCGCCCCCTGCCTCCCGGACCCGCCCGGGAAACCGGGGCCGGAGCCGCCGGGGCCAGCAGCCCCTCCGCACACACGCGCGTGCCCCTCCGCGCCTCCGCCCCGCCCGCGGCCCGGGTGGTGCAGCCGGCGGCGCTGGGCAGCTTCCAGCCGCGCTCCGGGCCATTCCAGCCCAGCCCCCTCCCCGCCGCGGCGAAGCCCCCCGCCCCGCCCGCCGAGCCTCCCCGCGGCCCCCGCCCGCCCGGCCCGGCCCCTCCGGGGCATTGTTCGCACGCCGCTAGCCAGGCGCAGGGCTGGGCGTGCAGCCGGCTGCAGCGGAGCATCCTCCGAGCACAATGGCCGTGCAGGCTCTCCCGGCACAAAGCCGGCGCGCTGCCCACTCCGCTGCCTCCGAGACCCCCACCGGAGCGCCTGCAGGTTTTTTTTTTTTTCAATCCAATTCGCGTTTTATTCCCCCCCCGCCCGTTTACCTGGAGGCTGGCTGGGCTGGGCTCCCCCGGCTCTGCCCCGCTTCACATCCTGGCTGTTGCATGGGATTCGAGCGGAGCCCGGGCGCCAGCGGCTCGCGGCGTGCGCGCGCCGGCCGGGCTGCCGGGCGGGCGGCGCGAGGACACTCACTGCGGCTCGCGCTCCCCTCGCGCCGGTTCGCGCGCCCCCCCCAGCCGGTGACGTCATCCCTTCCGCCAGCGCCGCCGCCGCCGCCGCCGGCCGGGGGCGGGGTCGGGGCGGGGCCGGGCCGCGCGCGTCACTGCGCAGCCGCGCGGCGGCCACGCCCCCCCGGCCAATGAGAGGGCGCGGGTGGGTCACGTGGCCCCGGGGCGTTTAAAGGGCCGCGAGAGCACGTGGGGCGCGGGGCGCCGAGGAGCGCGGGGCGCGTGGGCGGCGGCGGCGCGAGGACTCGTCCGGCAGCTGCTCGGCGTCCGACCCCCGCGACGCTCGGCCCCCGGGGCGTGGTGCTTGCGGGGCGCGCGCTGTGGCCCCCCGAGTCTCCCTCGAGTACGCCCACGTGTGCCCGTGCTGCAGCCCCGCCGGCTCCCTCCCGGCTCAGCCCCCTCGCCCGGAATAGCGCTCCCCCGAGGGCCTCCCCTTCTTGCGGCCGCTGCTCCGATGGCAGCTCCCGGGAAAAGCCCTCCTGGGTCGCCGCCACCAGCCTCCCGGCGCCCCATTCTCTGATCCATCAGGGCTGCTTTCATTCTGGTCACAAGAAGGTGTGACTCCAAAGGGCCTGGGGATCCCTTTTATGGGTCGAATGGACGAGGGAGCATTTATTTCCTCCCTCCTCATTACCGTTCCCTGCTTCCCTGGCTGGAGTCGGCATGAATCGTCACAGGAATCCCAGCTCGGGCACTGAGTCGCTGTGTGGGTCCGTGAGCCTCAGTTTTCCCACCTGCAAAACGGGCTTGTCCCTTTGCGGGTCGGTGTCCTGTCTGTGAAGTGGGGCAAGGTAGAGAGTGGGAGGGTGGACTGGTGATGGTGTGCTGCCCTGCCTGTCTTCTTAGCGGCTTGAAAATGGAATGAGGAAAAAAAAGAAAGAAACAAAGGGGAAGGATTGCCATGGGAGGTTGGAGGGCCCAAAGACACCAAACAAGATTGCACGCTTCTGGGTGAGTTCTGCACACGCTGAAAGCGGTTTATTTCTCCAAGGGATGTATCTGGACAGGGCCTTGCGCCTACAAAAGGACACAAGTTTAGAGTTTGGGTTTTTCCTCCAAAATCGTTGATTCATTCATTCCAGGCCAAAGATGCAGATATAAACAAAAGGCATTAACCCCGAGAACAAAATGAGAAGGCGGAAGTCATAAATAGGAGAAGAGAGAGGAGAGAATGAATAATTAAACAAGGAACCTAAATTAAGCTCGGAGTTTCCCGGCGGCCAGTGCAGCGGCCAGGTTTGCAGAGCCTATTTGGTTCTCCTTCCTAGCTGCGTGACCCTGACCTAAGCGGCGGCAGCCTGGCCTTGGTTTTCTCATCCAGGCAAGGGAGACCCAGCCCCTTCTTGATGATGGTTTCTCGTACACAGTAGGTTCTCTGGCAGCCCGGTGAGGGCGGTGTGAAGGGAGACTGCCGGCTCTGGAAGGCTGCATGTGGCAGGAGCCCCAGCCTCGCCACCTATTAGGGGAGGGATCTGGAACAAGCCACGCAGACTCGCGGTTCCCATCTGCTAAAGGGGCAACCACATCTGAGAGTTCTCCCGAGCAGCAGAGGAAAGGGCATAAGATCCAGTACAGCATATGCCCAGGAAACGGGTCCGCCCAGGCCGTCACTCTGTGTGCGGTGCTGTTTTAAAGGTTGAAGACACAGAGGTAAACAAAACAGGCTTAAAAAAAAAAAAAAAGAAAATTCCTGCCTTCCAGGCGTTAACGATCCAGGGAAGGAGATAGATAGTATCTGAGGGTGAAAACCCACATCCTCCCTGTGGTCTACAAGGTCCTGAACAACCTGCCCCTGTCACCTGGCTGCCCTCACTTCCAGCTGTACCCCTCGCTCGCCCCACTCCACCCCTACCCCCTCTTCACTGTTCCTTGCAAACGGCACAGTCCATCCTCGAGGCCTTAGCATTGGCTGTTCCCTCTGCCTAGGATACTGTTCCTCCTTCTCTTCCCAAGGTCAGATACCCCTCTTCCTTTGGTTGTCTGAGAGACCCTCCCTGACCATCCCGCTAATATTCATTTTGTGTCAATATGAATGTATTTATTACAATTTGGACTGATTTTATATTTTGGTCAGTTTGCTTTTTTTCTTTTCTTTTCTTTTTTTTTTTTTTTTTTTTTTTTTTTTGTCTGTCTCCCCATGGGAGCTTTGACCCCATTTGCCCATCTATAAATGGGAGACAGTAACTGTATCTCCTAGGGTCTTTGGGAGGGTAAAATGGGTTACATCGTGTCAAACACCTGGCACCGAACCTAGAAGAGGTTTCTTGATAAATGAGGCCATTGTAAGTGGGAAAACCAGGGTACCTAGCTAGGTGACCATAAAAATCAATACAAGGAGAACAGAACACTCTAGTCTGATACTGTCACAGCTTTCTGGCAGCCACAGGAGTTTGCCAAGTGTCAGAAAGGTGTTAAGGATTCGGTAACACCAAACCAAGACTTCCTGTAAGCCAAAGCTCAAAGAGAACCGGGAGGGAATGTTCTCCCTAGGGCATGGCTTAAGCCTCAAAGTTCTACACTGTGGGAATGAGTCAGATCGGGAGGTGGGGCCTGGTGGGCTCTGGGTCTCTTCTGTGTCTGCAGACCACAGCACCTGGCAAGCTGTGGGTGTGACTCATCATCTGTTGGATGAAAAGTTCAGTCAATGAACACTTCCATCTTCTGCAGGAGGGTGGGGAAGGCCTCCTCCTTCCCTGCCAGCCCAACCTCTGCCCCAGCATCTTCCAGAACCTGGTAATTAGCTCCGACATGTTTTTGTCGAGGCAACTGCAAGGGAACCATCAGCTGTCCATTACCATATATAAATAGGACTCTTCATGCCAAGTTCAGGATTGTCTGCACAGAACCCAGCCTTAAAGCCCTACAAGACTCGTCCAAAATGTCTCCCCAGCAAGTTTGCCCCTATGCCAGCAATTTCACGAACATCATTACACATTCCCTCCAATTAAACATGATGCGCACGTGCACTCTTGCTCACTCTTTGTCTCTATCTTTGCAGGTTTGCCTCACATGCCAAAGAGAAAAGGGGCAGATGGGAACACTCCATTTGCTGACCACCTGCTCTTTAGTGGATTCCATGTGGGGCTCCTCCAGGGGGTCCACTAATTTAGTGTATCGAATAAACACCAGGGCTCCGGAGTCAGAGAAACATAAATTCGAATCCTGGCTGCAGCATTTGACAAAATTCAACATCACTGTGTGATAAAAACACTCAAGGCGTAGAAAGGCACTTCTTCAACCTGACATCTATCGCTAACATCATACTTAAGGGTGAAAGACTGTATCTCTTCTCTCCCTCCCCCCCCCCCCCATCGAGAACAAGACAGGAATGTCTGCTGTCACCATTACTAATGAACCCTGTCCTGGAGGTTATAACCCGCAATTAGGCAAGAGAGTGAAATCGGACACACCCAGATCGGAAGAAGTAAAACTAGCTCTATATGTGCGTGACATCATTTTGTATTTAGAAAATTTTAAGGAATCCACTAAGAAAGTATTAAAAGTAGTAAACCCATTCCTCAGGGCTGCAGGATATAGGATCGATACACAAAAATCCACTGTACTTCGGATGCAATAGCAATGAACAAACAAAATGAGGTTGAGAAACCAATTCCATTCACAACTGATCAAAAAGAATAAGATACGCATTTACCCAAAGAGATGCAAAACCTATACTATAAAAACAACAAAGTGTTGCTGAAAGAAATTAAAGGAGGCCTAAATAGATGAAAGATAGCGCATTTGTGGATAGGGTTGGAAGGCTTAATAGTGTTAAAATGGCAGTATTCCCCACATTGGACTACAGACTCGATCTTGTCCCTATCAAAATCCCAACTGGCCTCACTGCGGAAACCAATAAGCTAATCCTGAAATTCATATGAGAATTTGAGGGACCCAGAATAACCAAAACACTCTTGAAAAAGGACAAAGGAAAGGTGTGGGGGGGGGGGGGTCACACGTCCCAATTTCCCAATGGTATTACAAAGCTACAGTCACTGGGGCCTCCTGGGTGGCTCAATCAGTTAGGCACCGGACTCGATCTTGGCTTGGGTCTTAATCTCAAAGTCATGAGTCCAAGTTCTGTGTTGGGCTCCACACTGGGTGGGGAGCCTACTTAAAAATCAAAAAACAGGGGTGCCTGAGTAGCTCAGTGGTTGAGGGCTACTTTGCCTTTGGCTCAGGGCATGATCCTGGAGTCCTGGGATCGAGTCCCACATCGGGCTCCCCGCGGGAACCTGCTTCTCCCTCTGCCTGTGTGTCTGCCTCTCTCTATGTGTCTCTCATGAATAAATAAAAAATCTTTAAACAAAACAAAAAAACAGCTACAGTCACTAAGGCACCGTGGTCCTGGCATAGGAATAGATATGTAGATCAATGGAATAGAAATGAGGGCTCAAAATAAACATGTAGGGTCAATTGGTTTTCTTTTCTTTTTAAGATTTATTTATTGGAGGGGGAGAGGGGTGGGGAAGGGCAGAGGAAGAGGGAGAAAGAATCCCAACAGAGTCCCTGCTGAGCTCAGAGCCTGACCCTGAGATCATGACCTGAGCCGAAATCAAGAATCAGTCATTTAACCCTGAGTCACCCAAGCACCCCAGGGTCGATTGACTTTCAACAAGGTCATCGATTCAGTGAGGGAAAGAATGGTCTTTTTCAGCAAGTAGTCCGGGAAAGCTGCATATCCACATGCAGAAGAATGAATTGGGACCCCTACCTCACACCATAGATAAAAATTCACTCAGAGGGGATCACAAACCTGAACAGAAGGGCTAAAACTCTTGGGTGGAAACATAGGTGTAGATCTTGATGATCTTGGATCAAACAATGAGTTCTGTTGGGGTTTCTTTCAGGCTGATGAAAATATTCTGGGAAGTCCCGGTGGCCCAGCAGTTTAGAGCCGCCTTCAGCCCAGGGCATGATCCTGGAGTCCTGGGATTGGGTCCCACGTAGGCTCCCAGCATGGAGCCTGCTTCCTCCTCTGCCTGCGTCTCTGCCTCTCTCTCTCTCTCTCTCTCTCTCTCTCATGAATAAATAAACAAAATGTTTTTTAAAAAGAAAAGAAAGAAAATATTCTAAAATTAGATTGTGGGTGGTCGGTGATGATGATGGTTTTTGCAAGGGTCACCAGAGCCATGACGCAGGGGAAAGTGTAAAGAAATAATTGAATCTGAATATCCCAGAGGAGGGAACGAGGTTGAATTACCCATTCAACAAGGCGGAAGTCAGCACGGTTGAATGTAGCCTACAGCTATGAAAAAGGATCAGGAGCATGGACACCCCAGGGGAAGGATCTCCAGGATAATTTGTTAGTGACGAATGCAAGTGGAGAGCTTTGATGATCGTGTTCTGCCTTCCATCGAAGTTTTCAGCTTACCTTTCCATTATTGCAACACGAGCAAATGCATGTATCTGCATGTCAGGTCAGACCCAGGTCAGCACCACCATCCACATAAAATGAGGAGTGGAATTGACGGGTCGTTCAAACAATTCTTTCTTAAAATGGAACCTTTCTGTCTTTGTGGTGATGGAATACTTGTGCATCTCCATTGAGGTAATGGTCCTGGAAAGCTGACTGTGTGAAAACCGGTGAAGACGACACACACGCACGCACGCACATGTGTAAACCTCTAAAGTCCCAAAGACATGGGTAGGTTGTAGCACGCCAATTTCCGGATGTTGACAGTGTTCTTCGATTTTGGAACATGTGACCGTTGCGGGAAGCTGGGATGGGGCTCCGTGGGCTCCTGTACTAGTTTTGCAACTCTTCCTGAACCTATAATTATTTTAAAATAAAGTGTTTTTAAAGGAGCATGTCGACAGGCTAAGACGCATGCCCCCGGTGTGCATGTCCAGGGTGTACCCCATGGCTGGGCATGAGTGTTGCTTCTGATTTTCGGTGCCTGTGAACCACGCCAGGCTGCACGTTCCGCTTCAGGTTGCTCCCCATGAGCTGCTTTCCCTAACTCTCCATCAGATCCCCGCCATTCTCCGTGTAAGTGCTTAGGGACAGTTTGTGAGAGAAGAAAGCGAGGCAGACCTAAATCTTTGGAGCAAGAAGATCAGAGGGCATTAGTGGGGTGGAGGGTCTGGACCCTGCAGGACACCCAGCCCCGGGAGCCTCTGTTTCTTTCCTGGGGCTGCTGTAATGATGTACCACCCGTTGGGGTGGCAAACAGTGGAATCGCGTTGTCTCCAGCCCTGGTGGCCAGAAACCCTAAGTCAGAAGCCCTGTGGGCAGGGCTGGCTCCTTCTGAGGCCTCAAGGGAGAATCTGGGCCCGGCCCCTCTCCTTGCCCTGTAGACGGCTGCCTTCTCCTCCCTGGACGGCTCACATCGTCTTCCTCTGTGTCCTTTGTCCCTGCTCACGAGAAGACCAGTCATACTGGATTAGGGCTCACGCACACGACAGCGTTTTAACTTAATGACTTCCTGAAAAGAACCCACTTCTGACATAAGATCACATTCTGAGCACCCCCCCCCCAGGGGGTTAGGACTCCCATGCATCTCTTTTAGGGGAGCACAATTCAAGCTATAACAGAACCGTGCCCAGAAGGTGACTCAGCTTAAACGCATCTAGCGCTTCGCTGCTCCTGGATAATTAAGGGGTTTGGCATCCCCGAGACACACTGCTGGAGACGCCGGGGCCCGGACCCTAAATCACCAGCACCCTGGCAATGAGATCCAGGCTTTGGGGCTTTGGGGCTTTGGGGAAGGCTGGGGGACCCCATCCCAGGGGCCGGGTCTGGGTCCTGGTGGGCACATGGAGAGATCAAGGGGCTTTATGGCACCACCTCACTGGGGAATCCGATGACAGTCTTCAAAACTGGCCACTGTCATGCCCTACCAGCTGCTGGAGTGGACGGGGCTCTGTTCTCAGCAACAGAGACCTGGATTTTCCACAGGGTGGGGTGTGGTGGGGGGCCGTGCTGGGTGCTGCATCCAGGGCCCAAGGGATGCACCCAGCCTTGCCATCCAGACCCCCTGCCACGAGCCTCGCCAAGCCAGGGGCCTCCTATCACTTTTACCACAGGCCCCAAGGGCCGCCTGGGGGACTCAGTGGTTGAGCATCCACCTTCAGCTCAGGGAGTGATCCCGGGGTCCTGGGATCGAGTCCGCATCAGGCTCCCTGATACCTCTGTCTCTGCCTCTCTGTGTGTGTCTCTCATGAATAAATAAATAAAATCTTTAAACAAACAAAACACAGGCCCCACACTTGGCAGCTGGACCCCGGGAGGACACGGGGTGATCGAGATACTTCGCACAGAGCATGAAGAACCACAGAGTCGCTGACTGCCAGAGCTCTGCACCTGTATCTTCTGTCTGGGAGAAAGTCTCAGGTGGGTGCTGGGTGAGCCCCGAATGCCGACCTGCTAACATTTGCTCCACGCTTTGCCCAACAAGGAGAGCGGCCTGGCTCTGGAGTCCGTGCCAGAGAACACAGGCAGACCGCTCCAATCTCATAATTTCTCTTATCAACATTTGTTAATTTTGCACACCTGGGACTTGATTGTCTCCTGAAACTTCACCTTATTCCTTCGACTTGTTATTTTTACTTGTCTTGTATCCCTTCCGTTTATACTTGCATCCTGCCCTGGAGAGGTATGATACAACGGTCCTTTTTTAAGCAAGTTTACTTCCTGGGGGTGCGCCTGGGGGGGCTCAGTGGGTTCGAGCATCTGCTCCTACCGTGATCTCGGGGCCCCAGGGATCCAGCCCCGCTCAGTGGGGAGTCCGCTTCTCATTCTCCCTCTGCCCTTCCCCGGGCTGGTGCTCTCTCGTGTGCTCTTTCTCTCTCTCCAATAAATACATAAAATTAAAAAAAAAAAAAAAAGAAAAAAGAAAAAGAAAAAGAAAAAGAAAAAAGGATGTTTACTTACCTGGAAGCACGTGGATCTAAGGAAAATACTAAGTAACTAGTGGTCCAGCCCTGCAGAGAGATTGCTGTTGAGGAGCACCAAAGCCCAACACACCTTGAATTATCTTGTTGAAACCTGGCCTTCCTGAGACCTATTTTACAGATAAGAAAACTGAGGCTCTAGGAGGTGACCTCACGGGCTCAGGGGACAAGACTGGAGCAGCCTTCCTGCAGAAACCATAACCTTTTCTGCCCTGACGGTCCTGCCTCTGGACGTCTTCCCCTCCTGTGCCTACTGCCAGGCTTGCCCTCTCTGTCTTTCTTTCTTTAAAGATTTTATTCATTTATCTGAGAGAGAGAGAGAGAGAGAGAGAGCACAAGAGCACAGGAGCAGGGGAGAGGGGGAGAGGGGCAGAGGGAGAAGCAGACTCTCTGCTGAGCAGGGAGCCCGATGTGGGACTTGATCCCTGGGCCCTGGGATCATGACCTGAGCTGAAGGCAGATGCTGAACCAACTGAGCCCCCCAGGCGCCCCTCTCTGTCCCTTTTGGCCACTCCCCGTCTTTGCCTCTCCCTGCCCTCCGCCTGCAGGAAGCCCTCCTGACCCCTCCAGCCCTGACCCCTGGTCTTCCGTGTGGAAGTCACTATGAAAGGTGACTGGGGACCTGGGGACAGGGGATGGCAGGGGGCTCATCGGCCCATCCCTAGAGCCCAGCGCACCCTGGGGGTAGCTGAACACCTGCTGAGTGGGCAGGCCCTCCCCTCTGTGCGGAAAGGGTTAACTCCCTTCATTTGCATACCACTCCCAGCTGCATCTTGGGAATAGGCTGCATCACAGCTGCCTGGGGTGGGGGCTAGCCCGGGAGCACCCTGACAGGTAGACGAAGGGGCGATGGGTTTATTCTGGGCAGAGATAGAAGGCTCTGAGATGGCACGAGTGGGCAGGATGAGGGACAGATCACTCTTACTGCCGTGGGGTGGGTCGGGGGGGCACCTGTCTCCCCACGACAAGCCAATCAGAGCAGGCGTTTAGAAGCGTGTTCCTCCCCCAGAAGGTTACAGAGCTATCCTTAATCCGGGGTTTGTGTCCTTCCAGAAGTCGAATTAGGAGCATCCCGGGGCAGGGCATCCAACCCAGCCTGTGTGGACCACGGTGCACCTGTCACTGGGTTGGCCTCTTCGGTCACCTGTGCTTCCGTACCTGGCGCAGGGTAGGCAGGTAGGCACGCGGTAGACATCAAGGTGTTGCTGTCTCACGCCCCCACCCCCCTCCCAAGGAAGTGTGCCTCTCTGGGGAGAGGGAATGTAGCTGGGCCAGGACACACAGTGGGCCTGATGGAGCTTCCCTCCCCCCCCGCCACCCTCTCAAGCTCCCACCCGACCACGCGGCTGCGAGTGGGATCGTCCTGGCAGCGGAGATGTCGCGCAGGATAAAACGGGAAGTGCTAAATAAATCCGCTCGCCTGGCGTCCCAGTTACCCGTGCAGCTCCTCTCCGGGTGCCTGGCGCTCCAGGGCCCTCGAGGGGGGCGCTTCCCCCCGCCCCCCGGGGCTGGAGAGACGCAGGGCTGCTGCCTTTCAGACGCCGCACACACTGGGCCCCCCAGCCCACGGTCGCTGCCCTCGTCACCCCAGTATTGTCATGACTTTCCTTGGAACAGGAAAACACTGAGATATTGGGACGCTAGCCCGAGGGGGCGGCCGGGGGAAGGGGAGCTGGTCTCCGACCCGACAACAGAAACTTCCATCCCATGGGCCCCTGGCAGGGCGGTGGCGGGGTGGGGGGTGCTGAGAGCTTCCCATAGAGCCGAGCAGCCAGAATCATCTTCACGCACCAAGACTGAGGATTTCTGCCCTTTTTACAGCAGAGCAAACTGAGGCTCGGGGTGGAGGTGGTTGGGGGCCTGACATTCATGCAGCTTGGGAGACGCGGGGCTGGGCTCTGGGTCCCGGGTCTGACTTAGCTCATTCCTTGATCCTTCCATGCGTCTGACAGATACTTAGTGGGCACCTACTGTGTGCCAGGCCCTGGGGGCATAGCAGGGAACAGAATAGGCCACGATCCCTGGCTGACTCTGCTAAGAGGAGACGGACACAAAAGCAGACAAACAAATCCAGGGTGGGGAGTGCTAGGACAGAACATGGAGCAGGAAAGGGGAAGGGTTGGGGGTGTGCCTTTAATAGGGTGATTAGGGAAGGCCTCGCTGTGAGGTGTGGACAAAGGCCTGAAGGCAATGGGTGAAGAACATCCCAGGCAGTGGGCATGGCCGTGCCAAGGTCCTGGGGCAGGGCAGACCCTAGCGTGTTGGAGGAGACCCCTGTGGCAGCAGCAGAGTGAGAGGGGGCGGGGGGGGGGCAGGAAGGGAACAGGGAAAGTCACGTGGGGCTTTGTGGGCTCTTAATCTCATGCTTTTACCCAAAGAGGAGGGACCCCTGGAGGGCAGAGGAGTATGGTCCCTGATCAGGTGTTTACAGGTGCTCTCTGGCCACTCAGGGGAGGACCACAGGGTGGAGGACGGAGAGAGGGAGCTGGTGGGGAGATGACAGGCCCAGGTGCTGTGAGACAGTCCGGGCAGGGCCGCGTGTGCCCCAGGACTCAGTGAAGGCGTTTGAGCAGCAGTCCCCGAGGACTGAGCTGGGGACCCCCATGACCTTGCTTCCAGGGGCCTGCCACGTGCTCCGGGCACATTGCAGTGAGCCCCAGGCCCTGCCCAGGCCCCGGCGGCAACGCCCGCAGTCCCACTGAGGACCACAGTCAGGGATATCACCGGGCATGACGTCCTCCGGGCTCACGGTCCATTGCAGACGCCGCTCCTGGTGCTCTCCCGGGGACCCCCTGCAGCCCTGGCGGGTCTGAAGTGCGGTGACCCCGTCGTACAGGTGAGGCACAAATAGGCTGAGGACCCACCTGGGGCCCGCACAGCAGAGCTGGAATTGGAAACCGGGTCTTGGTGGCACTGGGGACAGCTGAGCAGGGGCTGCCTCGGGGTCTCAGCCCAGGCCCCCTCTGCCCTCCCACCACAGGCTCCCAGACAGTCGAGGGGGGCTGGGAGGACAGTGCATTTCCCTGAGCAGAAACCCCTCTCTGACACGGGCTGGCCTTGCACACTTCCAGTGATGGGACCCTCACTCCCCACGTGGGAGAGCCACTTTGGTTCGGGGGCGTCGTGAAGAGCTATTTTCCTGTAACCTGGCTGGTCAACGTCTTCTCCCTGGCCTGGTTCTGCTGCTGCCTGGAGGGTGCTCGGAAAGTCTCCTTCCTCCCTCAAATCCTCCTTCCCTCTCCCCTTTTTCCTCCTCCAGGCAGCCCTTCAGATTCTTTTCTCCCTAAGGAGCAGGATGGGAGACCAGATGAATCCCAGGTTTGGAGTCACCCACCTGCCGCTTGGCAGCTCCGTAGCCCCGGACAAGCCAAGTCATCTCTCAGAGCCTCAGTTTCTCCTCCAACTGTTAGAGAGAGGGCAATACCCCCCTTCTCGCTGGTCCTGTGGGCCTGTGGCTCCCAGCGCCACAGCAGATAGTCAGGAAATGTTTGTCAAGTGAATATTCTCTCTCTCAAGGGTCAGCCCGCTGATTATTCCTCGCATGCTCCAAACCTGACCCTTCTCTAGAGCACCCCAGGGCTCCACAGGGTGACTCCCCATCCCCAGGACCCCCGGGGCCCAGCCAACCCCTCTCTCTGCTCTGTCTCCTCCTTCTCCACCGAGAGCTCCTTCCTGGCTCAGGGCCTTTGCACGTGCTGTTCCCTCTGCTGGGCACGCTCTTCCCGGGCCCTTGGCTCTCGCTGGTAGCTGAGGACTCAGCTGCGGTCCTGCCTCCCTGCCTCCTGCCACGGCTTGTGTTTAAATCATTAACTGTGAGCGCTAATTGTCTAATTAACCTCAGAACATCTGTCTCCCCCCACATTCTGTGCACCCTGCCTGTTCACACTTGTATCCCCGGCACCTTGGACTACACCTGACACACATTCAGTGCTCAAGCAGTGCTGGTGAATGAAAAAAAACAAAAAAACAAAAAAAACAACACCTGAACGACACGTGTTGTACCCAGTCCTGCCTGCTTCTCCTCTGTGCTCCCATTTATCAGAGTTTTCTGAATTAAATACACTCCTCCCTGTGAAGGTCCAAGCAGAGAAAGTGGCACAATCACCTCCCCGTGTTTATGCTCCATACCCCTGCTAATACAATCACAACGATTTCACTTGCCACCACCCCACCCCACCCCAACCCCTTTCCCTGCCCTTCTCACTCCGGAGTGGAAAACGTTAAAAATGCGTTGACGGAGTCAGAAGGGTTTCAAAGCCTTCAGACAGTTCAGACTTGAGAATCAAGTGATGGCGGAAGAGCTAAAAAAAAAAAAAAAAAAAAAAAAAAAAAAGGTCTCATTTATTAGGAGGAGAAAGAAAATGCCGTTTCAATGAGACGGGCTCAGTTAACGCGCCGGGAATATAAAGATAGACACTTCCTGTCCTCGAGGCGCAAACTTCACCCACAGCTGCAGGGTGGGTGGGGGGGGAGGCCCGCCCTGGAGGGAGGCTGGGGCGGGGGCAGCCACAAAGGGAACGTAATTGCTCCGGAGTTTAAGCCTTACGTGTTTGTGTTCTCGGAGCCCTGCCAAGGCTGAGTGAAGGTCACAGAGGACCGGAGACGCCGTGGGGAGGGAATCGTCCTTGGGGCCTGGCAGGAGATGCCAAGGGCAGGGGCACAGCCCCCAGGGGACGGGATTCTCGCGTCCTGTCGTCGATCACTCGTGGGGTCTTGTCTTGGTCTGGTCTTAGGGGCACGTTTATCCTCCTGGGGAGCAAAGTTTCTAGTGAAAACCCAGGTACTGGGGTGTCCAGGTGGCTCAGTGACTGAGCATCTGCCTTCGGCTCGGGTCGTGACCCCGGGGTCCTGAGATCAAGTCCCACATCCAGGTGCTTGCAGGGAGCCTGCTTCTCCCTCTGCCTATGTCTCTGCCTCTCTCTGTCTCTAAATTAAAAAGCAAAAAAACCAGCCTGGGTACTTACCGTGTGAGCCTGGGCGCATTGCATTCCCTCCCTGTGACTCAGTTTCTCCATCTGCCACATACAGGTAATATTTACTATTGGAATTTTAACAGTAACTGCGATTCCTTGCTATTATTATTAGCTCTTCTTATTGTTTTGTGGTTACTGTTATCATCCCTCTTCTGGGGTGTCTCCCCAACCCTAAGAATTGCCCCGACTGTCTGCCTCACTAACGCAGTGACCCGCCCTCCCCCGGCCCCATTCACAGTGTGACCCCCACCCTCCTGTCCCAACAGACTGGACCAGGGGCCCAGCTGAGCCAATCCGATTATTCACTCCGGTGGGGGGGGCAGAGGGTTAGAGAGAGGGCCCTAAGGCACCCAGTGTAGGTTCCAGCCACCCCCTCCGCGCGGACCACACCCTGCCTCGTGGAGGGCCAAGCAAACCCAAGAACAAAGAGGATCATTGCAGATCATCGCAGCAACTGCTCCCAAGAAATAAAAGCAGGGTGAGGCAGAAACTTTAGCCAGGGTGGTGGGGGGCAGGGGAGGTCTCCCCGAGGCGCTCAGAGATGCCACAGGCCTGGCGAGGGCTGAGCGAGGGCCAGGACTTTGGATTTCATCCCCGGGGTGACGAAATGAAGCTAAAGGGCTGTCTAACAGGGAAAGAGTGCACGTGTGACTTAAAAATGTCATTCCGGCGGGGATCCCCGGTGGCTCAGTGGTTTGGCGCCTGCCTTTGTCCCAGGGCATGATCCTGGAGTCCCAGGATCGAGTCCCGCATCGGGATCCCTGCATGGAGCCTGCTTCTCCCTCTGCCTGTCTCTCTCTCTCTCTGTGTGTCTATCATGAATAAATAAATAAAATCTTTAAAAAATATATGTCATTCCAGAAGATGAAGACTCCGCGTTTCCTGAAAAGAGGAAGTCAGCCTGTGTTTACCGCCCAACTCCCCACTGCACACCTGCTCGTTGCCGGGAAGCCGCTGCCTGCCAGGGGCAGCGCTGGGGAGGATTCTGAGCCCACGGCTGCTTCTGGGGAGAAAAGGGATGCTGCAATCTATTAGCAATGCCTGGGCCCTGCCTCCGGGGGAACGAGTTCTGTCGTTGATTGGTGATGCCTGTCGTGGGCACCGAAAGGTGGGTGCTGGTCCGTCTGCTGTGGGGGAGCCATCCCAGAGTGAAGGGGGTGCTTCTGCCCACAGAACACCCTCCACACCCTTCTGGGAAAGACAACGGGATAGATCCTGGGCTCCGATCTGGGCTCAAAACGTCGGCTGGACTGCTTCCTCCTCGTGTTGTTGACTCTAGGCAAGGTGCTCCCTGTGCACAGCTTCCGTCCCTCCTCTGCAAAGGAGGCAGAGAAACCTTGCCCTCGCGCTCTTATCCCGTGGACGGCATGAAGTGGGATGTGTGACCGCCCCACAGGCGATGGGGGGTCGGCCTCCCCAGACCCCCTTCCTGCAGCCCAGGGTCGGAGACCGAATCAGTTTTACCTGCAGACCCAGCTCCAGGGCTGGTTCCAACTCGGCCCTCCGGACCTGGCAGGTCCGCCAGGCTGCATCTTGCACCTGGGCTCTGCCTCCAGAACTGCCAGGGCCTTGGCGTCCGCCGTCCACCATCATCATGCCCCCACCTGGTGGCAGCATGCGTGGGACAAAATGGGCACAGGGACAGTTGGGCCTTGGACTCCACTCTGCGTGTGTGTGTTGGGGGAGGGGGCGTCTCCCACCTGGCCTCCACTTGCTCCCCAACCTGGGCCTGCCAGGGAGGCTGCTCCTGCCAACCTGAGTGGGGACCGTCCCCGCAGCTCTTGGCCTGCCGTCCCATCATCAGCGTGTACATCTGCAGGGGGCCGGGAGCGCATTGCCTCCTCTGCCATGAGGCATAGACTGCAGGGACCTTGGGGGGACACTGTGAGGAGGGGGCCCCTCAGGAGCATCCCGTTGGTGTGTGACCCCGGGGGAACTTTGGGAAGCAGTGCACGTGGGGGTGGCCGCGGAGGTGAAGCAGTCTGGGGACCAGAGGCAGGGGTAGCCTCTCCCGGCCTCCCTCCTGCTCCCCCCACGGAGCCCCCTGTCCCTGTGCAGCCCCATCCCATCCGTGGCTGTGCTCGTCCCCAGGCTCAGTCCAAGATCCCACACATCCTCAGAGGGGCCCTCCACCCCATGCCCGGGCCCCCCTCTCCCCCCTCCTCCCTCCACCCCCACCTCTGGGGGAGGCCCGATGCCCCTGCCCGGGGCTGCTACCGCAGCCGGTGTGGCACCATCGGAGCCCCAGTCACCCCTACACTCCCGGCTCACATGTGCCTCCTCGGGGACATTCCCGTCGCTCTCAGGCGCTGCTTCTAGGGGGGTGGGGGGGGGAGATTCCCGTGATTCAGATATGGACCTGGGACTGATGGAAGCCACTAGAACTCAGGCCTGCCCTCCGGATTTGGGTTCACATCCTGGCTGCGCCACGGGACATTGGATCTGGGGCTCCCACCCTCCCTGGACCGGCTCCTCCTCTGCGGATGGTGGCGGCAGCGACACACGTTCGGGGAATGGCTGAGTGAATGAATGAGTGAACGAATGAGTGAATCGCACTCATCAGCCTGTGTGACACGCGGTGGCAGGAGTTTTTTTAAGACTTGACTCGAGGGGCCCCCGGGTGGCTCTGCAGTTGAGCATCTGCCTTCAGTTCAGGGCGTGACCCCAGGGTCCCGGGATCAAGTCCCGCATTGGGCTCCCTGTGGGGAGCCTGCTTCTCCCTCTGCCTGTGTCTCTATGTCTCTCAGGAATAAATAAATAAAATCTTAAAAAGCAAAAACCTAACTCAGAAGATCAAGTCACCCCTGCCCCAGGTCTCCAGGGCCCTCTCGATAATCTCTGCATTCCCCCTGCACCACCTGCCCCGTCCCCTCCCTGCCCTCACCTCCGACCTCTCTCCCCCTCGCTCACTCTGTTCCAGCCACCCAGTCCTCCTTGCTGTTCCTGCAACACGCCGAGCCTGGTCCTGCCCCAGGACCTTTGCATGCACTGGGTCAGGCTGACACAGCTTCCCCAAGCTTCTCCTCATCCCTGAGCCCTCACCCTAAATATCACCTCCGCTAAGAAGCCTTTCCTGATTGCCCTGAGAACACGCCCGCCCCCCTGCCGCCCCCCTCACACAGTCAGCCAGTGGACACTCTGGACCTGGGTGAAAGGCAAGGCACTTCCAAAATTCCCAGGAGGATGCACATTAATGAAGCTCTTACTGTATACCGGGCCCTGCCTCCACGTTTGATTCTCCCACCGTCCTCTGGGGTGGGAGGTGTTATGAGCCCCACATTCCAGGTGGGGAAGCTGATGAACCGAGGGAGGGAATGTGTCGCCTGAGGTGCGGAGCGGGGAAGGACACGTCCCACCGTGTCGTCGGCAGCAGTGAGACGAAGATGCACACCACCCAAGTGTCCCTCTCTAGGGACCGGTTCCAACAGCCTGGTTTAATAGCCCCAAAGAATTGCAAACAGGTGTCCCAACAACAACCCGCGGGCACAGATTGGTGGCAGCACGAGCCATAGTAGCCAAAAGGTGGAAACTGCCCAAATGTCCACTGACAGACGAACGGATAACACAATGCGGGCCGTCCTCACACTGGGATATTGTCCAGCCTCAGGGAGGAAGGGACCCCGACACCTGCCCCCGCGTGGACGGGCCCCGAGGACACCAGGCTCAAGGAGGGGACCCAGACCCAGAAGGACTCCTCCTGCAGGACCCCACTCCCAGGAGGTCCCCAGAGGAGGCCCGTCCACAGAGACAGAGAGGAGGTGGGGGGAGCCAGGGGTGGGGCAGGGGGTGGGGGTCAGTGTTTCGGGGACGGGGCCTCCGTGTGAGGAGATGGAAGGTTCTGGAGGCGGTGGTGGGGGAGGGTGCGCGGCGGGGTGAGGGTGCTCCGTGCCCTGAGCTGTGCGCCTAGAGACAGTTATGATGGTGAATTTTATACTGTGGGAGTCTTACGATGATGAGAGAGAAGAGCCTGGGTGAGTCGGTCAGAGGAGCGCGTAGAAGGTCAGAGGCCGTGGCCCCAGATGACATTCTCTGGAACGTGCTGAATGACAGCACGGAAGGCGCGGGACAGCACTTGGGTACCCACACCCCTCACGGGGCTCCTGCGCCCACAGGTGGTCCTGGGGAGGAACGCAGGGACCGAGAGTGATGCTGCCTCCGGGGAAAGGTGCTGGGTGGCTGGGGCCAGCTGGGAGAGCAGGACTGGGTTGTTTTTGTTTTTTGTTTTTTGTTTTTTAAACCCCTGTGAGCTCTTTCGTAGTCCAAAAGGCAGAAAAGCATGCTGGTAAAAAGCCCAGCTCTGCCTTTGACCAGCTGTGTGACTTTGGGCAAGTCACTTAACCCCTCTGTGCCTTGGTATCCTCGCCTGCAAAACAGGAATGGTGAGACCCGCCTCGGAGGGCCGAGCAGATGAGGAGGTAACGAATTAACACCCATCGGGTGCTGAAAATAGGGCTTGGCATCAGGCGGGTGCCACCTAAGGGTTGCTCTTGACTTGTACACTCTGTTCTCTCCTGGCCAATCCAAACAAAGAAATCTCAAAGACTAAATTTTTGGAACATCGAGTGAACGGTGCGTGGAGAGTGCGTAAGGCCTGGCACCCAGCCCGTGGTTGGCATCTGCAATCCCCGAGCTGGTGAGCTCACCCCTTCCCCTCTCTGCTCCCACCCTCAGCCTCCAGGGACCCAGACTTAGAACAAGTGACGCAACCTGGGGAAACCGAGTCCCTCCGGCCACAGGCGCTCCTGCGACACCTTGCCAGCGCAGAGGATGGGGAGAGGGAGGGCCCTCCAGGCATTTTTGTCCTCAGGGGAGGGTTGAGGGTGGGAATCGGCTCCTACTCGCCCGTAATTAGCATCTAGAAGGAGCTGGTTGCCATGGCTTCAGGAGGAAGTCTGGGTCTGGGGTGGAGCCTGGCCCCCGGGGGCGCCCCTGGAGGAGCCCCATTCGCCCTTCCCACCAGCCCTGGCCTGGCATGCCCACCCTGCTTGATCGGGGTTCACATCCAGACTTTCTTCTGGTCACGGGCCTCTTTCCTCTGCTGTGAATTAGGACTAATAAAATCATCTCCTCTCCAGTGCTGTTGGGAGTATTGTTGCTGCGATTAATCATCTCACCGGGCGAGAGCGGTCTTAAACACGACCCCACTTGTGATCCCCAAACTATTTTCCTGCCTAGAAAAACATGTGACGAACACACACCCCGGCGGCCGTCGTGGTGCTTGCTATCTGGGAGCCGCGGTATAAATAATAAGCATTATTAGTGTTTTATAACCACTGTAGAGTAATTCAAATAACACTTGTAACTTACCAATTGAATAATAATAATCTAATGATCATACTTACTAAGCAACTACTAAGCGTGACGTGCTTTAGATGCAGAACTTGTTTAGTCTGGAGGTGGGGGTGATGGTGACCCCATTGTATGGACGAGGAAACTAGGCCCAGAGAGGGGACTTGTCTGAAGGTCACGCAGCACAGAGGGGCAGGGCCGGGGCGAGCCGCCTCTGAGGGTTCGCACTTCCCCCCATCTATCTAATTCTGTCCATTTTTCAGGGGATAAGAGACATAGAAATAAGACACATTTCAAAGGAAGAAATGTTTGATGCAGGTACTAAGGGGTCTTCTGATCCCGGAGAACAGCAGCGCTAAGAGTTTGTGGTGCAAGAGGAGGTCGGCTTTTCCAACCTCGCTCCAGGGCCAGAAAAGCCCCCTGAAGGGAGGGATTTTTTTTTTCTCAGTTGATATGAGTGTTGTGGACCCCAAGGCTTGAACCCCAGAGCCGGTCCTCCAGAGAAGGGCTCAGGTGGAGAGACTTCTGTCCAGCATGGAGCATGGCCCGCAGCCAGGGAGCAGGAAGGCACAGCTTGGCTGGCTCTGGTCCATTCGACAAACTCAGCCGATGTGAGCAAGGGAATCGGGGAGGGAACCATGGAGGTGAATGTTAGCACTAGTTTGAGGATCTGAGGAGGGTGCCCTGAGGGAGCAGGGGAGGGAGCAGGGGAGGGAGCAGGTCAGACCTGGAGATTGAGCAGAGCATAGGACCCAGTGTGTATAGATGCTGAAGGGATGGGTGGAAGAATTGATGGATAAAAATGGGTGGATAGATGGGTGGATGGATGATGGATAGATGGGGAGAGAGGTGGATGGTTGGATGAGTGGATGAATGGAAAGGTAGCTGGATGGATTAGGTAGGTGGATGGATGGATGGATGGATGGATGGATGGATGGATGGATGGATAGGTGAATGATTGCCTGGAAAGTGGTAGTTGAATGGATGGACGGATGGATAAATGGATGAGTGGATGAGAAGACAGGTGGATGGATGGATGGATGGATGGATGGATGGATAGATGAGTGGATGGATGGATAGGTGAATGGATGGACAGATGGATAAGTAGATGGGGAGAGAGGTAGATGCTTGGGTAGGTGCATGGGTGGGTGGGTGGGTGGACAAACAGCGTTCCTAACTCTAACGACAATAGCCAATGGTAGGCCGCTGGGCTGGGCCTCACCCAGCAGAGTGTGTCCTGAGCCCACGACCTCACCGAATCCTCAGACTGATGCTTTGACTCCTGCGTTGGGGCATCTGCGGGCCGGAGGCTGAGAGCCCTTCCCTCAGCCCTGCCCCTCCTGCTGCCGCCCCGAGACTGCCCTTGCCAGGGTGACCTCCCAGCATCCAGATCCAGCAGTCACTCCTCAGCCCCAGCCCCGCGCTCACCGCCAGCAGCGTCTCACCCGGCCAGTCCCTCCTTCTGCTCCCAGGGACTCTGTCCTCACTGGGCTCCGAGCCTGCACCTCACCTGGCTTCCCCCCAGCCCCACCCGGTCCTCTCTGTGGGACCCCGTCAATGTCTCCGCCAGCTTCTCCCCATTTCTGCTAGTTTCCAAACGCAGGACAGCCCTTGGGCATCTTCTTTGCACCCTGCCCCCTGGTCTGTCCCCAGGGGTTCAAACCCCTTCTCCTATCATGGACCACCATGAAGAGAGGGCATCTGTCCCCTGGACCCCAGACCCCAATATCCAGCTGGCCCCTTGACATCCCCAGGTGGGTGCCCGCTAGCAGGCCAAACCAGACCTCAGATCTGACCCCACCCCCACCAGCTCACCCAGCCCCCATCCTCCCTTGTGGGCTGAGGGCAACTCTACCCTCCCAGGCGCCCAGGGCAGACACCCTTGGCATTGCCCTCGGCTCTCCTCCTTTCCCTACTCTGCACAACCAGCTCCTTGGAACGTTCCATTGACTCTGCCCTCATGATCTATCCTCCTCCCTCCTCTACATCCTCTGGTCCAGCGCCAAGGGCGCCAGCCTGGACCCCTGCCCTAGTGCCAGACTCTGACGCCGCGCTCCCTGACAGGCCACCCTCCCTGAAGCGGCCACCAGAGGGCACCCATGAGCCCCTGAGCCAGGTCCTGCCTTCCTCTGCCCACAGCCCTCCAGGGCTCCCACCTCCCTGGGGAAAAGCCCAAGTCCTCCCTGCAGTCCCCCAGGCCCTGCAGGACCCGCCCCTTGCCCTCCCTGCCCTTCTTCCCTCCTCCCCATCTCCCCCTTGATCTCTCTGCTCCAGACACATGGACCTCTTCACTGTCATTCCAACACAGGCACAGTGCTGCCCCAGGACCTTTGCACAGGCTGCTCCCGCTGCCTCCCTACCCCACCACCTCCTTTGGTCTCTATTCAAATGCCACCTTCTCGCTGGGACCTCCCCTAGGCCACCCTGGTTAAGATTTACTCTGTTTTTAAATCTCAGTGGTGAGCCCTTCCCCACAAATCTTCATCCGCCTTTGCTGCTGGGTTTTTCCCCTTAGCTCTCACCACCATCTGACCCGCTGTCTGTTTTACTTGTTTACTTTTTAGCGTACAACGTCAGCTCTTGAAAACGGAGATTTTCATTCTGTTTTGTTTACCATTTCCTCCCAGCACCTAGGACAGCGTCTGACACACAGTTAATATTTGTTGAATAATTAAATACTTCAGGGAAGTCCCAACGCGTTGAACAAGCATCCACTACTGCCAGACCCTGGAAGATGTGTCCAGGAAAAGAGAAAACACCATTGGAGACAGGTGGGTAAGCCCATGGCCAGTGTAGACCAGACTTTACTGACCTCGGCCCCAAAATGTGGCAGCATAAGTGGATTCCTGCCCCCCGGCTCTCCCAGAGGGCTGAGGACTGAGACCCACCTCTGGTCCCACGGACTTGGACCTCCGCCCTTGGCCTCTGCCCCCCCACCTTCCTCAGGTTTCTGACTTTGAGGAAATTTCTCTTCTGAGAATATTCACGGAAGCCTTTTGCACCCTGGGCCAGCAGCACGTGAGCCTGGGAAAAACACGTAAAGGTCAATGCCTATAATTGAATTTTCCCTGAGATAAAAATAGCATCTTTGTAATCGTTTAAATGGTTCTGAGGGAAGGAGGGAGAGAGAGCGTGAGCTACGTGCAGCTGAAAATGTATAGGCTCTCGTCTCAGCCAACCTGAGTGCCAACGGGCCCTAGCTGAGTGACCTTGGGCATGTCACCTGCCCGAGCTTCCTGGGCCAGTCTCTTTCCATGCAAACTGGTGTGTGTGTGTGTGTGTGTGTGTGTGTGTGTGTGTGTGTGATTGTCCTAACAAGTAGCTCAACTGAAATGCTATGTGCAAAACTGGAGATGGGGCTCAACCAGGGTCAAGATCTCTGCTTGGACATGGGGCTCTTCCAGGGTCAGGGTCTCTGCCTGCAGACGGGGCTCACCTAGGGTCAGAGTCCCTGCCTGGACATGGGGCTCATCCAGGGTCAGGGTCCCTGCCTGCAGACGGGGGCTTGAGCAGGATCAGGGCTTGGCCTGCATGAAAGGGCACCTCGTGAAGGAGCGTGTGGCTCTCTCCGGAAGAGGTGAGTCTATGCCTGCTGCCCTGCGCCTTTTCCCCTCCCTACCGGGGACATAGGACTATTTTTCCTCTGCCGTCCTAGTGAGAACATCCCATTGGGTGAAACCGGGCTCCCTCTTTTCATATCTCCCTACCCCATCCTGCGTGGGGCCCAGGGGAGGGAAGAGGACAACGAGGTGCATCCACACACCACTCCTTATTAATTTTGGATGCGGGAGGGCTTATCATCATCCACCCTGGCCTCTTGGCGATGTTGACGTGAGTGAGAGCACCTCCCGCCCAGCCAGGTGGCCACGGGCCTCTCACCTGGTCCCCCTCCCCCCTCCGGATCTCAGTTTCTCTGCTTGGGCACACCACTCCCCTAGACCAAGGCTCGCTTTCCTCCTCCACCTGACTGATCCTCCGGGCTCTTTGATGATCGTCGGGACGTGTGTGACAGCATGCAGGCCTGGGCTTGGCACGGAGTCACCCCCAGAGCATGGGGCTCTTCTGTGCTTTCTCCAAGGCCCGCCTCCGAGCCTTTGTGTGAACCGGGTCTCTACAGAGAGGAGCAGACTGGATGGTTCTGGAGGGCTCTTTGGTGACACCTTGACTTTCCGCCAAGCCCAATGTGACAGGAGGAAACATTTTTGTCTGCAGGGGGAAGCGGGGGTGCAACCCTCATATGTCCATGTGAATCAGAGGGACACCTGTCCTCAGCCTCATCATTTCACACCCAGTTCACGCGTCGGCAAAAATAAAAGGTCCTGGAATGTCAACGAGGCGGGTGGGAGACTTGAACAAGCCACTGGCAAACCACCCCACCCCAGCCTGGGCCTTCCGAACCCCCAGCGTGTGTGCCAGGCTGCTGTAGCCACCCGTGGCGGCTGGTCACCGACGAACACCCCTGCCCTCGTTCTAAGAATTCGCCAAGTTAAAGTTGTGGCGATGACAAAACACAAAGCAAAGGCAGAGAGGACCGTGTGGCCGCAGGCGTTGAAAGAAGATCGGAAGGGGACAGATGGACGAGGAGCCACGGTGACCTCGGGGCATGGAGTGGGAGGAGGATGGGAGGAGGCTGGATGTCCGAGGAGTGGGGTGATCTGCGTCAGAGGCTAACATCCCAAACCCGGGGACCCCCTATATGAATGTCACCTGAGTAACAATAAGGACAGCGGCCACGGGAGATGGGAGCCCGGGAGACCCACGATGATGGTGACGTCCCAGTTTGGATCAAGACCGCCAAGGACACGAAGAAAGCGAGGGTGGGCTCGTCTCCGCGGGTCACCCTCACCAAGGACTCAGTCGCACGGTACTTTGCATCAAGAACCTCGAACGGCCCACCTCCCCATAAGGGGCCGCGTCACCATTCTCCCATGTGAAGATCCGCCTGGAGCCAAGGGGGGGGTCACGAGAAATTTCCTCCCGATCAAGTGGTTTTAAAATTAATGATGGAGGAGGAGGAGGAGGAGGAGGAGGAAGCGTGTCATTATGATCACGCCTGTCTTTAAAAAATCATTCCAGGGCAGCCCGGGTGGCTCAGCGGTTTAGCGCCGCCTTCAGCCCAGGGCGTGATCCTGGAGACCCGGGATCGAGTCTCACATCGGGCTCCCTGCATGGAGCCTGCTTCTCCCTCTGCCTGTGTCTCTGTCTCTGTCTCTCTCTCTCTCTATGTCTCTCATGAATAAATAAATAAAATCTTTAAGAAAAAAAAAAAGAAATTATTCCAGAACATTCCATCTCCTCCCACCACCACCCCCCACGCCCCCGAAATATATCTGCAGAATATGGAGCTGCACAAGGTGTTATTTCCTGGTCTCTACTAGCCACACTCCAGATACAACATAAACGCTTCACAACAGAGGGTCGACCTCAAGACCTGAATGTGACCATTAAATAAATTTCGATGCGTATCATCCCGCCAACAACAGCGTGCCTGGAGGCCGGCGCTCCAGGGGCAACGTGACAGCCAAGGTCTACCCCCTTCCCTCCAGTTTGTGGGGATCTTTCTACATTTTCTGCAACAAGTGGATTCCCTCTGTGTGGCCAGAGCAGGGATTCTCCATGGAAGGAGCACCAGGCAGGGAAGGAGCGCGGAGGGAAGCGGGCAGCAGGTTGTGGGGCCGCGTTGGAGAAGTGACCTTGGGCGTCTCCCCTGCAAAATGTTGGGAACAAGCTCTGCATGACCACGTGGATTTATGCTGAGGACCCGCCGAGGCTGGCCTCCAACAGGACAGGCACGTTCCTGCCCCAGGGCCTTTGCACTGGCTGTTCTTCCTGCCTGCTGTGCTTCCCCCTCCAGAGACCCTCCTGGGTCTCTCTCTCTCTCTCTCATCCAGCTTCATTTGTCTTCACTGCTCTTTCAAAACCATTTTTTATTTTCCACGCCGATCATCCCGTGTCCCCATCAGATTTTCACCAGCGCGACCATAACTTTCTCTGTTTCACTCACTGTTGCAAATGGCAAAGCCTCACCCCCGGCCTCTGCACACACACACACACACACACACACACACACACACACACAGTAGGTGCTCGATAAACACTTGTAGAATGGGTGAGTGCAAGAACGAATGAATCCTAGGACAGGGACACAGGTGTGGACACAGGTTTGGACGCAGGGTGATGGCGCCCTCCCAGATCCGTGGGGGCAGGAGGCGTCAGGAGCAAAATCGAGCTTCCAGCCCCACTGGCCAGACTCGGTTCTCCTTCCTCCCTTGCGTTCCGATCTGAGGGTGTCCAGGGTGGGGGTGGGGGGCTGCCGGGCTGCTGCTCTGACCCCCCAACAAATGACCCTCCAGAGGCTGCCCCAGGGGTGCGTGATCTGATGGGGGGGGACACGCCGTGCTCACCGGCCCCACCAGCAGCTGGGAGCCCCAGCCTGTAGACATGCACCTGCTCCCCGGCCTCCCCCTCCATCGCGGGGCCTCCCTGCCACATCCCGGGGCTGAGCTGGCCTTGCTGGCGAGCAGTGCTGGGGCCTGGGGCGCGTCCGTGGGTGGCAGCGGCCGGGGCGCAGGGACACGTCCATTCTACGGAGAGAAGGAGACAGGGGGGTGGGGGGCGGCATCGCCATGGTCAAGGGAATGGAAAATCGAACCAGAACGCGATCTTGCTGTGCGCGCACCGGATGGGCAGAGAGTTGGGAGGAAAGGTGGGTAGAACCCAGTATTGAGGAGGGTGAGGGGGCGCCAGGCTCATGCGGCTGGCGTGCAGCCTGGCAACGTCCGGTGGGACCGCGGCGCCCTGGACCAGAAACCCCAAGGGGCAGCTACAGGTGCGCCCGCGGGGTTGCCGGGGGTACTGTCTGCCAGTGGGGACGTGGCAGGTGAGCCCCGGGTGTGCCTCTTATGGAAACTATGTGCAGTCACTGAGACAGAGGTCTGGGGAGGTCTCCAAGGCGCCGGTTGCCCATCGGGGTCACGGAGCTGCGTGGCAGGCGCTGACCAGCTGGGAGGCGCTGTGTGAATCACTGCATCACACTCACCCATTTCACAGATGTGCGAGTGGAGGCCGCAGCGGGTAAGCTGCCCCCCAAGGTCACACAGCCGGCCTGTGGCGGAACTGGGGGTTAGACATGACAATCCTGGGACGCCCGGGTGGCTCAGCGGTTGAGCGTCGCCTTGGGCTCAGGGCATGATCCGGGATCCTGGGATCGAGTCCCCCATCCGGCTCCCTGCAGGGAGCCTGCTTCTCTATGTCTCTCATGAATAAATAAATAAAATATTTTTTTAAAAAATTACTGATAGACATTTTTCAAGGTGGGAAGGGTACAACTTTAGCCAGGATGGTCAGGGAAGGAGGCCTGTTGGGGAGGAGGTGACATTTGAGCTGGGACCTGAATACTGAGAAGGGGACAGCCATGGTGGCCTGTGGAGGAAGGGCATGCCAGGCGGGTGGAACGGCCTGTGCAAAGGTCCAAGGGCAGGACTGGGCCTGGCGTGTTGGAGGAACCGTGAGGAGGCCTGTGTGGCTGGGACAGCGTGAGTGACGGGACGAGAGAGGGAGGACAGGAGGACGGGGAGAGGACGGGCAGGCCGTGCAGGGGGTACTGGCAGGGGGGATGTGGGCTTTCTGTCCTGAGGGAGCCCTGGAGGGCTGTGGGTGGCAGAGGGCCGGACGTGACTCGGGTGGCCTCGATGGGGAGGACAGACTGGTGGGGGGGCGGTGGGAGCTTAGAGGCCGTTTCATTAGTCTCAGTGAGTGGAGCTGGATGCAGGAGGAGGGAAGACAGGTCACAAGCAGCCTGGCCTCACCTCGATGCTCAGAGCAGCTCCTCCGCAGGGCAGCGGCCTGTCCCTCGTGTCTGTCCCACCAACACCTGTGGGACAGCAGCTGTCATCAGCAGCAGTGGCCGAGCCCACCGGCTGGTGGGGCCCTTGGAGGCCCAGAGATGCCCAGCAGCACCCACCCTGCCCCCCGCCCCCGGGTCACACCGCAAGCCAGGCGCACAGCCCGACCTCGGACCCCAGGCGCCACCTCCCTGCAGGTTCTGCTGCGCTTGCCTCCCCTTCTGGGGACAGACATTAGGAGTCTGTTTACTGATATTATTTTTATTGATTTCTTAACAAGTGCTAGGCAAAAAAAAAAAAAAAAAAAAATCGTACTTGGCCAGCTGTTTCTGTGATGTCCTTTATGAAGTCCTGCGCGTGTGGGCGACTGGGTGTGAAAGCCTGTGGTTTGATCTCTTAGATTTTTAAAAAGATTTTATTTTATTTATTCATGAGAGACACAGCCAGAGGGAGAAGCAGGCTCCCTGCAGGGAGCCTGATGCAGAACTCAGTCCTAGGACCCCAGGATCACTCCCTGAGCCGAAGGCAGATGCTCAACCACTGAGCCACCCAGGCGCCCCTTTTTATTTTTTATTTTTTATCTTTTAAATTTAAAGCTGCCATATAGGGTTACCGGCTGGTCCTGCTCTGTCCCGAGCTTGCCTGGTTTTAGCACCTAAGTCCCGCACGGTGGGCAGCTCCTCAGCACCCGGCAAACGGGGCGCCTGAGCACCTTCCGGGGGTTGGGGAGGACGGCGCGAGTCCTCAAACGGGGTTGACGACAGTTCTCAGCTCCGGAAGTTTCTGTGAGGCGTCATCATGATCCTGAACGGCCTGGTGCTGTTGGCGGGTGGTGTGCAGTGAGGTGTCGGGACTGGACCTCACCTTTGGGTCTGAGCTTCCCAAGGGCGGGGGGGAGGGAGGGAAGACGACAATTTTTTTATTCTGGGGGGAAAAAAAAGAAAAAAAAAGGCCCGGTATATAGCAGGCACTCAATAAATGCCAGTGCTCACAGCCTATGGAAGGGACCAGGGGCTTCTAATAAGGGCACCTGTTTGGGGGGCGAGGGGGCTTCTAGCTCCTTCCAAAGTGCATTAAGACAAAAGTGTCCTTAGACATTCCTGCACAGGATGGAGGGCGGAGGCCCACAGAAACCCCAGAGGGTCCCCCAGGTGTAATAATGCCGCTCTTCTAGTGCTCTACAACCCTCTGTGGCTCCCAGTGCCCTCTGGAGTCAATCCTACCCCTTCCCCTCCAGGCCACCACATCCTGTGTGTGACATAGTCTCACCACCTCGTCCTTGTTCCTACTCCCAGGCCTCTGAACACACCGTGTCCTCTGCCCAGAGCACCCTTCTTTTCTCGTCTGGAGAGCTCCCACTTAGGGCCCCATGGCAGCCAGGAGAGACAAGCACCTGTTTGCGTTCCTGCTTTCAAGTATTAGAGGGGATATATGCTCGCTGCCCTTTAAACATATCAGGTATACGATCCTGCCTCAGGGCCTTTGCACTGGCCGAGGGCCGTAGCTCCTGGCTCCTTGTCTGCTCCGTGGGTTCCAAGGGAACATAATCAGGGGCAAATAAATCCCCACATGGCGGATTATAAGGGCTGGTCGGTCCCACCATCCTCTCCTGTGTCATTTGTACGTAGTGAGCAACTCCCACCTGGTTAGATTATCCCGGCCCGTGCGTCCGCCGTGCCGTTTTCTCTTCATCCTACGCAGTGTCCCACAACCCCTGGGGCGGGCCGTTAGGACCTTGCACCGTCCAGAAGTTGTTAACGAGAGAGGGTAAGCCCGTCGTTTGAGGTCCCACAGGAAGATTCGCGTCTACGCAGCCAGACTCCGGTCCCCCCCGCCTCCCGGGGCTGCACCACCTGGCTCTGTGCCTGGCTGCCTGGTGGCATTTTGCTTTATTATTTCCCGGGCGCCCTGTTAATTGTCCAAACCAAGCGATTAGCACATCCTTTATATACGGCCCGATGTCTAATTGTCCAGACTGTGGAGCTGGTGACTCAAAACCTCCCTTTCTAATTGTCTTCTCTGCACAATTAGTACCTCGTTATATATGGCTTCGTGGTCGCCTGCGCTTCTCTGGGCCGTCGCCTCGCTTCTAATTGTCGGGATTCTGTAATTAATGCCCGTACTAGGGCGTCCTCCTCTCCGCTCTGTGTAGTTCGAGCCACACTCACTCCCCGGAGTTGGGGGGGGGACCGGGGGAGGAGGAGGAAAGGTCAACCCTTGCCTGCGGGGAGGTCATCGTCCAGGTGGGAAGGCAATGAGCAAGAGCAGGATTCGCCTTGTGTTGGCGGAGCCGCAAGTCCCGGTGGGTGGCGGAGCGGGGCACAGAACTAGGGTGCGGTCCGCTGGAGGAGGGGCACCGGAGGATGGGTCGCGCAGGATGCCGAAGAGTCTGTGACGTAGGAGGGGATTCCAAGCAGAGGGACAGCGGGGACGAGGGGTTGATGTTGGAAAGAGCTGGGCCTTCGGGTGGGGAGCTAAGAATTAGTGCAACAGTCCGGTGGAGGGTGGAACCGTGGCAGGGGGACATTTAGGGAGAAAGAGGTTTAACGGGAGCGCCACGCCAGAACGCCGAAGACTTGGGGTGAGAATCCACGAGAGGGTCTGAGCAGGACAGAGATCCGATTGGGTTAGATTTTCTTAAAAGAAATAATCCTTCTCGTGACGATCAGGAGAGGAAATTGGAAGCGGGGGCACATGGGGGCCACGGGAGCAGGAAGGAGGTGGTTTCTGTCATCCGGAGATAAGATGAAGGGAGACGAATGGGGACACGGAAAGGAGGGGATGGGGGCGGAGGGTAGTAGTGGGATGCGGAGACTGCTGGGTGATGGGCAGGAGGTGGGAGGAGGGGTGGTGGATGCCTGGGTCTTGGACCAAGGGAACAAGGCAGGTGACCAGGCATTGCCAAGAAGAGGACGTGTGGGTGGGCAATGAAGAATCTTTTTTAAAAATCTATTTACTCATGAGAGAGGCAGAGACACAGGCAGAGGGAGAAGCAGGCTCCCTGTGGGGAGCCTGATGCAGGACTCATCCCAGGACCCTGGGGTCACGCCCTGAACCGAAGGCAGATGCTCACCTGCTGAGCCACCCGCCCCTGTGATGAAGATTCTCGGTTCCAGTCCTGCCCCGAGGGGGGAACGTGCTGACTAGCTGGGTCTGGAGTGTAGACAGCAGCTCAGGGTCGAGGCCACACTGGGCAGGAACCTCCGAAGCTGCAGGATGGATGAGCTCCCCGGGAGAGCGAGCAGAGACCTGGAAGCCAAAAACCAGCATTGGCTGGTACACGCCGCGGGACCGCGGGGCCGGTCGTTACGTGGCAGTACCCCGGGATTAGCTGACTGCTGCAAGCCCCCCCATCCCCCCTCAGTCCCCAGCCCCGGCAAACGGGCCCTGACCTCTCCGAAGCCATGCCCCTCTCTTGGCGGCAGAGGAAGCGGAGGCTCTCCAACACGCTGGCATCGCGCAAAACCTCCAACGAGGCGGGCACCGGCCTCCCGCAGCTGCTCCCTGTGTGAAGAAACCCAAGGGGGTTCCAGTAGTTTCTGCGGTAAATTAGCCATGAAAGTACCGGGGAAACCTAGCTCGGGGGGGCGCCGGGCGGGGGGGCGGGGGTGGGGGTGGGTCGAGAGAAGATCTGCAGCGATAGATCTACAGGAAACCCCCCCCCCCAAACAAAAAAGATTTGGGAGCTCAGCGGTGGAATGTTCTATAAGAACCTTTTAAAAGCAAACACAGGAGACATGAGCAGTTTTTAAAATGACAGACAATACAATGGAAGATAATATATTTAAAACCCATATCAGTTGTTAACAGACCATAAAAATACAGCTACATTAATCTGAGCTGTCTGTCACGGGCCCTCAGAGCAGCTGTGTGATTTTATAGTTTCCCTCCTGGAGGCTTCCCTGACACTTTCGCAAATACATCTCAATTTATTTGGATAAGGACAATGGAAATATTGCTCTCACCCCCCCCCCCCCGACCCACACACCTTCCGCTTTTTTCTCCCTCTTCTTCCTCTACCACCTACTCCCCCCACCAAAAAAAACACAAAAAAACAAAAACAAAAAAACAGCTGGGAGATCTGCTGGGGCCAGTGTGTTATTTTATTTTATTTTATTTTATTTTATTTTATTTTATTTTATTTTATTTCATTATTTTATTTTATTTTATTTTATTATTTTATTTTATTTATATTTTATTTTATTTATTTTTTTGCTTTTTTTTTTATTTTGGAGAAAAGTTTTGTTGGGGTTGGAAGCCCCCCGAACATCAAGGCCGTGGGGGTTGAACGGCCAGGTCGGTGGCCGTCAGTGCTGCGTGTCTGCAGGCAAATGCCTCACCGGCTCGGAGGTCTGTTGAGGAAGATCCTGCACACGCCCGTCTGGGGGGCCTTCTGCAGAGAGAGCCCTCCGCACACAGGGCTAGATCCACAGCCTTGTGGGGTCCTCTGTGTCCCATCGCCGCCGCCGTATGGTGGCTGCTGCTCACAGCGCCCGACCATCCCTTGTTCACGGGGTTCCAGCCCCTGGAGCCTCCTTGCTCTTCTTGGCGGCCACGATCCCGCCTCAGGGCCTTTGCACTTGCTGTTCCCTCGCTCCAGAATGTCCTTCCCCTCACTCTTCCCCCAGCTGGCTCTTCTCCTGTGCCACCTCTCAGCTCCAATGCCACCTCATCTGAAAGCCCCTCCCTGACTACTACACCCCCCACCACCACCACCCGCCTCGTGCTAAAGCAGCTTCCCGGTCCTTCCTTTCCCATCAGGTCATGTTCTGTTTCCTTCCCGGTGCTTGGTCTTTGAAAATATCTGATTTATCCACTTGGTAATCTCAGGCCGAGCCCACCAGGGTCAGAGACATTTTGTTTTGGGGGCGGGGTTGTTGGGGGCTATTTGGGTCGCTGCTATCTTCCTGGTGCTTGGGCAGTGCTTGGTACACAGTAGGTGCTCAATTCATGCTTGTGGCAGGAAATGAATAAAAGGAGAAGACCATGAGGGGGTGGGGGGTGGGGAATAGTGGGGGCAAAGGCTTGGAGGTGGGGCTTTGTGCTTGGGAAGCGTGACCGTGAGCACCTGCTGCAGGACCCCCCACCCAGCTTTCTCCCCTTCTGGGGAGGGGTCCAAGTCTCGTGGTTCAAGCAGACACGCCCTGTCCCTGCCCCACGCAGGGCTCCCGGGGCCCCCACGAGCCCCCTCCTGTGAGGGCTGCCCACAGCCCCCTGGACACGCAAAAGGGCCCCCCTAGCCCGGCTGCGCCCCGCTACCTCCCCTGGGAGGCCCCGGAGGCTCCCGCCACCGCGCACAAACCCTGCCTGGTGCTGGGGAAGGCCCGGCACAGATGTCCCCGGGATGGAACATCTGGGCCGCATGGTGCTGGCAGCTGGCGGGAGCGGGGACGCCGCGGAGCGTGCTGTCGTCTCCGGGAGGGCGGGTGGCCCTGAGCACCCCCCCCACCCCGGCTTCCCCATCTGCCTGCGGCCCAAACGGGCCTGCGGGTTTCCTCTGGGCCCCGGGGAGGAGAGGGCCCCACCGCCCGCCGCCTCCCACTTCACCTCCCTCCTTCAGCGAGACCTGGGTTTTGCCTCCGAATCCTCCTCTGGACCCAAGCGCTCGGCTCCACACGCTCCCGCTGCTGCTGCCCGGGCCAGGCCTCCTTCACCGCCCGCCGGGACTGGTGCAGTAGCCCCTCCTGGGCTGGGCCGCAGCGACCTCCCTGCCCCGCCGTCACCTCCTCCCATCCCTCCGTCACCCTGCCCCTGCCCCACCGGCCCCTCCGCTGTTCTTTGGGCACATCGGGCACACAGATCTTTGAACACAAAGGTCCTGCCCCAGGACCTTTGCCCATGCCGTTCCCTCCACCTGGACCGCTCTTCCCCCTCACAGCTCCCTCCATGGCCAGCTCCTCCTGCAGGTCTCTGTTCAGATGTCACCTCCTCCAAGGAGTCCTCTTGACATCCCTTATGTCATCAGCCTCCGTCTCAGGGCATCGGGGCTGCTCTCACGGAATCCCACAGCCTGGGTGGCTTATAAACAACAGATTTTCATCTCTCCCGGTTTTGGGGGCTGGAAGTCCAAGACCAAGGGGCTGAAGATTCCGTGTCGGCTGGGGACCTGCTCCTGGTTTATGGAGGCTCCTCGCGGCGTCCTCACCCGGAGGAAGGGGTGAGGGAGCTCTCTGGAGGCTTTCTGGAGGGCCTGGCTGCTTGCGTGGGGGCTTCTGGAAGGCCCCCTCCCAACACCACCCCACTGGGGAGTGGGTTTCAACATATGAATGGGGAGGGGGGCACAGACCTCATGGCCCGAGGTTCGCGTCCTCCCTGACCCCGTGTCACCCCCTTGCCCCCTCTGCTCCGGCCATGCAAGTCCCCTTGTAGCTCCCGGGCCAGGTGCTAGGCTTTGTCTAACGAGCTGTCCCTGCGGCCTCCTCTCTTGGCGCCTGGAGGGTCCCTGCTCGTCCTCGTGGCCTCATTTCTGACGTCCTCCTACCCATCTGCCCCTCTTAGCCCGGCCCCCCAGTTTCTGTCTTTGGACTCCCCTGGACCCCAAGGCCCCCCCGGGCATATTCCCGTCCAGCGGTCTCTCCGCCGTCCTGGGGCCCCTTGGGGAGCCGTAAAGCACGCGCTGCGCTGCCTGAATTCCCTTCTCCTTCTCAGCCTGCGTTTCCTTCTAGAACCTCCATTGTGCAGAGGCCGGGCTGCAGGGTCCGTTTGGAAGGAGTGGGCGGGCGGGGCCTGCGGGGACCACCTCGAGGCTGGGTGTGCGCCGTGGGCTCCCTTCTGAAGGTGGGGACTGTTTCTCACGCCCTGATGGAGGTTTTAGCATGTCTAGGGGCGCCCGGGGTGGGGGGGGCCTCAGGGCATGATCCCCGGGGTCCTGGGCTCGAGCTCTGCATGGGGCTCCCTGCCTGCTTCTCCCTCTCCCCACCCCCCGCCTCTCCCCCTGCTCCTGCTCTCATACATTCTCTCTCTTTCTCCAAATAAATAAATAAAATTCTAAAAAAAAAAAAAAAAAAAAAAAAACACAACCAGAAAGAGAAAAAGAAAGAAGGGTCCGGAGCCCCCACACCACCCCTTGGCCGCGCCTGTCTCCCTGTGGTCCCAGCCCCTCCTGGCAGCTCCCTCCCAGTCCCGGGCCCCTCCCTGCACGTCCAAGGGCAGATGTCACCTGGGGACGTTCGGTCGCAGGACCAGAAGCACCCGAGAGCCTGGTGGTGAAGATCATTGGCCCTGGAGCCACGTGGCCTGAGTGCACATCCCAGACTCCCATTGCATTCACTCTGTGCAACCTTGGGGCAAAGCATTCGACTGCTCTGTGCCTCAGTTTCCCCACCTCTACAATGGGGATGCGGTACCTTTAGCCTTGTTATAAGGGTATAAGGACTGACTGTGCTTTTCTGTCTACGACAGGGCTGCTGCTTGTTTTTTCCATCCCCCAGGGCCCCACCCCAGCCCGATCCCCCTGCTCCTGAGTACGAGGTCCTACGAGGTCCTAGCCCCCCCAGCACCCACTCTGTGGCGGCCATCACTACCAGGAGAAGGTTCTAGAAGAGGGAGAGGCTCCCGGGTGGTTCCTCTCAACAATGAACTCAGAACAGAGGCTTTTGTGGGGAAGGACTTTGAGGAGTTTGGGGGGTTAGTGGCTGAAGGTCCCAGCCCCCCACCCTCTTCCCAGGGGACTTTCGAGACGCTCAGCAGCCCCAGGAGTTCAAAATGAGTCAAATATCAAGATTCCACGCAGGACATCCCACTCTGCCTGCTGGGGGGGCCGGGAAGAGACCCAGCTCAGGCTCCTAGAGGTGACCCCAGGGGTGACCTTTGCCCGCCAGCTGGGCCAGCCAATGAGGAAGCCTGCTGCGGGTGCCTAGAAACCGTTTCCATGACACCCAGGAGCCTTGGTGCCCCGACAGGGCCCAGTCCGAGGGTGAGGGGCTGGGGGGGGGATAGAAGGCTTGCTTGGTAACCATGACAACAGCGGCAGCAGCAGCAACAGCAGCGGGAGGCAAGCCCAGCTGGCACAGAGGCACCTGCCCCCCACTCCTGCCCCATCTCAGCGCTGCCGCCGGCCCCGGAGCTCTCCTCCAGGTGCAGGCACAGCTGGTGGGACTGTGGCCCCCAGACCCAGGCCCCCTGTTCCAGGTCACCCTTGGGAGATGAACACCTGGGGTGGGGGGTGCTCACGGAAGGCAGGAGGGAGGGCGAGGCCTTAGGCACCAAAGCCGACACCTCTAAGGCTGGGCCCCGGGCAATCCCGGAGGACTTCCTGGAAGAGCCTGGCGCTTCCCAAAAGTCATGGGGAAAGGCGGCGCCCCACCTGTTCCACGATTTATTTAGTATTTTGCCTTCCAACTGACTCACGTCTCCTCCAGTCAGTGTATTTAAAAACAGTCTCTGCTTTCCTCCTGGAAATGGAGAGCTGCTCGCACCTGTCACCGATGGAAGGTGGGCGGCAAAACACACAGGATGGAAACAAAACATGGGCCGTTCCATGTAGGGAGGTGTCGCCGCGTCGCTCTGCTTTTCAAGAGGCCGAGGGGGAGACGACGAAGGGGTTAGAAGCTCCTCGTCCCCCGCGGAGGCTCCCTCCGCTGTATCCTCAGAGGGTGTCCAAGAGGCTGGGAACCGGCTCATTTCTCACCCGGAGAACCGTGCTGTGTATTTAATAATCCAGAATCCCCGCGGGCCCCGGTGTCCGGGGAAGCCTGCCCCACAGGAGGAGGATGTGGGGAGGCGGAGAGGAAAGGCAGCCAGGCCGCGGGCACAGCAGAGGCGCAGGCCCAGAGGCGGACCGTAGAGGAGCCAGGGGGCCGCTCTGAGAGGTTTCCTCCCCGGCCCCGAAGGGCCTATCATGAATAAATAAATCTTAAAAAATAATAATAATAAAATAAAAAGAAGACACAGGGCCTCCCGCTGTTTCTAGTGTTTTCCAACAGGGGAAGAAAAAAACTTTAAAAAACCCAAATTAACAGCGAGGTCCGAGTGAGAGGGGTCTTGGGGCAGAGTTCTGAAAGAGTCCCATGTGGGGCTTTCTGGGATGAGAGAATGTGAGGGGAGATGGAGACTGGCGCTGAGGAAGACGTGACAGTTGTGGGCATCCAGGGCTCACATTTTGGGGACCTCTGTGTAGGGCAAGACTCAGAGTGGACCCATGAAAGGCTCTGACAAGTTCTGCAGAAGAGAGAGCCCTCTGGACGATTTCCTGGTTGAGCGTGAACGTAAACTCTTTATCCCCAACAGTTTCCTGGGCACATTTTTGCAGGCATCTCATTATGCCACGGCCCTCTCTCGGTCTCCTCTTATGTCTAGAGGAGATAGAGAAAGGTTAACAAAACTCACAATGAAATAAGAATTAATAATAATAATTGTCATTCCCCCCAAAGGATATTTACTGGCTTCTGTATCTGGAGAGGCCAAAGTGTCCGCTTTCAGGTGTGGCTGGATCCGGGAGCTGACATGACGGTATTGACGCTATTTTTAAAACATCTGCCCTTTTTTGGGCCATAACTGAGATAAAAATATGCAGAAGCGTGTAATTCGATAGGTTCGGAAGCACGTGTATTTCTACGAAGCCATCACTGCAATCAAGATAATGAATATATTGTCCCCCAAACTTTCCTTGTGTCCCCTCGTGATACCTGCCCAGCACATGGAGAAACCATAACAGGACCTGCATTTTGGAGAGTTTGAAACCGGGTGCCTCGGTCGGGGCTCTGTTGGGTTGTGCACAATGGAGCCGAAACAGGATCGGGGTGAAAACGGTACACAGACAGGTTCCAGGCAGAGCGAAGTCCCGGGGTCCCAACTTGAGGCGCGGCCGGGGTCCAAGGGCTGACGTGATGTTACTGGAAGTCTGACTCTCTCTGCGTCTCAGCTGGGCTTTCCTCTGGGTGGGTTTCATTCACAGCCAGGCGTCCCATCAAGGACTAACAGGAGACCCCGAGCTCCCTCCTGTCTTCCCGGGTCTACACCCACGCAGCCATGGAAACAGTCCCGCCCCTTGGTCCCAGCCAGCTCCCAGGGCGGATCCTGACTCGGGTCACATGGCTACCTCTGAACCGATCACTGTGGCCCACATCCGTGATGTCCCCACTAACGAGCTTAGGGTCACCCTAGACCCTAAGAGTCAGAAGTATGTGGGGGTGGGGTCTGGCTATGTGCAGGAGCAGGGGCCCCCCCAAAGGCAGAGCCCATATCTCTGGGGTGACCCACCCGGACGGCTGGGGT
Source organism: Canis lupus familiaris (assembly GCF_011100685.1). Classification (NCBI taxonomy): domain Eukaryota; kingdom Metazoa; phylum Chordata; class Mammalia; order Carnivora; family Canidae; genus Canis; species Canis lupus. The sequence goes on along the minus strand of NC_049241.1, from coordinate 54,935,159 downwards.
TTAAAGCTCTAGGCTCACTATGACAGGCTGTGCGACACAGGGGACGCGGCTTGCCTTCTCTGAAAGTCTGTTTCTCCATCTACACGAAGGGAGCTCTGGGGGCTGCAAGTGGGGACTGGAAACCACGGGGAGGACACCCCCGCCCCGTCCCCTGACCCCCTGAACCACAGGCCTGGATCATTAGGTGCCCGGCCTTGTCATGAGACACGCAACGGGGGGGGGGCGGGGAGGCCAGCCTCGCCCACTCTGGAGGAGAACCCGTAGGCAACATAGCCAACCTACACATGCAATTTCGAAAAACATGACTTGCTGCTTATAATCTAAAATCCTTTTTTTAAAAAGTTTTTATTTATTTATTCATGAGAGACACAGAGAGAGAGGCAGAGACACAGGCAGAGGGAGAAGCAGGCTCCATGCAGGGAGCCCGACGCAGGACTCGATCCCAGGACCCCAGGGTCACGCCCTGGGCTGAAGGCGGCACCAAACCGCTGAGCCACCCGGGCTGCCCTGCTGCTTATAATCTAAGGGAGAAATAAAAGGAATATTCTGTTATCAAATTCTATGCATTGCAATACATAAATACTCTGGTGCGACCAGGAGGGAGGACACTGCGAGGCCAGCGGAGGCCCGGCTGACCCGCGTATTTCCTGTCCGGACCAGGGCGGTTCCCGCCGCCGCCCGACCCCAGTCCCCCGTCCCCGACCCCGGTCCCGGTCCCCAGGTCCCCATCCCCATCCCCGTCCAGGTCCCCGGTCCCCACGTCGCCTCCACAGGCTGTCATTCCCGCAGAGGCCACCAGAGGGCGCCCGTGAGCACCCGAGCCGGAGCTGCCCTCCTCTGCCCAGGGCCCCCCCCTCCCTGGGGGAGAAGCCCCTGTCCCCCCCACCCCTCCGCCTCGGTCCCCGCGCGACCTGCTCCACCGCTCTCTGCCCTCCCCTCGTCCCTCTCTTCCCATCGTTCACTCCGCTCTGGCCACAGGCGCCTCCTGTCTGTCCCTCTGTCTCACCAGGCAGAGTCCTGCCCCCGGGCCTTTGCACAGCCATGCCCTCTCTACCTGGACAGCTCCCTTCTCGGTTGTCCCCATGACTGGTTTCTTCTGAGCCCTCAAGTCTCAGCCCAAGTGTCCCCTCCTTTCGGAGCTCCTCCCCCCTCCCCCCTGCCACCAGCTAAAGGCTCCCCCACTTCATTCCCTCGGACACCCTCTGCTTTCCTGTCTTCCCTGCACAGCACCTCCCGATGTTTCTTTAATTCACTTGTATCTTTGTTGTGTGACCTGCCCCCCCCCACCCCGGTCTGGGAGCCCCGACGGAACTAGGACAGCGCCTGGCATGTGACAGACGCACTCAATGTTCCCCGGGTGCACGCAGGCCGGGTCCGCCTTCTCGTGCCCACTTCCTGGATGAGGAAGCCAGGGCACTGAGGTCAGCCGGCCCCCAAGTGAGGGTCCCCAGGACTCACACTTCACTCCCACACTGGACCCCTCCACTGTGGCAGGGAGGAGAGCGGCCCAGCAGCGAAGCGGTTAAGCTCCCCCCACCCCCCGCAACCACCACCACTTGAGTCACCAGGCCTGGGTCACTTTGTGCCGAATTCACACATCCACACACAGTTTCTGGCTCCCTCGGCTCCCCCGCCCCCCCTCCCAGGGGGAAGCATATCCGTTTCCGTGGCAACCGTGTTGTCTCCAGTCTGACTGGGGCTGAGTGACAGCCATCGGGGCCAGATGAAGTCGCACGCCACCCACGCAGGAGAGAGAGGAGCCAGCCCAGAAGTGCCGACAGCAGGGACAGACTCCAGACTTGGGGGTTTGCTCGAGCCACCAGCAGGCAGGAGCCGGAGTGGGGCTGGGGGGACGCCGGCTGCCGCCTGCCAGCCCCCCCAGCACAGCTCCCAACCTGGCTGTTGCAACCATTTAGCTGGTTTGGGGGCTTCCAGGAGAGCTTGGATGGGGAAGCGCCCCGGTGTCCTGCAGGAGGGCCGGCGTCTGATCCGTGTTTATGGCTCTTACTCCCGGCGCTGGGCCTGGCATGCAGGAGGCGCTCAATAAGTGTTCCAGCAGGAAATGGGAGAGGAAGGGAGGAAGGAATCCTGGGCCAGAGCGCTTCAGTTCCTACCTAACACTGCTTATCTTCCCACACGGTCCTTATCAGCCAGCGCATCCCTTATCATTTAACCTCTTCGCTATCAGCTCACACTTAGCCGTCAGCTCACACCTACTTATCAGCTCACCGCTCAGCTATCATCTCTGTCACAAACGTTCAGGGCAGGCTGCGGAGGGAGTGGCCGGGGAGCTGCACCCGGGCAAGCCGGATTCTTGCCCTAGGATCCCTTCCTCCCCGGCTCGCTGGCCCCGGGAGGCGAAGGGAGTTGACTGGCTGCGGCCCACGGGATTGGGAAGCGGGTGAGGGGCGGTTCTGACACCCAAAGGGAATCCCAAGGTGGCAAAATGTGGGTCTGGGTCTTACGGAGGGATTATGGCACCTGCGCACCGACTCCAAACCGGGATGGTTTGCCTTAGGTTGTAATGAGCTCCCCGTCATGGGGGGTAACCAAGGCAAGCTCCCGAATCACTCCTAGGAGGCCGTGGAGGGGATCCGAGTGGGGAGAGTCCACAACTTCCTTCTTGCTGATTCTAAGATTTGGCGACGATTTTAAGATTCTGTGCCCGGGATGCAGCAGCCTCCCACCAGGCCTGAGGTCTGGGCAGCCGATCTTAGAATCATGTGATTCACCGATTGCATGTGCATTTATTCACCAAGAGGGAAGAGAGGGAGATACACAAACATAGAGGATCAGACAGACGGTGAGACAAAGACAGACAGACACACAGAGAAATCAACAGAGAGAGACACAGAGAGACAGAGAGAAGAATCTTTCAGGGGTGGGTGCTATGGGCTGGGCTGCGTGTCCCCCCAGATTCCATATGTTGAATTCCTAACCCCCAAGACCTTAGAATGTGACCTTCCTTGGAACTCGGCTGTTGCAGAGGTCATACTGGGGGAGGATGGTCCTTCATCCCATGTGCCCATGGCCATGTAAATGGGGGAATCTAGACTCAGGCACATGTACGGGGACAATGCCCATGACCGTGTAGATGGCCAAGGAGAGACACATGACACAAATCTCACCCCTCCCCACCCCACCCTCACAGGGGACTGGCCCTGCCAACACCTTAATCTTGGACCCAAAGCTTCCAGAACAGCGAGACACTAACTTTCTGCTGTGTAAGCCATCCGGTTGGTGGGAATTTGTCACCGCAGCTGCTGGAAATGAACACAGGGGACAAGCCGACAGGTTAACAAGTGATGGCATGAGAAGTCAGGACGTGGTTGCAAAGCTCAGTTCCGCCGGCCCCACATCTGGGACAATAAGGTAACTGGGAGTCCCCCGTTCAGAGACTCCAGATCTCCAGATGAAGGAGCTGAAGATGACCCACGGGGCCCAGACCCTCTTGTGCCCCCACTGCACCCCCATCCTCCCCATTCAGAGGACTCGCTGTTCTTTTTACCCTGGTGAGGACACTAAGCTTCAGAGGGCATGGCAGGGGACAGCCCACAAAGCTGTCCATGGATCCCTGCCTTCTGGTCTTCCCACCTCTTGTCCTCCCACACCCCCCGCTTCCGAGGAGGAGAATGCAGCAGGCACGGGGGGCGTCAGGACACAGCGCTGACCACCACAGGGCTGGGAAGCCATCCTGCCCCAGTCGCAACTTCGGATGAGACCTCGTCTCTGGCTGATACCTCATTACAGTCCCAAACACGAGCCCCCGTGGCACCCCACCCAGATGCCCGGCCGACGCTGAGATACTGGCCGATGCTTTAAGCCGCGGAGCCTGGAGGTAATTTGTTCGCAGCAATAGGTGTCCAGAAAGATGGTCACCCGCCAGGTCACATGGTGGGAAGCAGCCGTCGGAACTTGAACCTCGGATTCCACAGAGGCTCCTACAACCCCGTGCTCTCAACGACGGCCAGCGGACCCCTGTCCTGACTTGCTGAGCGAGGAGCACTTGGGTCACACCCTCACCCCTAACATGCATGGTTGTGCACTGTGCTTGTTTGTTTAAGTTTTACTTAAATTCCAGTTAGTGACCAGACAGTGTAATGTAGTTTCAGGTGAACAGGATGGTGATGCGGCATTTCATACAACACTGGTGCTCGTCACGACAGGTGCGCTCGCCATACCTTCATCCCCACCTTTTGTCCTCACCCTTCATCTCCTCCTTCATCCCCACCCTCCATCCACACCCTTCATTCGCATCCTTCGTCTCCACCCTTCATCCACACCCATCATTCCCACACCTTTCATCCCCATCCTTCATCCGCATCCTTTGTCCTCACCCTTCATCCCCATCCATCACCAACTTCCCCCACCCCACCCCTCCCCTCTGGTGACCACCAGTGTGTCCTCTGTAGTGAACACTGTTTCTCAGCTTGCCTCGCTCTCTCGCTCTTCCCCTTCGCTTGCGTAGAACCCACTTGTTTGAAAATCGCCTTACATCCCGTTTGCTTTCTCGTTAAGCTTTCTCCAACCTCAGGGCCTTTGCACTTGCTGTGCTCTCTTCCCAGAGCACCCTCCTCCCCAAGGTTTGCTCCTGCGCTTGCTCAAATATCACCTCCTTAGAAAGGCCTTCCTGATCCCCCCTCCCTAATTACAGTCACTCCCTCTCTCTAGCACATCATCCCATTTTATCTTTTTTTAAAATATTTTATTTATTTGAGAGAGAGAGAGAAGAGCACAGAGGGAGAAGGAGGAGACTCCCTGTTGAGCAGGAGGCCCAATGTGGGGCTCCATTGGCTTGGGCACCCTGGAAACGCTCCAGTAAGCCCACCCAGGGCTAGCTGGGGGCCTCGTGTTCGTGCCTTCCCAGCTCTGGGCCTCAGGTTTGCACCCCAACGAAAGCGCAACCATTCTTGCTCACAGGGACAGCTGCTGGCCCCTGCCACGGGCTCACGGAAAGTCGGGTGCTGGGCCCACAGGCCCCCCCGAGGGTGCGCCACTGTCTATGGTGCTGAAGGGTCCCGGTGGGGCCACCGCCCGCGCCCTGTTTGCTCCAGCTCCCCGGGAGGAAGTCTACACTGTACACAGGCTGGGCTGTGCAGTCTGGGATTTCAGGAACCCACACAGTTCCTTCCAGGGACTCCCCCCGAGTCCCTATGTTGGCGGCTTCCTTTGGGCGGAGCCTCCCTCACTGGGGACCCTGAGCCCCTCCCGGCACCAACCACGGCGCCCACCACGTGAGAACTCCAGGTATCATGGGTTGATCGCTGATCTCTCTGTCTCCCTCTGTCCCTCTCTGTCTCTGTTGCTGTCTCTGCGTCTCTCTGTCTCTCTGTCTCTCTCCCATCTCTCAGCCACCACCCTGAAAGTTCCAAGCCTTCGTGCTGCCCGCAAGGGACCCAACTTTCTCCAGCCACCAGAAGTCAGGGCCTCGCGAGGGAAGGCCCTGGCCTTTCACCCCACCAGCGCGTCAGCCAGTATAGACAGAAGCGCATAAACGGTCACCACATCCGTCCTGCCCTTGTTCCGCCTCTGCCTCTCATTGTTACGCCCCACTCCTCAGTGTCCCCATCCATGCAGTGACACGATTGGTAGATGGTTCTTCAGCTTCTCCCTGATTCCCGGGGGGCCCCCTCCCTGCGGCTCACCTTAAAAAAAAAGAGAGAGAAAAAAATCTCAGTCCCCAAACACCTGGAAGCTGAACATGAGGTGTGTGAATAATTTATTTTGTGAGTCATTTTAATATTTTATAATAATTGTGATGAGCTGTTTGGTTTTATAGAGCTGTTTGGGTGTCATTAAGACAGAGCTAAGGATGGGCCCTGCCGCTGCAGCATCTCCGAATGGGCCAAGGTGACAGGTCCCCAGGGAGGCACCCAAGGAGGCAGGGTGGGGGTGGCTGGGGAAGAAGGCAGTCTCAGGGGATAGCGAGGGGGACCAGGTGCCACTCATGGTCAGTGGGCTCCGGACGGACCAAGGCTGCAGCTACGGCTCGGCTTCATCTGCTTCATCTGCTTTGGCTCATCCGTCCAAGCATTTATGCACCTGCTCACTTCACTGTCTGTTATGGACGGAACGTTTAAGCCTCGCCTGCCCCCCAACCAGAGTCATATGTTGAAGCCCTAACCCCCAGCGGGATGGTGGGACCTCGATGGGGGACACAGTTAGGATTAGATGAGATCCTGAGAGCAGAGCCCTGGCGATGGGATTCGTGTCCTTGTAAGAAGGACAGAGCGCTCTCCCTCTGCCATGTGAGGACGCGGCAAGGACAACTATTTGCCAGCCGGGAAGAGGGTCCTCACTGGGAGCCAAATCCGCTGGCACCTTGTTCTTGGACTTCCCAGTCTCCAAGATTGTGAGAAATAAACTGTGCTGTTCGGGGCCCCTGCTCTGTGGTCTTTCATTAGGGCAGCCTGAGCGGACTATGAGACTCTTGGAGGGCCCTTCACGGCACTTAAGTCAAGCTCAAACTCCCCATGATGATCTAAAAGAGCCCCCCGAATACAGCCCCTTTGTGACCTTCCTGCTCTCACCCCCCACCCAGCTCTCCACTCTGGCCTCCCTGCCCTTCCTCCAACCCTCGAGCACATTCTGACCTCAGGGCCTTTGCACTTGCAATGCCCTCCTTCTGGCATGCTCTGCCCCAGCTCTTCCTGTGCTGAGCTCCTTCTTGTCCTTCGAGCCTCAGCTCATATGTTGCCCCCTGGATCTCACCGTGGTAGGATTTGGAGAGGGGTGTGTGCAGTGGGAGGGTGTGCTTGGCAGGGAGCTCTGTGTGGGCAAGGATTTGGTGCCAAGAGAGTTGAGACTGAATCAGCTGAATGTAAGGATGTGCAGGTGGAGAGGTGGGTGGTTTTGGGAGAACCGAGTTGGGGGAGAAGATGCCTGAAAGAAAGGCTAGGAGCTGGGCCAGAGAGGGTATTGATGATCAGGATCAATAATTTGGGCGCCACCCTGGAAGAAAGCATTGCAGCCCAATGGTAGCCACAGTTCACTGGGCTCACTCTCTGAGTTGGCCAGTCCCACATCTTGCGGGGAGCCCCAGTCCATCCCAAAGCAAGAGACGCCAAAGCCCACGCTTAGGATCCGCAGTGACCCGGTGGGACTCTACAGGGACCTCAGGGGACCCTCGGATGTCGTGCAGGCCGGAGCCCTGGGTTTGCCCTGGAAATTCTCCACTTGCCCATCCCCCTCTGCAGATCCACTCTGAAGTCGGTTCCCACCCCTGCCCAGCCCTGGGGGAGGCTCATCTGCATCGATAGAACCCACAGCCTCCCGCTGGCCAAATCCTGCTGTGTTCAGCCAATGGGAGGCATTAGGAGACCAGATAGTGAGAGAAGAAAGAGATGGATGTATTTGTTCTCCAGATTCTCCGCTGCACTAGTGCTGAGCAGCTGAGCCCCTTTCAAGTCTCTGCTCCCACCCAGTTGTGCCGGGCGCAACCCCCCTGCACCCCATGGTTGCCACCCCCAGATGCTGCACTGTGCCCTGAGGGTTTCTCATTACCTGCCTACACCTCTGTAAAATAAATAATAATAAATACATAAATTAAAAAAAGGCCTTTGTTCAACGTTCCCTAAAGACCCTGTCTGAATATGGTCCATTTTCTCCAGGACTGTGAATGATTCAGTTCCAGAATCCTAAGGGTCTTGGCCCTTTTCTGTAAGGTGAGAGCATTATAAGACAAGCCATAGAGTTATTAGACATTATTCAATAAAGCTCCCCCTGCCCTGCCCCCCAGTACAATTGAAATCTCGGGACCTCAGCCCCCACAAAGTTGCAGACTGTGGAATTTCCAGCGGCGTTAGAAGCCTGGATCTTAAACCACAGAAATTCAGGATGATGAGCCCCCAGGACGCAGGGGCTTTGGAAGGATTTTGACCATAACAGTCTCAGGTAATGGGAGGCAAGGTGGAGACCCCAAAATCCCACAGGATGGAGCTCCCCTGGGGTGCAGGGGAAGGTTGCCCAGCCATGGACTACATTTCCCAGAAACCCCAGCGGTGGTGTGATCACATGGCACGTTCTGGCCAATGGGACGCAAGTGGAAGCAGCGAGCCTTATTCCTGAGCGGGACTCAGGTTTCCTATTGCTTCTGTAGCCGACTTGGTGGCTTAAAATTGACACAAAATACTATCTTAGGATCCTGGAGGTTAGAAATATAAGCTGCATCTGATGGGCTGCGTTCTTTCTGGAGGCTCTAGAGGAGAATCCGTTTTCACGGACTTGTCCAGCTGCAGAGCTCACATTCCTGCACAGGGGCCTGCATCATTTCCACCTCTGCTTCGGACTTTGCTCTGTGATCTTCCAGCTTCTTTCTTAGAAGGATGCTTGTGATGACATCGGACCCACCTGGATGATCTCTGCATCTCAAGACCCTTAATTTAATCACATCTGCAGAATTCTGTTGTCATCTAACATATAACCCGTCAAGACGGGTTCTGGGGATTAGGATAGGGAGACCTTTGAGGGGCCACTATTCAGCCTACAAGAGTATCTATTTTTTTAATGTTTTTTTTTTTTTTTAAGATTTTATTTATTTATTCATGAGAGACACAGAGACACAGGCAGAGGGAGAAGCAGGCTCCATGCAGGGAGCCCCATGTGGGACTCCATCCCGGGTCTCCAGGGTCACGCCCTGGGCTGAAGGCAGATGCTTAACTGCTGAGCCACCAGGCGTCCCAACAACAGTATCTTTAAGAAGCATCTAGGAAAAAAAAAAAAAGAAGAAGCATCTAGGAGCTGCAGCAGGTGGCCTGTGAAGCCCAGGAGAAGGCCACCTCATGAGGCAGAAATTCACAAATCCCACCAGTAATGCATGAAAATTCCGATTTTTTCCACACCCTTGTCAACACTTGTTACTGTCTTATTTTTTTATTCTAGCTAGGCTACTGGGTACGGAGTGATTTCTCTTTGTGATTTTGATTTCTAATTCTCTGACGACTAAAGATATTGTGCATCTCTTATGTGTGTATCTGCCATTTGTGTGTCCTCTCTGAAGAAAGGTCTATTCAGACCCTTTGACCATTTTTTAAGTTGAGTTCTTTGTCTTACTGTTGAGTTATGAGTCCTCGTATACTCTAGATACAAGTCCCTTATCCCATTCTGTACATTGTCTTTTCACCTTCTTGAAGGCATCCTTTTTTTTTTTTTTTACTTCAGCAAGGTATTTTATTTTATTTTATTTTTATTTTTTTAAAGATTTTATTTATTTATTCATGAGAGATACAGAGAGAGAGTCAGAGACACAGGCAGAGGGAGAAGCAGGCTCCCCGCAGGGAACCTGATGTGGGACTCCATCCTGGGGCTCCAGGATCAGGCTCTGCGCCAAAGGCAGACCACTCAACTGCTGAGCCACCCAGGCGTCCCAAGGTATTTTATTTTAACACAGGGTTTTTTCAAGACCATTAAGAAGCATTATTTTTTACCAAAGTAATCTAATCTTTTAATTGTTTTCCAATAAAGAAGTATTTTTTTAATTGATGAAAACTATAGGACAATCATTTCATGCTTCTAATTTTATAAAATGACTACTTCATGAATAAAGCTGTCCACTTGACTACTTGGCTTTTCTAACAGCATGTTTAAGTGGTCACTGGTTTTTTCAACCTGACTATTCTACTTTTTTTTATATATAAATTTATTTTTTATTGGTGTTCAATTTGCCAACATAGAGAATAACACCCAGTGCTCATCCCGTCAAGTGTCTTGAAGGCATCCTTAAAAGCAGAAAAATATTTAATTTTGATCAAGTCCCATTTATCTTTTACTTGATTCTCTGTGCTTTTGGAGTCATCTCTAAAAAAACCACTACCTGATCCAAGATCATGAAGATTTACCCCTATGTTTTTATAGCTTTAGCTTTCATATTTAGGCCTATGATCTATTTTGAGTTCATTTTTGTGTATGGTGGGAGGTAGGGGTCCAGCATCATTCTTTTTTTTTTTTCCAGCATCATTCTTTTGCTGCATGTAGATGTCCAGTTATCTCAACTCCCTTTGAGGAAATTATTCTTTTTTTAAAAAGATGTTATTTATTTATTTGAGAGAGAAAAAAAGAGAGAGAAAGCATGAGCAGGGGGAGGGGCAGAGGGAGAGGGAGAAGCAGACTCCCCACTGAGCAGGGAGCCCAATGTGGGGCTCGATCTAAGGACCCTGGGATCATGACCTGAGCCAAAGGCAGAGGCTTAACTGACTGAGCCACCCAGGCACCCCTGAAAAGATTATTCTTTTCTCCACTGAATTGTTTTGTTCTTTGTTGACCACCCATTGACCATAAATGTGAGGGTTTGTTTCTATATTCCCAGGTTTCTAACATTGATCTGGATGTCTGTATTTATGCTGGTACCAGACCATCTTTATTGCCCCAGATTTGCTGTAAGTTTTGTAATCACAAAATGTGATTTCCACATGAATTTTGGGATTCGGTTTTCAATTTCTAAAAAAGAAAATAGCAAAGCCAGCTGAGATTTGATAGGGGTTGTGTGGAATCTGTAGATCAATTTGGGAGTACCTCTTTTAAAAAAAAAACAATATGGGGGGATGGGTAACTGGATGACGGGCACTGAGGAGGGCACGAGGAGGGCACGTGATGGGATGAGCACTGGGTGTTATACTATATGTTGGCAAATTGAATTTAAAATAATAAAAATTAAATTAAAAAAACAATAGTACATATTCTGGTACATGAACATGGAATGTCTTTATTCAGGTCTCTCACTTCTTTCTTTTTCTTTAAATATTTTATTTATTTATTTGAGAGAGAGAGAGAGAGAATGAGCAGGGGAGGGGCATAGGGTGAGGGAGAAGCCGACTCCCCGCTGAGCAGGGAGCCCAATGCAGGACTCGATCTCAGGATCCCGGGATCATGACCTGAGCTGAAGGCAGACGCTTAACTGACTGAGCCCCCCAGGTGCCCCCAGATCTCTCATTTCTTTCAACAATATTTTGTAGTTCTCAGAGTATAAGCTTTGCACTTTTTTTTTTTCAGATTTACTCCTCAGAATTTTACTTTTTGATGCTATTGTAAAGAGAATTGCTTTCTTAATTTTATCTTCAGGTCGTTCGCTCCTGGTGTATATAAATCTGATATTTGTGTAGTGACTTTGCATCCCTGCAAATTTGCTGAATTCATTTATTGTCTCTAGTATCTGTGTGAGCGTGCGTGTATTCTTTAGGATTTCCTCCATATAAGACAGTGTCGTCGGCAAATAGAGATAGTTTTACTTCTTCCGTTCATTCTGGATAGCTGGTGTGTCTTTCCCTTCCCTAGCACCTTCAGCACGAGGTTGAGTAGAAATAGCGAGAGTGAGCACCCTTGTCTTGGTCGTGATCCTAGTGGGAAAGCATTCATCAACTATGATGTCAGCTGTGGGGTTTTTATTTGTATTTATTTATTTTTTTAAATTTTTATTTATTTATGATAGTCATACAGAGAGAGAGAGAGAGAGGCAGAGACATAGGCAGAAGGAGAGGGAGAAGCAGGCTCCATGCACCGGGAGCCCGACGTGGGATTCGATCCCGGGTCTCCAGGATCGCGCCCTGGGCCAAAGGCAGGCACTAAACCGCTGCACCACCCAGGGATCCCAGCTGTGGGGTTTTTAAAAATAGGTGCCTCTCTTCAGGTTTAGGAAGTTCCCGTCTATTGCCTTCTATTTATTCAGTGTTTGCATCGTGAAAAGGTGTTGGGTTTTGTCAAATGCTTTTCCTGCATCTGTTGAGATGATAACGTGGTTTTGTCTTTTATTCAATTGATACGGTATATTAAATTCTGTGAAATTTAATGCATGCATATATTCAGTCAACCGGTTGGGATGGAGAGCAATCCCCTCCTTCCTCAAAACTCCCTCATGCTTCACCCCCCCCCCCGCCCCCGCCAGCCCTAATTCTTGTTTCCTGTCACTACGGTGTTGTGTTTTTGAACATGTCATTGTATTAGTTTCCCACATGGCTGCTGTGCCGAATGGCCACAAACTTGGTGGCTTCACCCAACACACATTTATTCCCTGACAGGTCTGGGAGCCAGAAGTCCGAAATCAGCCCAATCAGGTCCGAATCGAGGTGTTGGCAGGGCTGGAGTCCTTCCAGAGCATCTAGGGAACACGCTCTTCTGTTGTGGGTGGAATTAGGTTCCCACCAAAATTCACATATTGAAGTGTTAACCCCAGCACCTCAAAGTATTTGGAGATTGGGGCTTTGAAGAGGCAATTAAGGCAAAAGGAGGTCAGAGAGATGGGCTCCCGTCCAATAGGGCTGGCGTCCTTATAGGAGGAAATTAGGACGCTGGCAGGCAGAGCAAAGACCATGCAAGGACACGGGAGAGCACAGCCACCTACCAGACAAGGAGAGAGGCCTCAGGAGAAACCACACCTGTCGACACCTTGATCCTAGGCTTCCAGCCTCCCGGATTGTGAGAGAGGACATTTCTGTCAAATTTAAGTCACCGGGTCTGCAGTGTTTCGTGGTAGCATCCCCAGCAAGTTCATACACTTTCTCTACCCCTTCCAGCTTCTACAGGCACCAGCATTCCTTGGCTGGTGGCCACATCACTCCAATCTCTGCCTCGATGGTCACACATGTAGGCAAATCTCTCTCTGCTTCCCTCTTATAAAGACACCTGTGAGTGCACTCAGAGCCCATCTGGATTCCAGGATAACCTCCTGAGCTCAAAATCCTTCACGTAATCACATCTGCAAAGACCTCCTTTTGGTGCGCGTGTGCCCTAGGAGGCAACATTTACAGGTTCCAGCAATTAGGACCCGGATGTCTTTGGGGCACCATTATTTGGCCTCCCAGTCATACATATGGAAAGTTCAATATGCAGGTTTTTTTGTATCTGACTTCTTGCACTTAGCGGAATGTGTCTGAGAATCCTCCAAGTCGTGGCACATACCAATAATGGTTCCCTTTTTTTTTTTTAAGACTTTATTTATTTATTCATGAGAGGGGTGGGGAGGCTCCATGCAGGAAGCCCAATGTGGGACTCGATCCTGGGACTCCAGGATCACACCCTGGGCCAAAGGCAGGCACTAAACCACTTGAGCCACCCAGGGATCCCCTCTTTCCTTTTTTTGACAAGTACTGTTCCATCGTAGGCATGGACCACACCTCGTTTACCTGGTCATCCTCTGAAGAACATTTTGGTTGTTTCCAATTTGGGGCAGTGATGAAGAAAGATGCTATAAACATCCATACAAAAAAAAAAAATCCATACACACGGACACCTGGGTGGCTCAGTGGTTAAGCATCTGGCTTCGGCTCAGGACGTGATTCCGGGGTCCCGGGATCGAGTCCCACATCGGGCTCCCCGCAGGGACATGTTTCTCCCTCTGCCTGTGTCTCTGCCTCTCTCTGTGTGTCTCTCATGAATAAATAAATAAAATCTTAAAAAAAAAACATACACAGGTTTTCGTATGAACGTAAGTTTTCATTTCACCTGGGTAACTTCATCTCCTGTTGAAATGCAGTCTCTGGACCCCGTGGTAAATGTATGTTCACCTTTATGAAAAACTGCCAAATGGTTTTCCAGAATGGCTGGACCACTTCACGTTCCAGCAGCATCACATATTCCAGCTGCTTCGCATCCTTGCCAACACGTGGCATTGTCAACGTTCCTTAGCCGCTCTAATGGGTGAACAGGGGTATCCAGTGATGCCTTAAGTTTTGAGTTTCCCTAATGGCTAGTAATGTTGAACATTTTTTCCATGTTTTTATTTGCAACCTACTATCCTCTCTGGTGAAATATTTGAGTCACTTGCCGCCCCCACCCCTTTTTTTTTCACTTTTTATTTGGGGAAAATTGTACAACATGAAGCTATTTTTTAAAAAATAGCATGAAAACACATGGGAGCAAATACTTATGATGTTGGGGGAGGCAATGATCTGACACCCAAAGCACAGCAACCAAGGAAAAAAATAGATGAATTGGATCATATCCAAAATTTAAATTTTTGTGCTGCAAATTATGCCATTAAGAAACTAAAAGAGCGGAGCACCTGAGTGGCTCAGTGGTTGAGTGTCTACCTTTAGCTCGGGTCGTGATCCCAGGGTCCTGGGATCCAGTCCTGTATCAGCCTCCCTGCAGGAAACTTGCTTCTTCCTCTGCCTGTATCTCTGCCTCTCTCTGTGTCTCTCATGAATAAGTAAATTAAAAAATCTTAAAAAAAAAAAAAAAAGAAAGTAAAAGAGCAAATTATAGAATGGGAGGAGATGAAAGACTTAGAATATATAAGGAACTCTTAAAACTCCAAAAAAAACCAATAACCCAACTCTTTACATGAACAAAGGATTTGAATAGAAAATACGCAAATGGCCAAAGAGTACATACAAAGATGATTAGCATTATTAGTCACTAGGAAAATTCAAATCGGGTAGCCGGGTGGCTCAGTGGTTTAGCGCCGCCTTCAGTCCAGGGCCTGATCCTGGGGTCCCTGGATCGAGTCCCACGTTGGGCTCCCTGCATGGAGCCTGCTTCTCCCTCTGCCTGTGACTCTGCCTCTCTCTCTTTCTGTCTCATGAATAAATAAATAAAGTCTTTAAAAAAAGAAAAGAAAATGCAAATCAACATTGCAATACACTTTATACCTCCTAGGATTGTTAAAAAAAAAAGAAGCAATAAGACATATTGATAAGGATATAGAGAAATGGGGACCCTTACATGCTGCTAATGCTGGTGGGATTCCAAACAGATGCAACTGCTTTGGAACACAGTCGGGCAGTTTCTCCAAATGTTAAACAAGGAGTTACCTTATGATCTAGTGATTCCACTCCTAAAAATTCAAGAGAAGTAAATATGTATGTCCATGCAAATTTCCTTTTTCATTAATTAATCATTTATTTTAAGTCATCTCTACACCCAACGTGGGGCTCGAACCTACGACCCTGAGATCAAGAGTCACACACTCTTACTGACTGAGCCTGCCAGGTGCCCCTGTCCATGAATATTCTTTTTTTGTTTTTTAAGATTTTTTTTATTTGAGGGAAAGAGAGAGAAAGAGAGAAAAAGAGCACATGCACGCATGCGCAGGGTGAGAGGCAGAGGGAGAAACAGACTCCCGTGGAGCAGAGAGCGTGACGCAGGACTTGATCCCAGGACCCTGGGATCATGAGCTGAGCCGACAGCAGATGCTTAACCGACTGAGCCCCCCAAGAGCCCCCCATGCAAATCCTTATACATAAATGCTCATAATATGGGGGATCCCTGGGTGGCTCAGCGGTTTGGCGCCTGCCTTTGGCCCAGGGTGCGATCCTGGAGTCCCGGGATTGAGTCCCACGTCGGGCTCCCTGCATGGGGCCTGCTTCTCCCTCTGCCTGTGTCTCTGCCTCTCTTTCTCTATGTCTATCATGAGTAAATAAATAAAATCTTTAAAAAAAATGCTCATAACAGTATTATTCACAATAGCTAAAAAATTGAAACCACCCCAATGTCCATGGGTAGATAAACGGATAAATAGTATGTGGTACATCACACAATGGAATTTAATTTGGCCATAAACCGAAACAAAGCACTGATACAGGCCTTAGCACAGAAAAACCTTGAAAACACTACACTCAGGGAAAAAGCCAGACCACACAGTGTATGGTTTCATTCACATGAAATATCCAGAAGAAGTGAGTTGTAGAGATGGAGAGTCGGTTATGGCTGCCGGGGGTGGAGGCAAGGAGGAAATGGGGAATGACTGCTAATGGGTTTCTCTTGGGGCGGGAGTGATAAAAATGTTCTGAAATTATGTTAGGATGACGGACGTGTATCTGTGAATATACCAAAGACCAATGAATTGCACACTTTTAATGGGTAAATTGTGTGACATGTGAATTATCTCAATAAAAGCGGTTTAAAAACATTTTTTTAGAGATTTTATTTACTTATTTGATAGAGAGTGAGAGAGAGAGAGAGAGAGAGCGAGCGAGCACAAGCAAGGGGAGCAGCAAAGGGAGAGGGAGAAGCAGGCTCTCTGCTGAGCAGTGAGCACGATGCCAGGCTCGATCCCAGGACCCCAAGATCATGACCTGACCGAAGACACATGCTTCACCGACTGAGCCACGCAGGAACCCCTAAAAGTGTTTTTTTTTTTCAATAAAAAAATGAATACAAAAAGATCTCACGTTGGCTTTATTCAGTTGCCCCCAATGGTAACATCTTACGACATCGTAAGTAGGAAACATTAATACAGTCCATCAAGCTTTTTCCGATTACACCTGTTTCACACACACTCATTTGTGTGGGGGGGTGTGTGTGTGCGTGTGTGTATTTCTGGGCAATGTTATCACATGTGTAAATCCACATGACCAGCATCACAGTCAAGACACAGAACACATTTCATCGCAAGGATCTTTCACGCTTCGCTTCTGTGGCCACAGATACACCCCCCCCCCCCCACCGAAGGACTTGTCAGTCCTCCGTGTTATAATTTTGTAGTTTCAAGAGCGCTATATAAATGCACTCTCCAGGGCAGCCCCGGCGGCTCAGCGGTTTAGCACTGCCTTTGGCCCAGGGCCTGATCCTGGAGACCCGGGATCGAGTCCCATGTCAGGCTCCCTGCATAGGGCCTGCTTGTATCTCTGCCTCTCTTTCTCTCATGAATAAATAAATAAAATATTTAAATAAATAAATGCACTCCCCAGTATGTAATCTTTTGACTCCGGCTTCTCTCATTCAGTGTCATCCCCTCGTCGTCCATCCAAATCATTGCATTTATATCCAGTTAGTTCTTTTTCTTTACGGAGTCGTAGTTCCCCGGTATGGATGCACCCCAGTTGGTTTAACCATTCACCTGTGGAAGGACATTGGGGTAGTTTCCAGCTTTAGGCGATTTCAGATGAAGCTACTCTGGCCCTTCTTGGGCAGATTTTTGTATACATATAAATTTTCATCACTCTGGGATAAGTGCCCAAGAGTGCAACTGTTGGGTCATAGGGCAAGCACGTGCTTAGCCTTGTAAAACAAAACAAACAAACAAAAACCCCCAAAACCTCCGCCAGACTCTTTCCCAGAGTCCTGTTATACATTCTTACCAGAACGTGTGCGTGATGCCATTTCTCGGCATCTTCACCAGCATTTGGCATTATCATATTTTTTTCTTCACCCATTTTGACAGGTGTGCAGTGATATGCCAACTGCGGTTTTAATTTGCATCCCCCTGATGGCTAATGATGTTCAACATCTTTCCCTGCACTTATTTGCCATCTGCATATCTCCTTCTGTGAAATGTCTGCTCCTGTTGCTGTCCATTTTTCAGCTGGTTTGTTGGTTTTCTTCCTGTTGAGTTTTGAGAGTCCTTTCCGTGTTTTTTAGATACACATCCTTTGTTGGATCCTTCCACGCGTTTTATCCCATTCTGCAGCTTGTCTTTTCATCCTTTTAACAGTCTCTTTCTCAGAGGAAAAGTTATTAATTTTGATGGAATCTAATATCAATCTTTTTTTCCCCGTTGTGAATCATCCTTTGGTGTCATGCCTATGATCTTCCCCTAACTCCAGATGCTGAGGGTTTTCTCTTGTTTTCTTCTAAACATGTAATGGTTTAACATTTTATGTGTAGATCTACAATCCATTTTGGATTATATTCTGAGTGTGACGAATAGCCTGGGAGGGTTTCATCCCTGAGGACCAAAGGGAGCCAAGGGGGGTTCTTGAGAGAGAGGAGGTATAGAAAGGAAGAGGGACTGAGGCAAGCAGAGCCAGGTAGCTCATGACAGCCGTGTTGTGGGCCTCAGTTTCCCCCACCAGTAAGCAAACAGAACAGACTAGAGGACAGATAAAGTCACTTGTAACTAAATGAGACCGGGTCCCTGGATATTTGACTCCATGCTCGCCTGGCCTCTGAAGCAGACTCAGGGAAAACCCCAGCACCTTCAGAATGTGCCAGAGCCTGGGGACCCAGTGCTCAGATTTTAAGAGTGACCAGGAGGGAAGGTGACTCACTGGGATGGGGCGGGACCCCGAAATACCAGGGCTCCTCTCCTCCCACATAGCAAAATCAGGTCATTTTTCAATTCCAGTCATTCTCTTTCATCCATAAAATTTGCCAAGAGCCACTTTCCCGAAAATCTAAATTGAAAGTAAATAGCACGGGGACAATTCTCGGTGATAAAACCACCGATTCTGGAGCTTCTTGGGATAATATTTATTTTCCCCTCTCACTAATGGCTCCAGCCGCCTCCCCAGGTGATTAAAGTAATGCGTTTGCTTAACCTGACTGGGGCCACATCCCACCCGGGGCTGATTGGACCCCGTGTGGAGCCCCCCCCGCCCCCCCGCCACCCCCTCCACTGGTCAATTATATTAACCACTGCTGGTTTGCAATTACTATAAATCAGAAAAGGCTTTGGCCCGGATTTGTTTTTCTTTATTGAAAATGTTTAAACTTCATGCATTGCAAATGTCACCGCCCCGGATTGGATTCAACGCTTTTTGCTAGACTCGGGAGGGTTGGCTCTCATGGGACTTTCTGGGGCTGGTGCTAGGATCATCCCCATTTCCCAGATGAGAAACCCAATGGTCAGGGAGGATGCCACTTGCGCAGGGTCACACAGCGGGTGGTGCCCTGCATCAAAACTGCACTGAGATATTTTGAGATATTCGGTGCCAGGTGGAGTCACATTCCTGGTGGTAAAAATTAGAAAAGACAAATAAGTCTTCAGAAAACGTTGTCATCGCCTGCCATCTCCAAGCTAACAACATCCGATGTTGGGGCTTATGTCCGTCCAGAGCTGTTTCTCTGTGCGTACATGTCCACTCGTGAGCGAGATGTGTATTGAGTTCTTACTGTGCGCTGGGCACGGTTGTGGGTGGCGGGGACACAAGAGGAAACAAAATAGACTTACGTGAAGGTCACTCCAGGCAAAGGCCCTGGGCAGGACAGTGCCCGGCTTGTTGGAGGAGCAGGGAGGCTGGAGCAGAGTGCAGGTAGGGGTGTTGGGGAGAGAGATGAGGGCAAGGAGGTCAGCAGAGGGGAATCAGGGGAGAATGAGAGAACCCCACGTAATTCTTAAAGGTGGAAGGCCAAGAAGATGTGGGGCTGGAGGGTGTATCCAGGATCCTGGCTGAGGGCTCCCCTCAGCCAAGAAGGGGGTTGTAGGAAGAGCAGGTTTGGGGGTATGGTTGGGGCCCAGTGTGCTGAGTGCAGGATCCCAGTGGAGGGGCCCTGCATGGAGATGTGGGGGGGGGGGCAACTGGACCCCAAGCCTGGAACTCAGGGGAGGCAGGGGCTGGAGACAAGACTGTGGGTGTCCTGGGGACATAGAGGGGGTTAGAGCCCCGAGAGTGGACCATGCTGGAGCGGAGCATGGGAGGTGCTGGAAGGGGGAGACAGGAGGGATGCCAGGAGTGCAGGGTCCCTGGGGAGAGGGGTCAGACTCTGCCCAGTGGGGGGGATGAGGAACATGGTTCGAGAAGCTGATGGGATAGAGCTGGGGATGGGGGTGAGAGAGAGATGCAGACAGCGAGTGTAGACGACTCTTTCAAGGAGTTTTGCCAGAGAAGAGGCCAAGCAGTGGGCTGCGGCCAGAGGGGCAGGAGAGTTGAACACGACCCTGTAAGACAAGAAGGGTCCTGCAGGGCCAGAGGCAGTGTAGGACGTGGGGCCCTTTCTGGAGTCATGTCCTTGAATGACGCCCAGGGACCCCTGACCCGTGTCCATCCCGCCTCTGCCAGTCTTGTCTGCAAAATGGGTACCCGTCCCCGCACAGGCTGGCCCGGCGACGCGCTCCTCTGCCCCGGGGGTGCACCTGTGAGGTGGGCGCCCCTGGCTGGGCTGGGGGCCGGAGCAGCACCCCCACCCCAGGGGAAGCAGCCAGTCTCCAGGAAAGACGTCCTGAGATCCCCGGTGAGAAAGGGCCCCACAAGTCAAAGTGCTTTTTCAAAAATAAATAGCCTGATTAGCATAAGGTATGTAAATGTATGCTAATGTGACAACTATTAAAAGATTCCAAATGTCATCGAGGGAAAACACGTCGGTCCAGGCTGGGAGGGTGAGGGTGGGGACGGGAGGAGAGGACACAGCCCGGACTCTGGAGGAAGGTCAGGTGCGCGTGCCCTCTGTGCCCTGTGCACCCTGTGTGCCCTGTGATGCGGTTCTACACACACGTTATTCCAGGGTGACCCCAGTCCCGTCCTGGGCAGACCCCTGGGCTCTCTATCCAAGGCTGTCCCCAGGTACACTGTGCCCAGCAGGTGCAACCTTTGTCCAGGGATCCCTCTGTCCCGCCGTGAGTGCCCAGGCTCACACTCAGGAGCAGAAATCCAGCATGGGTGATGGGCCACAGAGTATCCTCCACAACAAAAAACACCCCCAAATCTCCCAAGGACCTGGACAGATAAGAGGCTTTTTGGGTTTTTGTTGTTGTTGTTGTTTGTTTTTGTTTTTTCTTTTTTTCCTCTCCATATATACCCTCCTTCACTTCAGGAGAAAATTTCCATCCCCTGCTTTTTTTTTTTTTTTCTCCTGAGGCTGGCAGACAAAAGAAGACCCAGCGAGGGGAAGGACCTATTTCCAGGGTCACACCTGTGCAAGCTCACCTAATCAACAAAGCTATCCCATGACATGAGGAGTATTGAAAGCATCGGGCCACAGAGAGGCTAGCGACATTTCCAAGCCACACAGCAACCGCGAGACCACCCACGCCACCAATTCCCAAAGTGTGGCTCACCTTAGCCCACCTCTCCACCGCCACAGCTATTATTTCCTGAATATTTTCCTTCAGATGGATCCAGTTCTTAAAATCTTAAATCTCATTAAAATGAAATTGTTTATTATGACTGTAAATGAAAAGCCAGCATCAACGACCATAAGTAGAAGCTAACTCAATAGAAGCAAAATCGTATTATTAATTTCTGCCTGGAGACACTTGTCTCTGAGGCTCTGCACTGGGGTTTGCTCTCTTTATCCAAACAGGGAGAGTCCCAGGTGTCAGGGAGGTGTGAAAGGCTGATTAGCAGCACCCAATTAAGACTTTCTTCTTCCAAGAGAAGTGAAAGGAAGAAATCTCTAGCCATGAGGGTCATTTAAAATGGCTTGACGTATAATTTAAAACCATGTCATGGTCACCAGGCTGGTGTCCATCTGCAAGACAGACAATGGTCCTGATACCCTAGAATCCTGCAATTAGTCTCCAGCCATATCAGCGCAGCCCCATCACTGAGAAGGGATGGTTTCACTCATACGTAGATCCACCCATCCACCCACCCACCCATCCATCCACCCACCCACCCGCCTTACACCCGTCTACCGACCCATTCATCTACCCATCCGCCCTCCCACCCAGCCACCTATTCATCTGCTCGGTAAATATACACTCTCATGCCTGCTGTATACCAGGCACAGTTGTAGGGCTTGGAGACACAATCGTGACCAAGACAAATCTCATTCTTACCCAACAGGAGCTTCTCAACCAGCGAGGACATCTTCCATCCCTTGAGCAACATCACAAGGTGGGCTGAGAATTTCACTACGTTGTTTGGTGGCAGGGGTCATCCTGGTGAACATCTGTGGCCTTTGCCAAGCAGCCTTCTTCTCCCCACCCCCCGCCTTCAGGGGGCAGCAGCACCCGGATTTTGCCCCTGCCTGGGGGCTGCCCCACCTGCTTCAAATCGCTAGAGCCTTTGCTAAATGCCTGTGCTCTTCCTTCTACGCACACAGCCAGACCACATCCCCAGCACCCCCAGCCGTTGGGGCAGCGGAACTCAGCCCGTGGGATGTGGGTGGAAGCGATGACTCCGTCACTTCCAGTCCTGGCCAAGCTCTTTTCCACGTCAAAGATGAAGGAGCCACGAGACAGAGGTAGGTGGCGAGGTCCTGAGTCACCGAGTGGAGGACAGCTGCGTGCTAAGCAGGAACACCTGTTTGCGCCTTCCATGGGCAACACACTTGTGTCGTGTCGAGTCCCCGAGGTGTGCCGGTTGATTACAGCCGAGACGGTTACCTTAACCAACCTGCGCCTTTCCCACTTTCCGGAGCTATGGTTTAATGGGCGCCACCCCCAGCAACAGGTGAGGCGTAGGTGATGTCAGATCGCCGAATCCCATGCCTACTGGCCTCCTGATTGGGTCAGCCGAGGCTGCGTGGCCGCAGGATGCAGCTGGGGAGATTGGATGGGTTTCCAGGGACCACCAACGGGAACACTGAGGCTGCTGGCTGAGTCCCCAAAGCCAGAGAATGGGGCTTCTCACCTTTGCTACTGGGAGAGAAAAGGGAACTCCTTTGCTATTATAATATGAATATTAATTGATGGCTTATTATTTTTGTTAATGCTCTGGCCTTTGTCCTGGAAGGTCCAAATTCAGAAACCTGTTTCTGCAGCTTTGACCACCCTGACGATGCCCTGACCTCCATCCATCTCCAACCAGACGTGGCCACAGAGCCCTCTCCCCTGGGACACCTCGTCGCGGAGGTTCACCAGGTACAACCTACCCAAGCCCCAGCGCATCGCTTTATCACCACACCAGCTCCTCTTCCTCCCTAGCTCTCCGTGGCTCCCCTGTGCTCTCAGGAAAAAGTGCGAGTTCTTTTCCAAAATGCCTCCCAGCCTAGCCACTCCACTCTTCCTTGCCCCACTCCTTCTCTTTCATCCAACTCATCTTTAAATGTCATCCCTCCAGGAAGCTTCCCCTGGCCCCCTCCCCAGTGTGGGGTGGTGGTGGTGGGGAGGGTGGGGGGGTGGGGAAGAAGCGTCCTCTGAGCTGCCACAGCTGCTTGAGCTTTCCCCATCGCGGGTGTGCAACTGCCTGGGTACATGTCCTTGAGTTCCAGGAGACAAGGGCTGGCTCTGTCCTGTTCACCACTGTCCCCGGTCCCCAACTCAGCACCAACGCAGCACCGCGTTAAACCCACTAGAGGCTTAATAAATCTTCTGGAATGAATGAATGGCGATTGGAAATAGAGAATGCCGCCGTGCATGGCAGATGCCGTGGGTGCCCCATCCACATGCTTCGGCGCCCGCATGGAGGTCCCTGCTGGCAGCATCTTTCTGTCCTGACCTGCTACTCCCTAGCTGAGGCTTGCTCAGCCTGGGTCCAGGGCAGGCAGGAAGTGTCAGGGAGCTTTAGCACCAGGAGGCAGCCCTGGGCCGGAGACAGACAGGTGCAGGGGGGTAAATACCCCTCAGGAGGGACAGCTCAGTGCACGCTTCCCTCTGGGCTTCCCAGTGCCACCAAGCCCGGCTGCCCTCAGCAATCACTTGCTCATGAGCGGCGGTTCCTTCCTTCCTCAGGCTCCCGTCCCCACTGTCCCCACCGCCCCTCCTGCCTCTTCCTGGGATCACCTCCCACGGGTACTCTTTGCCCCCAAATCCTCCTTTCGGCCCACTTCCAGGCAACCCAACCTCAGAGCTGCAGTGAAAATCTCTCAGCCCCAACTCACTTGGCAGCACTTCCAGGGAGAACTTTGACGTGCTTTGGGCGGGGGGGGGGGGGGGAACAAAACCACTGCCTCTTGCTCCCTGTCAGCTGTGAACCTTGCTGTCTGCACACACAGCGCGACATTTGCAGTTGCGTATTAATTGTGGTTTTTTTTCCCCGAGAATGAGATGTTCTCCTGCAATGTCTGCAATGTGTGTGTGTGCGCACGCGTGCGTGAGTGTGCGTGCTTAATGACTTTCTCATTTTGAGATGGGGCTAGACAGCTTTTTGAAGAAAGTCTGCCCAGAGCCTGGAACATATAGAAAATTCTCCCAGCTTAATAGCACTCCCACCCTCCTGCCCATCCATCACGGACGCACCACAGAATGAAAAACAAGCACATTGATTGGATCTATTTCTAATCGACAGCCTAAGATACCGTTTGAAATCTGCCATTAGTTGGAAGAAGTTGGAAGTGGCTGTGTCTCATTTCTCAAGGACGTGGGGTCTGCGGGAGAAGAGAAAAAAATCATGGCAACATTCAGTGAGCACGTAATGGGCACCTGCTGGGTGCTGGGGACACAGCAGGTGACCAGGACAGACCCCACCCTACCCTCCCAATGCGGGAGACACACAGGTCCCCTGTGACCCATGATCGGGGCCATGACGGAGGTTGCTCAGGCCGCTCTGGGGGCACAGCGGGGGTGCCTCATTCAGCCTGAGAGGTCAGGGAGGGCCTCTTGGAGTCAGAAAAAAAAACCTGACAGCTGAAGGCAGAGGAGGAGTTAGATGTCAAACCAAAATATGAGAAGGGGAAGAGGGCTCCAGGGAGAGGGAACCGCATGTGCAAAGGCCCAGGGGCAGGTGAGGGTGATTTGCTGTGGTTGGAGGGTGCAAGCATGAGTAGTGAGAGAGGAGTGACACATTGGCCGCACGTTGGGGGCCACGGGAGGGTGTCTCGACTTTCCCGTAAACAACAGGAAGCCATGGGAGCATTTAGAACGAGGAGAGGGAGTGACATTTGGTAAAAATCACTTGGGCATAGAATTATCACATGACTTAGCAATTCTGCTCTTAGATGTATCCCCAGAAGAATTGGAAGCAACGACTCAGAGAAATATTTGTAACCCATATTCACAGCGGCGCTATTCACAAGAGCCAAGATGTAGAAACAACCCAAGTGTCCACTGATGGATGAATGACAAACAAAACACGGCCTGACCGTGCGGTGGAGTATTTTTCAGCCTAAAAAAGAGAGCGGAGTACTGGTACATGGTACAACAAGGTTTCAGGGGGAACCTTGAAAACATTATGCTTAGTGAAATACGCCTTTTTTCCACAAAAGGACAAAAATTCGTGTGATTTCACACAGTGGAGTTACTGCTTAATGGGTACAGAGTGTCTGTTTGGGGTGACAAAAATTTTTTGGAAATAGTGGGGATGGTTATACAACATTGTAAATGTACTTAATGCCACCGAATTGTACACTTAAAAATGGTGAAGATGGTAAGTTTTATGTTATGTATATTTTACCACATTTTTTAAAAAGAGCTACAATTGAAAAAGAAGAAGAAGAAGACGGGGGAAAAAAAAAAAGAAACATTTTGGCTGCTGCCGGAGATCCGGGATGGAGCAGCGAGTACAAGACAGACCAGAGTGGAGACAGGGGAGAGGGTGAGAAGTGGGCGTCTGGGGGCGTGTTCTGGAAGTGGGGCTGCCAGGCGGCCCGGAGGAGGTGCCATGCCAGCTTCCTTTTGGCCCCACCTCCAAAGGTGGCCTTTGCAGGCAGTGGGGTTCACTGTACCCATTCTCCGGAGGCCCGGCCACCCACCTTACCCACAAGTCCCCCAAGCCTCTCCCCTGCGAAGCTCACCCTTCATGGGCCAGCCCGGGGAGCCCCCGTGCAAGGAACCCCGATGGGGTGAGGGGGTGTTGATGGCACTTGTTCCCGTGCACAGATCAGAGCT
This sequence comes from Canis lupus familiaris, assembly GCF_011100685.1. NCBI lineage: Eukaryota > Metazoa > Chordata > Mammalia > Carnivora > Canidae > Canis > Canis lupus. The sequence continues at coordinate 54,909,862 of NC_049241.1, read as the reverse complement.
GCTGGGTAGAAACTGTCTCAGCAGCGAGCGATCCCTCCACCTACCTTCCCTTATACACGGTGCAGATGTAATACCTGCTTTTAAATTCAATTAAGTCAGATTCAGTTCTGCTCTTGGAATACATTACCCAGCTGGAGACAGCAGGGGGGAAAAAAAAGACAGGAAAAAAACACACACACAAAACACAACACAGACCTATTTAGAGATTTCCCTCTAAATGGATTTTAATTCTCTCGATTTATCAGAGGCCAGAGGAGCTGCTGACAGCCTGTGTTCGTTTGTTGTCTGCGAACTCAGTTTCAGCCACAAGGAGGGGTGAGGAGAAGCTGAATTTAGGTTCTGACCCTCACTTCCAGTGTGTGAGTGGGTGGGAGGGTGGATCTAGGGTCACCCTGGGTTCCCATCCCAGCATTGCCACCCACTGGCTTTGTGTCCTTGAGCCAAGTCCCCCACGCTGTCTGTGCCTCGGTGTATGCATCTGTGAAATGGGGACAGTGGTTGTGCTGGTCTCAGAAGCCTGGTGAATCATTGATTATCTGAGACGATTCAGGTCGGGCCCTCAGCACAAGGTCTGGCACCTTCTGAATGTTCAGTAAATGCAAGGATGATGATGATGATGATGGTAATGACGACAACAACGATGGAGGTTGTCATTAATTGACCCAGACTAGAGGCCCAGACCGGTGCTAGGTCACTGCGGGGGGTGGGGGGGAGGCAAAAAACAAATGTCAGGGATCCCTGGGTGGCGCAGCGGTTTGGCGCCTGCCTTTGGCCCAGGGCGCGATCCTGGAGACCCGGGATCGAATCCCACATCGGGCTTCCGGTGCATGGAGCCTGCTTCTTCCTCTGCCTGTATCTCTGCCTCTCTCTCTCTCTCTGTGACTATCATAAATAAAAAAAAAATAAAAAAAAAAACAAAAAAACCAAAAAAAACAAAAAACAAATGTCAGACTTGAGCCATGACTTCAAAGGCCTGGAGGCTTTGGGTAGGACAGGGAAGGAGAGGGAAATACTGGCCTAAGCAAAGGAGTGGAAGTGGTACCCAGACCTGAATGTACTGGGGACAGGACACCAGACAGGAATTGAGGCTAGGCAGGTGAAGGAGAATCTGGGCTCCAGATGGGATCAAACAGCATGAGATTCCTGGTCCTGAGGCCCCGCCTTGACTCTAAGGAAAGGTATCCAGCCTGCATCCTGTTTCCCCAGGGAAAGTGCTGACAAATCCATGACCCCAGGGCCCCCATGGGAGACAGTGCTATGACCTGCCTCTGTCCTGGGAAGCCCATGTCCCGCCCTGGGCCTCACAGGCAGGAAGAAAGCTCCTCCTGCTGCTCCCACCGTGTTGCCCACCTGCGTGGGGCAGGGGCCAGGGTCTCCGGATCCACAGCCTGGAGACCGGCACCCCTGGCTCCCGTTTCACAGACCCGGAAACAGAAACTACACAAAAGAAGGAGCCAACTGGAGGCCTCAGAACAGAGACCTGTCCCCAGGAGGCCTGGGTCCTAATGCAACTGGGTCCAGATGCCCTCTCTAACTTGGGGTGGGCATGGATAAAAAGGAGGGAAAGACCTCTGAGGGATCGGCAAAGACAGAGAAAGAAAGCAAAAGGGTGAGAGACTGAGAGACAGACACAGCGAGACAGGCGACGAAGGAAAGGGATGGGGCGTCTGGTGGCTCAGTGGTTGAGGACCTGCCTTCAGTTCAGGGGTCCCCTGGGGTCCTGGAATCGAGTCCCGCGTCGGGCTCCCCACAGGGAGCCTGCTTCTCCCTCTGCCTGTGTCTCTGCCTCTCTCTGTGTGTCTCTCATGAATAAATAAATAAAATCTTAAAAAAAAAAAAAGGAAAGGAAAGGGATGGAAACAAATTAAGATAGACACAGAAAGTATGAGAAATTGAGGAAGAAATAGAGAGATAGACCTGGGAGAGAGACAGAGAGAAAGGAAGAGAGGAGAAAGTTTTCAGGGCAGAAAAGTGGGAAGAAGGAGGAAGTTGGGAAGAAACCCCAAGGCCGAGGAAGAAAAGGGGCCGGCAGAGGGCCTGAGTGAGGCGGGGAGGGTGGCCTGGGGAAGCCAGGAGCCGTCACACGCCAACATGTCCTTAATTGTAATGACACGGGAACATTTAGTTTGTAGATGCTGCAGAAATGAGAACGCGCCTTGCCCATTAATCTAATGGCTGTTAGTCAATCACTCTTCAAAAGGGGCTCCGCTGTGGCTGCGTGGGGGGTCGCCCGCGGGAGGCTGGCGGAGGAGATGGTTTTAAACTAATGATGCCCGAAGGGAGAGCCCGAGGGGCAGCTCCGGGGGGAGCCGCTGCCACCGTAGCCTTGGCGGGGGAGCTTCGGAGCCTTGCAGGCAGCCACCAGCCCGGAGGGGACTGCCTGGGCGAGTAGCAAGTCTCATCTGCCCGCGGGGGGGGGGGGGGGGGGGGGGGGGGGGGGATACAATGTAGCCACTCGAGGGACCCTGCGATTCTCTTAACTCTTCCCTGGGGGGTGGGGGAAAGGCTTCCTGGAGCAGCTGCCGCCTAGACTGTGCTAAAACGAGGCAGGCAAGGGAAGAAGGAAGGGAGAAGGGGCTCCCAAGCAGAGGGAACAGCTTGTGCAAAGGTTGGGAAGGAAATACGCAGACAACACTGCGTGTGAGTGAGCTGCACAAGGCCGACCCCACCGGGCCTTTTAAGGATCCCGAGAAGACCTTGCTGATCTTGCTGATCCGAGCGTCGTGGGGTTGAGTTCAGATTTAGATTTTATTTTACTTTTTTTTTTAAAGATTTTATTTATTTATTCGTGAGAGACAGAGAGAGAGAGAGAGAGAGAGAGGCAGAGACACAGGCAGAGGGAGGAGCAGGCTCCATGCAGGGAGCCCCATGTGGGACTCGATCTGGGACTCCAGGATCACTCCCTGAGCCGAAGGCAGACACCCAGCTGCTGAGCCACCCAGGTGTCCCTACTTTTTTTTTTTTTTTTAAGATTTTATTTATTTATTGGAGAGAGCGGGAGAGGGAGAAGCCGACTCCCCGCTGAGCAGGGAGCCTAACTCGGGGCTCGATCTCAGGACCCCGGGATCACGCCCTGAGCCCAAGGCAGATGCCCAAAAGATTAAACCACCCAGATGCCCCCTGACTTATATCTTAAAAAGATATCCCTGCAGATGGAGGCAGATTTGGGGGTCAGTCATGAGATCTCCGACTTACTTACAAAGAGTGAGCTGCCCAGTCCCAAAGGTATGCAAGGTAAGGCCGGGAGCCACCCACAGGGACCGGGCGGAGATTTTTGGTATCAGGTGGAGGCTCTCTGCCAGGAAGGTGGGAGGCCCCTGTAGATAGGGGTGCAATGTGTTACTCATCTCACTTGGGGGGCACACTTGGGCCCACAGTGAGGAGGGGGGGTGTGAATGAGTCAAAGATGCCTGGGTGGGACGCTTGAGTCAGTGCCCAGTGTGTGCCTCTCCCTGCCGCTCTCAGCCCGGGGTGACTCACTCATTCATTTGGCCTGGAGTGTGGAGGCTCAGGGGACGCGGGGGAGAAGGCCGCCCGATTACCCCGCTGCCACTCCCTGCTCCTGCTGAGTACCTGCCCCGGGCCCAGGCTCCCGCCTCCCTGCGGCCCAATGCCTCTGGAACGAAACCTCTTGACTCCAAGAGACACCTTCCCCTGCTCCACTTGTCACTGCCTCCGTGGCCCCCACCCTGCTCGGCTCCATCATCACTGGACTGACCTCCCCCAACCCTGGCACCCTGGCTCCCCACTTCAGAACCCCCCAACAGTCTGTCCTCCCCACAGTGGCCACCAGAGGGCGCCCGGGAGCACCTGGGGGCAGGTGCCACCCTCCTGTGCCCACAGCCCTCAGGGGCTCCCACCTCCCTAGAAGGAAAAGCCCAAGTCCTCCCCGCCGGCGGCCCCAAGACCCTGCATGACCTACGCGGGGCCCCTCTCTGCCCTCCCCTCCTCTCTCCCTCCCTTGGCTCACTCAGCGCAGCCGCAGGGCCTCTTGGCTGTTCTGGCCACATGCCAGGCTCTGTCCTGCCTCAGGGCCTTTGCACATGCTGGCCCTCAGCCTGGAGTGCTAGTCCTCCACATCTTCTCATAGCTTCTTCTTATTCGGCTGGAGCATCACCTCTTCAGTGAGCCCTTCTGGATCCTTCCACTAAGGTGCCATCCCGCTCTCTCCTTCCATCATCTCCCCTGCTTTTATTTTCCTCGCAGCACTACAGTCCTCTCAAACGAATGCTCACCTGTTTACCTTTGTTTTCCTCACCTACCGCCCAGGATGCTGAGCTGAGGCCTGCCTTGGTCCCCCCGGGTCCGCAGTCCTCAGCACAGGGTCCCGTACACAGTAAGTGGTCGATACTTGATTTTTGACCCACTGAATGAATCTTCACAGCACCTCCCCGGTTGCGGAGGCTTGTTGCAACCCCATTTCACCCAGGGGGGACCTGAGGCTCCGAGAGGGGCCGCCTGCAGGCTGCGGGTGCTCCAATGCTGTCGAGGGCTGGAGGGTGCGCCCCGAACCCTGGGGGGCCAGGGGTGGTGTCTCAGGCACAGATCAGCAAACAGAGCTTCTGTCTGACGGAGGATGGAGGTGGGGGGGTGTTGGGGGGGCAGGGCAGTCCACGCTGCGGGGGGCGGGGGGACCCTGTGTGTGCGTGCGGGGAGGGGCTGCTAACCCGGGGGCTCTAATTTAGTGGAGAGGATGCTGTCCCTCCCCTTCTGCTTCCTCCCTGCGATGGGCCTTAGGGTGGCCGGGCGAGGGGCGACCCCGAGTAAAGGGCAAGGCGCTCATCATAAAGACTCCCAGCCCAGCAGAGCCTGCGAACTCCTCCCCCGCGCTCCCCCCCTCCCCGCGGGCCCCCTCCGCCGAGGCCCCAGCAACTTCCAGCGGGTCCGCGGGAGCCCAGGCCGCCGCCCGCCCCCCGGGAGCCCGCAGCCAATGGCCGCGCCGCCTGATGAGGTAATGCGGCCCCTCCGCGCTCCCATTGGCTGGCCTGGAGGCCGGGCTCTCCTCGGCCCTGGAAGGCGGCGCCCGTGCGAGGCGCGGGAAGGGGTCCCTACTGCCCCCGGCGCCACCTAGACACCTGCCCCCTCCCGACCCTGGGACCCTCCCTGCCCTTGCCCTTCCCGAGGCTCAGGCTGCACCTAGGGACCCCTGCGCGCCCCCTCCTGCCCACAGGGGCGCCCCCCGCCCCCCTCCCCGCGCCTGAGCGGGAAGGTCGGAAGGATGGATGGATGATCCCCACCCCACCCAACCCCCAGCAATCAAGAGACCCCAGAGTTTTGATCGACCTCTCTGCATAATTGCTCCTAATTGCACGTTCACTGAGTATCCACTGGATGCCAGCCCAGGGCCCCCTGAGGATAGGGAGGTGACGAAATCGCACCCGGGCCCCTGTCCTCAGGGGCTCCCCAGAATAACGGGGACGGGGGACACACCAGCAGTCACCTCTCCGTCCCCTCGCCAGCCAGCACGGCTGCGGACCGAGGGGGCGGGGCAGGCAGCGGCCGCAGGGGTGTCCTGGCAGCTAGGCCGCACCATCTGCGGCTGCCAAGGGGCTGGCAGGGACCGCGGAGGGGGAGGCAGGGGGAGGTAGGAGGGGAGGCGTGGGGGGGGGGGGGAGGAAGGGGGGCCTTCCCCTAAATTATCACATCCACTTGTTTATTTACGGGGAGCTTCCCCCACCTTGGGGGCTCTGCCTTTTTGTTCCCTGCCTTATTCACTCAACAAACATTTGACAGCCCCCCAACACACTCACCCTACTGGTTCTTTTATATATTTACTTCTTCCTCTTTTGTCCTCCTTCCTCCCAAACCGATCTAATGGGCACTTTTTTTTTTTTTAATTGTAGGCGTTCCTGAGACTAGATAGGGTCTCATCTGCTTTTTTTTTCTGGCTTATTGAGGTGCCGCGTCCACGCCACCGATGCACACGTGAGGCGTACAGCTGCGTGCCAGCTCTACCCCCGTGCAGATTCTGGCGGCCAGCGCCCAGCGGCGAGGGGGGAAGTGGAGATGCATCTTGCAAGTGCACCGTGGAATCCTGCCTTTATTTGGAAGTCTGATATTTTGTTCATCCTGGATTTTTTTTTGGCATTAATTTTGATTTTTTTAAAATAATGGCTGTCAAATATGACTTATCCTGATTGCTGAAATATTTGGCGCTTCCTTGAATTTTGTCCCTGAGAACCAGGCCTCCCCCAGCTCACCTTGACCCCTGCATAGAACATTCCACCACCCAGAAGGCTTGGGGTGCGGGTAGGGGCTCCCAGGGAATAGTCTCCACCCCCACCCCCACCCCTGCCCTGCCAGGTACCTCCCCCAGGTAACTCAGCTCCATCATCACAGATTACTCCACCTACTTTAAAAATTGATGTAAGTAGAATCACACAGGACTCGGTCTTTGGAACCTGGCTTCGTTCGCCCCACCCGATGCTCTCGGGGTGCCTCCAAGTTGTGACACGTCCGGGTAGCTCATTTTTTGTCGTTGCTGTCATTGCTTCTCTAACCACCAGCTCCTGGGCAGTTGAGTTGTTTCCTGTGTTTGGCTGCTCCGAATAAAGCTGCTATGAACATTGCCACACACGTCTCCGTGTGGACATATGCTTTCATTTCTCTTGGGCAAACACTCAGGAGGAGGATGCCTGGGTCAAATGGTAGGTGTGTGTTTAACTTTTTAAGAAACTGCCAAGCGGTCTTTGCGAGTGGCTGTACCATCTTTGCCTTCCCACCAGCAGCGGGGGAGAGCGCCTGTGAGCCCGGCTTCGGGGCCTTTGGATTTCCGAGGTGTCATCTATATAGCTTTCCCTGTCCCATTTATGGAGGCTTTTCCCATCGTATTGGTCCTGTGTTTGACCAGAAAGGGGAACGGGCTGCCCAGGCCCTGCTTGGGGGTGCGACACAGTATATATGTTGAGTACCTGTTGTCAGTGTCTTAAAATCTAGGATATTCTGAATTCCAAAATATCTGGTTCTCAGGGTTTCAGATAAGCTCTGCTCTTATTAACTCTTAATTATTTTTATTTTTATTTTTTTAAGATTTTATTTATTTATTCGTGAGAGACACAGAGAGAGAGAGAGAGAGAAAGAGAGAGGCAGAGACACAGGCAGAGGGAGAAGCAGGCTCCATGTGCGGGACTTGATACTGGGACTCCAGGATCATGCCCTGGGCTGAAGGACAGGCACTAAACCGCTGAGCCACCCAGGGATCCCCTTAACTCTTTTTTTAAAAAAGGTTTTATTTATTCATGGGAGGCACACAGAGAGAGAGACAGAGACACAGGCAGAGGGAGAAGCAGGCTCCCTGTAAGGAGTCTGATGCAGGACTCGATCCCAGGATTCCGGGATCTCGACCTGAGCCAAAAGGTAGATGCTCAACCACTGAGCTACCAGGCACCCTATTATTATTAACTTTTTTAAAAAAGATTTTATTTATTTATTCATGAGAGACAGAGAGAGAAAGACATAGGCAGAGGGAGAAGCAGGCTCCCCGCAGGGAGCCTGATGTGGGACTCGGGACTCGATCCCAGGACCCTGGGGTCACGCCCTGGGCTGAAGGCAGCGCTAAACCGCTGAGCCACCCGGGCTGCCCATTACCTCCTAAATAATATATGTTGAGCCTACAGCATGCCACCAACTCTCCTCTGGGCGGGGACACTACAGTGAGCGAAGCAGTCCCAGCCCCCCGCCCCTCACCCCGGGTTCACAGTCCAGTAGGGGAATAAGGCAGACGTGGAGCCGGGTAGACCCAACAGGGAGTGACTAGGTCTACAATGGAGAGAACACAGGCCTGGCAGGGGGTCCGGAGGCCTCAGGCTGAGGCCTCAGGGAGGCTTCCTGGAGGAGGCATTACCTGAGCATTGACCTGACATTTAAGGAAGGGGTAGTGAGGGAGGCAGCTTGAAATCTGTCCCGCGGGAACACAGTATCCTGGGAAAGGTAAAAACACCACCAGGCCAAGCTCCCCAGACCCTCCTCTGACCCCAGTGAGCTGGGGCTTGAGCCTCTGCAGCAGGTGGGTGACCGGCAGGTGCATCGCTGGTCTCCCATGGGGCCTCCTCGGGGCTCAGCTCTGCAGCTGTGAGGACCTCCTCATGTTCTAACAGGTGTAGGCCGTGTTCACCGCCACCCTTGATGCCAGGGAGACCCCCCCTCCGGGGGGGGGGCTGGGTGCTGGCACTGGGGGGCCCTTACTCCATCCAACCACACCCCCCTGCCTTGACGACCGGCCTATCTGAGGTTGAAGACTTTCTCTTTTTGAAAAAAGGCTTCCCCCTGTGGAGATCCGGCAACTTTGTGGATCAACTATCGGTTTCTTCTACTTCCTGAGCCAGAGATCTGCACCGCCCTTCTCTCCCCTTCTCTCCCCTTTTCTCCCCTTCTCTCCCCCTCCATGTATCAGCCACCCCTGTGGCCTCCGCCTGCAAAATCAATCCCACATCCACCCACTTCTCCCCCCTCCTCAATCTCTCCCTGGTCCAGCCTCTGGCGTGGCGAGCGCTGCCTCAGGACCTTTGCACTGGCTATTCCTGCTCCCTGAGTGTTCTTCCCACAGCTCTAATCACTTATTTGCTTAAAAAAAAAAAAAAAGTATGTCAAGGATGGAAGCTTCGAGAAAGCAGTGACAATGTTTATCTTGGTCACCGTTGGGTGCCCAGCTACCAGCACAGTGCCCGGCACACAGCAAGCAGGTGCTCAATAATCATTCCTCCCACCACGGAGGAGGGCATTTAATTCACGGAAACTCGGGCAACAGCCGGGTTGTATTCCCCAGATTCCTGGTCGGGAGCGTGTAGCCATGGACACAGATAGAGATATTAGGGGGGAGAAAGGCTCCAAATTTTGGTTGCCTCCCTCTGCCTTTAATTATTTTGTCGACAAGGCTCACAATTCAGCAAGTCAAGGTGGCATTTGAGAGGGACGGTTCCCTTTAGCGTAGCTGACAGCTAATTTGTGGGAAGTTTAATTACAGGCGGCGTTAATTAACTGACAGAATGCTGGGCGAGGAAGACAGCCATCTGTTCCTAAAAACGTCCTCCCCTCCTGGGCCCCGGCTGGGAGGCGGGGAGGGGTGGGCAACGAAGAGGGCAGGGCGTGGAGGAGAGGCGGGGACAGAGGAGGAGGAAGGAAGCAGGACCAGGTGACACATCTGAGCCTTGTCGCTCCTCTTCCAGAGGCAGTCGGGGGTGAGAACTTGGCGCTCGGCCTCCTCCTCCTCAAGCCTCTACCATTTTTTTTGTTGTTGTTTTTGCGGTTGCCTCCAGCAGCCGCTGGGTGTGGCCATAAGTTCCTTGGATCCTGCTCCTTATTGGTCATATCACAAGGAGCTTTGGGTGTGGAGTAGAGGAGGTGAAGAGAGCACAGTCCTGGGCATCCACCAAAGGGGGTCAGGAGGGGTAGTTGGGACAGAGCCAGGGGTGCCGCATGGCCCCAGAAACCTGCCCTGGGAGAACCGGATCACTCTGCCCCTCGTTCCAGCACTCACGCTCGTCATTCCAACCGTTCTCCTTGAGGATGGCATGGAAGTGGTGCAAACCGCCTCCGGAGGGGAACTTCTGTGGTTCAAAGTCCAGCTTTGTCCCTTCTGAGCCGCTTAAACCTCTCTGGGCCTCAATTTCCTTATCTGAAAAATGGGGTTGATTATAAGAGGACCTACTTCCGTTGGTCTCTCTCGAATGGTCGAGGCCACGCACTCTGGGGCCCCTGGAGAGAGCCTTGCTGTAACCGGAAGGGTCCTCACTCGCTAGAACTAAAAACGCGTGTGCTGTTCCCTCCCCCTGGAACACCCTTCGGACCCCTGCCCGCCCGCTTCCGTTCTGTCCTTCGCCCAGAAAGACCCAGATGGACGAGTAGGTGGCCAATGCGTACTGCTGTCCGGACAGTCGGAGCTGTGACCGTCCTCACCACCCCGCCCCAGGGGGCCTGGAGGCCAGCTGACTGCAGAATTCAAAGTGAGAGCCACGTATTTTTTTTTAAGATTTTTTATTTATTTATTCATGAGAGACACAGAGAGAGGCAGAGACACAGGCAGAGGGAGAAGCAGGCTCCCTGCAGGGAGCCCGAGGTGGGACTCGATCCCAGGACCCCAGGATCACACTGGGCCAAAGGCAGGCGCTAAACTGCTGAGCCACCCAGGCGTCCCTTTTTTTTTTTTTTTTTTTTATAAAAGTGAGAGCCACTTAAACAGCGTGCAGTGTGGCCCTGGGCAAACCATGTCCTCTCACAGACTGTTTCTTCGTCTGGAACATGCGGGGTATCGCCCGGGAGCCCGGCTCAAGAGGCAAGGAGTCCGTGCGGAAAGAACGTGCCGTGCTGGTGGCCTCTCCCATCCCATACTCCACCCCTGCGCCGAGGCTGCTCCCCATCCCCCAGCCCCGAGCCTTAGTTTCCCCGTTTGGCCACCCTGCCCCGTAGAGAGGACACCGGTGGATGGGCGGGAGGAGGCCTCTGCTGGGGCTCGCTCGAAGCAGCCGCTGGGGAGGCTGGGCTGAGGCCGAGGCCCCTTCTCGGACGGGGCAGGTCCTGACTGGGCACAAGGGCTCTATGCACACTTATTAAGCACCCACTGGATGCCGGACCCAGCCTTTGCCCCTGCCCTTCTAGCTGCCGGGATCACTTTTCCTTTTCACGGTGCTGATTCCCACTGTCTCTGCTCCCGGTCTAGAAGACGCCACCTCCAGGAAGCCTCTCACATTCTCTGGGTTGGGGCAAGCACCTCCCTTTGGGTTAAATGGTGCCGGAGCTCCCCCCTTGATCTCCGTCAAGGCCAGGGGCTGGAGGCAGGTCACTTAGTCCATCAACAAACACCAACGGAGCACTTCGTGTCAGGCACTGTGCGGTGGGAACCCTCCGGGGCCCGTTGCTCTTGCTGCCCCCACTTTCCAGATGGAGAAACTGAGGCTTGGGACGGGTTATTGGTGGAAGCCACGTGGCCTGAGTCCTGGAGCACCGCAGGGCCTCAGTGAGAGCTGGTTTCTGTCCCCAGTGACGGGGAGCTCACTCCTTCACCTGGCAGCCTGGTTGCGAGGAAAGTCATCTGTCTTGTGACCTGGGGGGTGCCTGCTTCCCTGTGGTGCCTGTGATCTTGAAGGAGGCCCAAGCTCAAGATGAGGGGATTCGTTCATTCTTTCATTCGTTCATTCACTCCGTCAACCAACACGGGAGCCAGGTTCCACAGCATGTGCAGGTGGCCAGTGGTGCTGGCCAGCCTTCCTACCTGCTCCCCGCTCCTCACCACCAGTGGAACCTCTGGTCTTCAGCGGGACTGTGGGCCACTCACAAAAAAGACTACATTTCCCAATGTCATTTTAGGCAAGTGCAGCCACATGACTCAGTTCTGGCCAATGGGGTGTGAGCCGAGGTGGTATATGGGATTCCTAGGCACGCATCCTTAAAAGGAAGTGGGGAGGGGCATCTGGGTGGCTCAGCAGTTGAGCATGGGCCTTCAGCTCAGGCCGTGATCCTGGAGTCCTGGGATCGAGTCCTGCACCGGCCTCCCCGAAGAGCCTGCCTGTGTCTCAGCCTCTCTCTGTGTCTCTCTCATGAATAAATAAAATCTAAAAAAAAAAAAAAAAAAAAGGGAAGTGGGAAGCCCTTCCTCACCCTTTCCTCCTCATTGGTTGGAATTGCAGATGCAATAGCTGGAGCTCAAGCATCTGGCTTGTCCCAGGAGGAGGTGGCCACTTGCTAAGGATATGGAGCAATAATATAGAAGGAGCCCAGGCCCTGGACACCGTAGAGCCTCCATGCCATCCCTGCACCGACCGACTGCTCAGATTTATAGCCCCGTGTGCTTACTCTTCTCTGGTTGGGTCTTGGATCCCATCACCAACCCCAGTCCTGACTGCTACGTCTGTCCCTCCTAGTCTCCATATCCCCATGCTCACCCCCCCCTCGTGCCTGCTAGATGGAGATGCTTGTCCTCGCTTGGCAGAGCCAATGGGCATCCCCCGTGGCCAAGCAGGGAGCCCTGGACAATGTAGGCATTTCTTTGTGACATTACAGAGAGTTGGGAGCAGGTCCCTCAGGAGGTGGGTGTGAGTCCTCATCACAGAGCCGCAGCCCCTCAGGGATCCCATGCAAAGACCTCAGCCTGCCTCTACGCACACGCATGCACACATGTGCACACACACACGTGCACCCCAGAGCCATGACCAAGGGCCTATCCGTTGCCATCATCAATCCAAGAAGGGAGACTCTTTTCCTTAAACCACCTCGAAGTTTTCCAGCCTGGTCAGGAAGTGTGGGCAGCAAAGCACAGGTGAAGAACACTTTCATATGTTTAACACGGGAAACCTCCCACCACGCACACGTATTCCCCTGTGGGCTTCCCGACACCAGACTGCATGGCCCGAATCCTACCATGGCTCTCATGCTGCGTGACCCCAACCCACTACTTGGCCTCTCTGGGCCAGGACCACCTCATCTGGAAAGCAGCGACCTAGAAGTGCTGCTGCGAAGGATTTTCTCTGAGCTACTGAGAGCCTTCCCGCGGTTTTACTCAGCCCTCAGAATAAAAATCAAATTCCTTGCCCAAATTTACAAGGTCTTGTACAACCTGCCTCCGTCCCCTTCCTGCCCTCACCTCCTCCCTGCTGCTCCAGCCGCAAGGGCCTCCTGGCTGCGGCTCCTCCAACATGCCAGGCCTGGTGCTGCCCCAGGGCCTTTGCATGGGCTATTCCCTCGGCCTGGACTACTCTTCCTTCACATGCCCCTCCTTCTCGCCATTCCAGGGTCAGCAGCGTCAGATCCAGTGTCCCCTCCCTGACCTTCCTCCTCACGAGGCCGAAGCAACTGCCCCTCCCTCATCTCCCGGAGGACCCCTTGATAGGCCTGACCCTCCTGAAGGGGGCACCTCATCTGCTCGCCAGAACATTAAGCCGAATCTGAGCTGGCCTCCGAATCCAGCTGCAAACTTGCAGGAGACCCAGGGGACCGAGGAGCAGGCTATGTGGCCCCAAGAGGACAAGCTGGGCAAAGCCAGGTGGGAGATGTCGCCACGGGGCTTACGACCCAGTGGCTTCAATGAATAAATTGCAAGGCAGGAGTAAGAGAGCCGGAGACAGGGAAGCTGTCGATGGAGACCTAGGAGACCGCCGCCGACTCCAGACTTTATCTAGACCGTGGCCCAGACCACACCAGGGAACCCGCCTCACAAGCGTGCACGGTGCCGCACGCCCGCTGGCTGGGTAGCTGATGCCACGAGGGAATCGTTATTTTGAACGTGATACTGAAGTCTGTGAGGGCTTGAGGGTCTGATCTGAGGGGCACCCTGGGTGGCCCAGTCAGTTAAGCATCTGACTCTTGGTCTCCGCTGAGGTCATGATCTCAGGGTCAGGAGATAAAGCCCCGTGTTAGAAAAAAAGAGAGAGAGAGAGAGAGTCTTATCTCAGAGCAGGGGCCGTCCTCCTTGGCACTGGTGACCTTGGGGCCTGCTCATCATAGGGGCGCTGGCTGGGTGGGCTGAGCGGCCCCCCACCCCCTTGATGCCAGCCCCCCCACCCCAGGCATGACCACCAAAGGTGTCCCCAGACACCGGCCCGGAGTCCCCCGGGGACAAAATCCCCAACCCAGGTGAGAACTGCTGCTTTAGAAACACCAGATGTTTACCCCTAAAAACCATCTGGCATTTTCATGGGAACGACGAGTGAGGGAGGCGGGGAGAGTGGCCTTGGATAGGCACTTGTCAAATCCGAGTAACGGGTGCATGTGCGGGAGGATCGTTATTCTCTCCCGTCTCCTTGGCCTTTGGGGAAGTTCAAATCCAAGCCGGGGGTGAGTTCACCCGAACGTCCGCACCCACGTTGCTTTCTCGGAGGGGGACGAGCAAGCGTGCTGGGCCCGGGTGGGAGGTGAGCATTCTGGGAAGCCGGGTGAGGGGGTACGTGGGAGCTCCCTGTGCCACCTCTGCCACTTTTCTGGGAATATAAAATCAGTCCAAAGTAAACATTTTATTAAAAACAAAACAAACCAAAACAAAAAAAAAAAAAACACGTTGAAACGCAGAATGAAAAAGTGAATCAGAGATCCGAAGCCCGCGTGCCCAGGGTGGAACGAAGGCGCGGGGCGTGTCCCGGTGCCACTGCCGGTGTGACCACACAGCGGCTCTGGAGACACCTGCCCCTGCCCCACCCCGTCTCCTCACTCACCTGGGGAAGCTGGAAGCCACTCTTAGGGCCCAGCTGGGATTTGCGACATGGGAGGCACGAGGGGCCAGGAGCCTGGCAGCCCCACAGCAGCCAGGGCAAGAATCCGCTTTCAAACCCACTTTATTCTCTCTAGACTAGAAACACTCCGTATTTCCACTCTCCCCACCCCGATCTTGGCCGGCCAGGGGCCCGCGGCCTCACCAGGGTTCCGGGGGCCTCTCCGAGGACCTCTCCGAGGATGCCACGGCCTCCGCCACCCCCAAGGAGGTGGAGCTGCAGCAGCCCTGGGAGCCTCCAGCCCGGGCCAGCAGCTCCAGCCTTCGCGAGCGCAGCCGGGCCTGGATGGCCCAGATCGGGGGCCGGTGGCCGGGCAGCGAGGGGTCCTCGTCGCCGAAGCTATCGACGGTGGAGTCGGAGCCGTCTTCCGTGCCGGCCACGGACTGCTTGCACACGGGGCAGGAGCGCCGCGCGGCCTGGGAGAACCAGGGGTCGATGCACTTGCAGTGGTAGGTGTGGGAGCAGGGCAGGATCTTGAGCTGGTCGCCCTCCTCGTACTCGTCCAGGCAGATGGCGCACAGGTCGTTCCGCCGAGTGAAGGTCCGGACCTGGGCTCTCTGGCAGGGCTGGGGCTTCACCGCTGGCCCTCGGGTCCACCAGGCCCAGAGCCAGTTCCACAGCTGTCGGAGGACGAAGAGGACGGACGTGAGCAGGGCCAGGGCGCGGCCCAGCACCCAGGAGATGGCCAGCACGGGGTGGCAGTCCAGGTCGGGGCACGGCGGGTAGTCGGGCAGCAGGAGGACGTGGGCTGCCTTGTCGCAGCGCACGATGACCCGCAGGTCCTGCGAGGCGGCCTCGCCCACGAACACCGACGGGATGGCAATCTGGCGCCGCAGGTCCTCGTAGACGTGGGCCATGCGCACCAGCTCGTCGGAGCGGACGTTGTGCACGATGGCCGCCTCGAAGCCGGCCCGCTGGGCGTGCAGCACCTTGAGATCGAACGTGCAGTCGTACCGGCGGATCAGCACGATGGCTCCCAGCGAGCCGTTGCCCGGCCGCGGGCCCTCGATGGGATGGCAGGCGTTGGCCGGCTTGGCCTCCATCAGGTAGCCCCGCACGCCGTCGGGGGCCAGCGGCAGCCCGAACAGTGCCGGCAGGTCGGCGAAGTCCACGGTGCTCGCGTTGCCGTCCAGCACGGCCCGCACCAGCGCCTCCGACGGCACCAGCAGCGCCAGCAGGATCAGCGAGGCCTCGGCGGCCCCCAGGGCCGGGGCTGCCCGCGGCCACCCCATGGCCGCCCCCCGGCCCGGCCCCTGCCCCTCCTCCGGCCGCCGCGGGCAGCTAGGTCCCGCTGGGCACGGCGGACGGGAGGCCTTCGGGCATCTCCAGGGCCTCCCAGGGGCCCGTGGCCGGGCGGGCGGCAGGTGAGCGCGCCGGGGCGGGGGGGCTCCAAGGCGGGTTCGCAGGGCGGCCGGGACCAGGGCGGCCTCAGGCGGAAGCTGCTCCTGGCGGCAGCCCGGCGCGCATCGTGTCTCCGAAGGCTGGTCTCAGGAGCAGCTGACCCGCCCAGGCGGCCTTGCGGGCGGATGACGCTGAGGCCAGGAAGCCCCAGGGTTCTAGATGCCCCCGGCCTCTGTGACATCGTCCTGTTACATCTTGTCCCCAGGAGCCTCCAGTTGCCTAGGACTGGGGCCAGGACAGCATTCCTGGGTCTCTGACCTCGGGGCCTGAGCAGCCTTTGAGAAAACTTGTGGAACGCTCAGAGCACCCCCGGGTCCTGGACCTCACGAGGCTCCGGGGTGCCACAAAGTGGCTGGTGGTCCCCAGGGTCGCGGATCCGGCGCCTATACCCATCCTCTAGAGTGTCATCTCCCCGAGACCACCAAAGATCCACCAAGGTTAGGTGCCAATGTCACCCCCCCCCCCACCCTTTAGAGATACACAGAAGGACCCAGACTTGTTCAGGGTACCCCTTCCCCCATGAGGTCGGGTCTCAAAACCCGAACTGCAAAGCTCCTCCGTCTCTCCCGCTCTATTCACTCTGCTCCAGCCACGGGCACCTCCTCATGGTTCTTACAACACACCAGGCGCGGTCCTGCCCCCGGGCCTTAGCACAGGCTGTGCCCTCTGCCTGAAATGCCCTTTCCCAGGGCCGGCTCTTTCTCACAACTGAGGTCTGAGTTTGCACGTCCTCAGAGTCTAACTAGATTTGATCTGGGGGGAGAGAGGTGCCCAAGTCAGGGTGGAGCTGGCAGGACTGGGTGGTCCCTGTCTTCACCGCCTGGTAGGCCTCAAGTCCTGCACCAGCTTTATTCTCTGTGCCTTTGCTCCAGCCGGGTCCCCAGCTGTCCCCAACCCCACCCCCACCCCCGCGGGCCCTTCCTCAGCCACAGGACACCTCATCCCCCACACCTCCCACCTGGAGTCTGCCCCCTGCCGGGCCAGGCAGCCTGCTCCCGGCTTCATTGCTGGGTCTGCCATTCACAAGCTGTGTGACAGCAGGTAAATCACTCAATCTCTCTGGGCCCCCGACTCCAGATCCTAAAAAACAGGCATAACTATGAGGAACCCAGCTTAGGAGCCGGGCGGGGAGAGAAGTGAATGAGATGACCCGTGACCTGCGCCCAGCACTGGGGTCTGACCGTTTCTCTCTGCCGGACTGGCCCTGCCTCCACTTTGAAATCTTTCCAGTCAGGGAATTTTCTAGAGTCCCAGTCCTCCGGCCTCTCCCACAGCTCCCCATTGCCGCCCAGATGCAGGCCACACACCGGCCCACAAGCCCCCCACCCCCCATGATGGTCAAGACCCTGCCCATCGATCTCTTCCACCTGAGGCCCTTGGATGCTCCAAATGCATCTCGAGTCCTTGACCTCCAGAGCTTTGCAGACGCTGCTTCCAGCGCCAGGAGTGGCAGCGTCTCCTCCGTGGCACCTCGCCAGGCTGACTACTTACCCTTCAGGTCTCCTCGGTGGCCGGATGCCTCCCTGGGCAGCCCTCATCTGGCCACGGGGGAGAGGCAGGGACACGGGGAGGAGGCCGGCGGCAGCCTCGCCAGGAGCCCAGGCGGCAGGACATGGGCAGAGTCTCCCCCGGGGCCTCAGGAGGAACCGCCCCCTGCCAACACCTGGGTTGTGGACTTCTGGCCTCCAGAGCTGGGAGAGAAGAAAGTTCAGTGGTTTCATGACCCCCCCCTCCAGCCCCGCACCCCGGGGTGGTGGTTCCTTGTTACAGCAGCCGCTGCAGGCAAGGAACATTCCCTGGGAGCCTTGCCCCAGGTCTGCGTCCAGGGGAGCCAGCGGGGCAAGGTGTCACCCCACCCAGAGTGGAGGGTGAGTGAGGATGGGCTGGGTGTGGGAGGGCGGAGAGGAGCATGCTGGGAATGGGAAGGGAGAGTGAGAAGGTCCTGAGGTTGGGGGGGAGGGGAGGGGGGAGGGAGGGAGAGGAAAGGAAGGGGGAGAGATAATGGGGGGAGGGGAAGGCGGGGAAGGAAGGGAGGGAGAGGGAGGGGGAGGGAGGGGAAAGGAAGAGGAGGGAGGGGGAGGGAGGGGAAGGGATGGGAAGGGGAGGGGAGGGAGGGGAGAGAGGAAAGGAAGGGAGAGGGAGAATGGGGGAGGGGAGGGAGGAGGAGGGAGGAGGAGGGAGGGGGAGAGAGAAAAAAGGGGGAGGGGAAGGGAAAGGGAGGGAGGGGGAGAGAGAGGAAGGGAAGGGGGGGATGGGGGATGGGGAGGGAGGACTTACCAGCTGAGCTTCTGGAAGGAGGGTCTGACTCAAGGGCTGGAGAGGCCCGGGCAAGGCCCAGAGGATGCAGGACAAGGGCAGGTGCTTCCCCGCCCCCAGTCTCCACATCTCTGCACCGCTTGGCCCTTTTGCGAGGGGAACCAAGTCCCTCATTGCTCCTGAAATAAAAAGCAATTAGTGCTTCTGACCAGAGATGGTTCCGGCTGGAGGGCAGACTGGAGAGGGACCAGGAGGCCGGGAAGCTGCGGAGGGGAGGACGGAGAGTCCGGGGAGCAGAGACAGGCTCAGAGGGGACACCGCAGCCCGAGTGAGCAAGCGAAGGGGACTGAAGGTGCTTGTCCCCCCACCCACAGGGGCATCATTCCCAGAAGTCACTGGTGCTGGCGGCTGTCGTCTTGTTCAAGCCACTGCTCATTTCCCTAAGGGACGGGCCTGGGCCCCGCTGGAATCCTACATCTGTGTCTTTGCATTTTTCAAGTCCCAGCCCTTTGTGGTGAGAGACTTGGGGTTTTATGTTGTGATTCTCACCACGGCCTTAAGGGAAGACGATGGGAGCGTGGATATTTAGGGGATGTTTGGTAAGTAGAGGAATGACGGACGATTATGGGGGAAAAGGCAGAGAAAGGTTCTCCAAAGACGGCAGCTGATAACGAGGCGTCTTGGTTTCCTAGGGCTGCGCAGCAGAGCACCGCGAGCTGGGCGGCTGAGAACATCCGAAATTTATTTTTTTCCAAGTTCTGGAGACCAGAGGTCCACGATCAACCTGTCGGCAGCGTGTACCTCCCCCACCCCCCGACCCCCTCGAGGGCTCCTCTAGCTGCTGGAACCTGCTCTGCCCACGTGAGCCAGCCAGTGAGCACCCCTGGGAGCGGCCCCGGACCCACGACCGGTGGGACCCCGTGGACCAACACTCCATCTCTCGCGCTCCTCAGGCGATCAGATGAAATGGCTTTGGGGTGCGTGTCCCTCACCACCTCCTTGAGGACCCCAGTGGGACTGAGCTCCAGCTGCCCCCATGCTGACTGTGCTTCCTTGAAGTTGCCCTCCCTTTCCTGTGTCTGACACATACACACACACCCCACTCCCCTCCCAGGGATTTCTGAAATCACTGCCAACATCACTAATCTCATTTCAAATTCTTGTCTCAGGATCTGCTTCTGAGGGGAGCCGAAACTAGGAGGCCGCCTGAGAACAGAGCCGGTGCATAAGAAAACAGAACAAAGAGACCGAGAGACGCCCAGGTGCTAGAAACATCGTCTGCACATCTGGATCGAGCTGAGCCTGAAGGCCACCTGGGAGATGAAATAATACATCCCCCCCCCCTTTTTTTTTTGGCTGAAAGGAGATTTCTGTCCCCACACAATTAACCTCCCAGGGAAGAGGTGAGGCTTCCAGAACCTCACCCGAGAAGGGACACCCGGCACAACTGTAAGCCTGATATTCTATTTCTGCTTCACCCACCTCTACCTGCCACCCAATGTTTGCAGGGGGAGCCTCCTTTCGCGGTGCTGGCGGGGGCACGCTGAAGGTGTCCGGCTCCTCAGGCTGTTAGAAAACACATGTCAGATGGGGTGACGGGATGTGTCCCGGAGCTCAGAGTCACATGTAGTCGCGTGTCCTTCCCTCCTTCCTCCCGCATCCCCGCATCCCCTGTTGCACTCAGTGTCCAACTTGCCCCCCTCTGCGAGGAATGCCCTGGGGGTCGGGGGGGCAAGGTGTGCAAGGGGTCAGGCAGGGAGAAGCCGTCCACCCGCAGCCAGACCCGGGCCCCTCTGTCTCTCGGTCTCTCCTCTCCGGGCATCTCTGTTCCCGTCTCCCCTTGTGTTTCTCTCACTTACTCTCTCCTGCCTGTCGTGTTTCCTTCGGTGGCTCCGTGTCTGTCCCTTCGGCCCCGCGATGATGTGGTTGGCCTCCGTCTCCCCCCGCCGCGCCCTTGGAGCCCGACAGTGGCCCTCGCTGACCCAGCAGGCTGCTCCTCCCCTCGGACCGCTCACCTTCGGGGGGACAGATGCACAGTCAGCAGAGGCCTTCTGAACACCGTCCCCCAGGGGCCACCCACTGCCCTTTGGGCTTGCCACTCTGCTTTTCCCCGTGGCCCCCAGGAGCCAGCGAGCCTGCAGAGAGGAGACGATCATCCCAAAGGCTGCAGCCGACGAGGGGGGCCGGACTGCCTTCCTGGCCCCAGAGCCCCGGGTCATCCTGCCCCGCAGGCCCGGCGTCGGCTGCAAACCAACAGCGGCCTCGCTGTTTGGCCAGACTCCCCCCTTTCTCTTCCTACCTCCCCCCATCCCCCCGCAGAAGGCATTTCTGAGCAGAGGGATCTGTCTGTCTGTCTGCCTGGGACAACGTGCGAGGCGCCCGACGACGCACCATGGTGACCAAGACAAAACCCCTGACCTTACGGAGCTTCTGTTCCAGCTGAGAAGAGGGAAGACAGCCAAACAACGAATTAGCTTAATGAATAAAGCAGCCATCAGACGAATCATTTCAGGGTGTGACGTGCAGCGAAGGAAATCAAGCGGGGGGCAGCGTTTGCGGGGGTGGAGTGGGGGGGCGCTCAAGGAAAGTCTCCCTGAGGCACGCACGTTTGAATGGGAAGAGGGAAGAACTTTGCTTCTAGAACATTCCTGGGGCGCCACCAAATCACACTCCACCAAACTGACCTGGGGTTTGCCGATCGGCGTCATTTCATTTTATTTGCTCATCAAATGTTTGCTGGGGACCCACTGTGTGCAAGGCACTGGGCCTGGACGCTGGGGACACTGAAGTGACCAGGACAGACCCAGTCAGTCGCCACCCGCCCGGGGCTCAGTCCAGGGGAGGAGCAGGGCCTCCAAACAAATGAACAAGCATATTTCAAACAGTGGTGGCGAGTCCCATGACAGAAGTAAGACAACGAAGAGACGCGATCAAGTGTCTGCGAGACAAGAAATCGTGGGCAAGAGCGTGAGGACAAGCAGGGTGTTGGCAGGGTGTCAAAGCAGCGCTCCCGAGATCCTTAGGAATTCGGAAAGTAAAACGGGAATTTTCCAGTGGGGGAGCCTGCGTTGGGGGGGCGGGGACAGACACGGTGGTCACCGTGGGATCAAGGTTAACATCAAGGAGACGCATCCGCTTCCAGGGGCTTGGCCTTCTGCACGGGGGACACATTGTCGTCCCTGCCTGCCCCACCCCCACCCTGTTGCCATACGCGGGATCCGGGTGGAGATGCCCAACCTGGGCTCATCGTGAGCCAATTCCAGATGGACCCGAACTGAGGGATGTCCCACAAAACTCGTGGCCAGTGCTCTTCCTAGGTGCCAAGGTCATAGAAGATGAGGACACTGTCCCAGAGCGCAGGGCGCCACCGGGCAGATGCTCTGACAAGGTACAGGGAGCGGCTCTGGGTGGGATCCTGGGTCAGGAAGGGGACCCCCACAGGGAAACTCGTCAAACCTGAATGAGTCCTGTAGGTTTGTTAGCAATGCTGTGCCCCCACTAGTTTCCTGGTTGTTTTGTGTTTTGTTTTTTTTTTAAGATTTTATTTATTTATTCATGAGACACGGAGAGAGGCAGAGACACAGGCAGAGGGAGAAGCAGGCTCCCTGTGGGGAGCCCGATGCGGGACTCGATCCCGGGACCCCGGGGCCACGGCCTGAGCCGAAGGCAGACGCTCAACCGCTGAGCCACCCAAGCGTCCCAGTTTCCTGGTTTTGATCATCAGGCCGAGTTATGTAAAAACGTCACCACTGGGGAGAGCTGGGTGCGGGGTGTGCAGGGATTCTGGATTCCCTGCGGCGGGTCTCCATGAAGCCCTCGTGTAAATCTAAAATTATTTCATAACAAAGCTTTTAAAAGACCCAGACAGCCTTAAGGAAAAGAAGACGAAGGAAGAGAAAGAGCCTCAGCCGGTGGCTGGAGGGTGGTCAGGGGAGTCCTCTCTGAGTGGGTTGGCATTTAAGCCAAGACTGGAGGGACGCCTGGGGGGTGCAGCGGGGGGGCTCAGCGGTTGAGCGTCTGCCTGATCCCGGGGTCTCCCCGCAGCGAGCCAGCTTCTCCCTTTGCCTGTGTCTCTGCCTCTCGTGAATAAATAAATACAATTTTTTAAAAAATTATTTCAATGAGGCAAATTTTTTAAAGATTTTATTTTTAAGGAATCTCTACACCCAGCAGGGGGCTCGAACTCACAACCCCGAGATCAAGACTCACACGCTTCTCCCACCAAGCCAGCCGAGTGCTCCTCAATGAGGCGAACCCTAGCAATTCGGTTCCTGACTCCCGCTTGCCACAATTCAAGTCCCCTGTAGCCACATGGGGTGGGAAGGGGGGAGGGACGGTGTTGGGTGGGCACAGGTCTAGAACATTCTGTCATCGCCAACAATTGTATTGGACGGCCCTGCGCTGGGGAATTTTAAACAAAGAGAGGGACGCAATCTGACGGCGAGTCTAGGAAAAGGCCTCCGCTGCTGAGGAAAAGCAGCCAGTTTGGGGTTCACGGAGGCGGAATCTGGGAGCGCAGGGAGGATGCAGGGGGCGAGCATCCGGGTTTGGGGGAGCAGAGGCCCAGACCAGTGCAGTAGCCAGCGGGGGCGGAGCAGAGCTGTTTGGAAGCAGCATCACCAGGGAGTCCTGACCATTTGAGGGGGAAGAGGGGGACCCGGACTCTGCCGCAAGCCCAGGTGGAGGCAGGACGGCCCCCGACTCTGGAGAAGCAGCCAGCTCAGGGACAGACCCTGCGCTCTGTCTGGGCCCTGCTGACCTGGGGGGTCAGGGGAAGCCCAGGGGGCCGCCCTGTCGGCAGGTGGCCGGTCGCAGCAGCAGCCCCAGGGCGGCCCTGGGATCGCGGGGCGCTCGGGCCCAGCTGGCGACTGCCGGGCCGGGGTGTGACTTGTCAGGCGGCCGCGGAGCCGCGTCCCCAGGCTCAGAGGCACAGCTTGCCTAAATGCTAACAAGTTTTGCCTCCAAATGGTGGCGGGGTGTGCGCGTGTGTATGTGTGTATTTAATTCTGGAATGAATTTAATTCTAATTCCGCCGACTTTGGGGATGGGAAACAGCTGTCTTAATGAGTTAAACAGTGGGTTTAAAATAGCGAGCATCTGTTCGCCGTCTGAGCCAGCACCCGCGGAGGCCACTCCGAGCCTCTGAGCTCACGGTTCCGGGGCCCTGGTGGCAGCTCCGGGGACGGCGGGAGACATGGCCTGGGATGTGGGTTCGAATCCAGCCATCCCCACCCCCGGGATTTCTCTGCACAGAGGGAGCTGTTTGCCCGCCTCACCAAACGGCACCCCGCGCCGGGATTGCAGCTGTCAGGCGGGCCCCCCCCCCATTACGGGTGCGACAGGCCCGTGAGAACAGACCCCCGGGCTTCACACGCTTCCCAGCCATGTGGCCTGAATCACTCTGCGCCTCAGTGTCCCCGTCTGACAATGGAGGTGAGGACAGTGCCTCACGCAGGGAGTCGGGAAAAAGTTTAGATGAGCTGCCACATGTTAAACGTGGTGCCTGGTAGAGGGTGGATAGAAGTTGAAAGAGCAAAGAGGGCTAGGGAGAGGACAGAAGAGGGTGACAGATCCCACAGAGGGTCTGGGTGGGGCTGACTTGCACAGGGAGGTCAGGGAGGTCAGGGAGGTGAGCCCTCCAGGCAGGGGGAAGAGCAGGTGCAAAGGCCCTGAGGCAGGACTATGTGCAAATAGCAAGGAGGCCAGCGTGGCTGCAGCAGGAGTAGGGCCAGAATTCGCACCAGGCTTCAGTTGCATTAAGAGGGTTTGAGCTTTATCCCAAAGGCACTATGGAGGTGGTTTCGGGGTGGTGGGGGGGTGCAGGGAGCAAGATCTGATCTGCAGCCAGACGTAATGTCTCTCATCTGGGCGTTTGTGTGAGCATCTACCGGACACCTGGGCCTCCGGGGATGATAGGCAGGAACAGACCCCACGCGTGGCCAAGTTGAGGGAAAGGGAGACGCTGGGCACGCGCACGTGCTTCCATCCCAGTTCAACATGGAGCAGCCCCCAGTGACACTCTGGGCACAGACAGCCCTGGGGTGGAATCCCAGCTCTGCCACTGTCCTACCATAGGATCTGTCCTCAGTTTCCCCTTCTTGTCACTGAGTTGTCTCATGGACGGGGCAAGGTGCACGCCTAGACCTTCACACGCACGCTCAGCCCTAATCCCTTCAACAGTGAACCAGGCGCCAACCATATGGCCCCGCGGTTTCACCCCCCCCAGGGATTTACACTAGAGAAACCAGAGCCCCCCGCCCCCGTCCACGCAAAGGCTTGAGCCCTTGTGTTCAGGGCAGCGGTCGCCATCGCCCCGCCTGAGAGCTGCCCACGGTCCGTCAAGCGGCGGCGAACGAAGAAACAAGCGGTGGTTCATGCGCACCGTGGAACTTTCCTCGGCCGTGAGAAGACACAAGAGTGCTCGGCCTGCGACAGCACAGGGGAACATCAGAGTCCTCAGAGTCCGACACGGGCGGGAGGGGCCGGGCGCAAAAGGTGCACGCTCCGGGACAGCTGAAAATGCAAACTAATTTATAATCAAAAACATAGGCTGATTAGAAACGACAAATACCCACCATTTGCTTCAACGGGGATGGAACTGGAGGGTATTATGCTGAGTGAAGTAAGTCAGTCGGAGAAGGACAAACATTATATGGTCTCATTCATTTGGGGAATATAAAATATAGTGAAAGGGAATAAAGGGAAAGGAGAGAAAATGAGTGGGAAATATCAGAAAGGGAGACAGAAAAAAAAAAGGGAGACAGAAAACGAACTAGGGGTGGGAGAAGGGGAGGGGGGGGGGGTGGGGTGACTGGGTGCCGGGCACTGAGGGGGGCACTTGATGGGATGAGCCCTGGGTGTTATTCTAAATGTTGGCAAATTGAACACCAATAAAAAATCAATTTATAAAAAAAAAAAAATAGGCTGGGGGTGCCTGGAAAGGGGATGCATGGGTGCATGGGACAGCAGGGAGGATCCACGGCGGGGGGGGGGGGGGAACCCAGGGAACTTTGGGGGTGATGGGTTTGATCACTGTCCTAATGGCTTTACGGGTGTGGGTGTGGGTGTTTGGGGGAGACAGGGGGAGGGAGGGGGAGAGGCGGAGATGGGGAGAGGGGGAGGGAGGGATGGAGAGGGGGAGGGAGGGAGAGGGAGGGAGGTGGAGGGAGAAAGGGGAGAGGAGGAGGGAGAAGGGGGAGGAGGAGGGAGAAGGGGGAGGAGGAGGGAGAAGGGGGAGGAGGAGGGAGAAACGGGGTGGGAGAGGGAGGGAGTGGGAGAGGAAGGGAGACAGAGGGAGAGGGAGGAGGGAGGCGGAGAGGGAGTGAGGGGGAGGGACAGAGAGGGAGGAGGAGGGAGGGGGAGGGAAAAAGGGAGAGGGAGGGAGAGGGAGGGAGGGGAAGGAAGGGAGAGGGGGAGAGGGGGAGGGAAAGAGAGGGAGAGGGGGAGGGAGAAGGGGAGGGAGGGGGAGGGAGAGAATGCACCCACTTGCACACCTCCGACACTTGCAGGTGACTGCACACCGGCTACACCTTCATAAAGCCATAAAAACGGAACGAAATCACCACAAAACATTCACTTGGCCCAGAGCCCAGGGCGCGGGGGGCTCGGCCGGGTGGGGTGGGGACGTCATGGCTGTAACGGGGCACAGGCATGGGGGTGGGGTGGGGACGAGCTGGTCCAGGCCGGCAGCTTGCCCCCGCCCTCCTCGTCCCACACCCCCAGCCCGGGGAGCCTGCGCTGTACCCCGAGGCCGCGGAAAGTAATTTCTTAACGTGCCGCCCTCCGCCAACAAGACACAAGATTAATTACGGCCCCAAACACGTTGGGCACCACCTAAATATTTCATAGATCTGTGTGTGTGCTCACACACGCTTGCACACACACGCTCGCACGCAGCCAGCGGGCTGACTCTGGGTTTTGGGGGGTTTTTTTATATATATACACTCTGCTGGTCTGTAAAGGAGGCTGCAGGCCGTCAATGTGGGGAGTCCCCTACCACTCCCCTCTGCTGCCTGTCTTTCATTCCTTCCCCTGCCAGAGGGACACGGAGGGGATGGGGAGCCTTTAGCTCGGGGTTCAAGGAAGGGAGCGGTTCCCCTGGATGCCTCTGTGTGAGACAGCAGCCGTGCAGGAAGATGTTAGAGATGGCAGGGGTCGTGACCATGCCCTTGCTCTTGGTGACAAGTGGCTAAGAGCCCCCGTCCCTCCCCTCCCCACTCGTGTGACAGAAGTCTGCTGGGGCTCAGAGGGTAGCAGGTCAGGGGGGCAGACAGGATCGGGGCCCCGGAGCCAGTTCAGCCCCCATGACTCCTGGGCTGTGTCACCTGGGGTGAGTGCCTTCCCCTGTCTGGGTCTCGGTTGCCCCGTCTGCAAGATGGGCATAATGGCAGTTCACGGGGCTGCCACGAGGCCTAAATAAGATCTAAAATCCCCTATAGGGACGCCTGGGTGGCTCAGTGTTCAAGCATCTGCCTTTGGCTCAGGATGTGATCCCAGGTTCCCAGGATCAGGTCCCACATCGGGCTCCCCACATGGAGCCTGCTTCTCCCTCTGCCTGTGTCTCTGCCTCTCTCTCTCTGTGTCTCTCATGAGTGAATAAATAAATTCTTTTGAAAAATTAAAAATAAAATCCCTTATAAAGCTCTCAGTGTGCATCCACAGGTACACAGCTGATGCTCCACATACCAGGAGGGAGGCATTATTACTGTTCGTTGTGCTCTGGGCCCTACCCGGAGAGCTGGGGATGGAACAGCAAAGGAGACAGTCCCTGCTCTTATATCCAGCCCCATGCTCAGACTTTACTTTCTTCTTCTTTCATCCTCGCACTTTGTATATGGAGGCTCACGGGGAATCAATGCAGAAGAATGCGGAAGAAAGAACTCGAAGAGGCCTCGACAATCTCAATGGCTCTTCTTTTTGCCGATAGGGAAACTGAAGCCCCGTGAGGAGCAGGGAGGGCTCCCGGGCCTCTCCCTCCGAGCCCAGCCCTCACCCTCAAGAGGGATTCCGCATTTTCCCAGTCACGTCCCTGGCTGCCTCCAGCCCTGCGGCCTCAGGAGCCGCCTGCCAGCAATTTGCTAAATGTGACAGTGTCTTGGCCCCGATGATACAGCCTGAGCCAGTGGCATCTGCAGGCCTGTCACCTCCCACCCCGGGTCTGAGTGATGGACCGAGGGAGCGTGAGCTGGGCTTTTATCGTTTGCCAGGGCCCAGCTGGCCGAGTGCTTCCACACGCTTAGGGGACCGCTAGGGCCGCTCACCGACCCCAGGGAGGGACAGATCAGGGCCCCACCAGGCAGATTTGGAAACTGAGGCTCTAGGACAGGAAGTAAGCCATCCTGGGTCACACGAGAACTTGTCTGAGTCCCCCCGAATGCCGGGCCCCGGGTGGGGGACTAGGCCAGCAGCCCGACACAGACCTGGGCCTGCCCTCCTGGGGCCCCTGTCCAGCGGGGAGGACGGGCAACAAGCAATAAACACCATACATAATTGTGGGGCATGTTGGTAATAAATGCTACAGGGAAAAGCAGGAAGAGGGGTACGGGATGCCAGAGACAGAGGAGAGTGGACGCTATAAACAGAGGAGGAGGCCTCACTGAGGAGGTGACACCTGAGGGTGGTCACGAGAGGGGTCACGTGGGTACCCGGAGGAAGGGCACTGTGGCAGAGAGTCCGCCCGTGCAAAGGTCCTGGGGCAGGGCTGGGCCTGGTGTGTCGCAGAAGCAGCGAGGAGGCCCCTGTGGCTGGAGCCGAGTAAGCGAGTGGGCGAGGAGCCAGAGAGGCCGGGAGGGCAGAGGGGGGACAGGGCAGGTCGTGCCTTGAGGACACCAGAGAGTACACCAGCGAGGAGGACTTGGGGCTTTTCCCCCAGGGGAGGTGGGAGCCCCAGGGCAGAGGAGGCAGGACCTGACCCGGGTGCTCACGGGCGCCCCCTGGAGGCCACCGCGGGGAGGGAGGCCGTGGGGAGTTGGTCAGGGAGGGTGCCCCCATGGGTGACAGTTACATGAGTCAATGAAAGCGGAGGAGGGCGCAGATTTAGCACAGGTGTCCTGGGAAGACGCCTAGAGCTTTGAGTGCTCGGGGAGCGAGAAGCCACCGAGGAGAGATCCAGGGTAAGAAAGAACATTGAGGCAGAAGGCACAGCCAGGGCCAAGGCCCTGAGGCAGGCACATGCGGGGACTATGTGAAGAGCAGCACGGAGGTGCAGTGAGGTGGGGGGGGCATGGGAGGAGGACTCAGATCCTGGCCCCTGGAGCCCCATGGCCCCAAGGGCAATGGGGAGCCGGGGAGCAGCGGGGGGCTATGAGCAGGGCAGGGACAGAGCAGGGTGTGGGAGGCCGAACAGCATCCCCCGAAAGACGTCTGCATCCTAACCCCTGGAACCTATGGCTACACCTTCCATGGCATAGTGGGGTGAGTAGGATCCCCCCAGACTCGGGTCCACCCAGGGGCCTGCACATGTAACTAGTTAAAGACCCCGGCACGAAATCAGCCTGCGTCCGGGGCGAGCCCTAAATCCCATGACTAGCGTCCACATAAGAAGAGGGGAGGACACAGGGACAAGTACACAAGCGGGCAGCGGAGATGGAGGGACGCGGTCACAGCCCAGGAATGGCCGGGGTCACCTCCCCCCAAGCCCGGGGAGCCGGAGGAGGCTGGAGGGACCCTCCCCTAGAGCCTGGGGTGGAGGAGCATGGCCCCACCCACGCCTTCTGGAGAAATCAGTCTTTGCTGTGTTAAGCCACCCAGTCTGCGGGTTCTTGGTCGCAGCAGCTTCAGGAAAAAAGAGATTTGCAAGCGTGACTAGATTAAGGATTTTGAGACGAGGAAATTCTTTTCGATTAACAGTTGAGCCAAATATGATCACCTGGGTCCTCGCGGGAGGGAGGCAGAGGGTGGGAGGCCCGGAGGTGGGCAGACCCTGCGCAGGGAGGATGGAGGAGGGGCTTCTGGAAGGTGTGGGGGGGGCGGGACGGAGGCTGGAGCTGGGTCTCCCTAGGGCCCTGGGTGGAGGTGGGGGGACCGGCCCTGCCCATGCCTGCGTTTTTAGCCTCCTGAATCCACTGTGACCTCTGGCCGCCAGGGGTAAGATAATATGTTTGTGTTGTTTCAGCCACGAAGTGTGTGGTTACAGCAGTTGTTACAGCAGCCACAGGGAGCTCATACGGACGGGGTTATTTTATGGTGTTTTTTTTTTTAGGATTTTATTTATTTATTCATGAGAGACAGAGAGAGAGAGGCAGAGACACAGGCAGAGGGAGCAGCAGGCTCCATGCAGGGAGCCCAACGTGGGATTCGACCCCGGGTCTCCAGGATCACACCCTGGGCCGAAGGCTGCGCTAAACCGCTGCACCACCCAAGGACTCCCCCTGGTTTAAGAGCATTAATACTAGTTTGGTCGGGACGCCAAACTAGATGTCCACCTGCTGGTGAGTGGATGCAGAAAACGTGGTCCATCACGCTCTGGAATATTATTCAGCCCCAACAGGATCGAGGCACCGACACCTGCCGCCCCGGGGATGGACCCCGAGCCCTTGACAGGCTGGAAGAGGGAACCAGACACAGAAGGCTCCACGGGGTGAGTCCACGTGTGTGACACGTCCAGGCTCGTCCATGGACAGGAAGGGGGCTCGTGGGGGCCAGAGGCTGGGGGAGGGGATGTGACGTGATTGTTAACGGGTACAGGGTTGCCTTTAGGTGATGGAATATTCTAGAACTAGATACAGGTGGTCGTCGCACAACACTGTGAAGATACTAATTGCCAATAATGGGACATTTTATGTTACCCACATTTCACCCCAATAACAAACGCTTTTGAAATATAAAACAAATTAATATTTAGGGGGACTCAGTCTTCTGGGGTGATGGAAATGGTTTGGAACGAGAGAGAACTAGGGCGACCTTGGGAATGAACCCCACTAGACTGGTTAATTTCATGTTATGGTTAATTTCCCTGGAGTTAAAATAATAATAATAATAATAATAATAATAATAAAATAAAACAAACTAAAATCCTGCAGCAGCAACCTGTTTGCCTTGGGTGAGCCCCATGGACAATCTGGTGCAAATGCTTCCGGAACTTTCTCGACCCGTGTCACTGTTCTGCAGCTTCCTCCTCTCGCCCCAGCTGCGTGCCCCAGACATGGATCCACGTGGGCTCCCATGGCCCACCCCTCCTCAATCATCATCACGCCTGCCTAGGGTTCCTTCAGTCAGGTCGCGAGGGGCCGCCCACCCCCTGGCGGTAGGTTTCTGGTGCTTTGTGCCTTGACGCCCAAGCAAAGGGGATGGGACACATCTCTGTCGCTATAGGAGGGGGTAGGGGCCCAGTTCGGTTTATTCTGAGTTCCACGGAGGGCTGCTGGCATGTCCCACTGTCCCCACGTGTGTGAACGTGCTTGTTCCATGTCATCTCCCTTCTTCCCCTGTTCAAAGTCCTCCCAGGGTTCCCTAGCGCCCCTGGATTAAAACCCCAAGTCCTCCCTGCAGCCCAAAAGGCCCCACATGACCTACCCAGCTTCCTCTCCCTCCCTCCACCTGGCTCCCTCTGCTCCAGAGACTTGGGGCTCCAGTTCATGCCTGGCAGGGCCCTGCCCCAGGGCATTTGCACGAGCTGCACCCTCTGCCCACCCGCTTCTCCAAGCCAACTCCTCATTTTGCAAATCGCAGCTCTCATGCCATTTGCTCATCCCAAACATACGGAGGGGAGCGCGACAGGTGAGGGTGTCTGAGAGAGAATGTGAGCCCGTCCAAGGGGAGAAGCCAGGCGGAGACTGGGGAGGAGGGGGTGGGAAGCGGGGTCCCGGGCCCCCCACGCGTGAGGGTGTAGGGAGAGAGGGAGTGGGAGGCCGAAGAGGCTGCCGGGGCTGGGTGGGGACAGCGGGGCGCTGTCGTGTGGGCCCCCCACCCCCTACCAATGTGCTAGCTCTCGCACATCAACACTCGCCAGAGATGCGGGAAATATTTTCTCTCCGGCTGACACTTTTGGCAAAATACAATTGCTCCCGCTTTTTTTTCTGTGCAAAAAACATGTCCATCAAAACCGTCCCTGCGGTGCCTGCAGGAAAAGGAGGCCGCTGGATTTGGTCCGGGGATCGCAAGAAGGGCTCCGGGGAAGGGGAGAGGCAGCCGCCTCGCCTCTCGCTGCAGTTGGGGGGCGCCACAAAAGCCCTAAGAATAATAGTAACATAGGGGCTGCCCCTGAGCACTGGGTCAGGACCAGATGCCCCTCGCGCCGCCTCCCCCGCGCCGCAGCAGCTCCACGAGGCCTATGATCCCCATTTTCCAGATGAGGACGCAGAGCCCAGAGACAGGAAGACACATCCCCCTCTCCCTGCAAGGTCACACAGCAGAGTCCAGATTTGAAACCCAGACCCTCCCCGGCTTTCCCCAAGGATGCCCGGAAGGGGCTCCCTCCCAGACCAGAGAAGGGAGGAAAGGCAAGAGAGGCCGAGGGACCAGCAGATGCAGGGGGCTTCCAGCACGTTCCATTCAACAGCTTCCGCTGCATCCAGCAGCCCTCAGTTAAATCGGGCTGTGACTATGTGGAGCCTGGAAGAAGCCGCATCTGGGGAGAGGACCCCCCTCACCCACAGCCACAAAGGTAATGGGGACGGGGTGTTCTTGGAGTCCACCAGCTGGCCCTCACACCTTCTTCGACGGCCTACATCGTCCCAGTCGCATCCGAGTCCCACAGACCCCAAAGCCAGGGGTAAACTGTGGCGGCAGCTGTGCAACCTCACGCAAGTCACTTCACCTCTCTGTGCCACACACTCCCTGTTGGTTAAGATAGAAAAGAAAACCCAATCTCTACCTTCCCTCCCCCCGACCCCATTAGGACAGTTACTGTTCCAGAAACACTTGGGACATGGCCTGTCACACAGCAGGTGCTTAGAAAAATGTGGCATCTAATCAGCTCGGTGATTCCTGACCAGGGATGGGGCCGCAGGGGGCGCACCGCCCTCGCTGCCCACCCACCCCGCGCAGGGAAGGGTGCAACCTCCAGCAAGGCAACGGGAAGATGGCTCTGGTCCTGGAGTCCCAGCTGCTGCCTGTTCTCATGGCAAGGGATTGACTTTTCTAGAATGTCGCCCCTCCTCCTGGTTTCCATCCGGAGCCAGCACCGCCGCATAAATCCCGCTTTACGGCTGTTATTGACGGGGAGCGAGGAGAGCAGCCCTAGCAAGGCCCAATTAATTTTCCTGTCTGGCATCTGTGCGCCGGGTGAATTTCTGAGCTCCTGCGGGGTGGGGGGGGGGCGCAGAGCGAGCTGGGGACAGGCGAGGCTGAGGACAAGGTCGCGGGCGGGCGGGAGCATTCTGGACCCCCAATCCGAGGAGCACTGTCCGGGGAGTCCCGGATTCCCAGCCCCAGGGCTCTTGTCGGGAGTGTAGAAGAGGAGATGATGGCTCGACATTCTGAGTGTACGGGCGGCAGGGGTTTGCGGTTTGTAATTAGGATAAAGCGAGAGTTTCACTGCAGAGCCGTTTGAGCAAAACACACACACACACACACACACAGGAAGTGAAAAAGGGAGGAAGAGCTTGCCTGCGGAGGCAACGGCCTGTGCAAAGGTCCTGGGGCAGGACCTTGCTGGTGTGTGGGAGGGACCACAAGGAGAGGGATGGAGGTGCAAGGGGAAGAGAGGGAGGAGGGGAGGGCAGGGGCTTCTGGGCCCTGATAGAGACTTGGGCTCCCCCCCCGCCCAGCACCACCCTCCGAGGGAGGTGGGAGCTCTGGAGGCCCCTGGTCAGGGGAGGCCAGGGCCTGACTCGGGAGCTCGCGGGCGCCCTCTGGCCGCCGTGAGGAGAACATGTGGGGGATCCGCAATGAAAACACGACCCGGATCTTACATTCTCCCCAAGCTGTGAGTGAGCCCAGGGCCCCCTCGCTGCCTCCTGAAGAGGAAAATTAGCGGGTGTGAAGAGGTGTTAAAAGACCGTGGGCGGACCCTCTGTGAAAGCAGAAACGGGGTGTCGGTGCTGCGCCCCCCGTGGAAGGCAGGGCTTCAGGAGCAGTGAATGTGTCTCGTGCACCTATGGAATTGCATTTCTAATTTATTTCATTTTTTAATTAATTTTTTAAGATTGTGATAACACGTACAAAAAACTCACCATTTTGACCATTTCTACGCAAGCAGCTCAGGGCACGAAGCACACTCACCCCGCTGTGCACCCACCTCCACCATCCATCTCCAGAACCTTCTGTCTCCCCACACGGAGGCCCCGTCCCCAGGAAGCACTGACCCCCCCGGCTCCCTGCCCCACCCCTGGCTCCCACCACCTCCTCTCTGTCTCTGTGGACGGGCCTCCTCTGGGGACCTCCTGGGAGTGGGGACACCTGCAGGAGGCGTCCTTCTGGGTCTGGGTCGCCTCCCTGAGCCCGGTGTCCTTGGGGTCCGTCCACACGGGGGCAGGTGTCAGGGGTGCCTTCCTTCCCGAGGCTGAATCATACTCCGTTGTGGGGATATATCCCACATTTTATTTATCCGGTCACCTATCAATGGACCTTTGAGTTGTGTCCACCTTTTGGCCAATGTGGACAAGGCTGCCATCAACCTGGGTGTCCAAATACCTGCCTGAGTCCCTGCTGTCAATCAGATTGTATTTAATTTTAATTAAGTTTAAATAGCCCCATGTAGCTACTGGCTACTGTATTGCACTGTGTGCCTCTAGAAGGATTGAAAGAGAATTGAGAGTAAATGTTCTCATTCTTCTGTGTAATATGACACCCCGTCTGGGCCAAAATGACATCTTACAAGCCACCCGTGTTTATTAGCATCCCCCACGATAACCTATTGCCCGGGGTGGACACAGCCCAAGGGCTTTGGAGACAGTGGAAGAGCCCATGTCCACATGAGGCCTCCTGGGCCCATGGCTTTTTCCTCCCCAGGGAAGGTCTGGACCCACAGGCCTGAGGTGATGGCCACCGTGTCCTTGGCCACCCCTCTCTGGCTGTTATCACCCAACCCTGCCACACCCCACAGCATGACCACACCCCACCCGGTGGCCATGGGCCTCATTTGGGTGCCCGGGGAGGTTGAGTGGGGGAATCTGGCACTCCTTGTATGTCACCTGAAAAGAGCCCTGAAGGAAATGCTTAAGTGGAGATGTATCAGTGAGCTACTGCTGCGTAACAAAGTACTCGAAACACAGCAACAGCGACCAACACATTTATCATCTCAGTTTCTGTGCGTGGGGAATCCAGGCCCGACTTCGCTGGGTGCCCCGCTTTCGGGTCTCTCATGAGGCTGCAATTTTGGTGTCAGCCGGGACAGTAGTCTCGACTAGGAAAGGATCTGCTTCTAAGCTCACTCAGGTTGTTGGCAGGAATTATTTCCTTATGGCTATAAGCCTGAAGTCCCTGGATTCTTGCTGACTGTCAGCGGGATGTTGTCCCCAGCTTCTGGAAGCCACCCAGTTCCTTGCCACACGGCCCTCTTCACGGGCTGTTCCCAACATGACCGCTTGCCAGTAAGAGAGAATAAAGGTGGCGGGTCGGCTAGCAGGACAGAGGCTTATATAAGGTAACATATCAGGGATGTGGCCATCCTGGCCCCTCTGCTGTAGTTTACCAATTAGAAGCAGGTCACAAGGGTGCTGGGGTGGCTCAGCGGTTGAGCCTCTGCCTTCAGCTCAGGCCGTGATCCCACGGTTCTGGGATCGAGTCCCGCGTCGGGCTCCCTGCATGGAGCCTGCTTCTCCCTCTGCCTGTGTCTCTGCCTCTCTCTGTGTGTCCCTCATGAATAAATAAATAAAATCCTTAAAAATAAATAAAAGAAGAAGCAGCAGCAGGTCACAAGTCCTACCCACATGCAAAGGGAGGGGTCATACAAAGGTGTGGACGCCAGGAACAGGAATCCTAAGAACCTCTTGAGGCTCTGTCTGCTACAGGAAACAAAGGGACAGAGTGCTTGCAATGGCTCTGGGCCCCAGTGGGGTTTCGGGGATGGAAGGAAGGAAGAAAAAGAGGAGGCGGGAGGAGCTGAAGGTAAGAGTGATTGGGAATTAGGAGAAAGACATTAAATCCCAACATATTTTTCGTCAGTCCCTATTTTCCCAGGCCCAAGAGGGTCTGATTCACCACGGAGGAGTGGGCGTCAGCAAGAGTTCCCTAGAGGAGGAAGTCCCCTGCACTGCCCGCTAAGGATGGGATGGAGGCAACAGTGAGATGCGATGGCAGGTTCTGGGTGGAGGGACCTACAAGGACAAAGTGCTGGAAGCTTTAGGGAGAGAGATGCACCTGCAGAGTTGTGTCGTCGTGCAAAGGGGGCGAGGGCCTGAGGCATCACATTGCTTCTGAGGGAGGCCACAGTGTACCCATCATACCGAGGGGGAGACTGAGGCCCGGGGAAGTGGAGTCACTTTCTCCAGGTCACATGGCTGGGAAGAGGAGCAGCCCCATTTGGGAAACAGATGCTTGAAGTCCTGCTTTGCCCTCCTACCCTCACTCTGACACCCCCTTGATGACCTCAAGGTTAACAATCGCAGCAGCAATCGTGCCAGCCGTGACGTCTGTTGAGCCTTATGTGCCAAGTCCTACTGTCGATGCTGTACACACACCAGGGTCAGCCCAAGGTCAAATGCAGCCCGGCACCTGTTTTGTACATTTTTCAATGGCTGGAGGAGAAAAAAATATCAAAGGATAATATTTTGGGATGTACAAAAATGATATGAAATTCAAGATTCAGGGCCCGTGAATAAAGTTTTATTGGCACACGGCCATGCCCATTTGCTCACGTGTGATTGATGGCAGCTTCTGCACAAGGCCAGAGCGGATCACACAGCCTGCAAAGCCCAAACTTTTGACTTTCTGGCCCTTTGCGGGGTTTCGAGGGTCCCTGCGGTTCGTGTACTCACTCCTTTATTACAGCTCTATAAGTTAGATGCTATTGCTTTCTTTGGGGAAACTGAGGCAGACAGGGTTGAGCGGCTCTGCTGCGGTCTCAGGGAATGAGTGGCCAAGCAGGGACTGGAACCCCAGGCTGCTGGACTGCCTGTGTGGCACTCTCAGCTCCCCACCCCGCCCACCTGCTCGGGCCCCCCAGCCCTCTCCTCAGCACTGAGGGCCAGGAGCATCTGGGTCCAGCTCTTTCTCCCCCTCCCCACCCCCGGAGCCCACGGAGGAAGCGGGTGGTCAGCAAGTGCGCAAGACAAGCTTCCCCCGGACCATCCGGGAAGATGGCCAATTAGGAGCAAATCAATTAAACAAACTCGGTGGCGGCTGCTGCCCTGTTTCTCCGACCTCAGCCCAGGGGCTCACGCTCCGGGTCTGGCGGACGTGGTCGGGTTCAAGCAAACGCATCTGTGGGCAGATCTGCGAAGGGGCTGTGGGATCAGGACTCCATCCAGAGAACCCAGACCCGGGCCCCTGGGAGCCTCGATATTGGATCATCTAATCTGAACCCCCGTGGGGAAGGTGGGGGGGGCTGCCGTGTGAGTTAACCCCGGGAGACGGGAGCCCGTTCATCCGCACAAGATGAACTGCTCGCTGGGACTGGCAGTGTGAGGGGAGCAGTGGGAAAAGAAGGGCTATAATTTGCTCATTTTGCCTGTCAATCAAGTAATGAAGTTTGCTGTTTCTTTGTCGTACGCCGTGGGAGAGATCTGACACCTGGAAAGGGAATGTCACCGTGCAGGCCCTTCTGCTCTGCACAAACCCGGGCTGCTGTGAAGGCAGCATCGCTGCGGACATCTCGGGAGGCGTCTACATGGAGCCTGAGAACAGAACAATGCGGAGAAAGCAGAGCGGAGGGACCGAGAGACGTGGGCTCCTGGATCCAGCCATGCCTGAAACTCACGTACACCCGGACTTTTCACTTGCAACCTGGGTTTTTATCCTTACGGCTTATGAGTGGTAACAAATAATGCTCTCGCCAAGTAGTATTTCCTGATCTTCACCTCCCGGGGTATGGAAGGTTACCTCATTATTCAACAAATTTCATGCGCCTTCTTCCCAAATGCCACAGGGAGCCATATATTTCCCGGCGCCACTCATGTCAGGCCCTGCCCTGTGATGCGCTTTGGCCAAGGTGATACGAGCAAAAGCGACAGAGTGACAATGCGGAGCCTAGGCTCCAAGAAGGATTGCGTGTTTCCGCACGCCCTCTTGTGTTCCTGCCTTTGGCCGTGAGACGAAGGTGTCCATGTCGTGAGGAGTCACTAATCCAAGGGAGGTCAGAAAAACATGGACTAGGGGCACCTGGGTGGCTCAGCGATTGAGCATCTGCCTTCGGCTCAGGGTGCGACCCTGGGGTCCTGGGATCGAGTCCCACATTGAGGTCCCCGCAGGGAGCCTGCTTCTCCCTCGGCCTGTGTCTCTGCCTCTCTCTGTGTGTGTCTCTCATGAATGAATAAATAAATAAATAAATAAATAAATAAATAAATAAATAAATAAATAAAATCTTTAAAAAAATAAAAAGAAAGAAAGAAAGCCTGCCTTTATTTTATATCCTGCAAAGCCCTGCCCAGTTAAATCACGGCCCCGGCGAAGAAGACACATCCTGATTGCAGAGACGTTAAAACGGGAAAATTGCTTACCATCAATTCAGTGAAACATGTTGTGTTCATTGCTTCGTGACTGTCTCTCCTGCTAGACCCGAGAGGCAGGATGTTGCTTGTCATGGTCGCTGAGCACCAAACACAGGGCTTGGCACACAGCAGGCGCTCAATACATGCTGGCTGAATGAATGAGCGAAGTGTCTGGCCTGATGCCAAGGAGTTTCAAGCACGGTCTCACGTCATCCTCGCCGCACAGACCGTGGGGCTCTGCATTTTCCGAGGGGAAACAGGCTTCTAAAGGGAGAGTGACTCGTCCAAGGTCACGCAATCACGCCTGAGACTGACCTCCCGGCTGAGGCCGGCCTCCCGCCTGCTGGTTCCAGCCTCGCCCCAACACCCTGCTCCGCCAGCCACGCTTCCCCAGAACCTGTCTCGTGGAAACCAAATCACGCCCGCCTGAAAGTCGACATCGAAATTACTGCCGAGCCCTTGACTCCGGGTAATTAAGAGCATTTTGGGACGCCTTGCTTGATTAAAAGCAGATCATCCGTTCAGAA
This sequence comes from Canis lupus familiaris, assembly GCF_011100685.1. Lineage (NCBI taxonomy): Eukaryota > Metazoa > Chordata > Mammalia > Carnivora > Canidae > Canis > Canis lupus. Next base: position 54,871,954 of record NC_049241.1, on the reverse strand, counting down.
TGAAAATTCAGAAGGCAAATTGCTTTTGTTGCCTTCACGATGCTATTTTAAACGCACGAGGCTCTCGAGCTAATAAAGGCCCGTCACTCGGGCTGTCGGCCTGCTCAGGCCCCGCTTGCTCGGCTCCCCCACTGCTGTTTACCGCCGCCGACCACGCGGCGCCCAGACCCGGAGGGACCCCTGTCTGGCCGTCGCCCCAAGCCTGCTCCCATCTTGGGCATGCCCGTAGGTTTGCTTGGCCCCCACCTGGCCCCGCCACCCACCACGGGCTTTACCCTCTCCTCCTGGGCCCCAGCCTCCAGTCCGGAGCCTTTCCAGAGGGCTCCCCAAATCCGATCGGGCTGCCCGCTGCCCACCTTCACCCAGCTGCCCCTCCTTCCGCCTCCAGACTCTGCAAGGAGGCAGCTCCCCTGATCTCCAGGCCTGGGCTCCTGTGGGCTCTTGGGCTGCTGGTGCGCTCCCCGCCCCCAGTTCTGTCTCTCAGCATCTATGTTCTCACTGCCCAGTCATGTGTCCCCCTTCCCTCCCCCAGATCAGGAGCTCTGGGGGGACAGGGCTGGGTCTGTTGTGGTCACTGCTGCTGCCCCCAGTGCCTAGAACAGATCATGGCAATGAGGACATAAAAAAAAAAAAAAAAAAGAATGAATAAATGAGTGAATGAACAAGTGTGTTGGCGCGGGAGGAGCCAGGGACCCCAGACATCAGGGTCTCAGAGAGCCGCCCCTGCTCAGCTCTAGGGCTCACCACCTGCAGGCCTAGAGCCCCCCTCCTTCCCCAGCCCATGACAGGGACCCCCACCGGAGCCAGCCCCTCAGTCCCCCTTGCAGGGGGGTGCAGGTCCCTGGTGCCCGGGAGGCTGAGGGCAGGGGGTGGGGGGAGGAGGCGGCTGGATCCCAGCAGAGGTGAGGTGGGAGCTGCTGCTGGGCATCCATCCAGTTCCAGCGAGGGTCACAGTCACAACCTAACAACGTTGCCATTCGGGGTGGAAAATGCAAAGGGACCAGCTGACAACATCTACGAGTGTTTAAACCACAAGCATAACGACTGTGGCCCGACCAAGACATTTCTAAGAATTAATAATAATGTAAAGCAGTGGTTCTCACATGGGGTTGATGGGGCGGTGGGGGGGAGGGTTGACTATGCCCCCCCCCCAACCCCGGGCACAGTGGCCAGTGTCTGGAGGTTTCTGTAGTTGTCACAACTGGGTTGAGGGTGCTCCTGGCATCAAGTGTGTCATGGGGTTGCAGGGGTCAGGGATGCTGCTCCGTGAACCCAGGGCGACAGCCCCCTGCAGGGTCAAGGGGAGGTGACGGGTCCCTGACGCCAGCTAACGTGTAGGGATGCTCACTCCGCACCAGGCTTCTCCGGGGGCTTTTCTAGTTGAACGTCCGGTGAGGTGGGCAGAAACACCAACCCATTTTCCAGATGCGGGAAATCCAAGGCCCGGAGCTGCAAAGTCAGGTCCCCAAGGTTACACAGTCTGTGAGAAGGTCAGCCACACGAGGACAAGGAATGTGGCCTCCCTCTCATTTCTGCCCCGGGGCCCTGTACCCCGCCCCGCCACACACACACACACACACACACACACACACACACACACACACACATAGCAGGTGCATGAGAACGGAGCTGGGCTTCCAAGCCAGGTAACACTCTGGCATCCAGGTTGTTGTGACCCCAAGCCTCCCACCCAGCTGAGCGCCCCTTTGGCTCATCCCCCTGGTGTCCCTGCAGCTCTGGGGACAGCTGAGCCCCGTGGGCTAGATAGAGGCCTTCCGATTCCAGGAGGCCAGGGCTAAAGCTTAACTGCCCTATTGTGGCCTCTGAAAGGGGAGCAGGTGCCGGCGGCTTTGCCAGGAGGCTGCAGGGCTGCCTTTGTGCCCGAAGCCGGTGGAATCCTCTGCTCTGCTCGCACGGCCTCCTTTCAGGCCACGTTCCACCTTTGCTGCCACATTCTTGCCTCAAAATCCCCCATTCTGCGCGGCCAGCCCAGAACGCGGGCGCCTTTGTTCGGCTTTTCTTGGCCTTGTCTGCGTTCATCGCTTCCTCCGGGAGCTGTGGGAGGAGGGGGGTGGGGGGGGGTTGGCGAGAATAAATAAATGTGGAGGGTAAAATAAAAGAGATGCTCCGAGCTTCGGGCCCAGGTTGCACGGAAGGGGATTTTCGCCTGGCACTTTGAGATACCGACAAAGGCGGGCGCGGGGTGCGGCGCAGGCGGGGGTGGGTGGGGGTCGGGGCGCCGCGCGGGCGGGCGCACCGGGCCTGGCAGCTGCAGCCAGACAGTCACAAAAACAAATTCATCGGGCCTGTCTCCGCAAGATCTGGCCACCAGACGTTCGTTAACGCGCGCCAGGGACGCCCACCATCCTCCCCGCCCCCCTCCGGGGCCTGGAGAAGGCGGGCAGGCTGCACGGGGTGGGCACCAGCCCGAGGTTGGATCAGAGGTTTGGGAAGCAGAGACCCCCTGGGGGCCAGTGTCCTCTCTCCTCTTGGCTTGCTGTGTGACCTTGAAGAATCTGCCTGCGGTCTCTGTGCCTTGCTAATAAGCAACCCCTGATGTCCCCACCTTGGAGGGAGGTGCTATCTGGGAGCGAGCAGAGAGTGGAAGGTGCTTGCCCAAGTTCAGCCAGCCACCCGGAGGAAAGCCCTTTGTTCAGGCTCCTTAGGGTAAGGACGAGAGGAGAGGCCACGGAGGTTGGGCAGGGCGTCCCCACTGAGGACAAAAGCCACCTTTCCAGCATCATCACAAGGATGGTTCCCAGATGGCCTCTGGAGCCTCCCCTCCCCCTCTGTAATAATAATGCATCCAAAAAAATAAAAAGTAATAATAATAATGCATCCACTGAATGTCGATTAGTTCAGTTATTCAGGCCACAAAGTGACTGAGCTCCTACCGCGTACCAGGCTGCGTGCTGGACACTAGGGACAGAGACCAGAAGGGCCCAGCCTTCCAGCTCCAGGGTGACGGGGGCTTTCCTGGGGACGCACAGGCACATCTGGAGTAACCCGAGTCATCAGGAACTGTCCCCCGGGGCGGGGGTGGGGGGTGGGGAATGACTGGTCTTCCTGGTCTTCCCTCGGTGAGCAAGAAAAAGCCAAGGAGAGAGGGAGGGAAGGAAGGAGAGAGGGAGGGAGGGGAAGAAGAAAGGAAGGAAGGAAGGAAGTCCCCAGGACATGATGGCCGAGGCGCTCAGGGCACAGAACAGAGGCCACAGCCGACCTGGACGAGTGGAGACAAAGATGAGGGGAGCCCAGCCCTGATGCCGCCTTGGCTGCCTCGGAGCGTGTTGTCGCCCTGCCGGCTTCTCTTTGGGGCTCTCCACCGCCGGGGGGGTTGGGGGGGGGGGGCCGAGGATAGCAGTCACGTCCACTCCCTGTCTCAGATGGGAAAACAGAGGCAGCTCAGTGGCGAGCGAGGCGGGGACCAAGGTCGCAGTGCAGGTGGGGGCCGCAGAGGTGAGAGGTCCAACCTGAGTGTCCCGGGGCTGGACCCCGGTGCGGGCAGGGCTGCTTCCTCCAGGGCCCCAGGGAGACCCTCTCCCGCCCCTTCCCGGCTTCCAGAGGCGGCACCCCCGGCCCCTCCCTCCAGCCTCTGCTTCCAGCCTCCCGTCTCCTGTGACTCCGACCCCCCGACTCCCCCTGATAAGCACTCTGGTGCTGACATCGGGCGCCCCGGGCACCCAGGATAACCCCCATCTGAAGAGCCTTAGCCTGATCCCACCTGCGAAGTCCCTTGGCCCTCGGAAGGGAGCACGGTCCGCCCACCCTCTGAGGGGGCTTGGCCCAGACGGGGTCGGAAGAGGGGGTCCGGGCAAAGCCTTGGCATCAGGGGACCTCTGATGGGGACCAGTTTCCCCATCTGTCAATGGGCATCAGTGGTACACCTTGACCCTTGGGGTCGTCAAGAAGTCGCGCTCAACCATGTAACACCAGATATTCAGCCGTGACCAAGACACGTGCACGGCCTCTGCGCCCACGGGCAGGACGATGGACATGGGGGGATATGAGCGACGCTGGTGGGGTGGAGCAGAGTGGGGTCGGGGAGGGCCTCTCTGAAAGGGGAAACCTGGGATGGAACAGCCATATAAAGACGTGGGGGAAAGGTGTGCCAGGAAGTGGGGATGGTAAGTGCAAAGGCCCTGAGGCAGCTTACTGCCTAGCAGGTTTGAGGACCAAATAGGAGACAGGAGAGATTGTTCCAGGGAGGAATAGCTCAAGGATTCATGAAAGATGTAGGGTTGCAGCCTGGGCAAAGACCGGGAGCTTGACCAGCCTGGAACAAAGTGGTGCAGCAGCCCAAGGGCAGCTGGTGGACAGAATGGGGGGCGCCGGAGGCAAGCTCACGGAGCTCCAGCATTCAGAGCCTCAACTTTGCCAGTGGCCCTGGGGACAGGAGGGGTGGCCAGGAGGGCTGTGAGCAGGAAGGGTCCTCCAGCGGTGGATGCCAGCCTGCCCACCTCTGGATCCCAGATCTGCCACCATCATGCTGTGTGGCCCCGGGCAATTCGCCTCCCCTCCCTGGGCCCCCGTTTCCTGCATCTGTAAAACGGGGACAATGGTGGCCCCAACACCACCGAGGAGCAGGAGGATGAAACGAGCAAATTCACCCCAAGCTCTGGGCTCGGGGCACAAGACGGCAGATGCCAAAGGGTCATTCCCTTCGGGGCAAAAGGCACCCCTGAGGCTCCTGTGCCCCCTCCTGTCCCGCCCCCTGGTTTTTATCCTCTTTGATGACTCTCGGGGTGGGGAGTCTTGTGTCATCAGGAGATGAGCCCCTAGGGCCTGAGCTCAACACAGCCACCCCTGTGCCACCCCCCAATCTGCTCACAGGGGGCAGGGCACAGAAGCCTCAGTGGGGGGGCAGGACTCATGACAGCTCTGCTCCGGGGGCAGAGGGGGGCGCCCCTGTGCTTGCAAACCATTTAATAACGCCCCAAACCGTTCTGTCGCCCAGAGGCAATGAAAGGAGGCAGTTTGCGCAGATGTCATTTCTTCTCCTAAGATAGTGAGGAATCATGGGGCGTCCGGGGGTGCTCAGGGGTGAAGTGTCTGCCTTTGGCTCAGGGCGTGACCCCGGGGTCCCGGGATTGAGTCCTGCATCAGGCTCCCCACCCCAGGGACCTGCTTCTCTCTCTGCCTGTGTCTCTGCCTCTCTCTCTGTCTCTCATGAATAAGTAAATAAAATCCGGGAGGTGGGCAGGGGGATGGGGTGACTGGGTGACGGGCACTGAGGGGGGTACTTGATGGGATGAGCACTGGCTGTTACACTATATGTTGGCAAATCGAACTTCAATAAATATATATATTAAAAATAATAAAATATAAATAATAAATAAATAAATAAATAAATAAAATCTTAAAAAACAAAAGAAAGGGCAGAATCGGAGGCTGTGGTGTGGGCCCCCCCCTTCTGGGCTCAAGCCAGAGGGTGAGGCGCCCCACCCAGGGCTGGGCTGTCCCCGAGCTCCCCTGCCCCTCCGTCCTGCCCACGGGCTCGGGTCGCTCTAACCCCCCCTCTGGGTCTGCCCCGCGGCGACCTGTCCTGTCCTGTCCTGTCGGGACACAAGCGCACTGGTCCCGCTGGTCCCTGGTACCGAGGAAATGAGCCATGCAAGGGGCCAGGCAGTGCCTGGAGGCTGGGATCCGACCCTGCGCTCTCACTCCCGCGGATATTTCTTCCTTCACTAGATATTTATTGAGCACCTGCTGTGTGCCTGAGCCCACGGGACACAGAAGAGACACAAACAGATTTAAAAAAACAAAAACGCTTGCCCTTGTGTAAGGACAGGGACGGCCTGAGAAACGGGGTGGTGGGGCCGATGTGGGAGGGAGGCGCTCGGGTAAGGGGGCCTGAACCCAGCGAGGGAAGGCACCGTGGAAAGCTTCCTGGAGGGCGACTGGGAGCAAAGACCTGAAGGATGTGTGGGAAGGAGCAAGGGACAGGATTTGAGGGGGTGCAGCTGGAGGGGAGACTGTGACCCCCTTGGGCAATAGGAGAGGGTGCATGAGGGATGCTGGGGGGCCAGGGAGGAGGCAGCGGTGGGGGCCCCGGTGGAGGCAGAAAGGAGGAGGCTGACGGAAGAGGCTTTGGGAGGCGGGCAGGCCAACGCTGGGGGCCCGTGCTGAGAGCCAGGGCGAGGTCAACATCCGGGGCTCCGGGGCGGAGCACGTGGGGCCCTCGGAGATGGGAACCCACTTGGGGTCCTGAGGATGGAGGGGGGCCAGGGTGGGGCCGCGGGTTGGGGGGGCATCCCAGGAGAAGGGGGGGCGCCTGGGCTGGTCGGAACCCTGCTTCGGGGCAGCGCTGCCATTCCCTCCGCCTGGAACACACTTCCTTCCCCCAAAGCCTCCACCCACCCTACACGCCCTTCTCCCTCCATGCCTGGGGGACACCTCCACCGGGAAGCCCCTCCGGGTGCCCACGTGCCAGTGGCCAGTACCCGCCTGCTCCTGGGGAGCCGGGGAGGGTGGGAGTGAGGGTGGGGCCCGCCTGCCCCAGTCCGACCCCCGCCCGGCCCCCCTGTGCAGCACCCCGGGCCCGTCCGCTGCGGGAACCCTGCGCCTGGCTTCCAGCGCCAGCACCCAGCGGTGCCCCCGGCCCCCCATGCGGCCCTCCGGGCGACCCCTTCCTGGCCAGGCGTCCAATCCCATGCGGTTCTCCGAGAGCCTGGTGTCCGGAGGCTGTGCCCGGGCCAGCATCTCGGACGCCAGCAAGACCCCTGCCGTTTCCAGCCACCAAGGCCCCGGAAGAAAAGCAAAAAGTGAAGAAACATCGGGAGCACCGGTGTCTTTGGACAGAGGGTGGCTCACAGGTGCAGCAGCTTCGGCTGCGCCCCACACCGGCGCCAAGTGTGCTCCTCGCTCGGGCGCCGCTTTATTCTCAATGATTAATTGAAGGTGCTCCAAAGGCAGGACCCACCTTCCACTGGCAGGTATGCACCGAGCACCCACTGTGTACCAGGGACTCTGCCCGGCGCTGTGGGTGGGGGGTGGCCAAGACAGTCTCACCCCCGGCCCTCGTCCCGCGCAGCAGAGAGACAGAGAAGGAACGCCAAGCGAATAAACAAACAACAGGATGTCAGGTGATGATTAAGTTCAGGGCCAAAACACATAGAACGATGAAGTCGAGGAATCCAGGAATGCTAGTTAAGTCAGGGAAGTCGGGGAGGGCTTCCTGGAAGAGGTGTTATTTGCACTAAGAGAGTTGAAAGTTGTGATGGAGCCAGCTACGTGGACATCGCTGGGCAGAGGGCGCAACGCATGCAAAGGTCCTGTTGGAACCAGGGAGAGGAGGTGCATGTGGCTGGAGAAGAGCCACCGGGAGGCTTTGGGCTTTTACCCTGAGGGAGATGGGCATCCCGGTGGGTCTCCACAAACATCTGTCCCTCCTGGGTCTTTGTAACTGTCACAGCCACAACCTCATATGGAAAGAACCTTCTGGGAAGACAAGATGACCCTCACCTCCCACGTGTCCCCGGCATCCCCTTCCTGACCAAGGCCCTGCCCTACCCCAGACCCCAAGCTGGCCTGGCTGAGCCCCCACACTGTCCCCCCACCTTCAACCTGGCTCAGGCCCCACACACGGAGCCCTTCCCTCCCCCTCCACCCCCACAGCGGCCTCCACCTGCCAGGGCAGGATTGGGGGGACTAGGAGAGAAGCCTCATAGCTCCAGTGCCCCCACCTAGTTTCTGGGCACCTGGTGGGAGAAGGTCACAGCCACATCAGTCCTACCAGCAGTGGAGCATGCCGAGAACCATGGTGACTGTCGTGGGCCTCATGGAGGCCATCGGGAAGTTCCTTTATTCATTTAACAAACACTGGCCTGCTGCCCCCTTTGAGTAAGTCGGACCCAGGCAGAGAGCTCCAGCTCCAGCTGAGCCCTGGTCCAGGCTGGGATGCTGAATGCTGCCCCACTCGGGGCCTCAGTTTCCACATCCAGCCCCAGGAGATACTGGGCTGCTCCCAGACCCACCACCTCTAAATCCTAAACCCGGACCTAAGTCCCACCGCAGGGCCTGGGGCGGCACACTCCCCACCCGCCCCCACCGCTGGCTCAGCTGAGTCCAAAGGAGCAGGGGTCCCGCCCGGCCCCGCAGAGCTCCGGGGACTGGAGGTTTCCATGGGCCCGGGGGGCACTAAGCGAGCGAGTGAGCGAGAGGGTTGGGGGTAAGGCCCCAGCAGTGGCTGAGCCTCCAGCTCTAGGCTTGGAGGCCCTGCCGGGAGCTCCATCTCCTGCCCAGCGGGGGCCGCATTAGCCGCTCAAAACCCATTCTGGGAAATTAGAGCAGAGGCCTCTGTGACAATCAAGGGTCATTCTCCTCCGGTTCCCAGGCTCTCCCGCAGGGATGACAGCCCAGCAGCCAGTCTTGGGGGGGACTGGGGGGTCCCAGCCGGCCGGCTCCCGGCCTGAGGCCCTCTCCAAGCCAGTCACGGAAAGAAAAGTGAAATCACTGAAGGGCTTCAGGGAGTTAGTGCTCTGCTCCAGCACCTTCCATGGCTCCCGGCCACCAAAGACTTCAGTCCAAACCGGGCAACCTGGCAAGCAACAGCCCAGAGAGGAAGCTCGCCTCGCCAGCTCGCCAGCTCTCTTCCCACAGAGTTTGTGGGTTTCCTGAATGTCCCCCAGCCTCAGCAACCTGTGAGGCAAACGGGGATCGGGTTTGCATTTAATTCTGAAGCGGGGTGGACTTCAAGAGTGGCTTGATCCAGCATTCTAGCTGTTCATTGAGAGTCCAAGTTTGCGCTGTCTCTTCTGGGATCGAATCCCAGCCTCTTCTCCAGACTCCCCAAGTTTTTCCACCCCACCCCACCCCCGGGTTTTCGCCCACACCTGGCAGGCCTGTTCCACTCTTCTAACCACCCATGTCCCGTTCCCCTAATTCCTTGGCTCAAATGTCATGTTCAAAGATAGTACAGCTGTGGGGTCCCTGGAAAGAGAGGTCAGGGAGTTGTCTGCTACCCAAGCCCAGTCTTGTCTGCTCCTCCTCCCGGGCCTCAGGGTCCCCGCCTAGAAAATTAGAGGATGTGAGTGCAGGATCCTTAGAACCTCTGGCAGCTCTAGGGTCCGGTGAGTCTGGGCCCCCACGGGGAGTGGGGATCAGTTTCCCCAATGGCCCTTTTGGCCACGGTCCTCACAGTGGACATTAGCAATGCTTCCTGTCGGCCAGGCTGGTAAGGACCAAGCTCCTTGGGCCTGTGATGAGGTGAGTGTCAGTCCCCGGCTCCCGCATGAGGTGGGCACTAGCATCAGCACCGCTTCACGATTTAAGAAAAACGGAAACTGCAGACATGCAGCCTCTTGCCAAAGACCGCATAGCTGGTGGGTGGTTAGAGCCGGGACGAGACATCGGATGTCATCCAGACCCTACAAACTTGGCGCCCACGCTTCAGCACCGCTGGGTCTCCTGGCCAAGATTCCTGGGTTCAATCTTCAACTTAGGCAACCAGGATAGGGGCTGAAGGGGGAGAAGATTTCCCCCCTGTGAACCTATCTCCAGGTTTGCGATGGAGTCCGCGGACTCGGTTTACCCCCGGGGAGTCCCCCTTGCCCGGCAGGCCTGCCCACGTTACCGACCTCCCTCTCTCAAAGATGGGAAAACTCGGGTTCACGAGGCGGAGGTGATCTCCGGAAGCTCAGCAGCCAGCCGGTGCTGCCAGTGTCTCTGTCACTCAGGACGGGCTGGTGGCTCCGTGAGAAGCGACCCTATAGAGTCACACACACCCCCACCCCGTATCTGTGACCTCGTGGAGACTCTCCGGCACTGAATCAAGGCTGACTCGTGTCATCCCGTGGAATATAGTGGAAGCATCAGCTTCAGCGTCCTCATTGCTGTGTCCTGCATCGGCTGCCCCGGGGGGAGCCGGCCACCACGGGGAGGGGAAGCTCAAGCAGAGCAACAGAGACGCGCGTGGCAAGTAGCCGAGGCCTCCTGCCTGGGGCCGAGCGAGGAAGCCCGCTCCCAAGCAGCAGCTCCTCCAGCCCCGCTCCAGCCTTCAGATGAGGCCGCCCCAGCCAGCAGCTTGGCTGTGACCTCGCGAGAGATCCCAAGCCAGAACTGCTCAGCTACGCAGCCCCCAAATTCCTCACCCACAAAACCGTGAGCAGCAATAAATTGTGATTTGAAGCTACTACGTTCTCAGGCATCTACACAACCGTAGTAACTAGAGCAAGTCCGCAGATCTTAGTGGCTTTAAAACAGCCCAGGCTTATTTATGACTCGCGCTACATGTGCAGGTTGTCGGGGCGGATGGATAAAGCGCCAGCGGTCCCTGAGGCAGGGGGGTGGGGTGGGGAGCTGCCCTCCCGGCTTTTGAAAGCTCCCACCTGGAGGGAACCCACACCACCTCTGCTCGCAGCTTATCAGCCAGAGCAACTCACGAAGCCACACCTCACTTCCAAAGGCGGGTGTATGGGGCGCCTGGGTGGTGCCATCGGTGAAGCCTCCGACTCTTGGTGTCGGCTCAGGGTGTGAGCTCGTGGGTTGTGAGCTCGATCCCCAGATCGGGCTCCACGCTCAGCCGGAAGTGTGCTTGAAGTCGCTCTCTCTCTACCCCTCCTCCCACTTCATGCATGCTCTCTCTCTCTCTCTCAAAAAAAAAAAAAGAAAGAAAGAAAAGAAAAGAAAAGAAAAATTTCCCCCAAAGGCAGGTGTGGTGGTTTGCAAGGGCTGCAGTAGACAGAGTACCTACCACCAACCGAGAGGCTCAGACCGTCCTGGAAATTTGTTTCCTCACAGTCCTAGAGGCCAGAAGGTGCTTCTCTCTTGGGACCGAGGGTTGAGTCAGCTTCCCCCAAAGCACATGATGGACCAAGCAACCTGGCAGGCGTGAAACGGGCTGCAGGGGGCTGGGGAGGTACGTCCCCCCAGCTCTCTCCCTGCAGGGCTGCTCCATCTTCCCAGAGGCTCCAGTGGCCAGGTGACCCTCCCCACACAGCTCTCCCTGGGGTCCAGGACCCGCGTGCCCTCGCCTGCTGGGCTCTAGGCGGGAAGGCCGCTCCGCTGCCGCTAGCCAGGGTGCTGAACCACCCCTGAGGGATTTCTCTTCACCTCCAGCACCCTTCTAGAAATAGTACCTCTAGGGGGGCCGAGTTGGTTAAGCATCGACCCCTGACCTCACCTCACATCTTGAGCTCAGGGTCATGAGCTCAGGCCGCATTGGGCTCCATGCTGGGTGTGGGGCCTACTTAGAAATAGTACTTTTATTCAACCCACCACAAATTACGAATTCACGTGGGCCAGCTGGGTCCTAGTGGGGTCATCCAGCCCTCCATCTCCCTCCTGGCTGCCCCTAGACACTCACCAAACTTCTCCCGCCTGCCCCAGATCGCCGAAGAGCCGAGGGAATGCAAGCAGAAAGGGAGGGCGGTGTCTACACCAGCACAAGTTGCAGTCCGCTTGCCAGGAACTGACCGTGCCGGCCCGTGCTGTGTGCTTTACCCCAGTGTTGTCATTTCAAGCGTCCAGGTGTTCTTCACAACCCCGTTTTACAGATGTGGAAACGGGAGCTCAGAGAGGTCCAAGGAGCTTGCCCCGTAGAGGCAGGAGGTCCCAAGGCCAGGTGTTACCCCTTGAATTGTGTCCCCTCCGAAAAGATACGCTGAATTGGGCAGCCCGGGTGGCTCAGCGGTTTAGGGTCGCCTTCAGCCCAGGGCCTGATCCTGGAGCCCCGGGATCGAGTCCCACGTCGGGCTCCCTGCGTGGAGCCTGCTTCTCCCTCTGCCTGTGTCTCTGTCTCTCTCTCTGTCTCTGTCTCTCTCTGTATGTCTCTTATGAATAAATAAATTAAAATCTTTAATAAAACAAAAGATACGCTGAAGCCCCAACACCCAACACCTGTGAACGTGACCTCGTTTGGAAATAGAGTCTTTGCAAATAAAATTGAATTAAGATGATGTCATTAGGATGGACCCGAGTCCAGTGTGGCTGGTGTCCTTATGAGGATGCTCACCCAGAGAAGACGTGCCACGTGAAGCCACACACACACACACACACACACACACACACACACACACACAGGGAAGACGGCCGTGGGAGGGCAGGCGCAGGGATGGGAGGCCTGTCACCACACACCAAGGATGCCTGGGGCCACCAGGAGCTGGAAGAGGCAGGAAGGCTTCTCTGGAGACTTTGGAGGGAACAAGGTCCTGCCAACACCCTGATTTCAGACTTGCAGCTTCCAGACCTGTGAGAGAATACAATTCTGTTGTTTAAACTCCTAGTCTGGGGGCATCCCTGGGTGGCTCATCGGTTTGGTGCCTGCTTTCGGCCCAGGGCGTGATCCTGGAGACCCAGGATCGAGTCCCACGTCGGCTCCCGGTGCATGGAGCCTGCTTCTCCCTCTGCCTGTGTCTCTGCCTCTGTGTGTGTGTCTGTGTGTGTGTGTGTGCGTCTCATGAATAAATAAATAAAGTATTTTAAAAAAAATAAAAATAAAAAAATAAACTCCCAGTCTGTGGGCACCTGGGTGGCTCAGGGCTTGAGCATCTGCCTTTGGATCAGGTCATGATCTCGGGGTCCTGGGATCAAGTACCACATCAGGCTCCTTGCAGGAAGCCGCTTCTCCCTCTGCCTGTGTCTCTGCCTCTCTCTCTATCTCTGTCTTTCATAAATAAATAAATAAAATTTTTGTAAAAATTAAAAAAGAAAACCTCCCAGTCTGTGATAGTTTATTGCAACAGCCACAAGAATAAACTAGAAGACGTTTCCATCAGACTCCAGGATTTGCGCCTGTTACATAGGATTCCCCTAACTCTGCCCCTGCCCAAACCCACCCAAAGCCCAGAAAATAGAATTTCTCTACTCCTTATCCAGGGAGGCTTCAGGTCAGATCTCACCTCCCCCGCCCCACTCAGGCCCCTCTATCCCCCCCACCTCCCCCACCAGGGATACTAGAGCAAGGTTGAGGTGCCACCTCGAGCTGGGAGAGGCCACTCACACGCGCGTCAACCTGCAGCCCTGCTGTGGGCTGCACACTGACCTTGAAACCGGGCATGCAAGCATCCAGGTGTCGGGGACGCCTGAGCCTGGAGTCACACAGTCATGGGCTGTGGTGAGACAGGAGATTGGGCCCCATTGAACTGGAACGCTGAGGGCCCGCGAGGGGCACTCCCCCTGGCTCCCATATGTGACGGGCCCTGTGCCCCTAGGACCTCTTTCCTCGGCCCATGTGACATCCGCTCTGTCAGTCAGTCCTGAGCCCTCTGCTTCAGACCCACCCAGAGCCTGGCGGCTCCTCTCTCCTCCTCTCCCTCTGCTCTGGTCTGAAACCCCAGTATCACCCTCTGCCCTCCGCCCTCCGCCCTGCCCTCCGGGGACAGCCCAGGGCCCTCTGCCCTGATCCCCCATATCCCCCCTCCCCCCTCAACAGCCCACAGCCTGTCCTCCCCGCGGCTGCCACCAGAGGGCTCCTGCTCCCTGATGCCTCCTCAGGGCAGCCCTCCTGGGGTGGTTCATTTCAGGTGTCAAGGTGATGGGGCCCCAGGGAGCCCAGACAGTTGGTTAAGCATTATTTCTGGGTGTATTTGGGGGGAAGCGGGGGTTTGCAGAAGAGACTAGAATTGGAATCAGGTAGACTCAGGTAGGGCAGATGGCCCTCCCCAGGGTGGGCGGGACTTGTCCATACCACTGAGGGTCCCAGCAGAACAAAAAGAGACTTCTCTCTCCCTTCTCCCTCCCTCCCTATGTCTCCTCCCTCCCCCTACTCTCCCCTCCTCCCTCTCTCCCCCACTCTCTTCCTCTATCTCACTCCCTCCTTTTCTCCCCTCCTCCCTCCCTCCCCCCTCTGTCTCTCTCTCTCCCATCCTCCCTCCCTCCCTCTCTCCCCTCCTCTTTCCCCCTCCCCGCTCTGTCTCCCTCGGTCTCCCTCTGTCTCCCTCTCTCCTCCCCTCCCTCCCTAACTAGTGGAGCTGGGACATCTGTCTTCTCCTGCCCTCTGACTGAGACTTACAGCATCAGCTTTCCTGCTCTCGAGCTTCTAGGACTTCTCAGCCTCATAATCTTGGGAGCCAATTCCTTACAACAAATTCCTCTCTCTAGACTTGCATCCATCCTATTTCGTTCCCCTGCAGAAGCCTGACTGAGACACCACCCAGGGCTTCCCTGTCCGGGCGCCTCACCTCCACGCATGTTCCATTTTATCTCCTCCACTGAGCTCTGAAATCACCTTCTTCCTTCCCGTAGTTACACTCTGACTCCCTTCTCCCCTGACCAGAATCTAAACCACAGGACAACAGGCATTTTCTCCATTTCAGTGGCTGAGTTCCTAGTACCTAGAGTGGTGCTCGGTATACAGTAGGTGCTCAATATACAGTAGGTGGATTGAATCACTGACGCCAGGCTCTGAGGACCTAGAGGCCCCCCATGATGGTGGAAAGAGCCAACAGCCCATTCTCTCTGGATTAGAACCATCGGCTGCAGATGCAGGACTTGAACCCGGGTCTCTCCACTTCATCCCTCTCAGCTTTGGAACAACCAGGACACAGGGCTCAGGGGTGAAGATGGACAACAGGGAGGGGCACCCCAAACTGCCCTCCATGAATCTCAGCGCTGCTGGCATTCAGGGCCGTTCATTCTCGGGGGGGCAGCACCCCTAGCCCCCACCCCCTCGATGCCAGGAGTCCCCTTCCATGTGACAACCAGATGTCCCCGGACATCACTCAGCATCTCCTGGGCGCGGTCCCTGCCCAGCTCCCTGCCTCCCACACCCCCATATGTAGCGCGGGCCCCCGAGGCTGGGATGGGAAGACGGGGAGCCCGAGCACCCCGGGCTGGGTAGCGCCGGCAGGCGGGAGGCCTGGCCCGGCCTGCCCCGTCGCAGCCAGACCAGGGGAAATTGGATTAACTCGGAGAAGCCGGCCAAGATGATCCGTCATGCCATCTGAAGGACAGTGTATTGATCTCCACGTTGCGAAAAAATTAAATGATATCCCTTTTTGTTATTTAAAACGCTGCTTAAGCAATTCTGTAATGGAACAGTCCGGCCCGGGTCCAGGAACTCCCTGGCTGGGCTGGCGGGCCGCGGCTCCAGCTCCGGAGGAGGATGGGCAGCGTGGCCGCAGCCCTGTCTCCCCCGGGGAATGGATGACCCCCGGAGATCAGTTCCATTTTGCCGGCGACGTGCATGGCTTTGATTTATTAAAGACATAACAATTATGAAAATAGCTGATTTATAATCAAGTCGCCCGGAGCCCTAATTGATTTCTGGGGCGAAATTTAGAACACGAGATACTGACACCTTGAGAAAGGTGCCACCAGCCTTCGGGATGGGCGGCGACGAGGTGGCTGGTGGCGGGCCAGCCCTGGCGGGGAGGGGGGCAGGGGGACAGGCCTGGGAGACGGTGGCCTGAGTCCGACCGCATTTGCTGTCACCTCTCGAGACGTTGGGTGTCTGGTCAGCTTTGCCCAAGACAGGCAAGTCCCACGGACATGGCCATTTCCAAACGACTGAGAGGCAAGGGTGCTATATTGCCGGAAAACCTCTCAGCCTGCTCGGGGTTTGCAGACCTCCTGCTTGCACCCACAGCAGCCATGAGAGCCTGGCACCGTGTATGGAAATGAGTCCGCCCCACCGTGTCCAGAAGCTTCTATTCCTTCACAGCCCCATGCGAGGGTTGCCAAATTGAGCAATAAACGTACAGGAGGCTCAGTTAAGTCTGAGTTTCAGATAAACAACAAATGAATTCTTAGTATAAGTATGTCCCACCCATCCATATTGGGACATACTTATACATAAGAGTTATTTGTGATGTTTCTGGGCATTTTGTATTTTATCTGACAGTCCTCCCATGATATTCAGGACCGCAGCTCCCAACAGCCCCACGACAGCCCATCCCCTTGACAAAGAAGTGGAGGCAAGAGGATGTTCAATGTTTGCCCAAGGCCACATAGTGGCTGAAATTGAGATTCAAACCCAACCATGGGGTCTGAGCCTTGCAAAGCCTTCAAGATCCTACCTGCTTTTCGGAGGGAAGTCTTTCCTTTCTATGCAGGGACAGGTTAGACTGCTCGCAGGGACCAGGTCTGGTGACAAATGGACATGGGTTTCCATTGTCACCTGCTCAGCCTTATTACTGCCGGGTGCCCTTGACAAAAGAGGCTTGCCTCTCTTCTGCGCTTGAGTCTCCAGGACCGTAAAACTGGTGTGATTGTGGTATCTCCACCACTGGGGGGGTGGGGAGGGTAAGATGATTTGTGGGCGTCCACAGTGGCTGAGCCCTCAGTCCTGGGGAGGTCCCTTGGGTCTCCTCGAGCACTAACAAAGTCAGAGAGAGACAAAGACAGAAAGAGACAGAGAAGTAGAGACAGAAAGAGAGATGGATGGCAAGAGAGGGAGTCAGAGAGAGAAAGACAAGTCAAGGTGGAGAGAGAAAGAGAGAGCCATAGAGAGGCGGGCACCCCCTTTGGAGATGGGGTGGCCACGGAGGGTGGGAATTAAGTCTACAAATCAGAACGTTCGAGCCGTTTCTGGGACACAGAGATCCAGACACCCAGCGGCCGCCCGCACCCAGTCCCCGCGATGGCCCTGCCGAGCAGTTTTAAGTATCGTTAAAGATAAAATAATTTTTCCCCCTCTGAGCCGTGTGATTGACGAGGTAATGGGCGCCGCCGACAGGGAGAAGGTCAGGCTGGAATGTAATCAGTTTTTTCCAGCGCGATGCATAAACATGATGGCACAAAGGCTGGGAAGGGAGGAGGGACCACGATTGTCCCCCAACACCCTGAGCTCTCAGCCGCAGGGCATGACGATCCAAGGGGGGCCTCCCGGAGGAGGTGTGGCTGCAGCTGGGATCATCGGAAGCAGAAGGCATCACAGCCAGTGGAGACTGAGGAAGCAGAAGGTGCGGAGGTAGGACATGTGTCTTCCTGCATCGTCCTGCCCCCCACCACCCCGATCACGCCGGTCACTGCCTTATTCCTCCTGAGGCCCCCAGCACCCACTCCAGGCTTCCAGTCCTGGCTCTCCCTCTTATTGGTGCTGGATCTTGGACATGTCAGCGCCGCCCCCCGCCCCAGCCTCAGTCTCCTGATCTGTAGGCTGGCTACGTCCTGCCTCACCCGTGGATGTGGTGAGAGAACTCAAGGAAGGGAACTCAGAAGGAAACGCTCCCGGTGATGCTTTTGGCTGCAAGTAACAGGAAACCCCAAATGGCTCTGCCTCAACATTGCAAAGCATTCTTCTTGTTGTACAACAAATCACTGAGGTCTTTACTCAAAAGCACCTTTAAAAAAAAAGATTTAATTTATTTATTCATGAGAGACAGAGAGAGAGAGAGAGAGAGAGAGGCAGAGACACAGGCAGAGGGAGAAGCAGGCCCGATTGGGGACCCGATCTCGGATCCTGAGACCACACCCTGAGCCGAAGGCAGCCGTCCACGGCCGAGCCACCCAGGCGTCCCCAAAAAGCACCTCTCCCAAGAACCAGGCTGATTGATGCTTCTGCGCTCTCTCTCTGATACCCTTTCCCTTTTTCTCTCCCTAGCTCTTAATACATCCTGACTCTGTATTTGTTCATCACCTGCTCCAAGTGTCAGCTCCCCAAGAGCAGAAATTTTTATCTGTTTTGTTCACGTGCTCTCAGTGGCGCACAACAAGTGATCATTCGATGCTTGTTAAGTAAACAGATGGCTTGGGGCGCCTGGGTGGCTCAGTCCATTAAGCATCTGACTCTTGATTTCGACTCAGGTCACGATCTCAGGGGTGTGAGATCGAGCCCTGCATTGGGCTCTGTGCTGAGCGTGGAGCCTGCTTAAGATTCTCTCTCTCTCTCCCCCTCTCCTATCACCCCTCCCCATTCTTCTCTCCTATATATGTATGGCTTACTTCTATTAATTCAGGGATGATATATTCAGCTACTGCCAAATGATTGCCAAAAGTGACCATCACACCCTTGCTCCAGCCCCAGGAAGGAAGAAGGGTGGAAGGACAAAGGCTCTCTCCAGAGAGGACTGTCTCCTTCAAGGGACCTTCCCAGGAACCCCCACCCCGCCTCCACCCCACCCCATCACACAGCCACACCTGGACAGCTAGATGCAAAGGAGCCTGGGAAATGTAGTCTTTGACAGAGCGCCGGCCCTCCACCTGCTCCATAGGGCAGCCGGGGGCAGGTGAGGAAGGACAGGGGGGACGGAAGGGGGCAGAGCACAGAGGACACCGCCGGGCCCTCAATGCCCGGATTCCTTTCCTGCAGCTCCTGTAACAAACTACCACAACGTATGATGCTCTTAATAAAAGAACAGCAGTAAAATTTACTACCCTACGCTTCTGGAGGTTGGAAGCGAGACACGGCTCGGGGTGGCCCTGAAGCCAAAGGGTCCACAGGGCTGGTCCTTCTGGAGGCCCCAGGGGACACCCGTCCAGCTTCCAGGGGCGCCCAGGTTCCTTGGGCCCTGGCCCCTCCCTCCATCTTCACAGGCAGGGAAGGCAGGCGGAGCCCTCCCACTGCCGTCTCCCCGCCTCTTCCTCTCCGGCCCCCCCCTTTCCGAGTCTCAGGACCCCATGGGTTACACTGAGCCCACAGGGACACTCTCTCTCTGAAAGTCAACGGGCTAGTTACCCTCACGCCATCTGCGCCACTGCTGCTGGCCATGTCATCGGACGCATTCCGGGCATCACGGCCTTCACCTTCTCGGGCCTCCGAAAAGGGAAACACCCCCACTGTACCCATTGCCCAGATCAGAACATTGAGGCCCACAGACACAGAATAACTTGCCCGCAGTCTGGAATTCCCAAAGCTGGAAGGCGAACCCATGCAAGCGTGATGGCAAAGCCTGTGCCCCCCTTGCCACCATCATTACTATTACTCTGGGTCTCACTCGCTGGCCACTTATGACGTCGGCACCGGCCTCCAGGACGCCCGCATGAGCTGACACAGCCCCCCCGCCCCGAGAAAGGTGTGACAAAGTAGAGCATGGAGGAGCACAGGGAGGTCAAAGGGCACTCCAAAGGCACCCAGGAGGCGGCAGAGCCAGAACTTGAACCCAAGTCCATCGGGCCACAGATCACCGCCCTCCCCGCCGCGGAGGAGAAAGCCACGCTGCCCGACAGAGGCTCCAGAGGACCCGGCCTGGGTTACCCCGCAGCACCAGGCCCCACTAGGCCCTTTTCCTGGCAGAGGCTGGGGCAGCGGCAGTGACAGGAAGCCAGCCAAGTGCTGAGTCTGCAACGCGACGTATCTCCACAAAAGCCACCGGCCACGTGGCCACACGGACCCAGAGCTCTGCAGATGATCAATCTCGCCCTAGCCTCTTGCTGCCCGCCACCCTCCTTCCTCCGCCCTGGCGCCCTTCATCCCTCCCTCTCCCCGTGTCTGCCCAGCTTCCTGCACCCTGGAGGAGGCATCGTGCCAGGGCCACCCAGGCAAGGAAGGTCAGCCCATCCATCACGGAGACACTCACCAACCAGAGAGTAGGGGATAGGAGCACAGATCGTGGGGTTCGCGCACCAGGTCCTCCGCTCAGCCTCTCCTGTAATACCAGGTCAGGGATTAATCTTGCTACACCTCCATTTCCTCATCTGCAAAATGGGTTTGGGAAAAAGGAATCTGCACTGTAGGGCTGACGGGAGGGTTATGTTAACTATGCCAAGCCCTCCAGATATTGGCAGTGGATAAATCTTCTATTAGGCCCTACGAGATTTCAAGGGTAGCCCAGGAAGGCTTCCTGGAAGAGGTAACATTTGACCTGGGGCTTAAAATACTGGGAGAATTTGGAGGAACTGAGGGGGAGGCAAAAGACCTGGTGGGTGACGGACTTGCACAAAAAGCATGGGGGCTGGACGCTACACAAGGGTGTTAGGGCATCAAGAGGAGAGGGGGAATAAACCACCAAAAGACCTGAACACCAGGTGGAGAGAGTCAGGGCTCTGCTGTAGGTAATGAGGAGCCTTGAAAAATTCTGGGGTGCCTGGGGCTGGGCTGTGACCCAATGAGGCACTTGGGCTGGAGGAATAAGAGAAGCATTTGGTGCTCTGAGGCTTAGCGACTCCCCCCGCCCCCCGCCCCCTGCCCATCACCCCAACAGTCCCTGGACCTTCCACCTCTGGGACCAGTCAAGACAGTTGTTCAGAGAGACGGGTTCTGTTCATTCCATGATAGAGATCACCCGCCTGTTGCCCGTGATGGGCTGACTTGTTCCCCCCACTCCTGAATTCACACGTGGGAGCCCTAACTAACCCCCAGGACCTCAGAATGTGACTGTATTTGGAAATAGGTCTTTAAAGAGCTAATTGAGTTAAAGGAGGTCATTAGGGGGGACCCTGATTCAATAGGACTGGTGTCCTTAGAAGAAGAGGAGATTAGGACAGAGACAGAGGGAGGATCACGCGAGGACACGGAGAGGACAGCCATCTACAAGGCAAAGAGAGAGGCCTCCGAAAAAAAAAGAAAAAAAGAAAAAACAATCCTGCCAAGACTTTGGTTCAAACTTCTAGCCTCCAGAATTGTGAGAAAATAAATATCTGGTGTGGAAGTTGCCCGGTCCCTAGTACTTTGTGATGGCAGCCCCAGCAAACTCATATGGTGCCCAGGAGAACAGCTGTACCAGCTCCAGATCTTCCATAGCCGGGACTGTTTGGTCTGCAAGTGACAAAGAAAAAAAAAAAAGAATCGATTCAGATTCTTCTTAAGCAAGAAGACGGCTTTTATAACAAACTGTAGAGCGGCAGGCATGGTTTGATCCAGGTGCTCGAATCACGCCAGACCATATTTTCCTTTCTATTCGCTCCATTCTCAGGGAAGTGTTTCCCTCTTGGTGATCAGATAGGTGCTAGGAAGACTAGGGACCGACCCATCAGCCCAGCAACTCGGAGGAAAACAAGTGTCTTCCCCACCCCTCCCCCATAGCAGAACTTCCCCCTCCCCCCCCTTAACCCAGCAAATGTTCAGAAGCTCACTCTGATTGGGGCCAGTTTGGGTCATGATGGGTGACCCTGAGCCAATCACTGAAGCCAGAGAGGTTCAGCATCCTCTGATGGGCCAGCCCTGCGTTAACTTTACTGGGCTTCCCCAAAAAGGGACCCCAAGGCAAGGATCTGGGGGGTGGGGCAGGGAAGATAGTGTATTGGTTGATCCCAGGAGGCATCAAGGAGGAGAGAAAAGAGAAAAGTGAGCCCGGGAAGGAAATTGGCCAACACAGGGACGCGGATGAGCGGGTGGCAGCAGAGGGGAGGGGGCTCTAGGATACTGCGGAGGAGGATGCACCTCAGGGTTAGCCCAGCTGTAGGGCCAGGCGGCTGCATATTTACTCACCGAGTCCCCGTGTGTAAAGGTTGAGTCCTGCATTAATTCTGCTTTCTGGAAAAAAAGAAAGAAGAAAAATTTTGCCTTCTGAAAAAAAAGTTAAAAATAAAATAAAAATAAAAAACCCTGTCGCAGAGTTGTGTCCCCAATAAATAAGTGTCTTGAGGCACAAAAATAAATAAATAAATAAATAAACAAACAAACAAATAAATAAATAAATGGCTTTGCACACAAAGGTGAGCTCAAGAGGATATGAGTGTGGCTGCTCCCTGGGCCATAGCTTCCTGGCCTGGTGCCCAGGCTGAAGCCAAGCCTGCCTGAACCTCGTGAACCAAAAGCAAGACACGGGAGGTCCCCCCCCACCAAGGAAAGTCCAAGGTGCCGTCCCGAAAGAAGAAAGGATGCGGGACAGGCTAAAGCGAAGATGGTCAAGATACAGTCCGTCCTCCATCATTCTTCCCACAAATCTCACGGGTTCCCACTGGCTGCCTCTTGACGTTTCCCTCAAGTTGTCCAGGACCCCCGAGACCCTTCTGCGTCCACGGCTCAGTCATGCTTTCTCAAACATCTGACGGAGAGAGGGCGGGGTGGTGGGGTGGATGGGCCATTCCTGCTGTTGCTTCTGTGGCCGCCCCAAGGCGGCGATGTTGAACAACCGCTCTGTGCAGTTCTGCTTCCTTTCAGGGACAAGGATCTTGTCCTAAGTCCGATCCTTGCGCAGACCCCAGCGGGGCTTCAAGGTGACACTCACCTGGTTTCTGCTCACAAATGAGTTCAGGTCCCCATCACCAAGCTAGACAGCAAGACAGGCAAAGTGAGTGAGGTAGCTCTTCCATCCCCACTGAGCCCTGTGTTAGAATCCAGCCCCCTCCCTCTTTCCTTAGGAGTGGGTTCCCACCGGGACACCACCGAGTGCCCTTTCCTGCCCTTAGATCTCCATCAGGGCCACCTCAACCCGTCAGAGAGGACCTGGGAAGGAGCTCTGCACATCCAGGAGTCTGGGGAGAGGTGTGTCAGCTAGTTAGTGCTGCGTAACAAATGCGCACAGACCTAGCAGCTTACAGCAACACCTGCCTATCATCTCACAGTCTCTTAGCTGCTTCTCTGCTTCAGGATTTCTCAAAAGCCTGCAACCCAAGTGTCAGCGGAGGCCCCAGTCGTCACCAGGTTCCACAGGCACAGAATCTGCTTCCAAGTTCAAGAGGCCTTGCGTATCTCTGGTCACCCTCCTGTGCGAGCAGCCCCAGGCTAGTCTGCCAGAAGGTCATCCTTGCCCTTCACAGAAGATGCTCATGGAAGGAAATCCAGTTGTCCCAGCCAACGGCCAGCTGCCCCTCCCCCCGAACAAGAGAGCCCTGCCAAGCCCCGCAGAGCTGCCTTCTCCGCCCCAAGTGGACCTTAGAGGCGGGTCTGCGGCCGAATGAGACGAGCAGGATCGCCCAGCTCATCTGCAGCCCTGTGAGCAAAAACCAGCACCCCGTGCTTCCGGCGGTTGGATTCGGGGCAGGCTTGACAGATGCGATCTGCTACGGCACCATCACCACCGCTCGCCACACCACGACGCGCTCGCACTTAAATATGAATAAAAGTAGGAGGAATCGTTCCGCTGGCTGTCCCCAAAAGAAAGAAGTTCTGCTTCACAGACTTTAGCTGCCTCCCCTCGACCAACGAAAGGTGGCTGCCAGCCTCTCCTGATTAAAAACTGTTGAGTTCCACCTCACCAGGCATCCCATTAACCTCCTTTTCTATCCACCTTCTCGGGAGGGCTTCAGAGCCAGGGGATGTTCCTCCAGCCTTGCAGGCTGGAGGGGGGACCGGCGGGGGCCCTCAGAACAGCACCCCCTCCCTGCCATCCTATTCCCGGCCCCTTGCTAGGGAGGCTCGCTGAGGATCTGCTGGCCTTTCCTTTCCGACAACCGGAGGCACTCTTAAGGCAAAGGAAAAAGCCCCGCTGAGAACAGCAGACAGACATCAGGAGGCCTCAGGCCGAGGCACCGGCAGGTGCGTTGCAGACTCAGCCGTGACCTTGCGCTTGTCACTGGCCAGCAACGCTTGGTAAAGAGAGGATGTCTCCTGCCCACTGCCCAGGCCCATCCCTGAGCCCCCCACCCCTGCCGACCTCCTTCACGGTGTAGCCCCGAACAGAGCTGCCGGGACCTGCCCCCCCACATCCAGTCTCATTGGCGGGTGCCGCCCTACCTGCAGCTAAGGATGCTTGATGTCACCCCAGAAAACAAGCTCTCGGCCCCACCACCGCTTAGTGATCACGAGCATAAACTGCAGAGTGTAGGAAGCTTAGAAAACCCGGGAGGAAAAAAAGAAAGAAAGAAAGAAAACCCGGGAGGAATGAGGGAAGATTAGAACTTGAAGGATGGGAATGCCTGGGTGGCTCAGTGGTTGAGCCTCTCCCTTGGGTTCAGGGCGTGATCCTGGGGTCCTGGGATCGAGTCCTGCATTGGGGTCTCCTCTGGGAACCCGCTTCTCCCTGTCTTCTGTCTCTGCCTCTGTGTGTGTGTGTCTCTCATGAATAAATATATACAATCTTTAAAATGAAAAAAAAAGAACTCGAAGGATGATCCAACCATTGCGCCGCGTCCTGTGCGACCCCGTAAAACAATGGAGGACCTCAGCATTGCCAAGATACTCAGTTTTGCAACAAAGCAAAAGTCATGGATATAGTTTCTGTTTGGGATGATCAAAAAAAAAATTCTAAAAAAAAAAAAAAAATTCTGTGGCTGGATGGGGTGACACTTAATGCCACTGGGCCGGACACTCAAAAATCATTCAGATGGTGGATTTTACATTATAGGTATCCGACCACAATTTAAAAACCGGGGGTGGGGGGGCACAGGGAAAGGTTGTGCCTCTCGGGGAGTGACCCCACCTTATGCAGCCCCTCGCAGGAAGCTTAGAAGCCAGGAACCAGGTTGGAGAAACCGAGACCCAGACAGGAGGGGAGCTGCCCGGAGCCGCGCGGCAAGGAGGGCGCGTGGCCAGGACCGGAGAGACTCCGACGACACAGCCCGAATGAATAAGAAAGTCCCACAAGATCCGTCTCCAGGGAGCGGCTGATTTTGCTCAAGCTCCTGGCAGGGGAGGCAGAATGAGGAGGAAGTGTCTTCTCTCCTTGCGGGAGCCTTGGGAACGTCTCTCCGGGGACAGGCGACGGCTGCCGAGGACGCCCCCCCTTAAGTCTCCGATCACGAGATTCGGTGATTTCATTATTGTGTGCAAGCTCCCGGGAGGGCTGGCGCACAGATAATCACCCGAGATGCGGGGCACCGGAGTCACCGACGGTCCCCCGAGGAGGCTCTGATGGTGGGGACGAGGGGGTGCGCACAGAGGGCCCTGCCTGGCCCCCGGAGCCAGGGCAGGGCGGGGACAAGCCCAAGGTCACGCAGCCAAAGCCAGAGGGGGGCCAAGATGCTCCCTGGCAGCCACCGAGGGGGGAACCCGACTCAGGTCCCTTCCCTCTGCCCACAGTCCTCCAGGGCTCTCACCTCCCTGGGGGAGAAGCTCAACCCCATGGCCCCACTAGGCCCGGAACGACCTGCCATGTCCCTGTCCCCTCTCTGTCCCCTCACTCCCTCCATCCCAGGCCTCAGTACTTAACAGGTGCTCAGAAAAAACTAAAGGCCTCGATGCAGAAGAAGTGGGCACCCTGAACACACTTGGAATCCGAAAGGAACTTGTAGTGCACAGCCTCTGCTTGGATTCCGCTCCGGATGAGGAGCTCACTACCTTCCAACAAGCTCCGGTTCCATCTCAGAGCTGTTCTGGCCATTAACAGTGTCCTCAACAAAGACTGTCTTGATTTTTGTGTCCTGAAGAGTGTGTGTGTGTGTCTCTGTGTGTGTTGAAGGACAGGGGAGTGAAACGAGGTCATGAGGGAAATTCTGGAATCGTTGCACAGTGGCCCCCGTTTTGAACCAGTTGAAAGCCCGAGGCCTTCAGAGTGAGGTGAGCCGCCCTTCTCCCTCTCTCTGTGCTTCTGTCTGTCTCTCCATTTGTCTCTCTCCTTTCGTCTTTTTGTCTCTGTGTTTCTGTCTCTGGGTCGCTGTGCTGTTCAAAGTCACACAGATACCAAAGCAGCCTCCCAGCCCCAGAAGAAAATTGCCGGCCACCCCAGCAGCAGAATAATTGAATCCGCGGGCGGCCCAGGATTGAATCAAGTGAGAGGGTAAAGGCGGGTGGACTGGGCCCAGGGGGGTGGGGGGGGATTGCTTTCAGGCTAAGAGCCGCCAGGTGACAGGAGGATGCGCTTAGCTACAGGCGTGGGGCGTGGGGGGGGCTGTGAAATAAATCTCAAAGGCGGGCCTGGCTCCCCCGGCTCCACGTGAGACGTCTGAGCCCTGCGGAAGGAGCCAGAGGGCCGCAGCACCGTCTCTGCCCACCCCACGCACGGCCTGCGGAGCCCTCAGAGCCTCAAGAGTGGTGGGCTGGCGGGGCTGGGGATGGGGGCTTGGCCGGAGCCCATTGCCAGGGGCAGCCCAGCTCAGCAACCAGAGGCTCCGTTACCTGTCACCCCTCCACCGGTTCCCTCATCCTCCACCCACCCGGCCACCCTTCAGCCCACCACCCATCTCCCCCTCCTCCCCTCCCCTTCCATCCATCCGTCTTCCACCCAGCCCCCCACCATCCTGCCCCTTCTCGTCCCCCCATCCTCCCTCCCACCCACCCTGGTCAAACATTCAACAAACACTTATTAAGCCCCTGCTGAGTGCCCCTTTCTGTGCTGGGCTATCGAGCTGCTGGGACAGCTGAGGCCCCCGCTCCCCTGGAGCTTAGCAGCTAGTGTGGGGAAGATAACGGTTAAGCCAACAATTGGACAAACGGCGCCATCGTTGAAATTGTGCCATCTCAATTGTGAGATGTGCTCGGGGTACCTGACACGGGGAGGGGGCATCGTTAGGTCGGGCAGGACTCCAGGGCTGGTTCCTCCAAAGGGGAACTGTGTCACCAGCAGAGGGAACAGCACATGCAAAGAAGAGACAGATGCCCCTCGGCTCGTGGGCAGGGCTTGTGAAGCGGGCCGTGGACGGGAGGCGAGGGCCCTGGACAAGGAGTGGGTTTGAGGGGAAGTTGCTGCGCCCAGACTGGGTCCCGCTGGAGTCTCCAGGGGGATGGGCAGGAAATCGGTCCAAGGAAGGGACAGGGAGACACAGGACACGAGGGGGCCAGAGACATGGGAGGGAAGCCAGGGGGGAGGAGACCTGGGCCTGGCCAACCATCCCTTCCCCCCACCGAGACCATCAGACTGAGAACTAAGGCCCTGCCTCCAGCCTGGGCTCTGACCAGTGACCCCTCTGTCCCTTCCTCCTGTTGGACACCTGCTGGGGCCCCGAGGACCACGGAGGGAGACCCCCCTCAGCTGTTGATCCACAGCCTCCACGTGCTCGCTGTGAAATGGGAACATTTCATCCGTTCCAGAGGCAGTGGGGAAGCACCAAGGGCGAGGTGACCACAGCGAGAAGCTATCGTGTCCCCTGCACGGTGACTAGCATGGCCTCCTGGCCCCTGCACCATTTATCCATCCACCCATCCATCCGTCCATCCATCCATCCAACAAAGAATTCTTGAGTGCCCAGGTGCTGAGGATACAGCCGTAAACAAAACAATCACAGCTCCTCTCTCCTCGAGGAGCTGATATTTAAGGAGCAGGAGACCGAGAATAACACACCAACGCCTACTCTAATTTCAGGAAGCAGGATGAATTATAAGGCAGGGAAACGGGAACACAATGGCTTGGTGAAGATGCCTGGTAGCTGGGGTAATCAGGGAAGGCTTCCCTGAGGAGGTGACACATGAGCTGAGACAGTGCAAAGAGGCATCAGCTCGGCCAAGATGTTGGGGAAAGCACTCCAGGCTGGGGGAAACAGCAAATGCAAAGGCCCTGAGGCAGGACCAAGTTGGGAGTTTCAAAAATCAGCACTTTTTTGCCAAACCGTGGGCCAGGCTCTACTTTTGCCTTATTTGCCTTGTTTGCTTTCTCTCCGACGGTCATCTTCACAAAGATGGAAGCTTCCTTCTTTCTGGCTGGCCTCTTAGTTCCCCGCGTTGGCCTCCAGTACACAGCCTGGAACACAGTACACACTCACGAGTGATTTTGAATTAGTGAATGGATGATTGAACGAACGAACGAGTGAACAGGCATCGTTCCCATCCGAAGGGCCAGGTAGGAAGGCAATCAGAGGCTCCGGCCACTCCAAGAGGCCCCTCCAGGAGGTCAGAGCTGAGAGATGTGGGGTCAGGGCCTCCCTTGATTACTGCGATTCTAATTAACTCCTGGGCCGAGAGGGCTGCCCCGCTCGGAGGAATTATAGATAAGTTTGCATCCAAGTGTTTGAGCAGCGGCTCTAAGGGGGCGGGCAGCGGCTCCCCCCTCTCCCCGCACCAGCCAGCTGGCCTGGGAGGCGGGTGCCGAAAGAGGTCATTTGCATAGGCAGGTAATTGGTTTTGCAAATAAATCTGGTTCTTGAAATTTGTAGATTAGCAATAATACGTCTCCAGATGAGAGAAAAAGGTCACGGATGAATAAAACAACAACTAAACTTTCGGGAGATTATTAAACTAAACAGAAACCGGGCACAGGACGGCCAGGGGAATATGGAGCGAGGCGGGGAATGTGGGGAGGGTCTGGAGGGGGGGTGCAGCCTCGGGGAGCCAGCGGGTGTCCTCACCTTGCTGCCTCGCGGGAGTGCCTTCTGTATGCCAGGCTCTGTGCACAGTGGGGCGTTCTGTGCCATATGCCCAGGACAGCGCTTAGGCTCCCAAATCTCTATAGAACACGGAGGCGTGGAGAGGGAGAGGAAGATGCCCATGGGCCCCCCACTGACCCTCAAGGCAGGATTCGAACCCAAGACCGTTAGCTTTGCACTGTCCGGGGTGGCAGGGAGCCTCATCTAAGAACGGGGGGGAAGCAAGGATGGAACTGTTGGTCCTGGGTGTTACCAAGACCATTCATTCCTTCCCCACACTAGGCTTCATCATTCCGTGCCCCCAAAACTGGGGCTAGGAGCCCTTCGGGTGTGGTTTTCTTTTTTTTTTTTAATATTTAATTTATTTATTCATGAGAGACCCACAGAGAGAGGCAGAGACACAGGCAGAGGGAGAAGCAGGCTCCCTGCGGGGAGCCCGTTGTAGGACTCGATCCCAGGACCCCGGGATCACTCCCTGAGCCGAAGGCAGACATGCAACCATGGAGCCACCCAGGCGTCCCCCTCGGGTGTGGTTTTCAGTTTGCAAAGGTTTTCATACTTGGGTGGCAACTAAATGCGACCTGGCGGCCAGTGGAACCAGGCACCGTGCCCGGCATGATGGTGCCTCTTCCGTCATCCCAGGCTCTTGGCTGCAGGCAACAGAAAGGTGCTCCAGGAGACACACACAGAAACCAAAGTTGATACGTGACTCTCGGGGTAGGGGACAAAGGTGGAGGGGTGGGCAGGTGACACACCCCGATCTTGCCACCCACCAGCATGTGCCCTTGGGTGGAGCACCTTTCCACCAGGACGTCAGGTGCCAGGTCTCTGAAAGGGGACTGGGTGCGCCTGCTTTGTTCCCTCAGCGTACTGATTCGGGATATTCCCTGAGCCCCAGCGAGGGCCGGGTGCTGTCCTAGCCCCTGGGAACGCCACTGAGTGAACGACACAGCAGAAACCTCTGCCCTGGTCAAGCTCCCGAGCTCCCGGCCTAGTGAGGAGGCAGACAATGAGCAAACGGATCTCCAGGGCTTTAGGGGCTACAAAGTGCTAGGAAGACCGTGAGGGCAGGGAGGGCTTCAGGAAGGGCCAAGCAGTTGGGTGGGGGGGGGTGTTGGAATTTTAAACAGGAAATTCATGGAAGGCCTCTGAGAAGGGGACATTTGAGCAGAGATCTGAAGGAGGAGAAGCGGGGAGCCATGGAGAGGTGTGGAGGAAGAGCATCCCAGGCAGGGGGTGGGGGAACAGGCTGTGCAAAGGCCCTGGGGCAGGACTGAGTCGGGCGTGCCAGAGGAACAGCATGGAGGCTCACGCGGCTGGAGCAGGATGAGCAAGGGGGAGAGAGGGAGGAGGGGAGAGCAGAGAGGGAGCAGGACTGGGTCATGCAGGCCTCCTTGTGCAGAGATAGAGGGGAAGGGGCACCACCCTGCTAGGATCCCCGAGGCAGTGACCAATGTCCACTCCTCCTTCCCGGCCCAGTGAGTGGCAGAGGCTGTGGGCTGGCCCTTGATATTCACTCTCCGCTTTCTCCTGTACAAACAGAACCAGCCCCCCTCACGGCTCAGTGTGACCATGTGGCTACACAGCGGACAACAGGGTGTGCGCATAAATCATCCATGTAACCTCCAGGTTGTAACCTCAGAACATAAGGACAGACCCTCCTTCCCCCCCTTCTCCCTCCCTCCCCGCCCCTCATCTGGGAGGTGGTCGTGATGGCAGGCGCTGGAGCAGCCAGGATGGGCCGCAGATGGAAGTTCAGCAGAGGAGGTGGAGCCACGGGGGACAGAAGTCTGGTCCCTGGTGACTGTGAGGCCACCCCTGCAGCCTGGGGATGATGCCGGGACAGTGAGGACAGGAGCCATGGAACTTCTCTTTCCTGTAAGCCATCGTCTTCCGGATTCACGGACACGGTCCTAGACTCACGGCAACGTAGATCTCAAATGACCAAGTTTTGAGCACGGCCACTGCCCACTTTGCGAGGCCCAGACTGGCCCCCTCTCCTGCTAACAAGCCTGGGAGGCCAACACCCCCTCCGGAGGTGCCCTCCGGAGCCTCTGCCCTGCATTTCCCAGCCTGCTGCAACCAAGCTGGACGGTGCCACACGCGCCCCCATGTGGCCGCGGGGAAAGCGTCCCTCCAGGCTCTCCCGGAGAAATCCTGCCAGGGCGGGCGGGAGGTGGGGGGCGCCCACTGCTTCCCCCAAAAGACTTGGTTCGAGTCTCGGATGTTTTCATGAGCGCGGTCTCTCCTACAGCCTCTTTACCTTCGTCTCTCCCTCCATCTCCCTTCCAAATTTTGGCAGCTCCGCGAGGGCCCAGCCAGGCCCTTTCAAGCTGCGCGCCCTGCGTGTCTGCAGATTCCGACAGGCGTAGGGAGGGGACCAGAGAGGGCGAGCGCCCCGGCCGCGGCACACAGCGAGGTCGTGCTCTGCAGAGGAAGCCGCTGGGCGGGGGGCGCCCCCCCCCCCGGGAAATCCCGGCGCGGCGCGGGGTCAGGTCGTCCCCTGCTTCACTCCACAAACTCGGAAGGATGGCTGAGCGCCCGTCCTTCTCCCAAAGCGCACTCTCCCCTCCCTCCGAGAGCTCACGGGCTGGCGTCCCCGAGCTGGGCTGGGCGTCGGGCTTCCCGGGGCGGGGGGGGGGGGGGGGGGGGGGGGATGCGCAAGCGGACACGGGCAAGGCGACGGGGACGAGGCCCGGGCCCCACGCGGAGGGAACGGCACGGGCCGAGCCGCGGCGGGGGGTGCGGCGGGTGCGCACCGAAGAAGTCGGGGAGGTCCTGGGAGCCCAGGGCAATGGGGAGCCCGGGAAGGACTTGGGGCGGGGGTGGGGGGCCGGGACCGGCAGTGCGTCCCCGCGCGTCCCCTGCGGCCTCGCTGCGCCCGCGCGCGAGCGGGGAGGGGCGCGGGGAGGGGGTACCTGGCAGCCAAAAGCCCGGCAGCTAATGAGCCCGGTGCGGCGCGCGCTATTTTTAGCAGCAGCTCCTCGGGACGCCTAATCGCTCCGGCCGGCTCCCGCCAGGCTGCCATGGAAACGCTGCCACCGCCGGGCCGCCCGCCCCTCCTCCCCTGCGTGCAGCCTCGGCCTCTCGCCTCTGGAACCGGGCCGGCCCCAGTGATCCCAGCCACTCGCTGAGCACCTACTGTATGCCTTTGCATGCGTTGCTGGTAGTCCTTTAATCCAGGGGCGTCTGACGCAGGCCGTCTTGGCTGCAGAGAGGCTAGCCGGTCTGCCCAAAGTCCCCGGCTCGCAGGCGGTAGAGCGAGGATTTGAACCCAGAGCAGCTGGCTACGGATTCCGAGCACTAACCCCACCCCAGCCCACCCCACCGTGTATATATTGAAATTGGGATCTGGAGGGTTTGTGTGTATCCGCCCTGGAAGGCATCACAGGATGGTGGCCTCTGAGGTTTATTACCCCCCCACCTTGCATTACAGGATCCCCGAGGTGAGACGCTGCTCTCCCACAAGGGGACCAACGGGGACATCGATGCCCCGCCAGGAGCAGCGCGAATTGGGTCGCTGATCCCTGAGAGCTATGGTGGGGGGCCCTGGGTGGGTGACACGGGGGCGCCCGCCGGCAGCTGCTACCCACGGCTCTGTCAGGCCTGGTGCTCAGGCAGGTGGACAAGCTGGGAGCCACGCAGGAGGCATGGGAGCTGGGGAGGGAAGAACAAAGCCCCACCAGGGCCAAGAGGTGCGGAGGGCACGCGGGGGTCACACTGGGCGACAACATGCGCCTGGCTCCTCCTCGCCTGTTTCCCCATCTGTAAAATGGGCTTGTCACAGTTCCCCCTCCCAGGGGCTGTTGGACCATTGGAACTTCCATTCGAGTCCTACCAGGTGCAGGGGGTTCCGGGGAGCACCTGTCTGCCCGCCCTTACCAGTGGATATTTCCTTCTGCATGGATCTTTTTTTTTTTTTTTTTTTGCATCGGTTTGAATTTTTGAAAATATGACTTAAAATAGTATTTATCTTGCTGACCGGGCTAGTTGGCACCTGCTCAAGTTCTGTCTTGCCCTAGTCCTGGCCCGGTGATAATCAGGAGGGTCGCTCAGAACTGTGCCTGGTCCCTGGTAAGCACCCAAGGATAGCGGCCAGGAGGGTGGCGAACGTCTCCAGGGAGCCAAACGCTACAGACAGTCCGGAGCGTCCTGTGATCACGATCACGCACCCTTGTTGACACCAGCCCTCCGCGTGGGACCTCAGGCCCTGGTGGGCCCGCCCGGAAGGTGGCCGAAGAACCTGCTCGTCCCAGGTATCTTGATCGACCCCGCTCCGTGGGAGGGAGGGGGGAGCCTCCTGGCTGGCAACCGGTTGGCCTCTTTCCCACCATCCTGCCTGGCAGCCCCGAGTGGGGCTTGTGCCATTAGCGCTGCCTCCAAGGGTGTGTCCTGGGAGGAGGTGCCAAGGGCTGGCTCCCCGGCCTAGGGCTGGGGGTGAGGAGGGGGACACAAAGCCCCAACCCTCACTGACCCCAGGCAGCAGGAAAGGCGGGGGAGGGGAGGCCAAGGTTCCCACGCCCCTCCCCCAGCCTGGCTATAATTAGCCCTGAGATGAATTAAACATGAAGCCGCTGCCGTCTAGGGGTGGCAGCAGCTCTCTGACACTATAATTGGACCCAGGCAGCAGACCGAGGGGGGGCTGATGTGTGGGGCGGGGGGCGGGGGGGGGGTGTGGTAGCGGGGGAACAGCACGCGGGGCATGCATGGAATCTGCATGTCCGCGGCTGGTGCATGCGTGTGTCTACGTGTGTGTGTGTGTGTGTGTGTGTGTGTGTCCTGGGGAGCAGCCTTGGCCCTTGGGCTTGGAGAAGGGGGAGGCTCAGCAGACCCAGCTGAAGGTGCAAAGCGGGCAGGGCCAGGGTCAGCAAAGCTGCCGACCGCGTGGCACCTTCCTGGGAACCCCTGGCTCTGGTGGCAGCTGACACGCCTGAGTTTTCCACCATCATGACTTCGGGTAGCCACTCACCCCTTCCTGAGCCTGCGAAGCTCCCCAGGACAGCGCTGGGGGTGGCGGCGAGGAGAGGTGCCCGGGTGGGGTGCTGTGCGGGGGGTGAGAGAGAGGGAGGACCTAAGCCTCCCCACCTGCGCTGTGGACCCCTGGCCGCCAGAGCAAGCCCGGGGGATTGGCGGGCCCTCCCTCAGGGGTCACCTTGCCTCCCCCTGCACCAGCGAAATTAGTTCCCTTGACCCCAGGAATTGGTGACATCTCCCCACCAGCCTGGTGACAAGCAACATGCAGAAGGGAGGTGGCGAGGCAGCAGGACAGGGGTGGGGAGGGGGCCTAGGTCTCCCCGGTGGACACGCCCACCCTGCCCCCCCTGCCCCCCCCCCCGCCCTGTCCCACCCCTGCCGGCCCTGCAGGGAACCTCACCCTTCCAGATCCACCACCCCGTCCAACGGCGGGACTGTCCCCAGCTCCACCCCCAGGACCAGCCCTGTGACCTCAGCGAGGCCAATTTCCCCATCAGTGCCTCAGTGTCCCCATCTACACCATGGGGAGGGGCAGCCGACCAGGGAGGCAGGCGTGTCATGACACACCCGACCGGATTGAGCCTGGGCTCTGTGCCCGTCCCCCCCCCCCATATGTGACTCAGACAGGTCGCGGGTTCTCTCCCATCCCGTCTCCTCCGTGTAAGACGGGAAGACCCTCTGCTCCACCAGCCTTGTCTGCAGCCGGTCTGGGTGTGAGGACAACTACCCTCCCTGAGAAAAACTGATATAGGATCAGCTATCAAGGGGCGCCCCGGGGACTCAGTGGGTTAAGCGTCTGCCTTTGGCTCAGGTCATGATCCTGGGGTCCTGGGATCCAGCCCCATAGGGCTCCCTGCTCAGCGGGGAATCTGCTTCTCCCTTTCCCTCCCCCCAACTCGTGCTCTCTCTCAAATGAATAAATGAAATCTTAAAAAAAAAAAAAAAATCCGCCATCAATTTGCAGAGATTTTAGAGCAGAAGGATGTTTCCTTCACAAGTCTCCTCTAGCTCCCCAGGGACTCCCAAGGGCCCCCCCCCCCTCCGCCCCCATTACTGATAGCCTACCCCCTCTGGAGACCCAGCCCTGGAGGGGATCCCAGGCTGGGGGAGCCAGAACCAGAGGCACGCTTGCACCCCGAGTGGTAAGGCTGGGCGGGAGAAGACCGGGTGCCCACAGTGGAGTGGGTGAAGCCTCAGTGTGGGGCTCCCAAAGCCTCCTGCAGACACCTACCCTGAGTTTTGAAGACCAAGGAGGATTCACGCGCGGGAAAGAGAGGCATTCCGGGTGCAGCAGATGGCCGAGGCAAATGCTCGGAGGCAGAAAGTTAAAAAAAAAAAATTAAAATCAAAATTCAAAAAAAAAAAAATCACAAATTCTGGTCTCATCTGGAGCCCAAAGTGGCTCCCCTGGAAGAAGCAGCCTGCCCAGGCTTTGCAGGATGAGCTCTCAAGTCAGAACCCACCCTGATGTCCATGGTGGGGCTCAAGAACACAGACCCTAGAGTCAGATAAGCACCTGCAAAGTGAGGGTAATGATAGCTTGCACCCCCAGAGCTACTGTGGGGAAGAGATGAGTGAAGAGAAGTGTGTAAACACTCAGCACATACTCAAGTACTCACAGGGTGGCTGCTGTTACTATGGTTCCAAACAGGACCACGCAGATCATTTTTCAACAGTTAGACATTCATTTCAATGTGTATCCTCCCAAATATATACCATCTACATCGCTCAAAAAAACTTATATCTGGGTTTTCATGGTAGGACACGAAGGTGCATTTTTAAAATAAATATATTTTGTTGGGCAAGGACGGGGAGGAGTTGTAGAGAAAAAGTGATGAAGCGGAAGGAGGGGAGCCTGGAGTCGGAACGGCTCGGCTAATAGATTCCTCAGCCCGCTCCTGGGCCCATAATTAATCCTGAGGGGCTCATTAAGTTCCGGCTTCTGCTCCAGCCACTCAGCGGCCTCCCTCTCGGTCTTCCCTCAGCCCCCAGGGAGGCCCAGCCTGGCCTGCCCCTGCCAGGCCCTCCCTCCTGCGGTGCTGCTGGGCCCCCAGATCCCTGGGCTTAATCATGGAGAATTAAGGTCTAATCAGAAGCTTTTACTGCTGGGAGGGGAGGCTGTGCGGAGGAATGGCCTCCCAGGTGCTGCAGGGCCCGGAATAGGGTGAGGCGGGTGAGGCAGGGTGGAGCAGGGTCAGGGTCTGTCCATACTTCGGGTGAGGCAGGGTGGAGCAGGGTCAGGGTCTGTCCATACTTCACACTTTGATACTTTGTTCACTGTGGATGTTTTTGCATTTATTGTATTTTTTTTTAAAGATGTCATTTATTTATTTGAGAGAGAGAATGAGCTTGAGCAGGGGTGGGGGAGGGGATGGGGGTGAGATGGAGGGAGACGCATCCTCGTGGTGTGGGGGACTGGGCTGGAACTCAGGACCCCAAGATCATGACCTGAGCTGAAGGCAGACGCTTAACCCACTGAGCCACTCAGGTGCATTCACTGTATTTTTAAAATGTGGTATTCAACTAATATTACACTTAGGACTGATTTTATAGATGGGGAACAGGCCCAGAAGGGCAAGTCATTGACCTCAGGTCGCTTGGCTGAGAGAAGGCAGAGGCAGGATTTGAACCCTTGATGGCCTTCCAGGGCCCCACCTCCCTTGGGGTGAAAGCCCAAACCCTCCCTGCGGCCCCCAGGGCTCCCGCAGGACCTGTGCCCAAGGGCAGTGGGATCAAAGGCCAAGGAGGGAGGGGACCCACTGGCGTGCTCACGGCCGCCCTCTGGTGGCTGCGGGGACGGGAGACGAGGGGTGGGAGATGGGGGTGCCAGGGAGGGGGCTGCGCAGGCCCAGCGGGGCTGGACCCCGTACCTGATGCTGTGCTGTCCAACATGCGAGCCTCTGGCACCGGAAATGTGCCTAGTTCACGCGGACCTGCTCTGCAAGTATAAAACACATCGGGGTCTGAAGACGAGGTAGGATAGGGCACCCGGGTGGGTGGCTCATCAGCCACCAGCTCAGGTCAGGATCTTGGGGTCCAAGAATCGAGACCCGCAGCGGCCTCCCTGCTCAGCGGGGACCCTGCTTCTCCCTCTGCCTCTGATGTTCCCCCTACTTGTGCTCTCTTGCTGTGTCTCTCTCAAATAAATAAATAAAATCCTTAAAAAAAAAAACAACCTTGGTATTAAAAAGAGAATGCTAAGATAGCTCCTGAGCAGTTTTTTATATTGGTTGCATGATAAAGTGATTTTTGGGGGGGTGCCTGGGTGGCTCAGTGGTTGTGTCTGCCTTCAGCTCAGGGTGTGATGCCAGGGTCCTGGGATCGAGTCCTGCATCGGGCTCCCTGCATGGGGCCTGCTTCTCCCTCTGCCTGTGTCCCTGGCTCTCTCTCTGTGTGTGTCTCTCATGAATAAATAAATAAAATCTTTAAAAAAATAAAAATTAAAAAAAAATAAAAATTAAAATAAATAAATAGAACATATTACAATTAATTTCACCTGTTTCTTTTTATTTTATTTTTTTTTTTCTTGCAGCTACCAGGAAGTTTTAAAATTACACGTGTGGCTTCCGTAACCTTTCCGCCAGACAACGCTAGGTACTTAAGTTATCACTCACTGCCCACGAGGGGACGCTATGCCCCTGCGATGGGGTCTGAGGATCATGAATCTAAAGGAAGTAGTAGTTCAGGCACTTGCTCCTTTGTGGTTGTTGCTGGCTTGGATCAGCTCTTAGGACTCTTAGACCTATGTTTGCCATCTACTATCGCTCACCCGCTAAGGGACACAGAGCCACCCGTGGGTGAGGAGTCTGCCTCATTTGATTTGGCCAGGGTGGGCAGGGGGTGAGGGGGGAGGAATTAGGCCTCCAGAGGGAACTCGCAGATTGTGCAGCATTTATTGTATTGACGCATTTATGCGTCACGCTCGTTTAATCTAAGGTGATTTCTGCAACGAATTCATCCAACAGACGAGGATTTTTTTTCCTGTTCCCAAATGAGAACACGGAGGCTCAGAGAAGGAAATTGAGCTGCCCAAGAGAGCCCAGCAACTAGAGTCCCCCTGGCTCCAGTGCCTTCTGGGCCTGTCCCCCAAGCCAGCTGCCTCTCAACCTCTTGGGAACTCTTGAGAAGTGTTGAGCAGACATGGCAGCGAGGACACTCTATCGGGCCAGCTCAGCGGGGCGGTCAATAATTAATTCTGAATTTTCCCCATTTATCACAGTGGCAGGAGCCGGAGTGTGCGGAATCCTAATCCCAAACCTCCGTGCCCCTTGGCCACCTGGAGCTGAACACAGTGGTGATAGAGCAACTAGGGTAGCCCCCCCCCCCCGAGTCCAGGAAGGGAGGGTGTTCCTGGTTCCCCACTCCCTTGCACTGGGTTATTAAATGCTGCGGGATTCAGCAGTGGCCATCCCAGCCTTCAGTGCCCACAGGCTGGTGGGAAAAATACACATTGAATAAATAAGAATATAAATAATTAATGCCACAAAGGAAGAGAACGGGATGGTGTGAGAATACAAAACTGGGGGACATGACTTGTTTAGGGCCTCCTCAAGGACGTGCCATCGAACACGCAAATCAGAAGACGAAAAGCGAGGACGGAACATGGTGCTGTATACGGAGAGACAGCACATGCAAAGGCCCAGCGGCTAGGAAGAGTTTCTCCCATGAGGGACCCAGCAAAAGGTTGCATGGGTCTGGAGCTCAGAGCGCTCGTGTGAGGTCAGTGCCAAGTCAGGAGCCCTCAGAGCCAGGCCTGGAGCCCTCATGGGGAGGCCAGCAGCCTTCAGCGGATACCAGGAGCCATCAGGGGAAGAGACAGACGCGTTTCCCTAATGTTCTGGTGGACAGCAGTAAGGCTGCTTCCACCTCAGGTGAGTCAGATGGCAGGCTCTGCGATTCTTTTGTTCTGTTTCTTCTTACAACCCCCCCTTTTTTTCCCTTGGAGGCTTCTTTCAAACCCATTTGAAAGTGCAGGGATGAGTCAGGGTTGCTCTGCCAACAGATAGTCCACACCAGGCGAGCAGCTCCTGGCCCAGCCACCCGACACCCCTGCATCCTTGGACAGCTGGGAAAACGGAGGTGCACAGGAGGTCAAGGATCCCCCAAGGGGGTGCAGCGGAGGAGGACCGTGGGCCTAGCCCGGAGGGGGGCAGCCTCCCACCCCATAGCTCTCATGTCCTCTGCGGAGCCTCCAGCCTCCTGAGGGTCAGCAGGTGGGTGTCCTGGTCACCACGCTGTCCCCAGCGCCCTGCAGGTTGCAAGTGTTTGGCCAACAATTGTTATTCATCCTTCCTGTAGCTCTTGATAAAGCCCCAGAGGTCATGCTCTGGGCATGAAAGAGGGTCCCTCTTTGATAGGGGACAGGAGAGAGAGATATACAGGGATGTGGAAGGAGAGAGAGAGAGACAGAAAGAGATACATGGCCAGAGATATGGAGAGAAACAGAGACAGAGAGACACAGCTGGAGACAACCAGAGAGACCCAGACAGAGATACTGGAGGGATGGGATCCCTGGGTGGCGCAGCGGTTTAGTGCCTGCCTTTGGCCCAGGGTGCGGTCCTGGAGACCCGGGATCGAATCCCACGTCAGATTCCCGGTGCATGGAGCCTGCTTCTCCCTCTGCCTGTGTCTCTGCCTCTCTCTCTCTCTCTCTCTGTGCGACTATCATTAAAAAAAAAAAAAAAAGAGAGAGAGAGATACTGGAGGGAGGCAGAGACCAAGAGACAGGAAAAGCAGCGAACTGAGTGAGACGCAGAGTTGGAGAGACAGAGAGAGAGAGAGTGTGTGTGTGTTTGTGTGTGTCTGTGTGTGTGTGCGCCGTGTCAGGGCCACCACTACCTGAATAGGAGTCTTCGTGTGAGTTACAAAACGTTTCCCCTCAGCTGGGTGCTTTGGTGCAGTCAACAACCCGCCCCACTGTCTGTGGCAGCTGGAGGCAGGGTCCGTGTGGGTATCTCCAGCACCCAGCACCCGGGCGCCAGGCACACAGAGGGCAGTGTGCCCAGTGATCAAAGGAGCAGAGTCCGAGGATGTCGAGACCCTGCTTGGAGTCACGGAGGGGGGGTGGGGGCAGAAGAGGAGTGACTCTGAGGGGCTCTAGGCACTGGCGGTTTCTGGCTGAGCCTCGGATGCCTCCTCTGGGAACCACCTAGATTTACTTGCTGACGTGGAAACAGGGGCAGAAGGAAATGTGGATAAGATGTTCGTGTAACGTGCCCACTGACAGGTAGTCCAGGTGGGCAGGGTGGAATGTTCCTCCGGGAAGCTCCTTTTTATTTTTATTTTTTTTAAGATTTTACTTATTTATTCATGAGAGACACACAGAGAGAGGCAGAGACACAGGCAGAGGGAGAAGCAGGCTCCATGCAGGGAGCCCCATGCGGGACTCGATCCCGGGTCTCAGGATCACGCCCCGGGCTGAAGGCAGGCGCTAAACCCCTGAGCCCCCCAGGCTGCCGTCCGGGAAGCTCCCACCTGTCTTGGTGTCAAAGCCTCGCTGGTTGGAAGAGCCACCTTGGTTTGACAGTAGCAAGGCCTGTGGTAGCCTGTGTCTTTAGCCTATGAGGACCCTTTGGGAACCTCCCCCCGGCCCCCAAAGTACATAATCAGCTGCCTCCCACCCGGACCCCGGTGCAGCAGTGCTCCTTGTGCCCACCATTGTCGTGTCCCTGTGCTTCAATAAAGCCATCATTTCGGGGGCACCTAGGTGGCTCAGGCCGTGACCCCGGGGTCCTAGGGATCGAGTCTCCCATCAGGCTCCCCGCAGGGAGCCTGCTTCTCCCTCTGCCTGTCTCTCTGCCTCTCTCTGGGTCTCTCATGAATAAATAAATAAAATCTTTAAAAAAACAACCTACAACACCATTTTGCACTGAAGATGTCTCAAGAACTCTTTCTTGGCCTGGGCCGTCGGCTCCAGACCCCACAGAACCTCACCTGTATTCCCCAACGACATCACCTGGCCACCCAGGAGCCACCCCCACCCCCAGGACTCTGGGAGCTCAGGCCAGGTGGGCGGTGAGGCGGGAGGCGGGAGGCAGGAGGCGGCCTCTCCCCAGGACGCCTTGGGCCCCAGCGAGAGCTGGTGGCTGCCAAGTCTCACTCGAAACTCCTTGCAGCCCAGACTTGCTCCCGGGGTGGAGCCAGGAGCCCCAGTGAGAGAGAGGCCGGGTGTGGGTGGGGGTGTGGGTGGGGGCGGGCTGCCCCTTTGTTCAGGGCCCAGGGAGGGGAGGGTCCGGTTGGGGTCAGCCAGAACCTGAGTCCAGAGACAAGGTATCGCTGCAGGAGCTCAGAGCTTGCACAAAGTCCTGGAGGGTGGGTGGGAGGGAGCGAGGGGAGGCCCAAAGTCGCGCTCCCCTGGGCAGGGCGAGGACCCAAGGCCCAAGTTAGGGAGCTTGAACTGATTTCGTGTTGAGACACTTCATCTTTTATTCATATGCACTCAAAGATGGCCCTTCTATACCTGGTCCCAACCGGGTGGTGACGTGACCCGGGGGTCCCAGGCAAGACTCACCAGGCTGGCAGGACCTACACCCTTCCCAGTTCCCTGCGTCAGGCCCGAGCCAGCGGGACGGGAAGCCCCAGGACCGCAGAGCCCACAGGGAGGGGGTCGCTAGTGCTGGGGCCTTGAAGATCTAGGAGTGTGCCATGTGGAAAAGACCAGGAAGGGCATTGTGGGTAGAGAAGTGCATATGCCAAGGTCCGGAGGGGTGTCATAACCAGCTCAGTGGGCAGGGATGCTGCGGCCCTCAAGCACCCGAGGCTGGACCATGGAGAGATCTCGGGTAGCCGAAAACCAGAGGGAAGCAGAGCCTCCTCTTGGAGGATCAGAAATGACTGCACAAAGAAGGGGGGCATTGCAGCTGGGCTTTGCAGGATGAATAGGAGTTTGCCAAACAGAGAAGGTAGGGCATGCGAACTGGCGGTGGCCAGAAGTCAAAGAGCATGCTGATGGGAGAAGCACCAGAAAGGAGGATGGGGGGAGCCCAGTCCCGCACGGTCAGATCTCTCCAGATCCAAGCTCGGGGCAGCCTGCTACTTGAGGCTAAAAAACTCCAGGATGGTTTCCCGGGGGCTCTGACAAGCCCTGCCAGGCCCGGAGCCCCAGCCCCCAAATCAAAGTCCCGACTGCTCTGGCCACTGTCCTCTCTCCTTTTTGGGTCACAGGCTCTGTCCACTTTGCTCCCCTGGTGGGGACACCACTTTCTACCTATGGCTCTGAGACCTCAGGCCAGACCTGCGCCTCCCTGTATCTCATCCGGAAAATGGGAGCACTGCGTGTGCGAGCTACTTTTGTCACTTTTTGCGGCTTTTTGCATTCGCCTCGGGACTAGGAGGCCTCCTGGGAACCAGGGAAGGAAGAAAAGCAGTGAAAGGAATAAAGGGAAGGAGGGGGAGGGAAATTGGAAGGGAGGAGGGGGAAGGAGAGGCTGTGCCCTCCTCCTCCAGGCCGAGGCAGACAGCGACCGACAGGTCCAACATTATTATTTCAGAACACGCCTGGGCTGTCGTGGCTTAAGAAATGGGTGGTGATTTGCATGTGATTTGCATATTGTTTGTTAAATGTCAAAATGGCCTGAAAGGCTTCCCCTGCCCCCCATCCCCTGCCCCCACCCTCAGTCAGGAAGCAGGAACCCCTCCCCTTCCTCTATTGGGGACCCCCGCGTGGGCTGAGACCCCTCAGTTCAGGGGCTGTTGGGGCAGCAGCCCAGGGAAGGCTGACCTTGGACACCCCATCTGTAAAATGGGCCAGAATCCCGGCCACCACCACAGGGCAGTTATCACTCAAGCCCAAGCCCGCAGAGGGGCAGGAGGCGGCCCAGGGTCTGGCCTTGGTAGGGACAGAGGAATGGAGCGGGGTGACCATCAAGAGACCCAAACCAGGCAGGAGGAGGGGTCGGGGCTCCTTTCCCCTTTGCATGCCCTGCAAGCAGCTGAGGCCTCAGTTTACCTGCTACAAAAGAGGGAGTTGGAGGCCCTGCTCTAGGGGGAGCCCCAAGGAACGGGGCACTGGGGTCTCTGGTACCTGGTCTTGGACTGCCCACCAGGCAGTCGGAGGGACAGGCAGAGCCTGGGTCCCCCACACTGCACCTCTGGCACCCCAAGGTCCCCGGGGCGTGTAGTCAATCTGTCACCCACCCGTCCACGCTCGGGGCCCTGCGGCCACCACTACTCTTAATTAAAACATTATTTCTTCACAGGCCCCCTGAGGCCCCTGCCTTGAGCCACCCAGCACCTGGACCGTGGACGTGGCCCTTTGGGGAGCCCACACACCCGCGCCTCCCCCAACCCCCCTCCCCCCCGCTGCCCCGGGGGTGGCCCTGTGCAGAGGGCCTGACCACAGGTGGCGCCAGGCAGGGGGCTCACGGGGGCCCAGAGCTCTACCTGGTGGGTCTTGTCCCCAGAGTCCCCACAACACACCATACAATCACCAGTCACCGCCAGTGCCTCATGGCCTTAGGGACACA
This sequence comes from Canis lupus familiaris, assembly GCF_011100685.1. Lineage (NCBI taxonomy): Eukaryota > Metazoa > Chordata > Mammalia > Carnivora > Canidae > Canis > Canis lupus. The sequence goes on along the minus strand of NC_049241.1, from coordinate 54,829,583 downwards.
GCTCCCCTGGCCCCGCCCACTTACCCAGAGCCCTTCACACCCAACCAGGAGACCCCGTGCAGTGGACAAAGCAGCGGGGTTCAGGGATGAGGACACCGCCAACGGAGTGGGCACAGGCCCGCCGTGGGGAGGTGTCTGGGGCTGGGGGCATGCACCGTGTGACGCTGCAGAGCCAGGGGAGGGCTGGGGTCCATGTCCCCACTGCAGTCATTGGAGATTTCAGCAGTAATTGGCTGCACCCCCACAACCCCCCGCCAGCCAAGGCTGTTCACAGTAGAGGGGGCTTGTGAGCCCCAAAGAGGACAAAGCGCTCACTGGCCGGTGAGGAGGGAGTCCCAGAAGACTTCCTGGAAGAGGCTGAATCCCAGGTGAGTCGGAGTGGCACAGAGGAGTGTGAAAGGTGCTTCAGGCCAGGGAGGGGGACACCTCCTGGGCACAGGTGTGGGATGGTGGCGCCGAGCTCGTCTCCTCCGTGTCATACCCTCTGGCTGCGCTGGGGAGCCCTCCGCGATGGCACGCTGGTTCCCACTGCAGACTGGGCGCTCCAGGCCCCGAGGCGGGGAGCCAGGGCTTCGGGGTCACAGAGGCTCCCCGCCCCCCCGGGTCAGCGGCAGGTTGGATCGGAGGCAGCCGCTGGTCAGGCTCTCAGGCCGGTACTTCACCGGACGCTCTGGAGCCCGGCACTTGCGAGGGCAGCAAGGAGGGAATAAAACGCGGTCAACCGGGCCGTGGAGGGGCCGGCTCCTGCGTCCCGGGGCCCTGGGGCCTTCAGGGGGACAGCGAGGCACGAGCTTGGGTTGGCTGATTGGAGCCACGTGGCCACGGCCTCAGGGACAGCAGGCAAAGAGTGCAAGGCAACCAAAGCGGCCAAGCAAAGCCCACTTCCCTTCCCAGGGGTGCAAAGAGGGTAACGGGGCGGGGCGGGGGGAGCGTTGCGCTGCCCAAAGTTGCAGGGCGAGTCAGGGCAATGTCATTCCTGTTGGGGCCACACACGTTAGTCTGAAGGTAACTCAGAAGGTAAGGCCCGTGTCCTAACTCGAGGGGCAGGAATCCCGGAGGAGTGGAGTGGGGTGAGAGTCAACAGAGGTGAGTCTCTTCTCTCTCTGGGCCTCAGTTTCCACTCTCTGTGGTCTCTATCATCTGTAAGGTCCCTTCTGCATTAGAAGTCCCAGAGATTTAGGGACGCCCGGGGGTCTCAACAGTTGAGCGGTTGCCTTTGGCTCAGGGCATGACCCCGGGGTCCTGGAATCGAATCCCTTATCGGGCTCTCTCCAGGGAGCCTGCTTCTCCCTCTGCCTGTCTCTGCCTCTCTCTGTGTCTCTCATGAATGAATTGATAAATCTTTAAAAAAAAAAAAAAAAAGAGTCCTAGAGACTTAGGGGGCCCTGGCTGGCTCAGTCGGTAGAGCACTCGACTCTGGATCTCAGGGTTGTGAGTTCGAGGCCCATGCTGCATGTAGAGATTACTTAAAAATTAAAAAAAAAAATCTTACCAAAAAAAGAAGTACTAGAGACTTACCCAGAGTGAAGGCAGGGGTCCCAGGAGGCACCTCCAGAGGTGCCCCCAACCCCAGCCTGCTCCTCAGCCAGCACCCCCAGTCCCCTGGGTCATGGCTCCACCTCCTCCAACTACCTGAAGGACCGGGACACAAAGACACAGGTTACAGGCCAAACACAACCCTCCCCTTGGCGCTCAAAGCCCTGATGGGCTCAGGGTCGGGCCAGTGCCTCACCTCCAGCCCTGCCACCCTCCCGCCCTCACCTCCACGAACCATCCACTGAACCCGAGTTTACTGAGGACACGCTATGTGCCCCGCGCTGACCTGGGAACCCAGGAGTGACAGCAGGGAATGCCCTCAGAAACGCCCTCGAAGAGCCTACGGTCTATGGGGTCTACGGGAGGAGATGGGGTGAAAAATGTAATAAAACATCAGGAAGCAGGTTCCTGAGAAGTGCTGGGCCTGAGAAGTGGCCTGAGAAGTGCTTGGAAGAAAGATAAAGCAGGGGTGGGGGTGGGGCACGTTGGCAGGATGCAATTTTAAGCTGGGGGTAGTCCGGTAGTCCTGGGAGATTGCCCTGAGATAGTATCTGAGCAAAGGCCCAGAAAAAAAAAAAGAGCTGAGGGAGGGAGGGAGGGAGGGAGGGAGGGAGGTGGGTGGAAAGCATTTCCAGACAGATGGAACAGCCAGTGCAAAGGCCCGAGGCAGAACCCCGCCTAGACAGTTGGAAGAACAGTGAGGCGGCTCTATCCTAGTTCCTAGTATCCTGCCATCACTTACTGGGGACTCTGCCCTGGTCCCTGGGCTTCTGTCCCCAACCCTCCCACCCCCAGTCTGTCCTGCCCCACAGTGGCCCCCAGAGAGCGCCTGTAAGCTCCTGAGCCCGGTCCTGCCTTCTTCTGCCCACAGTCCAGGGCTCCCAGCTGCCTCAGGGTAAAAACCCAAATCCTCCTTTTGGCCCCCAAGGCCCACCCTCCTCTCCTCCCTCTCTCCCCCTCACTCACTCTGCTCCGGTCACACACCCTTCCTCACTGCCTCTAATACACCAGGCTTGGTCCTGCCCCAGGGCCTTTGCACAGACGGTGCCCTCTGCCCAGACCACTCTTCCCCCACATAACCACTTGGTTCCCTGCCTCACATACAGTAGGACTTTGCTCGAACCGTCACCTTGTCAGTGAAGCTGTCCCTACAACCCTGTTTAAAATGACACCTCTCAGGGCACCCGGGTGGCTCAGTGGTTGGTTAACCATTGGACTCTTGGTTTCAGCTCGGATCATGGTCTTGGGATCTTGGGACTAAGCCCTGCAGCGGGCTCCATGTTCAGTGTGGAGTCCACTTGGGACTCCCATTCCCTCTCCGTCTGCTCCTCCCCACCACCCCACCCCGCGTGCACACGCGCTGTACTCTCTCTCTTTCTAAAATAAATGAATAAATCTTAAAAAAAAAAAAAAAAGAAAAAAAAAGACAACTCTCAAGGACACCTGGGTGGCTTATATTAAGAGCATCTGCCTTCGGCTCAGGTCAGGGATCCCAGGGTCCTGGGATCCAGCCCAGGCCAGGCTCTCTGCTCAGTGGGGAGCCTGCTTCTCCCCCTCCCTCTGCCCCCTGCTGCTCTCTCTCTCAAAGGAACAAATAAATAGATAGATCTTAAAAAAAAAAAAAATGACAACTCTCACCCCACCACTCCCAAATCATCCCTGAGGGCCTGGGGAGGCAGATCTCCCACCCCACCTCCAGCCCCCAGGACGGGTTTCCGAGGCTTCCACTCTCAACGTCACCTCAAGCTCGCCAGATCAGACCTTAAGGGCTGAGCACAGCGAGTGTGACCCCCAGAAGCTCTGGGGTTACGCATCCTGGCTCGGGTCCAGCCCCTGCCCTACACCTCCAAGGTGGCATCTGCGGCTCTGGGACCGCCCCCTGCCCATCTCCACCAGCTCACTGTCCCTGTGGCCACCTACCGGCCTCCACCACTTCGCAGAGCTCCCCGGGCCTCCCCACGAGCTCTCTGCAGAGCCCTCCTGGGGCAGAGAGGTGTCCCCTCATATGTCACCTCCGCCAGGGCTAGGGGCCTCTCTGGAAAGGTCACACGACCAGGTCAGAGTGCAGGCAACAAGCATCAGGGCAGGACTGTGAGGATGGAAGAGGTGGCGAAGGAGACAGAAGCGACGAAGGGAAGGGAAGGCCAAGAGACTCAGACACAGGGGTCCGTGCACGGAGAAGCCACAGGGACGCCACGGACAGAGATGAAGAGACAGGAAGCGACCGGAAGCGCACCCCTGACAGAGGAAGGCACCGAGACAGGGGGACTGTAGAAGGGATTGGGCAGGTCAGAGGGGGGGGACAGAGCAAGGAAAAGGAATCAGGCAGGGGAGCCCCTGTCCAGGCCTCTCAGCACCTGGCTGTCTCCTGTCAGCTGCTTCCCAGAATAGCCTGAGCTCAGGCCCTGGGGACGCCCTGGTCCACCCTCCTGCCCCCATGTCACCCCATTCCCAGGGCCTCCCACCATGGACCGCGGGCCCCAAGTGGGCCCCATTCCCACCTCGGACCACACCCTGGACCCCGGGCCAGGTTCCACTCTCCACCCTGGATCCCAGGCGGGCCCTCCTGCCTTCTCCCAGCCGGGGCCCCACTCTTTACCCCGAACCCCAGCGGGGGCCCCACTCCCCACCCCAGACCCCACCCCGGACCCCAGCGGGGCCTTCACCCCAGCCTGCCCTGTTGTCCACCGGGGACCCCAGCCGGGCCCCACTCCCCACCTGGGACCCTACCTGGGCCCTGCCGCCTCCCCGCCAGCCCGTCCCCGCCCCGGCCGCGCGGCCCCCACCTGGGGTCGCTGACGAGCAGCAGCACCGAGCCGTCCTGCAGGCGCACGTCGCGCACCGTCTGGTGGTCGTCCAGCCGCCGCGCGTTGTAGTAGAAGGTGCGCTTCCAGGAGCTCACGCCCTGGCCCACGAGCTGCGCGCGCAGGTCGCTGAGCGTGTCCCGCGGCCGCACGGTGAGCGGCAGCAGCAGCGCCTCGTCCGCCAGGTGCACCTTGATGTGGTAGCGCTTCCAGCGCGACAGGCCCCGCCGCAGCCCCTCCATGGCCCCGCGGCCCTGCCTCCGCGCCCGGCCCGGCCCTCCCTCCCTCCCCGGCTCCCCAGGCCGGCGGGCGGGGACCCCGGAGGGCGGGACGCGGCGGAGCCTCCCCTCCTGCGCCGGGGAAGGACGCGACGGGTCGGGATAGGGACGCGCGGTGCAGCGGCTGGTGGGAAGGGCCGGGCGGGCGAGGCGGAAGGGAGGAGACTGGCGCGCTATTTTAGAGCGAGATGAGGCCCAGGGGCGGCCTCTCCCGGGAGGTGGCGTTTGGACCGAGTGAAGGACGCCGAGTGCGTGCGCCAGCCCCAGCCCCAGCCCCGGGACAGAACTGCAGGCCAGCGGGCGCGGCCAGTGCAAAGGCCCCGGGGCAGGCCCCCCGCCAGGCCTGCTGGAGGCCGGTGGCCGCGTGAGAGGGAGCAGGGGAGGGCGGGAGGTTACAAAGGCAGGTTGGAGGCAGGGAGAGAGACGCGAGCTTTCACCCCGAGGGAGGTGGGAGCCCTCCAAGGCTATGGGCAGAGGAGGGAAGCGGCTGAAGTTTATATTTGTTGCTCCTTATTTCCTTCAGGACACATTCAGCAAGCACCTGCTCTGTGGCTGCGCCCGGCTGGGCAGTGCTGTGCACCAGAGAAATGTCAGTCTAAGGCCACGCCCTCACGGGAGTCCTAGTTGGGGAGGTCAGGTCCGAGAGCAGGACAGGGACACTCCCAGCCTTACGTGGTCAAGGCTTGAGAAGTAGGAGATCCCGGGCTGGGAAAGGCCAGTAGGTGGGGATGGCTTCCCAGATGGGTGGGCACTGGAGCTTGGGTTTGGCAGATGAGTAGGAGTTCAACACTCCCACCAAGGAGGCACCTGCCCACGATCACCAGCTCAGCTCAGAGTGTGCCTAATGGGGAAAAGCAGGAATCAAGACTTACAAGTAGCAGCCACGGGAGGTTGTGATCAGGGGATCTCCTTCCACCCAATTCCTTGCTTGTCCTCTCCCACCCTTTCTTGGGCCCAGCCAGCCTCTCCAGTCACACTTACCCAAGAAGCCTTCCCTGATTGCTGCCTGTTCCTACTCACTGTCATACCTGCCAGAACAGGACTGACCAGTTCTGTGTATCTAGGATTCTTGCTTGACCTCAACGACCCTAAGTCTGTACTTAAAAGCCACTGGGCCCACTGGGAAGTCCTCCTCCTCCTCCTCCTCCTCCTCCTGCTCCAGCACTGGCCAGGAGGGTAGAACGGAGGGAGGGAGGGAGGCCAGAGCAGGACGAGAGAGTGGCTCCAATCCTGACCCCGACCCTTGACAGTCCCTGATGAAGGAACCACCCTCCCTAGTCCTCGAGGTCCCCCTCTTGCCAGTGGGATTGTTAGGAGGACAAGTTGCGGCAGGTGAAGCACTTAGAATGTTCCTAAAGTGGAGTCACTCGCTAATTGGTGATGCTGAGTAGTCACAGAGAAGTGCAATTTGACTCCACAAAGGAAAGCAGATAAAAGCAAACAAAAGGCACCGACACTTTTCTCTCCCATTTTCCAAATGAGTAAACTGAGGCACAGAGAATGAGTGACTTCCCTAAGGATACGCCATGAAAAATGACAGAGCCAGACCCCAGCCATCATCAGATTTCAAATGCGGATTTTAGAAGTGACTAAAAGCCAGGAGCCTGGGTGGCTCAGTTGGTTAAGCATTGGGCCCTTGATGTCGTCATCTCAGGTCATGATGTCAGGGTGGTGACAATGAGCCCCGAGTCAGGCTCTGCGCTGAGCGTACAGCCTGCTTAGGATTCTCTCTTTCCTCTATCCCTGCTGGTGCTCCCTCTCTCTCTCTTAAAAAAAAAAAAAAAAGTAACTAAAAGCAAAATAAATTTTAGATGGTTCCCCACCCCCTGACCGAAGCTTCCTCCCCCATAAAAAAAAGGACAGAAACTATAAAACTACTAGAATAAAACATGGGAGTTCAAAATAACAATCCCAGAGTGTTGAAGCATGACATTAAGCCCTAAAGCCTTTAATTAAGAGATTAGTAATTAACTGGGTACAAGTATAAAATTCCTGCACACACACACACAGATACACAAATGCTAGAAGGTCAATAGACAAAGTTAGGGAAACTTTTTCCAAGACATGCCAGACAAAAAGCTGATTTCCTTAATATGTGAAAAGCTTCCAGAAATCAATAAGGACCAACGACCCAATAGAAAAAGCAGCCAAAAACACATACGGCTTTGGGAAATGGAAATACAAATGTCTTCTAAACACAGGAAAGGAGCTTATTCTCACTCGTGCTAAGCTAAATATAAAATCAAACCACCGTAGAATACCCTTCTTAAAAACTAAATCCAGCAGGTTGCCTGAGATGAAAAGTTGGGTAATTCACCATGCTGCGGGGCCCCCGTTCTGGGGGAAAGGGCAGTCTCAGGCATCGGGGTTCAGGGTTGTGAAATGGGGTAATCTCTCTGAGAAGAGCTAGTGACACGATAAGCCAGCTGTATCCCTCCTGGGAGGCTCTCCACGCGCCCAAGGGTGGATGATGGTGCAAGTGCTGAGACTCTTGCACGTCATCCCTAGCGAAGTACGAGGCTGAGTGCGTGGAACAGAGTTGGGAAACTAAGGCCCGGGGAGGGGAAGTGCCAGAATGAGGGCGGGCTGGGGTGTACTCTTTCCAGGGCAGGTGCACGGGCTGGTTCTACCTGCAGATCCAGGTCCCTGCCGCCTCCCTCGTCAGCCCAAGGCAGGCCTCGTGCATCACACCCGCTGGTGTCTGGAACAGGTCTGAGCAAGGCCCGGGGACGCCGGGCTTCAGCACACCGAGGCCGAGCCTGCCACGCCGAGCCCGGTGAGTGCTGGGTGCCACTTCCAATTAATTCGGACTTTCTCATTAAGCGGTTAGGAAAGCCAGGTGGCCGCGGGCGGTCGCCCTCCGCCTGGGCCACAGGATTAGAGGGATCATGGTTTCTGCCTCCAGACACTATATTATCTGTCGCGGGCAATTATGGAGACCCAGGCTGGTGGTGACAAGCTCGGAGAGTCCCTTGAGCTCCGGAAACCGGGGAAGCCTCAGAGTCCTGGGATCGCCAACATTGTGGGCGCCTCGGCATGCCCGGCCTTCTGGACTCTCGGGGCATGTCCCCCTCCGAACGTTCTAGAGTCGGAGAGCCAGGGTTTAGGACGGAGAACAGCACGTGTCACTTCTGGCCGTCTTGGGACAGAAGGCCCCGCAGGGAATTCGGAGAACGGGCGGGATAGCGGGAAGGGCGGGTGGTCAGAGGCGGGGGTGGGGGGGGGCACCTGACGAGGGGGTCCTGTGTCCCACCGACGCCGCGGGCCGTGGGAAGACTGGGCGGGCGCTCGGCTTGGCGCTGACCTTGACATCGCAAAACTCTGGAATCACAGACGCTCTCGTGCTGCGGAAAAGATTTCTTGTCTAGTTTTATCCCCTTGGATCAGAGGTCTCTCGCACCGCAGCGCAGAGGCTGAATCCGGCTTGTTGGGCCGCGTGACCCGCGTGTGAAAAAAGAATTGGCGTGTGAGTGTTTCCAGGTAAGAAGTGGAGCTCCGGGGCGCCTGGGGGGCTCAGTCGGTGAAGCCTCTGCCTTGGGCTCAGGTCGTGATCCCGGGGTCCTGGGATCAAGCCCCACGTGGGGGGCCTGCTTCTCCCTCTCCATCTGCCTGCAGCTCCCCTGCTTGTGCTCTCTCTCTCTCCTCTCTCTCTCTCTGTCAAATAAATAAATAAAATCTTAAAAAAAAGAAGTCAGAGCTCCATTGGAGCCTTCATCCATGTAGCAGTTGTGGGCGCTCTGTGGGTGTGACGTTCTCCACGGTCCCCACCAGCTCCCATTCATGCCTTGACCCCTGAAGGATGTGCTTGCTCTCACTGGACCCGTGGTAGTACTAACTTTTGTGGTTGTTGGTTTTTTTTACATATTTTATTTATTTGTTCATGAGAGAGGCAGAGACACAGGCAGAGGGAGAAGCCAGCTCCCTGCAAGGAGCCCAATGCAGGTCTCGATCCCAGGACCCCGGAATCACGCGGAGCCAAAGGCAGATGCTCAACCACTGAGCCACCCAGGCGCCCCAGTACTAACTTTTGTAGCCCTGTTTTATGACCAAGAAAGTGAGTACCGGTGGCAGCTGCTTGCTGTTTGCCAAGATCCCCCCACTCCGCCCCCAGGAGAGATGGGGCGGGGGGCAGGAACCAAATGGACACTGCCTCCCTGCTTTACAAACAGTTATCCCACTGGGTCCCTGTCCCCAATTCTATGCAGTGGGATACTGTTGTTATCCCATTTCTCAGATGAGAATGGCTCAGAGAGGGAAACCCTGTCCCCCAAGCCCCACCAGGAGACAGGAGCAGACCCCCCTGGGACAGGGCAGGAGTGAACTAAGGGTAGCACTCAGGTCCCTCTGGACCTGGGGGGTAAGCAAAAAGGAAAATGTGGTGTGGGGATGGGAATAGCTTTGAGATGGGGATGGAAAGGAGTTCAGATTTTCTACTTAGAGCAATGGGGAGCTGTTGGGAGGGCTTGAAGCAAGGGAGTGGCAAGATCTATTTTTTGTTAGAAAAGTCCCTCTGTGCTGAGTCTACCTCACAAGAGGGATACATTGATCCTTAGCCAAGAAAGGCCTTATGTCAGGTGACAGTGCTCTCTTCATAGCTACTACTTCTGGGGCCCCTGTCCCCCTCCAATGAAATTCCATAAGGAATTCATTGCAAAGATGTCTGGCCAATGAGGGCTCATGGTGGTCCCTGCTGGTAAACTGTGTTACTCAAGTCTATCTCAAGGAGCATCGGGCTCCTTGCAGGGAGCTGGCTTCTCCCTCTGCCTGTGTCTCTGCCTCTCTCATGAATAAATAAATAAAATATATATATTAAAAAAAAACAGGGGATCCTTGGATGGCTCAGCCGTTTTGCACCTGCCTTTGGCCCAGGGTGCGATCCTGGAGTCCTGGGATCGAGTCCTGCATCGGGCTCCCGACATGAAGCCTGCTTCTCCCTCTACCTGTGTCTCTGCCTCTCTCGCTCTCTCTCTGTGTCTATCATGAATAAATAAATAAATATTAAAAAAAAACCACAAAAGTTATTGAAAACAAAAATTGAAAAAAATTGAAAACAAAAGCTATTTGTCACCATGTTCAAGAACGACATTCTTCATATATAAAGAGTCATTAGAAATAAATAAGAATAGAGCAGCCTATGCAAAGAACATGGATGCTATCTTGGATACACAGAAGACATTGGTGGGAAACTACAATTTAAAAAAAGGGGGCTCCTATGCAAAAAGTGTTTAACCATCCTAGAATTTCCTCACTTTCACAGTTGAGAAAGATACCTGATATCTGATAATATTAGATTTTTTTGAGGATGCAAGACAATGGGTACTCATGTCCATTGCCGGTAGAAGTTAGTACCATCTTTCCAGAAGGCGACATGGCGAGTGAGGTGTATTGAAAGCCTTTGATGATAATAAGCAATTATAATAACTCACCTTTGCTGAGTAACAAATCAGCTTCACTTGTGATATTTTTCCCCATTTGAACAGAATCCCCCAGGGCAGGGATTCTGGTGTGTTTTGTTCACTGCTGGGTCCCTGGCGCCAGGAACAGCGCCTGGATCTGATTTATATACCCGGCACCATCTCATCTGCTCATTTTCCTATGAGCTAAAATTACAGAACCACTGAGCCAGATTAGACCAAAAGGGAAGTTTGGGTGCAGATAGATACCTGAGCATCCAACTTATTTAGGTCTTTAAGACCACCATCGATTCCCCAGCAGTGCGGAGAGGATTCTCAGGGGCTCCCCCCTGACCCACGCTTCAATGGATGTGCATATAATTCTGAGGATCGAGACGATTTCTGATGCTCGTCCTTCGTCTGTGCCAGACAGTGTGCAAAGAGCTTTACCAAACTCAGCTCGATCACTTAATAGCAAAGCTATGACTTAGGTGCTGATGTTAGGCCCATTTCACAGATGAGGAAACTGAGTCCCCGACATGGCCCTGGGCAGGGCCTGGCGCATACTAAGTGCTTGGGTTTACTACAACCTAAATCTTATTCAGTGAGTGTGTGAACGCCGGTTCTTGTCTCCATGGGAAGTGTTTCCTCTAGGGCCCTACTGTGGTCCTGCCGTGGCGCCCCAGTAAACGCTTCCTGTTTGTTTCTTAAATTCCTCAGGGGACTCGAAGCAGAGCTGCCAGGGAAAGTGAGCAGAGCCTGTTTCTGGGGGTGTGGAGACACACAATACAGTCGCCCCTTCTCCCCAGACCCACACGGGGGCACACATGAACAACCCCCCCAAGACAAACGCAGAGACACCGTAGCTGCTGAGACACACACACACACACACACACACACACACACACACACAGCCCTGGAGACAAAACAAGACCCAGGCAGAGACCTGCTGGCTGCACCCAGTCAAAGCAGACACATAGACACACATAGCTGAGACACCTGGGGGGCCCTTCAGCTCAGAGCATGATCCCGGGGTCCTGGGAGCGAGTCCTGCATCGGGCTCCCCACATGGAACCTGCTTCTCCTTCTGCCCGTGTCTCTGCCTCTCTGTGTGTCTCTCAGGAATAAGTAAATAAAATCTTTAAAACAAAAATGACACACATATATCCTGACCAGATGCAAACACCCCCAAGACAGACAGACACAGGAGAGACACACATGCAACCCGGGGCCCCGGCCTGGTAGGGCGAGGTAGGGAGGCTCTGGACCGCCTGGACCCCAGCCTCAGCCCCAGCACCCCGTCTGTCCCATCACCCCCGGCCCAGGGCCTCCTACTAAAGGGGGCAGGAAGCGGAGGCACAGAGAAAGGGACTCGCTGGGCTGCGGGCTGCAGGTGAGGCAGGCGAGGCCCAGGGCCCAGAGCACGGCTCTCGGGCGCCACCCGGCGGGCACAGGGGGCAGGGGGCTCGGCAGCCCCCTCAGTGGGGCACGTGTGCGGGTCTGTGGGTCCCTCTGGGTCCGCGTGTGTGCCTGCGTCTCTGAGTCTGTGTCTCTAGCTCTCTGGGTGTCAGCCTCCGTGTCCCCGCTCTGTAAGTCTCTGTCCCTCTCTGCTGCTCTGTGTCTTCTGTGTCTCTCTCTTTCTTCCCCCCTCCCCCCTCCCCTCCACCCCCCCTCCCCTCTCCCTACCTCTGGAGCCCCGAGACCTCTTCCTGAGCGCCTCCGATGACCCCGCCCTGCCCACCCCTCTTATCAGCACGGTCGCCCGCCCGCGTCCTGTCCCGCGATGGCATCTTGGCATTTCCTGCGCCCCATGGGCTGTGGGTGTGACTCAGTCCGGGTGGGGCACGATGACTTTGTGGGCGTCGCTCCCACAGCCTAGACGTTCTGGTCCTTGGGGAGGAGACCTCATGCCAGGAGGCCGACAGGGTCCCCCCTGCCGCGCCGGGTGCCTGAGCCCACCTTGGCTCACCCTTTCCCGGGCTGGCTGATGCGGGCTCCCTGAAGGCGGAAGCGCTGGCTGCAGGGGTAGAGGATGAGGATTTGGGCGCCCACGCAAGGAAGGGCCTAGGGAAAGACACCGACGGTCCCCCTCGAAGCCTGCTGAAAACCCCCCTTGGGCCCCTCATCGCCTACAGGCTGACGGCCTATCCCTGGCCAGCCCAAGCCTCAGAGCCCAGCCTGACCCCAAGCCTCCCACACTTCCACCCACTTGGTTCCTTCAAGGTGCCGCACCCTTTCCTTCCTGGGGCGGGGGGGGGGGGTGCACATTCTGTTCGCTCTCCAGATGCCCTTCCACTCACCTCCTCCAGGAAGCCAGCCTCTCCCCATCCCTCCAACCTGGAGCCATCCGTTGGGTGCTGAGAGCAGGTGTGTCTCGGTCATGGTCGTGGCTGTGTCCCTGGCATAGAGCCTGGCACACAGCAAGTGTCTGGGAAGCGTGTGCTAGACACGTGAGCACGGGAGAAAAGGCTCAGGGGGTGCTCTTAGGCCCAGATCTTCGTCTGCCTTGCTGGCGACCCCTGGCAGAGTGGCCAGGCTTCCTGCTCTGTTTCCCGGGGACAGCGGGTAAGGGAACATTTTTCTGGGCCGCTGCAGAAATCCACCCTGCTGGGTCTCATTTCAGCCGCGTGTGTAAATACCTGGTCCGCTGTGGCCAGCGGCGTCCACGCGGGGGGAAGCTTCAGTGCCTTTTACGAGCCTCCCCGTGGGGGCCCAAGGCGAGGTTTCTGTGACTGGGTATGTGGGGCGCCCGGGCAGTTTCCCAGCTGGTTGGCACAAGGTGGGGAAGACTTTGGGGCCGCGAGGAGCCACCAGGCGCCTTTAACCCTGCAGTGTGCGGCATCCCGAGGCCACAACCGGGCCTCTTGTTTTATTATTTTTTTATTTTATTTTATTTTATTTTATTTTATTTTATTTTATTTTATTTTATTTATTTTATTTTATTTATTTTATTATTTTATTTTATTATTCATTTATTTATTAAAAAGGTTTTATTTATTTATCCATGAGAGACACAGAAAGGCAGAGACCCAGGCAGAGAGAGAGAAGCAGGTCCCTGCAGGGAGCCCGATGAGGGACTTGATCCCAGGACCCCAGCCAGGATCACGCCCCGAGCTGAAGGCAGACACTCCACCACTGAGCCGCCCAGGCATCCCTGGGCCTCTTGTTTTAAAAATTGCTCATGGAAAAAACAAAACAAAACAAAAAAAAAACAAAAATAAAATAAAATAAAATAAAATAAAAATTGCTCATGGAACATTAGAGATCACAGCCGGAACTGAAACGGGAGACGGAGCCCACTCCCTTCCCAAGTCCGAAGGACACACTGAATCCTTAGGGGCGAGGGATTTCTGGCAGGGAGGTGCAAGGCCGGCCCCGGTGTAGACACGGGTCGTCTAAAGGACTAAGCACCAACTGTATGATGAGCGGTGTGCACAGCACCTTCAACGCATCCCCTTGTGTCCTCAGCACCCAGCCCAGCTGACAAGGGGAAAAGTCAGGGGGGTTCAAGGTGACTCTCTGGCTTAAAGGTCATCCGGCTGGCGAGGGGCAGGGCTGTGATCCCGACCTCCTCACGGGGCTTGGGCTCCAGGGAGTCACCCAACCCTCCTGGAGGCCCTCCTGGCAGGGTCCGCTGTGAGGATACCCCAGAAGCCAATCACATGGCACTTGTCACTGGGCAGGACCCCAGGGGTGACAGGAGGCAAGGCCTGAGTCACAGGGGCAGCAGTTCTGAGTTGGGGGCCCGGGAGCCTGCATTTTCACTAGCACCTGCCTCCGCCCCGGGGGACTCTGGCTGGAGGGGTTCCTCCGTCCTTTCCCAGGGCAGCAGCCTTACTCCTGCTTCCGTCCCTAACAGGGTTTGCAGGCTCCCTCCCAATCTCAGGAGGGACTGCCTGCCACTGGTGTTTCCTGAAGGCGCCACAAGACACGAGGATTTGCGCCCGTCCACACCCCCCCACACACACACCCCACCCCCGACAGACACCAAATTAGATTTCCCACCCTCACCCCCAGTTTGAGGGTTGATGCTTTGACATCAGGGAGCCTCCCTCAGCCTGGAGGGCAGCCCCCACCCCACCCCCACCCAGGGCTAGCTAATCCCCCGAGGTCGCTAGCCACTCACCCTGGTGGGCCTTTCACAAGCACACTCACCGACACGGAGCCCACACTGCAGCTGTCTCGCGGCCACTGTCCCCCCAGGGCCCGGCCACACCACCACCCTTAATTCACCGGGTCCCACATCATCGAGCCGAGTACCTTCCGTGTAGTAGGACGCGGTGTGTGCTGTGTCGGCATTTGCTGCCGGAGGCGACACGGCGGCTGAGCCTGCTGTGGGTTTGCTGTGGGTTCGAGGTCGTGCAGCAACAAGCCAACAGCCCCGGGGCCACCCTGCTGCTCCTGGGCGCTCCTGCCTGTCGGAGAGCGATCTGGGCACCCCCACCTGCCGCCGGGTACTGCTTTCAACCTTTGCTGGGGCCGCTTCAGTCTCTGATGGCATCAGGGACACAGCAAGCTACCCTGGAGGTCAACTCAAAAGGTCACACACATGGAATAGCGTGGACGGTAACTGTGGAGTCCAGCCTGTTCATTAGTGCCCAGAGGAACCGTCACTTTTCTGGTTCGCAGGGAAGCTGGGGCTGAGCACGTCTGGCCTTGGGGATGTCTTCATGGCCACAGGACATGAGTAGGCCCCCCTTCTTTGGCCAGTCTTCACATCTGTGACCTCCTCCCCCAAAGCAGATTGTGTCATGTCCCAGCGTGATAGGCAAACTAATCCCCCCACCCATCCATGGGTGTCCACATCCCAATCCCTGGTGCCCGTGACAATGATCCCTAACGTGGCAAGATGGACTTTGCCAGATGTTATTGAGCTCCTGGACCCCGGGATGGGAAGAAGATTCTAGATTCCCAGATAGGTCCAATCTGGTCACACACACCTTTTTTTTTTTTTTTTTTTAGATTTTATTCATTTGGAAAAAAAAAAATTCATTCATTTGAGAGAGAGAGAGCACAAGCAGGAGGGAGAGGCAGAGGGAGAGGAAGAAGCAGACTCCTCACGGAGCAGGGAGCCTGATGCGGGGCTCGATCCCAAAATCCTGGGATCATGACCTGGACCGAAGGCAGACGCTTAACCAACCGAGCCACCCAGGTGCCCCATGATCACACAAATTCTTTTTTTTTTTTTTTGGTATATTTTTTTATTGGAGTTCAATTTGCCAGCATACAGTGTAACACCCAGTGCTCGTCCCATCAAGTGCTCCCTTCACGCGAATTCTTTTTTTTAAGATTTTATTTATTTATTCATGAGAGACACAGAGAGAGAGAGAGAGAGGGGGCAGAGACACAGGCAGAGGGAGACACAGGCTCCATGCAGGGAGCCTGATGAGGGAGGGACTCAATCTCGGGACTCCAGGATCAGGCCCTGGGCTGACGGCAGGTGCTAAACCACTGAGCCACCCAGGGATCCCCTTCACATTAATTCTTAAAATTGGAAGCTCTTTACCGCCTGTGGTCAGAGATGGGACTCGGGAAAGACGGGAAAGATTCGGGGATCTGCAGGTGGGGGAGGGGCCAAGGCCAAGAGGCCGGAAGCCTGGGAACCTGCAAAGGCAGGGAATTCGATTCCTCCCCTGCAGCCTCCACAAGGATCCAGCCCTGGGGACACTGGATTGTAGGACTTGTGGCCGCCCAAACCGAGAGAGTAAGTTTGTTTTGAGCCTTAAGTTTGTGTGATTTGTTGGGGGCAGCCACAGGAAATGCACACACCCCATTATCCTGCAAGTGTTGTGTGAAACGCTCCGATCCTAGAATGAGCGCAGCACTCTGGGGAGGAGGAAATCACTGTCCTGAGGACCCAGCGCCCCACCGAGCAAAAGAGGCTTCCAGCACTCACGGTGGACCTGCCCTGGTCCCCCAACAAATCCTCCCAGGATGAAGAGGGTATCACATCCCTCTGAGAAACAGGAAAGCAGTGGGCTCCAGAGGGGGTGAGTCACTTTACCAAGCACACACAGCTGATGAAAGGGGTGGAACTGAGGTGCGAACCCACCTGGCAGGTGGGAGCCCGAGTCCAAACCCTGGCTCACCATCCTGTGACGGTGTGCCCCAGGGAGAGGTGGTCTTACCTGCGGGGTGGGGAGGCAGGGGGGGTGAACACCATGAGTGTCATTGGGGACCCTGCCCCTCAGCCTGGCAAGTCAGTTTAAAGAGGCACCCTGTCCCTGCTAGCTGACAACTTTTACGGCTGTTATTTTTTTCCTTTTTTTTTTTTTTTTTAAATCAAACGGGCTTTTTATAACTTTGTGTTTGAGATTTTTTGACTAGGAGTCACACGCAATTTAAGACTGGCAATCATCATGCAGACTTGGGAATTCCTGCAAAGTGAGAAAATTTAACCTAGCAACTGTTTTGAAATGTAATGAAATCTGTATGAGTACAAAATTTAGCAATTGATGAAGTTGACACATTTTGGTCGATGTGGAGACATTTGATAAGGTATTAATTCTGATTTTGCAGTTTCTTTATTTTTGGAGCTGAGGATTTCTTCCTTCCTATTCTCCAGGCCTCATGATGTCTTACTGTTTCCCTGTACAGCACAAGGGCCCCAGGACCTTTCCCCACAGGCCTCCCAGCGCCCGACAACATTAAGCACTTACTGTATGCAAGTAACAGTTCTGAGTTTTTCACGTATTTGACTGATTTCATCTTTACCAAGACCCTTTGTGGTAAATACTATATTGTTTCCTTCCGCTGGTTAAGGAAGCCGAGGCAGAGAGGGTCTAACTCCCGAGCCTGTCCTCCCAGCCTCTACCCAGTGCCTCTCATTCCGATGGTATCCTACAGAACCCAGAGTCTTCAAAACAATTTATTTTTAAAGATTTTTTTAAATCTATTTATTCATGAGCTACACAGAGAGAGGCAGAGACACAGGCAGAGGGAGAAGCAGGCTCCCTGCAGGGAGCTCAATGCAGGACTCGATCCCAGGACCCCGGGATCATGCCCTGAGCCGAAGGTAGATGCTCAACCACTGGGCCAGGCATCCCTAAAACAAATTTTTAATTATGATAAAATACATGTAAAATATAACCATTTCTAACTACACAGCTCAGTGGCATGAAGCACACTCACCCTGCCATGCACCCACCCCCACCCCCACCATCTGTCTCCAGAACCTTCCATCTCCCCATGCAGAGACCCTGTCCCCAGGAAGCAGACTCCCTGCCCCCTGCTCCACCCCTGGCTAGACCATCTCCTGTCTCTGTGGGTGGGACTCCTCTGGGGACCTCCTTGGACTGGGGTCATGCAGGAGGTGACCTTCTGGGTCTGGGTCCCCTCCCTGAGCCTAGTGTCCTCAGGGTCTGTCCATGTCATGGCAGGTGTTCAGTGTATGGACGGACAACACTATTTATCTGCACCACCATACACCATTAAGATGGTTGTTATAGGGCATCCCAGGTGGCTCACCGGTTTAGCGCCACCTTCAGCCCAGGGCGTGATCCTGGCAAGATTCCTATGTTGAGGTGCTGGTCCCAGGACCTCAGAGGTGGCTGTATTTGAGACAAGGCCTTTCCACAGGTGTTTAAGTTAAAATGAGGTCATTCGGGTGGGCCCCAACCCACATGACCAGTGTACTTACAGAAAGGGGAAATGTGGCACACAGGGAGGCTCAGTGATGGAGGCAGAGCCCAAGGTGATGTGTCAACAAGCCAAGGGATGCCACCACAGATTGTCAGTGATCCCCCAAAGCTGGGAGAATATGGAACAGATTGTTACAGCCTCGGAAGGAAACTTGCCCCAGGCTTCTGGCCTCCAGGACCCTGAGAGCATAAATTTGTTCCCAGTACTGTATTACGGCAGCCCCAGCAAACGGATTTTATGTACCTATAGTAAAACAGGCCCAGCTGTCAGGAAGGGGCTGTTCTCACACCCACAGGCTGCCCAAAGCTCAGTCTCACTCCTGGACGTCAATCCACCTCCTGGAGGGTGATCCTTCCACTGCAGCTAGGTGACAAGATCTCAAAATGGGTCTCACCCACACCCCAGGCCCAGCACGGCCTTTATCACCAAACATGGTTAAACCCAAACCCCGATTTCTAGACTCTGGCTTGCGGAGAAGAGACAGGCCCCATGCAGGAGGAAACATGGAGATGGCATCCTGTCAACCTGTCATTGGGAAATGACTCTGAAAGCCCCTGTGGTGGGGGAAGCTCATGAGGTATTTACTCACTGCAATTCAAAGAGGACACCAAGGGCCAGAGCCGACCTGCCTTTAATGCTCCAGCTTCCACGGCAAGCTGGGTAGGATTTTCAGATTGCTCTTTTAAAACTAAACACCCCAGCGGGAACACAGGCTACTCCGGGAGAATTGGCAATTGTTCGGTAGCCTGTGGGGTGGTTGTCCTAGTTATGGAGGGAGGGAATCCAGGTTCCCAGCAGGGGACACTGGGGGATTAACTCTCACTACTCCGGATCAGGGCCAGGACTTGTGGGACACGGGTCCCTCCTGCTTGTCCCCAGGCCTACCCCATTCATGGAGGTGGGGGGGGGCATGCTTGATCCTTGGACGCCCCAAGGTGGCTGCGGTCACCCAAGCTCCCTGTTGGCAGTTCAGCTGTTCTCTGGGAGAAGCACCTTGCTGTGGTGCCATACTAGAGGAGTCTGAATCGAGGGCTCAAGTGCAGCACTTAGGGCCAGCCGGGTGCCTTGTCTGGCAGTCTTTAATGAAGAAAATTAGAATCATTTATAATCACAAAAGAGGAAATTACATGTATTAATTTGCATTTCCAGGGAAACGGGTGGGTCAGGCACCACCCGTCCTGTACCAAGCAGCACCTGCCCTTAGCCAGACCTCCAAACCCTGCACACCATCACTGGACGTCCCCCACCCCAGGCACACCAGCAAAGGGGTGAAGCAACTGGTCTGAGGCCCCCACGATGCACACTCCCCTCCCCCAATAAAGAATTCCTAATTTGGATCCCAGCTCTGCCACCTACTGCCAAGCCCTGTGACCTTGGGCAGATGACTGGCACTCAGGCACTCATTTCCTCATCCTCGTAAGAAGGGGAATGTGCAGGGTGGTTGGTGGTTGGGAGGACTCGCTCACATGGGCTTACAGCCTCTACCCAAGATGCACCAGGTGCTGCTGGCGTGGGTACTGCTCTCTGCTCTGGAATCACTGCGACACACACGAATGCGAACCATAAATTTTTATTAATGGAAAATGGAATGCCTTGTTAACAGAAATCTTATCTTAAAAATGGCAGAGGACACGTTTATTTAAAAAAAAAAAAGTGAATTCACATTGTATTGAGCTACAACATGGTGGCAGGATTTGCTTTTGTTTCTTAAAAGGTTCCACAAGTTCAAGGTAACTCTGGCTGAGATTCAACAGTGCATCTTCCTACCTGGACACTCGGAGTGAGTGGGGTTTAGTAGCGGCGGGTGAAGTGGGGGTACGGGTGGGGGTGTGGGTGTGGGTGCGGGACTCTGCTGCCCCGGTCCTGGCCGGCCAGTCCTCCACCTTCCAGTCCGCCACCGGGCACCATGTGACCCTGGGAATGCCCGCCTTGTGCAAAGCCGCCTCGCCTAGGAACAAAGGCACATGTTTTGTCCCCTTGAAGTGCTTTAAGTTTTCCTCCTTACGTGGTGCAGCATATGGCTCTGCAGCCTTTAGAGCCCGTTTGGCTTTTTCCAGGTGAGAAAAATCATAATCATAGACTGCATTCCGGGTAATTGAGGAGTGCAACTTGCAGAAGCTGCCAAGAGCCACTTTGGGGGCTCGTTTTCAAAACATTCAACCCAGCAAGTTGATCAAACATGCAAAAAGGGGGAAGAGGAAATGAGGGGCAGGAGCAAATTAATTTTATCCAAAGACAAAACTTCTTACCCCGACATCCCGCCCCGATTTGCCAGGTGTCCTGGCCCCGAGGGCCCAGACAGGCCCCTCTCACCACCTAGAAGAGAAGAAAAAGGTTGCACACACTCCCTTTTTGGAAGTTCCTGGATACCTCTGTGACTGTGGAGGGAGTGGCCCCTGGAGTCTCTTGGAAATGTGCGGCCTTCCTTTAACTTGTGGGTGCGAGTTGGCCCGTACCTTGCCACCGCGCGTGCTCCCGGCCCGCCGTGCCTGTGTCCACTGAACCTGGCCATGCGCGCTCCTGATGCTCCTCTAGCCTCTGACTATGCTCTGTCCAGTCACGTCCACCCCTTCGTCAAAACAAAAAGTAGATACGTAAGTGTCCTGTTGTGTTTCTACAGTGAGGCCGTGGCACGGCTGATCCTGCCCCAGGTCGAGGGCTTCTGGGAGAAGAGGGAGAGAATGAAGACAGATATGCCCCCAAAGACACACAGGAGGCCAGCAAGCACAGGAGCAGCTCAGCACAGCCACATGTATCAGGTGGGGAGACCCCTCTCAAGACGCACGCGGCTGACCCATGGCAGACTGACAGACGGTTTAGCGATGTCGATGTGGACAAACAGGGATCCTCACACGTGGCTGGTGAGAATGCAAAACAATACAGCACAGCGACCAGGGGACCCACAAGTCCACCCTCACTTATCCACACAAGAGAATGGGAAACGTGTTCACGGGAAAACCTGCGCAAGAACATTCTTAGCACAACTCTGTGACAGCCCCAAAGTGGAAACAACCCCTGTTGTCCACCAGCTGATGAATGGAGAAACAAGACATGGCCTCTCCACATGTGCACATTACTGAGCTATAAAAAGGAATGCAGCTCTGACACGTGAGCACGTGGATGCATCTTGCAAACACGATGCTGAGTAGCTGGACACAAGAGGCCATATAATGTGATTTCATTTGTGTGCAATGCCCAGAACAGGCAGAGAGTGGATCAGCGGTGCCAGGGGTCGGGAGAGGCAGATAGGGGAGCAACTGCTAAAAGGGGCTTCTTTTGGGGTGATAACAATGTCCTACAATGGATGACAGTGATGAATATATAGCTCTGAACACACTACAAGCCATTGAACGGTACACTTCAAATGGGTGAACTCTATGGCATGTGAATATGGCTTGAAAAAGTTGTTTAAAAGTAAAAGTTAGAGAGAAACTCCAGGTACACAAATCCAAACCGGGTTTCAACACATGGGCACCAGTAGCCACCAGTGGGGACCAGGAAAGCTGTCCAGGCTGAGTCTGGAACGGCCAGCACACCGGCTGCCAGGCTGACCAGTGCGCCAAGGCCTGGGACCAGAGGCCCATCAGAGCCCTCCAACACACGTCCTCCAGGACAAATGCACGAATGCCTGGCCCTGGGTGACAGCCACCCAGCCGGACGGTGACAGGGCTCAGGGCTATCTTTTGTCCTCAGATGTGTTCTCCTGGTTACATTTCCCACAGGTATTTAAGGCAAAATGGACTAAATGGTATGCAAGAACCGAGTGCAAAGTAGGCCCCTCTGGAAAGGCGGCTTTACATTCATGTCTCTGAGTGGTGCTTCTTCACTCCACACCTGAAAACCCACTTAGGAGGTAGAACCTTCTGATGTGCACCACACCCACCTTAAATACGCCTAAAGGTGACTGGGGGAAAGGGGAGGATGCATAAAGCTTCTCTAGGTCCCCAAGGCAAGTGTAAGAAAGGCTCCAGGGCAGTCTCCTTCAGCAGGCAGGGGCTATTTCAGTCAAATGAGCAAGGTGCACACAGCCGGGCCCGTTGCTAACCTGGGTGGAGGAGGCGGCCCCCGGCCCTCACTCATCCTCTTGTCGGAGGCGTAGCCCCCCCAGCCGTCCCGGGAGTCCCGGCTGTGGCGCTCTGGCAGTCCTCCATGGCCGTGGCGGTCGTCTGAGTAGTGCTGGAAGGCACAAGAGACAGGGCGACTCTAGCCACGTCACTCTGGGACAGGCAGTGAACCTGCTGCAGCTGGCCAGAGTGTGGCTCCAAGAGGACCTGCCCAGGCCCCTTCTGGCCCTCACCTCGCCAGGTGCGCTCTTCCAATCCTGACAACGCCATAGGAACCCTAGCAACGACCCTTGCTTCCTGATCCCCTCCTTGTTTTAAGTACTCTTGAGCACCCCTAAAGCTCCATCTCTGGCACCACCACCAAGTGCCAGTGGAGGCCTCTCTGGCCTGTGAGCATGAAGAGCCCCTCACTTTATTGCGCTTGACAGCTCTGAAGGGTCCTCTGAGAGGAGTCACTGAGCGTCTTCACTGGAAGAACAGGACACCTCCTCCTTGCTGAAGATAGGAGGGTCCCTCCCACACCCCCTGGGGTGGTCAGCGCCTGCCGATCCCCTTAAGCATCATTCTCTGGAGGCAGCACAGGCCTCTTTATGGGACACTGGAAGCAGTACTGCAGGTGGGAGTCATTCTGTGCCCCTGGCCAACCAATCCTGTGCTCAAGGACCCGGCACATCTTCTTACCAAGACAGAATTCTATCACATTCCCTCAAGAAATACACCACTGGGGACGCCTGGGTGGCTCAGCAGTTGAACATCTGCCTTTGGCTCAGGGCATGATCCCGGAGTTCTGGGATCGAGTCCCACATCACACTCCCTGCAGGAAGCCTGCTTCTCCCTCTGCCTCTGTCTCTGCCTCTCTCTGTGTGTCTTTCATGAACAAATAAATAAAATCTTAAAAAAAAAAAAAAAGAAAAAGAAATACACCACTGTTTTAAAAGGCCAGGATTCTGATACCCACTCCCTACCTTTCTCCTGGAGACTCCCCTTTGCTCTGAGCATCCCTCACAGGGTGCCTGCAGAGTACCAGAGACATAAGGAGCCCCCCCCCCAATATGGGCAAAACATCTAACAGGCTAAGCCCCCAAGTGGGGTATCATGGGGCATATTCACATACCAAGGTACCAAGACTCAAAGACAATCTAAGGAAGCAGGCAACGCTGAGATACCTGCAGTTTCTACTGAATGCAATTAAACAAAAACACTCTACATATTTGAAAGACACAAAGACTCACTAATCAGAAAACAATGATGTATACTTCCACTCACTGGGCAGAATGGACACTTCCAAAAACCCCCGCCCACCCCAACAGAAGTAGGTGTGCCCCACGCTTGGGCTCTGGGTTTTACTTACTTGCCCATCTCGCTCTCCCATCACTGACCTTGAACCTTCCCTCCTGCAAAAGGGAAATATCTCATTCCAACGGCAGCTGACGGCACTAGACAACATTACAACAGGCCACACACAAGAGTTCCACAATTGGGGTACTTATGCTATTTCACCCAGTAAGAACTGTAATTTACTGGCCTGTGGAAAAAAGCTGGCTTGCATCTAAAGCCTTCTCTCTGAGGGTTGGAGTGAAGCTGGATCCTAAGAAGGTGGGAATAAAGATTTTACTGAACTAAAATCCCTTGGAGTGATCTCAGAGGTAGAGACCCGCACCAGGAAGCCAATGCCTAATTGATCTATGGCCTGGTGACAAAATCCAGGGTCTGCCAGGGAAGCCTTAGAGGGTTCCTAACCTCTGGTTTAACCCAACACATGACTCATACCAAATCAAACCACCTCTAGCCACCATTCATTAAATGAGTGGATGCTCAGCCCATCTCTCCCTTCCTTACAGAAGAGCTAATCAACAGTGAAATGGCTCAGGAATATGCAACCCAGGGGAGCATGATGAGAAACCCAGATGGCAAATTCTTAAACTAGAAAATTGAGGGCTGCCTTTCTAATAAACTATACAGATACATATTCCTCTTTTAAAAAGACATTGGCAAGACAAAAATGAAAAATAAAAAACTGAGACGCCTGGGTGGCTCAGCAGTTGAGCATCTGCCTTTAGCCCGGGGCGTGATCCTGGAGTCCTGGGATCGAGTCCCACATTGGGCTTCCTGCATGGAGCCTGCTTCTCTCTCTGCTTGTATCTCTGCTTTTCTCTCTCTCTCTGTGTCTCTCATGAATAAATAAGATCTTAAAATAAATAAATATATATATATATATATATATATATATTTTTTTTTTTTTTCCCCCAAAAGGGCCTGGCTAAAAAAAATCTCAAACCTTCAAAACACCAAGCCAGTAAGCCTAGTAGGAACTTTCCCGAGTGCTACGGTCTATTCTCCCTGGTGTGCTGGTACAGATACTTATGTTGGTCAGTGAAGCCCCTGGACATGGACTCTGGCCCGCTCTGCCTGCAGAGGATCACACCCCTTTTCTAAATGGCCTCCTCTCCGTATAAACAAGGAGGCTAGGCGTGCCCTTCTCGAAACCCTCTGCTTCCCAAGAGGCTTGTGCTGGTGGAGGGATGAGGTGGAAGAAGCATGGCTGGAAGAGAGCCCCAGGGAGCTGTAAGGCCCAGAGTGTGGGCCCTAGAGAGCTGAGCAGGGGGCTGCTGAGACTCAGGAATCACCCCCAAACCCTCACTCATCTGTGAAGAGGGCAGTGCGTTGAACGGAGTTGTGGGCCCTCCCGCCCCACAAGATGAGGATGTCCCGAGTCCAACATCCTGGTCAATCAAGGCCGTGTGCTTCTAAATCCCACATGCAGTAGTGGGTCAGCCAGACACTGGGAGCCTCACAAGTAGATCAGACGTCAGAGAACAGATGGGAGATCTATCCCTGCATCAGGCTGAGGTGGCTTCATCCACGGCTGCAGGACACGATGGGTGCTGACCTGTCAGCCACATGATCCTGGTACTGGCCCCGGTCTCGATGGTCAAAGTCATGGAAGCGGTGATCAGGCCGAGGGAAGTCTGGGCGGTATCTGTCCTCCATCGCCACACGCTTGCCTTCTGGCCAATAAGCATCATCTCGCCTATTTTTTATTTTCAAAAGGACGTGAATTTCATTTACGACAGAAAATGAGAAAAAAAGGAAAGGAAGTAGAAGTGGAAGTGGGGAGGGGAGCTCTCTCCAGACCCAGTATCATTTAAAATGTCCTGCAGGGCTAATCTCTAAACATTCAATCATTACTGCTTTGATTTGATAAATTAAAATCCCCCAAACTGCCAAGAGGCACGCCGGTATTCTCATCTGACAGTCCTGAAAGGAGGGCTGCTGGGAGCTAATTGTATCACAAGGCTGTTAATACCTTGATCCCCGCATGAGCCCAGATTCAAGTGAAATGAAATATTTGATTCCTCTGGAATGCCATTCCGAGCTGCCACATTTCCACCTTCCTGTCTTCTACGGTAACCTGAACCTCCCTCTGAGTTTTTTGCAAAAGCAAAGGGAATTAGATTGGGTGATAGTGAACTACATACAGCTCAGGATGGCATCCAATTATCTTCTTCCTGATTTTTTACCAGAATACTGGGCTCATGGGTGGTGGGGTGATGGGTGACCGTCAATTAAACAGCTCAGAGGGGCTGGAGACCAATAAACCTACTTTTTGGACAGGAAGGCAATTTCCTTTTCTACAGTGCAATTCTGTGCCTCTCCCTCTACCAGGCGAACTGGCGGCTGTGGTGCCCACGGGCCTAACTACAGGCTTGGCAGGCCCCATGACAGGTACCTGGCAGGCGGTCATGCTCCACCAGGAACCACAGTGTGAATAATGGGGCAGCCTCTAAGCAAGAGCGCCACAAACTGCTCAATGAGTGGCAACTAACAAGATTCTCTGCAGCATGACTCAGGGACAAGGCTGTGGAGCCCCCAGATGGAGAAACTGCATAAACTTCAGGTGGTGGCAACTGTTGAGTCCCATACAGGAGGCATTAGATTCGGCCTGTCAACGTCCCCAGCTCCCCAGGGAAGGAGGACAGGGGAGAGCAATTAGGCAACTGAAGCGGCACGACTTCCGCGACCTTGGGCTGGGTCCTTACCGCCCGTCGTCATATGGCCTCCGCAGCACCGGCCGCCGCTCCTGCTCATAGCGCAGCTGCTCCTGCTGGCGCCGCAGCTCCTCGCGCTCACGGTGGATGCGCTCCTGCTCCTTGCGGCGCTCCCGCTCCACACGCATGCGCTCGCGCTCCAGCCGCTCCCGCTCCATGCGTTCCCGCTCTAGGCGCTGCCGCTGGCACTCAAGCTGCAGGCGTTCCCGCTGCAGGCGCGCCTTCTCCTTCCGCTCGTGGAAGGCCTCCAGGCGCTGTTCCCGCTCCCGCTGCTCGCGCTCCCTGTGGGAACACGGGAAGGCCTCCCTGACTTCTCCATGCTGGCACCAGGCACCTGGGCACTGTCCTCCCAATGGGTCGGGGCTGGGGCCGCTGCACTCGCCTTGCCCCTGAACCCCCACCTCCAGACTCTGCAGGGGTAAGCAGGGAGATGGGGGGGGCATGGGCCAGGAGACACAGCCTGGGGTCTGGGGGGCCAGAACTTGGCTCAGAGGCACCAAAGTGAAGCCACACGTTAATGGGGAGAGAAGTTAGAGAAGCCAAGGGTAACTGCTACTACTAACACAGAGAAAACCCCGGAGGAATGCTGGCATAATGTAGTGTGATGGGCCTTCTTTCTCCACACCACTTCCACTTCCAAAGAAGCCTATATTTTCTAATCACAGTACGGTTTCCAGCTGACCTGGGAAGTTGTGGGCACAGAAGGCTAGGCCTGAGCCAAGGGTGCTGGAGCTCACATCACCAGCCATCACACACTAGGAGCTGAGCAGGGCTGGGGATGCCCCCTCCGCATCTGCCACTCCCTGCACCTGCCCTCAGTGACCAGAGAGCCTCCAAAGCCAGCATAAGCCAGTGGGAAACAAAAGACAGCGAATGGTGCTTTTGCTTTTTGAAAGCTACATAAGTAGGCATGCTGGAATCCTACTACATGAGAAAGCAAACATAGCATAACTGCAGAAGTTTCCATAAGACCCACTTTTGCTCAACCAAGTTCTCCAAACACTATGATGTAAAGCTTTCGTTTTGCAGTGGTAGATAAACGAAAATGACAAGGGCACTCTAGACAGTAAATGGCAGGTGAAACTAGGAATGACAGGCTTACTTCCATAAACTGTCTCCTTAACAAAAGGTAGGCGTGGCAAAGGATGTGGCGTGTGACGAAGGCCACCTGAAATCGCCACTAAGTGTGAGACATTTCAGGAGTGAAGACGCCACTCGCGTGAATAACAAGTGCCACATCCCTTGGCTGCATTCTTGATCTTATTTATGGGAGGTTTCAGCAGGGAAGACAAACACCTCAATTCTGGGGACCCTTCCATCAGAGCCAAATGTGGGTAAGCTTGCTACAAGGGCCAGTGGCAGAAACCACGTCATGACCAGGGCGCCTGGGGGGCCTCAATGGATTGAGCGTCAGATTCTTGGTATCAACTTAGGTCTCTAAAGAATCCAGCTCTGATGAATATCATGCCAAGGCTGGCCATGACCCCTCAGGATCCTCGCCTTTTGCCTTGGGAAACAGGCAGTCAGCAAGCCTGGGCTGGGCAGGACACTTGCTTGGGGAGAAAGGCCGCGCCGCCACAGGAGACCACCCACCTGCCAGCCTGCCGGGCCCCACTCACCGCCGCCTCTCCGTCTCTCGGATCTCCCGTTCCCGCTGCCTCTGGCGCTCACGCTCTCTCTGCTCTTTGATTTTATCAAATGACAAGATGTCTCTCTTCTCTTTGCTTTCTGATTTGCGATCTTGACTCTTGGAGCTCTGTTTACCAAAATTGGTTTATTAACATCAGAAAAACGCAACCATTGCATGGTGAAAGTCAGATAGGCGTATCTGGGGTAGACTAAAATTCTTCCATCCCACACGGTTTCCACGAAGGCCCAGTGGACAGGTCAGCTCCACCACAGCCCAGAGACGCTGCTCACTCTAGAGAGCTGCTTTCACACATTGCAAATAAAGGAGGTCCTGGAAGAGGAAGGAGGGATGACCCCCACAAGACCTACAGGCAGATATCCTAGTGCAAAGGATAGCTGTGTCATCTAGAACAAGGCCTCACAGAGCCACGGGGCTTGTGCACAAGGGATGATGGACTGCACTTCTCACTTCTCGCCTGCTGACTTAAGCCTCAGGCAGGTGGCCTTCAAATCCAAGAGGCCAAAACTTTGCTGTAAAAGAGCATCCTAACCAGCTACAAAGTATAAACACGCAACCACTGAGCCACTCCGTTTCCAGGATAAGGCACGAAATATTAATCGTTGACTCATTTCTGAGGCTCTCAGGAGCTAGGACACCTAAGCCGGCCATGATCAGTCTCCCAAGAACTTCTACAGCTTGGGACACAGGGGCTCCTGAAGACCCACCACATCAGTCTCCAGGGCAGGGGCCTGGGTGACATTTTAAAAATGTCCTCAGGTTATTTTCTTAATCACCTCGTAGGTGGTGGGGGTGGAAGATCAACTTAATAGAAAAACAAGCAATAGTTACAAACAGATTGTTTTGCAAAATAAAGAGGGAAGCACAGAGAGAACAATCTCATCACAGAGAAAGGTCCAGAAGCCCAAACACCATGACAACACTCTTTGCCTATGAGATGGACAGAGTTTTGAGTTTGTTCACACACACTACTAGCTGGAAGGCGGAAGGACTGCCACCCTACCTGCCCAGGCAAGGGTGCAGCATGGTAGAGGCCAGTGAGGCCCTGGGCACTGGACACACCCAGCAACTGTAATATCCTGTGCCCTTTCTGAAAGGCACTCTGAGAACATCTGTCAGAGTAATGCATGTGCTCCTTGGCACCTGGAAACCCAGAGTCTGCCACAGCGTGTGCAAATGCTGCTCCACCCTCAATAGGGTATGGGACACGAGGGAGTGTCCCTGACCAAGGGACTGGGTAAGAGGACTATAGTGCAGGCATAAATACAGCTTTCATGACAGAAACAGCGTACACACGGCACCTGGATGGCTCTCAAGGGCACCATGCAGAGGTCCTGTGCTATGTTCCCACTGTGACAACATTCCAGAGATGGAAAGCAGATGACCAGTTTCCTGGGGCTGGGCCGGTGCGGTGGATCTGACAATGATGGGGTAACAAGCAGATCTCTGAAGTGACAGGCTGGCCCTGGATTCTGACGGTGGTGGTGCTCATGAGACTTCACCAGTAACAGACAGTCCTAGCACTCCATGTACGCACACCCTACAGACCAATGGGACTGTTGTGGCTTTGAAACTGGACTGCAGTTAGTAACATGTAACCACTGGGGGAAGTGGGGTGAAGGGTACATAGGTCTCCATACTGTTTTGGCAACTTCCTGCGAATCTGCAAGTATTTGGAAATAAGGCGTACACACCATGTTTGTGAGTGCAATGCCTTTGGAAAGGAAGTGTGAGGAGTCCACGTGAAAACAAAGAGGCTGCTGCTCCACTTCTGCTGTCATCCTCCTATACGACCTCAAGGTTCTAGTCAGGCAGATGTTACTACTATTTATTTTTTTAACATCAGAATTATTTAGGTGGTAAGATTATGGATTGTGTTTTTTTCTTTAGGTTTCTCTTTTATTTTATTTTTTTAAACAGTTTCCTCTTAGCCCATAAGAAAAATGCCATTATGAATGACCGTATAAGAAAACGCAAATGTTTATTTGAAAACTAGGTCCTCCACAACAGTGTTCTTGGATGAATGCTAGTAGTTCTACGTACACTCTAAGAGAATAGCTCTCCTCAGGTACATTTTAGCTAGTACCTTCAGCTGGTAAGCAGAGGGTTGTGTTTTCCAGAGTAGAAAAAAACAAAATGAGAAGATACTACTTTGTCCAGCTGTGTAACACTTAAGAAACAGAAGTCTGTTCTCTGACAACGTGAAGGTCAATATTGCAGCAGACCCTGCTTTTCTCTCCGGTTAATGTAACAGAAGATGAACAAATCAACTAGCACTAGGTTAACCAAAGAGCAGAACCTGCCTTCTGACTTGGGATAGCTTGGGTCCTGCCCATCCTACCCAATAGTGGGCTTTCTGTGAACCAGTTTCCTTCTACAAGATGGTATAACCTGACAAAGAATCAGGAAAGGGTCAACAACACATCATGGAAAGTAAAAATATTAAGTGCCGTCTTGAAATAAGTTGTAGCACCCAACTTTGTGTGTGTATATACAATCTGACAGTTAATCACACACCTTCTAAGTACTTCAAACAACTCTTATTGAACTTTTAAAGGCAAAATGTTGTTTTCATAATACAAACCAAAGTGGTCATTAACCCGCCCTCGAATCAGCAGGACTTATGGCTGCAGGAAGCAACACTTACTCTCTCTTTTGACCTGCTTGTGGTTTTCACGCTAATGACAGGCTCTCCTTTCGATTTATCCATTACGACCGTCCGTTCCATTCCTCTGCTTCCTTCAGGAAAAAAACAGCCATCTGTGAACATCTGTGGGTACCCCCGCTTCCCGACAGCATGCTCTCAATGCTCTCTTGAGTGACACGTGCTAAGCCCTGGAGCCCCCACACCTCCTCTCTCTCTCCTCGTTGTGGCCTGAAGAGAGCACTACCAACATGAAGCAGCTGGAGTACCTTGACAGGTCTTTGCTCACCTGGAATAAAGTGGCTGTGATTTCCTCGCATTTCATAATGTAAATCTAAGTCAAGGTGGGTTCTGCAACATAAAGACATCCCACCCACAAGCCGCCTTTACCCGCAGGCTAAATCCTAGGGGCTCCGGAATAACCAATTTCCATTTTTTAATCCTCCTTCACATTCTGGAAAGCTCTGCAGAATTCAGGCCCTTGTGTTCTGAATCGGATGGTTGGGCTTCCCTTCCTTCATCTACGGCAATAAAGGCTTCCAAGTGGATTCTTCTCCTCGACGACACAATAACCAGACTCTAACCACCGCGAGGATTACTGATTTGGGGAGATTTGCAATACTCGAGGAACATTTTAAAAACACGTTCCTCATGAGGCCGCCGGTAAATTATCCCAAACACTTAAGATCTAATTTGTAATGCGCTGTACAAAATTCCAATGCTCCAGATGGCTGAGTTTTGTTTGTTTTAAAGGGTAGGGGGAACATGGGCAGGGAGAACTGGTTTTGTTTTTTTCCACAAAACATTCTGTGGAGCCTCATGCAAATCCGAAGGTGCAGAACAACCTGCAGAACGGCATCAAACCCGTGACAAGAACCAGGACACCTCTCCCTCGCACATCTGGACGCTGTTCTGCCAAAGTTATGCAGGAAGAGCAAGAAGCCCAGTCCCTGAGCCGCCAGTGACCATCAATTACAGACAGAGTGGAACCCTTAGGCATGTGATGTCACCAGAAACTCCCCCAAGCCACTTCAGCCCGTGGCCCTGCTGCTTTAACAGCTCAGCCCAGCCCAGAGCACACCTCCCCCCAGCCAGACCCCCGCCCTCTACCCTCCCTGGGAGCACCTGGTAGGCTTGGCTCACCGGATTTGGTGACTCTGGACCGATTTGTAGGTCCTGGTTTCGGCTCATCCTCATCTTTTTCTTCCTTCTTAATGTCTTCAGGCTTTTTTTCCTCCTTTTTCTCCATCTTCTCTTCCTTCTTAATCACGGTTCTATTTAGAAACACGGTCATCAAACTTGAGTTCCTGGGACTCTGGTGGCAGTTCACACTCACTCAGACTTCCACACAAAACCAACCAGCTGGGCAGCAG
Source organism: Canis lupus familiaris (assembly GCF_011100685.1). Classification (NCBI taxonomy): domain Eukaryota; kingdom Metazoa; phylum Chordata; class Mammalia; order Carnivora; family Canidae; genus Canis; species Canis lupus. The sequence continues at coordinate 54,798,153 of NC_049241.1, read as the reverse complement.
GCGGTTGGGGAGACTTATGGGGAAACCGTGGTGATAATAACACCCTCATGAGACCCAGGCCTCACTCCCCCGGAGTCCTCTGCTACACCTGCAAATACGCAGCACAAAGCTGTGGGCTCGGGGATATTGTTCCAAACTGCTGGATGCACTGCTCTGCGAGACCAGCTCACGGCCATACGTGAGACACACTCTCTACCATCTAAGGGTGCTTGGGAAAAACAGATTTTCTGTGCTTCACTGTGTGGAATTTTTAAGTTTATGTAGAAGAAAACATTTTTTCAAAGTAAGTACAGTATAAACATAGGACGGAGACACAGCATGAATCGGATGTGAGGTACCTGCTACACGAAGCAGTGGGCCATCCGCCCTCAACACCGCACCTGGTAATTTCTGCATACCCTGGGGGAACCAAAACCATGCTCCATTCCAGCTCACATGGAGGCTGTTAGTAACATTTCAACCGAAGACAACTTTATTCTAAGCAGGGAACTAAATCACTGCCACTCACACAGGTCTCCCATATTCCCTAATGTTGTTTGTCTCAGGTAATTAAATGGCACTTATTAAATGCCCACCGCAGGCCTGGGTCCAGGATGGGAAAGCCAGGCCCCTCTGGGTTCCCTTACCAGCGCTCCCTGCCCTCTCTTCCCTATAATGCAGGCAGAGCTCAGGTTGTTCAAGGAAACCTCTCCTAGCTCACTCTTCCCCTCTCAACTTCCACAGTACAGAGGTGTCATCTTTCTTTCTTTTGGGGGGTAGGGGTTGGATGGGGGGGGGGCAGAGGGAGAGGGAGAATCTTATTAAGCAGACTCCATGCCCAAGGCAGAGCATGACCTGGGGCTCAATCTCACAAACCCAGAGATCATGATCTGAGCCAAATTAAGAGTCAAATGCTGGGCAGCCCAAGTGGCTCAGTGGTTTGGTGCCACCTTCAGCCCAGGGTGTGATTCTGGAGACCCGGGATCGAGAGAGTCCCATGTCGGGCTCCCTGCATGGAGCCTGCTTCTCCCTCTGCCTGTGTCTCTGCCTCTCTGTGTCTCTAATAAATAAATAAAATCTTAAAAAAAAAAAAAAAAGAGAGAGTCAAATGCTTAACCAACTGAGCCACCCAGGCACCCCAGAGCTGTCATCTTTAAAATAATATTCAGGGGATCCTTGGGTGGCTCAGCGGTTTGGCGCCTGCCTTTGGCCCAGGGTGCGATCCTGGAGTCCCAGGATCGAGTCCCGTGTTGGGCTCCCTGCATGGAGCCTGCTTCTCCCTCTGCCTGTGTCTCTGCCTCTCTCTCTATCATGAATAAATAAATAAATCTAATTCTAAAAAAATAAAAAATAACATAATATTCACTTTGAGGTGCCTGGGTGGCTCAGTTGGTTAAGTGTTTGTCTTTGGCTCAAGTCACGATCTCAGGGTCCTGGAATTGAGCCCCATGTTGGGCTCTGCACTCAGCGCAGTCTGCTTCTTCTCCCTCATGCTCATGTTCTCTTGCTCTCTCTCAAATGGATAAATAAAACCTTTAAATTTTTAAAAAATATTCACTTGGAGAAAAACTTTTTTTTTTTTTTTGTCTACACCCAATGTGGGGCCCAACCCACAACCCTGAGATCAAGAGTTAAATGTTCCACTGACAGAGCCAGTCAAGTGCCCTGAGAAAAACTTTAAAATTTAAAAAAAAAAAAAGACTTGCGAGAGAGAGAGAATGAGAATGGGAAGAAGAAAAGCATCCCTAACAGACTTTGCTGAGCGCAGAGCCCAACGCAGGGCTTGATTTCACAACCCTAAGAGATCATGACCTGAGCTGAAACCAAGAGTTGCCACCAGGCACCCTTAAAAATTTTTTAAATATAAACATGCACCATAATGAATGATGTGTACCAAGATCAAGAATTGTTATTTTTAGCATATTGGTTTTGCTTAAAAGAAAAAAAACAAGAATACAAAAACAAAATACAAAACCCCAAACATTGTGTATATACTAACTTTTCAAACAAAAAATTTCCCTGTGACAACAACCAAAGGGCCTTTACTGTTAATCACTGGGTTCCACTGCCTGTGCCGATGCTTTGTGAGGCTTCTGTTGCTTTTTTAGACTGGGATGGCACTGGACATGCTGCCCTCCAACACTTCTCACCTCCAGATTATTGCAGGTAACACACACAGATCTGGTTCCCCTCAGCAGCTACAGCAGTTCATGCCCCTTCTAACAGGGACAGAGATCACTTCTATTGACTACATGGCTGCAAATAAAGCCACAATGAATCACATCTGATGTGCCTCTCCCAGCTGCTCTGGGGTGGCACCTTCTCTCCCCAAGGAGACCCCCCCCTACTTGTTTTGTACTCATGGCACCTCCTAGACAAAGGAACTTCTCAACACTAAGTTACAAAGTAATTTCTAAAATACAAACATAGGAGTAGGAATAAAGGCTGGAGCCTTTCCAAATGGCAATATACATAAACATTCCAATGGCATTCCAAATGGCAACTCCATAAAAGTCACCACCAATACAACCCTAGGAAGACTAGCTGCTTCTTTGGAAAGATGTTTCTATTTCACTTAGGGGGGACTACTGAACCTAGATATTCTTAAAATTAAAGACAAGTTAAACAAGGGTGTTTACTGGAAGGAAAAAATATGGTTCAAACATTTTGAATTGCTCAACCTCCTAGCCAAACCATTTGAAAGTAGTTTGGTTTTAAACATCCCAAATTTGGGGGTGGCTTAGTGGTTGAGCATCTGCTTTAGGCTCACGTCATGATTCCGGGGTCCTGGGATCAAGTCCCACATTGGGTTCTGCACAGGGAGCCTGCTTCTCCCTCTGCCTATGTCTCTGGCCCTCTATGTCTCATGAATAAAAAGAAAAAAAAAAATCCTAAAAAAATAAAATAAATATCCCAAGTTCATCGCCTGGTTATGTGTCCCACTGCTGGGGCAGCCAGCTCGGACTGAATCCTGGCCTTGCCACTTCCTAGCTGGGCTGAGTGCTCTTTAGTTGGACACTTCCCTTTTTGGAGTCTGTTCCCTCTGCAACCTAGGACTCTTCCAGGGACCAAAGGAACCACCTGATGACAAATACAGGTGTGTTTTTTGTTTATTTTTAAGCACTGGTGATAGAATACTTCTCTGGAGAAGCCGCTGATTAAAGTAGAGGTCTTGCTTGTAAATATGCAAAGGCTAATCTGACATCCATTGCTCACTGGGCTATGGGTTCCAGTTTGAAATGAAGACCAGCAATTAAACCTTCCAAAATGGAGTTGTTAATTTAGGAATATCAATGAAGTCCACAAATCCACTCAACTACAAATTTTAACGTAAACAACAATGGCAAAATGGACAAAATGGAATCACTATGACAGATTCTCAGCAAAGGGTTCAATCTTTGCACTACATCATTTTCTAGTGATATGGATCTAGTTGGATCATTTTCTCCAACTAGAGTGAGTGTGCCCCTAAAAGTGCAAGTAAATTGTTCTGACAAGATACACTTACTGTACTCAGCACTGAGAGTGCTCAGCACCACCATGAGGAACATCACCAAAATCTACCTTCTCCAGAACACACTCAACTTTGAGAAAATTGTGAGAAATACCTGCTCTAAAAGACCCGTCCCTGGTTCCTTCCTTTACAGACAGTAACTCAGACCCACAGATCCCAAAGTTCTATGCAAGGTACCCCCAATGTGCCACAGTGAATTCACAGGTACCTGGGATACTTTACGTTTCTGAGTGAAATTCAATACTCGACAACTGTCAGATGCTGCACAAACTATTTGCTTGAGCTCATTCTTTTTGATATTAGATCATGTTAAGTTCCTGTGAACGTTTCTATAGTTTTAAAAAGTCATGATAGGGAGAAAAATAAATAAATTAACAAATTAATTAATTAATTAATAAAATAAATAAATAAATATAATATAAAATATAAGATAAAATAAAATAAAATAAAATAAAATAAAATAAAATAAAATAAAATAAAATAAAATATTGTGATAGGGGATCCCTGGGTGGCTCAGCGGTTTGGCGCCTGCCTTTGGCCCAGGGTGCGATCCTGGAGTCCTGGGATCGAGTTCCGCATCAGGCTCCTGGCATGGAGCCTGCTTCTCCCTCTGCTGTGTCTCTGCCCCTTTCTCTCTCTCTCTCTGTCTATCATAAATAAATAAATAAATCTTAAAAAAAAAAAGAAAAAAGTTGTGATAGAAAGCAAGCACTGCATACACACCAGTCTGGATGAGAAAACAATTCCACGGTTTGAGTGGTTGTGCAAGGACCCAGAACAGTGAGAGGAATGAAAATTATTACTCTTCCCTCTTGCGTGTGTCATTTTCTTTCACCAACCCACTAAGTCATTTGGGTGTAAACACTAAGGCTCCTGGGAGTACAGTCACTAGGTGCCCTTACTGAAACCTGAACACGGAAGTGGAAGCAAGATGCACAAACGTGATACTTAAGTGAGAGGCTGGTGAGGCTGCCTGTGGAGAGAGGAGGTCATGTGTTTGCCTCCTGAGTGACCCTGTGGCTGCCACCTGCACTCTTCCTGACCCTCCCCACCCCCCTGCCAAGGGAAAGCTTAAGAGAAAAGTTTTAAATAATCACTTTACTTTTCAATTTTGATCTCCACGGGATGATGTCTGTCAACACTAGATAATTTTTCCTTCTTCACTTCACACTCCTTTCTGTCAGACAACTTCTTTCCAGCAGGTTCATTTTTTGCCTAAAATACAACACAGATAGAAATAGCTCCTGGCCCAGATATTCTTGCACGTGAACTCGATGGGTTACAACAGGCAAGAATCACCTCACCTTCTCTACGGAGATCATTCTCCCATGAAGCTCAGTTCTGTGGAGGTGGCTGATGCACTTTGTGGCCTCATCAGATGTCGACATGGTAACAAATCCATAGCACCGAGCGCCGGGACTGCGGGCATTGGTCACCACTTTGGCCCCGACAACCTTTATGAGAAAGGACACTCTCATTTTCCCATATCCATCACCATACGATTTGTCAAAAATGACTAGCGGTTAACTGTCACAATTCTTTTCTCTAGTTTTTACTTCTTCACAAATGGTCCTCCAGAATTAGTTATTAAGGTGGTTCTAACTCATCCTCACTATCAAAATGAAATTGGTTTTGATACAAGATCAGCTGAACTGGGAAAGCTAGAGACATTTAAAACTTCACAAACCACAACTCATTCATTAATTAAAAGTCCTTCCCACTTGGATCATTTTCTCCAACAAGACTTCGACTTCAAGACAGGTTGGTGCTCCAAGCATGTATCCTTCCTGCTGCCTGAAAAGAACCTTGCAAACTAAAGGAAACATGGTCAACCAGGGCTTTCAGACACCGTAAACCAGGACAGATGGACGGGATGGTGACTCTTGTGGCAGGGGGGTTGGGGGGGAATGGACGACGACACGTAAACTGAGCCATATGGTTGCCCCAGTTTACTTCCTAGAGGTTCCAAGGCCATAGTCGGGGAAAGAAGGACCTGAGGTAAGGGCAGGGTGTGGTATCTGCAAGCTGAGCATAAGTCAGCATCTAAAGAAATCAAGGCAGCAAGAAATCATAGTACTGGAGAAGAAGTGCTGCGTAAAAACAGCTCCAGAGTGCTGCAAAGGGCCCCCAAAGTAGCACCCAGGTGAAGTACCCCCTGGAGGTTAGGGAGAAAACCACCTGTAAGAGCAGAGCAAACAATCCCCAGGCTCAACGCCTCAAAGAATTCATTTTCCAGAGTGAACCTGACAGCCAGGATGAAAGAGCTTGCAATTCACAGGGCATTAGGCTGAGACCTCAGAAGGGTGCTGCCCGGGGAGTAGACAAAGGTAGCCCCGAACTCAGGCTGCTCAGACCTAATGAAGCCTAACAGCAAACCCAAGGAGGAATAAGTAACTGAACTGTGTCCCAGCAAAAGCTCAAGAATGTTTACCGGGACACATAAATAACTAGAATACAACACGTAAAGCACAATGTCTGGTGTTCTATCAAAAATGACCAGGTAGGCCAAGAAATGGGAAAATGACTCTAGTGAAGAAAACCAACCAATAAACAGAGATCAGGAACAGATTCCAGTAATAGGATTAAGGAACTATGACATTAAAGTTACTTCCTCTATATCCTAAACATTCAAGGAATTGGAGAAACCACTGAGCACGTTAGGTAAACACATGGGAAATATTTAAAAATGGCCCACCCGAAATTTTGGAAATAGGACAGCCAGCAGATATTACAAAAAAAAGGATGAGGGAACTTGGAGACGTAGCAACAGAAGCTACCCAAAATGAAAGAGGAGAAAGACGAAATAAACCAAAACAGAACCAGAGCAACAGCAGACTGCAGGACCACCCGTGGCATCATTAAAAGCAAGAAGCACAGGAAAAACTTAGTGGATGAAACCACAGCACACTTGCAGCACGAACTGCTCCAAACCAGTGACAAAGAGACCCTTCAGGTAAGCTAGACGGGAAAGACATCTGTGTCCTAAGGAACAAAGTGAGATCCACAGCCAACTAGTGAGACGACATGAGACAGCAACATGGAGGTGGCACTGCTGTCTGCTCCCCCCACCCAATTCTGCCCCAGCAAAAACAGCTTTCAAAATGAAAGCAAAAGGATGACAATTTTCAGACCTACAGAAGCAGCAGGAATTCATCCTTGGCAACCCTGTACTCTAGGAAACGTTAAAAGAGGGAGGAAAACAATACCCAATGGGAACCTGGATGTCAACAAGAGAATAAAGAGCGCCCCTAAAGATGAACACAGAGATAACTAAAAGCCCTTCTTATTCATGTAACTCTTTAAAAAATAACTGTTTAGGGCAGCTCTGGTGGCGCAGCGGTTTGGTGCCGCCTGCAGCCCGGGGTGTGGTCCTGGAGACCCGGGATCGAGTCCCACGTCGGGTTCCCTGCATGGAGCCTGCTTCCCTCTCTGTGTTTCTGCCTCTCTCTCTCTGTCTATAAATAAATAAAATCTTTAAAAAAAAATTAAAAAATAAAAAATAAAAAATAACTGTTTAGTGCCGCCTTCAGCCCAGGGCATGATCCTGGAGACCCGGGATTAAGTCCCACATCAGGCTCCTTGCATGGAGCCTGTTTCTCTCTCTGCCTGTGTCTCTGCCTCTCTCTCTGTATCTCTCATGAATAAATAAATAAATATCTTAAAAAAAAAAGTTCAGGGCAGCCCTGGTGGCTTAGCGGTTTAGCACCACCTTTGGCCCAGGGCGTGATCCTAGAGACCTGGGATCGAGTCCCACATCAGGCTCCCTGAATGGAACCTGCTTCTCCCTCTGCCTGTGTGTGTGTCTCTGCCCCTCTCCCTCTCTGTCTCTAAAAATAAATCTTAAAAAAACAAAACAGTTCAAAGCAAAAAAACAAGAAAGCCTCCCCCAACCCAAAAACGTCAAAACCCAACCAATAAGCCAAACAAACATATTAATAGGCCAAGAATGTACTGTGTTGCTTATGAATCAGAAGTAAAGCTGTGATGGCACCACCACAAAGGCTGGGAGGAAGGGATGGTGGGGAACTGTTAGCAGGTTCACATGCCCTCTCGGGAACGAGAATCTTACTGAAGGACAGACTGTGCTGAGTCTTGTAACAGAATTCCTAATAAGCACAGTCACCAAAGAAAAATGTTCTAGTTCGACCAACAGCTCAAGGAAGAAACCAAAAGACAGAATATCTTGACACAAATGGAAAGGAAATACAACCCAGCAAAACGTACGGATGCAGCAAAAACAGTAAATGGCAAAGTTCACAGTGACTGAGGCCCACATCAAGAAACAAGAAAACAGCTCAAACGAGCTAACTTTACACTTCAAGAAATCAAGATACAGCAACACTGGTTATGTATACTAGTTCTGGCGACAAATCATTAAAGTACTCAATGCAAAAAGCAGTAAATACAGAGAAGGGATCCAAGCAACAGAACAGAGAGAAAACAGGGAGCCAGATGGCAAATTGAAACCCCACTATACCAGTGCTTGCGTTAGGGACACCTGAGTGGCTTAGTGGTTGGGCATCTACCTTTGCCTCAGGTTGTGATCCTGGGGTCCTAGGATTGAGTCCCTCATGGAGCTTCCTGTGGGGAACCTGCTTCTCCCTCTTGCCCGTATCTCTGCCTCCTCTCTTATGAATAAATAAAATCTTTAAAAAAACCCAAAAAAAACAAAAACAAATGCTCGCATTAAACGTAAACTCATCGGATACTCTGGAGAACTGAAAGTACAAGCCAGCACCTACATAAGTACAGAGCCCCTGATCAGGACACAAGAGCCTTGGATCTGGCTCTGACCACCTCTGATTCAGTAGCTCAATGTGAGCAAGTCCCCTCCTCTCTCCAGACCTCAGAATCCCCGACTATGGGATGACTGGACAGGGGCAGGAGGTTCAGGTGGGGACAGTATCCATCATCTCCACCTTCCCAGCAGACCCTAGGGTCCATGTTTCCACTTGTAGAGATGAAGGTGTGCTGTCTCCCTGCAGAGGAAAGCCCCCCATCTATTCATAGCACCTCATCCAGGGCCCAAGGGGACAGACCCTCCTGAGACACACAGATGCCATGCCTCTCAGAAATGAAGCTTCCCCTTCTTCCCTCTCTTCAAGGTCAGAGGGCTGGGGGCTGAGCCAATTACAGGGTCACATAATTTTTCCATCAAACTAATTATCCTTGCAAGGATATCACTTCTGATGGCCCTGAGAAGAGAATCCAAAACCACCTTCCTGTCCCTGGCCTTGCCCTCTACCTTCACGGCAGCCTTTGAGTAGTTCATCCAAATGACAGACTTGTCCCCCAACACGGCCCAAATCCCACGGCATTGGTCCAGTGCTGAGATCAGTGGCAAGGCCAACTCTATAATCACTCAGGCCTCGGCTTAAACAGCACTTATTCAGCAAGGTGCACTGAATCCAAGACCCCTCACTAGATTTGGTCTCCCTCTCACACACTGATGGTGGCTGTAACTTTCCTGAGTAAATCCACTGCAACGCACTGCATTTACGTAAGTGATCTCTCCAGCAGCTTGTTAAGATCTAGGACAGAGCCCTTACAGCTGCTGCTCTGCTTCGTAACCGGTGGCCAAATCCAGAAGTCAGTCAACAAAATAACTGATGACCGCATTACGAGCTTCAGAGCCCTCCTCAAAGACCTTCTCTGTGAAGACTCGTTTTGTGAATACTGCTTCTGGGTCCCGTCCACTCAAGTCACGAATGCATTTGCCAACTCCTACTCGGGGACACAGATCTGAGCAAAGAAATGCCTAGGGCAGGCAGGACATGCTGCCGAAGCTCTGCCTGGACTCCCTGCCAAGGGTCGCCACCTCCCCAACCCCTCGCCCCAGCACCCAGCAGACCAGGGCACTCCCCCCAGCTTAAGGTCAGACTGCTTCAAGATCTAATTCCGGGACAATGAAAATTGGCTTTAAACATCCAAGTCCCTGCAAAGCTTCTGAATTGTGTTATTTTCTTTCTGCCCCTATGGACTGCCTATTTGTTGATTTATTTTTAAATCACTATCCTGTTCCACTTCTTGGACCGTATATTTAAAAATGTGGGAATATTTAAGGTCAACTCTTCACTTACTATTAAGGATAAAAATTCAGCAGGCCAGCTTTAAGTTTTGGATGGGCTAAAGACCAAGCAGTTTCCTTAAGAGAAGTTAAAATGAAGCATAAGAATGTTTAGACTGCAGCTGTTTCCATGTTTTCTGTAACACAATGAACTACCTGTTGCTTATTATCCTCTCTCAAGGAGAAAACAAGGCACACTACACCAGACCATGTGGGCCTTTTCTCCTTCGTGGTTGTTTTTCCTTTAAAAACCAGCACCAAAATAACAAATAAAAAAATAAAACCACCACCAAAAAAACCTCCAAAACACACAGAAAGGACCACCAAGGAAATTAACAACAGAAGAAAGAACTCTGCCAATTCCTGAGTTTGTTATTGATCACCCCATAGAGGCTGGGAGGCAGATGCTGGGGGCAGGGGGTACACACCTTCCCATACTTGTTGAAGAGGTTCTTCAGATCGGTGGCTCGAGTGGTGGACGACAGTCCACTGACCCACAGGTTCCTGCCGGAATTGCTGCCGGTGCGACCTGCTGCAGAAGGGAGAGGATCAGGCTCTATCCCCAGACCTCATGGGAAGCGCGCCCTGCCTCGGAACACACGCAGCCCACCCTTCAACCCCAACTACATCCAACTTTGCCTCTTCCAGTCTAAGCATTTATAGGATGGAAAACAAAAAAATTGTGTTGCAGAAACTGTTCCCTCACCCAAGGAATCATCAAGGTTGGATGACCAATTTTCAACCGGGACGGCAGTTTCTACAATCTTGTTCCGTTAATATAATGGGCAGAATGGGACCGTAATGGGATGTAGTGCACTAGGATTTTCACTATCCCATAAATGACAACCACAACAGAGACATAAACCACAGAAGCTCACCAACATTTCAATCTAGTCTCTCAAGATACCGCTAGGTGGTTACTTCCGGTAATCCTCAATGAAATCAAGGATCCCCAGTGTGGGTACCTGTGGGCCCCTCCCTCCCCAAATAAGGGATCCGTAGGCAGCTCCCTGCCACATTAAGTTAAATCATACCTTTTTCGTCTTTAATGATTGGCTTTATATCTTTTTCTTCCTTAAAAGAGCTAGAGACAAAAGTGAATGTTACTCACATGGGAAGAAAACGAAAGAGAACTAAATTAAAAGTATGGTATGTGCTAAAACTGAATACCTACCAGAAAATTAGTCTGAAATAAAATTTTAAGACACCTCTGCAAGCTTCTATAGGAAATCTGACCCCCAAGATACAACGTCAGATTCTTAAAAGTCAATTGGATTTAGCTGAAGATAGCAGTTAACAATTTAAGAACACAACCATAGTAGGTTGAGAAAAAGAAAAGGAATAGATTCGCCCATTAAAAATACACAACGAGAAATAAAACAGTGTTTAGAAGTAAACTACAATTGCATCAGTCTGGCTGGCCAATTGCAGAAAAAACAGCTTATGTGTGTCATTAAATGACCAATGAAAAGGAGATAGCGTCTGGTCTAAAACTGAGAAAAAACAAACCTCATTTTCTGATCAGCGCCCTCACTGGCTGAGGACTCTTTAGGAGCCGGAGGGACTTCATTACAAGCTTCAAAAGCAAACTTCTTCACGTCTTCTTTGCTATCTCTGGGGTCTGGGCTTGAGGCTTCCTGGGGCGCTTCCGCGGCCTCCTCGCTAGAGGCTTCCGTGTGCTCTGAGGCTTTACTACTCTGCTCAACTGGCTTCTCTAGCCCTACAGGCTCACAGTCCGTCCGCGCGCCATCGCCTGGCTGCTCCACGGGCTCCCTTTTCACTACCGCTAACAGGGTGTCTGCCCTGCTCGACTGAGCTTGTGCTGTTGACTCGCTGGCCAAATCTAAATCACCCTCCTCCGGATGGGCGCTGCCAAAAAGGTCCTCTTCCTCCGCAAGCTTTCTGTCTGGCCCCACGCTACTTGTATCCTGTGCCAAGGGCTGCTCCAGCTCGGAACCTTCTTCTTTTACTGGCTCAGATTTACAAGTTTCCCCCAAAATGTCGAGTATTTTCTCATTTTCTACGGATTTAACAGGAATAGAATGGCACAAGGTTTAATTACCAGGGAAATAAAGCAATCACAAATGCGGAACTGGCACGGCTGCCATACTAACACGAAGAGAACCGCTAGCTACACAGAGATTGGAAAACCCGCGGGTACACAAAGTGACAGTGGTTACACTACCTGCGCTCCGACTGCTACGGTAAGCCGCTACGCTACATGGAAGAGAAAAGGCCCCCACAGACTCAGACACCTACAACCACGTGGCTGCTTCTCGACAGTCTTCTTCGTGTTTGTCTTCAAGTGTGGGTCTTCAGGCTTAGTTTTCCAATGTCCAAGGTGCTGAATCGAACGCGGTCGCCATTCACTGAACAGCTCAATTTCCCAATTTCCTTGCATTTCTTTTAACGCAACGGTCCAAAACGCAAACCAGAAACTCTTCTGACGGCAGGAGGGCAACGCAGTCCGTAAGGGGAAGAACACGTTGCAAGTTTTCCTGAAGAAGCTCCGTTTCCTCTTCTGGTATCCAGTCACTTCTCGGGTCATAAGTGCCCTGACAACCGCTTTACCCTGCCTTAACTGTGTTAATCAAAACGACTGTGGCAAAATATCACAAGATCTGTTTCATGTGTAGAAACACATGGAAGAATCACAGGGGGGGATTACTTAAATGCCACTCTACGTGGTCAGAGAGATGAAAATAATCGCTACATCTCACCAAATATATTTGACCTCCAGAAACCAGAACGGCACTTCCACAGATCTGGTGATACGAGTGGGTTTCCAATCTCTGATCCTTGTACGATCTGGATTGTCCACCATTAAAATAATTTACACCACCATACATAGCTTAGAATATATAGATTGAAAAAAAAAAAAAAGAGTGGGAAAACTTTCAAACCATTAACTGTTGTGTTTCTCTTATCAGTACCTGGCTCCAATAGAGGTTCTTCAATATCCTATTGTAAAAGAGAAAAGAAAAAACCCACAGGGCACTTAAGAACTGGGCAAATACACATCCCTGGTAGATACAGCTTCAATCACGTGTGAACAAATACCTGTCTCAAACAACTTTCTCCACTTAGAACATGTTCCATTCTGAGATGATTCAGTGAGGACCAGCCCATGTTGTTGGCCTCTCCCTCTCTTGAGGGTCTGGCCACCCCACCTCAAGTCTGAGCTGACCTAGCAGCCTTTGGAGAGGGCAAAGATAGCCACAGTGAGAGGTTGCAGAGATGGCGACCGCCTTCTAGATCCATGCTTGACTTGAGAAAGATCTATTTCTCCCCAAATGAGCTGTTATTTGTAACTGGAACCTGCCAACAAGACCCTGTAGTTTCCTCCTCTCAAAACCTTCCCCTGACTTCCCACTGTACTTAAGACAACAGGCCAAATACCTTCCCTGACCCACAGACGTGGATAGTCTGGCCCACACCCCCCCCCCCATCTACAGCCTCACCCCTGCCTCTCTGCCCCTACCTTGTGTCCTGCATGCCTACATTCAGTCCCTCTCCCTCCTGGCCCAAGGTACTCCCCTTCACCAGGCTAACTCCTGACCCATGTGTCTGACCTCAATTTGGGTAGGGGTTCCTCTGGGGAACTTCCTCCCAGAGGAAGCGTTGACAGCCCAACGACCTGAACTTCTCCCTTGAATTTTTTTCCCCTTCCAGTTACCTTCTTGTTGGTTATTACAGCACTCCCACTAAAAGGCAAATAGGACCATACTTGTTTGGATGGACCTCTTACCCCAGGCACTCAGCTCAGAATCAGCACTCAACGAATCATTTTTACACACAGATACATATCCTTTTTCACTACAGAAGATCAACCACTCTCGTCACATTTCCAACCACGTAACACCAAACAACAGTTCCTTACCGGAGGTACTTTGAAGTCCAATGATGAAGCATCCAAAGTGTTCTCGAAGCCCTCCCCATCCACCTGAAAGGCAAATGGAAGACCACTTAGTGGAGACAGAGTTGTGCCAAGGCCTGCAACTCACTACTTTCTAAGTGGCCTACATGTCTACTTCCCTCAAGTGCCCACCCACCACCTGCAAGTTCACTGTTGGATTATTCAGTATCTTGCCAGCCTCCTGCCTGTTCCAGGACTGGGTGGTACCGCACCTCTGCGAGGGTCTCACAGACACCAGGTGCTCGGTCAGTACTGGCCCAGGAAGGTACATATTCAGTTCCTAAGCAGCGACTATTTCCTAGTCGTCCACATTCGTGAACCAGACACGATTTCAGGGCAGGACTCAAATGGAAAATGAAGAACTTCATACTTCTCTGACTTCACTTGGTAACAATACTTTTAAAAATAATACTTGGGCACTTTCTCCTAGGGTGCTTTATTTAAAACGTTTAACTGAGGGGCACCTGGGTGATCCAGTGATTGAGCATCTTCTTTCAGCTCAGGTTGTGATCCTGAGGTCCTGGGATCAAGTCCTGCATCAGGTTCCCCTCAGGGAGCCTGCTTCTCCCTCTGCTGATGTCTCTGCCCCACTCTGTCTCTCTCATAAATAAATAAATAAATAAGTAAATAAGTAAGTAAATAAGTAAATAAAATCTTTAAGAAAATAAACAAGAAAAAAACCCCACTGAGCTGGTATCTTTTTTTTTTTTTTTTTTCCCCCACTGAGCTGGTATCTTAAACGTCGCTCAACTGGAAAGCTTTTTACCTTAAGTGAAATACAAAAACATGCCTTCCCAGACTTCTTTTTTTTTTCCTTTTCCACGTTTGAAGTTTATGACCTGGATGCTTTGATTAACTATGAGGTAAGAAGGGCAGCCCCGGTGGCGCAGCGGTTTAGCGCCGCCTGCAGCCCAGGGCGTGATCCTGGAGACCCGGGATTGAGTCCCACATCAGGCTTCCTGCATGGTGCCTGCTTCTCCCTCTGCCTGTGTCTCTGCCTCTCTCTCTAGCTGTGTCTCTATGAATAAATAAATAAAATCTTTAGAAAACAAAACAAAAAACAAACAAAAAAAAAACTATGAGGTAAGAAACCAAATCTGTGCTCTGGAAATAATTAACACATAAGATCATTCTGAGAGAGGCCAGCAAGTCAGCTGCTCAATGACATGCTAGGCCGAGGGGCAGTGATATTTGGAGCTTGTGACTTTTGACCTTTAAGGTTTAAAGTCCAGTCCTATGAAAGCACTTTTTTCTCCTTCCAATTCAAAGCTAGAATGCCTTTAAAAAAGAGAGATTAAAAAAAAAAAAAAAAAAAGAGAGATAACAGAAAACCAAACCAAAATACAAAAAATACCACCCAAACTAAGAGGGCTGAGTATGCCAAGAAGTAGGATCGAAATGGCAATCGGTTTTAGGACGGCCAGCAGAATTCTCCACCAAATGCTAGAAGTGAAAGCTTGAGAAAGCAACATTGCTAACAGAATTCAAGCCCTCTTTTACATACAAGGATGTTTTCCTTTCATGGGAGGGGTACTTCTGAGGGCATGAATACTCTCCTTCACTCTTTTGTCTTTTACTATAACCACCCTTTGCATACGATGAATCTTCAAAACAAAACAAAACAAAACAAAACAAAATGGGATGAACCCACTGATGAGATTCTGAACTGCTTTTGTTTCTTTTTCCACACTTTCTTTTAAGATGTTTTCCAAAAGAAAACATTCTCACCTATGGGGTCAACCTTTTATGACTTATGCTTAGAAAGAGCCTCCCACCCTTCTGTAAAAGCACTGAAGGAGCGCCTAGGTGGCTCAGTCAGTTAAAGTCTCTGCCTTCAACTGACTTCATGGTCCCAGGGTCCTGGGATTGAGTCCCGCATCGGGTTCCCTGCTCAGCAGAAAGTCCGTTTCTCCCTGTCCCTCTGCTCCTCCCCCTGCTTATGCATGTGTGCTCTGTCAAATAAATAAAACTCCCCAGCATCGTAGAGAAGTGAACCGTTAGTTAACATCTGACTTACGTTGAGTTTAAATAGATATAATTTACCATGAAGTTTTAGACACAGGACTCCGTGTTTATGGTGATGGCTGACTTGGCAGTGCACTATTTAATTAACCACCAGCGTGTTTTCCCTCAGGGCTACCAGCATATTCCACTATGTCTTCAAGTTACCTACAGCATGCTCTGTGAGCTGTGCCGGGAGCTCTTGCAGTTGTGCTGCCACGTAGTCTTTGCTATCACAAAGGGAACCGAGAATGCTGTCAGCACCGTCCTCCCCAAAGTCGGGAGCACTGCTATTCTCAACTTCACTTTCTTCCAACACACCAACATCCATCATATCGATGTTCTGCAAGCTCTCTAAACCTGCCTCCATATCCTCCTGTAAAGAGAAGGCAAGGTGTCAACAACCAGGTGGCTGATCACAGAACTGCTGGGGTCTCTACTGTAGATGCCACATACCTGCCCGTCTCTGGAATCTTCTTCCAGGCCGTTGTCTTCTGTACCTTCTTCTTCCATCTTTTGTCCTAATTACAAAATAAATTTTCAGTCACATAATACTCAGGTTCTGGCCTTAAAAACGTGCAAATCTTTTATTCTAGAACCCCCCCCCCCCAAGGAAGGGCGTATGCTAAAATGTCTGACAAGGAATTAAGAACATAAGTCATCTATCTAGAAACTACATGTAGCCCAAACATTCAAAAGGGAAACAAATCACAACAGTCTGCTCTTATATGGGATGCCAGTCGTTCTCAACAGGGAAGTGGGGTGGAATTTAGCAATGACTGGAAACATTTCTGGTGTCACAACTCACGGATGCCACTGGCATCTAGCGGGTAGTGACCACGGATGCTATCCAACATAAGATGGTGCACAGGATAGTGCCCTGCCAGAAAGAATTACTTACCCCAAACTGCCAACAGTGCCAAGTTTGCAAAACACTGCGGCCCACCAAAGGGTGTCTTACAACTTTAAAACAACTCATGCTTCTAAACAATATTTAACAATATTGGAAAATGCCCACCAGAAAAAAAAAAAAAAACATACAGAGTAGACCTAATTTTTGTTTGTATGCAATCAAGTGTAAAGATGCATTTATAAAATATACACACGAGAACGACTCAAGGCAGTCACCAAAAGGGGTTAAAATACAAGGCAGCAACATTAGAGATGATTCTACTTTCACGTGCATACTTCTTACATTTTCTAAAGTATCCAAAGGTACGCTTTCTATAGATTTTTGAAATGAGAAAGCTAAACAGAAGAGATATCAATCAGTCTTTGAGTACAGATGCCAACTGTAGTGTGTACCCCTGAAGCATCTTCTGCACCATCGTTATGAACAATGGCTCTGTGCTCTTTAAGTTAATACTCTCCAAAACACCAGCAGGTTTATCAGCTGCACTTGACACAGGAGAATTTGGTTCAGCTCTTAAAAGCACTCTAAAGATGTTTGGTAGCAGCACCCACTTTCAGGGCCTCTAAACAGTATCCAGCAATACCCACAAAGGATGTCGGCAGTAGGGATGGAGACCAAAAAGTGCCCTCAAGGAGAGGGAGATTGACAAACACTGGGCAGAGAGGCTGGACACCGATCCTAAGGGCCTGGCTTCAGCTACCTAAAAGCTGAAGGCGTGTGGGACAAAGATGCTAGAAACTCTTGATTCAAAATTGTCACCTTTCAAAACACACCCACAAAATTCAAAAATTTTGCCTATTTAAATATGAATTAGTTAGAAGGAGGTTTCTTGTTCTAACTCATGATGATGTTTTTTTCTCAGAAAGCTTCACAACTTTTTACTTTTAAGCAACCTTGGAGACCTAATTTTGACCAGGACACCGTGAGGGCCCAATGCTTCATATAACTAACCATGTGTGCAGACACCTACAGAGAATGACACTGTCTCAACAGCCCACCGGAGCTGTCCTCTGCCCCAGGGCCCAGGCCACCCCTTTCCTCTGAGCCTCTGGCGACCTCTCAGAAAAAAAGGAAGGTGAAGGGACTGGTGTCCTTCTCCTCCCAGCTACAGCTAGCTCTACTGCCACCAACATTTCTTTTCATCTACAGAGTACTACCAAAGCTTTTTTTGACAAAACGGTAAGTCCAAGCACTTTTACCGTCACCTAAATTGTAATCCAGACATTTGGACACGTGCTGGTAGCACTTGGTTAAGGTTTAGTTTGTCTAAGGATGGAAAGATCCCTGTTAAGCCAAGAACACTAATTAGTAAGCCTTGAACCTCTCAGGTTTTAAATGAGCACCTACATTAAGAACTTTCGAATGAACACATACGCATCCCTCACTCTGCTAGTCAGCATTTATACCTGACCACTCTAGGGGCGGCAAAATCCCATCGCGTTAAAATTCAACTTAAAAAATAAATCTCTTTTAAAACCTAAACAGTTTAGCCTTTCAGAACACACATACAAGGTTTTAAACAGACAAGTCATGTGAAAGTTCTTCTAGAAAAGTGCTTATAAAAAGTTAAAAAAATCACTGAAAATGCTACAAGGTAATTTCTTTTCCCTTTCTAAGCATCTGTCCTCCAAGGCCTAAATACATGGGTTTATGTCCAGCCATGACAATTTTTGTGTTGGCATTTCTCAAGAAAATAATCCTCATCCCCCAGAAGTTCCTAATTACATTGTCCCTACTCACATAAAACCTAATGAGGATGAACGCCAATGCGGGTAACAAGGTTTCAAAGTTTCATGAAATTAAATGCTTCCAAAAATAGCTAGTACCACCCACAAAAAGAAACAAGGCACTAATCGATGTCACAAAGTGAAGGAACCTTGAAAACGCGCTCAGTAGAATAAGGCAGACACAAAAGACCACATGTTATAGAGTTCTATTTACATGACACAGAAGTGTCAACTATGTAGTGCCAGGGGCTGTGGGAGGGGCACATGGGGAGCAAGTGATAACAGGCACAGGGGCTTGTTTTTGGGGTGATGAAAACCTAGAATTTGATAGGGTTGACAATCACATAACTTTGTAAATACACCAAAAGCAACAAGCTATACGCTGTAAATGGGCAAATTGTACAGTATGTAAACAATACCTTAATTAAAAAAACAATAAACCTCGCTGCAGGGCACCTGGCTGCCTCAGTGGGTAAAGCATATGACTCCTGATTCTGTGATTTTTAAGTCCTGATCCAAGGTTGTAAGTTTGAGCCACATGTTGGGTGGAGAGAGGACTTAAAAATAAGATCTTAAAAAAAACCCACAAAACCTCACTGGTAAAAAATAGGGTGGGTGCAAATACTCCAACAATCTATTTTGGATCCTTAGAGATACTGGCTTCTAGTCTGTCTCAGATTGGTGTCATCTTCTTTCGTTTAAAGTCCCGTTTTTGAACCAGGAAGGAAGCCACGTAGCGAACCTGGTTGCTCAGAGCAGCTTTAAGAATGTGCCTCACTCCGGTTCTTTCTGAATCCCAGGACAAGAGTTGAGATGTCTTTAACACACGCTTCAATTTTACCTGGCACCTGCACATCTCTCTACTCCTCCCAGCACCCAAAGAACTACTTGCAGGATAGCGTAAATGAAGCCTACTTGTTAGATGGGAACAACGAAGAGCAATGACATCCTCCTGGCCTGGAGGACAGAAGCGGTGTTAAAAAAAAACTCGATCCCGTGTAAGTAAGTTCTCTACACACTCAGGCCTCCAGCAATAGTTAAGTACAAGCAAATACCTTTAATACACCTCTTTGCTGTCCTCTTGCTTGTGGCTTCCAGTGCAACACCAATTTCATCAGGATCCTGCCCCTCTTCCTTAACCGCCTGTTAGGGAGAGATGGAACTTTACAACTCGTGGAGAGCTGCAGGGCACGGGTTGTTCTCTTGTTAAGCAACAACGTCCAGCAGACAAAGTCAAACGCGCTCCCTCGCAAAGAGCAACTCTGGGTCTGGTATCTGGGAGGCAAGCCCAACAGGCACGGGTTCACGGGATGAACCCGGGACGACCTGGTTCTCTCTGGGCCCTAGGCGCAGAAGACAAAGGGATGTGAGTGGGGGCTCCAAGGTGCGGGTCAATGACCAGGTCCAAGCTGGCCCTTAAGCTAGAAACTGCCCCACCTTCCGCTTTAGTAAGGTGAACAGGAAGGGGCAAGGCACTGGGTCTACCACCTACGGAGGAGGGCTGAGTGGTGTTCCACCAGCTCGGTCTGACACTTGGGGAGAAAACCCACTAGACAAATGGGGTAGGGGGTGTGTGCCTGGCGGAGGTGGGGAGGGAGGGAGGCGGCTCTTCCCCAGGACTGCCGCCAGCCTGGGCACTCCGGGGTCAACTCCAGCTCTGCAAGGAGCTCGTCTGGGTCGGGCAAGACCATCCCTCCACACTCAACCTGGGGCTGAGGGCGGCCAAGCGGGGCATCAACGCAGGACGGTGCAGGGTGGGAGGCGAGGGAAGGCGCACCCTTCAGGAAGGACCCTGGGGAGACCCGCTAGGACCTCAGGGCGCCGAGCAGGAGAAGAGCAGCGGAGCGGAGGGCACGACCGGAGCAGAGCTCCTGCAGGGGGAACAAGCACGACTCCCTCTCCGGGAAGATCCCAAAGCCTCGTCACTCCTCTGTTCTCCAAACTGAGGCGCGGGGAGCAGAAGGCACCTACCCAAGGTCACGGACCCGGGTCCCCCCCGCGCTGGGGCCCGGAAGGAGCCGAGGGGCCGCCCGGTGGCCCGAAGGACGCGCTGCCAGCACTGCCGAGGCGACCAGCTGGGAGCGGGAGCACAGGCGAGGCACAGAGAGGGGCGGTGACGGGCCAAGGTCACACAGCCCGGCCGGCCCGGCCCCCGGGGCCCCGCGGGCTCAGTCCCGGGCGGGAACGGTGGAGGAGAGGCGCCCGCGTCCGGGCGCCGCGGTGACAGGCCCGCGCGGGGGCGTGCCCCGGCCCCCCGCTGCGCCCCGGGACGTCGGGCCGCCTCACCTTCTTGAGCCGCTCCATCAAGACGCTCTTGTTGCCGCCCGTGTCCAGGTTCCGCTTCTTCAGCTCCGCCCGCAGGTCGATCACCCGCAGGTCGCTCAGCCGCCGCGTCCCGGCCTCAGAGGCGCCCGATCCCACAGCGGCTGTGCCAGAACCCGACTCGCCGGACCCTGCCAGAGTCTCCGCCATCCCAGGTTCCGCGTCCCCCGCCACCCACTTCCCACACCGCCGGCGGCTGTAGCGGCTCTGAGCACAAAATGGCGCCGCCTAAGAGGAAAACGCACTCGCTTCCTCCCGCCCCGCTTTCCGGCCGCGCATGCGTGCCGCACACGCCAGCTTTCTTAACAGCACGCGCCCTCGCGCGTCGACCAACCGCACGTTCCCCGCCGCAATGCGCAAGCGCCGTAACTGCAGCACGCATGCGTGACGGCCGTGCGCGGCGGGAGGCTGTCGACATGCAACGCGCCTGCGCACAGCCCTTTGAGCGCTCACCACGCATGTGCACACGCGACCGGCAGCGTCGGCTCCGCGCCGGGTGCGCCTGCGCAGAAGAGAGGCGCGCCAGGGCGGCTGGAGCGGTTCCCTCGCAGGCGGCGCCATTTTGTGCTGGGTGCCGAGATAAAACCGGCCCGGTTCTGTGTGAAGTGGGCGGCGGAGCCAGGGTCCCTGGAATGGCGGAGACTCTCTCAGGCCTAGGCGATTCGGGTGCGGCGGGCGCAGCGGCTCTGAGCTCTGCCTCGTCGGAGACCGGGACGCGGCGTCTCAGCGACCTGCGGGTGATCGATCTGCGGGCGGAGCTGAAGAAACGGAACCTGGACTCGAGCGGCAACAAGAGCGTTTTGATGGAGCGGCTCAAGAAGGTGGAGCGGGGGCCCTGCGGGGGCGGCCGCGGCCGGGACGGGGGGGGGCTCCGGGCTGCTCCCCCGGCTCCTGCCAGGCCCCGGCGGGATCTCCCCGCGCGGCGGGGCTCCGGGGGAGGGAGGAGAGTCCGGGCGCGAACCGGCGCGGGCGGCGGGGCCTGGCGGGCGGGGGCGCCCGCGGAGGGCCTGGCTCTCGGCCGCCCCCGAAAATGACGGGGAGCCCCCGCGCCCCGGCTTCCCGGGCGAGGTGGGGGCGCCTCGGCCAAGGTCACACGGCCGTGCGGACGGGGCGGCGGGACTGGGACCCGGGCCGGCCGCGGGGCTCCCTCCGGGCCCGGCAGGGTCGACGCGCCGGGCCCATGCTCGGAGGTGGTTTTTTGTTTTTTTGTTTTTTATAAATGTGAATGCTGCAGCCGTGGGTCGGGGAAGTGGCGCGGAAAGTGAAGTGCTGTCTGCGATGGCGAGCGGGGACGGAACAGACGCCGGCGGGCGGAGCGGTCCGTCCCGTCCCCGTCCCCGCGCCTGGGCTCCGGCCCCTGCGGCTCTCCGCGGCCTGGCCCCGGGCTCCCAGCGCTCCCAGGGCGCCTAGCGCCCTTCCGGCCCGTGTATTCTGCAGGGAAAAGGGGAGAGCGCGCTTCCGTGCTATAGGATTAGGCGAGATTGCATGAAACGGGCCTGGCGTGCCGCCTGGCACAGGACGGAGAGGATCCCTGTCCCCATTGGCCGCCCTCCTCTGTGCCACCGTTTATCTGCAAAACCGGGGCCCTCATCCCTATCCTGGGGGGGGGGGGGTGAAAAGCACGAGCAGTTCAATGTTCGGGTCGCTCTGCTTCCCCCCCCCCTTTTTTTTTTTCATATCCTTGTTGGCTTCTTTGCTTTTTCTGTCGTTCAGACCCCCCCCCCTTTTTTTTTTCTCTTCTTGAGCCTTCTCCCGTGCAATCTCAGGCTCACCACCCCCAACCCCTGCAGGCAGTGTGATTTGCGACTCCTTCCACCCTCCTGGCTCCCGATCTGAGGACCCAGGCAGGGTATTAATTATTACTGGTGACTGTTAAGGGGAAGTAGGGATTGTTTCCATTTTCCTGAAGGAGAAAGCTGGGGCTCAGAACGGTGGGTTGGTTAAGTTCAGAGTCAGTTGGGCTTTTCTGGCTTGAGCTTGTGTTTGTTTCACCGTGGATACCAACTTCCTTTACTACTCGGGTTGCGGCAGGTAATTCATCAACTAAGGTGTTCTAGAAAGGATGCCACCAGGGCCCCCGGTCAGCAAAGCCAAATTGGGACCCTTATCTCTTTCGGATGGCATTGAGAACCTTCCCGTCAGATTGGTAGTGGAAACGGGCCTGTGACTTCAAGGATCCTCCCTATCATTTCTGAGGCATTTTACATTTCTTTTTTCTGTTTATTTTCTCAGAGGTATGGTCGTAGTATGTAAATATCATTGGTCTGTACGTTTATCTGCTCTCTTATTGAGTGCATCTGGAATTGTTGGTCATTTTTTCTTTTTCTACTTCTGGCATATAGTTAGGGTCCTTTTTCTGGTCATTTTTCCAGGAAGGGCAAATGAGGAAAAGGCTGAAGGAACACAAAGAGTGTAGTTTCCCAAGCTTTATAAAGATGACTCATAGCCCACAGCGTCCCTAGGGATGATCCTGTAAACACTGCACCCAGAGAAGACCTATTGAGGGGCAAAATGGTACAGCTCTTGTCTGGGGCAGTTCTCTCTTCTCCTAGGGGTATTCCATAGTCCTCTTTTGCCAGCAAGAATGGGAGGGACTTTCTGGTTGTGCTTTCCTTGATTCCAGAGCAGAACTCCCAATTCCTTTTCCTCATGCTGGCTTTGGAGAAAAGGGAGAAATTTTCTCTGTTCCTGGTACAGATTAGATGTGGAGCCCATAAGCCCCATTGCAAATTGAGACTTCCACACTAAGAAACTGCTGAGGATCTGAAATTTTTTAAACTATCTACAAATTAAACATGCTGTTTGAAGTGTATTTTTAAGATTTTATTTTATTTATTCATGACAGACACAGAGAGAGAGAGAGGCAGAGACACAGGCAGAGGGAGAAGCAGGCTCCATGCAGGGAGCCCAACGTGGGACTCGATCCCGGGTCACCAGGATTACACCCCGGGCCGAAGGCGGCGCTAAACCGCTGGGCCACCAGGGCTGCCCTGAAGTGGGTTTAAACAGAACTTGTGTTTATAGAATAGTACAGTAACAAGAAAAAGGGTTATCAGTAAAGCCTAAAAGCAAAGCCCAGTATTCAAGGATATCACTGATGTCATGCTCAGTAAACATTTGCTGCTCACCTCCTTGGTGCTACGCCCTGTGCTGAGCGTGGGTGCAGACTGTTCAAGGGAATGATGAGCTCTTGGGTGGGAGGTGGGGCTTGCCCAAGAGGTGGTTATAACTCCCTATCCTTTCAGGTAGGTCCCCTAGTGGTTAAGAACAAGACCTTTGGAGTCAGTCATAGATGTGGGTGATCTGATGAAGTGGTATGGGTCATGTCCAGTCTCATGGCACACACAGTACATCTCAGCCAAGTGAGTAAGCGTTCTGTCCAGACAGTGCCAAGAGTAGGCATGGGGATAGAGAGGATGTCACAGAGGGTCGAAGCAGCATATTGCTGGGTGAAATCATAGGAAATGGAAGACTGTGCTTTTTGAATTCCCTTGGGTCCAGGAATAGGATGAACTAGATTGTGGTGACGTTAGCATTAAGAAATAAGTTGACTTCAGAGCCTTTGTTCCAAGATAGAGCAAGACAACAAGTGGGTAGGGGGAGGCCCTTTCCAGATCAGCAACCTGAAGTTTCTATGAAAGTCAAGTCTGTATGCTGCTTTTTTTGGTGAACTTTTTTACCCTTCCCTTCAGGCAATTGAAGATGAAGGGGGTAATCCTGATGAAATTGAAATTACCTCAGAAGGAAACAAGAAGACCTCAAAGAGATCCAGCAAAGGTATGAAGGATTTTATAAATGGTGCAAATGTTGAGGACTTTCTTCACAATTGCTTCCTTTGCTAATGAGCCTGTTTACTTGGCTGTGTTTGGGAGCTGTGGACTACCCTGTGACTCCAAAAGGCCTAGAATGAAGTTGTGCATTTCCTTTAAGATCCCTTCAAGGGCAGCCCCGGTGGCCCTGTGGTTTAGCGCTGCCCTAGTCCTGGGGTGTGATCCTGGAGACCCGGGATCGAATCCCACGTCGGGCTCCCTGCATGGAGCCTGCTGCTCCCTCTGCCTGTGTCTCTGCCTGTCTTTCTCTCTTCTCTCTCTCTCTCTCTATCTCATGAATAAATAAAATCTTAAAAAAAAAAAAAATCTTTTCTAGTGTATTTTGTTTCTCTTGTACTTAGGAATTCAGACCGGATGAAAGGGATATTTACATAATGATCTTTAGGCCTCTCAGCAGCCCTTGTTTATCTAGACTCTTATCCTTCTTTACATAGAGTATTTAGGACTGCTTGGGTCTCCTATTTCTCTGACTTGCAAAATATAACTTCTCTTTTAAATATCACCTGGCCAAAACAGAGTTGTCTTTTCCACAGACGTTGCTTTTAAAATTGCCTGCTGCATAAATGCCATGCTCCACGTGGTATTAGTGATCTCCACCATCTGACTCCAATTTCCATTTCTCTCTTCTCCCCTACAGCCTTCCTCTACTACATCTTGGGGTTTTAATCAGGCCCTGAACATGTGCTTCCCTCTCTTGGTCCTTTTGCTTAAACTTTTGTGCTCTGCCTACCCCTCATGTGTCTGCATTCAAGTCCTCCTTTATGATCAACAGGATTTGTGATCCTGTCAACAGCAACTCCTTCTGTCTTCAGCCCTCTGCACTGTGATGACCTGGTTCCTTAGACCTTGCTTGAATACTTATGTTACCCTGCCCCATGTAGGCTCTATCTTCTTGTCTTCTTTAGTATTTACTCAGTAATTTCATTTAGTAATCTTCAACTACTGTTTGAAGAAAGAATCAGCTAAAACTGGGCATTTGAACTGTTCTAAAACTTCACTTGATAATTGGTGGCTTTCTTGCTCAGGCTCCAAAACAAAATGAAATATTCGTATTACCTGGCCAGTGGTGAAAAATTGGGTTTGGAATGTAAGAGACAGGGACCAAAGTCAGCCACAGTGTGTGGTGTAAGCTCTTGGACGACAGCAGTCAGGCGACCTAACTTTGGAATGAAGTCACTTCTGTGGTCCATAGTACATTGTGCATTTTTGGTTTTGCCCAAGTAGAGTCCTGGAAAATCACAGTCATACTGGGGAAAATAGAGTTTGTTGGACCTCCTTTTATGTTTTTCCTTTTTTTTTTTTTTTAAGATTTTATTTATCCATGAGAGACACAGAGAGAGGCAGGCTCCATTCAGGGAGCCCGTGGGACTTGATTCTGGGTCCCCAGGATCACGCCCTGGGCTGAAGGCGGTGCTAAACTGCTGAGCCTCTCGGGCTGCCCTCCCTTTTCTTTTAGATAAAAAAAAAAAAAAAAAGGAATACTTATTGTAGGTGTTTTGTTGTTTGTGTGTGTTTTAAACAGGTATTAAGTAAACTGTAGATGCTCTTTTTTCCACAGTAAGGAGGCACCCATTATTAAAGGTTGGGCATACTTTCCAGACTTTTCTGTATGTATATGATTTTTTTTTTTTTTTAAGATTTTATTTATTTATTAATGAGAGACACGGGGGGGTGTGGCGGACAGAGACATAGTCAGAGGGAGAAGTAGGCTCCATGCTGGGAGCCCAATGCGGGATTCGATCCTAAGACTCCAGGATCACGCTCTGAGCTGAAGGCAGGGGCTACACCACTGAGCCACCCAGGGGTTTATAGAGATACATATACAGCTATGAATGTATTTTTCTTTCTTTCTTTTTTTTTTAATTTTTTTTTTTTTAATTTTTTTTTTTTTTTTTTTTTTTATTTATGATAGTCACAGAGAGAGAGAGAGAGAGGCAGAGACACAGGCAGAGGGAGAAGCAGGCTCCATGCACCGGGAGCCTGATGTGGGATTCGATCCTGGGTCTCCAGGATCGCGCCCTGGGCCAAAGGCAGGCGCCAAACCGCTGCGCCACCCAGGGATCCCTTTTTTTTAATTTTTTTTAGGAAAATCCTAGCTCACAAAAGATTTTTTAGGTTTTGGTTTTTTTTTTTCTTTCACTTATCATGTCAAGGACATATTTCCATAGTGCTTACAAGTATAGAAAGACCTTAGTCTTTTTTTTGTAACCTTAGTCTTTTTAAATAGCTTAATTGTAATGTTTCTTATCAATGTACCACAGTTTAGCTCATTGGTCTCCTTGTTATTAGATGTTAAGAATTTTTTTTTTCCAGTTTTCAAAGTTTTTTGAGAGCAAGCAACATTGAGAGAGAGCACCAGTGCACAACAAGTGTGGTAAAGGGCAGAGGGAGAAGGAGACTCCCTGGTGAGCAGGAAGTGCAACGTGGGGCTCAGTTCTGGGATTCTGGAATTAATGACCAAAGGCAGACACTTAACCGACTGAGCCACGCAGCCACCCATTTTCCAGTTTTTGCTTGGCATTTCCAGTTTTCGGTGCTGCCATGAACCAGAAATATGTCTGTGTAAACAAATATATTTTCTGTTAACATAATTAGAAGTAGAATTCTGGGGTCAAGGATATGTGCATTTTATTTTGAAGTAGCTGCTGACAAGTAGCTTTTCAACAGGTTGTGCTGTACAACTGGGAGCGGGTGCCTATTTAAATTCTCACTGAATGTATTTATATTTTTATATGTTGCCTCTTACGTAGAAGTATTACATTTATCTACATTTCTGCACAGGTAAAGTTTTCATTTACATCTCTTTACAGGTTAAACAGCTTCTGGTGATTGGCCCTCTGTATTTTCTGAACTGCCTTTTCATTGCCCTTTGCCCACTTTTCTGCTGAGTTTGTCTTACTGACTTGAGGGCTTGCTGTCTATCAAAATGTCGCAATTGCTTTTTCTAGTTTGTCATTTGACTTAACTTGTTCGTGATGTTTTAGGTCGTTCAAGTTTTAATCTTTAATACAGGCTGCATTGTCCACCTATAGATTCTAGACTTTGTTGTCTTTAAAGGCCCTCCTGGGCATCTGGGTGTTTAAGCATCCCACTCTTGGTTTTAGCTCTGGTCGTGATCTTGGGGTTCTGGGAGGGAACTCCTCTGCCTTGGGCTCTCTGTAGATTCTGCTTGAGATTCTCTCCCTTCATAGGGATCCCTGGGTATCTCAGTGGTTTAGTGCCTGTCTTTGGCCCAGAGCATGATCCTGGAGTCCTAGGATCGAGTCCTGCATTGGGCTCCCCGCATGGAGCCTGCTTCTCCTTCTGTCTGTGTCTCTGCCCCCCTCTCTCTCTCTCTCTCTCTCTCTCTCTCTGTCTCATGAATAAATAAAATCTTTTTTAAAAAAAGAGATTCTGTCCCTTCCTGTCATTCCCCCTCCACTCCTCCCGTCCACTCATGTGCATTTGTGCAATCTTTTTTTCTCTGAATAGGAAAAAAAAATTTTTTTTTAAAGATTTTATTTACTCATGAGAGACGCAGAGAAGCAGAGGGAGAAGCAGGCTCCATGCAGGGAACCTGATGTGGGACTCGATTCCGGTACTCTGGGATCACACCCTTAGCTGAAGGCAGACTCACTCAACCACTGAGCCACGCAGCGTCCCATGTTTGATTCTTTATGCCCTTCCCCAATCATACTCCCTTAAGCCCCCTAACACCCACCCCCTATTCCCCAGAAAACAGTTTGTTGTGATTACTTCCATGATGGATTAGTTTTGCCTGTTCTAGAACCTCATGTAAAATGGAACCAACCATTCAGTACAAACTCTCAACAACCTTACTACATTTTAGCAAGGGTTCAATGAAAGTAAGTTTCTTTTTCCTGCTCCTTTTAGTGAACAAACTGAAAATGCTTTGAAATCTGCATACGAATTATTTTAATCACAATCCTAGACTGTGTCAGGCAATCTCAGCACTTCTCCAGAATAGTTTGATACCAGCAATCTGTTAAGCAAAATCTTTTAAAATAGTTAATCAGAAAAGTAAACTTAACTAGAAAAGAAAAGTTGATGTGTTTGCATTTTAGTTCTTAACTGTGCGCTGGGTTGTTTTGACACAGGTTAAGATTAGAGAACAGATGAAAGAATCAGAAGAAATTTTCATGTGTCCTTCATTCAGACCCCCCAGATATTGGCATTTTACTAAATTTTTGAACTACTTCAGAAGGGATGGCTGGCAAGGTGCCCCTCTGGCCTACCTACTACAGTATTGCCTGATAGCAGCCGGTATTACAGAGCCCTAGTTGTCAAAATTGAGACATTAACATGGATATAGTTGCCTAAAATGAGACCTTCTTTAGTTATTAGGTTTTTCATAGCTCAAAAGGAAAAATAATCCAAGGTCCTGCATTATACTGAATTGTCATGTCTCTGGTTTCCTTTTATCTGGGGCAGTTTCTAAGACTTGTATTGTATTCCTGTATTATCATTTTGGAAGTGGACAGACCATTTGTTTTGAAAGCTGTTTTTCAAATTAGGGTTGGTCGGTTTGTTCATTTTATTTTTCTCTCTCATTAGGTTCATATCCTTCACTTTTGTCAGCAGTACCACCAGAAATGTTACTCTTCCTCAGCATGTCTTCTCTGGAGGCAGGCACATGTTGTCTATTTGAGTAACTGACTTTAAGTGCTAAGTTGGTCAGGTTTCTTCTCTGGAAAGTTACTATCTTACCCTTTGTAATTGTATCTTATGAGGAAGATACTTTGAGACTTCTGTAAATACCTTGTTCCTCCTCCACTAGTTTTAAGCACCCATTAGTTGTTATCCATTGGTGATTTTCTAAATTTTTTATCCTATATAAGTTTATTAGTTGCTTTTCTGCCATGAGGGAGGATGGCTTGCCCTTCTCCCTTAGCATTGTGAACTTAGATATTCTTATTTTGTTAAGTAAGGTATAAACTTATTGGTGGTTATAAACTTTCTGGTAGTTATTTTGACGTTCAGATTGTTCCAGTAAGAACTCTTCAAGCTGGCTTACGTGTCTTTTTGACATCTCCATATCACTCCTCGGGCACTTTCTGGCAGAGGAAGGTATTCCAGTCTCTTGTACTTTGCTGCTGTACCTTGGGTATCAGTCATTTCTTCTAGATCCCTTGGTTGTACTTGTGAAGAGTGGTACCTTGTAGGCCAGTGCTAGGTTTATAAGGTCTGTTGGACTGAATATGCCTCATAAAATTAAATCCTGGTGAAGCAATCAAATTAGCCAATGACAGCTTCAGAAATGTGAAAAAATAAAGCTCTGGCTAATGTGAGCAGTGCACCAACCAAATCTGCTAGCTAGTTAAAATTGTTTATTAATTGATTCTTTTGAATTTTAGAGGTGGCAGTGATACTTGTGAGTCAAAGACTTAAGGTAGATATTAAGAAAACAGTTTAGTGTTCTTAGATGACAAATAAAAATGAAAGGAACTATTCAAGACCTATGACATGGCTAATCTTGAGAAAGTTTTCCTAGATGTGATGATTTCATATTAGAAAGTTGTCAGTTACCCCCAGTGTAATCTAAAAAAAAGGGTATAAGAATAAAATTGTGAAGAATCAGTCATATAAGAGTTCTCATTTTAATAGGAAGATACCAGAAACAGTGGGAAGTGGGAAGATTTTCTTTCTTTCTTTTTTTTTTTTTTTTTTAAGATTTTATTTATTCACGAGAGACAGAGAGAGGCAGAGGCAGAGGGAAAAGCAGGCTCCACGCAGGAAGCCCGATGCAGAACTTGATCCTGGGACCCCAGGATCACGCCCCGGGCCAAAGGCAGGTGCCAAACTGCTGAGCCACCCAGGGATCCCCAGATCTGTCCATCTTAAAGGTGGTACTATGGTTGCCTGGCTGGCTCAGTCATTGGAGCGAGCAGCTCTTAATCTCAGGGTCGTGAGTTCAAAACCAGCCCTGTGTCAGGTGTGGAACCTACTTAAAATAATTAAAAAAAAATAGATGGCATTAAGGAATTTTCAGTAGATGATGTTGGAACAGTTGACTGTCTGACGGTGGGAAAAGGTCTGTTCTTCCTCCTTCCATGGCAAATAGGAATTCTGGCTAGGATAGTACTTTCATAGTCACTGTGGTGAGGGAGACCTGAAATGACATTTAAGGCAAGACAAAAAGGCAAATAATAAACTCTGCTGCACAAAAGGTTTAATCTTTTCAGCAAAAGACATCATAAATAATTCAGATGCAACAGACTGAGAAAAAAGTATTATAGAATGTAAATATCCAGAAAATGCTAACTATTCCTACATATCAAGAAGGAAAACATGCAGTTTCTGGTTGTCAAAGTAGAAACTATGAATACACAGTTCACAGATCAAAGGAAAAACAAACATAACCTGTATACAAAAAAAAAGATTCTCTTGCTAGTAATTGAAGGAAAGCAAATAAAAATAGAATTACCATTTTAACTCTCACTCTTTTAAGAACTTAAACCGTTTCTAATAATCCTGTATAGGTGGGATGTGAGGAAATAGGCAGTTGTTGGACATGGTAAGTTAATAAAGCCTCTTTGCACTGGGGCAACTAAACTAAGGAACATTCACAGTATTAAAGATGGAGGTGGATTACTATGTGGTGCAAGAAAATAAGAGTGTGAATCTTTTATTAGTGGAGTAAAATTGACAGTGAAATGAGTGTGACTCTTTAAGCATAAATGTGGTTGTATTATCGAATACATTTTAAAAGCAGTGACCTGCCCACACGCATCAGGCCACTCGGGGTGCAGTGGAGGAATCCCTGCAGAAGTCAGAGGAGGTAGTCTAACCAGTGAGTTTGGACATGATCCCTGAGGCAGAAACTGAGCAGAGAGGAAGAGGAGATGGAATCCCAGGCAAGGGAACTAGGAACAAGTTAGGGATGTCCAAGCAATGCCTTGAGTTTGGAGGCTGTGAATAAGGATGATGTTTACTCTGGATGAAGATTTTGATGAGCACCTTTTCCCAGTACTCTGATTTATTCCAGAGAGCTATATTTTTCATTTACATCATTCCTGCATTGTTGTAAACACATTTTTTTTTTCCTTCTTTTGAGAAAGTATGGTTCCTTTTCCTAAATACTGCTTCTTGATAAGCTTCCCATCCAGGGTTGTACTTTCTATACTGAAGACTAAATGTTCTTAGGAGCACACTTTTTTTTTTTTTTTTTACATTTTTGGTCATTTTTTGAGAGAGTTCACCCCTCTCCCCCTAGTCCCCGAAGGGGTTTGGGCTACAGCGGGCCTGTGCTATTGCTGTGGAGCAAAGATGGTTGTGAAAGTGGAAAATTGATTTTGCTCTTTGGAAACCTGCTGCCTCTCCTTTTCTGAGAGAGAAAAGGGTTGCAAGTTTGTGGTGACCTACTTAGATTTTTCCTAGTAACTAGGATAGAATTGGACAAAAACCAATGTATATATTCTAGAATTATACCAGCTTTATCAAGTATAATAAATCTGTGGAAATGCTGCTGGTGCCTCTTCCTGGTATAGTTATATATAAAGACCATTGTGTTGAGTTCCAGACATTTTTTGAAGCTCAAGGCATATTTTGTCAGAGATATTACAAAATGGCAGTGGTTTTCCCAGCCAGCCACTAAGGCTATTTGCACATAATGTATTGAATTCTACTATTAGTATCATGAAATTCTATGTTTTTAAATAATGTATTCCTGAAAAACCCTTCAGATTTCCTGTTAGATATTCCTGAATGAAATTAGAATCAGGTAACACATGTAATAAAAAAATTCTTATTCCTGAGAGAGGATTTTTTTTCTCTTTTTAAGAAACTCAATTCTGGTATAAATGGTTTGAGTTTTTCCTGCCACCCCCCCCCTTTTCCCCCCCTGAATGTTACACATTTCATACACTTAATAAGCTTAATCCTTAAATATAAGCAAGTTTAATGTCTATTTCTCTTACATTCTTTGAAAAAACACTTAACCTTAAGAAATTCATTTTCATGTTGGGAGAAGGGTATTGTAGGAAGTGAGGTTTTCTGTTTGGTGACTGAGTGAGGGCTGCTATCAGTGGCCGGCCCTGCATCCTCTGAGAGGTGGAGCAGCGCCTTCGTGATACGGAGCTAGAGCTCCCAGAGCACAGAGCCTTACTACACTGCAGTCTGCTTTTGAGCCTGCTTTCATATTTCATACATGGGATTTTATTCTTCACACTGAAAAGAATTTAATTTTAGCAAGCCTATTCTGAGACCAAACATATCACTTTTCCCCTACATATTTCATTATTAGGGGTAATGATTTCCATTTTCTCTTCAGCCCTGTCATTTCTGTTATCATTTGCATTTTCTGTTTTTTTTTTTATTATTCATCCTTATAATTTGTACCAAAAAAAATAAAGGCAAATGGCCACATAAATGCTATTTAAATGGGTGTGCCAACAACGTGCCTGCCCACTTTGAACTGTCGTCTTCAGAACAGATTGTGAATGTTCTAAAATAATCTATTTGTAAGAAATACTAAGGTTGAGTGAAGGGAGTTAAGGGGAAATGATTTCCTCATTTTCAAAGCACAGAGTCAGATTTGTGTAAAAACTGAAATGTGAGCCAGAAAATGAGTCTAGCCTCCTGAACAAAAAATATTCAATCTAAGGATAATTCAGGTTGAAAACTTATTCCTTTTTTGTCTAGAACATTGGCAAGTATAAGAAATAATAGCTGGTTTTAACAAAGATTCAGAAAGATGGGCACTTTTATTTGTTGATGGAACTGTATGAATTGGAACAACCCTTCCTCTGGGGCATCTTCATAATATGTGGGTTCTTTGTTTTTAATAAAAGCCTGAAAAATACACACACCCTTTGTCTTAGAATTGGCATTTCTAGAAGTATCTTCTAAAATGGTAATTGCCTGTGTATGCAAAGAATTGCCAGGATGTTTCTTAGTATTTTCTTGGATTCCCATGCATGAGTATAAATTAGATCAGTGATGGTATCTCTACGTAATGCTATTAAAGAATATGGAAATAAGTTCATAACATCATGACAAGATCACAAAATGATGGTACAGTGTCATTTTTGTAATTATAGTGCAGGTGTATGTATAGCAGAACAGAGGAGGATGTCTGTATGTCAGTATAACATAGGGGCTGATTCTAGTGGTAAAATTATGAATGGCTTTTCTTATTGTTTATTTATATGTTGTTTTGTGTCATTTTCTATGGGAAAATATGTTCCATGTTTCTTAACTAAAAAGCAGCATGCTGTATGGAATGTTCTTTCCCCCACAGCCAAAGCTACTTGACAAAAAGGCCAGGCCTTAAAACGGGTCTTTATCTGCCTTGACCTCATTAAGTACTCATTTCCAGCTCCTTACACCCGCACAGCCACTTGATGAGAATAGAACCTCTTCTGCTTGGGGTGGGAGCAGGCTGCCCTGTCACAAATGGCCTTACTCTTCCAGGATTACCATTCTTAAGTTGGGAAGTACCACGGGTGTTGGTGTCAGCTTCTGTCATGCTTAGGGCCTATAAAAGTCACTGCTTTTGGAAGATGCAGGTCATTGATCTGATGCTGTAAACTATTCTCTCTTCAGGGCGTAAGCCAGAAGAAGAGGGTGTGGAAGATAACGGGCTGGAGGAAAACTCTGGGGATGGACAGGTATGTGCAGCCTTGTCAGTGAATCAGCTTGGATCGACCTATGGCAGTATGTGATGGTTGTTATTTTGTTTTGTCACAGGAGGATGTTGAAACCAGTTTGGAGAACTTGCAGGACATCGATATGATGGATATCAGTGTATTGGATGAAGCAGAAATCGATAACGGAAGTGTTGCAGACTGTGTAGAAGACGATGATGCGGATAATCTCCCAGAGTCCCTGTCTGATAGTAGAGAGCTAGTCGAGGGAGAGATGAAAGAGCTTCCTGAGCAGCTTCAAGAACATGCTGTAGGTAACTCGGCAGCGCCTCTCTAGGATGCATCATGAATGTATCAGTTCCTTAAATGTCGTGAGAGATAAAATTTATGTTTGGAGTTGAGGTCTTTTAATGCTAGTTCAGTGGGATTGTACTTAATCTGTTAATGTGTAAAATCTAGACAATTTTGAAAATACACTTTGCTTTATTGAGAAGTGTCTTGATGAGATCCAGGAATATGTGCTGTTTTCAGAATGCAGCATTAAACATTTCAGGGACACTATCAGAAACTCTCCAATTACAGGAGCTTGGTCTGTGGTGGTAACGGTTCGCATGCCTTGAAAATACCAAAAGAGAGGTTGAAGTTGATTTTTTTTTTCCTGATAAAGAACCAATCGTGCCTTCCTAGTCAGCCTTTCATAAAATAGGCTTTGACATTGTCTTTAAAGCTTTAGTTTTTTGTTTTTGTTTTAAGATTTTATTTATTTATGAGAGATACAGAGAGGAGTGGGGGAGAGAGAAAGAGAGAGAGGCAGAGGGAGGAGCAGGCTCCCCGCAGGGAGCCCAACATGGGACTCGATCCCGGGTCTCTAGGATCAGGCCCTGGGCTGAAGGTGGCACTAAACCGCTCAGCCACCCGGGCTGCCCTGTTTTTGTTTTTTTAAAAGATTTTATTTATTTTTTCATGAGAGAGACAGAGAGAGAAGCAGGCTCCATGCAGGGAGTCCGAAATGGGTCTCGATCCCGGGACCCCAGGATTATGCCCTGGGCCGACGAAGGCAGGCGCTCAACCGCTGAGCCACACAGGCGTCCCAAAAGCTTTAGTTTTTTTGTTTTTTGTTTTTTGTTTTGTTTTTCATTTTAGAAACAAATTTAATTATAATAATAATGCGTACTATTTATTGAATTCTGTTTGTCAGGCATTATGCGGGTGTCTTTCAGTACTTTTAATAAGAATGACATGTATATATATATCTTGCCCATTTTCTGCTTGAGGAAATCAGGGTGTAAAGAAACATTTCCAGGCAGCACACAGCTCAGAAGAGAATTAAGACCAAACTAATTCCAGAGTCTGTGTGCTTAACTCAAATATTGTGTTGATTTGGTGTGAATAATTTATTACATTATTTTATTTCTGTGAGGATCAGCGTTTGTTGGGTAGACTGAAAAGGCAGTGAAAATTAGAAGCCATTAGGCATCTTGTTAGAAATCCTTATGTGTTGATTCCTGGGAGGTACCTTGTTTTCATAGCGGCTTTCAGATCTCTTGCAGTGAGGGTCCCGAGTTGCCCCAAGGGAAGGAAGCCCTGTTCTCTGCTACTGGATCCGCTTCTGCCATTCCTCAAAATATTTTTGCATTTCTTGGAACTGATTCTGAGTATCCTTAGAGGTAGCAGACTGTCATCTCTGAATGGGGTGTTTGATTTTGAGAAATGAATGTCATTTTGATAAAAATAGGACGTGTAATTTTATGTTTTGGTGTGAGTATCATTCACTGGTTTTGTAGAAAGTACCCAGAAACACTTGAGCAGTGACACAAAGTACAAACCCATCCTTATTAGCTGATTTTTCTGAAGGCTCTTCCCCCCACCCCCCGATTAGAAAATAATATGTTCAGCCGTAAAATCCTGGAAACATCCTAGTATCTGCCAGTGATGGTTAAAATAATTATAATTAATGGAAGTAGGTTAGGTTAAGAATTAGGACCATTCACTAGCCATCTGACAGTTTGCTGTGTGACCTTGAGCAAATTACTTAACCTCTCTGGACCTCATTTATAAAAATAGTAGGTTTGGGGAGGATTGAGTAGATGAACATTTATTACTATCTTCCATCTAAAGTCCTCAAACTGGCCAGAGATCTGTTGGCCCATAGCTATACCTGTTGGTGGCAATCATCTGCGGTAGCTGATCTCTCCACATAATCATGACAGAAACCATCTGGCCTGCAAAGTCTCAAATATTCGCTATCTGGCCCTTGATAGGAAAAGGTTTATGCTGACCCTAGTTTAGAGCCATGCCTAGCATATAGCAACACAATAGGGCTGTTGCTGCTGTTACTGTAAAGTTTTATTACTAGTTCCAGTAATAGTTACTACTGTTATACTACCATGTAAATGAACTAGTAAGTAGACTCATGTCTACAAGAAGAAAGTGTAAATATGGCAGGGGACAGAATGTGCTGCCACTCATGTGGACAAAGAAAGGAGACATGGGAGAGGTGGTCTTGCATACATGCATGCTGCACTGTCATGAGCATGCGTGGACTCTCTGAAGGCGATTGCATCAGGGGAAGGAAGGAGTGGTGCAAGGGTGGTTTCCTAGTCAGAAACGTAATAGCCATATATATTGTTGATAAAATATTTGAAAAATGATCCCCCTCCCTAAAATATAACAACCTTAGGGCTTTACAGCAAGCAATTAAAATTATTTCGGTTCTCACAACAATAATTTTATGAACCTCCCTTATATGTTTGGGGAACCTCCCATCTTATTTGGGGATAGATATTGGGGATATTTTCTTGGAATAGAAGGTCAACATACCAGACATTTGTCCCCAACAGAGGCGCCTCAGTGGATCACCTGACTTGGCAGTCCTTTATTCCTCTCTCTGCACTCCAGTTTGGAAATTGATGAGGCTAGGAGGCTTAGGACTCCGAGATGCCATGCTGGTCTGGGCCAGAGTCACCTTGGGGCAGCGGGCTCAGTAGCAGTAGCATTCAGACTTGGGAGACGTGGTGGCCCCTGAAATCCAAAAATTCATTCTGCAGTCTAATTCTGGATGTCGTTCATGGAAGAGCAGCCCCTAAACCTGGTGTTCAGTTGACTTGGGAGAGACCGTACTACCTAATTTTGATCTCTTTTCTGCTTAAACTTTTTCTTTCTTCGTTTGGCTTGTATCTTAAAACCTCAGTGGTACCATTTTAGTGGGTTTCCCAATCTATTTGCAGCTATTTTATATATTTATAACATTTCTTTAAATCAAGGTGAAGTGAAACTAATATTGCTGTTTGGATTGCTGCACTGTGTTTAGAATTCAATCATAACTGATTTTCATGGCTATTCCTTTTCATTATACAGCTGTACCATTGTGTTACCTTTTATTGATGTTTTTTAAACTATTTTTATTTATTTTACAGATAGAGGACAAGGAAACTCTAAACAATTTAGATACTTCATCATCTGACTTCACTATATTACAGGTAAATAGTATGTCTCAATAACTTTAAAATCAAAGGTTAGACTACCATTTCTGGAAACCAGATATTGTATGACATTCCCAAGTAAAAGTCATTGCAAGGTTTGTTTGCCCTGTTGGTATCTTCAGAGGGCTTTGCTTTCCACTTTTCCCCAAATACAACGTGCCTATTACTCATCGTCTTGGCTTCCCCTACAAGCACTGTGACTTATCTATAACTAAGAGGAGGGAATGTTCTTGTTGATCAGATAGCTGGGGCAGAGATTGCCTGTCTGATCTGTTCTGGGTGGCATCCTCTGCAGAAAGACACTAAGGGGAGATGGTGGCGAGGGTTGGGGGAGCACTGCCTCCCCAAGAGATATTAATGGGGTCCAGATGAGAACACAGGAGGGTGGGGTGGCCAGAGCACTGACACCACAGCTGGGAAAGGTGGGATCTCAGGCCTGGTTCTGCTTTGGGGAATTTTTCTCACAGAAAATGCACAGATTTCTTTTGATGACTTTATCATCTTGACTATATCATCTGTGTAAATATTAAATCTTAGATGAGAACAAATGAGATGTGGACTAACTTTCAGGTAGGATTTACATAAATGTGGGTCTTGAGTTTCCTTTTAATTTTTCTGCCAGCCTGCCTAGATACATAAACTGTTGGAATAAACTTACCTGCATAGCGGTCTGATTTTCATGGAAAGTTTGTGAGGAAATGAAAATACTGTCAGCTTTTGCCAGTCTTTATTTTTGTTTTGGGGTTATTTTGGTCCTATTTCATTCACCTGTACTACTTAATTAGAAATCATCTTTGAGACACAATCTCCATGTGCTTCTGCCAGGCAGGGACAAGGCTGGTTTTTTGGCAAGCCGGAATCCCAGTTTCAAGGAGGGTGCAAACATCAAGAAATTGTGCTGGAACCCACCCTACCTTTAGGGCTGATGTCTCTCCAGCTGCAAAGTGACACCACCCATTCCTGGCTCCGAAAGGATAGGGGGAACTGGGTCTTATCATTTTCCTGAGTCCTTCTAGGTCCAAGATTCCTGTGTTAAAGTGAAACATATATAAACCCTTGCAGAAATAAGTGGGGATAGATTCAATTCTCTCCAGAGAACGTTAAGGAGAGGATTCTTCTGCCTAGAATGCTCTTTGGCTTTAGTTGTAGGATTAAGTCCCACAGTGGGGTATGTTTCATGGAAAGAAAATAGGTAGGATGAAAGTATGAAGAATGTGTAGAGTTTCCTGGGGCTTTTCAGAATGGTGGACTAGCTCCCAGTGAAGGTGCAGACTCCCCTCACCACCACCACATCCACATCCCAGGTGTGTGTTAGTGCCTGTGATGTGTCAGGTATATATGCAGATATGAATGAGAAGGAAGGGTGGTCACCATTTTCACAGGGCCCTTTATCCCTGTGTGAAGACACAGTAGCAATGTTGGGAAGAGACTGGGCTGATGCCCACTCCCATTCACACTGCCATAGCATAGAACATGGCTCTGCTGTGTGTCCTTGGGGCAGTTTGTCCGCCACTCTGCCAGTCTCCCAGTCTGAAAGGAAGGATGATACTAATACAAATAGTACCAACCAGTTAGGGCTGTCTGGTGATTAACGCATGTATGTAAAAGGCTTAAATTTGTGCCTGGGACCTAGTCAGTGCTCATCAGTATTGACTGGAATTCCAGGATAACATGCCTTAGGCAGAGAGTGTAGAGCGCTGAAGGACCCCATGGTGAGAGAAAGGTTCTTCCTTAGTGGGGCAGCCTCTGAAGCCATTAGGAGAAGCCTTTCCATGAGGAGATGGCCCCTGAGCTAAGTGCTGGGGGATTTGTAGGGACTCAGCTGGGGATGAGGGAAAGTACAGACGGAGCTGTCAGGAGAGAGATGGTGTGAGGGGCCATTGCCCGAAGGCTGTAGTCCGCAGAGGAACTTTGTGCACACTATGGTGGCAGATAGATGGGGAAGGGACAGTAAAATCAGGTGCTCTTGGAGGTGAGGAATAGCAGTGCTCTGGATCGGCAGGGCTTCCTGGGAAGGGTTTGGGGGATATCTAGTAATTAGAGGTGGCCCAGTGGGAACGTCAGTGGAAGAGATCAGGGAGGAGTACTGTGTCCTCCTGGAGAGCGCTCAGGCGACCAGGTGCAGACATGGTAGGACCATAGGAACCCAGAACAGGGGTCAAACCACCTGTGCCTATGTTCCCTCACTCTTTGAAATTTTCAGAAATTAATCTATGTTAAGTGAAGAAATGAAAAAAAAAATGTGAAGAAATGATAAATGTCAGGCACTGTGTTACACATTACAAGTAGACAAAAACACTGCTCTCTTGGCTTTTAAGAGTTCAGTCCAGGGGGACGGTTGAGCATGTGATGTCAGTACCATGGGAAGTGATAATGTTGCCAGGAGCTGGGGAAACGAGGCAGCGCAAACAGAAGCAGCAACCAGGTCCTAGGCCCCTTGAGAGTAGCTCGGGCAGATTGGGGGGGGGGGGGGGAGCGGAGGCAGGTGACGTGCTATGTCCATGTGTGGGCTCTGTCCTGAATGTGAGCAGATACTCTACCTGTTGGATTTGTGAGTTTACTAGTACATGTTTTAGAAATCACCTTTTTAGTGACAGTTTTTGGTGTAAAGAAACTGTAGGTTTCATTCATCTGGCACCATCTTATTTATGTTTTTTGTTGCAGGAAATTGAAGAGCCTTCCTTGGAGCCAGGTACTGTTAAATGAAAAACTTACCAGCGGGGGTTTGGAACTATTCTAGCTTTCCACCTTCTCTAATTTAAATTCTTTAATTTTAAAAAGTTGCCTTACTGTAGTATACATTGTTCTAAAGGTTTACGATCCAGAACATACCAGGATCATAGAGATTGGAAACCCAGCCATATCACCAGATCTGTGAAAGTGGCTAACTTCTCACGTTACAGAATGTATTGATGAGATGAAACGATCTCATGCCTTTTTAAACATAAATGGCACTTAAACATATGTAGAAAGAGTTTGCATGATGCTTCTCATGAGCTAATACCTCTGCACCCCACAAAACAGATCTTGTGATATTGGGCAGTGTCTTAACTTTGTGGTTTTTAATTCAGGCAGTGCAGGTAGTTGTAGGGAGATGCATTTTAAAACATTGAGACATAACTGGATTCCAGAAGAGGAAAGAGTTTCTTCATGAGAATTCCAAACAAATACTATTCACTTTCTGGACTGCAAATATCTCAGAGCACCGATGGAAGAGATTCTGGTTTTCATGTTGGACTGTTCTGTTAAAAGAAATTCAAAGAA
The DNA here is from genome assembly GCF_011100685.1 of Canis lupus familiaris. NCBI lineage: Eukaryota > Metazoa > Chordata > Mammalia > Carnivora > Canidae > Canis > Canis lupus. The sequence continues at coordinate 54,757,554 of NC_049241.1, read as the reverse complement.
ATTTGGAAATTGAGCTGTTCAGTGAATGGTGATACATTCAGTTAAGCACCTTGGACTTTGGAAGCTAAATTCGGAAGAGTCCTATGTAAACGACGACAGAATGAAGACTGTCAAGAATCAGCCAGAAGGTTTTGGGGGTTAAATCTCTGGGATGCTTTTCTCTTCCATGTAGCGTAGCGGCTTACCGTAGCAGTCGGAGCGCAGGTAGTGTAACCACTGTCACTTTGTGTACCCGCGGGTTTTCCAATCTCTGTGTAGCTAGCGGTTCTCTTCGTGTTAGTATGGCAGCCGTGCCAGTTCCGCATTTGTGATTGCTTTATTTCCCTGGTAATTAAACCTTGTGCCATTCTATTCCTGTTAAATCCGTAGAAAATGAGAAAATACTCGACATTTTGGGGGAAACTTGTAAATCTGAGCCAGTAAAAGAAGAAGGTTCCGAGCTGGAGCAGCCCTTGGCACAGGATACAAGTAGCGTGGGGCCAGACAGAAAGCTTGCGGAGGAAGAGGACCTTTTTGGCAGCGCCCATCCGGAGGAGGGTGATTTAGATTTGGCCAGCGAGTCAACAGCACAAGCTCAGTCGAGCAGGGCAGACACCCTGTTAGCGGTAGTGAAAAGGGAGCCCGTGGAGCAGCCAGGCGATGGCGCGCGGACGGACTGTGAGCCTGTAGGGCTAGAGAAGCCAGTTGAGCAGAGTAGTAAAGCCTCAGAGCACACGGAAGCCTCTAGCGAGGAGGCCGCGGAAGCGCCCCAGGAAGCCTCAAGCCCAGACCCCAGAGATAGCAAAGAAGACGTGAAGAAGTTTGCTTTTGAAGCTTGTAATGAAGTCCCTCCGGCTCCTAAAGAGTCCTCAGCCAGTGAGGGCGCTGATCAGAAAATGAGGTTTGTTTTTTCTCAGTTTTAGACCAGACGCTATCTCCTTTTCATTGGTCATTTAATGACACACATAAGCTGTTTTTTCTGCAATTGGCCAGCCAGACTGATGCAATTGTAGTTTACTTCTAAACAATGTTTTATTTCTCTTTGTTTATTTTAAACTGATTATATAATCTTTTTTCTTTTCTCAACCTATCATGGTTGTTTTCTTTAATTCTTCCTAATTATCTTTAGCCCAGCAGAATTAATTAACTCCTATGGGTCTGAAATCTTATGGTTAGGTCAGATTTCCAATACAAGTTTGTCGGGGTATCATTTTTTCAGAACTAAATTTCGGGTAGGTATGCAACCTCAGCACGTGTTTTATGATTTTGAGTTTGTTTCCTCTCTGCTTCTTCCTTCTGGAGTGACATTATCTTTTGTCTCTAGTTCTGTCGAAGATGACTCGGATACAAAAAGGCTTTCCAAAGAGGAAAAGGGTAGGTGACTGGGGCAACACTGGTCTCTTGGAGCATGTTTGGCCTTGGCAACAGTGGGATTTCTGGTTCTAGTTCACTGCATACTGCGTTTCTTACCCAGATTTGCCTCTGAGCCTTTCATGAAGCCTTTCTCCACTCCTCTGCTATTCACTCTGCAGGTTCTGGGTTATAGGGAGCGAGCCAGGTCCTCAGAGTTAAGGTATTGATCTGAAGTACTCTTGCTTTCACTAGAGCACTTTGAGCTTGTTGATCCTGACTGAACCTCTAATTTGCAGATTCCTTAGCCTCAGTGATACTTGTAAATGGAAATTTTTTTTCTGATTTCAGAAATCTTGGGGTTACCTGGTACTTCAGATTTATGAACACCATATCTCTTAATTAAAATCGCTAATGGAGAAGATATTTTGTTGGTTTAGATTCCTCCTTAGCAGCCTAGAATACAAACAGAGGATAGGTGGGAAGGTGCATGTGACAAGAAAGAGAAGCATCTGAATTGAGTTCATCCGAATAGCAGCTGTTTTATGTTCAGAAGCCAACCCACTGGGCTGCCATTTGGTGACTTTTTAAGGGAACAAATTTCCCCTACTCCCAATAGCCCCTGACTGACTATTGTAAGTGGCATTGCTCGAAGCCCTGATGGGCCTGGTGTGCATTTGCACAGGTTGTGTGAGGACAGGTATGAGGCCCTCCTGCCTTAGCTGACTTTGGTGGTGCTGACATCTGGGAGAAGTGGGGAAAGTATCTGGTTTGGGATGACTTCAGTCTTTTAAGATTCAGGATCTTGTGAGTATGGTGTTTTTGACCAGACTTTTCTTTTGAAATAGGTCGTAGCAGTTGTGGTAGAAATTTCTGGGTTAGCGGACTTTCTTCTACCACCAGAGCTACAGATTTGAAGAATCTTTTCAGCAAATATGGGAAGGTAAGATCAGGGGTTTTCTGGAGAAAAAAATGTTTTGAAGCCAATGTAGTATAGCCTTTACATACAGGTGATTGTCCTCTTGGTGACTGCTTTGAATGACATCATGCCGTTCTTTCAGCTCACATTGGACTTGGAGGGTCTCTCTCTCCCTGGCTAGGTGTGAGAGAGATGGAAACTCCCAGAGCCCACGTCAGCCTTTGTCAGCTTTTTTACTCCCCTTCCCCAGCCAGAAGCCACCAGGGAGGGCTTTGGGGATTGTAGCAGAGGGTAGGGTGGGGAGATGCTTCACTTCTCTGGAGTGGTGGTGATGACAGACGACGAGTGTGGCCATGGGAAGGGATTGTCAACAGGGGCTGTAGAGTCAGACTGGTCTGGGTAGCTGGAGGCCACAGCTATGCCGCTCACACTTGTGTGGCCAGGAGCTGGATACTTCGGTCATGTGAACCTCACCTCTATGCCTGGGGCCCTCAGAATGGCTGCCTCCTGAAGATGGTGTGTGTAGCTGTAGTAGAGCTGTTGGTGCCTCTGCCCCATCACTCTCAGCTCACCTGTTCTCACCCACAGCTGGGGCAGCTCTGGCCTTTGGTCTTCTGCAACACTTGCCTGTCTTCCCTGCCTGCTCAGCCCACAAACTGTGGCAGGGATAGATAGATTCACCTGCACCCCCCACCCCCACCCCCAAGGCCTGTTGCAGTTTCCTGTGTGTTTCAGAGCACCTGTATCTGGTCTCTTCCCTTCTCTTTTTCACCACCCCCACCATGTGTTTTCTAGAGTCCCCTCCCAAATCAGCTGCTGCTGCATCCTGGGCTCCTTGTCTCCGAAGTAGCTTTTTGGGGCAAGCCAAAGGCATAGGCCTTTGTAGTAAGGGATCAACAAATCACAACAGAAAAGACCAATAGTACTTATCTTGGTTATTGATGTCAGAGAACTAACCAGCAAAATTAAATATGACATGGTTGTAGAAATAACTGGTGATTTCCTGAGCTTCAGTATATGAAGTGGGCCCCTTTCATGATTCCACTGTGGCCCTCAGAGCAGATGGGCGCTCTCAGCAGGGATGTGTCACCTAGAGCCTCCAGTGTCTTGGATGCATATTGTAGGCTTCGGGTGTTTGGGTAGGGGACCAGCCCATTCAGAAACTCCCTTGGATCTGAGTCTCTGTGGAGCCTAGTTAGGAATGAATACTGGCTTATGTGGGACTTCTCCTGAGCTAGGGTACCTAATGTCAGCTTGCCAAAGTCATTAGGAAAAGCAAGTGCTGTGTAAAGTGCCTGTAGCGCCAGAAACCTCTCACTGAATTTTGTTACTGCTCTGAGTAAGTGTGGGCTGTCAGTCTCCATCTGCAGAGCTGTCTTCCTGCTTCACTGCCTACATGGCTCACAGAATGCCTGAAGAGGCCTGCCTTCATTCCACTTTCCTCTCTGCCCCTCCACCCTGCCATCCTGGTTCCCAGGGGGAGGGGCCGGAAGTGGGGCACAGCCTTTGAGTAGTCAGAGTGAGGCAGTAGTATTAGCTTTCCTGGTTGTCAGGTGCCACTTGTCAGGCACCTGGTGACAGGGCATTCCCCATGGTCCTCTCACCCTAGGAAGGCACCAGGACTCGCGGATCTGAGGAACAGCATGAACCTGTGATGCCCTGTGCATTTTATGTGCAGTCAGGGCAGGGTTGAGGGGGCTCCTGTCTAAGCCATACTTTTGTATTTTCCTTTGAGGTGGTGGGTGCCAAGGTGGTAACAAATGCCCGGAGTCCTGGAGCTCGCTGCTACGGCTTTGTTACAATGTCCACAGCAGAAGAGGCCACAAAATGCATTAACCACTTGCACAAAACAGAGCTCCATGGGAAGATGATCTCAGTGGAAAAAGTAAGTGGCTTTTTTTTTCCCCCCAGGGATATGACTCTTTAAGGAAATAAGGTAATACTTGAATTTGATTCTCTTTTTCAGGCGAAAAATGAGCCTACTGGGAAGAAAGCCTCTGAGAAGAGAGAGGGTGAGGGAAAAAAGGAGAAGTCCAGCACCAGCGACAGGTATTGCTGTTCTCTGAGGGAGCTGCGGCCAAGATTGTCCTTTCTGTAGTTCCCGTTCTGCACGTTTTCCATAGCTAGGGGAGACTCATCCTTTCATTTACGTTTGGTTGAAGGGTTTCACCTCCGGTAGCTGAGATGATTCCTTCCTGCAGTCCCTCTTTCAGGGGTGCTTGGGGAGAGCAGATGGGACTCCCTATTGTTGATCGTTCCATCGATGCCAGCCCAGGCAGCCTCCTGGTCCTGGGGTGCTCAATGCAAGAGGCCTGGTCAGGGCTGCTTTTCTTCCCTAAATACTGTATCTAACAGGCTGTGTGTCCTGGGATGTTATTTCTAGGTCTGCGAACCTTAAGAGGGAAGATAAAGCTGATAGAAAAGAGGACATTAAGAAGGGTGAAGATGGAAGTGGAGAAAAGAGTAAAGATCAGGACGATCAGAAACCTGGCCCCTCAGAGCGATCCCGAACTACAAAATCAGGTACTGTCACCAGAGATGCCAGCTGGTGTTCTCTTCCTAGTTGGTGTGGTTCGTGGTTTGCTGTAGTCAGCAACACAAACTAGATCTCTTTTCCATAGAGTTGGGTACTTTCTCTAATTTGGATGTTTCTGGTTTCTTACCTTAACATGACTCCTTTACTTCCTGTAGGAAGTCGAGGAACGGAGCGAACTGTAGTGATGGATAAATCTAAAGGTGTGCCTGTTATTAGTGTCAAAACATCAGGATCCAAAGAGAGAGTGAGTATTAATTTTCTAACTAGAGTGTAGTGTTTTTCCATATTCTTTCATTTATTTTTCTGTATATCTTAAGGGAGTTCTTGAGTTTAATTAAGAAGGGTGGTATAGGGATCCCTGGGTGGCGCAGCGGTTTGGCGCCTGCCTTTGGCCCGGGGCGCGATCCTGGAGACCCGAGATCGAGTCCCACGTCGGGCTCCTGGTGCATGGAGCCTGCTTCTCCCTCTGCCTGCATCTCTCTCTCTCTCTCTCTCTCTCTCTCTCTGTGACCATCATAAATAAATAAAAATTAAGAGATAAATAAAAAAAATAAATAAAAAAAAGAAGGGTGGTATATCTTCTTAAAATGTAGAGATCTTGATATTCTAAAAAACTGAGTTTAAAAGCTTTAATTTACAGTTAACTTTTTTTGATGAGAATTTTTTTTTTTTTCCTAAAGCTACTTTTAAAATTCAAATGTGTTGAATGTTCTATAATAGCTCAGGGGTTAGAGCACTGGTCTTAGGAAATTCAAATATGGGACTGGTTGGCTTCTTTTCTTTTTCCCGAATCATCCTGTAGCTGGCTATTTTCATTACCTCCCCTGAAAGTTTCAGCAGCTCTCCATCGTGCATTCCTAAGCTCACATGCAGCCCTGCCAGCCTTTCTAAGTCAGGTCTCCACTTTGGCTCAGCTCAATACTCTTTCTCTTCAGGGATGTTCCGCAGAACACAGGAATTCACAGAGGATGCATCTTAGGCTCTTACCGCTTCATGCTGCCTGCTCTTCTGGTCTTAGGCAGCTGTCGCTGTCCATAAGTTCAAATTTTGGCAGTCTTGCAACTTCAGTAGGTGTGGGTCCAGGGTCCCCAAGACCACCCACGTTCAGTGATTCATTCTAAGGACCACTGGGCTTAGAGAGCCTGTGGTGGTAGTCACAGCAAAGATTGGCCCCAGTGGTGCAGTAAAGACACACAGCCAGATGAGGTCGTGGGGAAAGAGACACAGAGTGTGCGCGAGACCCATGCAGGCTCCCCTGTGCTCTGTCCTGCCTGTGAGCTCATGCAGCAATGAAAATGTAGCAACACTTGGTGATGCTCCTGCCCAGGCAAGCCCATCGGCCCATTAGAGCCTCAGCACCCAAGGGTTCTATCAGGGACTGGTTACATGGCTTTCTGCCAGAGGCATATTGAGACTCCTGACTCCCAGGAGGAGGGCAGGTGGTCAGCACAAAGCACATTTTGCCACGGTCTAGGCATAGTGAACCACCCTTAGCATGAACGGTTAAGTGGAGATATTCTGGGCACCAGCGTCAGGCCTACCGTGTTACCTCGTGCTGCAAGGGGACAGACAGTGAAGCTCTTGCAAGCCAGCATTTCAGTGATGGCAGGTTTCACTCTGTGTGTGTGCACATGTTAGACCTGTGACCTTTTACATTTATTTTATATAAAACAATTGGAAAATGGCAAAACTAAAGTACGAGCTCCAGGCATAAGATGAGTAGATCTCATAAAAGTCATGCAGCTACACAAATTAGGAATCCCCAGTGACACCATAAGTAGCCATGGTTAGGTACCCGTTGCGTGTTTAATTAGGAAGGAAAAGAACAAGAGTGAGGGGTTTCTTTTGGATACAGAAAGCAAAGTATAAAAGCATGCTTGTGATCATTTAAAAAGTTTTAGTGGGGGGACTACTTCCATTTTGACCCTATTGGAAATACTTAGTATATAGTTTAGCATCGTGATGAGGTTGTGACTTAGGATAACGAAAACCTGTTTCTTAGGAGGGAACACCTTGTTACCTGGTTATTCCATTAAACATGGATGGTCCTTTTCCAACCTTTACTTTGGATGCTTGGACCTGGACATGCCTGATTCTTCCTGTTGTCATTTCTGCCTTAATTTATGGATGTTTCTTGGTGAACCAGGTTTCTAAGAGCCAGGATCGCAAATCAGCCAGCAGAGAGAAGCGATCTGTTGTGTCCTTTGATAAAGTCAAAGAGCCTCGGAAGTCAAGAGACTCAGAGTCCCGTAGGTGAGTCCTTGTCCAGGAATGTTACTGGTTTGGTTCTATCTCTGTATTGCTGAAAGCTGTGTTCTAGGGGGATATTTTCAAAGTCCCCCATGTGTGGAATACTGCTTTAAATTTCTTGGTGCCTTTGGCTTTGATCCTGTAGTTTTTGTTTTTGTTTTTGTTTTTTTTCCAATTGATCATCTCCTACAAATAGGCCTGTCACTTCTTGAAGATTTTGGAAGATAACAGCAGGGAGTTGGAATGCCTTCCTGGTGCAGTAGGGCTAGTTAACAAACACCAAATGTGCTCCAGAAGCTGTGGAAAGGGAAATAGAGAAACAGTGGAACGTGTGCAGGGAGACAATTGAGAGATCCTCATCCTTAAGATAGCTGAAGAAAATGTCTCCCTAAATTTTAAAAACTAAACACAAGTTATATTGAGCACGTTGAATGGTAGTTAATGTTTCCAATCAAGAAATAATTCCTTTTTTTAAATTTTATTTAAGATTTAATTATTCGCAGTGGCACGTGGGTGGGCAGGGTGTAAAAAGAAAGAGAATCTCAAGCAGACTCCTTGCTGAATGTTGGCCCTGATCTCACGACCCAGAGGTGATGACCTAAGCTGAAACCAAGACTCAGGTGCTCAACATCTGAGCCATTCACGTCACCCCTAAGCTTAATAGTTTAAAAAAATAAAAATCAGTAAAATTGCCAGAGTAAGAATGAGTAAAGGGTGCGAGGTATTGCTTTTTCTAGTGCCTGCTCATGACTTCCTGCTTCCAAGGGAGAGGCAGTGGGCAAGAGACACTTTGTTGAAGTAACTGGCAAATAGAGCAGGGAACTGTCCAGTGTGTGGGAATTTAATATGTCGCAACTGACATTTCTAACTAGTGACAAAAGGGTGGACTCTCCCCAAAAAGCTTTAGGTCTCTTTGCTGTTCTTTAGATAGTGCTCTGGGGCTCCAGCTCACATCTGTGACAAAACAGTCCCCATAAGCTGGTGACTGAACAGAAACCTAAAGTCCACATTTGGATAAAATGAAAGTAAGTATATTCACGAGTTCAGGTTGGAGGGCCCAAAATGTCACGAAGGAGATGACTAAATTTAAATGTAACTTTTGTATGTGAAAGACACGTGAGAGAGGGGAATAAATGTGATTTGAAATAAATGTAATAAGGGAAAAGTAACCTGACAGGAAAACAGAAGACAGTCACCAGAAGGGACAGGTCATGCATGCCCCTGCCACAAGTCCTGCAACGTGGCTCCGCTTTACAAGGCATCAGGAGTGCACGTGAAAAGAGTAGCTTTAAGGTTTTATTTATGTATGTATGTATGAATGAATGAATGGGAGATAGAGCATGAGTGGGGAGGACAGGGAGGCCCATGCAGGGCTCAATCCCAGGTCACAGGAATCATGACCTGAGCCAAAGTCAGATGCTTAGCCAACTGAGCTGCCCAGGCGCCCCAAGAGTAGCTGTTCTCCAAGCCACAGGCACAGTGAGGCACATGTATAGAGACGGGCAGGAAACGTGCTGAGGTATGGCTGGTATCACTATCAGGAGAGTGGCTGGCAGCCCTTCTGGGCTGAGCCGAGGGTCCTACAGCCTTGCCCATCCTTCACTCAGTAGCTGCAGTCCCCAGCTTGTTGGTACACTCATCTGAGCTTAGAAAAAACATCATAAGATGTTTTTAGAAAAAACTCGTGTAAGTTTTCGATGCGAGAGCACTAGCCCCATTCCGTGGTGATTAATTGAAGCCCATGCCTTAGGGAGCAGAGATTTTCATTGAGACCTAATTTGCAGTGAAAAGAATGTTGTTTCTTAGTCTTATTTTTAATGAGGTATTTGTGGAATATTATGTTGAGCTCCAGAAAAAGTTTCAGGGAGTGAGGTTCAGCTCATACTTCAGCTGACCGTTGACATGCACACGCTTTCATGCTCCGAGTACCTGCCGGGCAGGAACCAAGCTGGAAGCAGAGCCCATGCTGGCATTCCGGGGCTGCTGCTGTGCTCTCCCTCTCATCAGTGGGTCGGCTAGAGCTATAGTTCCTTAGGGGCGGGCACAGCCCTGAGTCCAACTTTCTGTTGTGCTTGGGCTGATCTGCATTCCCCAAGGTGAGAGCTGTAGAGCCAGATGGGTGGCGCCAGCTCTGTGGCCTCTTCTCCTGCAGGGTACGTGAGCGCAGTGAGTGGGAGCAGCGCATGCAGGCGCAGTGGGAGCGTGAGGAGCGTGAGCGGCTGGAGATTGCCCGCGAGAGGCTGGCTTTCCACCGACACCGCCTGGAGCGCGAGCGCATGGAGCGCGAGCGGCTGGAGCGGGAGCGCATGCATGTGGAGCATGAGCGCAGGCGGGAGCAGGAGCGCATCCACCGAGAGCGCGAGGAGCTGCGGCGCCAGCAGGAGCTGCGCTACGAGCAGGAGCGGCGGCCCGCGGTGCGGAGGCCCTACGACGTGGATGGCCGGTAAGTCCAGTTCTTAGCCCACCTTCTAGGTGGCTCATGGCATTTAGAATTGGGTTCTAGGTCCCTGAATCATGTTAATGTGAGATTTTTGTTTCAAAGGCAGCACAAGTACATGCTACATCCGAATTTGATGTCCTTTACTTCATCAGGAACCAGATGCTTAGGGGTCGGTGGAAAAATGGTTATGCAAAGCAGTGCCTAGTAGTGTCTTGTTCAAGTCTTGGCGCGGACACCCAGAGCTGCACATGAAGTGCGAGTGCTAAGCAGGTGGCCAGAGATCAAAAAACATCTTCAGATCCCTGTTCTAGGCTTTGTAGTCAACTGTAGTGATTTGTTCTGGTTTACTCCAGTAACCATTTTATTTCCTGGACATGCCAGTGCATGATGTGTGAATACTAAAGTGTTAGACCTAATTTCAGACCTTGCTTATTGGGAGTCTGGAGTGATAGGGCCAGCATTGGTCCTAGTAAAGCTTTTCCGCATGCATCACTTGGGAAAAAACACATTTTATGTTCATCATCTTTCTCCAGCACAGGTTAAAGAGGTCCCCGTGATAATATCCAGCACGACTTCGAGAGCTTTTAGTATTTTATTTTATTTTAGTACTTTCTGCCTCTGTGCAAAATACTGATGCTGTGAGTCCCTTATGGTCATAAATGTTTGGAAACAGTATGATTCAGGTGCTTCTCAGTGTTCCGCCGCCCCCCCCCCGCAGGTCTTTGCTGGGTCTAGTTCACATTGGAGGAGAACTCAGGGTCACGGCTCTCACTTGCTGTCCTGATAGATCAAGGCCATGTGCAGATGGTAGAGGCGACCTGCAGGTGTGCATGTGTGCCCTCTTGCCCTCCTATTAGGGAAACCAAAGCTATTCTGTTTAGGGGAAGCAGGGCATGTCAGAGTAGAATGGAAGTCTTTCATTCGGATCCCACATCACCCTGCCAGCTCATGGAGCAAAGAAGACCTTGTTACTAAAGTCCGTTCTCATTTTGTGACGTGGTAGGAGCCAAGGACCGTTTAAGGGTTCAGTTCACGGGCAGCCCAGGTGGCTCAGTGGTTTAGCACGACCCTCAGCCCAGGGCCTATTCCTGGAGACCTGGGATCGAGTCCTGTGTTGGACTCCCTGCATGGAGCCTGCTTCTCCCTCTGCCTCTCTCTCTCGCTCTGTCATGAATAAAATCTTTAAAAAAAAAGGGGGGGGGTTCAGTTCATCATCTCCACAAAAGTTATGAAGTTTAGGGAGAAATTGCACGTACTCCTTTCCTCTTCCAGGCGAGATGATGCCTACTGGCCAGAAGCAAAGCGGGCTGCCCTGGATGAGCGCTACCATTCTGACTTCAACCGCCAGGACCGCTTCCACGACTTTGACCACAGGGACCGGGGCCGCTACCCCGACCACTCTGTTGACAGGTCAGCCAGCCGCCCCCACCCCCGACCTTGCCTGCTTGCTCTCAGTTCTCTTCTTTTTCTGAATCCTGAAGAAATAGGGTTGGCCTTTCTTGGCTTTGTGGGCTCATTCGAACCATCAGAGCATGAATTACTTGTGTTCCATTTGGGAAATATTTTATTTGAGGGTGCCTAACCAATCTTTCTTTCCTTAATGCTTTAACTTAAATTGACTTTCACAGGAGAGAAGGTTCCAGATCCATGATGGGAGAAAGAGAAGGACAGGTAAGTCCGAAAACTCTAGTTTTATCAGTTTTTGCCATGGGATTGACTCTCTCCTCAGCATGCTTTCTCCCTCCTCAGCCGAGGTGAACAAAGAGTAGTGTATCCTGAACCTCTTCCAGCCTTGACCCTGAGGTTCTGTCCGCCTCTAAATGAGAGTAACTAACACCCTGTACTGACGATTCAAGACCCTTGGGTGCGTCTCTTAGGCTCTGCTGGACAATCGTGACCTGCCCGGCTGAGCACCTGCAAGTCCAGGGGCACCTAAAGCAAGCAGTGCTGTGCTCTCTGGGTCCACCTGCCCGCCAAGTGTCGGAAAGCCATTCAGTCTCTGGTCCACACCCACACTCTGCAGGATGACCGCGTTAGAGAATATGCTTGATGTGCTCCCTTTTCCTGTCCTAGCTTTAGCTTGAGAACTTCCGCCAAGAGCGTTGATTCTTTCATGGGTTTACTTGGAAGAATGGGGGGAATGAAGGGAGGATGTGGTCAGGGCATTGTTGGCCAGAATTGCCGCCCTGTGAGTTTCCTTTCCCTGCATCTAGTACAGACTGAGTGTAAGACTGGGGGTGGTGGTATTCCTTGGCCACATTGAGGGGGTTTCTCTGCTACCTCTGGAGGCATCTTCACGTGATTCCTTTTTCTCTACTCCTAGAGGTAAATCTGAGATGTTAGCTAAATGTGCACCTTGTCTTCTGTTCCTCTTTGGTAAAGTTGAGAGCGGTGGTTAAATTCCAGGCCACAGAGCCAGAGAGGGTCACATCTTGGTCCAGCACTTGTGTGGAGCTTGTGTCTCCAGCTGTGAAATTGAGGGTGCTTCCTCCTGCATGAGGAGCTGGGCCGAAGGTGCTGCTAGCTGTGTCTAGTACAGTCTCTCGGGTTCCTTTGCCCACCGTTGGTAGCTAAAACACTCTGGAAACCTGAAAGACTGCTTTTCTTCACATACAGTGTCCTCAATAATATTGATATCAGTGCTGTCCTAGATGGCAGGTGGTGTGATAGGGGACACAGACGGGAAGCACTGGCACAGGCTTCCTGGGTCTTGCTGAACTGTTACGTGGGTTGGTCAGTTGGATAGAAGAGCGTGGCTACATTATGAAATAGCAGGAAGAGCTAGATGTGGCCCTTGTACAAAGTGTTTTCTGTCAGTTTTGTGTTTTTAGAAGGCTGATACTTTTTTTTTATAAAGAATTTATTTACATTACAGAGCAAGTGAGACCACAAGCAGGGAGGGGCAGAGGGAGAAGCAGGGAGCCCAATGTGGGGCTGGATCCCAGCACCCTGGGAACATGACCTGTGCTAAAGGCAGACACTACACTGACTGAGCCACCCAGGCGCCCCAAATACTCCTTATTAAATATTTGTGTTTGTCTAAAAGTATAGGAAGCGGTCTAAATCACAGGCTGTAATTTTTCTAAAAGCTGGTATGTTTTGAAGGTTGTTTTGTTTTGAAGGTTCTTTATGGAAACATTATTCTGGGGTCTCATTTAAGCAGCTCTTGCTCCATTTGGAAGGACTGACTTTCTGGGGCCCTCTGACTTTTTATTTTGCTCCTAGAAGGAATGAGGCTGGGTTTTGTCCATCTTGTTCAATTGCCCCTGCCCCTTTGTTGAGGGAATATCCGCACACATCTGGGAATGAGAGGCCAGAGGAAGCAGGTCATGGAGGCATTTGTGTTTAGGACTCCCTGTGTAAGCACACGCCCACCCTGGTTTAATGGGTAAGGTAAGTCTGGGCGTGAGCAGCAACAGGGCAGCTGGCGCCTTCAGCTGAGGGGCTTCATCACCAGGCTCCCTTTCTTAGGTGTTCTTACTTAGATGTGATCCTGGAGCAAAAGACCCCAGGGCCACAGGTTGGATTTGTGGGACAGTGGAACCAAAAGCACTTGGTCAGCTCCCTAAGAGCTTCGGACGTTCTTCCAGCAAGCAGGGGCAGGGCTCGGGTGAAAGATGAGTGGGCATTTGAGACAGCTTTTCCTAGGGGCGCCTTGGTGGCACAGTTGTTGAGCATCCAACTATTGATTTCGGCTCAGGTTGTGATTTCAGGGTCCTAAGATTGAGCCTTGCGTTGAGCTCAGTGTTTATTTTATTTTATTTTATTTTTTTATTTATTTATTTTATTTTTATTTTTATTTTTATTTATTTATTTTTTATTCATAGAGACAGAGAGAGAGGCAGAGACACAGGCAGAGGGAGAAGCAGGCATCATACAGAGAGCCTGACGCAGGACTCGATCCAGGGTCCCCAGGATCACGCCCTGGGCTGCAGGCAGCGTTAAACCACTGAGCCACCGGGGCTGCCCTGGGCTCAGTGTTTAAAAAAGATTCTCACTGCCTCTTTCTTTGCCCCTCATGTCCTTGGTCTCTCTTAAATAAATACATCTTTGGAACAGAACATCTTTTCCTAGAATGGGAGGCTTTCTCTTCCATCCTTCCTTCAGGTAGTGCATTGAACAGGGTCCAGCATTCGTGTGGCCTGTGCCAGAGGTGCCAGGTCCAGGCTGAGTTGCGATAAAGGATCCCTTGTGGGGCTGGAGTACAGCAGGCACCTGGCCTACTGTTGTCTGTTGTTGGTGCAGGGCAGTCACCAGGCCCAGTACTCTTCTCTCCTTTGGTGCCTGAATTCACTCTGTTTGGATTAGGGTGCATCTCAGGCCTCGGCTTCTGTCCTCTGTTCTGTGACTCCATTCTTTGACTTTCCTCACTAGACAACCAGCAGACTTTGGGGGCCTGGCTGTCATTCAAGCTGAAAGGCCCGTGTGGCACAAGACCACGTGTTGAACGCTTGCCAGCACTTCTGTTATTATCCTTGTTGTTATTAGCTTGTTGCCCCAAAGGCCTTGGGATCCAGGCTTGACACTGAAACCTTCTTATTCTGGCTCTTTAACATCCAGCATTACCCCGAACGCCATGGAGGACCAGAGCGCCATGGGCGGGACTCTCGCGACGGGTGGGGCGGATACGGCTCTGACAAGAGGATGAGCGAGGGCCGGGGGCTGCCTCCTCCACCCAGGTTTGTGTCATGCACCCCACACTGCTTGCTGGGGCCTCATGCACCGTAGGCAGGATTGAATGTGTCCCAACTGAGGACCCTGGGTCTCAGGGAAAGATGAGTGCTGGCCCCATGACCCAGAGCACTGGCCACACCTCAGGCCTCCTTGGAGCTTTGAGCAACATTCCCGTAGACCCCCACCACCCAAAGGGATGGGGACTGGGCACACAGAATGCTAAACCCACCTTCCAGAGCCCACCACCACTCCTACTCTGAAAGGCAGAGAGAGGGGCAATCCAAATCAGAGATGTCTTTTTCCAAGGGGCAGACGTGACTGGGGGGATCATGGCCGAAGAATAGAGGATGACCGTGCGTGGCAGGGTGCTGCTGATGGAGGCATGATAGACAGGGACCACAAGAGGTGGCAAGGTAAGGGCTGACTCTCAGCTGGCGAGGTCTCTTTTTTTTGGAGAAGCATCTGGAAAGCTCAAGCTGCACCTGCTTTACAGCCTGTCTGCCTTGTCTTGAGGGCAGGAAGAGCTGTCTCTGCTCTAAGACCATGGGGTCTTGCTCATCACTGACCGGATGTGGGAAGGGAGGGAGGGAACAGATGAGGTCTGGCACAGAAGACTGCTGTGGGCTTTGGTTAATACTCTGCCTCGACTTAGCCAGGACGTCAGGTGCGTGCAGCTTGCGTGCTGATGCATCACTGGGACCTGTGGGTTCTGGGCTGACTGCGTGGCTCAGGAACGGGACTGGAGTCCCATGAGCCTCGTGTTGGTGTCCTCGGAACTCCGTCTGCTGTGCTCAGACAAGCTGTTTGAAAAGTATCTCTTGTCTTGTAGGTGGCGAAAGAAGTATGTCTGGTCACTCTGGGCCAGGTCACATGATGAACCGGGGAGGGATGTCAGGGTAAGGTGTCTGGCGCTGCTTGTCCATCTTTACGTGTTGGCTCGCCTGGGAGGTTTAGAAAGTTGAGTCTGCCCCCCTCACCGCCTGTCTGCTGGATGGAGGCTCTGCTCCCAGAAGAGGGCCGGCAGCTGGGGGTGTGCACGGGGGGGTGTGCACGGGGGGCGTGCCGGCCGGACTTCTCTGACGTGGGATCTGTGTCGGTCCTAGGCGTGGCAGCTTCGCCCCTGGCGGGGCCTCGCGGGGCCACGTGATCCCGCGCGGCGGAATGCAGGGTGGCTTCGGGGGACAGAACCGGGGCAGCCGACCCAACGACACCCGCTTCACTCGCCGCTACTAAGTGCTTGGATTCCTGTGTTCTGTCCCGTGGCAACAAGAGTATGTTCTGTTAGGAGTTCTCTTCAACTGTGTACAATAATTTTTTTTTATCTGCTGCCATATTGTAGCTCAATACAATGTGAATGTTTTGTGTTTTTTTTTTGTTTTTTTTTTTTTTTTTGGTTTTTGTTTTTTGTAATAAATGTGTTTCTGTTCACATACCCTTTATTTAAAGTGTTTTCTCTTTTTTATTTCACATATTTGTGTAAATTATACTTGGCATAGCTGAGCCATGGCTCTTCAGGGGGGAAGGGGCAGCTTTAAGGGGCTGTCCGGGTTCCCGGAAGCCCTTTACTGACAGCACACGCTCCTGGCCTGCCTGAACCTGGACCTGGGGTTTGTGGGATCGTCTGCGTTCTGCGTCGTGGCCGTTTTGTCCCTGTTCCCCCTCCTGGGCCCTCTGTCCTCCACACTCTGCCTCCGTGTCCAGGACAGGCCCAGCCTAGCTGAACAGGCTGCTGTGCCTTTTTTTTGATGTGGCAAAATACATATAACACACAATTTCCCATTTTAAGCACTTTAGGTGTACAGCTTGGTGGCATTAGTATCGTACAGTGTTGTGCCACCATCACTGACCTCCGCCTGCAGAACCTTTCATCCTCCCAAACGCCAACTGCCCTGCGCCCACCACACCACCATCTACTTCCTGTGTCTGTGGCTCGTAGCATCTCCTGAGTGGAGCAGCATGCCCGTGGGGTAAGGTGTGACAGCAGCGTGGTGCTAAGGCCCGTACGTGGGGCCATGCTGCTCCTCAGGTCCACCAGGCTCCGTCTCTGTGGGCCCTGGTCTGTGTTCATGTTGGGGTCCACCCGTCCAGGGGAGCAGTGGTGACAGGCCGGCTGCCTCCCTGACACATCACTGTGGAGTCCAAGCCTGTCTGGGGCTGGGAACACACTAACCACCAAGGCAGCCTGGGCCCCTGTTCCCGCAGGGTCCACAATGGGGTATGGGTGTATGTGGGGGGAGACAGACACGTGACCAAGCCTTCAGATGGTGGGGGGCAGGGGCAGCAAATAAAACCCCCTCCCACCTGGGCCACAGATCACCCCACCCACCCTTATCCCCAAGCCTGTGCGCATGGTAACCTAAAGGGCCAGAAGCCCCTTCTGGGGCCCAGTGTCCTCACTGGGGTCCTATAAGGGGAATAGGGAGGCAGGAGAGCTGGGGGGGGGGCTGGACACCCACACGCTCCACAGCTCGCTTTGAAGATGGGGGGGGGCACTCCTGCTGAGTGTGGTGGCCTCTAGAAGCTGGAAAAGGCCAGATACGGACTGTCCCCAGAAAGAGCCAGCCCTGTCCTCCTAGCTCCGTGAGACCCGTGGTGGGCTTCCAGCCTCCAGATCTGTGAACCGGTCGACGTGTGCTTTTAAGCCCCTGAATCTGGTCATTTGTCACGGGAGACTAGCAAACTCCCAAGGCAGTGCTCGTCTGCTGGGATGACTGCCCAGGAGACACCTGGCAGCAACTGGAGACGTCTGCAGCCGTCAGGACCAGGGGACAGAGTGCCACTGGCATTTCGGGGGTGGAGGCAGGGATGCTGTTCAACACCTACTGTGCCCAGGCTGAGGTAGGGCGACCTTGCCTCGCAGTGCTAAGGCCCTGATAGGACACCCACAGGGCAGTCGGGGGGCCTGGGCCGAGTGCCTGACTTCAGGCTGGGAGGAAGGGGTCGGGAGGCTTTCCAGAGGAGGCCAATGCTAAGCTGCAGGCAGGATGAGCCAGAGTCAGGAGGGAGGATGGCCTGCTGAGTGGGTGCCAAGGCCAGTGGTGAAGACCAACTGCGTTCTGGGAATGGGGCCCCTTGGAGGAGTCCGGGCTCAAGGGGAAGGCAGCAGGGAGCCATAGAGGGTTTCCGAGGAGGGCAGGGACATGTTCAGACTTGGACCTGGGAAGTGGATGGAAGGGCACAAGGCCGAGAGCCGGGGGCGGGGGGGGGGGGGCGTCAGTGCAAACAGACCTAGGGCTTGGGGAAGGCATCTCTTCAGAGCTGCTGAGGGACCCGCAGGGCCTGGAGCAGCCTGAGGCCCCAGCAGCCCTCGGGGTACGTGTGTCCGTCTGTAAGAGACGCAGCCCTGCCTGCCCTGTGCCCTCAGACAGGTGCCTCTATCTCCGCCCTTTTCCTCACCTGGAAACCACACGGCCCACCCTCGTCCTCGCTGTGCGGCTGCCTTGGGGGTGGCCAGGTGCTTCCTGAAGCCCTGCCTGCCTGCCTGCCCGGCGCCCCTGGGCCACACCTGGCCATCTCTGCTTTTTTGCAGCCCCCACGTCATGACCCCCTCCCCGGGGACACAGGCCCGTCCTGCGGGGACTGCAGTCGCTCTCGTGAGCAGCTCTACACACGGTGATCACTGAGCGGCCCCGGGAACTCCTGGCCACGCAGACAGCGGGGAGATGAACATGCCCCTCCCCAGGCCCCCAGCCCCGCAAAGCCCCCACCCTGGGCTCAGCCCTCCAGGAAGGCCGGCATCGGCACTTTCTCAACCCGTTCCTGGGCCCCTGAGCACTGTCCGTGGAGCTCCAGGGTCAATGTCTGCCCCCAGCCCCGCACCAGGTTGGAGACTCAGCAGTGGGGTCCGGACGGCAAAGGGGTTAACCAACACCTGTGGTCCAGGTCAGGCCCTGAGGAGCTGCTAGCCCAGGCCCCTTGCTCTGGGCACCAGCCGGGCCACCCCCAGCCCCCAGGGCCAGCACACGGGTCGGGGAGCATTTCCAAAGTCCTTTATTGGGCCGGCAAGGCCGGGAGCTGCCCTCGAGTGGGGTCCCAGTCCCAGTCTGGAGTCTCCAGGTCGCTGGTGCCCCTGCCCCCGTTCCTGACTGGGGCAGGTGGCCTCTGGCAGGCTACTTGATCCGCTCCTTCAGGTATTCCCAGCCGTCCCTGGAGTACTCGCGGGCCTTGGAGGGGGCCACCGACAGAGCTGACATCACCGTGAGGATCCCTGTGGAGAGGGAGGCCCCAGCGCCTTCAGCCACCGCGTCTCGCCCACCCACACCAGCCCCCCGGAAACCCGAGCTCCACAAGGCTTTGAGAGGCACCAGTTCCAGCGCCATCGGTCCCACATGGGGAAACTGAGGCGGGGGGGGGGGCAGGGCCTCATGTTGTCTGAGATCACCTGTCCTCAAAGTAGGCTCCCTCTGGCTCACCCCTCCCTGAAATCTCCACCCTCTTTAGATCCTTTAGATCCGTGGCAGGGGTGCAGGGCAGCACGGGGAGCCACGGGAAGGAGTGACCAGGAAGCAAGCGGTGGCAGGGTTGTGAGGCTGCGGTGGCAGGGGTCACCCCCCAGCACGGGGACCAGGGCCTACCTGAGTTCCAGGTGTCACGGAAGTGAAAGTTAAATTTTGGAGGGGCTGGGAGCTGGGAAGAGAGGGGAGAAGGGGCAGGTGAGAAGGGGAAGGGCCCCGCGGCCCCAGCCTCGCAGGACCGAGCCCGTGGGAGGACGCGGACACGGACACGGACACGCCGCCGGGGGCTACCTGGGGCATCTTCAGGCCGGTCTGCTCGCACACGTACTGGCTGAGCTGGTACATGGCTGGGGGCACCACCTCCTCGGCCCTCTGGAGCACAGCCTGGCTCTTGTCGCTTGGGCCCAGCAGCTCCTGGTCGTACACCAGGTAGACCGCACCCCCGGCCACGCTGCCCTTGATGAGGAACCTGCGGTGGTGGGGGGGGGGGAGGCAGGGCGGCGGCTCAGCAGCTCCCCGGCACTGCCGGCAGCCCCGGGCTCCTGGCCCACGCGGGGCGCCTGGGTCCGGGGAGTGACACAGCGAGGCCGGGCAGCGGACACGGAAGAACAAGGAGGCGGCCGGGCACCGCCTGGCACAACGCTCCCCTCACTGCACAGAGCACAGCCCCTCGGCCCCGTTTAACAGGTAAACTGAGGCCCACTCGTGATCCGCACACGGCGCGGCGAGGGAAGGCCTAGACCCCCGGCCTTGTGCCTCGCGGGGTCCCGCGCGGCCCTGGGCGCTCCTTGGACGTCGCGCGTCGCCCCGGGCACCCGGGGTCTTGGCGCAGCGCGGGCGGCACTCCCGCCGTCCAGGGGAGGCACCTGCGGCCCCGGATCGCGGGAGGCCCCTCCCCTCCTGACCCTCAGGTCAGGCCGAGGCGGGACCCGACGCCACGGAACTCCAAGACCCAGCCGGAAGCAAACCCGGCGGGGGGTGCCCACGGGAGGGGCTTTCTCGGGGGCTCGGAGCCCGCCCCGCCGCCCCACGCACCTCATCAGCGACCACACTCGGGGCACCATGGTCGCTCGGCTCCGCGCGCAAGGACACTCGACTCGCCCGCCGCTTCCGGTGACTGCGCCGCAGAGGCCTCTGGGAAACGTAGTCGCCCGACTCAGCCGCAAAGGCCTGTGAGAGTCGAAGTCGCGCGGCGGCCGCAAAACGCCGGAGAGGCTCCGCAGCCCTCCAGCGAAAGGATTCTGAGAAGTGTAATCTTCAGAGCCCGGACGCCGCAAGGCTGCCTGGGAAATGGAGTCAGGACCAACCCCCGTGAGGCGCCGGACGGCTCGCCCAGCCGCCGAGACTGCTGGGAGATGTAGTCCGGTCTGGCGCGGCTCCGGCGGCGTGCGAGGAAAAGAGGAGTCGGGCGTCTAGACTGAGGCCCGACAGTGGCCCAAGAAGGCGTCGGAGTCCGGGAGATCCACCCGCGCCCGCGCGGGGGACCGAGGGCCCCGGCCCAGGGCGAGTGTGCCAATAAGATGGTTGGTTGTCACGGCAACGCGAGGTCGGAATTGTGCGTGGGAGGCGGGCCCTCGGTCACGTGCCTGCCTCGGGGGCGGGGCTTTCGTCCAGGGGGCGGGCCCAGGACCACGGCGGGGCGAGGGCGAGCCGGGCGGAAGGCCGTTGCCGGGCAACGCCCGGGCGCCGCGCTCCCCCGCCAGGCCCCGCCCCCTGCGGAGGTGGGCTCGGTGTCACGTGACCCGGACCCTACGGGAGGGGGCGCGGTCGGGGGCCCGGCGGAGCCGGCAGCGTAGGGAGGTGCGAGTCCGAGGGGTGCGCGCCGGGCTCCCAGGCCCGGACCCCAGCCCCGCTGGACGGCGGGAGAAACTGAGGCCCGAGTGGGTGAGTACGAGGTTGGGAGCGCGCGGCACGTCGCACGCCCTTTTTGTCCAGAGGGGAAACTGAGGCTCTGTGAGGTCAGGGGACCAGTGCGTTCTGCGAGGGTCTGGTTCTCCCAATTCCGTCCCCATGGGACGCCGGCCGGCTGCTCCGTCCATCCATCCACCCACCCATCCACCCAGACGGCCAGCCGGCCGCCCGCCCCCGCCCCCGCCCCCGCCGCGTGGCTGCTGTGGTCAGGGTGGAAGAGGGTCAAGTTGCGGGACTTCACGGGCGTCCCCTGGAAAGCGGGGAGAGGTGGGATGGCTGCCGTGACTGGGGAAGGGCGAGGACTTCACTCTTCGGAGAGCTGAGAAAGAGTCACAGACAGGAACCCGGCAAGATGAGAAGGGACAGGTGGGCCAGGGCCGGGCCCGCGGCGCATTGTGGGCCGGGGTGAGGAGCTCGGTCTCCACGAGGGGCAGTGGCGAGCCCTGAGAGGGTTTGCAGCAGCAAGGGGCAGTCACATTTCTTTGGGTAAATATGTCTTGGGCTGCCCGGAGAGCATAGGGTGCGGAGGAGGGAGTGGGAGGGTGGGGGAGGCAGGGGGAGGCAGCTGGAAGTTGGCAGTAGGTCGAAGGATCTAGACATCTCAGAGCTGAGGGCACCCCAGCCCCACCATCTCTCAGTTCTACAGTTCTACCCCTACTGCGTTCAGAGAACAGAAACCCCAGGATGTGACGGGCCTGTGCCTTCCTTGGGGGAAGATTCGTGCCCCCCTGAATCGTGAAGTCCTTGGCCTGTTTCTCTCTTTCACCTTCTCCCCGGAACAAGTAAATCCACTCCCACAGCTCAAGTCACATCTTAACCGTGACGACACAGGCTCCTTCCTGGTGTCTCCAGAGTCATCTCTCCGGGTCCCCCCAGCTGTCACTTCCAATGTTCGTCACATCACTCAGGGCCAGTCTCGTGTCTGTCGAGCATCTGCTCCATGTCTGGCAGTTTGGGGGCCACTGAGGACCCAACAGCGAACAAAGCAGAAGCAAGTTTCCGTTTCCTTCCTGCCTCGTGGAGCTGACGCTCTAAGAGGAGAGAGGGACAGGGAGCATGTAACAGATCATCAGGATGATTTCAGATCATGGCAAGTGCTGAGAGCGTGGAAGTTTTAGAGGCAAGAGGAGGGAGAGGGACCAGGAGGTACTTTAGGAAAGGAGGCCAGGGGGTTTTCCTTGGAGAAGGTCAGTTTTGTGCTGACTTCAGAGAAGTGAGAGAGCAACTCATTGGGTTATATTTGGGAAGAGCATTTCGGGCAGAGGGAGTAGCCAATGCAAAGGCCCTGAGGCAGGATGGAGTCTGGCTCCTTCTAAGGAATGCTGAAGAGGCGCTGTTTTGGCAAACAGAGCAAGAGGGGCTGGTCCTCGTGGGGCCTTTTTGAGCATCAAGGAGCCTGGCTTTTGTCCTAAATGAGATGGGGAGGGTTTTCAGCAGGGGGAGGTAAGATGTAATTTGGCTGCTTCTAGGAGGGAGAACAACCTGAAGAGGCGAGGGGAAGCTATATGACCTGGACCAGGTGCTGGCTGCGGAGATGGAGGAGAGAGGGCAGGGCCTGGAGGGAGCATCGTCAGCAAACAAAGGCCCAGCTGGGGAAATGGGGGTGGCTGTGGGCCAGGCTGTGCGCCAGGCTGTGCCTGCCATCCTCTCTCCCGCTGCAGACCCTGCAGACTCAGAGCCGGCCATGAAGGTTCTGCTCCTCACGGGGCTGGGAGCCCTGTTCTTCTCCTACTACTGGGATGACAACTTTGACCCTGGTGAGTGCCTGGAGGTGGGGGAGGGACGAATTGGGCCCCCCATCCGGGGCATCCCCAGCATTGACCACGGTGCACACTGCTAGCCAGCCTCCAGGGAGCCCGGGTGCTGCTGACCGGGGCCAGCGCAGGCGTCGGGGAGGAGCTGGCCTATCACTACGCTCGCCTGGGCTCCCACCTGGTGCTCACAGCCCACACCGAGGCTTTCCTGCAGAAGGTGAGACGCCGATTTCCAGTGGAATGGTGGGGGCGGGAGTGGCTGGAAAACCGGGCCTGGGTTCAAATACTCCCAAAGATCCAGGCTTCGTCTGTGACCTGTAGCAAGTAGGTTAACCCTGAGCCTAGGTTCCTCATTCGCCCCCCAGAGACAATAAAAGTACCTTCTCCTGGGTTCTGGTGTTGGGTTAATACAGTGAGACAGTGAAAGACAGGGAGTGTTCCTCAAAAAATGGGATTGGTGGTGGTGTCCAGAGCCTGTGCCAAACTCCAGGGAGGGGTGGTGGGTGGACGCTTCTTAGCCCATGGTAGCTCCAAGAAAACGTAGTGTTTGCAACGGACCTTGCACGATGTCCAGAGGGGCCAGACATCTCGAGATTGACCTGAAATCTGAGTTTTAAATGCGGGTGTTGAGCAAAGAGAAGGGCCCTTGTTGTAGCCCCCGGGCTGCCAATGTGCCCCCCCACCCCCGGGGCAGAGCTTTGGGAATAATGTGGAATGTAACCCGAAGCACGGGGTTGGTGGGGGGAGGGGGGCTTTGGGCTGGGGCGCCAGAGGCCTAGCAGGCCGAGGGGGGCCCGCCGGGGTGGACCGGCCCACGGGCAGCTCTGGCCCCCCAGGTGGTAGGGAACTGCCGGAAGCTGGGCGCTCCCGAGGTCTTCTACATCGCTGCGGACATGGCCTCCCCCGAGGTGCCCGGGCGCGTGGTGCAGTTTGCGCTGGACAAGCTGGGTGAGGGGCGGGGCCTGGCGTCTGGGGCGGGGGCCTAGGCCTTGGGGCAGGACTCGGAGGGGGTGGGGCCGTGGTCTCGGTGGGCGGAGCTTAGGGGTCTGGGGCTTGGCCAGGGTGGAGCCTCACTGCCTCCAGGGGGCGGAACTCTGGACTGGGTCTCTGGATCGGGGACCAAGCCTGGCAGGGCCAGGGAATAGGGTCCGGTCTCTTAGGTAGGAGGCGGGAGCTTCCCGGGGCGGAACGCACGGGGTCAGTGCTCCGGCCGCAGCTTCCCGAGTTCAAGGTGACGGGGCCCAGGGGAGGGGTCTCTTCGAGGACTAGCTCCTTGCTGATGGGCCTCTCTGGGCCAGGAGGGCTGGACTACCTCGTGCTGAACCACCTCGGCGCCACCCCGGCAGGCACGCGGTCCCGGAGCATCCAGGGGACACGCTGGCTCCTGCAGGTGCGGCGCCCAGCGGCCTGTCCCTCTGATTCCACGTCAGGCCCCGCCCCTCCTTAGCCCCGCCCACCGCGCCTAGGCGCCGCCCCTCCGGCCACGCCCCTCCGGGGCCGCGCCCACAGCACCAAGGCCCCGACCCTCAGGTCCAGCCCCTCGCAGGCCCCGCCCATAGCACCAAGGCCCCGCCCCCACTGGCCCCGCCCACAGCGCCAAGGTCCCGTCCCTCCCAGGCCCCGCCCACCGCGCCAAGGCCCCGACCCTCAGGTCCAGCCCCTCGCAGGCCCCGCCCATAGCACCAAGGCCCCGCCCCCACCGGCCCGCCCTGGCCCCGCCCACAGCGCCAAGTCCCGCCCCTGCCGGGCTGGCGTGCCTTCGCGTTGCGGTGACTCGCCGTCGCCACCTGCAGGTGAACTTGCTGAGTTACGTGCAGCTGACCTCGCTGGCGCTGCCCAGCCTGACCGACAGCAGAGGCTCCCTGGTGGTCGTGTCCTCGCTGCTCGGTGCGTGCCCGCGGCCGGGGAGGCGGGCGGACCTGGACAGGGCAGGGAGGCTCCGGAGGAGGGGGAGCGCCGTGTGGTCACGAGCGGCTGCGCCCCCGCGCTCCTAGGCCGTGTGCCCACGTCCTTCTCCAGCCCGTACTCGGCGGCCAAGTTCGCGCTGGACGGCTTCTTCGGCTCCCTGCGGCGGGAGCTGGACGTGCAGGACGTGAACGTGGCCATCACCATGTGTGTCCTGGGCCTCCGGGACCGCGCCTCGGCCGCCGAGGCAGTCAGGTGAGGCCCGGGCCGTCAGGGGCAGGGGGCTGTGGGGGGCGGCCCGGCCGCAGTCCCCAGCGCACCCTCCCGTCCCCAGGGGAGTCACGAGGGCCAAGGCGGCCCCGGGGCCCAAGGCGGCCCTGGCGGTGATCCGCGGCGGTGCCACCCGCGCCCCCGGCGTCTTCTACCCGTGGCGCTTCCACCTGCTGGGCCTGCTCCGGGGATGGCTGCCGCACCCGAGGGCCTGGTTCATCCGCCAGGAGCTCAACGTCACCGCTGTCGCCGCTGCCGCTGCCTGAGCTCCCGGGGCGGCGCTCCTTCGTCTTCCCAGAGGGGAGCCCTCCATCCAGCCGTCCCAGAGCGGCGACACCCATCGAGACACCTCTGAGCCGGTGGCCGAGGCCCGAGCCAGAGTCATCAAGACAGAAAAGGAAAACTGAGAAAAACTTGCCAGCACCTGGAAAGAGCCGCAGCTCCGAGTTTGCAAGCGCTGATCGTGTGCCAGGCACCTGGTCACCGACTTGGAAGGCGTTTCCTCAGTCATCCGGGCCACTGTGGGTGACATGGTTGCTGCTTCCATTTTGCAGATGAGAAAGCTGAGGCTAAGAGAGGGGGTGTGACTCTCCCCAGGCCCCAGGCTGCATCCATGAGGGCACCCGGGGAACCCTGGCCATTTGTTGGAACCACCGCATCCCTGGTCTCTTTCTGCTCGCTCAACCTTGGAGCGGCCCCTACCCTTGCCCCCGCAGGTGACAGCCTTGAGGCCGCCCCTCTGCGGATGGGGTCCCGGGCGCGGAGGAGGGAAAGGATGTGCTCTGGGCTGGACCCAGCCTTCTGTTTCACAATAAAAACCCTTCTTTTGCACATAGGTTCAGATTGCTTAGTTTTTCCATTTTGCTGGTGGCGAGCTGGTAAAGAGGGATGTGTGTGCGGGGAGCAGACTCCTCCAGCCTCCATTTCTCCATTTCACAGTGGAGACCTCACTGGAGAAGTCGGGGGTGGGGGGGGGGGGAGGAAAAGTACTGGTGGGCTGAAGGCCTTGTTTGCAGTATGAAGGATGGTGGTTTGGGCACCAATAATCATGTGTATCAGACACCAAGCACTTGACTTTGGTGATCTCGTGGCATCTTCAGAACCGGAAGTTGGTGCTACTGTTGTTTCCATTTTATAACTAAGGACATTTCCTTAGAGGGAGAAAGGCAGTCCGTGATAGGAGCTGGGATTCTGACACGGGACTTTAAACCAAGTGTGGGCTGTATCTATCTGCACGTCACTGATGTTTTGTTTTTTTTTTAATTTTTATTTATTTATGATAGTCACAGAGAGAGAAAGAGAGAGAGGCAGAGACATAGGCAGAGGGAGAAGCAGGCTCCATGCACCAGGAGCCTGATGTGGGATTCGATCCGGGGTCTCCAGGATCGCGCCCTGGGCCAAAGGCAGGCGCCAAACCGCTGCGCCACCCAGGGATCCCCTGATGTTTACATCAACTAGTGAAAAATCGACACATCCTCTCTTTAAAATGATGAATCAGCGTGGTTTGATAAAGAAAAAGCAGCTGTCCAGATAAAAACTGTAGAATGAGTGCAATATTACAAAATGCTGGCTACTGTTGGCTGTGCAAGGGTCTAGAACGAGCAAGTGTCAGAAGCGTTAACCCCAAACAGACTAGCTCCAAATGGCAGACCATTGTTTGGGGGATAAGTAGGATTGAAAGATAAAAACCAGGGAAAAAAAATTTTTTTATGGTTCTACCGGGCCTCCAGTCCCTGCACCATCTGAAATTACATCAAATGATATCAAATGTATTAAAGGGCACTATACCAAATCGCCCTCTTGAGTTCTAACACAGAGTTTGGCGTCATATAGAATGAAACCAATACCTGTTTATGGGTTTTATTTTGTGCCGAGTGCCATTGTATCTTAGCCGAACAGTTTGGAATGGGTACTCTTTTTGTCCTGAGCCTATACATGAAGAAATTCAGGTCCTGGGAGGTGAAGCCCCTGGCGCAGGGTCAGCAAGCCAGCGGCCGAGGTGGGATTCCAGCCAGCCAGCTGCAGAAGCAGGATTCGAACTCCCAACCACCGGGAAAGGACGCGCAGCCCAGGCTGAAGCGTGGTTTGGGACGGCTGGTGCAAGCGCGCACGCGCAGGGGCCGCGCGGCCTCCAGCCGCCAGGGGGAGCGCGCGGCCTCCCGGCCCGTCTGGCCCGCCCGCCCCGCGGGAGCTAGATATCCCAGAGTTCCGCGGGCCCACGGCCCTTCCGCCGCCGGAGCATCGAGCAGCAGCAGGTCAGTGGGGCGCCGGCCGGGTAGGATCCGCCGCCATCCCGTCTCCGGGGCCCCGGGGCGGCTCAGGGCCGTGGCCGGGCGCAGCGAGCGAGTCCGGGGGAGTCGGGACGCGGGGTTCCGGGCGGCGGGGGCCCGAGCCCGGACTCACCTCCGCGTCCGTCCCCCCAGCCGCCTGCAGCCATGGCTCTGCGCTACCCCATGGCCGTGGGCCTCAACAAGGGCCACAAGGTGACGAAGAACGTGAGCAAGCCGAGGCACAGCCGCCGCCGCGGGGTGAGTGCGGGCGGGGAGGGGGGGCGGGCGGCGGGCGCGGGCGCGGACCGGGGCCGAGCCCTGAGCCCTGAGCGCCGTCCCCGCAGCGCCTCACCAAGCACACCAAGTTCGTGCGGGACATGATCCGGGAGGTGTGCGGCTTCGCCCCGTACGAGCGGCGGGCCATGGAGCTGCTCAAGGTGTCCAAGGACAAGCGCGCCCTCAAGTTCATCAAGAAGCGGGTAGGTGGGGGGCGGGGGGGGGGGCGGGGGGGGCAGCCGGACCCAGACCCCGGGCCCGCGCCGACCGCTCTCCCCGCGCCGCAGGTCGGGACGCACATCCGCGCCAAGAGGAAGAGAGAGGAGCTGAGCAACGTGCTGGCGGCCATGCGGAAAGCGGCCGCCAAGAAGGACTGACCCCCCTCCCGTAACAATAAAGCCTTCTCGGAACCTCGGGGTCTTGTGCTGGTCCGGGCGCACCGGGAGGGTCGGGGTCGGGGCGCTGCACAGACACGCGGGCAGCCGGGCAGTACTGGAAAGGGTTTTAATCATCATTAAATAGTTCATCTATGCCGGACTCCGTGATTAAGCCAAGTCCTTGCGCGCGGGCCTCTCCTGAGCCTCCTGGCGGCGCAGCTGCCCAGAGCTCCGGCCCGGCGCCCTGTGGCCCCACCGGGCCGCCCGTGCCAGCGGAGCCCGGGCTGCCGTCACCGCTCCACGGCCAGGGCCTCCGCGGGCTCCTCGGGGAAGGCGATGCTGAAGATCTCGCGGTAGTGCTCCACGAAGTGGACCTCCAGGCCCTCGGTGATGAAGGCCGCCAGGTCGTAGAAGTCCTTCTTGTTCTCGGCTGGCAGCACGATGCACGTCACTCCAGCACGCTTTGCCTGGAAGGGGGGTGCCGCAGGTCGGCCTGGCGGAAGGGCCCCAGCCTGGCTCCCCCGCTTGAGGGCTCCCAGCAGCAGCAGCTGGACCCCACGCCTGGCCTCTGGTCCTGGAGCCTGCTCTCCCAGGGCCCCGGGAGGCTTTGTGCACGTCCTGCCGGCACCTGTGAGCTCCTGAGCTCCCCTAACGGAGAAGCTGGCCTAGGAAGGGCCGAGTCTCCAGACCAAGGCCAGCACATTCCCACTGCACCCCCTCTGCTGCTGTGGAGGTAGAGGTGACTCGCCTGTGAGGGGCTGTGCTGCTGCCTCTGACTCCCTCCCCCCCCCTTACAAGGGAGGAAAGCAAGGCTCAGGGTGGAGGGCCTGTGCATGTCCCAGCCACAGACCCTGCCTTGTCCAAGGGGTGGGGGACACGGGAGGGCCAGGTTTCAGATGGCAGGAGATGCAGGGCTCAACGAAGAGGGATGGAGTCCAACAGAGGGTCAACTGGTCAGGGTAGACCTCGTTGCAGCCCCATATGCCCACCCGTCCTGCTCTCTGCACCCCTCATTCTCAGTGCTTGGTTGAGGGGGAAGCAGGAGCCCTGAGGAGCTGAGGACCACTACAGGGCAGCGTCAGCTGGGACACTCCGCTCCACCTGGGGCTACGGCCACCCCCTGCCACTTGAGGCCAACAGCACGGGTG
This sequence comes from Canis lupus familiaris, assembly GCF_011100685.1. Lineage (NCBI taxonomy): Eukaryota > Metazoa > Chordata > Mammalia > Carnivora > Canidae > Canis > Canis lupus. The sequence goes on along the minus strand of NC_049241.1, from coordinate 54,729,041 downwards.
CAAGGTCACAGGACAGTGCCACAGCGTGGGGTCTCTGGTCCAGATTCTCTGCAAGGGGCTGGGGTTCCCAAGCCCCAGGGGGAGGGGCTGACACTCACTGCGATGGTCTTCTCCTTGATGCCACCCACCGGCAGGATCTTGCCCGTGAGGGAGACCTCGCCCGTCATGGCCAGGTTGGGCCGTACTGGCCGGTCCATGGCCAGGGAGAGCAGGGCCGTGACAATGGTGCAGCCGGCACTTGGGCCATCCTTGGGGGTGGCGCCCTGGTGGGGAGATGCAGGTGGGGGGTGGGCAGGCTGCACAGGGGCTGGGCCCAGGCCAGGGGGCTGGGGGCAGAGGTGGGAGGTGAGGCCTCACCTCAGGGACGTGCAGGTGGATGTGGGAGGTCACCAGGTAGTCGTTGGTGGGGTCATGCTGCATCAGGAAGGCCCTGGCAAAGGTGTAGGCGATGCGAGCACTCTCCTTCATCACGTCCCCCAGCTGGCCTGTCACCTCCAGGCTTCCATCCTTGTCCCCCTTGCTGTCCTTGTCTCGTGGCCTCCGAGGGGAGGTCTCAACAAACAGCGTGGAGCCCCCTGGGAGACCAGCAGGCAGAGACTGTGAACACTGGGACCCCTCAGATTCCAGGGACAGCTGCTCCCCCCCCCCCCCCCCCCGCCCACAGTGGGGCCACTAGGAACCCCTCCCCCACCTGCAACACTGTCCCTCCCCTAGCTCTCCCTGGCCTACTGCCTGCTCATCCTCCACGTCCCAGCCCCTGCACTGGCCCCGCAGCCAGACTGCCCTGGCCTCTGCTTCGGCCTGCCCCCGTGTACACAGACACCGCGAGTGCGCAGTCTGCCAGCTCCAAACCCCGATTCCTTGAAATCCAGTCTAAGTAAGCAGACCCTTCACCCTTCAGAGCCTGCGTGCTTCCCATAGGCCCCCCAACAGCACCACCCTGCCACCACCCTGGAGCTGAGACCAGCCTCCCTGCTGAGCTGAGTGAGGTCACCTGGACAAGGAAGCCCCCTGCTGGGTGTCATTTTCCCCCCACAAGGCAAAAGGGATTTCTCTCAACGCAAATAACCCTTCTTGATCAGCCCCTGGTGTCTCAACTCCCTTCACCGGGGGGGGGGGGGGGGGGGGGGGGTGGGGGGGGGGTGGAGGGGTGGGGGGGGGGGGGTTGCAGGACTTGGGATCTGCAGTTGTCAGCCCTCCTGCGTCTCCCAGGGAGGACGTGCGGCACCATCCCCCCCACCCCGCCTAGCCCCAGGCCACCTCCTGGCCCAGGCTGCTCACCCATGGCAGTCCAGGCCAGTCCCATGACCACACCAGGGGGCGTCACATCGTACATGCGCTCCACAGTGAACACGGGCTTCCCCACAAAGTCCTGCAGATTCTCTGGCGTCACCTCTACGAGGTCCGCCTCCCCACTGACAATCTTGTAGGCGGACTTCCGTAACACCTGGAGCAGGCAAGGCAGCCGAGTGGGCATGGGCCCTCACCCCAGTTAATTTTTAACATTGTGGTAAAATACAAAACATGATCATTTCACCCCTTTGTAAGCTTACGGCTTCACGGCATGAAGCGCATTCACGTGGTCGTGCAGCCATCTCTACCGTCCAGCTGTAGAACTTTCCACCTCCCCAAACTAAGACCCTGTCCCCAGGAAGCACCGGCTCCCTGCTCCACCCCTGGCTCCCACCACCTGTCTCTGTGGACAAGATGCCTCTAGGGACCCCCCAAGGTGGGATCTGCAGGATGTGCCCTGCCTGGGGTGGCGTCCTGTCTTCAAGGCCCTCCTTCCACCTGCACAGGCTGCAGACCCTGCCCTCCTGGTCTGTCTGCCCAGCTCACCTTCTCCACCTGCTTCTGCAGGTTGCGCACACCACTCTCCCGGCAGTACTGCTTGATGAGGAGGGTCAGCACGTCTGATGACAGCTTGGCCTTGCTCTCATCCAAGCCACACAGGGCACGGGCCTGAGGCACCAGGTACCGCTGGCAGGGAGGAGAATGCTGCCATTGGGACCCCGGGGCCTCTTCCATGGCCCCACTTACCACCACACCTTCCCAAGACCTCTGGCTGGCTAAGACCATGGAGGTGGGCCCAGCACCTGCCTGTAGGGAGCTCGACCCAGCCCCCGGGGTGGGGGTGAGCCAGGGGAAGGCTGCCCCAGGAGGTGACACCAAAGCTGAGACCCAAGGGTAAGGAACCAGCAAGGCAAGGAGGGAGGCAGGGGGTCTGGGCACAGAGCACGGCAGGTGCCAGGACGCCCCATAGTGAATGCACACGTGCCCAGCCTGCCTCTTCCAGAAGCTCCCAGGCCTCTGCTCCTGCTGCATCGACTGCCCAGATTCCATTCCTGCCCTTCCTGAGACACCCCTCCTCCAGGAAGGTCTCCCCTGATCCCTGGGCTCAGCCCATTCCCACTAAGGATCTGAGTCAGGGTAAGCGGCTGCCAAGAATGGGAAGGTCACTAGAGGCTCCAAGGTCACACCCACAGTCCAGCCCAACTCCTGCCACACGGCAGTCAAGGGACAGTCAAGGGACAGACAGTCCTGAGCACTAACTGGGGGCGGAGGGCACCTGAGACACGAGGGGCACGACCATGCACGCCAGTACGTGGGGCGGCTGACATGGCCTGGCCCTGAAGCCTCTGGGAGTCCGTGTTCTTCTTGTCATCATTTTAAAGGTTTAAAAGTCCCCTGTCCAGGTCCCCAAGCCCGCCCCTCCTTGGCCAGGTGGGGAGGTCCCAGAACCCCTATAACTACATCCACCTAGAGCTCACCTGGCTCCCCACCCAACCCAGGGGACAAAAGCCAGTCAAGCCCCAAGGGCTGGGACCCAGCACCCGAGCTCAGGGAGAAAGTGCTCAACCCTTTACAGAACAGAAACACTGGGTTAGAAACACGTTCCCTTTCCTCTGGAAGGAATCTGCTCTGCTCTGCTTAGCATCCTTCAGGGTAGAAATCCAGCCCCCAGCCTAGGGAGATCACGGACGTCTAGGAAACGCAGACACCTGAATCCCGGGTGAGCCTCAGCCTAGGACACATGTTATGCGGTCACAGAACTCGGGCACCCACGGCTGGTGGGAAAATGGGGGCAGGTGGCCTGCACTGAACCCGGCCGCCCAGCCCCAGGGCCCCCCACCCCAGGGCCACCCCAGCGACACATGTGCTGCGGGACGGGGGTGATGTGCTGATGGGGCAGGTGACGATCAGGGCTGAGCACACAGTCCCCAGCAGTGCACAGGTAGGCCTGAACCCTGAAAGCCCAGGAAAGACTGTTCTCTCTGTCACGTTTGGGGGCAGTCTCTCCCTTGTTCCTGTTCTGGGCCCCGGGAGAATGGGGTGGCAGAAATCTGTACTGGGTGGGACTTTGACCCCAGGTCCTGAAACCAGAGCCCCGAGACCCTGGAGTTCTCTGAGAGGCAGGGAGAGCGGGGCGGCTGCTGGTAGCTACGGCCCCTCCCCACCACACCTGAGCCTGCACAGTGAGGCAGCTCCTGGACCAGGGCTTCGATGGTCAAAGGGATGGAACCTTCAGCCTCACCCCTGACCCCCAGGGAGAGAGGAGGGCTGGAGGGGGAGCCAGTCACCAGTGCCTAGAATTTACTCAACAATGCACATGGAATGAAGCCTCTATAAACTTCGTAGGCTGTGGAGCTGGGAGAAAGCGGAGGTGCTGGGTGGCGCACCCAGGGAGCGCACAGAAGCCCCTGCCCCCTTGCTGGGCTTGATACAGCTTTTTCAGCTGTTCCCTAGTTGTAGCCTTCATGATAAACTAGTAACTACGTGACCTAAGTTCCAGAAGCTGTTACAGTAAGCCATCAAACCCCAAGAGGAGGTTGTGGGAAAGCCCCACCCACAGCCAGCAGGGCAGAGGAAAGGAAGCCCCGGGATGCGCAACTGGCATCTGAGGCAGGGGCAGCCGGGTGGTCCTGAGCCGTCCGCCTGCGGGGTCTGATGCCAACTCCAGGCAGGACCGGACTCTGAGCTCCTGGACACCCAGGCAGAGAGGTAGGCAGGGTGGGACACCCGCGCTGGAGTCAGAGCTATGCTGGTACATGGTTCACAGCAGGCTCACCTCTGCTCTTGGCGATGCTCAGGCTACAGAAGTGGGCAGAGCCTGGCCATCCCCTCTCCGAGCAGGGCCACTGTGGACTGCCCCCCCTCCCAAACCCCAGCTCTGCTTAGGAGCCTGGCACTTGGGGGTGCTCAAACATGCCTCCAGCCCCCACTGCTGGGGGTACCCTCTTCTGTCTAGAGCTGGGGTGAGGGTCCTGCCCTCACCTCTGCGATGGCGAGCTTCTCCTGGGCCACATAGCCAGACACGTTGATCATCTCCATCCGGTCCCTCAGTGGCTCTGGGATGGTCTCGGTGACATTGGCCGTGCAGATGAACAGCACCTGGGGAAGGCGGCAGGGAGGTATGGAGGCCTGGCCACCCTGCCCCTCCCCACTGGGCCCAGCTCCCGGCAGGACACACACCTTGGACAAGTCCACAGGCACGTCCAGGTAATGATCCAGAAAGTTGGCGTTCTGCTCGGGGTCCAGCAGCTCGAGCAGTGCTGACGAGGGGTCCCCCTGGTAGCCTCGGCCTATCTTGTCCACCTGAAGGGGCAGCAGAAGGCAGGTAGTTTGGGTACCTTGCCCGCTCCTCACGTCTGCCTGCCAGACACTCCTGGTGGGAGGTGGCTGGGTGGGACCAGATATCACCAGCACCAGGGTGGTGGGGTGCAGGGATGGGAAGGGGGACCAGGCAAGCCCTGAGCGAGGGGTGCAAGGGCACACAGGGGATCTGCTGAGGCAGGAGAGACGCTGCAGTGAGGCCACCCAGTGACTGGGGACAACCAAAATGGCAGGGAACACAGGTCTCATCTTGGATACATAATCTGCCAAAGCTCTGACCTAGGAAGGCCCAAGGGACCGTGTCTAACCTCGGGGAAGGGTGCTAGGGACAGAGCCGTGCTGCCTTGTCAGCTCCGAGGCCGGCCCCACGCCCAGCCCTCCGTCCATGCGCACCTCATCTATCAGGATCAAGGGATTCTCCGTCTTGGTCTTCTTCAGGCACTGGATGATCTTTCCTGGCATAGCACCCACATACGTCCGCCTGGAGGGCAGAGCACAGCAGGAGCGGCGGCTCCTCACCTGTCTGCAGCTGGCCATGCCAGCACCCCAGCACCCACAGGCCCAGCTCGCAGGCAGCACCAGGACCCCAGGGAACCCACGCACACCCTCCAGGGCTGCCAAGGGGCGGCAACGGCGAGACGCACACAGAGCGGCCCTGGTGCAGGCGGCACAGATGCTGGTAGCTGCCGACTGTGCGAGTCTGCGGGGCACCATCACCCCAGTGGCCTGTGCTCTCCGACAATGAGAATGTGGGCATTGTCCCCCCACTCAGACTCGAGGCAGGGGAACAGATGCAGAACCAGGTCTCACTCAGACCTGTCCCCCGAGCCAGCACCTCCTATCCAGACGGTGAAACCCAGCCCGCACTGCCCAACCTAACAGAACAAGGAAGCTCAGGAGCAGCCCGGGGCTGGCAGCAGAAATGCTCCCCCCACCCAGGTCCTCCCAGGCACAGTGTGGCCTACCAGGCCTCGGGGCCACTGGGCCCAGGGCCTGGACCCAGCTGGCACTTGCTGGAGTGTCTCTTGATGACCTTGCTCTACTGTCCCAGCTCAGCTGCGGGTGTCTGGCACTCACAGAGCATAAAGCAGACACCAGTGCTGTGCCCCTGAGCTAAGGCCCAGCGGGGCGAGCAGACAGTATGTCAAATGGGGGAGAAAATTGTAAGATAAACTTTATATGCTATAAAAATAAGGATAGGGGATTTAAAACGACATTTCCGGGGCACTAAGTGGGAGGACAGGGAATGTCTTGGGGAGAGGCCCTGAGCAAAACAAGTGAAGAGGCAACCGTTTGGGTATTCAAAGGAAGAGGGTTTTCTGAGTCAGGGGAACAGCCTATGCAAAGGTCCTGGGGCAGGGACAGGACCAGGCCTGGTGTGCTGGAAGCCCATATGGCTGGAGCAGAGGGAGTAACGAGAAGAGAAGAGGGGAAGGAGTGAAAAGGGTGGAGTATGCCAGGCCTTGCAGGCCTCAGTGTGGATCTGGGCTTTTACCCCAAGGAAGGAGGGAGCCCTGAGGGCTGTGGGCAGAGGAGGGTTTCACTGTTACCAACAGGGTAAGAGCAGGAAGTTCCCTGTTCTTATCCTTGTCGGGGAGCCCAGCGCAACATCAGCACAGAACACCTGTCCCTGCCCTCCTGGGCCCCTCTCCCTTGATGACAGCCTCCAAAGTCACGGACGTGTACTTGTTAACAAACTCACCCAGTGCCTCTTCTTGGCCTGGATGAGTGGGGTTTGGCCACACTCTTGGGCATTCTCTGAGCCAGGAGCCCGGAGGTCGCTAGGACCTGCCTCTGCTTTCCCCACCTTCATCCTCCAGCCGGGAGCCAAGAACCCACAGGCCTGTCCTGCCCCGCTGCCCTCTGAGCAGGCCCCACACCGCCTGGGTGCCTGGCACCACTCCAGCCTGGAGGCTCCTCACCTGACACCATGGAAGCCTCGTCCACCTCTGGCCCCACGGCCCTGCCACATTCCAGGTGCCGCCTCTGATCTGGAGCTCACAAGACACCTGCGTGCCTAATACACTTGTGTCTCACCAAAGCCACCCAAAGCAGCACCCGAAACGGGCCGTGTGGCAAGAAGCCCCAAGAGAGCCCATTATGAATGCCCCAACATCAGGGTGCCATACGCACAGCCAGGCGGTTTTCAGACCCTGGACACAGGGCAGCAGCCTCTGCTTGGGCCTGGCAAGAGCTTGAAGAACCAGGAGAGCTGCTGAGGGCTTCAACGGCACGCCACCCCGTTCTCAGTGGGGAAACCACCTTGGCCCGGAACCCTGGCCACAGCGCCGGGGTTGCTGAGCTGGGGAGACGGGAACTGAAGTAGTGGAGACCATCTGCCAATGGCCTGGCGAAGAAATGTTCCTGCTGGTTGAGAGGCCAAGGTTTTGAGCCAACGTTTGAGTGCTAGATGCAGTCGGCCTGGAGTCCGTGGACACCGGGGCTTGTCAGTCACGAACCCCAGAGTGAGCACAGATCACCGCGCACCGAGGACACCCCTCTAACGAGCACAGGACGGAGCCGGAATGAAGCCCGACAGGAGGTGGGTGAACCATGGGTCGAGACAGGCCAAGCCTACCTGTGCCCTTTGATCTCAGCCACATCAGTCATGCCCCCGACGCTGAAGCGGAAGTACTCTCGGTTCAGGGCACGGGCAATGGAGCGAGCAATGCTGGTCTTGCCCACGCCAGGGGGACCGTAGAAGCAGAGGATCTTGCCCTGGGTGGAGCCTCGGAGCTGGCTGACAGCGATGAACTCCTGCGGACCGAGGTGGGTTCCCATGAGACACGCGCCACCCTTTCTGTGGGGCCAGGGCCCGGCCTGATGCAAGGCTCGCCACTGGCACGCTGCCTTTCAGGTTTCTGGGGGCGTGGAAGGGACAAGGTATATCCCAGAGGGCCTGCGCTGACTAGAAGGGTCACTGGCACCAAGAAGGGCAGTGGCCGACTGTGGGTGACCATGACCCCAAGCTGTAGTAACCCCTTCCTCCCACGTTCTGGGCCATATCGATAATCCTTGGAAACCTGAGGCCCCCGGAGAAGGCAGGTTGGCCCAGGCTGCCCTTGCCACCACCCCTGAGCTGCTCCAATGCCAGTCCCCCCACTGGGAACCCTTCCCCCTCCTTCCTCAGCCTCTGCTGATCCCCACAGCCCTGTCTCAGCCAAGGCCCTCCCACACCATAGACCAGAAATTCCCCAAGGGGCTCCTCTAGGAACCCCCCCTTACCCCAGTATGGGGGAAGCCTGGGTGCCAGGCTCTGGGGCACCCACCACCTGTGCCCAAATCCAGATGACAAACCTTGCCTCTCTCTGCCCACCCTGGGAGCATGGAACAAGTGACCAGGGGAGGCTTAGAGCAGCCTGTGCCCAAGGACCTACAGGAAGGGTGCAGAGAAACTCAATGGGATGGGGGGGGGGGGGGGGCGGATAGGACCCAGGGGAGGGGTGCAAGGGCCGAACCAGGATGCGCTTCTTGACATCCTCCATCCCATAGTGGTCCTCCTCCAGCACTGCCTGGGCCCGGGCCAGGTCCAAGTTCTCGTTGCTGTACTTGCCCCACGGGATGGACGTCAGCCAGTCCAGGTAGTTACGCGTGACGCTGCCACAGGACAGACAGGAGCCAGTGAGTGGGGCCCAGCCAGCTGCCCAGTGCTGCTGTTACAAACTCACGTTGCCGACACCCACTGAGCCTGAAGCACGAACCACATCGCGGCTGGAGGAGCTGGGAACTGCCTCGATCAGCCATCTGGGTAAAGGCCACACTGTGGGAACTGGCATAGCTCCCAGCACAGGTGTTCAGCCTATTTCCGGGATCAGATGTGGCGAACACAGGAACTGCTCAAATCCTATACCACGGTGGTGGCAGGGGTGCAGACAGGAGACGACCTCCCCAGGGCACATGCGAAACCAGCCTGGCTGGTGACAGGTCAGCACTGCCCCAAGCGACCCCAGAGAGGGAGCCGCACACTCGCTGGGCAAGTATGGGCCCCCAGGAAGACGTGTTGACTTCCAGGCTCTCAAAGCCACGCAAAGAAGGCAGGGCAAGCGTCCCGGCTGGAAGCACTGCTTAAAGCCAGACATCCCTGGGTTCAAATCCCTGTACCAGCTTGGAGACCCTGTTCCCTGACTTGACTTCTCTGAACCCTCCACACTGAGGCAATGGGTGACACACACTCTCCCTGGAAAATGGGTGACAAAGAAAAGTGTGTTCTGCACAGGGGCGCCCAGAGAGGACCGTCCCAGGCCAGGTGCTTCTCAGGGCCCCAGCGTGACCAGAGTGTCCAGGGGACCCAGCCTCCCAGACCCCACCAGGCTTGGCTGAGGCCGGGCACGAGAGGGAGGGGGGCCACCGGGGCACAGCCTCCAGGGCGCTTACTTGAACTCTGACGAGTGGTTGTCCAGCAGCCCCAGCTTGCTCAGCTCCTCGTCCACCACGTCCATGACATGCTTGGGGACCACAAGCTCCTTGAGCCGCTCACGGAACTTCTCCTCAATGGCGTCCTTGTCGTCCTTCTCTAGGCCCAACTCCTTCTTGATGATCTTCAGCTGCTCCTGTAGGAGGTACTTGCGGTGCGTCTGCTTGATCTTCTCCTCCACCTGTAGGGCCATGAGGCCATGGTCACACAGGGTCACAGGGGGTCACATAGGGAGTGGCCTCCTGCGGACATAGGGAGAGGAGAGACCGTGTGGCCACCTCCAGCTCCCTCCCCTCTGACCGTGGCTCCCTGAGCAGTGGGGCCTGGAAACAAACCATGCAGAGTTCCAGGTGAGGAGGGGATTCGCTCTTGGTCCTGAACTCAGCCAGGTGAAGCTCGCCTGATGCCAGGGTGCCTCCCATGGGCACGGAGCTCCCCTGGACCGACAAGGCCGCAGGCAAGGGCTCAGAGGCCAACCAAGACCACTGCCGCTTACACCCCCACTCCTGCGTCCCGTCCGGGGTGCATTAAGAAAGAAGTACCTTGTGCTGGGGCACCTGCAGGGCTCAGTCACTGCAGCATGCGACTCCTGATCTTGGCGTTGTAAGTCGGAGCCCCACATTGTGAGCAGACATAACATAAATACTAAAAGTGAGGAGCAGTGTGCCTGGCTGGCTCAATCAGTTAAGTATCTGCCTTCAGCTCAGGTCATGATCTCAGGATCCTGGGATCAAGCCCCACGTTGGGCTCCCCATTCAGCAGGGAGTCTGCTTGTCCCTTTCCCTTTGTCTTCCCCACCTAGTGCTATTTCTTAAGTTAAAAAAAAAAGAGTTGCCTTGAGCTAATAACTAAGCATTAAATATTTTCCAGTTAAAAACGTAATGTGAAACTTCTTTTTAAAATAAAGCTAAATGGGGGATCCCTGGGTGGCTCAGCGATTTAGCGCCTGCCTTTGGCCCAGGGAGCGATCCTGGAGTCCCGGGATCGAGTCCCGCGTCGAGCTCCCTGCATGGAGCCTGCTTCTCCCTCTGCCTGTGTCTCTGCCTCTCTCTCTCTCTCTGTGTCTATCGTAAATAAATAAAAATAAATCTTTAAAAAAAAATAAAAAATAAATAAATTAAAATAAAGCTAAATGGACACCTGGGTGGCACAGTGGTTGAGCATCTACCTTTGGCTCAGGGAGTGATCCCGGGATCCAGGATCGAGTCTCACATTGGGCTCCCTGCATGGAGCCTGCTTCTCCCTCGGCCTATGTCTCTGCCTCTCCCTGTGTCTCTCACAAATAAATAAATAAAATCTTAAAATAAAATAAAGCTAAATGGAAAAACTGAGTCAAATTTGAAAAACATGACTGGTAATCAACTGACAATCCAGGTAGCCCATGGCTTTGCCCACAATCAGGAAGGCAGGCCACAAAGAGTAGTCTTTTCAACCCTATAGGGCTGGTTCGCAATTTGCAGCATTTCCCCACGATGCCGAAGGTAGAGCAAGCTCTGCCCCAATGGAGGCCATCCCCAGACCGCGGGCTCTGGGCTCAGTGCTGGGACCAGCTTTAAGTGTTGTGGTGCAGAGCTTCCCAGCCCCAAATGAGAGTGACACCTGCATGCCACCCTCCCTACAGAGGCGTATCCTCAGCCCAGGCTCACCTCACGCCCCAGGCGCTGCTGCAGCTTGCTCAGCTCAAACTCCTTCTTGAGGAGGGAGAGGGCCTTATACAGCCGCTTGGGAATCTGCCAAGAAAGGGAAGATGCGGTTAGTCAGAAGTCGGCATCTCTCGGGTGTCGGGGAGCACAAACAGGGCAGATCGACCTGGCCATGCGTCACCACTGGAGGCACGCCACCGCCTCTGACCAGCAAGCCCAGTTCTACAAACACGTCCCACAGACAGATAAACTCCTGGACGTCTGCAAGCCATGGTCGAGGACATTCTGAGTGTTGTTGTTTATAACAGCAAAAGGCTGCTCGCAAGCCAAATACACCACCCATTAACCAAAAGTCACCTCCTGGAGGAACGCCATGCAGCCTCGACAGAGAACAGGGAGCTATGCGCGGCCTGACGGGCCAGGGCTAATGTGAAATGAAATCACAAAAAGGAGTGGCGGACAAGCAGCCAGGCTGGGAGGCTGCCCGCCATGCAAATCAGCACCAGGGCTGGGGCACACTCACATTGGTTTCCTCCAGGACGTCCTGCAGCTCGTGGGACTCGGCTCCGGTCAGGGCAGCGCCCATGTCACTCAAGTAGATAGGGTTGTCCACCACCCTCTGGCCCGCCTGCATCATTTGCAGCACAGACTCCCTGGAAGGGACAGAGCGATGCTGCCAGAGGCACAGGGGTGCTGCAGCAGCAGGGGCTGGGCGCAGGCAGGAGCACTGGCTTATGTCTTTCCCCAGCAGTGAGGGTCCAGGCCCTGGGATGCCCGCAGAGAGCCAGGTGCAGGGCCAGTGGGGACACCCGTCCTAGAGCCACAAAACTAACGACCCCAGGGCCACACACAAACCCCCTCCAGTGCCCCCCTCTGTGAGATTCCCTCCTTCCACCCCAGCTGATGACAAAAAGGCTTCCAGCCAAACCCAAGCCCATGTTAGTACGAACTGGGCAAAGAACCTGCACTGGGCAAGCTATGTCCCTCCAACCTCCCACCACAGGGCCCCTCTGCCACAACAGAAACAGGGTTTACTCACAGGGCTGGGCCCTGGACCCTGGATATCTGCCCCTGGCAAGGTTTTCCATCAGGATGACGCTATGAGAAAGCCTCCCACCAACCCAGTTGCAGAAAGAGGCAGACAGACCCCAGCCTGGCCTCACAGAGGGTGGACCACACACAGGGACTGGGGCGTGGCGCCAGGGACCAACCTGTAGAGCGGGTTCAAGGCAATGATGTCACGGATGGTCTTCACAATCTCAGCGGTCAGGGCCTGGCAAACAAGGAGGATGACGTCAGTCCCTGGGGCCCGAGGAGCCCCTCTGGCCTGGTGTCAGACGCCCAGGAGCACAGGCCAATTCCCCCAGTCATGGGGACTCAGGATCAAGACAGTAAAAACGAAAACCAACACCTACCTCCCTGTACCACTCTGAAACTTGACCTCAGAATGAGCCATTTCCAGGACAAGGGGGGTAACAGGGGGCTCCTTTATTTCAAGCATGTGTCTCACAACCAACACTGTCTCAACCTCAGCACACCCTGGTTTGAATTCTCCTCTGGGGATATGCCTACGACTCAGCAGGGATTTCAGCCTGTCCCCTTCCAGAACCTCAGGCCCAGGCTCCCCGAGGAGTGGAGGACCCCCTCTGCTGTGGCTACCATGGGTATCATGGCCACAGCAAGGACAGTAATGCTGGTGGGACCACGGACAGTTTATGGCATAACCACCGGAACCTCATGATTTCCAGAAGGCAGCTCCCCACATACCACACCCCAGTGAGGGCACAGGTGGGCAGAGAAAGCAACTGCCATGCATTCCTTCACCGCAAGCACCCAGCCTCTGGTTAGCGGGTTCGCCCCTGAAATGACAGGGCTGACCTTCCAGAAGGAATCTGTAGAGACCCCATGGTGCTTGCACAGACCAGCCCGAGCATACAGCCTCCTCAAGTCTCCCTATTCTTTTCCCTGCACCATTTATGAATTTCACTGGTCTTTCTCCCACTACGTGATCCTCACAGGAAACTCTAAAGCTCTGCTGCCCCATCCAGCAGCCATTGGCAGCTATGCACAAATAAATTAGAACCGTGACAAAATCAAATATTTTGTTCCTCAGTTGTAGCAGCCAGAGATCGAGTGCTTGATAACCGGCGGGGCTAATGGTGCAGAACCAGAGAACATTTCCACCAGCGCAGCAGTCCTCCTGGACAGTGTAGTCCCATGGGTGTGGCTGCTGGCCTGGGCCCGTGGCAAAAGCAGCCAAGCCCCTCCCAGCCCCCGGGGCAGATGTTATAACAGACGGCAGGACTCCTGCCCACCAAGCTCAGAAGCCCCAGAACTCCATTCAGCACAGCGCCACAGGATTGGATCGAGCTGCAGACCACTCACTGGCCTCAGGAAGGCCTACAATGCCAGTCGGTGCTCAAGCAAGGAGCTTTGCCTTTGCCTGACTTCACCCCTACCCACTGGAAGCAGGGCCCCTGCCTCTAATTTACACTAGGAGAATGGGCAAAGGGCATCTCCCACCACCTTGACAGATGGCTCGCAAGCTGTGAAGGAAGCAGGCAAGCCTGCCTCTGGGGTCCAGGGGGCCAGAAGGCTGCTGCTTTGTGGCTTCGATGCCACTGGTAATGGTGAGCAGGCCCTGCTCCCATCCTCCCCGGACTGGAGGGGAAGGAGCCAGCAAGGAAAGAAGGCAGGGGGCTCCAGTGCAGTGGCCACAGGCTGGGGCTGGACCCAGGTTCAACCCCTGCCTCCTTCACGGGAGCTAAGGGGCCCAGCACGTTTCCTTGGCCTTCTGGATGCCCGTTTCTTCTAGGACTTTTGGGGTGAAAGCACATTTTGCATTCCACGAGAACCTGACAGCCATAACAGGCTAGATAGAGCTTCTGTGAACCCGTACCCGTACCCAGGGAGCTCCCTGGGCAGCTGCAGAGACTTACTTTCACTTCTTCCGTGACCTGGAAGTCCTCGTGGACAACGTTCTCAACTTCCACCATGAGCACCTCGCCGGGGGACCCCGAAGCAGGCTCCACCACCATTTCCATCGGGTGCCCGGCACCCAGGTCCTCCTCCACCTCCTTCTTGCCCCGCTTCGTCTTCCTGCGAGGCTTCTGCTTGTTTTCAGCTTCGGCCTCCTCCAGCTCCACCTCCAGCTGTCTGCTGATGTGAATCCTGAAGGCAGAAACACAGAGGTGAAGCTGCCAGGGCTTCCGGTGCTGATGACAAAGGGTCTCGCTGGGCACCGGGGCCAGAGGTCCGGGAACTGGAGACCGAGCTGCTGCTCAGGACCCCATGACTAGCACATTCTCCCCCAGCACTGTTGGCCTCCAGCTGACCCAGCCATTCCATGTTCCAAGCCAACACCCCACTGTCACCCAGAAACATCTGAAGTGTGATGGGTAAGTCAGTGGTAACCAGCTCTGGGGCCCATCACAAGCTGTGGGCTCAACCAAGCACAGCCTGACTTGAGGACTCCATCTGTCCCTCCCTCAGCCTCGGGCTCACCAGACTGTAGCTCCTTTGTGTTGTTCAGGCTTCAAATGAAGGGCACCTCCACAAAGAGGCCCTCTCTGACCACTCCTCTCAGACCTCTGATGTGAGGTCCTGCCCCCATCTATGCCTACTCATCACCCTGTCCATCCTGGCTTCCCCCCAAAGCTCCCACCACCGTCAGAATTCAGCTTGTGACCTGTTTTGAGGCTTATGTCCTCCCCTCCTGGGGGTGGGGTGCGGGCCCCTGGCCTGTTTCTCTGCCCTCACCCAAGTACCCTGCAGACACGAGGGGCCAAGTGATTGCAAACATGCCACATCACCTGGCTCCCGCCCCACAGGGTAACGGCCTGCCACCCTCCCCAGAGGGACTAGGACCTAGTGCCTGGCCATGACAAACAAGCTGCACAGAAAAAGTAGGCCTGGCATCTGGAAGCCAGGAAGACTCCTTCCATAAAGCACCTCAGAGGCTAGACCAACACTTGGTAGCCACTGATGTTTTCATTCTTTGGTCTGCACCTTCCAGTCCCTCCAGCCCATGAGGCACCCCCAGGAGGCAGAGCAGCAGCCTCTTTCCTACAAACAGCCTCTAATGCAAACAGAGGAAGATGGGTGTGGGGGATTCATGGAGTGGGAAGGCCACTGGGGTTTCAGAGAACCAATGCCCGGCCTACCCCATTTCCCCTGTATTCTGGGGGTGCTGCCTGCTGATACCAGAATGGAGCTCCAGGAAGGGAAGGACAGAGAACTCTAGCTTCAGTGAGTGCCAACGAGCATGTCTGATGAGGGGCTATTCACAACATCTACTACGTTATGGCTCAGGACTCAGAAATGCTTCCCATGTGGATGTGATCGTGGCACTCTTGACAAGCACCCTGAGGACCAACATTTCTTGGAACACACATGAAAAGCTGGAAAGCTTCAACCCAGCTGTTCTTGCAAATTTTTCATAAGTGTGAAAGGATAAGTATTTCAACTGAGCTCACAGGCTGCATGGAGCCCTTTGGCGGAGTGGAGATAGAAACTACACAGACCAACAAGGAAATGTGTCCAGTTGAGTGAAAAACTGTGGTGCCAAGCAGGATATCCAGCACGGTCTGCTGGCAGACACAGACAAGGGCACTTGGAACAGCTGACATCTAGACACACCTAAACTTGGGATATAAGGCAACCCACTATATTTGTGATTGCTTTTGTGAATAGCGTGCTTAAGAAGTACAACCGGTCACTAACCACCCATACTGCCACTCTAACAAGGACCCAGAGGTGGCCTGTCTCAGCCACCTCCAGCTTCGGGCTAGCCCCTGCAGTGACAAGGCACTACAGCTGACCAAGAAGGATGGGCAGTACCAGAACCTGGGGACACTCAGGGGCTCTCCTCCCGCCCCATCCCACACACTCAGGGCCCCACACCTTCTGTGTCCCATGACGATCATGCGCAGCTTGTCCCCAAGGTCTTGCATCTCGTGGATCTGGACAAACGTGCCCGTGTGGTAGACCTCATCCAGGCTCTCAACCACGTCAGACTCGTTGCTGAGGGACAGGGACACAAAGGTACATCATCACAGGCCCTGATTCTCAGTGGGAGGTCTCAGGTGAAGAAGGAGGAGGAAGAGAAGAGAAACACCCCTGCCAACCTCCAATGAAAACCAAGGGCAACCTCCTTGCTCCCACAGGTGAGAAGCTCCTGGCTAAGTCAGCTGCAAGGACCTGATTGGACAGAATGGATTTCATCCACGCCTCCCACTACAGAGCCTGCTCAGAATGTACCTTCCTGCTCAGACTGATTCCTCCCTGCAGTCAAGGTGGGTGTGTACCTGAAGCTGTACTATCTGCCTACCAAGCTCTGCGCTGAAGTGGTCTCACAGGTGGGTTTAACATTGGAGGTTTATATCGGCCCCACCCCCCACCCCCGCCACAACCTAAAAACACATGAAGCTGAGCCAAGTCTTCAGCCCAGACTAAAAAAGCACGCTCGGCTCTTGGCCTTGTGCTCGGCAGGTGTTGCTTGATTTCGGGTCGAAGGTCCAGACTACTCTACGGGGCAGGACTTGTGGTGAGCTACACTCCAGGGCAACTTCAACGAAGGAGTGAAGGTAAAGTTACACTTACTTGTCATCTCTCTTCAGAAAGACGCCAGCATAGGGCTGGGCAAGACGGACTTTCCTTCTTAGCAGCTCAACCAACTTCTTATTTTTAACCTAGCATGACAAGGACCCCAAAGTGAAACACAAGGCAGGTTTTCTAGCTGACGTTTTGACAAGAGCTCTAACATTTTCTATTACGATGCTGGAGGATATGCTAACCTGATCCAGGACACTAATCAACACAGCCCAGGAAGCAAGCCCTCACTGGCCCCCGCCCCCAACAGATGTAGAGAATGTAGTGGGGCAGGTTGACAGGGCTGCATTCCTTGGTGGTTCCCCCCTTCCGAAAGAAAACCCAAAGTAGTAGACCAAAGGTCAGAACCAAGAAATCTTTCGTAACATCCAATTTCAAGAGCTGTTTCAGAGGTGAAATGTCCTATTTGAAAATCTAGGCTATTCTAATTTATCAATGTCAGAAGGACAACACAGATGTGCGTAATTCAACAGTGGCCCGTCTCACAGGCTGGAAACTTGCTCCAACTTGCGTTGAAAGTATTTCCCAATCACATCTATACCCTTTTCATCAAGGACTGAAAGCCCTGGGATGACAACTATTATCCTGATGTCATTTCAATGGCAGGGAGACAGCTAACATCTTCTAGGGAACCTGTGATGGGGGCAGGAGCACAGATGTACATAAGGCTCCACTGGTTTCCTTCCAGCAGGCATTCATTCCCACCCCAGGCCCTGATTACACTTCAGGGCCCTCAAACTTCAGCAAGCATTGGAATTAACCTGGAGGACTTGCTAACGTAGATGGCTGGGTTCCAGCCCTGGAATTTCCTGACAGAGGCGGTCTGGAGTGGGCCTGAGAATCTGCATTTCAAACGAGCTCCCAAGTGATGCTCCCAGGGTTCGGCACCACTTCTGAGAACCAGTGTTCTAACTCTTCCCTTAAGAGGGGCTCTTAACGGGATCCCTGGGTGGCGCAGCGGTTTGGCGCCTGCCTTTGGCCCAGGGCGCAATCCTGGAGACCCGGGATCGAATCCCACATCAGGCTCCCAGTGCATGGAGCCTGCTTCTCCCTCTGTCTGTGTCTCTGCCTCTCTCTCTCTCTCTCTCTGTGACTATCATAAAAAAATTAAAAAAAAAAAAAAGGGGGCTCTTAACTTATGGTCCAGGTATTTCTGACCCCACAGACGTATCTTTCCCAGAGAAAAGGTCCAACACAGCCACCAGGAGTGCTATAAGACCACCAAAAATTAAGAGCTACTGATCTATACTGAGAGGCCACTCAAGGGGAGAAACTACTGGGGCAGGTTAGCCGCAAGCAATGTCCGCCACAGGATCCAGTCAAGAGAGCTTTGCTAACAGGTTCAGAAACCTTTACCCGGTGCCATAGAAGTTTCCCTAATTCCTCTCTGAGAACAGCTGACTGCTGCCATCCCTGAACTTGTCCCCTCTCTTTGGCAGGATTCCTTGTCATCATTTACGTGGTAACAACAGAAACAAAGTGCGTACCGTGTGCCAGTCTCACACTTTCCACAGTGATTCATTTCACTCTCCTAACTCTGGGTAGGCAGACAGAATTTGCTGGAGCAATAATCTCTCTGGGCACGGGGGACAAGAGGCACCTGCCACTTTGCAGGGCTGAGGGGACCGTGCCTGAGCACTCCTGACCCCAGAGGCCGGCTGGGGTCAAAGACAGGAAAAAGGCTCCAGGGCAAGCTTCTGAAACATCAAGAGCCACCACATAGGAAACAGCAGCAGCTTCCGATTGAGGTAGGAGGCTATATCCCTGACACAGGGGAACTCACCTCTTTGACCAGCTCTAAGAACTGAAGTATGATTATGATGCCCATTTTGCTGACGAGAAATTGGAGGCCCAGAGGAACAGCTTTCTGAAGGTGAAGAAGCTATGTATGGGTGGTGGAGCCAAGATAGGAACCTACAGGCTCTCGGGCCTCTAAGTAACCACTACTCCAAACCAAGGAAGGCCCTTGGAAGAGTAGCCCAGACACATACAATCAGCAGGTGGGCAAGGAGACGGAAGCGAATCCTTCAGGCCTCAGATTTGTTTAGCAGAGACTAGAGTATGAGTGAGAGGCTGCAGTGAATGCAGAGGCTGACTCATCATATGACCTTGCTCAGTTAACAGATAACCTTTCACCGTGGCCTCTCATTTCCACATCATTAAAAAAAAAAAAGAAAAAGAAAAAGACATGTAGGGAAGAAGGCAGGCATTTGGGTCTTTCCTACTCTAAAAACTCAAGTTTGGGCAGCCTGGGTGGCTCAGCGGTTGAGCATCTGCCTTCAGCTCAGGGCCTGACCCTGGAGACCCAGGATCGACTCCCACATCGGGCTCCCTGCGTGGAGCCTGCTTCTCGCTCTGTGTCTCTGCCACTCTGTCTCTCATTAATAAATAAATAAAGTCTTAAAAAAAAAAAAAAAAAAAACCTCAAGTTCCTTGCACTCATGTTGCTTTCTATTACATCACCCCGGTCCATCTCCCCACCCCTTGGCTCTTAGTCTGAAACGATCTTGCTTCCTGTCTCTTCCACCAACATACAAGTTTCTTAGGCACAGGGAGTGCATGTGACTTATTTGCTGCTAAATCAATCCCCAGTGCCTGCTACATATGTGGCAGGAGGTCAAGAACACTCTGAATGAATAGACCACGGTTGCAGCCCTCTGAGAACATCCTTTCCCCCCTACCTTCCTCCTAAGTCTGCTGTACTCTAGTTTCTGACTCTATTATCCCTATAGTAGTCACGGCCTTCCAATGCATAACTGACTTACTAATCTTGCTCACTGCTTCTTATAACCTGCTAGGATGTAAGCTCCAAAAGCAGAAATTTTTATCAGTGTTGTTCGCTATTGCTGTGTCTCCAAGAACTGTACCTGGCACCTGGTAAGCAGTCAAGAAATGTTTAGGGAAGGAATGCATCCTGATTCCAAATGGGCTGGCCATCAGACTGCAGACCGCCCCGGGTGACTGTGTTATGAAACATCTACCAAAACCCACATAAAAAGTAACTGGGGGCAGCCCCGGTGGCTCAGCGGTTTAGCCCCGCCTTCGGCCCAGGGCGTGATCCTGGAGACCCGGGGATGGAGTCCCATGTCGGGCTCCCTGCATGGAGCCTGCTTCTCCCTCTGCCTGTGTCTCTGCCTCTCTCTGTGTGTGTCTCTATGAATGAATAAATAAAATCTTAAAAAAAAAAAAAAAAAAGTAACTGGGCCTCAAGACCGTTATGGTCCTTCCCAGCATCGGAGAGGTCTATGACCAGGACTCTAACTGGGCAGTCCGAAGCTCACTGGGTTCAACAGGGATCTGAAAGGGGGAGCGATCCGGCTCCAGTTCACCAAATTAGTGAGAAGACAGGAACTCGAAATCCAACTTTTAAGAAGCTTCATGCCTGGAAAACGTTGCGACACGAGAGTGCTCAAGGATCCCTCGGTCCAACCCGCTGCCTGCAGAGCCGGGGAAATTGGCGGCCACGGCGGGGGTTGCGCATTACCTCGATGATCTTGATGAAGCGCGGAAACACCGGGTTGCGGGTGACGGCGATGAGCGGCAGGTGCGGGAATACGTCCGGAATAGTCATAGGCGTCAGCGCCGTTATGATGGGGCCCTCCCCGCCCCCCGCGCTGCCCCCCGCGCCCGCGGACCCATCCTCCGCGCCGCCCTCGGAGGCATCCTCGCCGCTGGAGAACGCACCACTGCCGCCGCGGCTGTTCGCCTCCCAAAGTCCCCGCCACTGGCCCGCGGCAACCGGGCCTCGGCCCCACAGCGCCCAGGGAGGGGAGGCGTCGCAGGCCCGCCGGCCGTGGGGCAACCACGTTTCGGCGGCAGTCGGAACCCGCCCCCAGGCAGCGGCCAGCAGCGGCCGCCGCAGCGCCCAACATCGCGCAGCACCCCACAGCCGCACGTAGCCTGTGCCCGCCGCCATGGCCCGGCCATCCTGGCGACGCACAGGACTTGCGTCACTTCCCCTCGCCCGGCTGGTGCGCACGTGAGGCCCCGCGCGTACCCAGGGGCCCGCGGGGGGGCGTGACCCGGAACGGAACGCGGCGGGGGTGGGGCTTACAGGGGCGTGAGGGCGGGGTTGCGCTTCCGGCGCGCCGAAAGCGCCTCTGGCTCACGTGGAGGGCTGTGGGCGAGCTCCAGGGCTCCTGGAAAGCGAGCCGCTGGTGCTGCAAGCGCGGTTGCGAGGACGCATAAGCAGCCCGGTGCTTACACTTGGGCTTAGGCGCGCGGGCGACGTGCGCTCACGCTCTGGAGCGCGTCCCGGTTGGTTGAGCAGCGTTTCCCGGGACACGCTGTGCACATGCCCAACCTAGCCCGTCCACGGGGGGCCGTGTGCGCCAGTCGGAGGCCCGCTGGAGGGTTCGCGAGACGATGAACGCAACGCACGCTCCGACTGGAGAGAGCGCGAGCGTCACCGCGCGAACAGCCAGGCGCTCGAGGAGGGGGTCCCCAGGAGTTGAGGTGCGCATGCGCAGACGCCAGGCCTCCCGGGTGCGGGCCACGTGCTCAGGTTCCAGTCTGCGCATGCTCAGACGGGAGGCGGCGCCCAGCGGCGGTTGAAGCGCTTGGGTGGCGTTGGTTCTTCCGACAAGATGCTGGTGTTGATGCTGGTGGCGGCGACGACCCTGCAGCCCTGCTTGTTTGCCAGCGCTCGGCAGCTGTGCCGGTGGGGCTGCCCTCTCCGGGGAGGGGTGCTGCCCCGGGTCGGGGAGCGGGCGCCAGCTTGACCGTGAGCAGAGCCTCCGCAACCTCGTTAAGGCTTCTTAGCTTCCTGTTGGAGAAGTTGCACTCGGTGTTTCCCGTTCTTTCACCCCAACTGCTCCAGCCCATCACCGGATCCCCCATTGCCGTTCAGAGCTTGGCCCCGATTCCCGCCCTCGGAGCCTCGTGCGCCGCCGCCACCCTAGCCGAGGGCTCTTCTCCGACCCACTCCTGCAGCCGGAGGGATCGTGTGTAAACGAATCCGATGGGACATGCCCCGGCCGTTTGTGTGTGGCGCCAGGGATAAAACCCAAGCTCCTGGCACAGCCTGCATTTCCCCACGCGGTCTGGCACTCAGGACACTCTGGGGTGGGGCAGCATCCCTGGCCTCCACTCGCTATAGATGCCAGTAGTCCTTCCTCCCCCAGGCTTGAAAATCCATCAGAAATGTCTCTAGTTAGGCACTGCCAACTGTCCCTTGGAAATTTGAGAAGCACGGATCTGGCACCTGCCCACCCCTGAGTCAATGCTCCAGTCACCCCATCCCTTGAACAAGCCCAACTCCGGCCAGCCTTGGGGACAGGGGAGATGGCACTTGCTACACCCTCTGCCTGGCACACTTTGCTTCCAGATTTCTCCATGGCTGGTTCCCGATCCTGGTTTAAGTCATTCTGATCCTGACTTAAGTAGCACGTCTCTTTATTTAAAGCGCCCCAATTCCCATAATGGCTTTTTTCCTGTCACTGACTTCTGTTACTGTTTTGACCCCTTTTTTTTGTCTAGTGCTGTCAGTAGATTAGCTACACGAGGATGTGGAGTATTTATCTCACTGTGTACAGAACATTTTTAAATCTCAGTAAATATTAGTGAATACTGTATAATAGGTGCCAAGGGGGGTAAACAGATAAATGCTAACAGGGTTTATCCCTCAGGGAACTGCTGCCTGGAGTAAGCTGTCATACTCAGCAGGGCCCCCGTTGGCCCATGAAATAGTAAATGTGCACTTGCGGTGCATGGCCTAACTTGATCTTTACAACAGTTCAGTGATTCCTTAACCGTGTCTTATAGATGTGAAAACAGACCCAGTGGAATTACTCATTGGCTTAAAGACCTAGCTAGTAAGCAAAAAGTTTTCCAGTAAGATTTACCAATGAGATTTGTCTCAAAGTTTGGAAATATTGGTCATATCCAATTATCCCATATCTTCACATGGGTTCTCCAAGCATGGTGCTAGACCACCACCGCCAGCAGCAGCACCTGGGAATTTGTTAGACTTGCGATCCTCGGATCTACTGTATCAGAGACTTGGAGGTGGGGCCCAGCGATCAACAGTTTATCAAGCCTCCAGGTGCTTCTGACACATGTCAAGATGGAGAATCTCTGCTCTAAGCTATAAACTACCAACACTCTCTAGCCACCAATACCATCCATCTCCCTGTGCCTGGCCACAGCTAAAGAGAGAAAGACAAATCCTTGGAGTAAGAGTTCCTAATCTGGGGTCTGCAAATGAGCCTTTATGAGCTCTCAGGAATTAAATCTCCATTTTTGCATATTTGTGTGTGTGTGTGTGAGAGAGAGAGAGAGGGAGAGGAAGGCCCACAGTGTCATCAGATTTTCCCAGGGCTCCCGTTACCCTAAAGCATCAAAACAGGTACTTGAGCATTAACTCAGGGGTACCCTGGTAGGAGTCACGTTGAATATTCAATAAAAAATGACAGATGGTCTCTCTCATCACTTACCTCTAGTACTCACATGGTGAGGACAGGAAAGGTGTTTCATGTCAGACAGCAAATTCAAGGGGTACGTGGCTCCATATACCTCCCTCTCGCTCTTCGCTTTCGGAACTAACACTTGCCAGTATTTCTCAGGTGTCAGTTTTGTGTCAGGCATAAAACATTATCTAATCCCTACCATTGCGCTTTGAAGCAGGCTTAATCTTTCCCACTTCACTAAAAAACTAATTGGAAGTGATCACATAACATGAAGGAAGCCAGGAGATGGAAGTGGGTTTAGAACGCAGCTCCCTTTTTCCAGCGTTCATTTGCTGCATTGTAGCTCTGGAGTAACGTGAAGCACATGAGTTCCTTTGCTCACATGACATCCTGCAAGAGGGAACTTTTTTTTTTTCTTCCCCACCCCATGTGTGTCTAAAATACAGGGAGGAATATTTCACCTTTTAAAATGTATTTCCGTTGACATTGCATTATTTCAGAACTGATATCTGCATTTCTAAATCCCCTCCAAGCGCCTGGTCCCTAACATGTTAGCTTTACAATTCCTCGTCCTCTGGCGTCTCTTTCAAATAACTAATGATTTGCAAATAAGCAGTAACCTGTACAAGGAATGAATGTGATATCAATAATTATCTTGTGAATCTTCATTTTTAAATTTTGATGTAATTATAGATACACAGCAAATTGCAAATATAGCACAGAGGTGTCTCAGGTACCCTTCACCCAGCTTCTCCCACCCCTTTGACCTCTGATGCCACCAGAGTGTACTAGGAAAATAGGAGAATCACATTACATTCCTCTTATCCACCTACCTCAATTTCATCTTTACATTTTCAGTATTATATGTTAGGAAATTGTCTCAGCTGTTTGTTATTATTGAAATTAAGATTTGTCTATCTCTCTAGGACCAACTGTATTTTTCGTCTATGACATCACACTTGATTAAGCATCCTTGCAAGAAAAACATAGCCCTGTATCTAGGGTAAGTGACCATTTTATGTACTGTTACCTTCCCTTTTATTAAAGCATTAGATTTGCCCTCATTCATTCAACAGACATTAAGGAAGGTGGCTCTGTCCTGGGTTGCTGCTTGTTGGCCTGTAGGGAGTTCATAGTCAAGGTGGGGGTCAGAGGAAGGGAAATGAAGAAACCAGCAAATAAAATCACGAGTGAATAGTATGGTACCACCTGTCACAGATCCTGGATATAATTAATCATTGTGGAAGCAGGGGCAGGGGGCATTCAAAGGACTGGGAACACCATGCCCAGGGTGCACTTGGGATCATCACTGTGCAAGGGGTAGAACAACAGGTGTGCAAACCATACTGAAATGTTCACCCTTAAACCTAAGGGCGGTGGAGGGTTTGGGGCCACACAGTTTGTGTTCAGGAGGATTTCAAAAGCCCAGGCCAAAACAAAAACAAAACAACATGCTAAAACCTAAACAAGAACAACAAAAAACAGGGATCCCTGGGTGGCGCAGCGGTTTGGCGCCTGCCTTTGGCCCAGGGCGCGATCCTGGAGACCCGGGATCGGATCCCACGTCGGGCTCCCGGTGCATGGAGCCTGCTTCTCCCTCTGCCTGTGTCTCTGCCTCCCTCTCTCTCTCTGTGACTATCATAAATAAATAAAAATTTAAAAAAAAAAAAAAAAAAAAAGAACAACAAAAAACCGGGATCCCTGGGTGGCGCAGCAGTTTGGCGCCTGCCTTTGGCCCAGGGCGCGATCCTGGAGACCCACGACCGAATCCCACGTCGGGCTCCCGGTGCATGGAGCCTGCTTCTCCCTCTGCCGGTGTCTCTGCCTCTCTCTCTCTCTGTGTGTGTGACTAGCATAAATATTTAAAAATTAAAAAAAAAAAAGAACAACAAAAAGCCAACACCCCCCCACCCCCCAAAGAAAAAGCCTAAACAGAAGGCAAGGCCATACAGAAGAGCAGGAGGGAGCTTAGCAGGACTTGTCAATTCTCCTGAGGTGTGGAGGATGGAGGTGAGCAAGCAGTTTACGATGGCTCTCAAATTTCTGGTGGAAGGAACGTGGGAGGGAGGGGGGCGAGAGGTGGCAGCTTGTGATGGCTTGCTGCCTGCAAGACACCGAGGACACAGGAGGCCAGAGACGGGAACACAAGGTCATCATCTGTACGTCAGTGGTGGTTCTGGCTGTGGGCAGTCACACAGGGATCACATGTTCAGCAGCCATAGGTTCTGGTGAATCTTGATTTTTATACAGCAGGTGGGAGAAGAGAAAGAGAAATTGGAAAGCAGGAGACCTAGAAGCTGAGGAGGGCAGGAGCCCGGGAGGAGGGATGTCACAGAAAAGGCAGGACACATGGGTGGGGAAGCAGCCAACAAAGCAGTGGGGCAGATGGGAGAGAGAGCAGGGACACGGAGGTCCCAAGGCTTATGTCACTCTCTCCAGAAGCCAAGACATTCCAGTTCCTGCCACAATGTGGATGAACCTGGAGGATATTATGCTCATTTGAAATAAGCCAGACCCAGAAGGACACCTCCTATGTGACTCCACTCCCAGGAAGTCCCCAGAGGAGGCCCGTCCACAGAGACAGACAAGAGATGGTGGGAGCCGGGGGTGGGGCAGGGGGCAAAGGGTGAGTACTTTCTGGAGACAGGGTCTCTGTATAGGGAGATGGAAGGTTCTGGAGACACTGGTGGGGGTGGGTGCACGGCGGGTGTTTCATGTCACCAAATGGACACTTTAAAAATGATTATAATGATGTATTTTATGAATTTTTTCACAAATTGTGAAATACACACTTTATATTGTGTAGTTTTACTGCAATTTAAAAACATTTTTAATTAATTAAAATTAAATACAGGGATCCCTGGGTGGCGCAGCGGTTTGGCGCCTGCCTTTGGCCCAGGGCGCGATCCTGGAGACCCGGGATCGGATCCCACGTCGGGCTCCCGGTGCATGGAGCCTGCTTCTCCCTCTGCCTGTGTCTCTGCCTCTCTCTCTCTCTCTGTGACTATCATAAATAAATAAAAAAAATAAAATAAAATAAAATTAAATTAAATTAAATTAAATTAAATACAGTGAAAAATCCACACAAACTAACCATGTTTCAAGCGCTCAGCCACCTCGGACAGTTCAGAAACAGAGTGTTTCCATCATCACACCTGCTTTAGAGCAGGAGTCACAGATGATGCCCCCACCCCCGGCCAAATTCAGCCCGCCACCTGATTTTGTATGGCTGCTGAGTTAAGAATAGTCTTTACACTTTACATTGAAAAAAAAATCAAAAGTAGAACCATATTCTGCGGCATGTGAAATGATATGAAACTCAAATCCCGAGATCCCTGGGTGGCTCAGCAGTTTGGCACCTGCCTTCAGTCCAGGGTGTGATCCTGGGGTCCTGGGATCGAGTCCCATGTCGGGCTCCCTGCATGGAGCCTGCTTCTCCCTCTGCCTGTGTCTCTGCTTCTCTCTCTCCCTCTCTCTCTCTCTGTGGATCTCGTGAATAAATAAAATCTTTAAACAAACAAAAAAACTCAAATCCCAATGTCCATAGTAAAGTTTTATTGGTACGCAGCCACATCCACGGGGTTGCATATTGTCCATGGCAGCTTTTGTGCTACAATAGCAGAGTTGAGTGGTCAAGACAGAGGCCATGTGGCCCCTAAAATATTTCCTATCTATCCTTTTACAGAAAAAGTTTGCCAGACCCCCTGTTTAGAGCATAACATCCTTAAATGAGATACCCAGAACACATTGGAGTGAGACAAATTCTGATTCCAACAGCTTCTGGAAATGACACATTCTGTAATGCCCAATAAAATGGTGAAAATGTTACTTTTCACCTACAGTGTTGGTGAGGATGAGGGCAAACGGGGATGAGGCTAAGTGTATCTGGGCAGTTTTGGAGAATCTGTCAAAATGTTGAACATGTTCTCAGACACAAAAATCCCATTTCTTGGCAGTTAACCTAAATTTGTAACTTGTTTATGTTGCTCATGTGTATGCTTCCTGAGACCTTTGTCCCACCTGGAACCTCTCCCTAGAATGTCCTTTCTTCTTGCAGTCAGGGGGAAGAGCATCCCAAGTGGCAGGGGCAACGTGTGCAAATGCCCCCAAGGCAGGACCTGGCTTGAATTGTTGGGAGGAACAGCTCAAGTGCAGTGATTGGGGGAGGAGCAAAAGGAGATGTCAACAGTATCAGATCACATGGGACTTTGTAAGGTGTGGTGACAAATTTGGATTTTAGGGGGAAGCCACCAGAGGGTATGGAAGGGAGTGGCGCAATCTGATGTCTCTTCTAGAGAGCCACTAATTGTTGGGTGACAAAGAGGAAGCAGAGAGGGGAGATGGCAGCAGGATGCAAGTGAGGGGCTGAGGCTGTGGTCTAGTGAGAAACCAGGGAGGCAGCATTGGAGGGAGACAGTGGTAGGAAAGTAGTACATGAAATCTAGTGGTTCAGAGGAGGAAGGGTCTGGAAGGGAATCAAGGAAGGCTGCATGGAGGAAAGGGCATCAGTTACGCAATGAATTGAGTTGTGGAACCTTGGCTGGGGAGAAACAGTGGGGCATCAGCCCAGAGAAGGACACAGAGCTCTACTTGGCTAAGAGTTGGCCGCCTCTCTTTCAGCGTAAGGACGGAGTGCCTCCCAGGATGAATACAAGTTGGCTTTGAGGGGGCATAGGCCATATCAGGTGGCGTGAAAGAGGGACGCAATATGTGTGAGGCTGGAGTGTAAAACTGAAGTCTAAGGTAGTGAGAGGGGAGGATTCTGGGCTTGCCCCCCCAGGAGAGGTTGCACAACAGTGGGAAGCATTGGTGGTTGTCACAACTGGGGGTGCTACTGGCATCTGGTGGGCAGAGGCCAGGGATGCTGCTCAGCCTCCTACAGTGCAAAGAACTGCCCCTTGTGAGAGTCATGTGGTCCCAATGTCAGCCGCGCCAAGGCCAGGGAGCCCTGGGGTAGGGACACAGGTAGAGCTCAGATCATGGACCACCCTGTAGACCAGTTAAGATGTCTTGCCTGCGATCCTACAGGATATAGGTAGCCCCTCAAGATTTCTGAGTGGGAGCATTTCTGATTTCTGATTGATGCCAGCAGCCACTGCCTTTGGAATTGACAGTTATTTTTTGCTATAATATCATATGTCTAATTTAAACATGTTTCCCGTTTTCTTTCCCTTGTTTATAGACATCCTATTGTGCTGCCAGCATGCCATCTTCTGCAAGACTGGCACGAGAGTCCCCTACTTTCTAATTCACTGTTTCAAACATTTTTAAATTAATTAATTTATTTATATGACAGAGAGAGAAGCACAGAGCCTGACACAGGGGTCAATCTTACAACTCTGACATCCTGACCGGAGTCAAAACCAAGAGTCAGATGTTTAACCAGCTGAGCCACCCAGGTGCCCCTCTAATTTACTGTTTTAAAGTTGTGTCTAAATCCAGACCACATAAACCTTGGAGGAAAGCATATTAGTGAGGCATTTGACCTTTAGCCTGCGAACAACATAGTGTTGGTTTTGCGTGTTCTAAAGTTTGTCGTTACTTACTTCTGGATTTTTTTTTCTTTTTTTTACTTCTGGATTCTTAATTAAGTTTCTAATAGCTCCAGTTCCTGGAAAACTGAGCCACTATATATTGATTTCAACCCCAAACTTGTTTCTTTGTATTTTTTTTTTCCTAGTGAACTAAAGAAGGTCTTGTAGGGCAGAAGCAAGGCTTGGTCATCTTTATGTCCCCAGAGCCTGGTATCCAATAAAAGTTTGCCAGATGCATGAATGAATTAGTGGTTTTGGTTCTTTTTTTAAAGATCAAAATAGGTGAAAACCTTGTAGTAGTTCTGAAAACTCTTGTTCAGAATACTCACCTCAGGGGTGCCTAGGTGGTTCAGTTGGTTAAACACCTGACTCTAGATTTTGGCTCAGGTCATATTTCAGGATCATAAGATGGAGCCCTGCATTGGGCTCCATGCTGGGCATGGAGCTTGTTTGAGATTCTCTGTCTTCCTCTCCCTCTGCCCTTCCATCCCACCAACCCCCATATCCCTAGCTTGTGCACACACATGCTCTCTTTCTCTCTTTGAAGAAGAAAAGAAGAAAGAAGAAAGAAGAAGAAAGAAGAAAGAAGAAGAAGAAACAACTCACCTCAATGACAGATTCTAAAACAGAAACAAAACCCAAGGGCACCTGGCTGGCTCAGGCCATTAAGCATCTGACTCTTGATTTCAGCTCAAGTCTCAATCTCAGGGTCATGAGTTCAAGCTCCACATTGGGCTCCATGTGGGACATAGTGCCTATTAAAAAAAAGAGAGAGAAAGAAAAAGAAATAAAACCCAAAAATAAGTAAACAGGTAAAAAAATATTCCACAGTTTATGCTTCAGTGTTCCTTTCGCCTCCAATGTGTTATTGATTTTGATGTCAACTGGATACTTGCTGAAGGCGTTCAACCCTGTAAAAGAGACAATATAAAGGTAAAAATAGGGATCCCTGGGTGGTGCAGTGGTTTGGCGCCTGCCTTTGGCCCAGGGCGCGATCCTGGAGACCCGGGATCGAATCCCACATCGGGCTCCCGGTGCATGGAGCCTGCTTCTCCCTCTGACTATGTCTCTGCCTCTCTCTCTCTCTCTCTGTGACTATCATAAATAAATAAAAATTTTTAAAAAATTTTAAAAATAAAGGTAAAAATAACAGAGAATTCTATCATTTTCATTCAACTTTATATCAAAGGTCCCAGCCAGTGCAATATGACAGGAGAAAAACTTGAAATGTAAAACACATTGGAAAGGAAGAGACAACATTTGCCAAATCCAAGAGTATCAGCTACCAGAAGGAACAACTGAGTGTAGCAAGATGGCCAAATACAGCACAGACATTGAAAACATCAACACCTCTCTTATAAACTAGCCATGGATGCTCAGAAAAGGCAGTTAGGAAAAAGCATCATTCCGAATAGCAACAAAACCTTTAAGATGCATAAGAATTAACTCAGCAATTCCTTTCTGTCTAAAACCATAAAACTCTGCTGGAGGGAGCAGGAGAAAGAGATCTGGAGAAGGAAGCAATATACCATGTTCATGGATGGCCTTTCACTTCTTAAACGTTTTCTGCCTGAGGGAACACATTGTTTCTTTCACGCATACACATTCCTGGTCTGAAACCTTTTACTTTAGTGGGATCAGAACCGTATAAGTGACAAAAGTGGAGTGCATCCTATGTAAGGCAAGCTGTCACTTAATGTACATTTTATGTAATTTTGTATGTGACATGGTCAAGTGACATGACTTTTTAAAAATGTTATTTCAAGAAGTCAAACACCCGGTCTATAGAGATTTATTCATGCAAAGATGAAAGATGATAGATAGTTGAATACATAGATAGAACCTAACCTAATCTCATTTTTATTTTTTTATTTTATTTTTATTTTTTAAATATTTTATTTATTTATTCATGAGAGACAGAGACACAGGCAGAGGGAGAAGCAGGCTCCATGCAGTGAACCTGACATGGGACTCGATCCCAGGTCTCCAAGATCACACCCTGAGCTGCAGGTGGCGCTAAACCACTGTGCCACTGGGGCTGCCCTAAATGTCGTTTTTTTCAAAAGATTTTATTTACTTATTCATGAGAGACACAGAGAGAAAGAGGCAGAGACATAGGCAGAGGGAGAAGCAGACTCCATGCAAGGAGCCTGATGTGGGACTCGATCCCAGATCCTGAGATCACACCCTAAGCTAAAGGCAGATGCTCAACTGCTGAGCCACCCAGGCGTTCCCTAAATTTCATTTTTAAAAAGGTGGAGGGAGGGCACGTGAGTGGTTCATTCAGTTGGGCATCTGACTCTTGATTTCGGCTCAGGTTGTCATCTCAGGGTAATGAGATTGAACCCCATGTCTGGCTCCGTGCTCAGTGGGGAGCCAAACATGGGGCTCTCTCTCCCTCTGCCTCTCTCTCCTGCTCCTATGTGCACCCCTCCTAAAATAAATGTTTTTTAAAAAGGAATTTTGTTTGAGTAGACCATTTTAGCATGCCTGATGTCATCTTTTTTTCTTGTGTGAAATTGTTCTAATTTAACTTTTTATTGTCTGTTTCAGAAGACGACTTTTTTTCACGAGAGATAATTTCAGAAGTAGTCTCCTTCCACTTTCCATCCCTACATCAATGAAGGTAGTTATTTTACTGGATCATATGAAGGATTCTCAACATAAGTAAGATTTGGTGGAAGATACAGTTTAGAAATATCACACTAGTCCATTTTTGTTAGTTTGAGGGCTTATATTACAATGTAAAGTATATTACATTACAAAGTAAAGACATTGAGAGCAATTTCTAAGCCAGAAGGGTTGATTCTATTCTGCTCTTATTACTAAGATAGGCTCCCCCCTCCCCCCAAAGAAGAGTTGTTGGAAATGCTCCTTGTAATGGTTTGTGTGTTGTGAATGGATAGATTAGGTGCACTAATCTCAGGGCCTCCCTAAATTGTCCTAAACAAAAACAGAAAAACCTTTATTTACTCTCTCAGTAACATCTTGAAAAATTATACCACTGGCCCCTACACTAAAGAAGGCTTTGCCATCTATTCAAATGCCAAGGTTTCCCTTATAAGCAACACGCTTATCATGTATTTTCATCGTCCATGATTTACACTTTAGGCTTTATCCTCAGAGAAAGTTTTGATAAGGAAGAAGGAGAATCGATAAGGAAGGAGGAGGTATCCGAGGGCACCAAACACCAATTCCAGGCTCTCAGTTTCTGTTCCAGCTGACCCCAAATATTCAGTTCCCAACACCTAGGAACCAAACAGCTCTTGCTGGCACACAGGTTTCTTAAATCTGCATCTCAATGTCTTACTTCCCGAATTGTCTGAAAGGATGCACTTGCTGATACTCTGTGTGTCATTATTTCTAGGCTGGCCTACCGGAAGTAACATCGGCA
Source organism: Canis lupus familiaris (assembly GCF_011100685.1). Taxonomy (NCBI): domain Eukaryota; kingdom Metazoa; phylum Chordata; class Mammalia; order Carnivora; family Canidae; genus Canis; species Canis lupus. The sequence goes on along the minus strand of NC_049241.1, from coordinate 54,697,425 downwards.
CACATCGCTGGCTCAGTACTGCTGTTAGTAGTCAGTCGAAAAGTCTATATTTACAATTATGAAGCCAATTACTGGAACACATCTATAGGTACATGTGTTTTGTATTTTTAAAAATATTTTTTGCAACCCGCCAACATCCAAGAACAGGTTATTCATTTTCGAAATGCAAACAATGCCACTACTTGGATGTAGTGCCCCAAGACACTGCCTCGTCCTTTAAAATTCAAAATGAATATTGAATGAGTTCAATATGAATTCAATATTCATTCAATATGAATGAATTCAATATTCATTCAAATGAATATTGGTTGTAGGGCTGAACGTAGGGCTCAAATGAATATAGGGTTGTAGGGAACCTAGTGTCAGGGACTGTAGTTACAAACCACAAAAGCCTGCTCTGATGTGACTGGAGTAAGTCAAGGACATTGATGAGAATTGCGTTGGAGTGGATGCCAGAGAGGACGGAGGAAGGCCGGGAATGACTCATACAAGCTTGGTGACAAGGCTGAGAGATAAGAATATTCGGTCTCACCTACTGCCCGTTAGGGACAGGGAATAGGAGAGAAGATAAGCCGCATGAAGAGAGTGAAAGAAGAGGAGCCTCACTAGGAGGCAAGGGGATGAGGTCGAGAATGAAGACAAGGGAGGTGCCATTCTTTAGAAAAGGATGTTCGGGTACCCATTGTGATGAGAAAGGGGTCAGTTTGGGGCACCTGAGGGGGGCTCAGACGGTTGGGCATCTGACTCTTGATTTCAGCCCTGGTTGTGATTTCAGGGTCATGAGATTGAGCCCCCCACCAGGTTCTGCTGTCAGTGGAGTCTGCCTGTTTCTCTCCCTCTGTTCCTGCCCCCTCCTTCTTAAATAAATAAAATCTTAAAAAATTATTTTAAACCAGAAAAGAAAAGAAAGGGGTCAGTTCAAGGTTTCTCAACCCCAGCCCTGACATTTAGGGCTAGGTCATTCTCTGTGGGGGGCCTCCCTGGTCACTGTAGGGATGCGGGGCAGCAGCCCTGGCCCCATCCACCCCCCTGCCAGGAGCACCTCTCTCCCACTGCATCCTAACACCACAAATGTGCCCAGATGTCACCCAGTGTTCACTGGGAGCCAAAATCTCCTCAGTCGAGAGCCACAAGGGTTAGTCGATCACCATCTGGCAATTCGTTCCTTATTCTTTTGCTTCACTTACATTGGTTTTGGCGAAAGATTGTGGATCCCAGGAAGGGGAACCTTGCCCAGCCAGTGCCCTCCCTGCCAGGTGCTTGCTGAACCCTGGCAGGTGAGGGGCTGACAGTCCCCAGGAGGGACAGAGAAGCACAGCAGAGGAGCCACACCTTAGTTTGGACATGACTCTCAACAACCAGGTGACCGGATGATGCTGAGTGAATGGTGCCTGGGGTGGGAGGTAGGGGGTGCGGGAACTGGGCACAAGTGCAGTGTCAGGTGGGCAGGTAGAGAAGGTACCTAACCCAGGTGGAGTGGGCCCCCAGGGCTTCTGTTGGGGTCTGTAGTTTTTTTTTAATTTTTATTTATCTATGATAGTCACACACACACAGAGAGAAAGAGAGAGAGAGAGAGGCAGAGACACAGGCAGAGGGAGAAGCAGGCTCCATGCACCGGGAGCCCAACGTGGGATTCGATCCCGGGGCTCCAGGATCGCGCTCTGGGCCAAAGGCAGACGCCAAACCGCTGCACCACCCAGGGATCCCTGTTGGGGTCTGTAGTAACAAGCCACAGACACCTGCTCTGACCGATCTGGGGGCCATGTCTTCAATTGTCACATCCACACCAAACGTGCAGCTGCCTCCAAACCTCGAGTCCATCCATTCTCAGCAGAACCGACCCCCCTCAGCCAAACTGCCTCCTAGCCCTCCCAACTTCCTCCCTCTCTATCCCTCCCTCCAAAATTCACCCATGAGCTTGCTCTTGCTTTGCTGTCCAGTCCTCCATCCCCCTCCTGACCTCCACGTCAGTTCTTTTCTCTCTCACACTTCATGCCTCTTTTTCCTTTTTTGGGGGAGGGTATAACACTCACATAAAACTGACCATTTTAACCATTTTAAAGTGTACAATTCAGCGGCATTTAGTACATTCACAGTGTTGTGCAACTATCACCACTATCTAGTTCCAGAACATTCCATCACCCCAAGAAGAAAGACCATCCCCATCAACAGTCATATCCCACCCCCTTCCCAGCCCCTGACAACCACACACCCTCTTCCTGTCTATCTGGATGAGCCTGTCTGGACATCTCACACACGTGGAATCACACACTCTGTGACTTTTTTTGTGCTGGCTTCTCTTGCTGAGCATCGTGTTTTGGAGCTTCCTCCCCATTTTAGTGTGTGTCAGCAGCTCGTTACTTTTTAAGGCCCCCTCCTTCTTAAATAAATAAAATCATAATTTTTAAAAAACCTAAAAAATAAAAGAAAGGAGTCAGTTCAAGGTTTCTCAACCCCACCACTGCTGACCTGTAAGGCCAGGTCATTCTCTGTGGGGGGCCACCCACAGAGATGGGTGACTGATCAGAGATGATCAGTGATGTTGAGAGCATCTTTTCCTGTCTTGTTGGCCACGTGTATATTTTATTTGGAGCTGAAGCTTCTGCTTTTACAATAGAATTAAAAAAGAATGCCTCCCTAAGAGAAAGGAGCCCTTCCTGCCATTTTGGCAGAGTCCTAAGAGTTCCCACAAAACCATTGGATCTCAACTGTGACAGGAATGCCCTCCAGATGATACCTGGCAATATCTGGAGATATCTTTAGTTGTTAAGACTGGGGGAGGATGCTTCTGGCATCCAGTTAGCAGAGACATAGTATAGTGCACACAGGACAGCCCCTCAACCAACAACAATCTGGACGCAAATGTCAGTAGTGTCAAGGTCGAGAAACCCTGCTTTATATTTTCCTCTGAAATTTAGGGAACTCATGGTTTGTTGGCTGGTTGGTTGGTTTGTTTATAGTGGGTTGCATGCCCAACATAGGGCTTGCACTCCTGACCCCAAGATGAAAGGTCACATGCTCCACTGACTGAGCCAGCCAGGTGTCCTGGAAACTCATGTTTTTTACAATGATCTTGTCCTTTTAGGTATAGAACACCCTGTTTCACATGTTTCTGGTGACAACTGTTGTTATAGTGGACATCCCTTTTGCGTGGTGAGTAGACCGTCAATTTTTTACTCTATTTTAAACATAGATAATGAATGAAAACATGGACAGAGTAATCCATGAAGGCTGGAGCATCAGGTTCCTTGATGGACCTGGGCAGTGTCCCTTCCTCAGGGTTCAGAAGAGGACCTGAGATAATGGGATCACCTGGCTGACACATTAGGAATATATCCACCTACCTTCCTTTTTTAAACTTGTTATTATGAAATATTTATAGACCGTACAGGAAGTCCCACACCCCCTTCACCAATGGTTCTGTCTTATGTAACTATAATAAAAAACTGAAACTGGGAAGCTGACCTGGAAATAATGGGTGGATCTAATTCTGTGTTATTTATCACATGTGTGAAGTCACAGAAGTACTACTGCCCTCAAAACACTAGACTGTTCAATGACCCCAAAGCTCTCCTTACATCCCTGCCCTGCTGTCCCTAACCCCTGGCATACACTAATCTATTTTCCATCTCTATAATCTCATCATTTCAAGAATGTTCTATCTATACATGGGATCGTACAATATCGAACTCTGGGGATTAGCTTTTCTCACAAAATGCTCTGGAGACTCAACCCACCAATAGCGTGTAACTAATCCATTCCCTCTTCTTATCAAATAATATTCCACGGAGTGGGTTTGGTTGTTCCCACTTTTTGGTTATTACTAATAAAGCTGCTATGAACATTCATTTTTGTCTGCACATAAGTTTTCATCTCTGGGATAAATGCCCAGGAGTGTGATCATGGGCCTCTATCTCCTTTATTTTCAGTTGAGATATAATTGAGATACAACCATGTATAAATTTAAGGTGTACAGTGTGTTGATTTGATACATTTATAGGCCACAATATGATGACCACCATAGTATTACCTAAACCTCCATCACATGATCATCATTGCCTTTTTGTGATGAGAACAATTAAGATGAATCTCTTAGCAACATTGAAATGTATTAATATGGTATTGTTATCTGTAATCACTATGCTGTGCATTAGATCTCTCGAACTTATTTATCTACCGGTTGCGAGCTTGTACCCTTAGATAATATTTCCCCAACCCCTCTAACCCTGTATCTCCTTTTAAAGAGACTGTTCTCTGTGTGTGTTATTCCAGGATATAAGTAACTCAGTTTTTGCTTATTTGCATGGAGATCAAATATCTCAGACCAACATATATTTCTCAAACAATGGGGGATTCAGATATCAGAAGTTTGCCTATGAAAAACAGGTATGTTCAATTTGATAAAAAAGTGAACAACAAAAACAAATATATGTTTATCTTCTGCATGGTAGGAGTAATCTGCATGGTAGGAATAATTAGCTATCACTGTGTGAACAAGAGCTCTTCTCTCTTTAGGAGCCTAAGGCGCTGGGAGAGTAGGGAAAATTCTAGGTCATAGGAGGTTTTTTGGGAGTACTTATGTGTAAAAAAAAAAAAAAAGAAGGAGTACTTATGTAAATAAACCTGGTGCCATGGTAAAGTCTTCAGTTAACCCCAGGCCCAGCCAAAGATCAGTACCATCAGGTGCCATCATCATTCTAATTACACAGATGAGAGAACTGTCCTGGGTCAGTTCCCACCCTCCCCAAATTATACTCATCCAGAAGCACAGAGTGTAACCTTACTTGGAAATAGGGTCTTTGCAGATTGACAAAATGGGTTTATAGTGGGTTGCATGCCCAACGCAGAGATCATACTGCGTTGATCATACTGGAGATCATACTGGATCAAAGCAGGTCCTAAATCCAACAACTGGTATCCTTAGAAGAGGGAGAGGACATGCTGAAGTGGACGAGATCCTTGGGAGCTCAAAGAGATGAAAAAGTTTTATTCTAATGCAGGGAGAGTCCGGAGTCCCCAAACACTTGGGAGGGATGTGTAAAGGAAAGCAGAAAGAGTCTGCTCTGCTCTTGAGCATTCATAGTGTCCCAAATGCAGGTTCTCTGCCCTGCCCAGGAGGCCCAAGGGAGCCTAGAACCTAAGTGACCACATATTTTCATCCAAATTAGGCCTAGGACTCAGAGTTAACATGTGCGCTTAGTTGAAAACAATCATGGCTAAAAAAACTGATAGGTGGTAGGTAGGTAGATAGACAAATAGGTGATAGGAATTGATTCACGTGGTTAAGGGACAGAGAAGCCGCACAATCTGCCATATGTGGGCTGGAGAACCAGAAAGTCTGGTTCCATAGTTCCCTTTAAGTACAAAGGCTGAAGGACCAGGGAACCACTGGTGTAAGTCCTGGCATCTGAAGGCCCAAGAACAGAAGCTCTGATGTCTGAGGGCAGGAGGACGTGGGCATCCCAGCTCAATGTGAGAGATCTCAGATTCACACCTTACCTCCCCTTCTTCCTTCTATGCAGGACCCCAGTGGATTGAGTGATGCCCGCCCACACCAGTGAGAGTGATCTTCACTGGGTCTACTGAATCAAATGATTCTTCCAGAGTCACCCTCACAAACACACACAGAAATAATGTCTTACCAGCTACCTGGACATCCCTTAGCTCAGTCCAGCTGACACACAAAATGAACCAACACAAGTCCACCCCTTGTTGCTGTGGCAGCCATCCGCATCTCCTTCAACCATACTCTCCAAATAAAGACACTAACAAGGCCATAATTCCACCCAACACAATCCAACCGTCCTCAGTACAACTGAAAAGGCATTCCTCCTGTGTGAAGTTTACTCTTCTCCTTGATGTCCTCTCACTCAAACACCAGTTATAAATACAACAGTCTATCTGCTGTGTGTGCGAATGTGTACGTGTGTGTGCACGTACGTGGGGTTATTGTTGTTTTCGAGGCCAGAGGGTTGAGACTCCTGAGTAGTCATGATTCATCCCCTTGGAGTTCCACCAGCAGGGAAGGAGTTGGGGTGTCTGCTGGGGAGGTGATGAGCAGGCCACTGGGAAGCCCAGCAACCCATGCCAGCTGGGATGGATTGACCATATGTCTTGGTCAGCTTGTGCCACCGTAACAGATGCCACGATCTGGGTGACTTAAACAATGGAAATTTATTTCTCACAGTTCTGGAGGCTGGAAAGTCCAAGATCAAGATAATAGGGGATTTAGCTCCTGGTAAGGGCTCTCTTCCTGGCTTGCAAATGGCCACCTTCTTACTGTGTCCTCACCTGACGAAGAGAGAATGCTTGGTATCTCGTCTTCCTTTTAATATATTTTCTTTATTTGAGAGAGATAGCTGGAGCAGATGGAGAGGGAGAAGCAGACTCCCCACTGAGCAGGGAGCCTGATACAGGGCTCCATCCCAGGACCCCGGCTTGTGATCTGAACTGAAAGCAGACACTCAGCCACTGAGCCACCCAGGGGCTCCAGGTGTCTCTTCTTATAAAGGCACTAACCTCATCATTGGGGCCCCACCCTCATGACTTCATCTAAACCTACGTAGTTCCCACAGGCCCCACCCCCAAGGGCCATCCCACGGGGGGCTAATTTGAATGTTTGTCTCCCCCTCTCAAATTTATATGTTGCCATTCTAATGCCTGATGTGATTGTATTAGGAGTTGGAGCCTTTGGGCATGTTTATTTATTTTTTAAAAATTTTATTAATTTATTCATGAGAGACAGAGAGGCAGAGACATAGGCAGAGGGAGAAGCAGACTCCCTGAGGGGACCCTGATGTTGGACTCAGTCCTAGGACCCTGGGATCACGCCCTGAGCTGAAGGCAAAGGCTCAACCACTGAGCCATCCAGGTGCCCCAGGAGTGTTTAGAGTATGAAGATGGAGTCCCAGTGAATGGGACCAGTGCCCTTCTGAAAGAGGGAGCCATGGAGAGTTTGCTAGCCTCCTTCTGCCATGTGGGAACACAGTAAGAAGAACATAACCCAGAAGCAGGCCCTCTCTTGGCTGTGCTGGCACCTTGATCTCAGATTTCCAGCCCTCCACAACTGTGAGCAACGAACTTGTATTGTCTCTAAGCTACTCTGTCTGTGGCACTTTGTGAGAGCAGCCAACATGGACTAAGGTAGGTGTTAGGACTTGAACATATGAACATTGGGGGAAGACGCAATTCAGTCCACAACACTGTTTATGATGGAAAACTCCCCCTAGGAACCCAAGAGGCTTAAAACAGCAGTCTTTCTCCCTCTTACCTGAAAGATGTCTGGAGGCAGCCAGCTGGGCTAGCCCACTGTCCCTAGAATAGGGCCTGTGGCCTCATGCTCCAACTTGGCTTCTGGGCACTTTGCAGACCCACCAAAAATAAGGAATCTCAGCAGGAGTGAAGGCTTTAAGCAGGCGTCTAGCAGTCTGAGGTCACACCACTTCCTCCCAACATCCCCAAACCAAGGTATTTTCATTCAAGGTTCTGTCCTACATGCTACATTTCCATAGAGGGGAAATAGATCGTAACTAAAAAGACTTTCCCTCATTCTGGCTTATGAGGTAATTTGGAGTTTAAATCAAACTCCTTAATGGTTTATTCATATGTGATGTTTTTTGTTTGTTTCACAGGCAGAACTAGTCGGGTCTTTGGGTGGGATCTTCTACTTTCACTCCTTGTCACAGGTTGGGCTGCTTCTCATTGATCAAGGGAAGGTGAGTAACTTTGGACTGGGAAGAAAGGTTTAAGTGACCTTTGCCCCAAGCCAGGTTTTTGTTAAGAGTCACACACTTGGATTTTCTTTTTTTTTTATAATAAATTTATTTTTTATTGGTGTTCAATTTGCCAACATACAGAATAACACCCAGTGCTCATCCCGTCAAGTGCCCCCCTCAGTGCCCGTCACCCATTCACCCCCACCCCCCGCCCTCCTCCACTTCCACCACCCCTAGTTCGTTTCCCAGAGTTAGGAGTCTTTATGTTACACACTTGGATTTTCATATCTGAAATCCATCTAGGTTTTCATCTATCCATTCATGTATCCATTTATTCATCCATCTATCCATCCTACCATCCATCCACCCATCCATATATCTTAGCTACTTATCCAACCATCCATCCATCCATCCATCCTTCATCCTTCCATCCATCCATTTACCTACTTATCCATCCATTCATCCACCCACCTGTGCACCTACCTGTTCATCCATGCACCCATCTACCCACTCACACACCCACCACTCCCCTCCCCCTCTCATTTGCTGATACAGTCATGCACTTGGCAATATTTACGTAGTGTCTAGGAGGTGCTAAGCACTGTGCTGAACACTAGGGATAAAATACAAAGTTTGATGCACATATCGCTGACAAGATGGCTGTAAATGCTTCGTGTTGAAGTCTTTGTTTAGTGATTATTTTCATGTGTACTGAGAAAATCAGTACATGAAACTTGTGACCTCACAGATATCATTTAGAATAAGACTAAGTTAAGAAGACGAGTCAGTCCACGTAAACCACATTTGAATAAAAATGATTAAGGCAGAAAAAGATTAAGTACGGTCAGCACCCAGGTAGGATGTGCAGCTCTGGAGTTTCGGGGAGCCCTGCAGTCAGGAAGATGCTGGGCTGACCTGCATGGCTGAAGCCCCCACCCTCTGCTAGGTCCTGTCCCTGCCCAGAGTGCCCTCATTTGCCTGAAGTGCCCGGGGCCTTGCCCTGCTCCGGAGTGACCGCAGCGTCCAGGGTTGCAGGCTATGCATGATTTCCCAGCCTGCCCACAGGCTTTGGCTGGCAGGTCTCCATACTCCAGAGATGGGGTGGGTGTCGATGCACTGCAGTGTCCCTCGAGGCTCACTCCCTGCACTTTTGCATTCTTAGGGCCCGTTGAGGTGCCTCCGCCTTCTCACAGAGGAGGAGAGCTGCAGGGCAGGTTTCTCTCTGTGTGGAGCTCAGTACCCAGTACTTTTCCACTCCCAGTCTCCCTTTACTTTCGGCCCCCTAGTGCCTGAAACTGGTGGAGCCTTTGGTTTGGGGCTCCCTCTGCAGTGAGCTGCGTCCCACACCAGACCCAGCAGCCTTGAGGAGGGACGCTTTCTCCAGCTCAGCGCTTTCTCTGGCCTCACCTGTCAGCGATCCAAGGCTGCCCTCCTTCATGTTGGGCATGTCACCTCATTTGGCTACTCTGCCACCAGGTGGCTCAGCCCCTCAAGACAGGGGACCGGAGGCAGCAGGTGCATGACACAGCCTGAGCTGGGGGCACCATCCATCCTGCCCTGGGCGCTGGGTCTCTGGCTCCCCAGCCCAGGGAACTGTGCATGTTGTGGGAGGAATAGTTCTTTGGGGCCATCCTGGGCACCGTGGGGTATAGAGCAGCACCCCTGGCCTCACCCACTCCCTGCCAGGGGCACCCCCAGTTCTGATGGCCCCACATGTCCCCGGACACTGCCCAGCATCCCCTGGGGGCAGCATCACCCCAAACTGAGACCCACTGGCCCAGATAATGTTTGCAGGATATCCAGTAGCAAAGCACGCAGCCCCCTGCTACTGCTGAGCCCAGATTCTTTCTCGGGCCCAGATGCGGGGGCTTTTCCTCTTAGGCTAGGTTCAGCTACTCAGAACACCCCCTGAACTTCAGTTTCGGGCTGCCTTTTGACTACAACGGGACCCTTAACATCCTCATCACCCCCGGCCAGAAGGGCATCCTGATCTTCTGGTTTGAGAGGAGCCTGTTGCTTTCCAGAAACTCAGGTGAGTGAGACCCAAGCCCAGGTCCCCCTCTGGGCGGGGAGAGCACAGCTGGTTTGTCTCTCCCCTGCCTCGAGCAGATGGGGACCAGCCCGTTCTCACTCTCGGGGCCCTCACTGCATCCATCTCTCTCCCTGCCCCAGTTTCCACTTCCTGGAGTCTTTAGGGCCGCGTGGGCAGGTTCTGAAAGTCACCCTCCAGTCACCCAGGGCAGAGCCCCAAGTCTCCCCTCCAGGAACCACAGGTCTTGTTTGGGTGCCAAGGTTAGCAACTCTGGGACGTCACTCGGGGCTGCCCACTTGGACTTCCCCTGGCCAGAGAGAACTCGGGAAATGGCACAGCACCTCTGGCTGCCTCGCTGAGAAATCGGGGCAACGCCCACACTGCGTGAGCCCCTGCCCGCCAGCCAGCACGAGATGAGAAGCAAACAGCAGCCCCTCCACCCTGCCCAGGGAAGGGATACCACCAGGGAGGCCCTTGGACACAGGTGTGGCTGCAAGAGCACCAGCCAGGCCACTTGAACACCATGCCCCATGCCCCGTGCAAGAGAAGGGCTCAGGGCTCCCCTCCATTTGGGGAGCTCATTTGAGAAGGGAAGCTCTTATTCCTTACACGCTGCCCATATAGCAAAAGGCATTCCATGCTGTGCAAGACAGCATTTTCTGTGAACCCTGCAGCCAACGATGTGCTGCATTCCTGTCCCATGGGGCACACAGGGTTGGTTTTCTCGAACCCAAGCTCATTCTGCACGATGCTCTTACAGCCGAGCACCTTGGTGCTGTGTTTCCCTCCATTCTGCATCGTGTGAGTCACGCACTAAGGGTTGGGGCAGGCGGCGGGGATTGCTCAGCCTTTCAGCAGTGAGGGTCCCTTTGCTCACGACTCTGCCCTATTGTCTCACAGGTCAGCTGGTTTACCCTGTCCAGGTGAAAGAAGGACCCCACACCTTGCTCTCTTCCATTTCTGAGGCCAACGTCACCATCTACAGCGTGGCTGCCAGTGCGTGCCCAACCTATGGGTAGCTTTCTAGAAGTGCCTTATACCGGGCTTACTAACCACTGACCTGCTAGATCCAGTCCAGCCAAAACCAAACCACACCAAACAAGACCTGAACCAAAATGTGATTGTCTCACATTTGAGGAAAACTCTTGGCATAAACTTTTGTACCTTTTCACCATGAAGTGAAATATGAATTGGGTGTTGGCTTTCTGGGGCCACTACAACAAATGCCCCCAAACTGTTATGGTTCTGGAAGCCAGAAGTCTGAAGTCAAGGTTGTCAGCAGGGCTGTGCTCCCTGCATAGGCTCCAGGGAAGGATCTGCCCCAGGCCTGTTTCCCTGGCTTCCAGGCGGCTGTCCTCACCACCATGTGCTCCCTCTGTGCACAGCTGTGTCCAAACAACCCCCTTTTTACAAAGACACCAGTCATCCTGGGTTAGGAAGTACTTTGATTACCTCGTTTTAACTGAATCATCTCTGTAAAGAGCTGATCTCCAAATACAGTCACCTTCTGAGGTCCTGGGGGTTAGGATCTTTTTTGGAGAGGACATTTCAACCTATAACAGATGGCATCTCAGGATTTCTTTTCTTTTTTTTTTTTAAAGATTTTATTTAAATAAATAAATAGTTGACATAGAGAGAGCGAGCATAAGCGGGGGAGAGGCAAAGGGAGAGGGAGAAGCAGGCTCCCCGGGGAGCAGGGAGCCCAACATGGGGCTCAGTCCCAGGACCACACGATCACGACCTGAGCTGAAAGCAGATGCTTAACCGACTGAGCCCCCACAGGCGCCGGCATCTCAGGCTTTCTTTGGTACTAAAATGTCCTGCTGCTGTCCTGAAAGATGAACTTCACCAGACTAATATTTCTCCCCCGGCAGCTCCCAAGTTGGAAACTTAGAGGCAAATAGTGAGACACACTGAGGGCGGGGGGTCGGGGGTGTCACTTGGGTGCTAAGTCAGTGTCTCCCCTGTTTGCTGATCATCATGTTATATCCTCCCAACTATGTCCCTGTAGCTGTTTAAAATGAACTTAGAGGGCAGCCTGGGTGGCTCAGCGGTTTAGTGCTGCCTTCAGCCCAGGGTGTGATCCTGGGGACCCGGGATCGAGTCCCACGTTGGGCTTCCTGCGTGAAACCTGCTTCTTTCTCTACCTGTGTCTCTGCCTCTCTCTCTGTGTCTCTCATGAATAAATAAATTTTTTAAAAAATCTTAAAATGAACTTAGAGTTACATAAATTCATGATATAAAATGTTCTTATAATTAAAACTAGTAGTGCATGGCCCTTTAAATTATTATTGTTATTTTTTAATATCACAAGTACAGTTAAAATCCCTTGGGACTCCTGGGTGGTTTAGTCAGTTACGCACTGTTACGCACCTGCCTCTTGATTTTGGCTTAGGTCATGATCTCGGGGATGTGAGATCGAGACCCACATCAGACTCCACTATCTGCATGAGAGTCATTCTCTCCCTCTCCCTCTGTCCCCCCGACCCTGCTCACTCTCTGTCTCTTAAGAAATATATATAATAAAAATAGAAAAAATAAAGTCCCTTGGAGTGGCTCCCTAAACCCAGGTCCTCTTTGGCTCCCTGGAGGTAAACCTGGTTAGGAATTCGGGGAGAAAGACACCCCGTTGAAAGACACACAGCATGTACTAAATATGGACCTGCTGAGAACATAGCATCGCACAGATCATTTGCTTGTATGTAAGTGGCGTCCTGTCACAGTGTGACTCCCTCTGTCATCCACCTCTTCCACTACACCTCATGTTCTATTCCACTGTGGTGAGAACACGTTAACAGGAGATCTGCCTTCTTAACAAATCGTGAAGTGTCCGGTGCAGTATTAACTACAGACATGACACACAGCCGAGCTCTAGAACGGACTCATCCTGCACCCCTGAAACGTTATACCTGTTGAATAGCAACCCCACATTTCCTCAACCTGGGACAACTGTGGTTGTCTGATCTGGGGATGAGCTATCAGCAGCCACTGGGTGGCGGCCCAGGATGCTGCCCAGCATCCTACAATACACGGGGCACCCCCCAACACCCCCGAAAGAAGAATCTGGTCCCAAACCTCAGGCCAAGGTTGGGAAGCCCTGAGCTGGGTTCATTAGCTCCTTGCTCTGCAAACACACTTCTGCTTTTCTACACCAGATGCTTTCCCCAAGTTTCAACTTAAGCCTTGCTCTTTCTGAAAGCTTCCCTTCTTTTTTTTAAATAATTAAAATATGCACTGGATTCGGTTGACCTTTTCACAGAAACTTTTAATGGTGTCCCATGTTCCTTGAAACTTTGTGTCCCCAAAGACCAAAAACAACCTCAATGTCCATCCATGGAGGACTGGGTAAATCAGTTATAGTCCCGTTGGGGTACATTCATACACACGAAAGAAGACAATTAAGTTTTTTTCTTAGAAAGCTTGAGAGAGTTCCAGAATATGATGCCACGAATACAAGACTACCAGAAAAGATGTTTCCTAAAACATTTAACCGGGGTTATCTAAGTCAGAGGTCAGCAAACCATGGCCCAAGGGCCAAATGTGGCCCACCACCTGTTTTTGTAAATAAAGTTTTATTGGAACAAAATCACGCCCATTCATTTACAAGTTGTCTCTAGCTGTTTTCACAGAGTTAAACATTATAAACATATCACATGACCAGAAGAGCAGAAAATATTTACCATCTGGTCCTTTACAGAAGATGTTTGCTGACCCCTGGTCCATATGGTGGAATCTGGGGTAATTTTTTGTTAAGCTTTCTATACTTTTTATACTTTTGTCCATTGAAATGACCCTCATTTCAATGTTGTTCTGTGTTGTTCGTTTTTTTTCCTAGATGAATATGAACTGGCAGTTTTAACTCGGGAGAACAATTTGTATTATGGCAGCCTGGGAATCCTGTCAACTTCTCTAATCAAAGTAGGTAAATTTGAAGTAGCGTCATTACCCTGTTGGTAAGGTATAATGGTCTTGTTCTCAAACTTTTTTTTTTTTTTTTTTTTTTGAGAGAGAGCAAGCAGTAGACAGGGCAGAGGGAGAGGAAGAGAGAATTTTGAGGAGGCTCCGCACTCAACTTGGAGCCCAACACAGGACTTAATTCCTTAACCCTGAGATCATGACCTGAGCCCAAGTCAAGAGTTGGACACTTAACCAACTGAGCCACCAGGCGCTGCATTGTTCTCAAACTTTTTTTTTTTAAAGGGTGGGGGGGTAGCCCCAGTGGCACAGCTGTTTAGCGCCGCCTGCAGCCCAGGGCATGATCCTGGAGACACTGGATCGAGTCCCACGTCGGGCTCTCTGCATGGAGCCTGCTTCTCCCTCTGCCTGTGTCTCTGCCTCTCTCTTTCTCTCTGTATCTCTATGAATAAATTAATAAAATCTTTTAAAAAAGATTTAAAAAAATGTATTCATCAGAGACACAGAGAGAGCGAGGCAGAGACATAGGGAGAGGGAGAAGCAGGCTCCATGCAGGGAGCCCAACATGGGACTCAATCCTGGGACTCCAGTATCACGCCCTGGGCCAAAGGCAGGTGCTAAACTGCTGAGCCACCCAGGGATCCCTGTTCTCAAACTTCTGATCCTTTATCTGAAGGCTAGAAATTGCTTTGGTTATTAAAATAGTAGTAGTACTTCAATAACAATAGTAATAATTTATTTTTTAATATGTTATTTATTTATTCACGAGAGAGAGAGAGAGAGGCAGAGACACAGTCAGAGAGGGGAGAAGCTGGCCCCATGCAGGGAGCCCAACGCAGGACTTGATCCCAGGTCTCCAGGATCACACCCTAGGTGAAGGCAGGTGTTAAACCGCCAAGCCACCCAGGCATCCCAACAATAGTAATAATTTAATGTTAATTTTAATTACTATTGAATTAATTAATTTTGGAAAAAATAAGTGATTTTAGTAGTTATGAAAGTTATGACAACAGCTGCTAAAATTTCCTGAGCACTCAGAATATGGCAGGTGCTGGTCTGAGTGTTTTCCATCTGTCACCTCATTTAATCCCGACCACCACCTTCAGAAGGGGAACTTTGGGGGGGCTAGCTGGCTCAGTCGGAAGAGCTTGTGACTCTTGATCTCAGGGTCGTGAGTTTGAGCCCCACGTTGAGCATAGAGATTACTAAAAATAAATAAAACAAACTTTAAAAAAATATTTTATTTATTCATGAGAGGCACACAGAGAGAGGCAGAGACACAGGCAGAGGGAGAAGCAGACTCCCTGATGTGGAACTCGATCCTGGACCCGGGGATCACACCCTGAGCCAAAGGCAGATGCTCAACCGATGAACCACCCAGGTGCCCCAAATAAATAAATAAACTTAAAAAAAAAAAACAGAAAGAAGGGCTTAGGTCGTGATCTAGGGGTCCTGGGATTGAGCCCCATGTTGGGCTCCCTGCTCGGTGGGGAGTCTGCTTCTTCCTCTCCCTCTGCCCCTCCCTCCTACTTCTGTTCTCTCACCCCCTGTCTCTGTCAAATAAATAAATAAAATCTCTAAAAAAAAAAAAAAAAACACCCAAAACAAAAGTAGAGTCTTATATTGTCCCCATTGGACAGACAGAAAAGCTGAGGCATGGAGAGGTAAGAAGTGGTGGTAGGTAGAGGTCATTTCTGATCTTATTTCATCCTCACAAAGCCCCAGGAAGGAGATCATATCATCCAACTTTTACAAGGGAGGAAAAACCGAAGTTCAAATCTGCCTCTTTCCCAAGGCCCAATAACTCACTAGCAGCTGAGCCCGAAAAGCCCCCCAGGCATGCCGATCGCTCCCTCCGTGCTTTTGCTGCTAGATTTGCAGCTGCCAATGTTCTGGAAGGCTGCCTGGCATGGAAATAGGGTAGGATGGGGAACAGGACCATATCGTTGAAGGCTTCACCCTGACATTCTGGCGACCAGGGTGTTTTCTGGGTGAGGGTCTGTAGTCTTCGTCTGAGTCTCCAGGGCAGTCCAGGACCCGTGCATAAGTCTAGACTACTTCCTGCGTATCCTCTCTGATGAGGAAAGATGGAGCTTCCATTATTGATCACCAACGAGTGAATGCAGCTGAAGGGTAGGTATCTCCGCCAGTGTACTGGTGCCTCTGATTGTTTGGCCTACCTTCATTCAACCTGAAGCGTAAGGTAAAACTGACATCCCCAAAACCTGATCTCAGGGCGCCTGGGTGGCTCAGTGGTTGAGCATCTGTCTGCAGCCCAGGGAGTGATCCCGGGGTCCTAGGATCGAGTCCCACATCGGGCTCCCTGAGGGGAGCCTGCTTCTCCCTCTGGCTATGTCTCTGCCTCTCTCTCTGTATTTCTCATGAATAGGTAAATAAAATCTTAAAAAAAAAAAAGAATGACCTGATCTCCGAAACTGCTTTCCCTTTAGTTTACAGGCCAAAACATCTGGTCCCAAGAGGCAGCCCTCATGTTCACTGACGTGGGGAGGGTGGAGATACTGGTCCCGCTGTCCGACCCGGTGTTTCCAGCATTCGATTTCGAGAAGTGCCCCGTCAACATCCAGGCGATTCTCATGGATCCTCAACTCCAAGTTGACGTTTGCAAAGTATGTGATCGTCACTGTTTCGGTCAACGTTCCGGGCATTCTTTCTAAAAAAGACAAATCACACAGACCCAGTGCTGGGCATTTGTCACCAACAACCAGGCATGAGGGCTCCAAGGGGGGTTGTCGGGCAAAATAAGGGATGAGCAGCTATACTTGAATTGCATGTAATTGGCTCAATCTGACACCCAGCCACCAACTGCCCTAAAGGCTGGTCCCCTCAGATGGTTTCATGCCCCTTATTTCATACAGAAACATATATCACGTTGTTAGACTCTCTTTGTAACAAGGAAGCCGGTCAATCCTTGCAATGGTTTGGGGGAGAATAAAGCAAAGGGTGTGCTGGCCAGGACTGCTCCCTCCTCAAGCAGTCAAGCGAACCATCAGCGAGCATTCTACACAATCACCCAGAGACGGGCTGCCTGGCTGGCTCAGCTGGTTAAGTGCTGGGCTCTTTGGCTCAGGTCATGATCTCAGGACCATGAGATCAAGCCCCACATCAGGCTCCACACTCAGTGTGGAGTCTGCTTGAGATTCTCTCTCTCCCTGTCCTCTGCCCCTCCCCCCACTCTCCATCTCTCTCAAATAAAATCTTAAAAAAAAAAAAAAAAAGAATCTTACCTGGAGAGCTCTGGAGAGAGAGAGCCGATTGGGCTCAAGGCTTCTCCTGAGCCTTGGGGGTCAGCCTTGACCCCACCACATGAGCCGATCCAAGAGGGGGGAAATGATAGAAAGATG
This sequence comes from Canis lupus familiaris, assembly GCF_011100685.1. Classification (NCBI taxonomy): domain Eukaryota; kingdom Metazoa; phylum Chordata; class Mammalia; order Carnivora; family Canidae; genus Canis; species Canis lupus. The sequence continues at coordinate 54,680,401 of NC_049241.1, read as the reverse complement.
ATGGAAACACACATGTGCACCACTTTTGATTCATCGTTTTGTGAGTAACGGAAAGTTCAACTCGAATGAGCTTGAGCCGGATAAACAACTGTTGGCTCATGCAGCCAAGAAGTCTTGAAAGGGCACTTCAGGTGAGGCTTGATTTAGTGACTCAGGTCATGCCAGCAAGGAGCTGGCTTCTGTCCGTCTGTCCACTCTGCCTGCTGGGGTGCTCCAGGCTTCATCCTTGAAGAGCCATCTAGATGCCTCTGCGAAGCCCTGGGTTCTGGTATCTTGGCAGCGAGCTGGCAGCTGCCTGTGCAGACTGGCATCCTCCCCAGTGTCCCAGGCAAGAGAGGGTCTCTCATCGCAGTTCTGCAGAAGCCAAGAGGAATCCCTCCTCCTGCAGGGTCTTCCACATCTCATTGGCTCAGAGGGGTTGATGTCATCCACCTTATCCACGCCTGCACCAATCACATGGCTGGAGTTGAGCCGATGAGAGTCCAGTCAGTCCTTCGAGAGTCATCAGGTCGACTCACCAGGCCATCTGCCCAAGGATGTGCAAAGGGGCTGATAGGCCAAAGGAGATCCAGGATACCCTCGGGAAAGGGGACCAGCTGCTGGACAGACGCAGTAAAATATCTTCTCTGGGCCGGTCCACAGTCCACTCCTGCAGGCCCTGGCAATCACATGATCAGAAGTGCAAAAGAACGCCATTCCTTTTATTTTTAAAAAAATTTTTAATTATTTATTTATTTATTTATTTATTTATTTATTTATTTATTTGAGAGAGAGAGAGACCAGAGAGCAGGGGGAGAGGCAGAGGCAGAGGGAGAAGCAAACTACCCACTGAGCAGGGAGCCCAACGTGGGGCTTGATCCCGGGACCCTGATATCATGACCTGAGCAGAAGACAGACGCTCAACCAACTGAGCCATCCAGGCGCCCTATTTCCTATTTCGCTTAAGGTGTATAGTGTAATGATGTATAGTATTGCAAAATGATCACCACAATCCATCTCGTTAACATCCTTCACTTTCCGTAATTACAGATTGGTTCTTTCTAGTGATAGGAACTTTTAGGGATGCCTGGGTGGCTCAGTGGTTTAGCGTCTGCCTTCCGCTCAGGGCGTGATCCTGGATTCCCCGGGATCGAGTCCCACGTCGGGCTTCCTGCATGGAGCCTGCTTCTCCCTCTGCCTGTGTCTCTCATGAATAAATTTTTTAAAATCTTAAAAAAAAAAAAAACTTTTACGACCTCCTCTCTTAGCACTTCCAAATACACAGACGGTGTTGTTTAATTGTAATCACCCTGCTAGACTTGACACTCCCAGGACTGATTTATAATTGAATGTTTGTACCTTTTGAACAACTTCACCCATTTTGCCTGCCTCCACCCCCGCCCAGTCTACCCCTGCTGCTGGCAACCACCAGTCTGTTCTCAGTATCTATGAGTTTGGCTTTTCTAGATTCCACATATAAGTGAGCTCATTTGGGGGCACCTGGGTGGCTCAGTGGTTTAGAGTCTACCTTTGGCCCAGGGCGTGATCCCAGGGTTCTGGGATCGAGTCCCATATTGGGCTCCCTGCAGGGAGCCTGCTTCTCCCTCTGCCTATGTCTCTGCCTCTGTGTGTGTGTCTCTCATGAATAAATAAATAAAAATCTTTTTAAAAAGTGAGCTCAAATGTTATGTATCTCTCCCTGTCTGGCTTATCTCATGTAGCACGATGTCTTCAAATCCACCCATGTTGTCACAATTGCAGGATTTCCATCTTTTTTATGGCTGAATAATATTCCATAGTATATATCACATATTTTATTTTATTTTTTATATCACATGTTTTAATCCATCCACCCATTCATGGACACTGTGAATAATGCTGTAGTAAACACCGGAGTACAAATATCTCTTTAAGATGGTGATTCTCATTTCCTATAGATACACACCCGGAAGTGGGATTGCTAGGTCATATGGTAGCTATATTTTTAATTTTTTTAAATTTTATTTATTCATGAGAGACAGAGATAGAGGCAGAGACATTGGCAGAGGGAGAAGCTTATCTCTCAATGCTCTGAAATCCATGAAATCATAAATAAGCTCAGTGCTATTCTCCACGGAGTCCAGGCAGACTCAATGTTATGTGTCTGCTGGGCCACTTCCCTTCTGGAGGGCTACAAAAAAAATAATTAAAAGATTTTAGGGTGTCCATTGCCAAATAGCCTTTGGATCCATGGCATTTAGTGATATGAGAAAATAAAAGTCTCTGTGCCTTATATGAGTATATTGGTTTATTAAGATACCTTTTTATGAAACAATGGTGCCAATGAATGGTAGTGTTTTAATTTCTTATTTTCTTGACTTGCCATGATAAAATATCCATCTCCCACCATGGGGATTTTCTTGCGTGCCCTTGAAATCACATGTCTGGAAATTCCTGACTTAGGCACACTTGGAGCAGAAAAAGAGAGAGTGAGAGTGAGCAGGAATAAGGCTTTTGTGCAAATGTTTGGCCCCTTGAACTCTTCTGAGGAAGATGGTTGAGCCACTAGCAAGTAGTTTTCCAAAATCCCACCTAAAACAACAGCAAAGCAAAACAAAACAAAACAAAACAAAAAAAACAAAAAACACCAAAACAGCAACTACATAGCATAACAAAAACCCGTGAATGATGGAACACCTGGCCAGCTCAGTCAGGAGAGAAGAAGAGCCTGCAACTCTTGATCTTGGGATTGTGAGTTCAAGCCCGGTGTTGGGACACACAGTCTACTATAAAAAAACAACAACACATACACACACAAAAATACCCATAGATAAAAGCTGGGACAATTGATTGGATAATACGAGTCCACTGGGATATAAATAAGTGATTGAATCAATAAAGGGAGCGGAGACATGTTCCCCCTACAGAATGACTCCGAGTGATATACCTTGATACTCTCCCTCCGGGAGGAGAAGTTTAACACCCTGCCTGAGGGTGGGCTGGTCTTAGTCACTTAGTCACACACTTACAAAGAACAGTCTGGAAAGTCTTGGTCGTGTAGAGACCTGGCAGGCACCATGTCAGGCATCAGGGCAGGCTGGGCATCGTTTGTCCCATAGTCCCTTCCAACTGTTCTACGAGCAAAAACATAGAAGAGGGAAAGTGTCTATGAGATTATCCCAGCAAATGCGTGAAAACAGAATGATAGAATATGGCCATGTGACAACCCCAATATCAAAAAAGAGGGATAGGGATCCCTGGGTGGCACAGCGGTTTAGCGCCTGCCTTTGGCCCAGGGCGCGATCCTGGAGACCCGGGATCGAGTCCCACGTCGGGCTCCCGGTGCATGGAGCCTGCTTCTCCCTCTGCCTGTGTCTCTGCCTCTCTCTCTGTGACTATCATAAATAAATAAATAAACAAACAAACAAACAAATAAATAAAAAAGAGGGATAGCCAGCCCTAGGTGCTGCTGATGGTAGATCAACCACCCATGACCCAACCCAAACTGATGGATCCAGCCGCCATTGACCTGCCAGAAACTCAGGGCAGGGAGGAATGCGCCCACCTGCACCAGGAAAATCCAAGCTGAAGGGAACTATAGATCCAGTGACCTGGGTGCTTCAAAGATAAAGAGAATATAAAAGAAAGGAATGAAAAAAAATAAAAGAAAGGGATGAAGGGGGAGCCTGGGAATTGAAAGATTTAATCAAAACAACATTTTAAAATGGACAGAAGTAAAGTCTCATCACCTAGGGATGCCCACGGGGCAAAGAAGCAATGATGGTAAAAGTCAGGTGGGTGGGTGTCAGGGGTGCACTTCTGGAGAGAGGAGGGCCTGCGACGGGGTGATGGGTGGACCTCAAGGGTCTTCTGGGGGCTGCAGGATCTAGCAGGAAAGACCAAGGGGTGAGCTAAAGACTGACAAGTTCCATCTATCAGACCCCTGAAGGCCTCACACCTGCCCCCATTCTGTTTTGGGAACGGGAGCCTGATTTAATTAATCGATAGTTTGGTGTTTCTACCTAGGTAGAGCTTCTGCAAGGAGAATTTGACAACAAAATGTACACCATTGACATGAACAGCGAGTTGGAGCTGACTGCCCTGATGATACCACGGCCGGGCATGTCCCTGGTCCCGCTGGTAAGGCCACCTCCTGCGTTTGACAGGCGCTCCTGATACGGGGCACTCCCCGGTGTGCCAGGCTCGGAGAGTCCCCTGGGATCTCCCGGGGAGAGACCTCGCCCCTGATGCTTCATAGACACACCAGGTCCTGCTCTTTGGTGAGCCTCTGCCTGTCTGGCCTCCTTTCCCACAGCCCGTGGGCCTCCTTCTCCACCCTTCTGCCGGGCTGCCCCGTGCTCCCCACAAGCTCCTCCTCCCCTTAGCCCAGCCAGACCCCATCTGAAAACGAGGTGGGGCATGACTGATATAAGGCCAGGGGATGAAGTCCAGCCAGCAGGGACCTGCACCTGCAAGGGGGGCAGCCAGGCTGGCTCCCTCTTATCCCGGGCTCTCTTCTGAGCCTCCCCATGCAACCAGGGATGGGTCTGGGTCCTTCAGCTGTGCAGCTCCAGGCTGCCTTGCAGCACGGGGCTCAGAGGCCACAGCTGGGGGTGGGTGAGGGCTGGGGGGCGCGTTTGGGGATTGGAGTGGTCCCTGCCTTTGCAGAGCAAGTTCGGGTTTCAGTGTGAAGGTGCATGGGGGTCACCTATGGGTGAGACCCCAGTGGCTTCCCTTTATGTCTGCTGGCCCAGTACATCTTGTGCTTCTCCTCCCCGCCCCCCCAGGCAATGGTGAGCAACCCGCACTCCCTGGGGCTGCAGGCCGTCATCTACGAGGATGGCTACACTTATGACGGGAACACCAGACACAGACTGGTGAGCTGCGCCCCCCACCCCCACCCCTGCCCCAGGCCCAGGTCTGCAGGATGTAGGGCACAGCCTTGACTGGGTCTGGCCACCTTAGAGTCCTCCTCGACCTGACCTTCCTCCCTCCTTTCCTTTCTTGCACCTGGCAGCTGCGGCCTCAGGTGCTGGAGAATCCGGAGAGGACATGGCCCTGGCCCTCCCCCCAGGCAGGTAGCTGTCACCCAGACAAGTGAGGTCATTACAGTGTCACAGGGGATAAGCACAGAGGCTACGGCAGAGAGCCCAAGACGGCTCTAGGGAAATGGGGGTGGTTGGGTAAACGGAGGCATCAGGATGGAGGTGAACTAGGGAGACCAGGAGGGGCTTGGCCAAACAGGAGTCTGGGGGATCTGTAGGGTGAAGCCAGGCCTCACGGCCGCACTATAAGGTTTGCACTTGATCCCAGAAGCCTAGGGCGGGGTTGGGAGACAGACAGGGACAAGGCATCAGTCCACCACAACAGGGTCTGTGGACCAGTCCCTGCCACCTCTGAAAGAAGAGGGGAAACAAAGTCACCCCTCACTCCAGGTCCCCCAGACAATGGCAGCAAGGAAATGAAGGAGCTTGGGGTGGTCATTTCCATGAGCTTCTAGAAGTCTTTGGTCGCTGGTGGTGGCACAATTAGAATCAGGAGAGGCCTGGATACTTTCCAGGGTCATCCTCCCTATGCCCATAGCCCTGCCTCCATCTCCCTTGAGCCCTGACTGGGCTCGGCCCTCTCTTTGCTCTTGATTCCACAGAACATTTCCCTGAGGCAGCAGCACCACTGGGGCAGAGCCGACCCCAACTTCACCTCCAGGTCCGTGGTCGCCTCTACCGGAATTGGGGAGGGGGCAGCCCAGGCTGTCTATGGGGTTCCCTTAACAGGGTCTGGGAACATGGGGCACAGATCCAGACTCCCTCCCTCCAAGTTCAGTGAGGTCAGAACAATTGAAAACACTTTCTAAGCAGTGGGTTCCTCAAAAAAATTTAACATAGAATTATTATCTGATCAAGCAATCCTGCTTCCTATCTACACTCGAGAGAATGGAAAGCAGGGACTCAGGTACTTGCACCACCGTGTCCACAGCAGCATGATTTACAATCACCAACACACGGAAGCCACCCCGTGTGCACAGACAGACGAGTGCATGAACACAACGCGGTCTGTCCACACACTGGGATATGATTCAGCCTTAGAAAGCAACACATCCTGCCACCTGCCACCACATGGACAAACCAGTTGAGGACACTGGGCTCAGGGAGAGGAGCCAGACCCAGAAGGACACCTCCTGCAGGACCCCACTCCCAGGAGGTCCCCAGGGTATATATATTTCAGCAACAAGTTTTAGTTCTAGATACAGAGTTTTGCGCCACTGTATCATATAATTGAAATTTGCTAAGAAAGTAGAACTTGAGGGGCACCTGGGTGGCTCAGTTGGTCAAGCATCTGCTTTCAGCTCAGGTCATGATCCTGGAGTCCTGGGATCCAGCCCCACATTGGGCTCCCCGCTCAGAGGGGAGTCTGCTTCTCCCTCTGCCCCTCCCCTTGCTCATTCTCCCTCTCTTTCACTCTCTCTCTCTCTCTCAAATAAATAAATAAAAATATTTTTAAAAGAAAGTAGAACTTAGGGACACTGGGTGGCTCAGTGGTGGAGCATCTGCCTTTGGCTTAGGGTGTCATCCTAGGGTCCTGGGATCAAGTCCTACATCGGGTTTCCTGCAGGGAGCCTGCTTCTCCCTCTGCCTGTGTCTCTGCCTCTCTCTCTCATGAATAAATAAATAAAATCTAAAAAAAAAGTAGAACCTATATATTCTCAGCCTCCCCCACCAAAAGTAAATATGTGAGGGGATGGATGTGTTAATTAACTCCATGGAGGGAGATCCTTTTACAATATGTACATACACCAAATAATTACGTTGTATACTTTAGTGGCCTTACAATTTATCAGTTATACCTCAGTAAAGCTGAAAAATGGAAATGAAAGGTTAAAAAAGAAGTACGCTGTATGTTATTAATACAGAATATGTGCTCCTCTCTCACACTTATGTTGAATTTATTTAAAAATCACTCAATTTTTTTTTTGTACTTGGCCATTAGGATCATCAGATCTCCCAGGAGAGATTTTGAGACCACATGCTCAGACTTTAATCCAACAAAACTAGAATTGAACAGACAGAAAAGCAAAACCAACAACAAAAAGCCCCTTCGAAATTGAGAAACATTTTTCTTTTTTTTTAAATGACTTTATTTATTTATTCACAGAGACACGGGGGGGGGGGAGCAGGGGCAGAGGCACAAGCAAGCTCCATGCAGGGAGCCTGATGTGGGACTCGATCCAGGGTCCCCAGGATCAAACCCCGGGCCGCAGGCAGCGCTAAACCGCTGCGCCACCAGGGCTGCCCAAGAAACATTTTTCTAAATAGTCCTTGAATCTTAGAATCCATGGAAGACAGCTAGAGGATACTCAGAGGAAAATATGTACCCTGAGCACTTTTATTATTAAGGGGAGACAGGAACTAAAGATGCATGAACTAAATATTTAACTTAAAGGACTAACAGAAACCACAAAAAGAAGGGAATTCACAGGGCAGCCCCAGTGGCGCAGCGGTTTAGTGCCGCCTGCGGCCCGGGGTGTGATCCTGGGGACCCAGAATCGAGTCCCACATCGGGCTTCCTGCATGGAGCCTGCTTCTCCCTCTGCCTGTGTCTCTGCCTCTCTCTTCGCTGTCTCTGAATGAATAAATAAATAAATCTTAAAAAAAAAGAAGGGAATTAACAATGGTACAATCCGAAATGTATTAAACAAAAAGAAAGCAAAAGGTGGCGCCTGGGTGGCTCAGTGGGTTAAGCATGTGCCTTTGGCTCAGGTCATGATCTTGGGGGCCTGGGATCGAGCCCCACATCGGTCTTTCTGCTCAGCGGGGAGTCTGCTTCTCCCTCTCCCTCTCCCTCTGCCTCTGTTTGACAAGCTCCCCCTGCTTGTGCTCTCTCTCTCTCTGTTTGACAAATAAAAAAATATTTAAAAAGTCACAGTAAGGCGTAAGGCTGGTTCTTCAGAAGAGCAGTTCACTAGGTGAGACCCCGCAATCCTGACAAAGGAGGAGAGAGAGAGAATTGAAATGAACAATGGGAATGGAAAATGAAAAGTATGGACATCGGAGCGATGGAAAGAATAGTGGGAGAGACTTCCTTAAACCCAAAAGCTCCCGCCCGGTGAAGGAAACCACCAGCAAGATGAAAAGGCGACCCGCTGACGGGGAGAAGATACTGGGGCCGATCTCCACAATATATAAAGAGCACACACAACTCAATTGCAACAGCAACAATCTGATCAAACCACGAGGAGAAGGTCTGAGTAGACGTTTTTCCAAAGAAGACGTCCAGATGGCCAACGGTGCGTGAAAAGACGCTCAAGGGCGCTCATCGTCAGGGAAATGCAAATCAAAACGACAGTGAGAGACCACCTCACCCCTGTCAGAATGGCTAAAATCAACAACTCAGGAAACAACAGATGTTGGCAAGGACACGGAGAAAGGGGAGCCCTGTTGCACTGTTGGGGGGATGCCAACTGGTGCAGCCACTCTGGAGAACAGTAGGGAGTTTCCTCAAAAAGTTATTCGTAGACCCACCATACAATCCAGCAATTCCACTTCTGGATGTTTATTTGAAGAAGACAAAACCACTAATTCGAAAAGATATATGCACCCCTATGTTTATAGAGGCATTGTTTACAGTAGCCGAATTATGGAAGGAAGCAACCTAAGTGTCCATCCATAGGGGAATGTGTAAAGAAGACAGGGTGTATATGCACAAAGGAATGTTGCTCAGCCATAAAAGGAATGAAATTTTGCCAATTGGTGACAACATGGATAGATCTTTTTTTTTCTTTTTTAGAAAAGAAGGAAGGATTTTATTTAAAAAAAAAGATTTTTTTTTATTCATGAGAGACACAGAGAGAGAGGGAAAGAGAGAGAGAGGCAGAGACACAGGCAGAGGGAGAAGCAGGCTCCCTGCAGGGAGCCCGATGTGGGACTCGGTCCTGGACCCCGGGATCACATCCTGATCACACCCTGGACCCTGGGATCGAGCCCCACATCGGGCTTCCTGCTCAGCAGGGAGTCTGTTTCTCTCTCTCTCTCCCTCTGCCCCTGCCCGCTTCTCATTCTCTCTTTCTCTAAAAAAAAAAAAAAAAAAAACAGAAGGATGGATGAGCAGACACAGACACAGATGGATGGACAGATGGACAAATGGAGAGATGGATGGATGGATGGATGGATGGATAAATAAATCGATGGGTCAGAGATTATTTTTAACACTGACATTACTTGTGACATGAATGTGCGATAACACACATTCCCATTGCCTTGCAGCATAAAGAGACCCACAAGCTCTACCATCACTCTGGACATAGCCAACAAAGAAATTTCGTGTGTGGACCTCAAGCCACTGGTAAGTCCCTAATTCTTGCTGTCCCATATTCATTGTTGTTAGTGTTAAGAGTAGTGGTGTCATGGGATCCCTGGGTGGCTCAGCGGTTTAGCGCCTGCCTTCGGCTCAGGGTGTGATCCTCGAGTCCTGGGATCGAGTCCCACATCGGGCTCCCAGCATGGAGCCTGCTTCTCCCTCTGCCTGTGTCTCTGCCTCTGTGTGTGTGTGTGTGTGTGTGTGTGTGTGTGTGTGACTATCATAAATAAATAAAAATTTTTAAAAAAGGAAGGGACAGGGACACCTGGGTGGCTCAGCGGTTGAGCATCTGCCTTTGGCTCAGAGCGTGATCCCCAGGTCCAGGATCAAGTCCCACATCAGGGAGCCTGCTTCTCCCTCTGCCTGTGTCTCTGCCTCTCTCTGTGTCTCTCATGAATAAAAATATAAAATCTTTAAAAAAAAAAAAAAAAAGGAAGGGACACCCTGACACCTGCCCCCACATGGACAGACCCCGAGGACACTGGGCTCAGGGAGGGGACCCAGACCCAGAAGGACACCTCCTGCAGGACCCCACTCCCAGGAGGTCCCCAGAGGAAGCCTGTCCACAGAGACAGAGGAGGTGGTGGGAGCCAGGGGTGGGGCAGGGGGTAGGGGGGTCAGTGCTTCCTGGGGACAGGGTCTCCGTGTGGGGAGATGGAAGGTTCTGGAGACGGTAGGGGGGTACACGGTGCGGTGAGTGTGTTCCGCGCCCTGAGCTGTGCGCCTAGAGACAGTTAAGATGGTGAATTTTATGTTATGCATATTCTACTACAATTTTTGTAAAATTGATACAAATCTTGCATTCTGTACCACGGTAAATCTGTGTTGTCTTAATGTAAAGCTCTTTTTACTTTTTTTAAAAAAGATTTTAGGGCGGCCCCGGTGGTGCAGCGGTTTAGCGCTGCCGGCAGCCCAGGGCGTGATCCTGGAGACCCTGGATTGAGTCCCACATCAGGCTCTCTGTATGATGCCTGCTTCTCCCTCTGCCTGCTTCTCCCTCTGCCTGTGTCTCTGCCTCTCTCTCTCTCTCTGTCTCTCATGAATAAATAAATAAAATCTTAAATAAATAATAAATAAATAAAATATTTTCTTAAATAAATAATAAATAAATAAAATATTTTCTTAAATAAATAATAAATAAAATATTTTATTAAATAAATAAATAATAAATAAAATATTTTATTAAATAAATAATAAAATATTTTCTTAAATAAATAATAAATAAATAAAATATTTTCTTAAATAAATAATAAATAAAATATTTTATTAAATAAATAAATAATAAATAAAATATTTTATTAAATAAATAAATAAATAAAAAGATTGTATTAAATAAATAATAAATAAATAAAAATATTTTTATTATTTTTATTTAATTTAGAGAGTGGACAAGCAGGGGGAGGGGTAGAGGGAGAGGGAGAAGCAAGCTCCTCATGAGCAGAGAGCCCCATGTGGGGGGCTCCATCCCAGGACCCCAGATCACGATCCGAGCCAAAGACAGACCCTTAAGCAATGGGACCATCCAGGCGCCCCTAGACTCCCTTTTATATCCCTGAGGGTGCCCCCATATTCCAGTTTTAGAACAATGTCCCAAGACTGTCAGGCTAACCCCAAATAGCTTTTTCTCTTTTCTCCTTTCTGTTTATTTATTGAAGCCCGTCCACTCATTGATTCTCTTCCCCTGCCTTCTATATGCCAAGTATTGTTCTGCATTTCCTTTTTTTTTTTAAAGATTTATTTATTCATGAGAGATGCACAGAGGGAGGCAGAGACACAGGCAGAGGGAGAAGCAGGCTCCCCATAGGGAGCCTGATGCAAGACTCGATCCCAGGACCCGGGGATCACACCCTGAGCCAAAGGCAGATGCTCAACCACTGAGCCCCCCAGGTGCCCCTCGTTCTGCATTTCTAAATTGGTTTCAGGTTGAGCTAAGACGTAGGCCAGTGATGGGGGACACTTAGCTGGACCCCATAGCTGAGGCGGGCTCTTAGGGCTTGAGCTCTGTGGGGCCAGGCTCGGCAACAGGAAACCCCAGGAACCCAGGTCACTGTGTCACCATCCGGGCGCACCGTGTCCAGTCTCTCCTGGGTATGAGTGTCCCCATGTGAATTTTTGCTGTGGCTGAGCCATCAGTGGCCCTCACCGACCCAGGTCAGCATCCCTGCCTCTCTCCTCCGCAGACGGCGCTCATTTCAGTGGGTTGTGACCAGGAGAAAAAGATCGTCATTCAGAAGTAAGTGTGTTGATGTCGGGGTGGGGGCTGGGGACGGGCCAAGCCTGGTCACAATTGCTTCACGACTGTTAGAATCAAGTGACATCATCCTGTCTACTTGTGCATATATTTAACATTTCCATAATAGATTGTTAAATAACAAATACTAATAGGTTAAGTTTGTGTTCCTGGCACAGTGAACCTCCCCTCCTTTACCAATTTGGTGACGTTTACACTTTTTCTCTTCTTCCCCAATTGTTTCTTTGTTCTCTGTCTTTTATGAGTCCCCAAATTCCTCATTTTGATTGAAATTGCTTAGGGTTTCTGGTTTTAATTGGCTGCTGACATTTGGGGGGAGCTTTGCCGCTGGTATCCAGTTAGTTACCCTCCAGGGAATGCAGCCATGAGAATCCAAATTAAAAAAGAAAGAAGCCAGGAGACTGGCCAAATTGCCATACTTTTCCCCTTCTGGCAGTGGCGTGCTGGTAAATGTATCTCCCACCCTTGGGGGGGGAGGCCTGGGTCCTCGCACGTGCCAGTTCCTGTGGTGTGAAGTCGCCCTCCCTGTCCATGTCAAGCACCAACGTGAATGATCCGCTGGCCCGCAAAATTCTGGAAGATTTAAGGCTTGGCTCTAGGGAGCTGGCTGGGGCCAGCTATCGCTCCACTGCTCAAGGGCAATAATAAACTCAGGCGATTTTACCGCATTTCCCTCCAAATGGAAACATTTTGTTGAGTCAATAAATTATATATTTAGGACATGTGTGGGGGGAACATTTTCTAAACAATATACAAATAGCTCTGGCCACAAAGAGAGTGGGCCAATTGGCCACATGTGCAACCAACAAAGGACTCGTGTCCAGACTTTATCAAGAATCCCTACAAATTAAGAATTTTTTGACAATTTTAAAATTTTTATTTTTATTTTATTTTTTTTAAGATTTTATTTATTTATTCATGAGAGACACAGAGAGGCAGAGACACAGGTGGAGGGAGAAGTAGGCTCCCTGTGGGGAGCCCGATGCAGGAGTCGATTCCAGGACTCCGGGATCACAACCTGAGCCAGAGGCAGATGCTCAACCACTGCCTCAATTGTCCCACGTGCCCTAGGACAATTTTTTTTTTTTTTTTTTTTTTTTAGAAAAGGGCAAAAGTCTTGAAGTGGCATTTCTAAAAAAGAAAAAAAGAAAGAAACTCCCATGGCTGGTAACCATGAAAAAGTGCTGAAAACGTGACCAACCTCACTTATTTAACAGGGAAAACGAAAACTTTCCTTAGAGGCCATTATTCCGCCACCAGCGTGGTAACATTGACAAAGCCTGGCCAGTGGCAAGTACTGGGAAGCACGGGGAGCCCCTGGCGGCCTTCGGGGCGCACAGACTTCGCGAGTGGGGCTGTATGTTTTTTAGCTGCTCTAGAGAACGCATCTTTTGACTCAGCAATTCCAATCACGTACATGGACATTGGCGAGGGTTCCAGAGTGTTCTCGGCGGTATTATTCCTAATAGCTCCTGGCTGGAAGCAAGCCAGCTCGAATCCATCGACAGGAGGATGGACAAACAGGTGCGGTGGCCAGATGCATCCGACTATCAGAGAGGCAGAGACACAGGCAAAGGGAGATGCAGGCTCCCTGCAGGGAGCCCGATGCGGGACTCGATCCCAGGACCCTGGGATCACGCCCTGAGCCGAAGGCAGATGCTCAACCGCTGAGCCACCGGGTACCCCCATTCTAGTCTTTAAAACCCCAAATCATGCAGAGAGGAACCACGTCGCCTAAGGAAGCATGCACAGATTTAACCCTTCAAAGAAAGTCCAGGAAATTATTGTCTCAGGAGTCAGGACACCCAGCGCCCAGGTCTGGGCCTCTGATCATCATTCTCCCCCATGAACTCGGGCTCCTGGGAGATTCTGGGCCTGGCGGGGAAGATGGAAGGTGAGCCCGGAAGTAGGAAAGTTCTCAAAAATGAAACCGGCGCGGGGTATACGTGTCCAAGGGAAGAATTCACGGTTCTTTGGTGCCACATGGGGGCGGGGGGCTTCTCACCACCTTTTGTCACTTGCAGCGAAATCTCAGCCTGTTACAACGGCATCCTGGACCCCGTGGGCCTACAGGACAATTATAGCTACGTCATTGAGAGGTGAGCCTGGATTTCCCTTCACGCCCTCCCTCCCATGACGGCCCCTGAGCCCCAAAGGCGAATCAGAAATAATTTTTATTCTTTTTATTTATTTGAGAGAGAGGGAAGGAGAGAGAGGGAGCACAAGCAGGGGGAGGAGCAGAGGGAGGGAGAGGGAGAAGCAGACTCCCTGCTGAGCTTGTGGGGCTCAATCCTGGGACCCCAGGGTCATGACCTGAGCCGAAGGCAGTTGCTTCACTGACCGTGCCCCCCAGGTGCCCCCAAAAACCATTTTTAAATTGATATCTGGACAGTGGGGATTCTGAAGGCAGGGAGAGGACAAGGAGGGTTGGTGCTGGGTCTGTAGGGAGCCACTGTGACATGGCTGGGCCCCTGGCCCAGGTCTGCCCCCTACCAGGCCACCCTTCTGCCATCTTGCCAGCCTGCCACCAGCTCTTGGAGCCTGGGCACCTGCTCGCCTGAGCTAGCAGAGTTAGCCAGACACTGCCAGCCCCGGCAGGAGGGGGTGAGGGCTAGGGCGGCCCTCTGTGCAGGGTGGCTGGTCCCGAGGGCCACTGAGGTGCCATGGGGTGGATGGGACTTGGCCTGTCTTGGCACCCTGGGCACAGGGAGCCCCCGACCCCCAGCACGGGAAGACACATGTGTGTTTTACACACCACAGCCCCTTGGATACCAGGCAGGGGTCAGCCCCCTGTCCACACTCACGGCCAAGGCCCAACCTGGGGCTGCTGGGCCTGCTGACCTATAGGCCTGCAGTCAGACCGCGTGGGGGCAAGAGCTGGGGCCTCCGGGAAAGAGGAGTGACAGGATGCACGTGGAGAGATACACAGAGACAGAGAACAAGGGGCAGAGAGACAGAGAGAGAAGCAGAGATCGTAAGGAATTGGTTCACAGAACTGCACAGGTTTGGCACATCCGCCGTCTGATGGGGGAGGCTGGGGCGCAGCGGGGCGTCGCCGTTCCGGTCCAGAGGCCGCGTGCTGGCCTTCTGGCTTGCCGGAGTCAGTCCTCGTTCTGTGCGGCCTTCACACGCGCCCACGTCGGGGAGGACCCTCCGCTCTACTCCAAGCCCACGGATTCGAATGTCAGTCTCACCCACCGGCGCCCACACAGTGACATCCAGAGTCGCGGCTGACCACACGGCAGGCCCGCGATGTGACCCATCACAGGGGGCCCTGGGTCCTGCTGACCCCGCTCTGAACACAACCCCTCTCCCGCTGCCTACCCCCACCTCTGCCCCAGGGACGCCTACGACCCCAACTTCCAGGGGCAGAAGGCCAGTGAGGACCTGGTGGTGCATTACCACTACGAGAAGCTGGGCTGCCCCCACCTCGTCTACTACAACACCCCGTGGAAGCCCGTGGTGGAGCTGTAAGTCCCCAGCCGGGCCCTTTAGCACCCCATTGCCTCCGAACGCGCTCCCTCCTCCCCGCCACCCTCCCCACCCCTCTCTGCACACCCTGGACCCCCAGCCGCCCCTCACTCTGGGCCCTGCCCATGCTGTGCCCTCTCCCTGCAATGTCTTTTTTTCTTTCTTTCTTTCTTTTTTTTTTTAATTTTAGAGAGTGTGAGTGGGGGGAGGGACAGAGAGAGAGAGAGAGGCAGACTGAGCATGGAGCCCGATGCAGGGCTCGATCTCACCGCTCTAAGATCATGACCTGAGCTGAAACCAAGAGTCAGTCACCCACCCAGGCACCCCCTCTTTCGTGAGGTCTCACCTGACTCGGCCATAACGATTCCCCCCACAAAGGGCTTAACTAACAGACGCTGGTTTCCTCACAGTCCTGGGGCCCGGGGTCCAAGGTCAGAGTGCCGGCAAGGTGGGTTTCCCTGAGGCTCCCTGCTTGGCTTATGGGCGGCCCCCTTCCCCCTGGGTGCTCAGGTGGCCGTGGCGGAGGGAGGACACTGATCTGTCCCCTCCTGTGGGATCGGGGCCACCCTTACGACCTCACTCAACCTCAGCCACTTCTTTAAAGGCCGCATGCCCCAACACAGTCACACTGGGAGCCAGTCGGGGGGGACACAGCTTAGCCCAGAGCGCTCACTTTGCCCCCTTCAGGGATTCTACTGCCTTCTTCATCACAGCCCCCCGCACCCCACTGTGCGTGTGGTTTCTACACTTCCATGGGTGGGAGGGAGGCCTGAAGCACCGGCCCGTGGGGCCAAACCACACCACCCTGGGGAGCAGCTACCTCCTTGTAGCCCCAGCCCAGCACTGCCCAGTAGAACTTTCTGAGTGACAGACACGTTCCATCCTTCCTGCCGAGGAAGTGGCTTTTCTGTTTTACTTAATGGCAACTGATTAATAATCTGGGGGTGGGCCGTCTGCGAGGTGTCAGCCTGCTGAGGCCACACGAGGAGGACCCGCGCCTCGCTCCCTGCCCCGCTGCCCCCAGCACGGCTGCGGCCCCTGCAGCCAAGCCCTGTGCGTGTCCCTCCAGGTGGCGGGAAGGGAAGTTCCAGGAGGTGATCCAGGCGGAGTTCGTCCTGCTGGAGGTGAACGGGCTGTTCACATACACGTACTCGCTGACCGCAAACACGGCGCTCTGCAGGTCGCAGCCGCAGAACTGGACCACCATCATGAGTGACGCCGGCGACAAAGGGCTCTTCTCCTGGAACCGAGAGGTAGCGCTTCCTCTTTTCCCCAAACAGGTCCGAGCAACACGCTGTGGGTCACCGGTCAGACCGGCCACGCCGGGGTGGGGGCTTGGGGGTTGTCTCAGTGCTTGGGGGGTGGTGGCTGCTAGAACACAGCACATGCTGGATGGCTTAGGACAAAGGACATTTATTTCTCATGGCTCTGGAGGCTGGGAGTCCAGGGTCAAAGCACTGGCTGACTCAGTGTCTGGTGAGGGCCTCTTCCTGGGTCACTGCCCACTGTCCTGTCCCCAGGTGCTCACAGGGCGGGGGAGACAGGGAGCCTTCTGGGGCCTCTCAGAGGGTGCTCATCCCATTCATGGGGCTCCCCCGCTCATGACCTAAGGCCCCACCTCCCCTACCATCTCTTTTAGGGGGTAAGTTTCAGCATATGGATTTGGGAGGACATGAAGCCTCAGTACACAGCAAGGGGGTGGGACCACACACGAGGACACCGGGGGCCAAAGGGTGACCGCATCTGGGCATGGGAGGTGAGCAAGTCCTTCGGGAATCTCTCCCACGGGAAGTGGCCAAGTGACGGGGGATGTCGGCACCGAGGCATCCGGGGTGGATGGTGGTGCATTCTCACAATGTGCAAAATTCCAGAAGCATCCAGATGCCTATCAGTCTTGGGGCTGATAAAAGTCATGGTCTTTCCTGCCGCGGACACGTTCCTATCGTGCACCCGGGTTCGCGCACCGTGGGGAAACCAGGGCACGGTGTCCGTGTAAGGAAGGGAAGCCGCCGGTCCTGCTGCGAGCCATGGGGTTCACTGGGTGCGGCTCCTCAGTCTCCCAGTGTCAGGGGCGCGAGCGCAGCGCAGCACAGCGATGCCGCCAGCAGGTGGCGCTCGCTCCCCACACCTGAAGCCCATTCCCAAGTGCGGACACTTGGCTCCTTTTTTGGGGCTTCCTGTCTTAGTCGGCACCTTCGAAGCTTTCTCACACTCCTCCTGAGTTTGATCATTTATTTTGTTAACTGACGATGTTTTTTTTTTCTTTCCAATCTGAGGAGAAATTAACCTAACGTATAACCAACCCTTTTAAAATGCAAAACTCACGCCTTTCGTGCATTCACAATGCTGCGCAAGCATCACATCCCTGATCTTTTTTTTTTTAAAGATTTATTTTTATTTATTTATGGTAGACATGAGAGAGAGAGAGAGAGAGGCAGAGACACAGGCAGAGGGAGAAGCAGGCTCCATGCCAGGAGCCCGACGCGGGACTCAATCCCGGGTCTCCAGGATCCCCCCCTGGGCCAAAGGCAGGCTCAAAACCGCTGCGCCACCCAGGGATCCCCGGTCTTTTTTTTTTTTTTTTTTTTTTTTTTAGGAGAAAGCCACACATATGTAATTTGCGTTTATTATTTTCGGAGTGTGTCCATACGTAGTGTTGCATTCTTAGTAGCTCTCTCATTCAAAGTAGGATGCAAGGGTGCGTTTAAGAGATTGTTGCGTTACTGTTTTGTTTTGTTTTTTCCATCAGTCCCGGCGAGTGGCAATTTTGGATGTGAGGGTTTTTCTTTCATTTTGGAGCCACAATGCCTGCATTTTCAGCGTAGTCACTGGATGGATTGTCCCGAAGGTGGTGGTTTTTAGTTTTGCTTTAAGCAGGCTCCACGCCCAGCATGGAGCCAATGTGGGGCTTGAACTCACTACCCTGAGATCAAGACCTGAGCTGAAACCTGAGCTGAAACCAAAAAAGTCAGATGCTTAACCCACTGAGCCACCCAGGCACCCCCTGAAGGATTTTTTAAAAGTAACCTCTATACCCAAAGTGGGGCTTGAACTCACAACCCTGAGATCAAGAGTTGCATGCTCTACTCAGCCAGTCAGGCACCCCTTACTCCTCTTAAAAATTAAGGATTCTTTTTTTTTTAAATTAAGGATTCTTAAAAGTTTTTTCAATTGTGGTAAAATATGCAACATAAAATCTACCCTCGTAATTATTTTTAAGTGCACAGCTCAGCGGCATGGAGCACACTTACATCATCATGCACTCACCCCACATTCCATCTCCAGAACCTTCCATCTATCTCCCCACACAGAGACCCCATCCCCAGAAAGCACTGACCCCCACCCCCTGCCCCACTCCTGGCTCCCACCACCTCCTCTCTGTCTCTGTGGACGGGCCTCTTCTGGGGACCTCCTGGGAGTGGGGTCCTGCAGGAGGTGTCCTTCTGGGTCTGGGTCCCCTCCCTGAGCCTGGCATCCTTGGGGTCCGTCCACGTGGGGGCAGGTGTCAGGATGTCCTTCCTTTCTAAGGCTGAATAATATTCCAGTGTGTGGATGGACACCACTCATTCACCTGCCACTGGACATGGGTCATTCTACCTTCTGGGCGTTGTGGCTAATGCTGCTATGAACACAGATATACAAATATGGCCTTGAGACTCTGCTTTCAGTTCTCTGGTGTCTCTTCTTTGGAGAGCACTAATATCCTAGGGTCTCCACCCTCAGGACCTCATCTAAACCTAATGACCTCCTAGAGGACCCACCCATTGTGGGCTAGGGCTCCAACATATGAATTTGGGGTGGGACACATCAGTGCCTAACAGGGACACAACCAACAGGGCCGGGATGCCTGGATGGCTCAGCGGTTGGACTCTGCTTTCAGCTCAGGGCGTGATCCTGGAGTTCAGGGATCGAGTCCCACATCGGGCTCTCTGAGGGGAGCCTGGTTCTCCCTCTGCCTATGTCTCTGCCTCTCTCTGTGTGTCTCTCATGAATAAATAATTTTTTTTAAAGATTAAAAAAATAAAACAACCAACAGGGCATGGTGAGGGACTAGATGACATGAGAGGAGCAGAGTCCAGCATTGCCCTCGTTTCCAGCTTGAACACGTGGAAACGGGAGGCGGGTGGATGCTTGGGCCACTTACATCATAGGGATGAAGCAGGCAGCGGAAGGAAATGCAGAGCTCTGTTTGCACATGGGAGACTCGGGTGCACGGAGGAGCCCCGTGGCTAGTGAAACATGGGCCACCAAGGACAAGTCAGGGCTGGCATGAGTTTGAGAACCAGCTCTGTTGAGGTGCTAACTTAAGGATGCATCTGCCAGTGAAGCCAGGGGAAGGGCCAGGGTGACTGGAGGACTGTGCTGGGGAGACCAGAGAAGGGGTGCTTTGTGGGACACTGTGTAGATCCACCCCATGGGGAGCCGCTGACAAGCGGGAAGCCCTGTTGTGGCCAACACCCAGGGGGCTGAGATCTGAGGGGCAGCTTGGCGTCAGGGCACAGCTGAAATCAGGTGTCTGCCGTCACTCCATCCCTCGACCCGGAGACAGGGCCTGGGGATGGGCAGCGTGCGCCCAGGTGGCCATCCTCACTGTGGACATTGCTTCTGCATTTACGTTGTTTTTTAATTCTGAGAACTTTAGAACCCCCAGAAAAGCCAAAAGAGCAGTAAGATGGAAGGCTAGCCATTCCTGAGTGCTGCAGAACCATCACCCCCAACTCAGCAGGATTGTTTCTCGTGGTTCAGCACGTCAGACCGGAGGCCTAGGCCAGGGCCGCCCCCGCAGGGGCACTCAGCTGGGAGGTCAGAGAAGGCTCTTTTATGTGGGGCTTCTGGTAGCCAGGAACTGGGCTGTCCATGTGCCTCTCTCCCCAGCAGGGTAGCTTGGGCTCCCTTACAGCATGGTCTCAGGGTTCCAAGAGTGGAAGCTTCCAGATCCCGGGAGGCCCAGGCTCAGGCCACCCATCCCCACATTCTACTGGCCAGAAGCAGATTGCAGGGCCCACCTAGACCCCACCTCCTGATGGAAAGAACTGTGTCCACACAGGGGGAGGAGGCACAGCTCCACACAGGGCGGAGGCATGGAGAGATTCTTCCTTTGACTGAGTGGGTGCTCCGGGGTTGTTCAGCTGCCCCCCCTGATGGGCCTGGGCCGTTCCCAGTCCCTCACTTCCATCCATCTGTGTGAGGCACTTTGTTCTGCGGGGCTGCCAGCAGGCAGGGAAGAGATGGCTGAGTTCTAGGCCAAGGCATGCACAGTTTGGGGAGAGGTCACTAAGGTCCCCTCCATGGGAGGGCACCATGTGCCTCCCACCACGTGCCCATGTTCACGGCACACCAGCTAGGTGTACCACCCCGGGACAAAATTGTCCGTGTGCCTGTCTTCTGCTATGGGCCAAGCTGAGTCTTTTTCCTGTTTGAGGGCCACTTTCACTCCTTTATCCTGGGGTTCACATTCATGGCCCATGCCCATATTTCTCCTGGGGTTTCAGATGTCCTCACTCTTCTAGAATGCTCCATAGTGCTGAGAGATTAATCCTTTATTGCAAGACAGTTTGCAAATACCTCCCTCAGTTGGTCGGTTGTGTCTTTTGGGTTTTGGCTTACACCATGCACAAGGAGCCCTTCATTTTTTTATGTTGCTGGGTTCACCATCATTTTGACTTTTCTTGCTTTTACATCGCCTCCCCTTCTAGGTCCCCCAGCAAATAGCTCAGAAGAGCAAAGTACTCGGCTCAGGGTAGCAGCATGATGGCCTGGTTCAGGGCAAACGGTTGAGCCCAAGGATGTTCCCCCTTTGTATGAAATCCTGGGATCCGGAGGTGGGCTGGAAAAGCTGCTGCCACCACCTGACACCCTCTTGACGCCACGACCATGGTCGGTGGCAGCGCCAATGAGGAAGGTGGCTCTGTTTCATTTCCGGCTTCGAATTTCTCGGGCATGTCGATTAGCTAGGGCTGTCGTCACAAGAACACCACACACCGGGCAGCTTAAATGCCTGAGATTTCTCTGTTCCCGGTTCTGGAAGCCAGAAGTCTGAGACCAAAGTGTTGGCATTTTTTTTTAATTTTTATTTATTTATGATAGTCACACAGAGACAGAGAGAGAGGCAGAGACACAGGCAGAGGGAGAAGCAGGGTCCATGCACCGGGAGCCTGACGTGGGATTTGATCCCGGGTCTCCAGGATCGCGCCCTGGGCCAAAGGCAGGCGCTAACCCGCTGCGCCACCCAGGGATCCCAATGTTGGCATTTTTTAAAGATTATTATTTATTCATGAGAGACAGACAGAGAGAGAGAGAGGCACAGAGACACAGGCAGAGGGAAAAGCAGGCTTCCTGCAGGGAGCCTGATGCAGGACTCCATCCCAGGACTCTGGGGTCACGCCCTGACCCGAAGGCAGATGCTCCACCACTGAGCCACCTGGGCGTCCCGAGTTGGTTCCTTCTGAGAGTGAGCGCAGATCTGTTCCAGGCTGTCCCAGGTTCTGGTGGTTTGCTGGCCATCTCTGGTGTTCTTTGGTTGTAGACCTACACCCCAATCTCTGCCCATGTCATCACAGGACGTTCTCTCTGTGTGTGTCCATGTCCAGATCCCCTCCCCCTTTAACAAAGATTTTATTTATTTTATATATTTATATATATTAATTAATTAATTAATTAATTAAAGATTTTATACAGAGAAGAGAGGCAGAGACATAGGCAGAGGGAGAAGCAGGCTCCCTGCAGGGAGCCTGATGTGGGACTTGATCCCAGGACCCCGGGATCATGCCCTGAGCCGAAGGCAGATGCTCCACCACTGAGTCACCCAGGTCCCCCAAATCTCCCCCTTTTTATAAGGACACTTATAAAAAGGACACCAGACATATTGGATCAGGACCCACCCTAATGAACTCATTTTAACTGAAAAAGACCCTCTCCCGAATAAAGTCACATTCCAAGGGTTAGTACTCCAGCCTCTCACTGGCGGTGGGGATGCCTCAGCCCACACCACCAAGCGTATGAGAAACCAGCAGCGTGGGATTCACACCCAGGACGCGGGGCTGTAAGGGATCCTGGCGAGCGGAGTGGCTAAGCCCACTAGCCCCTGACGTGTGGGAAGGCCCGGGCGCAGGAGGGCAGGGTAAAGGCTGAGCAGCCGTCAGTGTCCCCCATGAAGGTCACGAACCACCAGCCCACCAGGCACTTGGTCCTGGACGCACAGCTGTGGGTGTTTGGCAAGAAGTGTTGCAGGTGGGATCGTGCACGCAGGGGGGGTGCATCTGTGGGCGCCAGCACGGCCTCCCCAGCCCCTGGACATGCTTCTGTCCTTCTCCCCAGAACTACGTCAGCTGCCATGACCCCGACAACAACGCGCCCTTGATGTGGCCAGATGTCCCCTATCAGATCTTGGGAGGCCCGACGGCAAACAAGGTTATTTTTGAGCAGAGGAACGGAATCTACATCTTCTACATTTCTATCGTGGACCCGTACTACAGGTGAGCAGGGGGGCATCGCCCTGTGCCAGAGGCCTCGGGGGGATGGATGGGCCTCCTGGGGCAGGTCACATGCATGGGAGGGGCCCCCACTTTTCTCCCTCCCCTTGGCAGGTGCTGGATAAACATCAATTTTCCCAGCGGCCCAGACTGTCCCTGGGAAGAGTGCTATTTAAGTTCTAGATGACATTTGTTCACTCACTAAAATAAGTCCTGATTCAGAGCCCGTGCTGGTTGCTGGGGAAATAGCCATGAGCAGCAGCCACGTCCCTGCCCTCGGGGACCAGAATCACCCTCTCAAGCCGCATCTCATTGGTGGTGTGCACGAGCGACTCTTCAATTTCCAGGGATTTTGCAAGCCGTCTTTCCACTGGTAGCTTGAAAGCAGCCACGGCGGGAGACTTTACACCCTGGGAGTTGGCACGACCTACAAATTCGGCCTTTCCCCTTAGAGCTGGTTGTGGAATAGTTACCCCGTGCTCGAAGAGGTTTCTAGGTGTGCTGGCCTACATTACGAAGGTCTCCCCCTGGAAGGGGGAACACGGGACAATGTCCTCCCCCCCCATCATCTATTCCCTCCAAAGTTCACCCCAAAAGCACATGGAGACCCTGCCTGCCCTTGAGACCCCTCACCCTGACCTAAGGGGGCCAGCTCTGGGATGGCCATGGGTGGAAGGCACAGGGTGGCACCCCCTAGGAGAGGGCCCATCAGCCTCTCTCTCTGCATGGCTTCCAGCAGAGCCCCAGTAGGTTCCCCTATACCCTGGTCCCCTCTCCTGGGATGTAGCGGCTTGCTACACCTGACGCTTCCTGCCCACCTCATGGATGCCCGCCCTCTGCTTCCACTCGGCAATGGGATGGTTTGTTTGCCTTCTAGATTGAGCCTGGGCATGGAGTCAGGGGGACACCCTGTCCCCAGAGGAGGGTACCATGGGGAACATGGTGGGGGGTTTGGGGGGAAACAGGACTGTTGCCAGAAGACAGGACAGCAGACTCAGACTGGGTAGGAATTGAAGCAGATGGAACTGGGACTTGGTGTCCCAACTCACCACCTGGGGGCCGGCTCTCCTATCTCTGGGTTTTAACACACTTACTGGGGTGGAGGGTAGGGCCCCAAAGGCAGTGCCCCATGGCCTCTCACCAAATGCCCCTTTGCAGCTACTGCCACTTGGAAACGACCTTCAGCGTCTACGTCTACGGGGCCTTCCCACTGTCCGTCATCCCCACGGCGGTCATCATCATCCCGCTCGTGGTCATGCTGCTGTCCGTGTGGCTGGTCTACGCGATCCCCAAACTGCTGCACACTGAGAAAGGCCTCAGGTTCAAGAGCTTCTGGGCTCACCTGTGCAGGAGGTGCAGAAAGGCGTGTTTCCGAGGCGGGAACTGAGCGCAACAGGGGAGCGCAGGGCAGTCATAAAGCGTTTGGGCAAACAGCCAGTGGCCACGTGCAGCGTGTTCTGTCCTCCGGCCTCCGCCTCCCGCGACCTCGTCACATCAGAGCTTCTTGGCACTGCGGCATCCACGCCGGCTGCGACGGGGGTGCGGGGCAGCCCATGGGGTAGGAGGCGAGTCTCTGAAAAGCCTAAGACGCTGCAACGTGTCCTGTTAGAGAAGCAGGGAGGGGTCTGCAGCGGGATTCCATTTCTGGGGTATAAACCCTCACGTGTACACACACGCACGTACATGCATGTTCTGCTACAGACACGGAGAAACACGTGGAGGCATGCAGACGTGTATGCACATGTCCATACGTGTGGCCATAGCTACACACATGCACAAGTACGTGTGCCCACACACACGTATGCATGCAAGCACAGTATGGATGCACACGCACAGGTGTATGTATACATGCAGGTGCATGCATTCGCCTAATGTATGCACACCCATGTGTATTTACTTATGACGTGAACACACATATACACGCCTATAGATATGCATACCTATGTACGCAATACAACTAGCTTGTACATACGTGTGCACATGTGCGCACATTTGAGTGCATGCACACACGTGTGCCTGTATATACAGCTTACACGGATATGTATACTCTACCCATGCTTTCGGTGGGTTCCCTCGCCACCAACAGCTCACTCTGAATCCCAGGTGGCACGGGACGGCCGCCTCACCTTAGGTGAGGCCTAAGGGTGATCCTGTGACTTTCCCGACTAGTCTTAAGCTATCAAGTATACGCCACAGCCCTCTTCAGTGGTCTGATGTCATCCCAACCGACTGGAGAACCTCTAGGCGCAGGCAGTGCCGGGACAGTTACCCCGCCCTCCCGGAGCGCATCCCTGTCCCATCCAGCCTCCCCTCGAGGCAGACCCTCACATTAACCTTCAAGGAAACCACGTGTGCACTTGGCTTTAGTCTCAAAAATACCCCAAATGTGGCTGCGGGTAGAGGGGGCTCAGGAGGAAGCTGAGGGAAGTGGGCTCCAGGCTTCTCTGGGCACAGATCAGGGGACCGGGTGCGGGTCAGCGCAGGCTCTGCCCGTCTCTCTAGGGAGCTCTGGAGTGAGGGTTTGGGGAGGTGAGCCCAGCAGGCTCATGGTTCAGCTACCAAGCCCGCCTCCCCACACCAGCCACCCCCCCACAGTCCCCGGGCTGCCCCAGCAGAGCCCGATGGACTGACCACCAGGGCCCTGGAGACCCAGCCCAGGGCCTGGGGCAGGAGGCCCTTCCTCCTCTGCAGGGGAAAGCAGCAGGTGGCAGTACGGGTGGGGCTGGGGGTGGGGAGGGTAGGCCTCATCTCCAGGAAACTTCCTGTCCCTCTCCCGGCAGCCCTTTCTCCACCAAACACGCGGGCAAGAGATCCTTACAGTGCAGTCCGGATGGCGACTCCCGACCTTCCAGAAGCAGCCCCCACCCACACCCCTGCAGGCTGACTCCCAATTTTCTGGGGCTGGG
Source organism: Canis lupus familiaris (assembly GCF_011100685.1). Classification (NCBI taxonomy): domain Eukaryota; kingdom Metazoa; phylum Chordata; class Mammalia; order Carnivora; family Canidae; genus Canis; species Canis lupus. The sequence goes on along the minus strand of NC_049241.1, from coordinate 54,654,989 downwards.
AGAGGAGGGATTCAGAACTGTGACGGCCGGGCTCCCCAGCTCAGCTCTGGAAGTCCATCCCCCAGGAGGGCCTTACCCTGCTGGGCCTTACCCCGTGACCCTGGCCCACTGTGCCAGGGCGGAGGAGGGGATCGTCCTCCATGTCCAGCCTCAGCCCACTGTCCCCGGGCCCCGGGCCCTGATGCCACCAAGTGGACAGTGAGCTGAGAGGTGAAATCCATTTTAATGGGGGGGGGCTCCCAGGTCCTGCCTGGGCCCCGAGGGGGCGGCGCCGGCCAGGCCCACAGCCTGCTTGCCCTTGCCTCCCTGCCTCCCCTTCTTGCTGGATGAGGAGCCGGCCTTCCTCTTGGGAAGCTCAGGTCGCACCACGGGGGCCACCACGTTGGCGGCTGGAGGCCCCGGGCGGGGCGGCGGCTCCTCATCGAGGGCTTTGAAGTTGAAAAAGCAGTCCACGTTGGACACGGTGTCCAGGATCTCGGGCACGCTGTAGTCAAAGGACAGCAGCTCGTCCGGCAGGTGCAACGAGCGGATGTCGCTGGACGAGTCGTCCCCGCCGCCCCTGCTGTCCGGCAGGGCAGGCCCCGGGGCCTTGCGCGGGTACCCCTCGGGCTCGGCGTTGCCCGGCAAGCAGTCGAAGAGCTTCATGGCATCTTCCAGAAGCACCTTCTCAGGCAGCACGAAGGCCCTGGCTGCCTCGGGGGTCCTGGCCTCACCCGCCCCCAGTGGGGCTGCCTCTGCCTCAGCCACCTTGGGCTCCGCGGCGCCCGGCGGGTACAGCAGGGCCGACCCGGCCCCACCACCCTGCAGCTCCTTGGAGGGGAAGGCCAGGGGCTCACTGGGCCCGTGGAACTGACTGAGGCGGCCCTTGAGGTGGCCATAGGCGCCGGGGGGCAGCGTGGCCTCAGTGGGGAGTGTGATGAGCAGGGAAGGTAACTTGTTATCCTTGGGGACAGGTGGTGGGGGCGGCGGCCCCAGGCCTTCTTGAGCAGGGGTGGAGGCAGCTCCATGTAGGCAGGGGGCCCCCCATCCCCCACAAAGCCCAGGGCCTCTGGCCCAGGCCCCTCAGGTGGGAAGTAGGGCAGGAAGTACTGGGGGCCCCCGGGCGCCGGCTGGTAGTGGGGATATGGCGGGGGTGGGGGCGCTGCCACGGGGGCCTTGAGGTAGTGCTGGGGCTCTAGGAGGTAGGTGCCTGGCGAGGCGGGGCCCCCAGCCGGAGCCCCGGGCGGTCCCCCACCGCCCACTGCTGTCAGCTTGTACAGGGACGACTGGCCGAAGTCGGTGGTGGCCCACTCGATTCGGTAGATGCGAGGGTCAAAGAAGCACCCGCAGGGTGCCATCTGGAAACCTGCAGGCCAGGGAGGGGCAGCCCTGAGAGGAGCTCTGGGACCCACCTGGGGGAAGGAGTACAGGGTGGAGGGGGTGAGGGGCACAGCCCAAACCTCCGGGACCCATCTGTGGGATGGGGACAGAAATTCTGCCTTTGGGGACCCATCTAGGTGTCAGAGGCCCTCGGCATCATTTTGGGGACCTTTCTAGTGAATGGGAGGTACAAGCTGGGCCCTTGAAGACCTGTTTAAGGGACAGGAGACACAGGCCTTACCCTCTTGGGGCCTCCTAGGGCCAGGGGCATGGGCAAGAGAGGCCCAGATCCCTCTAAGCCACCCGAGTCGCATCAAGGGTTGAGGGGAGGCTGGTACCTGCCGGAGGGGCTGGAAAGATCTCTTTATCCAGGTTTGGGGGCTGATACAGGTTGGAGGAACCTGTGGACGAAAGCAGGTGGGTGGGTGGGGGTCCTGAGCCCTGGGCCCCCACCCCGTCAGGCATCCCCCACCCGCCTCACACCAACATCCTCCAACGCGTACCCACAGTAGGAAGAGGCTCCGTGCAGGCGGGAGCGGGCTGGCTGCCTCGCCCCTCGGTGCCATCCAGGCCCTGGGGGCTGAAGCCTTCTTGGGGAGCTGTAGGCGCATAGAAGGGTTTGGGGTGCTGCATGGGGAGGCAGGGGGCCCGGCCTGGGGAGGCCAGGAGGGCAGCAGGTGGGAGCACAGGCAGCCCACCCGGACAACAGGTTCCGAGTCCTACAGAGTTCTGTTTGCCTGGTTACTCTGGGCGGCGGGTTCCAGGCTGCGGCCCGCCCACTGGTCGGGATTCCGAGTATCAGGAGGCGGGGGGTGGGGCGGGGTGGGCAGAGAGCAGATGGAGAAACCAAGGCAGCCATGGATAGGCCTCACACAGGGCGGGGCAGGCCCGGACTCAGTCTGCTCCCTCCTGCCCTTGCCAGCAGTGCTCTGGACAGCTCCAGGGCTGCTTCCTCCCGGTAGCCTGCCCTGATCCACACCCACGTAGGCCAAGGCCCCTGCCTCGTGGGCCCTAGTGGTTTCTTAGTGGCTAAAACCTCTCTGGGCCACAGTAGTGGAGGCACAGGGCTGGGCCCATGGGGGCAGCTGGGAGACTCGTCAACGAGAAAGGAAAAGTAACTGCCGGCGACAGGGCCAGCCCAGTGTGGAGACCAGGCTCCCCAGAGCAGGAAGGGGACAGCTCAGGGGTCACAGAAAGGCCAGGGTTTTAAAAGAATAAAATTTATTGTCTTCTCGTGCAGCAAGAAGCCCTGCTGGCCCTCGGACGCCCCCTCCCGCCCGGTGACTACTTGTACGCGTTGGCCTTGTGCTTTGGCAGAAAGACGAAGTTGGGCGGCACAGGTCCCAGCAGCATCTCACTGTGAAGAGGGCAGGGAACAGGGTCAGGCCTGGGGTCAGGCCCACCGGCCCCTCGGCCTCCCGCACCCGCAGACTTCGGTTTCCTGGCACCTGATCCGGATCCAGTCGGCCGCCTTCTGACTGGCCATGAGCGTCTCCAGGTAGTCTCGGCCCAGGTAGTAGGGCGGCCGCTCGTTGATCCTCTGCGGGAGCCTCTCCAGGAGGCCCACGGGCACGTACCTGCGGGACGGCGGGCACGGGGTCAGGCCAAGGCGCCCCCACCCTCCACCTCCACCCGCATGGCCTCCAGCAGCCACCTGCACAGGAAGGAAAGCCACTCGAGGAGGAAGCGGCGGGTCTTCTCCACGCCCTGCGTGTCGGAGCCCCAGTGCTCCAGGCCGTATCGGGTGAAGTCCTGCAGGATGGCCAGGCGCTCGGACGACGAGATGTCCCAGTGGCGCTGCTCCTTGATCTCCGTGAACAGCCACGGCTTCAGCAGGGCACCCCTGGGAGGGCGGGGCAGGGTGGCATCAGCGGCCTGGCAGTTGGAGCCCTGGTCCCTGCCTCCCCACTGTGCTCAGCCAACTTTCTAACCCCAAGAGTTCCAACCCACAAGTGCACGTGTGTCCGGTCCCCTCTGCTCCAGTGGCTATGACTGTCTCTCTGCCCCCCATCCTGGCAGAGCCACCTGCTAGGGACAAAGCGCAAGGGAGAGGGAAGCAGACAGGCTGGGGCTCAGCAGCGGCTGCCGGGACAAGACTCAGATGCACCCTCACCTTTGCCCACACCGCAGGCCGGGCGCTCGGCGGTGGCTCCGGCTGGTTCTCTATAGCCACCCCCCATGGCACAGAGCACACTTACCGGGCAATCATCACCCCGGCGACGCCAGTCTGCATGGCACGGTTGGCATCCTCGTACGACAAGATGTCCCCGTTTCCTGAGGGACAGAGGCTGGGGTCTCAGGGAGCCGTGTGCAGGCAGGAGCTCCAGGGGAGTTCTCGCCAGCCCAGTGGCTCCCAGTGGGGCGGTGCAGGGCAGGGTCCCAGGGCAGGGGGAGGTGGCCCAGGCACGCGGCCCCTGAGAGCAGGGCCGGTGGGAGGTTGGAGTGGAGTGGCAGGGGACCCACCGAACAGGGGCATGGGACTGGCTGCCGTCACACACTGCTCGATGTACTGCCAGTCGGCCAGCTTGGTGTAGCGCTGCTCCCGAGAGCGACCGTGGAGCTGAAGGGGAAGCCAAGCACGGGGAGGGAGAGAGGATCCAGGAGGCGGAGGATCAGACACAGAGAGAGAGACCCAGAGAGATCAAGAGGGACAGGCTGAGAGGGAGAGACAGGGAGACAAAGAGACAGACAGAGACAGAGGGGAAGCCAAGAGAGCAGGAGGGAGGGGCCGGGGGAGAGACACCGTTAGGGAGGGCTGCCGAGCACTCCCGAGGCCCCCACACCCTCGGTGCCCCGAGACCCACCGTGACCAGGGCTGCACCCCACTCTCGCAGCTCGGGGAGCAAGCGGTGTGCCAGGTTCACGCGCTCCTGGACGCCCGTGCGGATCTTCACTGTCAGCGGCACGTCCAGCACCTGCGGTGGTGACTGGGGTCAGTGGGCCCTGGGGCCAGGTGGGGAGGGCGTAGGGGGCAGTGTCGGGGAGGGCGTCCAAGCACGTACCTGGTTCATGCCGCGGACAATCTGCTGGAACTTGGCCGAGCGGTTCATGAGGGCACAGCCCCCGCCCTGGGAGAAACGGGGGTGGGGTGGGGTGGGGTGGGCTGGAGCAACAGAGGGCAGGACGCAGGCTGGCCCTGACCCCCTTCTCTGCCTTCACTGTCCAGATAAGGAAACCAAGGCACAGTGGCTCCCACGGGTCCCCAGAGCCACAAGCGGGAGCAAGGCCAGGTCCCAGGCTTCTGTCCCCCCCCACAGTGTAGAGGCCCAGGGCCACGTGGCCACTACCTTCTTGTACACAAGGTCAATAGGGCACCCGACGTTGATGTCCACGAAATCCACCTCGATGGTACGGTTGAGCAGCTCGGCACACTTGGTCATGGTGTCAGGGAAGGCGCCCTCGAGCTGCGGCAGGTGGCGGGCAGGGGCTGAGGGGCTGGTCCAGACAGCCCCTGCCCACTATGGGGATCAAGCTGGTGGCCCTGACTCCCCCAAGTGGCCCTGCGCCACGGCCAGCAGCCCTCAAGGGGGCATCGGGTCAGCCCTCGGGCCCACGGCTGAGGCAAGAAGGGTCTGGGAGTGACTGAGTCAGGCCTGGGGTTGGGGAGATCTGACCCTGAACGTGCCCCAAAGCCAGGCAGCCAAGACCCCTCTGCCCTTCCCACCTCCCTCCCTCGGGGAGGCACCAACCTGGACGCCAAAGACGTCCTCGCATGGGTGGCGTCGGAGCAGGGCCCACTCAGACGTCTGGCCCTGCAGCAGATTGGTGCACACGGCCATCTCCCCGCACGTCACGTCGGCCCCGAAGCGTTTACAGATCCGCCGGAAGGGCAGGTTCCCGCACTGGGGGCAGCAGGAGACACGCACATGTGAGGGTGCAGCAGGCAGGGACCCCCGGCACCACCCACCGGGCGGGGGCAGACACTGGGCACCAGGCCGACCTACCGTGGTGAGGGGGGCCAGGTACAGCTTGCCACCGATGTCCAGCTGGAGGCAAATGAAACCCAGTGAGGTTCGCCCTTCGGCCCTGGCTCACGGGCCTCCCCTCGCCCCAGGCCAGGACGTGCTTTGTCCCGCCCTGCCCGGCCTCTCCAGCCTCCTGCACCTCGGGGCCTCCGCACCAGGCGGCGACTCCCCGTGTGAGGACTGTTCTGTTCCCCGTGCTCTCCTCCGCAGCACAGCTTCCACCCAACAGGCAAAACCACGGTCCCGGTGCCCCTCCTTCACCCTCTCCACCCCCCGCCCTGACTCCCTGGGGCTGGGGAGGGGGTGTCCAGCTTTTTCTTTTCTAAAAGATCTTATTTGTCAGACAGAGATAGAGAAAGCACAAGCAAAAGGAGCAGCAGACAAAAGAAGAAAGCAAGGTCCCCACTGAGCAGGGAGCCCGATGTGGGACTCAATCCCAGGATGCCGGGATCCTGACCTGAGCCAAAGGCAGACGCTAAACCAACTGAGCCACCCAGGTGTCCCCATGCAGTTCTTCTGCCCCCATAATTCCAGTGGGCTCAGCAGGGAGCCCTGACCACGTACCTTTCTCTTCTCACAAGGCCGCAGCCTCACTATATCCTCATCCGTCAGGGGCCCACAGGTCTGCACCGAGCTGCTGGCAAGGGCACCAGCGCCTGGCTCCAGGAGGGCCTGCTGGGTGTCACCACCATCCTGCCCCGGGGCCCCTTCAGTCCCTGAAACCTCAGGGGTGGCAGCAGCAGGGGAAGGGCCTGTGCCGGGGCCCCTGCTCAGCTGGCGTAGGGCCTGCTCAGCGCGCTCGAAGCGGACCTGGCGCTTCCGCAGTTGCTGCTGCAGGGCTCTGTCCAGGCCGTTGCGGACTGGCGGGGCCTGCACCCGCTCTTCCCGCACCAGGTTCTGCCCTTCGGGCCCCAGGTGGGCCCCAGCAAAGCGGCAGGTCACGCCGTAGGGGCATCTGCCAAAAGTCTCGAAAAGCACACAGCGGGGGCCCAGGTCCGATGGCTTGGTCTCCAGGTAGCGGCCCACGTCGTGCAGGAAACGGCAGCGGTCGCCAAAGAAACACTTTGCAGCTGATTCCTGAGAGGGAACCACGGGGCCATGAGGGGGGGCAGGGAGAGGCCAGGCAGCCTGAGTGTGAACCTCAAACTCCTCCCCCCACTCCTCCGTGTCCTGCGTGTGCAGGTCAGGCACCCAGCAAGTCTGAGTGTCTTCATCTGGGAGAGGGGAACAATAACACATCACAGCTTCCTGAGCACTGAGTCCGGGGGCACAGAGACTCCGACTCTAGGACTTCCAAGCGGCAGTTCCACTCACCTGGACCAGGGAGGGGCAGAGCCTATTCTTGTCGTAGTGGGTGGGTTTCATGTGGGGCCGGCCCTTGTTCTGGCCCCGGGCTCTCTTCTGAACCTGTGGCCGCTCCCCCAGTTCGGCCGCCTCCCCCGCCTGCCCATCTTCCAGTCGGATCCGCTTGGCCTCAGGCTCAGCCAGGTCATTGCCACCGGGCTCTCCGGCCTCGATTTCCTGGCTGGGTTTCTCCTGCCCTTTGGCTTCCAGGAATTCGTGGAACTGCTCCTTGGTGGTGAGGTACCTGCCGGCACAGAGGCAGAAGGAGACGGGCTGGAGGAGGGAGTCCTTTTTCCAGCTCAGATGCAACGGATGCTGGGGGAAGGGGCTGAGAACACCGGCCCTGCTTCCGTGCCTCTGCTGATGGGTACCGCAAATACTGAGAACGGCCAGCTCCAGCCAGGGCACACCTCAAGGCCACAGGCAGAGCCTATTTTGTCCCTGTGTCCCCCTGCCCAGGGGGTTGAGCCAAGCTACTAACAGGCATGAACATTCCTGGCCACATCCGGCTAGAGAAAACTACATGTCCCGGCATGCCTTGCAATGGGCCCACGGCCGCCACATTCCCCAGCGTGCCCCACGGCCCTCGCTTCGGTCACAAGTCCCCGCCCGCCGCTGAGGCTGGCAGCAGGTGCACAAGGCTACTCCCGCCAGGGCGGAGACTACAGTCCCCAGCATGCACTGCGGCCCGAGCCTCCAACATGCCCGCCCCCGCGGGCACCGCGGTGTCCTTCGCACACGTGACAGCCCCCAACGTGCGCCGTCCGCTCCGACTCCGCGGACGCAGGAACGGCCCGGACTGAAGAGCCCGCGAGCTGCCCGCCGGGCCGCCGCCCCGCCGCCCCGCATGCACCGCCTGTAGGTGCCGGGGAGGCCTCGTGAGGGTCTCCCCGGCCTCGTCGACTCACTGAGGCTTAATGGGCGCCACGCCCCGTTCCGGCGCGCCAGCCGCCGCGTCGCCGCCGCCACCACTTTCTGCCGGGGCCTCCGCCGCTCCCTCCGCCATCAGCCCCCCTCACGCCCGCTCTGGAGTGCGGCGGGAAGGGCTTCCGGGTCGCGAGTGCGATTTCCCGGTCGTGCCGGGGAAACGCGCATGCCTGGGGCGCTCCAGCGGACGCCATTGTACGCGCGTCGACGTGAGGGGGCGGGGCCTGCGGGGGCGGAGCCTCGGGTCCCGCTTAGGGTACGGGGCGGAGCGGCCCGCGGGGTGCAGCCTCGGGTCCCGCTTAGGGTACGGGGCGGAGCCTCGGGTCCCGCCAAGGGTAGCGCTGCGGAGCGGCCCGCGGGGTGGAGCCTCGGGACCCGCCTAGGGTAGCGCTGCTGAGCTACCTCCTACCTACGGGAACGGAGCCGCGGGTCGCACCTAGGGTAGCGCTGCGGAGCTGCCCGCGGGCCGCGCAGGTGCTCAGTGGCTCCCCCTACCGGCCGCCGCCGGCCCACGAGAGTATTCTACAAGCTTTAAAAAGACGGACCCCCGACGACCGGACGCGAGGCATTAACGGCAGATGCCTAGTTGAGCGTCTGTCCGCGTGCCAGAGGCCGCCCTCGAGGCCGGACGTGCAGCTGTGCCTGCGGCGGCCGGTCGTGCCCCTGAGAGGTCGCGAGGGGCGGGGCGGGGCGGGGCGGCTCCCGTCGCGGGCCTCGGCTGCCCCCTGCAGGACGGCCTGGGGACGAGGCCCCGCTGGCCAGCTGTGCTCGCGCACCTCCACCCACGGAGCTCGCTCGTCCCTCCCCAGACGTCCCCTCCCGAGGTGCCCGCCCCGCAGCCCTCTGAGGTTCCACCAGGGGTCTCCTCCCACCGTCCCACAGGCATCCCCGGCCACTCTGGGGAGGCAGTGGGATGGGTGGGGAAACTGAGGCCCACAGAGGGCTGTCTGAACGTAGCCTCCCCTCTCTGGGCCTCCAAGGGCTCCCCGGCTCTCTGCCTTGCAATGGCCTGTGCTTTCTGTATGTGGCAATCAAGGAGGGCTTCCTGTAAGCGGGGGGTGGGCGTGTGTGTGTGGACTGGCCGTTGACAACAAAATTAAAATTAATAATGTAATGTTAACTGCTCAGTATGACGATATGGTTTAAATCGTTTGCCAGTAGCTCGACAATTACTCAACATTTACTTCTAAGCCCTTTTTTTGTAAATAAATGTTTTATTCATGAGAGTCAGAGAGAGAGGCGGAGGGAGAAGCAGGCTCCATGCAGGGAGCCCGACGTGGGACTCGATCCTGACACCCCAGGGTCACACTCTGATCCGAAGGCAGATGCTCAACCGCTGAGCCAACCAGGCATCCCCTAAGCACCCCCCCCCCTTTTTAAAGATTTTCTATTTATGCATGAGACACAGAGAGGCAGAGACACAGGCAGAGGGAGAAGCAGGCTCCATGCAGGGAGCCCGACCGACGTGGGACTCGATCCCGGGTCTCCAGGGTCACACCCTGAGCCAAAGGCAGACGCTCAATGGCTGAGCCACCCAGGCGTACCCCCCCTAAGCCCTTTTCTGGCATTAACTCACTTATTCTACTCTCTGACCTTGTGCAGAGGGAACAGGCATTCATCCCAAATCCACCTGAATCCATGGGTCCCAGAGGTCCCTGGCCAGGGACCACCCCACTGCCCTGAGCCAGAGACCAGGTCATCAGCGTCCCCCCCTGCCTCTCCCCGCATACCCCGTGGGTTCCTGTGTCCTGCCCCCTGTCCTCCAGAGCCTCTCTCTAGTCCATCCCCTCTCCCATCACTGCCCCGCCCCCCACTTCAGGGCCTCATTCTTCCATCTTACCCCCAAAGCCCCACCTCCCAGCCACAAATCTGACCAAGGCCCTGCTCCCAATCCTTCCATGTCTCCCTACTGCCCCAGCCCTGTCCCAGAGCCCCCAAGTTCCTACAGGACCCAGCCCCTGCTGCCTTCCCCAGTTTCATTCCTCATCACCCCCTGACTCCCTAAACTCAAGCACCAATTTCATTCCAGACCTCCCGTGAGCCAGTCGGACCTCTCAGCCTCTGCATGTGCTGTTCCCTTTTGCAGGAAGTCTCTTCCCTGCTCCCAACCACCTTGTTCATTCCACTCACCCTCTAGTTCTCTCCTCCTTTCCCCCTCCCTGTCCCTCCTCCCCCCTCCTCCAGAAGCCTCTCTAACTCCCCTGCTGGGGATACTGCCCCCTTCAGGCTCTGCAGCTATCTGAGCATCACCGCCCCCCCCCCCCCCCCGCCCCGGGGAATCATGGCCCTCAGCATCCTGGTGCCACCTGGCCACATGCCATCTTCCCCACTGTACTATTAGCTCAGAGAGGGTGGGAGTTGGGTCCACCGCAGTCACTCCGTGTCCCCAGCACCCAGCACCAGGCCCAGCACACAGTAGGTGCCCAACAAACATTTGCTGAGTGAGTGGATCTTCTTGTGGCTGGGAGACTGAGGCACAGAGGGGCCGAGACCTGATCTAGAGGGTCCTGCCTTCACTGAGGCTGTGGCGGGGGGATGAGACCTTCCCAGGTGTCACCCTGGAGAGTGCGGGGGACACTCAGGAAGATGTCCCTCCTACCCTGAACCAGGCCTGAGTCGAACTCTGAATCCCCTGCCTTGACCTATTTAGAGAAGCAGAAAGGAGGCAGGTGGCACAGGGGCCTCTTATAGATGGGGACACTGAGGCACTCAGATGGGGGGAGGCAGGGCCTGGCGAAGGCGGAGCTGGCCTTCTCGCCAGGCGCTGTGTGCGCTGCGTGCACTCGCTCTCCCCCTCTGTCTGTTGGTCTCCGTCTCCCTCTCTTCTTCTGCTTTTCTCTACCTCTCTGTCTCTCTCTGTCTCTCTCTGTCTCTGTCTCTCTCTCTCTCTGAGTCCCTCTTCCCTGGCTCCCTGCTCCCTCCCTGTGTCTCTCCCTCACCCTTTCCCTGTCCCTCTTAGCCAGGCCGGATGGGGTGGCAGCAGCAGGGCAGGTGCGGCCCCGGGCTCAGTGCCCGTTTCAGCTGGGGCCACCCCGGATTTGCGGCTGCGCCTCCTTTATCTGGGGCTGCAGCTGCCCCTTATCTTCTGGCTTCAGGACACGAGACAGGGATTAGGGCAGCCCAGGCCAAGGACGCGAGACAGCAGGGTTGGGCGGCCGTGTGGCAAGAGCCAGGGTGCTGGGGGGGGTGTGTGCCGCAGGGCACCCTCAAGCCTTGGCAGCTGGGACTGCTGCACATGTGAGCGGATGTGTTCGTGTGACACTTTGTGCCATTTATGGCTTTTGCCTGTGTGATGGTGTACACACATCTGCAGCTGTGCCTGGAGATTGTGTGTGACTGGGGGTGTGGGTGAATATGGTTGCTTCTGAGTGTGGGGGAGTGTGTGTGTCTGTGAGTGCGTGTCTGTGTTTCTCGTTTGTGTGACGGTGTGTACACATTTGTGGCTTTTTGTGCACGTGTGTGAGCGTGTGCCTCTGTGAGCCTCGGCCCTGCCCCACGGGTGCCCGCGCAACCCCAGGCCCAGGCCCCACCCGGCCGCCTGCCCTGGCTCCCTTGGGCTGGCCTGATGGCTTTCCCGCCTTGCTGACCTGCGGCCCTTGGGGACAAGGCCCCTGGCCTGTGGCCTGTGGCTGCAAATGGCCCTACAGGGACGGCCGCCAGCCCTGCTTTTCCCATCCTCCCTTGCCTGGAACCGGCCAGCATCTTCCTGCCGCCCACGGGCCTCAGAGGCCCCTTCTGGCCAAGGCCACCAGCTCCTCCTGGCCCCCAGGGCCCTCGCTCTGCCCCTGGGCTGTGTCCCCTGTCAGGGCTGAGGCCCCTCTCCATTCAGCGTGGTCCAGCTTGGGGGCAAGGATGACTACTGTCACGTTAAGAACCCCGAAGTCTAGTTTCGGGGAGCCTCTTGGCTAGCCATGGGCAGCTCTGTGCTGTCCCAGGGACCCCCCGGCAAGCCCTCTCACTTCAGTGACAGCGACACTGCCACTCCCTGAGGGTCTGCATTGGGCACAGAAAGAATGTGGGAGCAATTTCACAGATGAGTAAACTGAGGCCCGGCAATCTCTGTTACCAGCTCACAAAAGGGGGGGCACGCTGAAGGTCTGGAGCTGCTCCAGCTGGGGGTGGCGGGAGAGAGAAGCCACGGAGGGCTCCGGGCCACCTCCACCCCTGCAGCGCTGGTTCCTGGGGGTCGTGAGGTACAGCCCTGGGCCCGCAGGGCCTGGACCAGCTCCTGGTGCTAAGATGGAAACTTCTCCACCAGCCAAGTCCATGCCTTGGCCAGCAGCCGCTGGCCTCCCAGAACCTCGGCCTGGGCCTCCACCAGTGAACGGAGCATTCCCCTTGGGAGCAGTGACCGCGCAGGAAGGGCAGGGGGCCAGCCTCGGGGGTCAGGGGTGGGGGGAGCGGCCAAGGCAGTGGCTGAATGTTCCAGAATCATCCAGCCCCAGGTTTGAGCCTCTTCCCTACTGTGTGACCTCGGGTCAGCATCTGGGCTACTCTGATCTCCAGGTTTCACAACTGCCAAGTGAGCACAGTGCCACTCGGGGGCGGGGGCATCGCCCGGAACTACCTTGGTGGGGGGTGGGGGTGGGGGGCATCCGAGGAGGCGACGAGGGAGCGGAACTAATTGCCAGGCAAACACCGCGGAGGGCGGGCAGGTGACAGGGCCTGGGTTCTGGGTGCACCTGTACTGTCCCGCCCCTGCCTTGGCCTTGACCCCAGCCGCAGGGGCCACGCGCCCCCACATGCCCCCCCGCTCCTCGCCCAGCCTGTCTCTGCGCCTACGTGCGCTCGGGGGGACCCAACCCCACGCAACCCCCGGGCTGCTCTGGAAGCCAGGGTGGCTCAAGGCTCGGTTCCACCCACCCCCGCCCCACAGCAGCCACAGTCTGGGAGAAGGAAGGTTTAAAAATAAAGCATTGTAAATACCCGTGTTTCCTGCAAATAGAACCAGCCCCTGGATCCCCTTGGCCTCCCGGGCAGCCGGGCCCAGACAGCTCCTCTGAGGGGGGTGGGGGCCACAGGGAGGGCGTGTCTGTGCGCCCCAGTTCCCAGCTGCCGTGTGAGTCAGCCAGTGCGACAGGGTGTCTGTCACCGCCTGTCCAGGGGGTGACAGGGTGTGTGGGCTGGTAACAGACAGTGTCCAGAGGTGCTGGGTCGCGGGAGGCGACACACCGGTGTGTGAGGCTGTCAGGACGGAATGAACGTGAGCCACCGGGGGCCCCGTGGGGCTGGCCCCGAGCAGAACAGGGTTCCCGGGGGCCCGAGTGTGCTGGGGTCTCCACCCGTGGGGGGAAGGTGGGCGTGTGTCCTGGTGTCCCGCCTCCCGGCTGGCCCCCCACAGCCTCACCCTGGCGCCCCTGCCCCTGCCCCTGCCCACCCCAGAGGAAGAACCGAGTTTTTCAAGTCACTGTTGCCAGGGCAACCATTTTACGAGCGTCCACATGGTGGGCACATGTGTGTGTCCCGCGCCCCATGTGTCTGCAGGCGCCCACCCCCAGGGCCTCCAGCCAGGGCGGGGCGGGGGATACCAGCGGTGTGGGGTGAGCAGGAGGTGGCCGGGGGCAGCTGGTGACAGCTTAATGGTGGCTGGTCGGGGCGGGGTGGGCTCCTGGCTGGGCTGCATGTGTGCGAGGGGGCTGTGCCTCCCAGACTGGCCTAGCACGTGCGTGTGCATGTGTAGACACGCACGACAGTGTCTCGGACTCTCCTGCGCTGTGTGGCTGTGGGATAGGTAGTGCGTACTCCTGCACTGTGGCCATGGGTACCAGTAGCGAGCGTGGAGTGGGTCACACTGTGTGCCGATGTGTGTATTAACGTGTGCCGTGTGTATTGGCAGCAGGTAGCATGGGAGTGTGTAACGATCCACCGAGTGTGCATGAATGTGCATGAGCAATCAAGAAGTTCCTTTGAGGGCCGATGGGCTGAGGGTCCTTTGGGTGTGAATATTGGGTGTGTCTGTGTCTCTACTGGGCACTGTGTGTATGTGTGTGTATGTGTATGTGTGTGTGTTAGGGTAGTGTGAGCTTCGTGTCCATGTGCATAAGCGTGTCTGGCTGGAAGTGAAACAAGGACACCTGTGTGTGTGTGTCCATGCATGTCCTCGGGCAAGGACAGGGGTGGTGCTGTTCTCATAAAGGGTGTCCCAGGATGTGTGAGAACAAGGATGGCCCAGGGTGTGACCCCAGCCAGATCGAACATTTGGGGGTCTGTGTGTGAGTGGCCACGGGGGAGGTCAGACCTTTCTCGTCACGCTAGGACGTGCGTGTCACTGGGAGTGAGCACGGGGTGACACGGATAATGGCAGACATTATTGCTCAACACCACCCAGGGACAGTTACTCATATTTACTCACTCAATCTTTACTACAACCCTATTAGGGTCTATTAATAATACCCTGTGTTACAGGCCGAGAAGCTGAGCCACATTCAAGATGTACCCGCCCAAGGCCGCACAGAGCAGACACCTGTGCTTCCCATCCTGGACCAGGACCGGGGGCTCCAACGCCACCACTTCCGCGACACCTGCTCATTCTTGTGCCCCCACCCTACCTGCAAGCTCACATCCTGGCCTACTCCTGGGTGGCTGTGCGCAGACCCAGGCGTCGCCCACCCGCATGCGCCCCAGTGCAGGGGTGAGACTGAGTGTCTCCTATCACCGCGTAGGCGGCATAGTAGTGCAAGCTGTACAGGCCCCTTGGGGTGTGTGTGTGTGTGTGTGTGTGTGTGTGTGTGTGTGTTGGCGGGGAGGGGAGGGGAGGCGAGGAGAGGGGGGAGCTCCTAGGAAGGTCTCCTACCCAGACCAATGCCAGGGCTGCTGGGATCAGAGGAATGCAGGCGGCCTGGGCCGGACGAGGAGGCCCCAAGAAATCAGGCGGCAGGAGAGAGAAACCAGAGCAGCGGGCCCCGGGAACACAGGCGGCGGCGGCCGGGAGCGCGCGGGAAAAGGCCGCGGCGGGGGCCCGAGGGCGGGGCGGCGGGGAGGGTGTTTCGGTAACTAGGCCACGGCGGGGCGGGGCCGCGGCGGCTCCAGCCCCGCCCACCCCCCGCCCCGAGCCGCCTGGCGCCGCCAGGGGGCGCTGCAGGAACGCGGAGCCGTCGGGGCGGGGGCGCGGCGGGTCTGGGCGCGCAGGTGGGGGCGCCCCGCGGGGTCCCGGTGCGCAGAGAGCGCGGGGGGAGCCGGCGGTGGGAATGGGCGCCGCTGCGGGGCGCTGGGTGCAGCCCGGGCAGAACGGCCGCTTCGTGAGGGGCTCGGTGGGCAGCGGCTGTCCTCAGTCCTAGGGTGCCACTTACTTACTGTCTTAGGAAAAAGCTTTGGGTCTCAGTCCTCTAGAACGGCTCTGTCCTGGGGGCTTCTCTGGATTTCTGGAAGGAGGGCCTGGGGCGGGACTAGCAGGACCCCACAGTCTTCAGCGGGGCAGGAGGGGGCTCTGGCCGCTGTGACCGCCGTCTGGGGTCGTGCTGTGACTTAATGCCTCCGAGGAGAACCGGGGAGGGGCTTCTCGCGGCCCCGGATTTAGGGAAGATGCGCCGTCTTGGGTCTGTGGATGGGGGGCAGCAGCTGATTACGGGGGCGCTGCTCTGGAGGTTCCCTGGAGGGGCTTCCTTGGTGAGAGTACTTCTCGGGGCCCTGCCTTCCGGAAGGGGACCAGGCAGGAGCCGGCGTCTGACAGTAAAGCCAGATCCTCGGCAGAGTGTGGGGCGCCCAAGGCCGCCGGCACTGGCGTCGGGGGCGCTGTGCCTCCTATCCCAGAAGGGAGCCCTTGGGGAGGGGGCGCCGCGGGGCCCCGGGAGGTCCCCTGCCCCGGGGCGCCGTGGCCCCCGCACCCCCGCCACCTGCGCGCCGCCCGCCCCCCCTTGGGCGGGGGCGGCTCCCGTCCCGGGAAACCCGAGCCACCGCCCTGGCCCCGCCCCCGGCCCCGCCCCCGGCCCCGAGCCGGCCCAGCCGTCCGCGGCGGGAGCGGCGGAGGCGGCGGGAGAGCGCGCCGCGGAGCCGCTCCGAGCGCCCGGGCCCCCCAGCGCCGCAGCCCCCGAGCCCAGCGCCGCGCGCCCAGGCCGCCCGCGCCGTCCGTGCGCCCCCGCGCCCCGCGCCCCGCGCCGCCGGCCGTCCAGGGCACCCCCAGCCCCCGCCCCAGCCCGGCCGGGATGGCCGCAGCCCGCGGCTGATCGAGCCCGGGGGGGCCCCATGGGCCGGCCCGCGCCGCGTCCCCCCCGCGGCCGCCCCCTCCGGCCCGGGCCCCCCCGGGCGCCGCGGGCCCAGGCGGCCCGGATGGCGGTCGCGGCGGCAGGGGCAGGGGCTGGGGCCGGCGCGGGCGGCAGGCGCGGCCACCACTGACGGGCAGTCGGGCTCCCCGAGCAGGTAAGCAAGGGCAGGCGGGGGGCCCGCGGGGGGCCGGCGCTGGGGGGGCCCGGCCCGGAGGACGGGGTGGGGGGCTTCCAGGGCTCGGGATGGACCGGTAGCTTCCCTCCTCTGGCGAGCCCCGGCGTGTGGATGAGCGCGGGGTCTGGGGGCCACGGGTCCGCGCACGGCGGGGGGGGCGAGGTGGGCAGGGCGGCCCGGGCCCGGTGCGACGGGGCGGGCGCGCCTCTGCGCCCTTGGACCTCCAAGTGTGCATCTGAAGCGGGGTGGGCGCGGGGTGGGCGCGGGGTGGGCGCGGGGGCAGCCGGAACCCCCTCTGCAGCCTCTGCGAGGGCGAGCCCCAGACGCCGCGCTGCCTTGCGGTGCGCCGGGGGCCGTGGGGGGCGTCGGGCCCGCAGACCCCAGCCGGGGAGCTGCCGTCGGCCCAGCTGCGCGCAGAAGTAAACATCTGTCAGTGGCGCGTTCCAGCCGCCGCCGCCTCCGGGGACACGGTGTCCTCCGGTAAGGGCCCGGCTCTCTCGGCTCCGGGAGCCGCCTGTGCAGCCACAAGAGGGCGCGAAACCCTTTTTTGGGGGGAGGGTAGTCCCTTAAGGGCAAAGACGGGATTTGAAGGCGAGGGGGCTGTGCCTTCCCGGCTTTTTTAAAAAGGGCATCTCTTCCTCGGGGTGGCCGCAGAATTCCCCCAGAAGGTGCATGTGGGGGTCAGGAGTCACTAGGCAGGGGCGGATGCAGACAGTTGGGCAGATTTGGGGGGAAGAAGGAGGCCACTCGCAGGGGCGGGTGGCACGGCCACCGCTTCCCCAAAGAAGCAACAGCATATATTGTGGTGTCACTGGCTGGGCTCTGGGCCTGTGGCTCCTTGCATGGCTGGGACCCCAGCCCAGATCCGAAGAGCAGGGCCAGGGTCCTGGGAGGGGGGAGCTGGAGGCTGACCCCTGACTTTAACTCACTCCTGCCTGCCTGCCCTGTCCTGTCTCTGCTCAATCCTTCTCTCTGTGTTCCATGACACTCTTTGTCTTCAAGTGCCCCAGGCTGAGGAAGCCCCGATGGGGCGTGACTGGTCTAGGCGGATGTCAGGATGTCCGCGGAGGGAAGACTCCCAGCTTTGCCCGTTTCCCCTCACCCCCAGCCCCTTGCCTCGGGGCCCTTTGGACACCAATCCCCATTCCCTTCATCCTCCAACTTCTGAGGTTCAGGGTTCTGAAGCCCGCCCAACCCCCCCTACTCCCCGAGGCCTTCTAGCCTAGTCCTAGTGACAAGCTGCAAAGAGATTGTTCTAGAGGTACAGGGACGCGAACACAACATCCCCCTCTGTGGCAGGGCACCGTGGCCGAAATTCCACCATCACTGCTTTCGGGAAACAAGCAGAGGACATAGCTTTCAAGAGTCTGGGGCAGGCAAAGGAACGAGTTTGCAGCCAGGCACAGGGACACAATCAAGAGACTGTTCCCCCACATGTATGTTGGATGGTGATGGTGTGGCTGACTGTTGGCGGCGGGGCTTGGAGGCCCTGTCCTTTAAAGAAGACACACTTAGACCCCAGGCTGGAGCCCAGAGTGGGGAGCAAAGGGCCTACCTCAGGGGTAGGAGGATCGAGGGAGGCTTCCTGGAGGAGAAGGCATTGGGGCTGGGGCTGTGAAGGATGAGTAGGAGTTTTCGAAGTGGGGAAAAGAAAGGGCCTTCCAGGCAGCAGGAACTGCACGGACAAAGATCCAGAAAATAACACGACTCGTTTTAGAAAATCCAGAGTAGGGATCCCTGGGTGGCGCAGCGGTTTGGCGCCTGCCTTTGGCCCAGGGCGCGATCCTGGAGACCCCGGATCGAATCCCACGTCGGGCTCCCAGTGCATGGAGCCTGCTTCTCCCTCTGCCTGTGTCTCTGCCTCTCTCTCTCTCTCTCTCTCTCTCTCTCTCTGTGACTATCATAAATAAAAAGAAAAAAAAAAGAAAATCCGGAGTGTCCAGGTGACTGTGGGAGGGAGAGACCACTCTGAGAGGTGGGCAGGGGGAGAACTGGGCTGGGGCATTTGGATCCTGGAGGTTAGGGCTGGAAACAGGGCAGGGAAGAATGGGTCTTTCAGGCATCTGGCATCCCTGGGCCCAGCCTTCTTTGCTGTGACCATAGATTCTTCTGCAGACGCATCTTTCCTGGTCCCCAAGGTAGGGCCGAGGGGTCTGGGCCCCCAGGGGGAGCCCCACGTGGGGAGATGGGGGGCAGCTGGGGTCTGCCCTCTGCCTAGCGAGCACCAAGGAGGCATCGGGCGGGCCCGGCGGGAGGCTGTCTCTCCCCAGTGTGCAGCTGAGAAAACTGAGACTGGGTGAGCCGAAGGGATCTTTCCTTCATGCCCATGTGTTTCCTGAGCAACGAGCTGCTGCGTGCCACGCTCTGTGGTAGGATGACACACAGGATAGGACAGGCCTGGGGCCTGGTACTCCTGGGGGTGGGTGAGGGAGTGGACGGGAGGCTCCCAGACCAGCCAGCCGGGTCTTCAAAAACTCCTACTCATCCTTCATAGCCCCAGCCCCGATGTCCCTCCTCCAGGAAGTCTCCTCTGACCCCTCCTACCCTGAGCTGGTAGGCCCTTGGTTCCCCACTCTGGGCTCCACCCTGCGGTCTAAGTCTATCATCTTGAAGAACAAGGCCCACGAGCCGTGACGTCAACGGCCACACCGCTACTGTCCCACGAAGGTTTTGGGGGGGTTATTTCTGGGAGAGGTTACTTTCAGGGGAGGTAACAGCTACGAAGGAAGCCCGGCGGGCGACAGGAAGCAAAGGTATTCAGGAGCGGAAAGATCTTCCCTTCAAGTCCAAGTGAAACCAGGCTTCGGGCTGGTTCTGGAAGAAATGAGACAAGGGGGTCCTGCCCGCAGCCAGTGGGTCTCGCTTCCCAGTTGGGGAAACCGAGACCCAAAGGGAGGGCACCGTTTGCGCCTGGAAAGCTCAGTGTGTCAAGGACCCGAGGTGGACATTGTTTTGTTTTGTTTTTAATGTTTTTAAAAATTTATTTATTTATGATAGTCACACAGAGAGAGAGAGAGAGAGAGAGAGGCAGAGACACAGGCAGAGGGAGAAGCAGGCTCCATGCACCGGGAGCCCGACGTGGGATTCGATCCCGGGTCTCCAGGATCGCGCCCTGGGCCAAAGGCAGGCGCCAAACCGCTGCGCCACCCAGGGATCCCTCGAGGCGGACTTTGAACTTGGGGGGACGGGGGTAGAAGAGATGACTCGGGGTGCCCTCCTTCCCAGGAAGCCAATGTCAGGGTCCGAGTGGCATCTGAAGTCCGTGCCTCTCTGTTCCCCCTGCTGTCCCATGGCCCGCTTTGTGTGGTGCCCTCCTGGCCACCCCCCCGGGGGATCCATGTCCCTTGTGCCACCCGCCAGGCCCCACAGCAGCTGCTCAGCTGTGCCAGGCCCGATTAGGCTGATCCTGTTATCCCTCCCACCCCAGGGAGCCCCCTCCTGCCCCCCCCCCGGCCCGGCCTGCTGCGGTCAAGGTGGGAATTTTACAGGCCAGCCACACACGCTCTCCAGCCTGGCCTCCCTAAGAACACGCTCGCGTGGCAGCAGGTTCACGAAGAGGGCCCCGGGCACGTGGGGGCATCGGGGTGAGGGTGGGGGTGGGAATAGAGAGCTGACCCTGCAGGTCGCGTGGCCCCGTCGTCCCCCCACCTCATCTCCCCATGCTGCCCTGCCCCCCCTTTGCTCCTCCAGCTCCCTCCGCCTACAACACTCTCTCCAGATCTTCACTTGGTCTCAGCTCAAATGCTGCCTCCTACAAGAAGCCCCCTTGGCCTCTCAACCTAAAGAGGCTCCCCACCCACCCCACCCCCCTCCGGTCACTATGACTTCACCTTGTTTTATTTTGTCGTGCTGCTGACATCCAGATTACCTTATTTATTTATTTATGTCTTCTCTCTTACCTGCCCCCCCAAACCCTGATTGGACGGGCAGCTTGGCAAGCGTGGGGCGCAGGTCGGCCTGGGTCCCCTTGAGCTCCCTGGCTGGCCCAGCACACAGTAGGCGCCCAGGAAGGCTTGGTCTGATGTGTCGGGCGCGGAGCTGGGCCTGGCACACAGGGCTTGCTGCCACGTGGGCACTTTATTTACTTGCTGGTTCTGCTCTGCTGCGTGTCTTTGGGAAAACCTGTCCTCTCAGTGGACGTCAGCCCCTTCACTCCCCCAACAGGCAGGACCTGCCATGCCCTCTGGCTGCTGCCATCCCCCTCAGCATTACCCTCGGCCACTCAGGTCCCAGGGCCTGCGGAGGCATTTGAGAGAACAAGTTTGGAGTCAGAGTCAAGTTCAACCTCAGCTCGGCCGCTATCTTCCTTTCCTTCTTTCTTCTTTCCAAGCTTTTTCCACATGGTCCCTGCATGGCTCCATCCCATGACCCTGAGACCGTGACCTCAACCGAAATCAAGAGTCAGATGCTTAACCCACTGAGCCACCCAGGTGCCCCTTATTTTTGGTATCACCTTGAGCAAGTGACTCTACTCTGGGCCTCAGTTTCCCGGCGTGGGGAATAATGACATCTTTTCCAGGGACTGCGGGGACCATTAAACATGTGGAAAGCACTTAGCACAGTGCTCGCCACTGAATAAGCGTAATAGCCAACGTGGTGGGGGCGTTAATGTTATTACTGTTGCCGTTAGAGAGGCCGTGTGGTACAGAGATGAAGAACGTGGAGGGGGTCTTGGGGCCAGGACTTTGAGGGATGAGTAGGAGTTCACCTGACTATCTGTATTCAAATCCCAGCTTGGCCACTTACACTTGTTTGATCTGGAGCAAATCACTTCACTTCTTTGGACCCCAGTTTCCCGACCTACAAAATGGAGAGAAAACAGTCCATACGTTGCTATGAGTTATTATGTAGAAAGTGCTTGAACAGTACCCATAGGGCTGTGTGCTAGTGCTAGTGTTAGCTATTATTATTATTTTTTTAAGATTTTATTTATTCATTCCTGAGAGACAAAGAGAGAGAGATGCAGAGACACAGGCAGAGGGAGAAGCAGGCTCCATGCCGGGAGCCCGACGTGGGACTCGATCCCGGGTCTTTAGGATCACGCCCTGGGCCGAAGGCAGGCACTAAACTGCTGAGCCACCCGAGCTGCCCTATTATTATTATTTTTTAAAATATTTTACTTATTTATTCATGAGAGACACCCAGAGAGAGGCAGAGACACAGGCAGAGGGAGAAGCAGCCTTCCTATCGGGATCCCAGGACCCCGGGATCATGCCCTGAGCAAAGGCAGATGGGCATTTGCTTAACCACTGAGCCGCTCAGGCGTCCCTATTATTATTATTGCTACTATTATTACCACGGGGCAGTCAGCACAGTCCTCCCCAGAAGTCACTCTCTCTGTCTAACCACCTCTCACCTTCACTCTGTCTTCACCTTCAAAGATAGACGCAGAGTCCCCTCGGACAAGTTCAGAAGCCCAGACTTGATTCTCAGAGTAGCAGGGAGCCAGTGATGATTCTAGCAACTGGGCAACAGACAGCTTCTGGGGGGGGTGGGAAGAAGCAAGGCTGGGCTCTGCCTGGAAGGTTGACTGGGGGCATTTGTGACTGCACGCCCCCCCCGCCACGAGGCCCCTGCAGACGCGGCATCGGAACCAGCTGCACTAGCCAGATGTTCCTGGTTTGCCCCCAGATGTGTGTCGCCGGCTCGCGGCTGCCCTGGCCTCCCCATCTCCACCATGGGGCGGGGCCGGGCCCTGGGGCCTCGCAGGGAGGGGGCACATTTTTGTGGGCTGTGGAATTTGTTTCTTGTTTCACAGGACCATTGAGTCTTGCCTTGAGAGAGGCCGAAGTGCTGCCCCTCCTGCTCTCAGTTTCCCCATCCCTGGAGCCCCCAGGGCCCACGTCGGGGGAAGGAGAGGTGCAGAGCTGCCCCAGGAGTTGGCCCCGGGGTCGGCCCCCGAGCTGTCAGCACTGGAGGCAGGAGCACATCAGAGGCCAGGCCTAAAGGACCTCACTGAATGAGCTGGGCCCCCCCAGATGAGGGAGGGGTGTCTCAGGCAGCTCACTGTACGGGTGGGGAAACTGAGGCTCCCTGCCACTGTGTCATCCAGCAAGGAAGACAGCCTTCCAGAACCCCGGCGCTGCAGGGTTCAGACACAGGTCCCCTCCCCCCACATCCGCCCTCATGGCTTCTCAGCCTGGCTCGCTCTGCCCTTGGGCAGTTACGACAGCCCCGCGAGCACCCCTGCCAAGCTCCTCCGGGTCCCCCCTACTGTTCCCGCAGGGGCTGGGTGGCACCTTTCAGGGAGATCCCCAATAGGAAGGCCAGGGAGGTGTCCTGGGGTGCGATGGAGAAGGAGGAGGGTGTACGTGGAGTGAGGCACCACGTGGAGACCGAGGAGCAGCAGCAGGCCCACACCTGTGTGAACAGAATTATTGAAGCCAGCCCTTGCCTTGAAAGGACCTCGCCCAGCCTAGCCCTCCAAAATCCCTCAGTCCAGAGAAGATGGATGTGAACCCAGAAACTATGCCAGCCTGGCTGGGTAAGAGGGGGGACCCACAGCTGGGGATCCAAGATGGGAAGCCAGGATGGCTTCCTGGAGGAGGACCAATAGGACCCAGGGCTCTGAGGGATGCCTAGGAGTTTGCCAACTGGGGGCAGGCCCCGATTCAAGGCGTCCCTCAGACTGGAGAGATCAGTGGATGGACGGAAGTGTCCCCTTCCATCCTTCCTCTCCCTGGGGGTGAGCATGAAACAGGTGCCTCCCTGAGGCCAGGAGCTCTGCAGGAAGGAGGCTGTTGACCTCGAGAACAGGTATGCCTGGCCTGTGTCTCCTGGGAGCTCCACTGAAAGGTGGAGCCTCAGGGCGTTGCCTGGGCACCAGGATAATGAGCAGAATTTCTTGGCCCTACAAAGGAGGCTTCCAGAAACACCCACATGCCCACACCCTCACTCTATCTTTACCTTGGATGATTGGAAGGGCTTGCCTGGCTGTGTGACTCTGGGTTACTCATCACCCCTGTCTGAGCCTCGTCTCAGCCCCAGACACATCTGTGGTCTCCAGCTAGAAGTGAGGGCCTCCCTGAAACCACTTCCTGCAGTTCAGGCTGTCACGGCCCCAAGAAAGGAGGGTGCTCCCTTCCCTGGGCAGTGAGAATCCTCCAGAGTCTGGACATTTTCTGGGAGCTGAGAGGAGACCGCTGGCCAGGCCCTGTCCGGGAGCACGGAGGCTCCTGAGATGCAGGCAGGTGAGGCCTGGGCCACGTACCAGTCCCCGGGACGGGGCAGTTCTCTCCTGGGTCATCGGCCTCCTCTGCTTCCCTTCGCCTCACAGCCCATCATGCCTCTGTGCCGATCACTCTGTGCCGAGAACCTCCGTACTTGAGAGCCCAACGGCACCAGTGGAGCATTCACAGGTGTGTGCCCGAGTGTCTGGGTGTGTGGCCAGGATGTGAGAATGGCAGAGACAAGCAGGTGGCAGGCCCGGTTTGGCGCCAGGCCAGCATGTGAACAATACGGGACACCCCAGGCCCACAGGTTTGTGTGCATGAGCGTGCACAGGTCCCAGGGCCCAGGAGAAGGCTCAGGAGTGGCACACCTGTGTGGCCATGCCTCTTCCCCATGCCAGCATGCCAGAGACAATGTGTATTTTTCCCCACGAGTGTGAAAACGCTCGTGTGGGAGCTCCCAAGAGTGCAAGAGGCTAAGAACATCTGAGTGGCCGGGAGTGTGAGACAATGGGAGTGTGACAGCTCCAAAGGGCAAGGGCAGCTGGCCTGTGCAGTATGAGAGTGTACAAGTGTGAAAACATGCTAGTGTCTGTGAGCATGGTAGTATTCAAATATGATAACCTGTGAGTGTGGTGGAAAATGCTCACATGTGAGCATGTGTGAGTGTGAGATACACCGGCATGTCAACATGGCTGTCATAATGTATGACAGTGTAAACATGCCTATGTGTGAAGGTTCAAGCATATGAGTGCAAGACACTGGGATATGAGCCGAGTAGTGATCAGGTGTGTGTTATGAGAATGATACAGTGTGTGATTGTGTTCAAATATGGGAGTATAATCATGTTTGATTATATGATTGTGAACACACCCAATTAGTGATTGTGGTTGTGTCTGTCAGCGTGATATTACTTGAAGATGTGAGTAGTAAAAACTTCTGGGAATGTGATAATATAGGAATACGTGTATGACAATGCCTTCCCATGTAAGTGTGCTCCTGTTTGGATGCAAGTGTGAAAACAGCCACCCATGTATGTAGGTGTGTTAGTGGGCTTGTGTGTGTTGCAACGTGTAAATGCCCATGTGTATGTGAAACACCTGAGTGTGCAAGCCCCATCATGTTGGAGTTGGTGAGCAACAACACAGCATGTAAGAGGGACAGCATTTGAGGCAGTGAGGACAGCCTGTCCCAGTCTGTGTGGCCAGGAGGGTCTGGGTGTGCACGGGAATGAGCACCCAAGTGTGTGTCTGAGGACGTGAAGGCCAAGGGTGAGTGAGTGTGAGCACCCACCCCCCAGCCAGGACCAGGGGGCTCCAGGACCCAGAGAAGCCCAGAAGGCACACGCGGCCCCCTCCCCGAGGCCCGTGCCACACCCCACACCTGCAGCACCCCTCTAGGTCAGGCCCTTGCCAGAGACAAACCAGTTGGGTGACCCCCTTCCTGAAAGGCCCATTGTTAAGAGACGCTTATCAGCCACACCTACCGGGCCCCTCCACCCGGGGCCCTCCTCTTGCCTGCCCCCCAAGAGCTCCAGGGGGGCTGCAGCTCCAAGGACACCGGGGGCTCTGGGCTGGGCCTGCTCTAGGCCGAGGCCCATCAGCCTCTGCACCGCCCCCCATGGGAGGCCCTCCGCACACACAGGAGCAGAGGCTGGCTCCCTGCAGGGGCCTCCATCCAGCCCAGTGGAGATAGCGAGGCAGACAGCCGCAGGATGTGCCTGGGACAGTGGGCAGGGGGTTGGGGACACAGGGCAGGCCCTCCTTTAGGGCAGAGGGGCAGGTTTGGGCACCCAACCTGAGGCTGTCCCGGCTGCCGGGATCACCTTGACTATGGGATATTCTCCACGAGGCCTACGAGGCCTGGGTGACCTGCCCGGGCCCCTTCCCCGCCCCCTGCTCCCTCTGATCCAGCCACACGCGCCCTAGTGTGCCCCCAACAGGCCGGGCGCCCTCCAGGGCCTGCGCCTCCAGGCGCCCCAGCTTTCCCTCAGGCCCCGTGTGGGGAGCTCCTTCTCCCTGTGCCAACAAACACAGACCCACCCCCAAGCCTGGCCGGTCCTCAGGGGGACTCCACAGCATCTGCCCGGAGCCGGCCCAGCCCATGCGGGCGTCCTGCCCAAGAACCCGGGTTCCGATCCCAGAGCTCCTCTAGCTGCGCCCTTGGATAAGCCCCTACCTGTTTGGGCCTCAGTTTCCCAGCTGAGAGACGGAGATCCGGGTGCCTCCTTCGGGGCTCAGCACCCGGGCTGGTACACAGCAGGCGCTTAATCACTGTCCCCTGATACGGGCCCAGCGCCGGGGATTCCCTGGGGCGGGGGGTGGGGGTGGGGAGTGGCGGGGACCCGCGGCTCCAGACCCCCCGCCGCGGGGTCCACGCAAAACCGAAATGCAAACGCAGCAAGCGCGGGCTCGGCGCAGTGGCCCTTGGCCTGGCGGCCCGGGGAGCGCGTGGGGGCGCCCGGCCCCCCACAGCCCCGCGCGGGCGCTGAGCGGCGTCCAGCCCGGCTCTCAGCGTTCCGTGTAAATGTTTACACCGGGCGGGCGGCCAGGCCCCGCGCGGCCCGACACCAGGCTGCCGCCCCGGGAATGTAAACGCGGGCTGGGGCCGCGCGGAGGCGGCGGCGGGGAGCGGCTCCGCGGGGTGGCGCCGGTGCGCGGGCGTCGGGGCACCTACTCTGTGCAGCGAGCGCGCCGCGACCTGCGGGCCGGCACCCCGGCGTCGGTGCCCGAGTGGGGCCCGCTCAGGCCACCCCGGGGGCCCGGGGCTGGGGGCGAGGCCCCGGGGGAGACGGCCGCCCCGTCCAAGCCGAGACGGAGCGGGGAGCGGAGAGGGGCCGAGGCGGTGGAGGGGCGATGTGCTGGGTGGGAGGACCGCACTGTGCAAAGGCTGGGGTGCCGGGGCGGCGGCGGCTTCGGGCGGCCGCGGCCGCTTGCGGGCATCACTTTACCTGCTCAGAGAGGGCGGGGCTGCACACCCGGGGACCCCAACGCGTAAGGGGCACCCTCCACCCCGGGGCTCCTGCCTCTCAAGCTGTGCTCTAAGCACCATCTCAGCTCCACCCCGTGGTCCCACAGCGCCCCCTGCTGGGGCGCCCACACCCCCCTCCAGGCTGCCCCCAAGCCTACTGGGCTCCAGCCACCGCGGCCTCAGGCTGCATGGGCCCCCGTTGGTCTGTCCAGGCTCGGGCCCTTGCACCGGCTGCTCCCCGCTGCTGCGATGCCAGCGTCCTGTGCCTGGCTGAGATGCCCTCCTCCTTGTTCGGGTCTCAACTTCCATGGCTATTCAGGGAAGCACTGTGGGACCCCCGCATGGGGGTGCTTCCCCTGCCACCGCCCGCCCGGCACCCGCCCTCTTCGAGGGCAGCATTTTTCACGACCTTGTGCAGCGGGTTCCTGATGAATCGTGTGGACGTTATGACTGATCATTACGCAGAAGTGGATGGAAATCAGGGGCCCCGCCGTGCCCCCGGTGCCTGGCCCAGCGCCCTGTTCGCGTGCGTTCCCTACAGGCAGACGGACGGAGGCCGCGTGGCTGACCACCCGGGGCCCGCAGGCCGAGGATGCAGCGCTGGAAGGCGGCAGCCTTGGCCTCGGTACTCTGCAGCTCGGTGCTCTCCATCTGGATGTGCCGCGACGGCCTGCTCCTCAGCCACCGCCTGGGACCCGCGCTGGCCCCGCTGCGCCGGCCGCCTCGCACCCTGGACGCCCGGATCGCCCGCTTGGCCCAGTGTAAGCGGGTCCCCGACTCGGGGGCGGGGGGCGGCCGGATGTGGAAGTTCCTGCAGGGGCCACAAGCAGGCTGAGTGTAGCGGGGCTGGAGGAGGGCGCAAATCCCCGCGACGGCCTGGCGGGGTGGGAGGGGGGGTGGGCAGGGGAAGGCGGGCGGGGGGGCGTGTTGCAGGGAGCTGGGGTCTCTGGGCTCCGCTGTCACCAGGAACGAGGCTCCGGGGCTGCGGGGCCAGGGCGCCACCGGGAGATTAGACCCCAGCGGCCTCCACCGCGCAGCGCAGGGCGTGGGGACGAGGAGGCAGGACCCGAGGCCCAACGCGCTGCGGGTGGACAGGGACGGGGTGGGGGAGACCCCGAGAGACCTAGAAATGCAGAGAGAGACTGAGACAGGGACGCACGGAGCCCGGGACACGCACCAGGGTGGGAGAGACGCGGCGGGAAGGGCCGGGGCGCCCAGGTGGAAGTGCGGGCGCCAGGGGCCAGGCCGCCCCGCCCCCAGCCCGGCCCCGCCCCTGCTCAGGCCACGCCCACCTGGGGGCGGGGTCCCGACCTGGCGCGCGCGCTCGGTCCCCGCGGGAGCCCGAGGTGAGGGCGCGGCGCGTGCGTGGGGCCCGCGTGCGAGTCGGCGCCCGCCCTGCCGCCCCACACAGTCCTTTCTCGTCCTCACAATAGACAAGGGTGGCCTGGGGCACGGGCTCCACTTCCGCCCGCGCTTCCTCCTGCAGGCCCCGAAGCCCTGTCCAGGACCCCGCGTCCCAGAGCCCCGGGTGGGGCCCCCAATCTCCAGTGCGCGGAGTGGACCCGGGGGCACCGCCTCCGGGACTCAGGCACCGGGAAGGGTCTCGGCCCATGGGCGGGTGCCTGGCCCCCCTGCACCCCGTCCCAGGGCACAGCCCTACCAACCAAGGGAAGGAGTGGCCGCTGATTCCACCCCCCACCCCACCCCACCCCACCCACCCCCCGCCCACGGGGTCCCAGGGGTGGGCCTGAGACCAAAGCGCTGATGGTGGAATTTCAGGCTCGGGGCGGTGGCAGAGCAGGAGGGGGAGGGGGTGGGGGGAGCTACTGCTGATCTCCTCTTTGGGCTCCAGACCCTGTGCAGGTGGCCAGGCCTGCTGGAGGGAGGCAGGGACAGATATACCAAGAGATTATTCACTGTTTATCTGAAATTCAAATTCACTGGGCATCTGTACTGTATCTGGCTGCCTCCCCCTCCCCGCCCCTGCCCCCTGGAATAACTGTGTAGATGCATACCTTAGGGGTGAGGCCATTACTGGTGGGATGTTAGGGTACCCTAAGTAAGGTGAGGCAGGCTTGAACCTAACCCCAGAGCGGCCGGTTGGCCACCCAGCTCTGGCCCCTGGGCTTCAAGAACTGGAGACGTGCTCAGTGGATCCCCGCCATCCACTGGCCCAGTCTCAGCCAAATCGGACTCTGCAAGAATCCTTGAGCAGACAGGTAAACTGAGGCACAGAGCAGGGCCATCACATGCCTGAATTTATACAGGGCTGAAAGTGGCAGAGCCAGGCTCAGAGCAAGGTTTGTCTGATTCCTGAGCCCCCACCCCCACACACATATACACAGTCCCCACTCTTTGGGACCTCATGTGAGCTTTCTCCTATGAGAGCCAGGGGTGCTAACCTTAGGCACGTGGGGGATCAACTCAAGATGTCCAACCCAGCCGCAAGCATGCCTGCCACCCGCTCAGCAGCTGGGAGCCCCTGCCTGCAGTTCCTCTCCCAGCGCCCCTGAATTTGCCACATCTGCCCGTCTGTCCCAGGGCTGCAGAGTACGGGGGCAGCACATCTGTCTGGAAATAAATTTAGGCTCCCGGGCCCTGGGAATCTGTGACTCCGGGCACCTCCTGGCAACCGTGGGAGCAGAGGGTTGGACGTGGGCCAAACTTGGGCACGTGCTGGAATGGGGAAGAAGGCTGTTTGGCCTTGTCCCTCTCTCTGCCACCTGCTAGTACTGTGGCCTTGGGCAAGTCTCTGCCCTCTTGGATGCCCAGGTGCCTCGCCTGCAGCATGGGGGGGGACCGTGATATTCGCTGCTGCCCCAGTGAGGACCCCACCCCTCCGGACCCTCACATGCAGGCTTCAGTGCGAGCGGCTCCTCTGCACGTTCTGACCTGCTCAAACCCCCGATTTGGTGGTATGGTTGGAGAAACAGTCCCAGCACACGGTGCAGCAAGAGGGACACGCGTGGGTTTGGGGGTGGGGCCCCAAATAGTGAGCCAGAGACTCTGCAACAGCTCAGCCAAAGGGTGAGCGGCTTGGAGCATGGGCTGTAGCTCCCGAGTTCGGTTCTGAAAAGGTACCAGTTTCAGGAGGCATCCCAGCATGGAGCGGGGGGCACTGGGGCCAAGCAGGGACAGGGATTGGGATCACAACACCCCCAGCCTGAGTCTTCCCTCTCTTTTCTGCAAAGAGGTGGGAGCAGCTCAGTGAAAGAAGATCCCCCAGTGCGAGGCTGCCTAGGGACAGGGTCACAGTGAGCAGGGAGTGAGACAGCAGGGTCAGCTCGGCTCACCGTGGCGCAGGTGCAAAGCGCTCCGGAGCCCCGGGGAGGAGGAGCCGGCCCTGAGCGGCCCCTCGGCGGGGTCCAGGGCGCGCTGCTGGTAGCGAGCGGGCCCAGCGCGGGCTGTAGGCGGGGGCGCCCTGCGGTCGGGCATCCGGCGGCGCCCCGCGACCCCCCTTCCCTCCCTGTCCTCGCAGATCGAGCGCTGCTGCAGGGCGCCCCGGACGCCGTGGAGCTGCGCCAGCTGACGCCCTGGGCCGGCGGGGCCGCGGGGCCGCGTCGTCGGGCGGGGCCCCGGCGGAGGCGCGCGCGGACCGGGAGCCGGCCGTGCGGGCTGCGCGAGCTCGAGGTGCGCGTGAGCGAGCTGGGCCTGGGCTACGCGTCCGACGAGACGGTGCTGTTCCGCTACTGCGCAGGCGCCTGCGAGGCGGCCGCGCGCGTCTACGACCTGGGGCTGCGGCGGCTCCGCCAGCGGCGGCGCGTGCGGCGGGAGCGGGTGCGCGCGCAGCCCTGCTGCCGCCCGACGGCCTACGAGGACGAGGTGTCCTTCCTGGACGCGCACAGCCGCTACCACACGGTGCACGAGCTGTCGGCGCGCGAGTGTGCCTGCGTGTGACCCTACCTCAGCGGCGGGCGGGCGGCGGCCACGGCGCCCTGCGTCCCGCCTGGCGAGCCCCGCGGCCGGGGACTGCGCGTGCGCGGCAGGTGCGGCGGGTGCGGCGGGGCCTCGCGACTCTCCAGTACCTGCACCGAGTAAAGTGTGGAAGACGGAGCCTGGCTCGTGATTCCGCGTCCCGGGGCCCGGGGGGGGGGGGGGTCACCTCCCGCGGGGGGGGGGGGGCAGCTGCACCGGGACAGGGACGGGTCCCGTAAGGTGCGGCCCGGGATGGGACGGGGCACCCGGTGCCGAGGACGAGTCAGAGGTCCAGGTGGACCAGGCCTCCGTCCCCACGGGCGTGCTCAGGCCCCGTCCGCCCCCACCGGCGTGAACTCACAGCCACTATCTCTTTTCACTTGCTAAAAATACATGTGCGCTGCGCGTCTCCCTGTGGGGATAGGTCTGGGGCGGGCGCCAGGCCCGTCCAGGCCGAAACCGGCGCCTGCTGGGGCAGAGCCGCGTCCCCAGGGACCAGGTCCTGGTCCCATAAAAGCCCTGGCCGCAGCTCCGGGGGGGATTGACGACGCGTCCCCGAGGAGGACAGAAAAAGCGGTGTCACCTTGCTGCTTGGCAGGTCCGGGACACAGCGGGGTGCTGGGTTCCCAGACCAAGGGGAGGGTGGGTGGGTCCCGGGAGGGGCGCGGCAGGGGCTGACACCCTGCAGACCTGTGGGCAGGGAGCCCCCCTCCTGCCGGTCAGAGTGGCTCCTGGAGGGCACAAGCCCCTCTGCAGCCCACACTGCTCTTCCCCTCTGCCCTCACCCCCACCGGAGCTCCGGGTAGCAGCCCCTTCCCTCCCCACTGTTCCCCTAGAATGACCTCCCCCCTCCTTCCCTGACAGTGAGCTCAGGGCCGCCTCCTCAGCACCAGGCCCTTCCCAGACCCGGTCCCCATCCGGAACCCTGAGGGCCCAAAGCAGAAGGTGCCCCGGGAAGGATCATCCAGCCCAGCAGGCCACTCCCCAGTTCCCCACCACCCAGGTCCCCGGCTGCAGCTGACACCCCGAGGCAGGTAACAGGCAGGACTTCCAGGGGTTCCTGGGAGCAG
The DNA here is from genome assembly GCF_011100685.1 of Canis lupus familiaris. NCBI lineage: Eukaryota > Metazoa > Chordata > Mammalia > Carnivora > Canidae > Canis > Canis lupus. The sequence continues at coordinate 54,623,894 of NC_049241.1, read as the reverse complement.
GGCCTGGCAGCCAGGCCCCAGCCCATGGGTGGTCTGCTGGGAAGGCAGTTTCAGGGCTGAGGGTGGCTGGGTTCCCCACCCAGCCTTGTACTCTGTCTCCTGACTCTGAGGTTTGGGGTGGTGGATTCCCCCTCTGTTTGGGCTGACTCAGCCCAGCCGTGGCAGACAAGCCGGGGTCCCCGTCTGCTTGAGCAGAAGCCAAGCCTCAGTTTCCCCATCCCAGATGGCCCTGAGCCACAGAGGTGGAAGTTACTGAGCCCCGGATGCACTAGTGGGAAAGTGACCTTGGAACGCAGGTTGGCTGCCCCTGAGGCCAGTAAGTGTGTGTGTGTGTGTGTGTGTGTGTGTGTGGACACGGGCGCGAGACGGCTGTGTGTTCACCCTCTCAAGGCCCCCTGGCGCCTCAGCCTCCTGGTCTCCCAGTCAGTTCCAACAGCCCAACCACAGGGCGCTGGCCCAGCCCACCAGAGAATTGGAGCAGAACTCAGCTGCCCCCACGGACCCCAGGCCTGGGATTCTCTGTGGTGCACAGCACTCCCTTGCACAACACACACACACACACACACACACACAGGCAGCACAGTGTGGAGCTCCGTGGGGCTGAGCCCATTGGATCACACGTGCTCACGCAGCCCATATGCATATGCTGAGTCGTCACTCACCATCACACTAGAAGGGACACAGTTAGCTCTCGTGGGCAAAATCACAGGGGTCAGCGGTTTGCCCGCACCCCGTGGGGTACCGAAGCCAGTGGTCTCACTCGCAGACCCCTGGGTCACCACTTATCACACACTCTCACGGCTCCCACGGTCTTCCCCCTCACCTTTGCTGGCAGGGCCTGCTCCCCCTGAACCCAGACTGCCTGGCCTTCACACACCTCCCCCACCACTGTGAGGCTTGAACTGAGGTTTTTTCCACCTCTTGACACTGGTGACTAAGCCACTCTTGGTTGTCGGGCTGTGCTGGGCCTGTGAACTGTGGATCGGGCATCCCCGGCCCCCACCCACTGGGTGCTATCAGGCCATGTACAGCTGTGACCGCCACAAGCCTCCCAACACTTTGCGGAGGGCGCCCTGGAAGACAGAGTCACCCTGGGGTGAGAACGGCTGTTCTGGAATCAGGGAGAAGACACCGGGTTTACCAGAAGATTCCCATCTGGAGAATGGTGCCAGTATTGCCCATCGGCGTGCCCCACGGGCAGTCCACAACAGCAAGATAACCACTCCCAGACCCAGCAGACCCATCAGCGGGGAGCGGGACCCCAAGGCCAGTTGCCTGGGGTGAGGCGTTAGTGGGCGAGGTGTGTAGCAGGGGCACCGCATCTGGTGGGGCTCCTCCCAGGTGAGTCCCAGTGAGGCTAGGTGTCTGGGTGCCGATCCCCAGCCATGTGGTCACCGACAGCCAAAGTCCCCAGCAGCTGAGACCCCCAGGATTGAGGCCCCAGCAGGTAAGGTCGCCGGAGCCCAACTCCTGGCTCAGAGTGTGGTAGCTGAAGTCCCAGGTCAGTGAGCTCTCCAGCCACCCAGGTCCCAGGCAGGTGGGATTCTTGGCAGGTGTCATTCCCAGGAGGTGTAGACGCCCCTCCTGCAGCGGAGGAGTCCCGGGCAGGTGAGGTGCCCAGCAGGTGTGGTGCGGAGCAGCCCGGGCCCAAGCTGCCCGTCAGGTGAACCAGGAGGCTATGCTGGGCACCGTCTGGTAGGCGGACTCCTGTTGCAGCCGCCAGCAGGCTTTGCAGAACATCAGGGACCAGCTGAAGGTGCGAGGCCGCAGTGTCTCCCGCCAGCGGAAGTAGGCGAGGTAGCGGGCGTCGTCCTTGTCCAGGGACAGCAGGTACTGGGCCAGGTCCTTGGGGTTCTGGAAGTCGTCGACGTGGATGAAGGCGTCGGCAGGCAGGAATTGTTCATAGCTCTTCCTGCTGGGGCCCAGCACCACGGGCACGGCCCAGGCGTCCAGGGCATTCCTCCACAGCTTCTCCGTGATGTAGTCGCGATGCAAGGAGTTCTCGAAAGCCAGGTAGAACTTGTATTGGGACAGCGTCTGGATCATGTTCCTCTGTGGCAGAGGCTTGTGGCGCTGTCCATACACATCCACTTGGACGTGAGCTTGCAGCTTGTGGTAGTACCGCACCCTTACCGAGTCCTCCCTCCAGTTGGACACCACCCAGGCCACCAGCTCGGTCTTGGCCGAGAGGTTGACCAGGGGCGCGGCTGGCTGGCCCGGCCATGGCTCCAGCCAGCCGTAGGGCGTGAAGATGTCCGAGTCTCTGCGGTAGGACATGGTGAGATTGAAATATCCATCCAAGGCCTTCAGCTGAGCGCAGTGGCTGGGCGATTCCATGCTGTAACCAGACCCAGCGCTGGCCAGGTGGCCGAGGGGACGTCGGGAGCTGCTCCTTCGGCCTGTAGCTGACCTCTCGGTGATGCACCAGGACTGCGTCTGCCTCAGGGTACACGCTGCGGTTGGCAGTCATCCGGCAGTCGGTCGTGCCCGGCCACATATCTGAGCAGGGGGACAGAGCCACAGGGTGGTGGAATGGCCACGTCCACAGCAGGAGCAGCAGGGGCCGGCAGGCAGAGGACCCACGGGTGGCCTGGCAGGGTGCCCCTTGGGAGGTCACTGGGCCTGCCTGACCCGTTGGGAGCCAGTGGCGGGAGACTCTGCTGTGTTGGTCCTGGACATGGAGAACCACACGGGCTCTTCCTGGGACCAACGCATGTAAGAGAAGAAACACAGAGCCAAAAGCAGTTGGAACAGCACCCCGAAGAGATAGTGGCGCCAGGGACATCGGATCTTGGCCAGGATGTGTGGATCCATGGGTCAGTGCAGCTGGGGAGGGCGGGGAAGGGGTGGGGTCAGAGACAGCATCAGTGATAGGAACCGTGAAGCCCACGCCTGCCCACAAACCTGGGTTTCCCAAGTGACATTCTTGAGTCCTGAGGTCAGCACTGTTGCTCTTTGCAAGTTTACAGATGAGCCACCTGAGGCCAGGTGACTCGGTGGGAGACAAAGGCATAGCTGGAATCCCAGCAGTGGAGTCTGGCCCCAGAGCCCAGGCTCCGCAGCCTCTGAATCTGGAGAGGGGTCCCAGGGAGGTGGAGTAGCTCCCCGGGGCTCTCACGTCCCACCTTGCCTTTGCCCTTGCCCCTCCCAGCCTTTGCCAGACTCTTCCCCACTGCCCCGGAGTAGAGGCTTGAACCCAGGTCTCTGGGAGGGCTACAGTGGGCTCGGGCCTTGTAGGTTAGGCAAGAGCTCACCAGGTACCAGGAGAGCTTGGGGGACAAGGTGTTCCCATCTAAGGGGACAGCCCATGCAGAGGCCTGGGGTGCAGGAGAGCCTGGCCAGTTTGTGGGGAGAGCACAGGAAGTGTTAGGGATGCCAGTGTGAGCTTGATGTGTTACTCCGCGTTGGGTCAGTAGTGCTCAGAGAGAGCCCCCTGGGCCTGTGCTGGGTGATCCCAGGTGTTCCACGTGCCTCCTTTCCCGGGTCCTAGCCGATCCCGCAGACAGTCACAATGTCCTCCCTGGATCCGGACCCCAACCCCTGGAGTAAGAAATCTAGAACCTTGTCTCTGCCTGCCCCGCTTCCCGCCGCCCTGGATTGCCCACCGTACACAGGACAATAGTGAGGTTCAGGTACACGTGCACGGCTCTTGCCCAAGTACACCCCTCTAGAGCCATTAGGATCCAGACCCAAAGTCTCCCCTCCCGACCTAACCCCCCAACTCCTCTCCCACTCTGCAGGTGGAGCTCCACATAGAGCGGGCACCGTCCACCCCGGGGCTCTCTGGGACGGGGAGTGGCTCTGTCCCCGCACCTTGGGAGTCAGTGGCCGCAGGCCTCATAAGGCTGTGGATCCCGGGCCAGGTGGCCCTGGGGTCTGAGAAACAGCAGATTTTAATCTGATTTAGATTTAACAACTGATACTCTCTTCTGTGAATCTAAAACAACCTCAATAGAGAAAGTAGGTCCCCTCGTGGCTCAGTGGGTAGAGCATGCCTCTCTTGATGTTGGGGTTGTGAGTTCAAGCCTTTTGCTGGTTACAGAGATGACTTAAAAGTAAAATGTTTAAATAAAAAGAGAAAACACAAAACCAAAAACCACCTCTGATGGTCAATTCAATGGAGTATGTTTGGAACATCCTGGATGTGCAAACTGCTTCTTCAGCTGTCCCACTTAGGGAATCTAAATACACACCGAGGATCACCGATGAAAACTGAGTTGAAATTCGGGATGACGCAAGTGTAAAAGACCACCGGCTTTCCCTGGTGTACAAAGAGTCGATATAAATATCTTAATAATTTTTATATCAATTACTCATGGAAATAATACTAGTTAGAATCTATTGAGTTGAAGACAACCTTACTAAAATTAATTTCACTGGTTGTTTTGCATTTCTTCAAATGTGGCTACTAGAAAAATATTAAGCAACGGGTGGCTTCCATTACTTTTCTATCAAAAGTATGTGATACTCTAGGCCGTGATCCTGGGGTCCAGGGATCGAGTCCCACATCAGGCTCTCCGTAGGGAGCCTCCCTCTCACTCTGCCTGTGTCTCTGCCTCTCTCTCTCTCTCTCTCTGCGTCTTTCATGAATAAATAAATAAAATCTTAAAAAATAAAAGTAACACGCTACTCTAAAATTTCTAAGAAAGGATAGTTGGTGGGAAATATCATAATTTAAAATGCACCAACCCTATGTCGAGGGATTGGCCCAAATGCCAGACATGCCTACCAGGGTGTTTTGGAGGAGCTTCACATCCGTCAATGTGGGACTGGTCAAACTGGGGTCTCTTGCTACAATAAAATACTAGGCAGCTGCGAAGAGTGAATAAAGCCACTTATTCAAGTCCAGAAATAAATCCATCATTAAATGGTCAATTAATCTTCCACAAAAGAGGCAAGCATAGGCAATGGGGAAAAGGAGAGTCTCTTCTGCATTTGGTGTTGGGAAAGCTGGACAGCTACATGCAAAAGAATGAAACTGGACCACTTTCGTACAGTATGCTCCAAAATAAACTCAAAATGGATTAAAGACCTAAATGTGAGACCTGAAACTATAAAAATCCTAGAAGAAAGCACAGGCGGTAACGTCTCTGACATCAGCCATAGCAACGTTTTTCTAGATAGGACTCCCGAGGAAAGGAAATAAAATTAAAAATAAACTATTGGGACTACATCAAAATAAAAAGTTTCTGCGCAGTGAATGACACAAACCAACATACCAAGACACCTACGGGATGGGAGAAGGTATTTGCAAGTGACACAGTTGATTAGGGGTTAGCACCCTAAATATATAGGCATCTAACAGAAAACAGCACCAAACAAAAACAATCCACTTAAAAATGGGCAGACAACGCGAACAGATGTTTCTCCAAAGAAGACGTCCAGATGGCCAACGGACACATGAAAAGGTGCTCAACGTCACACATTACCAGGGAAATGCAAATGCGAATGGCAATGCAATATCGGCTCACACCATCAGAACGGCTAAAATCAACAACACAAGAGACAACATTGATGGAGAGGACGTAGGGAAAAAGCACCCTTATGTACTGTTGGTGGGGATGAAAACTGGTGCGTTCACTGTGGAAAACAGTACGGAGGTTCCTCAGAAAAGTAAAAATAAAAGTACATGATCCAGGAATGCCTCTACTAGGTATTTGCAAAGCAGATGAAGACACTAATTTACAAAGATACCATTATGTTTATTGCAGCATTATTTGCAATGGCCAAATTATGGAAGAAGCCAAGTGTCCATCCACTGATGAATGGATAAAGAAGATGGGACATACATATATCTCTCTTACATATATATATATATCACATATATATATCTCCTGTTATATATATCTCCCATCATTATATATCTCCAATATATATGTATATCTACATACATATTTATCTCCCTTATATCTCTATATATGTATGATATATACATATATGTATATGTCCCATATATGTATTTCCCATAAATATATATATCTCCCATATATATCTCTCTCATACAAAATATATATCTCCCATATATGTCTGCCATATATATACTGTATATATGCTGTATATGTGTATATATATCTTTCATATATATCCCATATATATATCTCCTATATATTTCCCATATATATCTCACATATATATATCTATATATCTCCCATGTTTATCTCTCCCATATATATCTCTCTCATATATATCTCCCATATATATATCTGCATATATACAATCTCCCATGTATATATGCATATATATCTGTATATTTATGCTTCATGATATGTGTATATATATCTCATATATATCCCATATATATATCTCCTAAATATATCCCATATGTATCTCCCATATATATATCACACACATATATCTCCATATATAACTCACATATATATATCTCACGTATATATGTCTCACATGTATATATATCATCTCACATATATATCTCACATATAACTCACATTTATATATATATCTCCCATTATATATATCTACATTTTGTATATATATATCTCCATATATATATCTCCAATATATGTCTCATATATATCTCCCATATATACATATACCTGTATATATGGTGTATATGTGTATATATACATCTCCCATATATATCCGATATATATATATATCTCCTATATATTTCCCATATATATCTCACGTATATATATATCTCTCTCATGTATATATCCCATATATATATATACCATATATATGCATATATAAGTATATGTATGCTGCATATGTGTATATATATATCCCATATATATACCTCCTATATACATCCCATATATATATCTCCCATATATATCACATATATAGCTCCCATATATATATCTCTCCATATGTAACTCACTCATATATATCTCACATATATGTCTCACATATAAATCACATTTATATATATCTCACATTATATATATCTACACTTTGGATATATATCTTCCATATATATATCTTCCATATATATAAATATCGCCCATATATATATATATCTCCCATATATATATCTCCTATATATGTATCTCCCATATATATATCTCATATATATCTCCCATATATATAAATATATATCCCATATATATATCTCCTATATATATATCTCACATTATATAAATATCGCCCATATATATATATCTCCCATATATATCTCTCTCCAATATATATATCTCCAATATTATCTCCAATATATATACATATCTTCAATATGTATCTCACACATGTATATCTCACATATGTATATATATCCTGTTATATATATCTCCCATTATTATGTATCTCCCATATATATGTATATCTCCCATATATATGTCTCCCATATATATATCTCCCATATATAAATATAATCTCCCATATATGTATCTCCCATATATATCTCCCATATATATCTCATATATATATTTCACATATATATCTCCCATTATATATATCTCCCTTATATATGTATATCTCCATATATATCTCTCCCATATATATATTTCTCCCATATATCTCTCTCCCTATATATATCTCTCCCATAGGGCAGCCCCGGTGGTGCAGCAGTTTGGCGCCGCCTGCAGCCTGGGGTGTGATCCTGCAGACCCAGGATCGAGTCCCACATCGGGCTCCCTGCGTGGAGCCTGCTTCTCCCTCTGCCTGTGTCTCTGCCTCTCTCTCTCTCTCTCTCTGTGTCTCTCATGAATAAATAAATAAAATCTTAAAAAATATATTCATATATATCTCTCCCATATATAAATATAATCTCCCATATATATAATCTTCCATATATATATATCTCCTATATATTTATCTCCAATATATAAATATTCCCATTTTATATCTCCCAGTAATATATCTCCTATATATCTCACATATATATCTCCCATTATTATATATCTCTCATATATATGTATATCTCCATATATATCTCCTCCATATATATCTCTCTCCCATATATATATCTCTCTCCCATATATATATCTCCTATATATGTCTCACATACAACTCACATTTATATATCTCACATATATATCTCCCATTATATATATATCTCCATTTTATATGTATATATATCTCCCATATATATCTCCCATATATATCTCCCATTATATATATATATCTCCATTTTATATATATATATCTCCCATATATATCTCCCTTATATATCTCCTATATTTATCTCACATATGTGTCTTCCATTATATATATCTCCCATATATATATATTTTCCATATATGTATGCATATATATGCAAATATATATATATACAGTGGAATATAACTCAGCCATAAAAAAGAATGAATTCCTGCCATTTGAGACTACAAGAATAGATCTAGAGGGTATTATGCTAAGTGAAATGAGTCAGGCAGAGAGAGCCAGATACCATATGATTTCACTCATATGTCGAATTTAAGACACAAAACAAATAAAAAGAGAGACAAAGAAACAGACTCTTGCCTATAGAGAACACTGTGGTGCTTACCAGAGGGGAAGTGGGAGGAGGGATGGGGATTCTGAGGAGCAGTGAGAAATCTATAAAATTGTTGAATCAAAATATTGTATACCTGGAGCTAACAGAATGCTGTATGTTAGTTATCCTGGAATCTTTTTAAAAATCCACTTTTCTAGAGTGATAGCATGTGAATGTCATGGAAAATGCTCAAGTGGGAATCTGTGAGAGGATGAAATACAGTGATGTATGAACAGCTACATCTTCAACTGTCATCATGATGTGAGTGTGAGGATAAACATGCCCAATTGTGAGTGTTCCTGTATGTGACTCAAAGACATTAGACGTGGATGTGACACTGTTGAGGTATGCGGCTGTGATTGTGTTTCAGTGTGTCCCTATAATCACGAGTTAGGATGTGCTTGTGATAGTGGAGCATATGTGTGACAATGCCCTCCTGTGCAAAGGATCTCCTGTTTGGATGCAAGTGTGAGATCAGCCAGCCACCCGTGTGAGTGTGATAGGCGGGGTGATGCGCGTACCACATTTGTGAAAATGTCCATGTGGGTGTGAAACACCTGAGTGTGCAAGCCCCATCATATTGGAGTTGGTGAGTAACAACAAGGCATGTAAGAGGGACAGCGTTTGGGACAGTGAGGATAGCCTGTCCCAGTGTGTGCAGCCAGGACTGTCTGGGTGTGCATGGGAGTGAGAGCACCCAAGTGTGTGTCTGAGGACTTGAAGGCCAAGGGTGAGTGAGTGTGAGTGCCCACTCCCCAGCCAGGACCAGGGGGCTCCAGGACCCAGAGAAGCCCAGAGGGCACACGCGGCCCCCTCCCCGAATCACGTGCCACACCCCACACCCGCAGTACCCCTCTAGGTCAGGCCCTTGCCAGAGACAAACCAGTTGGGTGACCCCCTTCCTGAAAGGCCCATTGTTAAGAGACGCTTATCAGCCACACCTACCGGGCCCCTCCACCCGGGGTGCCTCCTCTTGCCTGCCCCCCAAGAGCTCCAGGGGGGCTGCAGCTCCAAGGACACCGGGGGCTCTGGGCTGGGCCTGCTCTAGGCCAAGGCCCATCAGCCTCTGCACCGCCCCCCATGGGAGGCCCTCCGCACACACAGGAGCAGAGGCTGGCTCCCTGCAGGGGCCTCCATCCAGCCCAATGGAGATAGCGAGGCAGACAGCCGCAGGATGTGCCTGGGACAGTGGGCAGGGGGTTGGGGACACAGGGCAGGCCCTCCTTTAGGGCAGAGGGGCAGGTTTGGGCACCCAACCTGAGGCTGTCCCGGCTGCCGGGATCACCTTGACTATGGGATATTCTCCACGAGGCCTACGAGGCCTGGGTGACCTGCCCGGGCCCCTTCCCCGCCCCCTGCTCCCTCTGATCCAGCCACACGCGCCCTAGTGTGCCCCCAACAGGCCAGGCGCCCTCCAGGGCCTGCGCCTCCAGGCGCCCCAGCTTTCCCTCAGGCCCCGTGTGGGGAGCTCCTTCTCCCTGTGCCAACAAACACAGACCCACCCCCAAGCCTGGCCGGTCCTCAGGGGGACTCCACAGCATCTGCCCGGAGCCGGCCCAGCCCATGCGGGCGTCCTGCCCAAGAACCCGGGTTCCGATCCCAGAGCTCCTCTAGCTGCGCCCTTGGATAAGCCCCTACCTGTTTGGGCCTCAGTTTCCCAGCTGAGAGACGGAGATCGGGGTGCCTCCTTCGGGGCTCAGCACCCGGGCTGGTACACAGCAGGCGCTTAATCACTGTCCCCTGCTACAGGCCCAGCGAAGGGGATTCCCTGGGGCGGGGGTGGGGGTGGGGAGTGGCGGGGACCCGCGGCTCCAGACGCCCCCCCGCGGGGTCCACGCAAAACCGAAATGCAAACGCAGCAAGCGCGGGCTCGGCGCAGTGGCCCTTGGCCTGGCGGCCCGGGGAGCGCGTGGGGGCGCCCGGCCCCCCACAGCCCCGCGCGGGCGCTGAGCGGCGTCCAGCCCGGCTCTCAGCGTTCCGTGTAAATGTTTACACCGGGCGGGCGGCCAGGCCCCGCGCGGCCCGACACCAGGCTGCCGCCCCGGGAATGTAAACGCGGGCTGGGGCCGCGCGGAGGCGGCGGCGGGGAGCGGCTCCGCGGGGTGGCGCCGGTGCGCGGGCGTCGGGGCACCTACTGTGTGCAGCGAGCGCGCCGCGACCTGCGGGCCGGCACCCCGGCGTCGGTGCCCGAGTGGGGCCCGCTCAGGCCACCCCGGGGGCCCGGGGCTGGGGGCGAGGCCCCGGGGGAGACGGCCGCCCCGTCCAAGCCGAGACGGAGCGGGGAGCGGAGAGGGGCCGAGGCGGTGGAGGGGCGATGTGCTGGGTGGGAGGACCGCACTGTGCAAAGGCTGGGGTGCCGGGGCGGCGGCGGCTTCGGGCGGCCGCGGCCGCTTGCGGGCATCACTTTACCTGCTCAGAGAGGGCGGGGCTGCACACCCGGGGACCCCAACGCGTAAGGGGCACCCTCCACCCCGGGCTCCTGCCTCTCAAGCTGTGCTCTAAGCACCATCTCAGCTCCACCCCGTGGTCCCACAGCGCCCCCTGCTGGGGCGCCCACACCCCCCTCCAGGCTGCCCCCAAGCCTACTGGGCTCCAGCCACCGCGGCCTCAGGCTGCATGGGCCCCCGTTGGTCGGTCCAGGCTCGGGCCCTTGCACCGGCTGTTCCCGCTGCTGCGATGCCAGCGTCCTGTGCCTGGCTGAGATGCCCTCCTCCTTGTTCGGGTCTCAACTTCCATGGCTATTCAGGGAAGCACTGTGGGACCCCCGCATGGGGGTGCTTCCCCTGCCACCGCCCGCCCGGCACCCGCCCTCTTCGAGGGCAGCATTTTTCACGACCTTGTGCAGCGGGTTCCTGATGAATCGTGTGGACGTTATGACTGATCATTACGCAGAAGTGGATGGAAATCAGGGGCCCCGCCGTGCCCCCGGTGCCTGGCCCAGCGCCCTGTTCGCGTGCGTTCCCTACAGGCAGACGGACGGAGGCCGCGTGGCTGACCACCCGGGGCCCGCAGGCCGAGGATGCAGCGCTGGAAGGCGGCAGCCTTGGCCTCGGTACTCTGCAGCTCGGTGCTCTCCATCTGGATGTGCCGCGACGGCCTGCTCCTCAGCCACCGCCTGGGACCCGCGCTGGCCCCGCTGCGCCGGCCGCCTCGCACCCTGGACGCCCGGATCGCCCGCTTGGCCCAGTGTAAGCGGGTCCCCGACTCGGGGGCGGGGGGCGGCCGGATGTGGAAGTTCCTGCAGGGGCCACAAGCAGGCTGAGTGTAGCGGGGCTGGAGGAGGGCGCAAATCCCCGCGACGGCCTGGCGGGGTGGGAGGGGGGGTGGGCAGGGGAAGGCGGGCGGGGGGGCGTGTTGCAGGGAGCTGGGGTCTCTGGGCTCCGCTGTCACCAGGAACGAGGCTCCGGGGCTGCGGGGCCAGGGCGCCACCGGGAGATTAGACCCCAGCGGCCTCCACCGCGCAGCGCAGGGCGTGGGGACGAGGAGGCAGGACCCGAGGCCCAACGCGCTGCGGGTGGACAGGGACGGGGTGGGGGGAGACCCCGAGAGACCTAGAAATGCAGAGAGAGACTGAGACAGGGACGCACGGAGCCCGGGACACGCACCAGGGTGGGAGAGACGCGGCGGGAAGGGCCGGGGCGCCCAGGTGGAAGTGCGGGCGCCAGGGGCCAGGCCGCCCCGCCCCCAGCCCGGCCCCGCCCCCGCTCAGGCCACGCCCACCTGGGGGCGGGGTCCCGACCTGGCGCGCGCGCTCGGTCCCCGCGGGAGCCCGAGGTGAGGGCGCGGCGCGTGCGTGGGGCCCGCGTGCGAGTCGGCGCCCGCCCTGCCGCCCCACACAGTCCTTTCTCGTCCTCACAATAGACAAGGGTGGCCTGGGGCACGGGCTCCACTTCCGCCCGCGCTTCCTCCTGCAGGCCCCGAAGCCCTGTCCAGGACCCCGCGTCCCAGAGCCCCGGGTGGGGCCCCCAATCCCCAGTGCGCGGAGTGGACCCGGGGGCACCGCCTCCGGGACTCAGGCACCGGGAAGGGTCTCGGCCCATGGGCGGGTGCCTGGCCCCCCTGCACCCCGTCCCAGGGCACAGCCCTACCAACCAAGGGAAGGAGTGGCCGCTGATTCCACCCCCCACCCCACCCCACCCCACCCACCCCCCGCCCACGGGGTCCCAGGGGTGGGCCTGAGACCAAAGCGCTGATGGTGGAATTTCAGGCTCGGGGCGGTGGCAGAGCAGGAGGGGGAGGGGGTGGGGGGAGCTACTGCTGATCTCCTCTTTGGGCTCCAGACCCTGTGCAGGTGGCCAGGCCTGCTGGAGGGAGGCAGGGACAGATATACCAAGAGATTATTCACTGTTTATCTGAAATTCAAATTCACTGGGCATCTGTACTGTATCTGGCTGCCTCCCCCTCCCCGCCCCTGCCCCCTGGAATAACTGTGTAGATGCATACCTTAGGGGTGAGGCCATTACTGGTGGGATGTTAGGGTACCCTAAGTAAGGTGAGGCAGGCTTGAACCTAACCCCAGAGCGGCCGGTTGGCCACCCAGCTCTGGCCCCTGGGCTTCAAGAACTGGAGACGTGCTCAGTGGATCCCCGCCATCCACTGGCCCAGTCTCAGCCAAATCGGACTCTGCAAGAATCCTTGAGCAGACAGGTAAACTGAGGCACAGAGCAGGGCCATCACATGCCTGAATTTATACAGGGCTGAAAGTGGCAGAGCCAGGCTCAGAGCAAGGTTTGTCTGGTTCCTGAGCCCCCACCCCCACACACATATACACAGTCCCCACTCTTTGAGACCTCATGTGAGCTTTCTCCTATGAGAGCCAGGGGTGCTAACCTTAGGCACGTGGGGGATCAACTCAAGATGTCCAACCCAGCGGCAAGCATGCCTGCCACCCGCTCAGCAGCTGGGAGCCCCTGCCTGCAGTTCCTCTCCCAGCGCCCCTGAATTTGCCACATCTGCCCGTCTGTCCCAGGGCTGCAGAGTACGGGGGCAGCACAGCTGTCTGGAAATAAATTTAGGCTCCCGGGCCCTGGGAATCTGTGACTCCGGGCACCTCCTGGCAACCGTGGGAGCAGAGGGTTGGACGTGGGCCAAACTTGGGCACGTGCTGGAATGGGGAAGAAGGCTGTTTGGCCTTGTCCCTCTCTCTGCCACCTGCTAGTACTGTGGCCTTGGGCAAGTCTCTGCCCTCTTGGATGCCCAGGTGCCTCGCCTGCAGCATGGGGGGGGACCGTGATATTCGCTGCTGCCCCAGTGAGGACCCCACCCCTCCGGACCCTCACATGCAGGCTTCAGTGCGAGCGGCTCCTCTGCACGTTCTGACCTGCTCAAACCCCCGATTTGGTGGTATGGTTGGAGAAACAGTCCCAGCACACGGTGCAGCAAGAGGGACACGCGTGGGTTTGGGGGTGGGGCCCCAAATAGTGAGCCAGAGACTCTGCAACAGCTCAGCCAAAGGGTGAGCGGCTTGGAGCATGGGCTGTAGCTCCCGAGTTCGGTTCTGAAAAGGTACCAGTTTCAGGAGGCATCCCAGCATGGAGCGGGGGGCACTGGGGCCAAGCAGGGACAGGGATTGGGATCACAACACCCCCAGCCGAGTCTTCCCTCTCTTTTCTGCAAAGAGGTGGGAGCAGCTCAGTGAAAGAAGATCCCCCAGTGCGAGGCTGCCTAGGGACAGGGTCACAGTGAGCAGGGAGTGAGACAGCAGGGTCAGCTCGGCTCACCGTGGCGCAGGTGCAAAGCGCTCCGGAGCCCCGGGGAGGAGGAGCCGGCCCTGAGCGGCCCCTCGGCGGGGTCCAGGGCGCGCTGCTGGTAGCGAGCGGGCCCAGCGCGGGCTGTAGGCGGGGGCGCCCTGCGGTCGGGCATCCGGCGGCGCCCCGCGACCCCCCTTCCCTCCCTGTCCTCGCAGATCGAGCGCTGCTGCAGGGCGCCCCGGACGCCGTGGAGCTGCGCCAGCTGACGCCCTGGGCCGGCGGGGCCGCGGGGCCGCGTCGTCGGGCGGGGCCCCGGCGGAGGCGCGCGCGGACCGGGAGCCGGCCGTGCGGGCTGCGCGAGCTCGAGGTGCGCGTGAGCGAGCTGGGCCTGGGCTACGCGTCCGACGAGACGGTGCTGTTCCGCTACTGCGCAGGCGCCTGCGAGGCGGCCGCGCGCGTCTACGACCTGGGGCTGCGGCGGCTCCGCCAGCGGCGGCGCGTGCGGCGGGAGCGGGTGCGCGCGCAGCCCTGCTGCCGCCCGACGGCCTACGAGGACGAGGTGTCCTTCCTGGACGCGCACAGCCGCTACCACACGGTGCACGAGCTGTCGGCGCGCGAGTGTGCCTGCGTGTGACCCTACCTCAGCGGCGGGCGGGCGGCGGCCACGGCGCCCTGCGTCCCGCCTGGCGAGCCCCGCGGCCGGGGACTGCGCGTGCGCGGCAGGTGCGGCGGGTGCGGCGGGGCCTCGCGACTCTCCAGTACCTGCACCGAGTAAAGTGTGGAAGACGGAGCCTGGCTCGTGATTCCGCGTCCCGGGGCCCGGGGGGGGGGGGGGTCACCTCCCGCGGGGGGGGGGGGCAGCTGCACCGGGACAGGGACGGGTCCCGTAAGGTGCGGCCCGGGATGGGACGGGGCACCCGGTGCCGAGGACGAGTCAGAGGTCCAGGTGGACCAGGCCTCCGTCCCCACGGGCGTGCTCAGGCCCCGTCCGCCCCCACCCGCGTGAACTCACAGCCACTATCTCTTTTCACTTGCTAAAAATACATGTGCGCTGCGCGTCTCCCTGTGGGGATAGGTCTGGGGCGGGCGCCAGGCCCGTCCAGGCCGAAACCGGCGCCTGCTGGGGCAGAGCCGCGTCCCCAGGGACCAGGTCCTGGTCCCATAAAAGCCCTGGCCGCAGCTCCGGGGGGATTGACGACGCGTCCCCGAGGAGGACAGAAAAAGCGGTGTCACCTTGCTGCTTGGCAGGTCCGGGACACAGCGGGGTGCTGGGTTCCCAGACCAAGGGGAGGGTGGGTGGGTCCCGGGAGGGGCGCGGCAGGGGCTGACACCCTGCAGACCTGTGGGCAGGGAGCCCCCCTCCTGCCGGTCAGAGTGGCTCCTGGAGGGCACAAGCCCCTCTGCAGCCCACACTGCTCTTCCCCTCTGCCCTCACCACCACCGGGGCTCCGGGGAGCAGCCCCTTCCCTCCCCACTGTTCCCCTAGAATGACCTCCCCTCTCCTTCCCTGACAGTGAGCTCAGGGCCGCCTCCTCAGCACCAGGCCCTTCCCAGACCCAGTCCCCATCCGGAACCCTGAGGGCCCAAAGCAGAAGCTGCCCCGGGAAGGATCATCCAGCCCAGCAGGCCACTCCCCAGTTCCCCACCACCCAGGCCCCCGGCTGCAGCTGACACCCCGAGGCAGGTAACAGGCAGGACTTCCAGGGGTTCCTGGGAGCAGGGCCTGGCAGCCAGGCCCCAGCCCATGGGTGGTCTGCTGGGAAGGCAGTTTCAGGGCTGAGGGTGGCTGGGCTCCCCACCCAGCCTTGCACTCTGTCTCCTGACTCTGAGGTTTGGGGTGGTGGATTCCCCCTCTGTTTGGGCTGACTCAGCCCAGCCGTGGCAGACAAGCCGGGGTCCCCGTCTGCTTGAGCAGAAGCCAAGCCTCAGTTTCCCCATCCCAGATGGACCTGAGCCACAGAGGTGGAAGTTACTGAGCCCCGGATGCACTAGTGGGAAAGTGACCTTGGAACGCAGGTTGGCTGCCCCTGAGGCCAGTAAGTGTGTGTGTGTGTGTGTGTGTGTGTGTGGACACGGGCGCGAGACGGCTGTGTGTTCACCCTCTCAAGGCCCCCTGGCGCCTCAGCCTCCTGGTCTCCCAGTCAGTTCCAACAGCCCAACCACAGGGCGCTGGCCCAGCCCACCAGAGAATTGGAGCAGAACTCAGCTGCCCCCACGGACCCCAGTCCTGGGATTCTCTGTGGTGCACAGCACTCCCTTGCACAACACACACACACACACACACACAGGCAGCACAGTGTGGAGCTCCGTGGGGCTGAGCCCATTGGATCACACGTGCTCACGCAGCCCATATGCGTATGCTGAGTCGTCACTCACCGTCACACTAGAAGGGACACAGTCAGCTCTCGTGGGCAAAATCAAGGGGTCAGGTGTTTGCCCGCACCCCGTGGGGTACCGAAGCCAGTGGTCTCACTCGCAGACCCCTGGGTCACCACTTATCACACACTCTCACGGCTCCCACGGTCTTCCCCCTCACCTTTGCTGGCAGGGCCTGCCCCCCCTGAACCCAGACTTCCTGGCCTTCACACACCTCCCCCCCACTGTGGGGCTTGACCTGAGGTTTTTTCCACCTCTTGACACTGGTGACTAAACCACTCTTGGTTGTCGGGCCGTGCTGGGCCTGTGAACTGTGGATCGGCATCCCCGGCCCCCACCCACTGGGTGCTATCAGGCCATGTGCAACTGTGACCACCACAAGCCTCCCAACACTTTGCCGAGGGCGCCCTGGAGGGCAGAGTCACCCTGGGGTGAGAACGGCTGTTCTGGAATCAGGGAGAAGACACCGGGTTTACCAGAGCATTCCCATTTGGAGAATGGTGCCAGTATTGCCCATCGGCGTGCCCCACGGGCAGTCCACAACAGCAAGATAACCACTCCCAGACCCAGCAGACCCATCAGCGGGGAGCGGGACCCCAAGGCCAGTTGCCTGGGGTGAGGCGTTAGTGGGCGAGGTGTGTAGCAGGGGCACCGCATCTGGTGGGGATCCTCGCAGGTCCCAGTGAGGCTAGGTGTCTGGGTGCCGATCCCCAGCCATGTGGTCACCGACAGCCAAAGTCCCCAGCAGCTGAGACCCCCAGGATTGAGGCCCCAGCAGGTAAGGTCCCCGGAGCCCATCTCCTGGCTCAGAGTATGGTAGCTGAAGTCCCAGGTCAGTGAGCTCTCCAGCCACCCAGGTCCCAGGCAGGTGGGATTCCTGGCAGGTGTCATTCCCAGGAGGTGTAGACGCCCCTCCTGCAGCGGAGGAGTCCCGGGCAGGTGAGGTGCCCAGCAGGTGTGGTGCGGAGCAGCCCGGGCCCAAGCTGCCCGTCAGGTGAACCAGGAGGCTATGCTGGGCACCGTCTGGTAGGCGGACTCCTGTTGCAGCCGCCAGCAGGCTTTGCAGAACATCAGGGACCAGCTGAAGGTGCGAGGCCGCAGTGTCTCCCGCCAGCGGAAGTAGGCGAGGTAGCGGGCGTCGTCCTTGTCCAGGGACAGCAGGTACTGGGCCAGGTCCTTGGGGTTCTGGAAGTCGTCGACGTGGATGAAGGCGTCGGCAGGCAGGAATTGTTCATAGCTCTTCCTGCTGGGGCCCAGCACCACGGGCACGGCCCAGGCGTCCAGGGCATTCCTCCACAGCTTCTCCGTGATGTAGTCGCGATGCAAGGAGTTCTCGAAAGCCAGGTAGAACTTGTATTGGGACAGCGTCTGGATCATGTTCCTCTGTGGCAGAGGCTTGTGGCGCTGTCCATACACATCCACTTGGACGTGAGCTTGCAGCTTGTGGTAGTACCGCACCCTTACCGAGTCCTCCCTCCAGTTGGACACCACCCAGGCCACCAGCTCGGTCTTGGCCGAGAGGTTGACCAGGGGCGCGGCTGGCTGGCCCGGCCATGGCTCCAGCCAGCCGTAGGGCGTGAAGATGTCCGAGTCTCTGCGGTAGGACATGGTGAGATTGAAATATCCATCCAAGGCCTTCAGCTGAGCGCAGTGGCTGGGCGATTCCATGCTGAACCAGACCCAGCGCTGGCCAGGTGGCCGAGGGGACGTCGGGAGCTGCTCCTTCGGCCTGTAGCTGACCTCTCGGTGATGCACCAGGACTGCGTCTGCCTCAGGGTACACGCTGCGGTTGGCAGTCATCCGGCAGTCGGTCGTGCCCGGCCACATATCTGAGCAGGGGGACAGAGCCACAGGGTGGTGGAATGGCCACGTCCACAGCAGGAGCAGCAGGGGCCGGCAGGCAGAGGACCCACGGGTGGCCTGGCAGGGTGCCCCTTGGGAGGTCACTGGGCCTGCCGACCCGTTGGGAGCCGTGGCGGGAGACTCTGCTGTGTTGGTCCTGGACATGGAGAACCACACGGGCTCTTCCTGGGACCAACGCATGTAAGAGAAGAAACACAGAGCCAAAAGCAGTTGGAACAGCACCCCGAAGAGATAGTGGCGCCAGGGACATCGGGTCTTGGCCAGGTTGTGTGGATCCATGGGTCAGTGCAGCTGGGGAGGGCGGGGGAGGGGTGGGGTCAGAGACAGCATCAGTGATAGGAACCGTGAAGCCCACGCCTGCCCACAAACCTGGGTTTCCCAAGTGACATTCTTGAGTCCTGAGGTCAGCACTGTTGCTCTTTGCAAGTTTACAGATGAGCCACCTGAGGCCAGGTGACTCGGTGGGAGACAAAGGCATAGCTGGAATCCCAGCAGTGGAGTCTGGCCCCAGAGCCCAGGCTCCGCAGCCTCTGAATCCGGGGAGGGGTCCCAGGGAGGTTGAGTAGCCCCCCAGGGCTCTCATGTCCCACCTTGTCCTTGCCCTTGCCCCTCCCAGCCTTTGCCAGACTCTTCCCCACTGCCCCGGAGTGGAGGCTTGAACCCAGGTCTCTGTCTGGGAGGGCTACAGTGGGCTCGGGCCTTGTAGGTTAGGCAAGAGCTCACCAGGTACCGGAGAGCTTGGGGGACAAGGTGTTCCCATCTAAGGGAACAGCCCATGCGGAGGCCTGGGGTGCAGGAGAGCCTGGCCAGTTTGTGGGGAGAGCACAGGAAGTCCCCAGATGGAGTCCCACATCGGGCGCCCTGCATGGAGCCTGCTACTCCCTTTGCCAGTGTCTCTCATGGATAAATAAATAAATCTTAAAAAAAAATCATCGTATCAGCACAGAGCCTCAGGGTAGATCTAGGTTTTCCAGAAACCAATACTTCTTCTTTTTCTTCTTCTTCTTCTTCTTCTTCTTCTTCTCCTTCTCCTTCTCCTTCTCCTTCTCCTTCTCCTTCTCCTTCTCCTTCTCCTTCTCCTTCTTCTTCTTCTTCTTCTTCTTCTTCTTCTTCTTCTTCTTCTTCTTCTTCTTCTTCTTCTTCTTCTTCTTCTTCTTCTTCTTCTTTTTTTTTTTTTGAGGGAGCAAGCAACCAAGCGCACAAGCATGGTGGCCCCACAATGGCTGTGACACTTGTCATGTGGCTAATGCAACTGAGGAAAAGATAAATATTATTTAATTTCAACAGTTATTTAAAAACTGAACAGTGTAGGGGCACTTGGATGGGTCAGTGGGTCAGTGGCTGAGCTTCTGCCTTGGGCTCAGGCTGTGATGCCGGGGTCCTGGGATCGAGGCCCCCAGGCTCCCTGCATGGAGCCTGCTTCTCCCTCTGCCTGGGTCTCTGCCTCTCTCTCTCTCTCTCTCTCTGTGTGTCTCTGTGTCTCTCACGAATAAATAAATCTTTTTTTTTTTTTTTTTTTTTTTTTAAGACAGAATCCTGGACTGAGAGTTACCATTGCCCCCAGCAATTCCACTTCCTGAGTTCCACCCAAAGGAGCTGAAAGCAAGGGCTCAAATATTTGTCCACTTCTGCACAAAACACCTCTGCTGTTCTCATAATCGCACGGTTCTCAACTGCCAAAATTTGGCAACAGCCGCGATGCCCGTTGAGGTTGGGACTGGATAAACAGAAGGGTGTCCATCCACATGCTGGAATAATCTGAGCTTTAGAAGGAAGGACATCCTCACAGTGGCTCCAAAAAGAGGAACCTGGAGGGCCTTGCCCGCAGACAGTTGGACCCGAGTTATTAGAGTCCACTTCCACAAAACATCTAGCAGAGGTAAATTCAAAGGGACGGGAGGTCATTTAAATGTTACCGGGGTTGGGGGGGGGAGATTATCAGGGGCCTGGGAGGGTGGACGGGGAATTGGAAGTTTCTGCTATTGGGACCAGAGCTCCCGTGTGGGGTGATGAGGAAGTTTCAGAACCAGAGGGGATGACTGCCCCCCATTGAGAATGCACTTAATACTGCCGAATTGTACACTGAATAATGGGTAAAAGGGCAAATTGTATGTCACATGTATTTTGCCACAAGTTCTAAAATAATGCAACATTTTATTTATTTATTTATTTTTAAGTAGGCTCCATACCCAACGTGGGTCCCCCTCACCGCCTCCCACCCTGTCCGTCTTGGAGCCAGCCACGTGCCCCAATAACACATTTTAAAATTTAAATGTTATATTTTATTTATTTATATTTATTTATTATTAAAGATTTTATTTATTTATTTGAGAGAGAACACACGAGTGGGGGAGGACGGGGCAGAGGAGAGGGAGAAGCAGACTCTCTGCTGAGCAGGGAGCCTGAGCCGGACTCGGGGCTGGAACCCAGGACTCCACACCCAGTGCATGACCTTGAATTCATGGAGAGTTGGAAGCTTAAGTCACTGAGCCACCCAGGCGTCCCCTGGATGCTACATTTTAAAATAATGCAACCACATCCCAGGGCTTATGTTTATTAGATTATTAAAGGACCTGATAAACGACCCGAATCGATAAGCCCTGGGATGGAGGCCCGCTGGGGCACCCTGCTCAGCGGGGAGTCGGCTTCTCTCTGCCCCTCCCCCACCCGTGCACACAGGCTCTCTCTTTAAATTTTTTTTAAAGATTTTATTTAGTAATGAGAGACAGAGAGAGACACACACACAGAGAGAGAGAGAGAGAGAGAAGGCAGAGACACAGGCAGAGGGAGAAGCAGGCTCCATGCAGAGAGCCCAACGCGGGACTCGATCCTGGGTCTCCAGGATCACGCCCTGGGCTAAAGGCAGGTGCTAAACCGCTGAGCCACCCAGGGATCTCCCCTCTCTCTCTCTTTCAAATAAATAAATAAAATCTTTAAAAAAAGTACAGGGGATCGCCTAGGCTTATGGCCAGCTTCTGAGGTGGGGGCAGAGGGCAGGCTAGTAGGAGTGACCCTAACTTCATTGGACCCGACGGTCCTATCATGGGCGGTACCGGAAGCCGGGGACTAGAGTGACCCCCCACCCCCCACCTCCCGCCGCTAAGGCTTGTGAGGCTGTGGGCATACTGTTGACCCATCCATGAAGGGGTGACCTAAGCCGCTGGTTCTGGAAGTGGGTTCTGCCGAGGGGTGGGCAGGGGTCCTTGGAAGGGGGAGGCGAGCAATATCCAGCTACGAACCTCCCCTTTCACCACATCCCACTCTCATGTATAGTCAGTCAACAGACATTTCTTGACCACAGGCTGTGCGCTGGGTGGGCCTCAGGGATACTGCAGGAAGCAAGTGGGTAAAAAAAGAACACACGGAAGTCCTAAGTAAGCAGAAGATTTTCTTTTCTAACGAGCGAGGACGGGTGGGACCTGGTCTGGCCTTCCTGGTTGTGTGAGCTGCGAGCTCAAGCCATAGGAGCTCCTTTTGCAAAAGGGTGGGAAGGGCTTTCTGGGCAGGTGAACAACCTGTGCAAAGGCCCTCAGGTAGCAAAGGTACGGAGGGATGGGGGAATTCAGAGGGACTGGGCCTTCCTGAGCTGGGGCTGAGGTCACAGCTGGAGCAGAGGCCAGGCCACAAGGAGGGGGCTCTGACTATGGTCTGTGCTGGGGGGGGGGCAGACCAATAAAAAACTTTATTAAAAAATGAACATCTGTCTGTCTGAAGCCCACTCAAAAAAAAAAAAGTGAAGAACTTGAATATACATTTTTTCAAAGAAGATATACAGATATGGAAATAACCACAAAAAAGATGTTCAACACCACTAATAATTAGGGAGTCGGTGGCGGGATAGGGAGCCACGTGGCTTCCCACAGAGCAGTCACGGCATCCACTCCTGCTTTGAGACTCTCTCAGGCCACCATGTAGGGGACAGGCCCCTGGGGACAGAGCAGAGGCAGGGAGACCACGAAGGAGGAGGCTGGTACAGGCTGCTGAGAGTCTGAAGTCCAGTTCTTGGGAGTCACCCTTCCCCGTCCCCAGATGGGAAGGACATCACTTCCGGGAGGCTGCTTCACGCTGCCCGGAGCTGCAGCATCTGAGCGAGTAGCCAGTCCCGGCCACTGGAGGTTCTGGGAGGTTCTGGGAGGTTCTGGGAGGCTGACGGTCTCCTAGGGCAGGGCACCGCCGGGCATGGGAGGCTGCCCCAGATCTGCTCCTGGCTCGCGGCTCGCTCTCTGCTGTGTGTGTGGGGGATTATCTGGTGACTTATTAAATTATAACTCATGAGCTGTCCATCTTAGTGTCACCGGGCCCATGGCCAGGGCGACACTGGAGCCTTCCCACAGCCACCCTGCTGATAATGGAGACCAGGCCAAAGGGGATTCCCTCCGGCAGGTCACCCAGACTCCCAAGCGCACTAAGGAGCCTCCGGTGATGCCCCTGCTCTGCCGGAGACACTGTTTGCCCCTTGCCCCCTTTTGTGCACCTGGTTCAGCGCAGAGAAGTGTCCCTGCCCCACCTCCCGGGGAGCTTGGGCCACACTCACTTTTTCTGCTGCACTCACAGCCCTGCGAGGACACAGGACACGAAAGTGAAAGCGGAAGAGCAAGAGGGAATAAGAGATCAGGTCGCGGGTCAAGGATTTTGACCGTGGGGAGGACCTGGCTGGCTCCGTCGGTGATCTTGGGGTTGTGAGTTTGAGTCCCCACACTGGGGGCAGAGAGGACTTAGAAATAAAATCTTAACAAACAAAAAAACGCCGAACAAATAAATCGACAAACCCCAAAGCAGGCGTTTAGTGGGGGCGGGGGGGGCAGAAGTTTCTACCTATTCCACACGGGTGATCAAAGTTTGGCTCGGCTGCGTCTTCAGGTGTGTTGGGTCAGAGCCCCGTCCTGCCTTCCACTCCCTGAGGGACCTGGGACTCTCAATGCCCAGCGCCTGGGCATGACGGGGTCACCCTAACGTCCCCTGATGTTGGCCCAGATGGCTGGCATCCACGGAAGGTTCCCCGCTGAGCCTCGGACAAGGCCAGAGTCAGGTCCCTTCTCTCCCGCGGTGGGTGCATGGGCAGGGTACGGGCGCCACTGGCCGTGCTCGCTGCTGCTGTCTCCAGAGGGAGCGAGCGGCCCATCTAGGGGAGCATCCAAGCAGGATGGCTCTGCTGCAGAAGTCACCACTTTGGGATGCCCCAGAGGAGCCCAGAAGGACCCCTTTATCGGCCCTCGGGCCGGGCCGGGAAGGTTCCAAGAGGCTTCGTCCTGAAGCTCCAGGTGGGCTGGGACGGCAGCCGGATGGGGAGGCCCCCTGGGTTACTCCTCTCCAACCTGCTTCTGGGCCCCCTGGTTCGGATCCGCTTGTCACCGTGGCCAGACAGGTGATGGAGGGTGGTGCCGTCCACGGAGCCCCACCCCCCACCCCACGACAGTACCTCAGGACCCCAACCCCCTGAGTCACGACTGGGGCAGGGACTCAAGCAGGAGCAGCTAGGCTGGGGGGGCGCCGACGCGGATTTCCCTCGCACCAGTCCCCCCAAAGCTGTCTGTCCGAGGGCTGCAGGCTGGAGGTGCTCCTGGGGTCACTGACCGAAGCCAGGCTGAGCCCCTGACGTCAGGCTGCCCCAACCACAGGGAAGGGGAAGCTGGTGATTGGGGTTCATGGGTTCAGTAGGGCTCCTGGTCACTCTGCTTCTGCTCGCTCCCTCCCCACCCCGATCCGCCACTTGAAGGGACTGGGACTGAGAACCACCGGTGGGTATCAGGGGGACAGGTCATTGCGTGATTGGCACAGTGCTCAACACCCCCACCCCCAGCCAGCTTGCACATCCGGCCCAGGGCCCACCCTTGCTCCTCCCTCCTGCCCTGCACGCTGCTTCCCTCCACCTGGAACCTTCCACTCCCCTCCCTTACTCTCTCTCTTCCTTCTCAATATGCCACCTGCCCGGGGGAGCCTTCACCCATTGGGCCTCCCCTCCCTTCGTTTAGTGTTATGACCTCATACTACTAAAATTTTATTTCAGGCTCTATTGCTATTTTTATTGTTTGCTTCAAACACCTGGCAAGTGGGATGGGGGGTTGGGATTGGAACCTAATGGCCTTAGGATGTGCAAGTGGACCTGCAGTCAAGCTCTAGGGTCCGGGCTTTGGGGGTCCGAGGACCTCTCCTGCCTAAAGCCAGAGGGACCCGGTGCTTATCCTGAATTTGCTGTGTGACCTGAGAGATTTCCTGACCCTCTCTGGGCAAGGCTTGCCCAGCCAGTGCCAGGCAGGCCTCCCTGGAAGGAAGCTGGTCCCAGAGCCCAGATTGGGGGGACCCCCTCCCCTGGGTTCAGGACGAGGTAGCACCAATGTATGGGATGAGGCAGGGCCTCATTGCCCTACCTGGGGTCTTTGCCTGCATCAGACCCCCAGTGCCTTGCTCCCTGGGCTGGGTGGGTGATGGAGATGCCAGCCTCCTGGAAATTTCTTTCCCCCTGGGGCCTCAGGGCTGTGAGCCAAGGGTGGCTGGCGGCTCAGGAGGCAGGCAGGGGGCCCCTTGGCCTGCGAGGGGTAAGAAATGAACCACATGGGTGATCTGAGGCACGTGAAAAGGTGATGGGGGTGCAGGCATGATGAGGTCACCCTAGCATGCCCCGATGTTGGCCCAGGTGGCTGGGGGTCCAAGGAAGGTTCCCCTCTGAGCCTCGGAGAAACTTCTGGGAAGAGGGAAATGTTCAGCTCTCAGACATCAGTTCAATGGAAGACAGTGGCCCTAGGGACCAAGGGTCCCTAAGCCCCACCCTTACCTTCCCCCAACCCCGGGACTGGCCCTGCCCCAGCCTGCAAGGCCGTCCCGGCCTGGGCTCCCAGGACCCATGGCTTGCAGCCAGCCAGGGGGAGAGCGGCCCCAGGTGTGTAATGTGGGTGGCAGGTGAGCGATGGGCCCAGTGAGGCTGGCTCAGCCCCGGGGTTACTGGCGGGCTTGGCAGGGGTCCCCCAGGCCTCCCACACCCTCACCCACTGGTGCTCCTCCGTCCTCCCCGCGGCCCCCAGTTGAAGGCATAGCAGGGATTACCGAGTGTCCACAGTGCAGACAGGGAAACTGAGGCTCACTGAGTGTCTGCAATTCACCTTCCTCCATCTCCTCCCCCCACCAAGAAGACCCTTCAGTCTCCCTGGGCTCTTGCTCTCTGCAGAGAACAGCAATTTCCCCTGACCCCAGAATGTTCTGGAAGGCCTCATTTAAAGTCAGAATCCAGGATGCCTGGATGGCTCAGTGGTTGAGCGTCTGCCTTTGGCCCAGGTCCTGGGATCGAATCCCGCATTGGGCTTCCCGCAGGGAGCTTGCTTCTCCCTCTGCCTGTGTCTTTGCCTCTCTCTCTGTGTCTCTCATGAATAAATACATAAAATAAAAATTCTTTTTTTTTGAAGATTTTATTGATTTATTCACGAGAGACACAGAGAGAGGCAGAGGAAAAAGAGGCAGGTGGCCCTAAAATAAAAATTCTTTTTTTTTTTTTTAATTTTTATTTATTTATGATAGTCACAGAGAGAGGCGCAGAGACACAGGCAGAGGGAGAAGCAGGCTCCATATACCGGGAACCTGATGTGGGATTCGATCCCTGGTCTCCAGGATCGCGCCCCGGGCCAAAGGCAGGTGCCAAACCGCTGCGCCACCCAGGGATCCCTAAAATAAAAATTCTTAAAGTCAGAATCCACCTGCAGCCCCTGATGGTAGGCTGGGCTGGAACCTGACCGAAAGAGCTTCGGAGAATGGACTTTGAGCTCTGACAGCTGTGTGACATCCGTCAGGTGAGTTCCCTACTTACCTCTCAGGGTCCTCGTCACCTCCTCTGCAGAAGGAAGCCAGGGCTGGCACCCTCTTCAGGTGACCCGGCGCCTCACCATCATCCTCCCGGCAACGCTGGAAGGTCCCTGCGGGGCGGGACTGTGGGCAGGGGCTGGACACCCTCAGGCCTGGGCCCCCCTCCCCACTTGCTGGGCCTCAGTTTCCCCTGCCAGGTCATCTTTAAGAGCCTCTTCGTGCCCATCATCAGGGTGCCGGGGGCTGCTGCGTGGAGGGAGGGGCAGGCGCCAGGTGATGGGAACCTGGCAGCCCCAGGCCCCAGGCATGTTGGGGTCTGCCCCCCTGGCACCCCAGCCCGGCCGCTTCACGTGGCTGAAATTTCAGCCCAAGGTGGGTGAGCCGGCAGGGGCTGGACACGCTTCATTTTCCAATTTCTGGAAATAAAAGCTGTGGGGCCCTCTATTGTCGAGTGGAAAAAAGCTGTTGCAAAACTCTGCGTGAAGAAACCACAGTGCCGAGGTGCGCCGCCGCTGCTGCCTGGCGCGGGGAGCCAGAAGGTTCCAGGGGGGACGAGGGGCCGGGGAACAAAGGGCCCTTTCTCCTCTCACCCGGGACAGGTTTTGGTGGAGCGCGCGTGTGGCGCTTTCAGGATCAGGAAAGCCAGTGGGGGTGTTTTGCAAGACAGAGAGCGGTTCCGAGATCTGTTGGGACAAGGAAACAGAAAAGCAGAGAATTCGTTGGTTTGTTTTTGGAGGACGTTTTCCAGAGTTCTGACACCTGTCCCTCCGCTGGCAAAAATCTGGGCCAGGAATGCCAGCGACCTGGGCACCGGGCCTGGGCCTGCAGGGAGCAGATGGAGAGGCCACGTGCAGATGTGCCCAGGATTGCCCCCCGCCCCGCACGCCCCGGCAAGCAGCGATCTCCCCCTACCCTGGAAGTCCTCCTTCACCGTCGGAATCCACCTGCAGCC
Organism: Canis lupus familiaris; assembly: GCF_011100685.1. Taxonomy (NCBI): domain Eukaryota; kingdom Metazoa; phylum Chordata; class Mammalia; order Carnivora; family Canidae; genus Canis; species Canis lupus. Next base: position 54,596,788 of record NC_049241.1, on the reverse strand, counting down.
ACTCGGTTGCCGGCCCAGCTGCCGCCCCTTGCCCGCCCCTCAACCCCGAGGGCACTGGGAGTTGGCCTGGGAACAAGGGTTGAGCCAGATGGTGGAATTTGGGGGCCCATCTCATGTGCCCTCTGCTCAAGACCTTCCCGTGGCTGTCATCAGTCTCAGGGGCAAAGCCCCCCAGGTCCGGCCCCGTCTCCCCGCGTGCCTCTACTATTCACACCCCAGGACCTTTGCACATGTACTGTTCCCTTGGCGTGGCACCCTCTCCCTGATATCCACATGGCTGCCTCAGGTATCGCTCTCTTGACTCGTTGTCTACCTGCGCCCCCCCCGCACCCCCACCCCCCTGCTTTATTTCTGCCCACAGCACTACTACCATTCATCGAGATCGCGTGTTCGACTTATTGGCCTCATCTGCTCTTGCCTCTCTCCCACCAGAAAGTCAGCCCCATGAGGGATCCCGGGCCCCTTTGTTTCCTGCTGAGCCCCAGCACCTTGAACCCTGCCGGACACACAAGAGGGCCTGAATAAACATGCCCTGAATGAATGAATGAGTGAGTGAGTGAGTGAGTGAAAGTACTAAGCACAGCTGGGAAATTCTCCTGTCTCCTGGCTTGTCATTGCCTTCCCCCAAGACTGGGCGCCCCGTGGGACGGTGCCTGGGTCCCAGTAGGACCTGGCACCCTGTCGCTGCTCGGTGAGCAGGTGCTGCATGATTTACAGCATCTGTGATTCAACACAGACAGAAGCTTGGGATCCGACTTGGGAAATGATTAATGAAGACTTCGGGGGGACTCCGGGCTCTGGGGCAGAAGGGACCCTCGCCCACCCTCTTCCTTGCCCCCCACCCTGACCGCCCTGCCCGTGGCTGTCTCTGGTGGCCTACAGGTGAGACGTGGCTGCCCTGGGTGACACAGGGCAGGCGACAGGGGGCCCCGGGCGGCAGGCGCGGGCAGGCAAGGAATGCCTCGCCAACAGGAATGAATAAACAGACTCCTTGGATGTCGGAGGTTGGGGGGGGGTGCTTTGAACCTCACGCTTGGCTGAGGATGTTTGGACAAGGCAGGCGGCCAGGGGTGTCATCAGGGCTAAAATTAGCCTCTGATTCCCGCTCAGTCCCTCCCTCCAGGGCCAGGAGAGAGGCCAGGACAGGCCATCGCTTAAGTGAGGACTAACTTTGTGCCAGGCCAAGCTCCTTGAATATATGAATGCACGTAAGCCTCCTGACGGCCTCGAGACTTGGGTACTATTCTCAGTAGTAGTATTAGCCCCATATCACAGACGAGGAGACTGAGGCCGAGCAAGAACACTTGGTTCTAGGTTGTACAACTCTCAAGGGGCAGAGCAGAGATTCAAACGTGGCATTTGGGGACTGTGCCCTCGCCGTCGGGGCTGTGTGGAGGGTCAGGGAGCTAACAGACCTCACGCAGGGGATACTTGGGGGAGGCGGTGCAGGGCCCCTGCTTTCTTCTCCAGAGTCACAATTTCAGCACGACCGTTGCGGTTGGCAGACAGCTGTGGCCTCAGCCTCTTCCATCCTACCTGGGCCCCTAGTCTGGTCCACCCCGGAGCTCCAAGTTGGGGGGGATACACCTGATGGGAGCCCCCCAGCATTTTCTGAGGGGCAGGGTCCCTCTGACCGGTCAGTGTTGATCAGCACCAGGGTACTCACCCGAAGCACAGAAAGGACAACTGAGGCCCACGATCCGTCCAGGCGGGATTAGGAACAGCCGCCAGACAGCATCCAGCCGAATCTGAACTTCAGATAAACAATAGATCGTGTTTTCGGAGAAGTGTGTCCCCCACACTGGATGGGACACATGCTAACAAACACTGAATCGTGCTTCATGGTTTACCCAAGGTTCGAACTCAACTGGCCATCTGCATTTTTGTTTGCTAAACCTGACAACTTTCCCTGGCAGCGAAGGGGGCATCCGGGGAGGGCGGGCGGGTGACTAAGCCACAGAAGGTGCTCAGAGGGCCCTTCAGCAAGGTGACTCCTGATGAGTTTCCCAGGGGCTGGAGTGGAGGGCAGGAGGGAGCCAGATGGGCGGGGGGGCCCCGGGGACCTCTCAGCCCCCAGTCCAGGCCCTCTGGCTCATTATTCATTTTTAATGGTGGTCACTGGGGTGGCATGTGGGCAGGGAACACCTGGGACTGAGGCCCCCGCGGCAGGTGGCCTCGCTAAAGGGGGGCTAGAGAGTGAGTGGGGGCAAGGTGGGGGTCCTGGCCCACCAGGGGTCAGCCTGGGGCAGGAAGCAGACCCTCACCCACGCTCTGCCATTTCCTTTCATCTCTCGATGCCTTTACCTGTTGCCCCCCCATCCCCTGGTAGCGCCTCCCCTTCCCGGGCAGGGTCCTCCCAGGCCAGGGGTGCAGGGCCACCCGGCTCTCCTGGCGCCCTCCCACCCTCTGGCTCCCCACATGCCAGCCTCAGCTAAGCGTGTCACTGTGGGACTTTCCTGAATCCGCACAGCCACCCTGAGGAGTGGAACCTGAGGCCCAGGGAAGGGGCTGACAGCTGGGATCGGACACCAGGACTCCCACGCCAGAGCCCAGGCTCTTGGCTACAGCCCTTTCTTTCTTCTGAGCCATCCTCCATGCTGTTCCCCCGCCTGGCTCACTCTTTTCCTCCTGCTCCTGGGAAGCCCCTCCACATGCTTCAGCACCCCCTCCTCCAGGAAGCCTCCTTCAACGTCCGGGCCCGGTGAGTCCTCTGGGTCCCTCTCTGCCCGTTCAACCCCATTACGGTTCTAGTTGGCATCAGTCCTACGCAGGCTGAGTTCTAATGCCTGGTCACGTGTCTGTCTCCCCCACCGGACTGTGAGCCTCAGGAGGGTCCAGATCCCCCGGACTGGATCTACCTTGCTCACCACTGTGTCCCCAGTGCCCCGGACCCGGGACACTGCAGGTGGAAGTGTTCTGGAGTCAGTCACAAGGCCCTGGCTCTACCGTCATTTGCTGTATGACCCTGGGCAAGAAGCTGTTCCCCTCTGAGCCTTGGTTTCTCCATCTGTAAAATGGGGTACTATTTCTTTCTTTTTTTTTAAACACATATATATTTATTTACTTACTTATTTATTTATGATAGACGGGGGGGGGGGGGGCGGGCAGAGACACAGGAGGAGGGAGTAGCAGGCTCCATGCTGGGAGCCTGACATGGGACTCGATCCTGGGACTCCAGGGTCGTGCCCTGGGCCAAAGGCAGGCGCTAAATTGCTGAACCACCCAGGGATCCCCTTTTTAAGATTTTTAACATTTATTTATGAGAGACAAACAGAGAGAGGCAGAGACACAGGCAGAGGGAGAAACAGGCTCCCTGCAGGGAGCCCTTTGCAGGACTCGATCCCTGGACCCTGGGTTCACACCTTGAGCCAAAGGCATATGCTTAACCACTGAGCCCCCCAGGTGTCCCAAAATGGGGTACTATGTCACCTCTTTCCTAGCCTGAATTGCAAAGAAATCATGTCGTATTAAAGATACGGGGGCGGGGGGAAGGCGCGGGGCGCCTGCGTGGCTCAGTCAGTTAAGCGTCTGCCTTCAGCTCAGTTGGTCTTGGGATTGGGCCCCGTATCAGGCTCCCTGGTCAGTGGGCCGTCTGCTTCTCCCTCTCCCCCTGCAACACCCCCTGCCCCGCAACACTGGTTCTCTCTTTCTCTCTCTCTCAAATAAATAAAATCTTAAAAAAAAAAAAAGATATTGGAACCATGCTTGTCTCCCAGGTGGGGGCTCAACAGATGGTTATTTAAACATTTAGACAAATTAAAGCCACCACGAGATAGATACCACTATGCACCTACTGGAACGGCTGTAATCTGGAGCTCTGACAGCACCAGATGCTGGGGACCATGTAGAGCAACGGGGCCCTCAGTCCCTGCTGGTGGGGATGCAAAATGGTCCCGCCACCCTGGAAGGCACTTCTGGAGGCTTTTTGCAAAACTAAACATACTCTTCCCGTATGATCCAGCAATCGCACCCCCTTGGTATTTACCCAAACGAGTTGAAAGCTTATGTCCACACAAAAACCTGCCCACGGATGTTTATGGCAGCTTTTTTCCCTAATTGTCAAAACTTGGAAGCAATCCAGACACCCTTCAGTGGGTGATGGATAAACTGTGAGACATCCAGACAATGGAATGTTATTCGGTGCTAAAAAGAAATGAGCCATCAAGCCACAAAAAGACACGGAGGATCCTTACACGCACATGACCGAGTGAAAGAAGCCAACCTGAAGAGGCCACGCACGCCATGGGATTCCAACTCTGTGACATTCTGGAAAAGCAAAACTGGAGACGGTAAAAGGATCAGTGGCTCCCCAGGGTGGTTGGGGTGGGGGTGGGGGATGGACGTGCAGAGCCCAGGGGAGATGTAGGGCCTCGAGGCTACTCCGATCCTCTGGAGGTGGGTACCCGGCATGCCACATCTGTCCAAACCCACCGAATGGGCGCCACTGGCAGGGGTGAACCCTACTGTCAACGGTGAACTTTATAGTATTGGATCGATGGGGGTTCATCAGTTGGAACAAATGCAGCGCAGCGATGCAAGCTGCTAAGGAATGAGGGTGCTGTGTGCGGGGCTAAGTTGGTACAGAGGAACTCTGGACTCTTCTCAGTTCTTCTGTATACCCAGAGCCGCTCTAAAAAAAAAAAAACAAAAAACCCACAAGTTGTTAATTGTTAATTAGGAAAAAGTTCAGGGAGCACGTGGGCGTTATTCACCCACACGCGAAATGGCATTTACAACAGGCTCTTCGTCATCGCTTCGCCCTCGCGAGTAGCCAAACACGGGGGACAAAGAGGGGTGCTTTCACGGGGACAAGGGCGCAGCAGCCACGGGCTGGAATATTATGCGGCCGTTAAAAGCAAGGGACGGGGCTTCGCTGCGCAGGAAGGGGCCCCAGATGTGGTGTCGGGCAAGCGGACTCAGGCCTATGGAAACAGCAGGGACAGCGCCGCAGATTTTCTGTAGGAGGAAAAGAAAACATGCAGATGTGTTGCTTCGGCATGGAACATTGCTGGAAGGAGAAACAAGACACCGGGCTGGCGGCCTCTGGGGAGGGCAGGCCGGGGTGGGGGGCGGCTGGGGAGGGAGGGATTTTTTCGGAACACCCTTTGGCATATTGTAAATTCCGTGGTCTGAGCCGGTTTTACCTATTGAAAGAAAGAAAACTGTAAAATAGATTTTAAGCAAGGCCGCTGGGGGGTGGGGGGGTGGGGGAGGCAAAGCAAAAGCATTTAGATGGGTTTTTCAGAAAAGAGAGAGAATTTCCAGCCAGGCCGGGGTCTGCCTGCAGCCCCTCCAGCGGGGCTCAGAGTCTCCCACCCCTGACCGCCCCCGGCCTGTCCGGTCCCCAGGGCGCTGCCCTGGCCCTGGCTCACGCCTTCCCTGCTCTGGTTCAGGGACTGCTCAGAGCGCTGCGGGGTCCTGGAGGCGAGCCGGGGCTGGGCTGGGGCCGACCACCCAGCCTTCCCTGAAGCCCCCCGGAGGCTTGGCTGGCTCGGAGGAGGGACCTGTGAGCGCCGGCGTGGGGCTGGGGGCCAATCCAGGCCTCTCTCCGCGCTCAGACCAGAGTCAAGGGTAGGGGTACCTGCAGGGAAGCTAGCGGAGGTCCTGGGGGGTGGTGGTGGCTGTTCTGTGCCTCAGTTTCCCCACCAGCAAAGTCACTCTGGGGCTGCGGGTGCCTGGGATGACTTCTATCTACAGAACTGGGGCCTCTGCTGGGTTCTGAGGCCTGGATGTCAAGCCAGACCGGGGCTTGGGGGACAAAGCTCTGCCCCTCACTTCCAGGCCCCCGAAGTGAGGGCTACGCTGGCTTCAGGCTTTGAGGTGGTGACACTGGGCTGAGGCTCCCCACCAGCACTGAGTCGGGAGACCCCCGCCTGCCCCTCTGTGATAAGGACCCCGTGACAGCGTGCAGGGCCTGCCCGGACGGAGCCCAGCGGGGCTCCTGGGTGCTCTATGCTGTATGGTGCCCCAAGGCATTCGGGGCTCAGGCCCTCTCCCAGAGCAGCCCCTTTGGGGGTGTTCAGGTGGGTCGCTGCTGCTCTGGGGGGCCTCTCTGCCAGGACAGGGGAAGTGTTTTCACTCCCAAGTGAAAACTGGAAGCATCAGAGTGGAAGCGGGACAGATTTCATGGTATCCCAGCAGTCAGCACCCCGACAGCAGCCCCTGCCCTGACTTGTGTGTCCACCTGGGAACACATGCCCTGACTTTGGCCCCTCCTCTCACTTCACAGGGACCCCATGGTGCACCCCACCCTGCCGCACGGCCTCCTACCTGGGCGGGGGTGCCCCAGGCTCCATCCAGCCTCAGGGCCTTCGCCCTTTGTTCCCTCCGCCTGGAACACCCTTCCTCCGAGCACCCCGAGGTTGCTTTCTCCTGGGCCTTCCCTGACCGGCCCCAGCTAGAGAACCCCACTGCTCCAGCACCCTGTCTTTTGTGTCAATTTGGTTTTTCTCTCGAGCACAGTTCTGTGTGAAACATTCTCGTCTGTGTACATGTTTGCTCATTTTTAAAAAAGATTTTGAGAGAGAGAGAGCGAGTGCATGAGCAGAGGGGAGGGGCAGAGGCAGAGGGAGAAGCAGACCATCCCCCCCCCCCCCCCCCCCCGCTGAGCAGGGGGCCCGATGCAGGGCTCGATCACAGGACCCCGGGATGACGACCTGAGCCGAAGGCAGATGCTTCACCAACTCAGCCCCCCAGGTGCCCATGTTTGCTCATTTTTTAAAACTGCTGTTTTACTACTTTTCCCTTCAGACCAGACACTGAGCTCCGGCAAAGAGGGATGTCGTTGGTCCTGTTGGCCGATGTGAACCCAGGCCCCAGGCAGTGTGTGGCACACAGAGGTTCTCAGGAGATCCTTGTAAGTGGATTCTAAGTCTTGACTTGAGATTCGGGTGATGGACGGTTTCTCTCCCCTTGCCCCCACTCCCCCACAGCCATCATCTAATGGGGGTGTTGTGAATGGCACCGCACCCAGGGTTGGCACCCAGGAGGCAGGGCTGGGCCACATATTTATGGAGCCCTGCTGTGTTCCTAGGCTGGCTGTTGACCCAGCCAGGGTATGTCCCAGCCCTCAAGGAGACACACGGTCCATGAGACCATGTGTGTGACGATGACATTGGATCTAGAAGCTGGTAAGCGCTATGGGCAAAACTAGAAGTGGGTAAAGGGTGTGTGGGGAGCTGCTGGCTGGGTGGGGTGTCAGTTCTGTGAGGTGTCAGAGAGACCTCAATGGGGAGGTAACATTTGAGCTCAGAACTGAAGGTGAGGGGGTAGCTGTGGGGACATCTGGGGAAGGTGTTCCAGGCAGAGAACACAGGCAGTACAAAGGTCCTGGGGCAGCACTGGGTGGGTGTGTTGAAGGAACAGCAAACAGAGTGAGCGAGGGTTGGAGAGGAAGGAGGGGAAGGCAGGGAGGAGACAGGCGGGTTGTGCAGGGCCTCGGGGGCCTCGGGGGCCTCCGGGAGGACTTAGACTTGTACTCGGAGGGTGGTGAGAGCCCCGGATGCTCACGGGCGCCCTCTGGTGGCTGCTTGCCGGATGTCTGGGTGGCTCTGGTCGTGATCCGGGATCCTGGGATGGAGCCCCGCATGGTCCCACGGAGGAGCCTGCTTCTCCCTTGGCTTGTGTCTCTGCCTCTCTCTGTGTGTCCCTCATGAATAAATAAATAAAATTATTTTTTTAAAAAAGGAAGACAGATTGCAGGGTGGGAGTGTGGGTTCGCGGGAGGAGACTGCTGTGGCCCCGGGGTGATGAGAGCTGGGCCCTGCTTGGGGCCGCGGAGTGAGAAGTGGGCAGATCCGGGACAGGTTCTAAAGTCAGGCGGACTCCCAAAGGGGTTAGAGGGCGAAAGGACGCGCCCTTCTCCGCAGACCGGTGTGTCTCACCGCGGCCCACGGGCAACGTAACTTTTCATTATTTTCTTAAGCCGCTGCATGCCCAGCGTGGAGCCCAATGCGTGCACGCAGCGAGCCGAGATCTCACAAGACCTGAGCAGAGATCAAGAGCGGGACACCTGGGCGACTCAGCCAGCCAGGCGCCCCCCGATGTAAGAGGACTCTGGGCGGGCGGTGGGGGTGGTTTTGAGACCACCTGGCCTTGTCCCAGTGGATTCTATTTCAATCGCAACCTCCTGGGGAGTCTTTCAGAGACAGGTCGGTGCCCCACGAGGGCTGGTGATAACCACAGAACCGACGCCACGTGCCTGCTGCGAGCCAGGCCCCACGAAGTCTCCTGGCCGGGCCTCAGTTTCCTCATCTGTAAACCACCACCAGCCAGAGCAGCGCCCTCCTAGGGCCATTGCAAGGATGAGAGGAGCCAACGGTGCCACCCGAGCCCTCCTGGCGGCGGGGCGAGGCTGCCCCGGCTTTTCCTCTGCCGCATTTAGCTCACTCACATTTCCTGGACTCATGGAGCCCGAGACCCTTGGCGGAGCCTGCAGGGCCATCAGCCCCTGCCGTGTCCCCTGGCCAGGCAGTGTCCAGGGATGGGGTTCTTGGGGAGTGTGTGCCCCGCGAGGCACAGCAGGCCCGTTCTCACTCGCTGGCCCTGCCCCATCCCCCATGTCAGCCCTTTGATCAGATCCATCTTCTTCCCCCTCGAGCACATGTAGCAAGACCTCACCTTGGGATGTTCAGACTCTCCCTCGCCCCCTCACTTCTCCTCCAGGAAGCCCTCCTGCTCTCCCTAGTCCCCCCTACCTTGGGCGGGGGGGCTGAGTTCCTCCCTTTGTTCCAGACCAGACCACTTGGGGCTGGAAATGGCTTCATCAAGCTAGGGTGGGGAGGGGGAACTCCAAGCAGGGGCTGCTGGGGCCGGATGTGGGTCCCAGGCAAAGTTGGGGGGGGGATACTGGACGCTATAACCAGGGGCCGGCCCCCTGGGGTCTGCGTGTGGGGCAGGATGATGTCAGTCCCTTACAGCCTCATAAATGTTTACAGGCAAGGGGGGGCCGGGTTTGGGGGCTCCCTGGAGCCCAGTAGGCAGCCACTCCTTCCTGCCCCATTCTGGGGGGCCCTGGCACACTTGCTCCAACACTGGCACTGGGCCCAGAGAGGGCTGAGGTGTAGAGCACAGCCCTGGTCAGAGACGGCTGAAGGGGAAACTGAGGCTGGGGTAGGAAGGGACTGGGTATTAATTTTTGCTTTTCCTCTGGGGCTTGGCTTTCACATAAAGGCGGCAGGGGGTGTGTGTGGGGTGTGTTGGTGGCGGCAGCGCAGTCAGTTAAGCACCTGACTCTTGGTTTTGGTGGTCTCAGGGTCCTGAGATCGAGCCCGGAGTCAGGCTCCAAGGTCAGCTGGAGTCTGCTTGAGATTTTCTCCCTCCCTCTGCCTCTCCCACTCATGCTCTCTTTCTAAAATAACATAACATTAAAAAAAAAAAAAAAAAAAAAAAAAAAAAAAAAAAAGAACCAGGGGGCAGAGGCAGGGTGGATCTGGCTGAGAAGTGACCAACTGCTAGGCCTTGACCAGGTCGCCCTCTCAGCCCTCGGTGACCTACCTGAAGCCTACCTGAAGCAGCAGGTCCGTGGAAACTACTCTCACTGCTGCCCCAGGTCTGCCGGCTGTGGCGGGCAGGATGACTGAGTGGGAAGAGGGAAGGGACAGTGGCCTGGAGGGGCAGGGGACCTGGGGACCTGCGGGTCAAGCATGGGTGGGCTCTGCCCCCTGCCGGCGGCAGCAGGGACACACCAGCCTGGTGCAGGAGCCTAAGGACCCGTTCCCTGCAGAAAGCATGGAAGGGGTGCTTCCCTCTTCCCGGCACATTGCTGAGGGAGGGACCCTGTTGTCCCCACTTGCCACTGAGGATACAGTCAGTAGAGAACCAAGGGCTGGAACTCTGTCGCAGGTCTGGGACACCAGAGCGCTCTCAGGGTTCGGCAGGTCCACTTCCCCTCCGGGCCCACGGGGCCTCCAGCCTTTCTCAGGCCTGGACGTGACCCTGAGCTGGTGCCAGGGCCCACGCTGGCGGGACACTGAGTGGCTATGGGGTAATGAGGTGGTGAGGCCAGCCTGCTGAAGCCAGCAGGGCCCAGGCTCACACACGCTGCCTGACACGCAGCTGAGCAAAGACCTAGGGTGGATGGAGTTGAAAGCAAAGCTCCAAGTCTGGCGTCCAACCACGTCGGCACCAGGGTGGGCTGCCGAGGAGAAAGGGGGAGGGAGGGGGCCAGACATGGGCGAGAAGGGGGCATCAGGGGGCGGCTCCTGCTGCCTTCCGGCCATCTCAAGTGCCCAGACCCTGGCAGGACCTGATCCCTGCCTGTGCACGACCCCGCTCCCCAGGGTAAAGCCACAAGAGCCCTAATTTATGGCCCACCTCGACATGCTGGAGCAAGCCTTCCTTTCCAGCTGCCAGGAAGCACTGAGCCAGAGCCAGTTCTGCGGAAGAGCCGGGGGCCAGGGCTGCGCCAGCATTCCGAGGCTCCCTAAATCACTGGCCCTGACAGGTGGCGGCCGGTGAGGATCAGGATTCTTCTCTCGTCCCCACCACAGGCCCCTGCTTCGCAGGCTCCTGGTGGCCTGTCAGCCACCTGTCGCACGGGGACAAGGTTCCTGGGCCAGCCCGTCTGGGGTGCTCTGCTTCAATGCCTAGGAATTTGGAGCCGACCGTGCGTGGGCCCTGGGTGTTTTCTTCGTGCTGTTGGCTTTGGGGTGGTGCCCAGAGAGGGGATGGCCTGTGACCTGTGGGAAGGGCTGTGGGTGGCGGTGGCCAGCTCCCCCCCCCAAGATGCCCCAGTTGGGGCTGCTGGCCCTGCCAGAAGAAACCCAGATGCCCTCTCTCCCGCTCCCTTGCTGGACTGTTGCTGGTGTGTCCCTGTCACAGCCCTCCTGGGATGGGACTTCATCCCAGAGAACAGGGGAGGAGGGGGAGACTCACACAAACAAGTATCCACATAATTTATTTTTAGTCACATGTGAGCCTTCCCGAGGAGCCGGGAGGCGGCGGGACTCACACCTTGGGCGGTGCAAACACCTTCCAGCCCTCCAGCTGGCCCATCTTGAGCAGCGCGGCCGTCATGCCCATGTACGCGCAGGCGGCGGCTCCGATCCCGTAGCTGTGAGCTGCCAGAGTCGGGAGGGCAGTGTCAGGCATGTGCGGGGGGCCCCCCACAGCCGCCCCGGGAGCCCAAGAGCATGTCCTTCCCTCCAGGGTTAGGGGGACACGGCTGCAGGCTCCATGAGGATGGAGTCAGGTGACCCTCTGGCTGAAGATGTGTGCCGAAACCCGGGAGCCGAGGCAAGAGGGACGTGGGAACCTGCGCTGTCAGTCTGGGCCCGGGGGTGGGGGGCAGCCGCGCTGCTGAGGGGCTGGCGCTTTGCTGAGTTCCTGCCTATATCTGCTCTGGGGACCCTGAATGCAAGAGCACAGAGCTCCCCTGTGTGCCCGAGAGCTGTCGTTGGGCAGGGGGGTCGGCTTGCCATGTGCAAGGCTCACGCCCTCGGCAGGCTGCGGGGTGAGTCCAACCCCAGGATGCGCGGGCCTCCCTCCACGGTGCCCTCCCTCTGCCTGACTGGAACCTTCCACTAAGTGCTGGCAGGCTGGTGGGCCGGAGCAGCTGCCAGCCCTGAGGCTGTGGGAGGTGGAAAGAGCGGCGTCTGCTCCCTGTTCCAGGCGGCTCCACTGTGCTGGGCTGGCGCGGGGCCCCCACCCGGCCTCCCACTAGGGAGGCATCCTCTGCTGGTTCCCAGGTGACCTCGGACCACCCTCTCTGAGCCAGTGTCCTGCAACTCTAGGTGGGGATGGTGAGGGCAGCTCCCCTGCAGGGCTGTGGGTTCAGTCAATTAGGGCTCTGGGTGCTCGGAGAGGGATGGCTGTGCACCTTCTCCATTCACAGTTAGTGGCTGAGATAGACAGTGGCCTTGGGTTCTCTGACAAAGTGCAGTAGAGGAGGGTGGTTTGGAATGAGGGCAGTGGGGGGTCTCAGATCATACACAGGGGGGTTTGGACAGTGAGAGAGGGAGCTGTGCTGACATCTGAGTAAACAGCACTCCAGGAAGAAGACACAGCACATGCAAAGGCACCGGGGCAGGACTGGGCCTGGCTTGGAGGACTAGCAAGGCAGTTTGTGTGGTTCATACACAGTGAGCAAGGGGGAGAGAGGGAGGAGGCGGGGTGGGTTGTGCAGGGCCTTGGGGGCCATGCTGAATGCCGTAGGGAGCCTCAGGAGGGTTTATGGGCTTGGTGAGGTAGACATGCAGTAGGTGCTTAAGCAAAGCAGCTCTTATTATTACTGAACTGGGTGGTGGCAGAGGTTGAAAAGCACTGGAAGGTTTCACAGGGGCTGCCCTCTCCTTTGCTGCGGTGAGCATGCCACACACCTGGCCCCTGCCCAGTCCCCGGTCCGGGATAGAACAGGGGGGTCGTGGCTGGTGGAAGTCAGGGGTGGGGGGCTCACTCACTGCGTGCTCCCAGGGTCAGGCCTCCGGCGCAGCCTCCGATGAAGTAGTTCAGAGGGTCATCGGGCTTCTCTCGGACCTGGGCGCTGATGCAGGAGGTGAGGCCAAATATAGCACCGATGGCGGCTGTTGGGGTGTGGGTGGGGGGTGAGTGCTGATCAGGGCCCAGGGGCCAGTGCCAGGAGGGCCCCTAAGGAGAAACCAAGGCTAGCTCACCTGCAGTGAAGGTGTATCGCCCTGTCCTCGCCACTCCCTCCAGGAAAGAGTCCGGGGGCTGGAGCGTGACACTGTAGGCAGAGAAGACCAGGCCTGCGGGACGAGAGCGGGTGGGGTGTGTTGGACTAGGGCCTGGACGCTGAGTCCAGGAGCGGCCCTGGCTGGGGGCAGCTCCCTCCACTATGAGGGAAATCCTCTCTCCGTCCGTCCCCACAGCACCCACCAGGAAGCTCCTAGCACCACCCCTGCACCCAGGAAGGGACTATTGTGGGGTTCACGCAGGGCCTCACAGCTCCTGAGCAGCCAGGGTGGGATTCCAGCTCCGCCTACTGCTCTAACACCTGGGCTCTCACACCACCTCTGGGCCCCAGGCCTCCCACCACCCTCCACAGGGCACAGGGCCAGCAGGCAGTGGACACGAGAACGGGCCTGGGGCCTAAGGGGCTGGGCTGCTCCCTGGCCTCGAGTGCCAGCAGAGACAGCACAGCTGCGCCCCACGGAGCTTGGCACCCAGGCCCCGCTCCCATCCAAAGCTGCATTCTCCCATGGGGCCCAGGGCTCCTTGGCCTAATCCTCCTTGGTGGAGACCTGGCTCCCGGGGCTGCCAAGGCCTGCTACTCATCACCCTTGGGCCCCCTCCCTGCTGGCAGCCTGGGCCAGGCCCCTCCCTCACACCTGGCTGCATCGGCAGCCGCTCCCACCCACCTGGCCTCACCACTCCGGTCAGCTTTTCCATCTCCGCTGCTGCCCTGGCCGCCCTGCCCGACACTGGCTTTTACGCATGAGGGGACTGGGAGGGGCTGGGCCTGGAGCTGAGCGCCAGGTGGGTGGTGAGGCCCGAGGCTCTATCGTGGGGCATCCTGAGCAAACACTGCTCCGGGCTGGCGTGTGGTCTGGGGGGAGGCCAACGTGAGGCCCTGGGCAGCTGCTCCCACCAGACCCTCCTCAGTGTGGGGGCAAGACCAGGGTCCACCTGGCTGGCGCCGAGTCACCAGAGACAGCCCAACACAGAGCTCCCCATCCTCCAGCTGACCCTGCTCAGGGCAGGTGCCACACCCCTCCTCCCGCTGAGACGCCCAGCAGGGCCCAGGCGCCACAGGGACCTCCAGGGCCAGCCCATCCCAATCAGACTGCCACTTCACTTTCCACACTGCGCACAGAGGGTGCCCCCGCCACCCCAAACCCCTCAGAAGTCCCAGAACTGGAGTGGATGACCCAGGAGTCCACCATTATCCCCGGGTCAAAGCCTGCCCCACCTCACTGTCTCCTAGCCATTATCCGATATGGTGACCTGCCACGGCCCACCCTTCCCTGATCCCATCCGCAGGGACTCCCCGTCCACCCTGTCCCCTGAGTCCCCTCCACACAGTCCTTGCCCCAGCCACCCTCATGAGTAGATCAGCAGGCCTGGATTTGCACACCAGCACAGGAGAAGCCCTACCGACTCCGGCCTTTCCATGGCCCCCATCACCCCACAAAACGCCGCCTTCCCAGCCTCCTCCTGCTCCTGGCTCTCTCTCGGCCTCCAGCAGTCACCTCCAGGACCTCCAGGCACGGTGCACTCAACCCTCTCTTCCCACCTCCACAGCGACTGCGTGCTGTCATTCATTCTCACAGTCACTGTGTGCCCTCATTCATTCATTCATTCATTCATTCAGCTGCTGTGTACATCATTCACTGACAGTCATTCATGAACTGTGTCCTAATTCACTCACTCACTCATCCATCCATCTATCAAGAGTTACTGGGTGCGTGCATTCATTCATTCATCCATTCACTCGATCCGTTCAGGGTTACTGTGCCCACAGGGTGCTGTGCTCTGCTAGAGGTGGTACAGGCCCCCTGTACTCCAGGGGCTCACCATCTCACGAGAGCCAGCCCGGACACCAGAGGGTTCTCTCTGTGAGGCTGCGGGGACATGGGGAATGAGGGAGGGGAAGGTGAGGGAGGATCCAGGAGCCAGGTCCTGCAGGCTGAGTGGAGCTGGCCAGCTGGAGAACGCGGGCGGATGAAGTGAGCAACACTCATGCAGAGGGACGCCTCGAAGGCTCACGGGAGCCGGTGGCCACCCCAAGTCCGAGGCTCTCAGCGACGGCCTGATGTGGCACCTGTCAGAGGTTCCCACCCACACTCCCCGGGCTCCTCACCCACTCAGTGGCACCCTGTTCCTGGAACGTGCCCAGCCTCCCCTAAGAGCCTCCTAAGACTTCAGTGCCCCCATGGCCTGTGCCTTTGTGGTCACACATGGGCACCCCCCACTCACAGACACCAGCATTAATGTCTTTCTCAGACTCAAAATCCCCTACACCGGGGATCCCTGGGTGGCTCAGCGGTTTGGCACCTGCCTTTGGCCCAGGGCGCGATCCTGGAGTCCTGGGATGGAGTCCCGCATCGGGCTCCCAGCATGGAGCCCGTTTCTCCCTCCTCCTGTGTCTCTGCCTGTCTCTCAATCTCTGTGTTTATCATGAATAAATAAATAAATCTTTAAAAAAAAAGAATCCCCTAAACCCTCCGCTTCTCCAAGTCGGCCTGAAGGCCCCACATGCCCCTCGGGCGACCCCCTCCCACTTTAGTTTCCCTTCAGACACAACCATGACCAACCTCCCCAAAGTCCTGCCAGGCATCCTCCAATGCCAGCATCTCCCTGGAAGAATGTGCCGGAGTAACATCCCCCTACAGCCCCACCCCCACCCCCCACGGAAACCCTGCTTTGCGCCTCTACTGTCCCAACCACTTGCCACTCGAGCAGACTCCACATGACCCATCCGCAGGGACTTCCCATCCACCCTGTCCCCTGAGTCCCCTCCACATGGACGCTACGTGCACAGTCCTCGCCCCGGCCACCCTCATGAGTAGATCAGCAGGCCTGGATTTGCACACCGGCTCCTAAAGATCCTGGGGTACTTAACACACTTCTCTGACCTTCAGCCTCCACCTCTGAGAAATGGGCACAATAATCGTTGCTCTCACTACACATGCAGAAAACGGTAGGGATTGATTAGGTTAGGTCCCCCTTAACCCAAATGCCCCCCCGGGGTGGGGGGACTCAATTTCTGCCAGGCCCCGTTTCAGGAGCTGGAGAGATGGAGGTGGCCAAAACCATCCTTCCTACTCCTCAGAGAGACAGGAAGGGGCGAGAGCTCCGTGTCCCCTGCAGGAGGGTGCTAGGGCTGTGAGCCCCCTTATGCCCTCCCAAGGCTACCCAGCACCCCTACAACCCCTTCGGTGGTCCCAATAAAAGCTTCAGGTATCCCTAACCATCCCGCTCTCCCGGACCCTAAAAAGATCCCATCTCACTCCAGAACGTTCTCAAACTTCTCTACCCACCGAGGCACACCAATAATTACCCATAATCCCCCCAAATGGCCTCAACTTACCCTGTTAAGTCTCAAGAAACCCCAGCTCCTCTGACCCCGCGGGTGACCCTCCCACTCGACGACTTCCGCGGGGCCCGGCGAAGCTTCGACAAGGACTGCTGATGACCCCGGCGACCCGCCTGTCACACGTACCCTCCTCGCTGCGCGCCGGCTCTGCCGGAGCCCCTTGACGCACCAGCTCTCGGGGACGCCCCCGACGCCCCCCCGACGGCCACGTGTCACCCCGTGAGCCCCCAGCGCCCGCGCGGCCCCGTCGGACGGCTCCCAGTGACCCTGTCGCCTTCCCGCGCCCTCTGGATTGGTCCAACAGCGCCCCAAAGCCTACCCAGCGACCCGCGCCGCCCCGGACGGCCCGGCGCCCACCTCAGGCCACCTCCCCGCACCCTGTGCCCTCGGGGCGGGCCGGCGCTCACCAGCGGCGCCGCTGACGGCGGTGCTGGCGTAGGTCTTGCGGTGGCACTCGGTGCCATCGGGGATGTCCAGGTACTGCTGAAGGAGCGTGCGCGCCATGGCCGAGCACCCCCGGCCCGCAGCGCCCCGCCGGCCGGCCCCCCGCGCCCAAGGGCAGCCGCCGCTCGTTCTCGCGAGACTTCCTGGGCGGCGCGCGCAGCCTCGCGCACGGAGGGGCCGACAACAAGCGTGCAACTTTATTGAGCGCCGCGGACACAGACACGGTACTGGCGTAAAGGGAGCGCGCGTGCACCCCCCAAGCCGATTTCAGGAGGGAGAAACTGAGGTCAGCCAGCATCAGTGAAGGCAGACAGGTCTCGCTAGGTTTCGCCCGGAAGGTTCTAGGTTAAGAAAGGTTTGACTCCCGGAGCGGGCGGAGGGGGCGGTCCTAGCCCAGGGGCGGGACTCTCTCCAAGCGCAGATTGGGGCGCGGGGCGGGGCTCCCGTTGTAGGAGGCGGGGCACAGCGGCAACGTGACCACGCCCAGCGCCGGAATCCGCGTGGGGGCGTGGCTACGCCCTGCCAGTCCCGCGGGGTCGGAACCGCGTGCGACTGTTTGGGGGCGTGGCCAGGCCCGGGGGCGTGGCCAGGCCCGGGCGGGGAAGGGTGCGGGTCCCAGGGCTAGTACTTAAGCCTGGCGTCGCCGAGCCCTGGGCTGGAGGAGGTACGCGCTGGGTCTGGGGGCGTGGCCAGGGCCGGAGACACGCCCCGAAGGGGGCTTGGCCAATCCGGGGCCGCCGTTCGGGTGGACCGGGGAGAGGCACGGCCTGGGGCGTGGCCAGGCCGCCGGGCCCGCAGGACGCCGACCAATCCTGGTGCCGGCTTCCTGGTGGGGCGGGGCCTGTCTCGAGGGAGCGACCAGTCCCCTTGCGGGAGCCTGACCTGGGCGCCCCGCCGAAGACCCCGGCCCGCCTGGGGGCGTGGCTCGCCAGGACCGTGGCCAATCTCAGAGTTAGGCCGGGCTCGGGGGCGGGGTTTCCAGGTGCCGGAACCAGCGAGGGCGCTTGGGTTGGAGGAGGGCGCGGCTCATCGGGCTGCGGCCAATCGCGCCGAGGTCCTGAGCGGGCCTCCGGGGGCGGGGCCCCCACGGAGGCGCGGCCTCGGGGCGGGGCCGGGGCCGGTTCCGGGCCGCCCGGGACAGCGCCGGGGCCATGTCGGCGCCGCAGCCGCTGCAGATCCGCGAGGCGAACGCGCACCTGGCGGCTGTGCACCGGCGCGCCGCGGAGCTGGAGGCGCGGCTGGACGCGGCGGAGCGCACAGTGCGCGCCCAGGCCGAGCGCCTGGCCCGCCACGACCAACAGCTGCGCGCTGCCCTGGACGAGCTGGGCCGCGCCAAGGACTGGTGAGGCCCGGGGCGGCCAGGTGGACTTCTCGGAGGTGGGCGGAGGCGGAGCCCAGACTGGAAGGGGAGGAAAGGCGCGGGAACCGCGTGCGTTCACGTGTGGGCTGAACTACTGGTGGTGTTGGATTCAAAAACAAACACCAAAAACCTCGGATGAGTCACCAGCATGCAAAGTTAAGAGGCGCCATACAAGTGTGGATTTCTAACTTAAAACAGCCCGCTTTTCCATAATGCAAAATCGGCTCTTTCCGAGTGGTGCAGGGGTCACTGACCTCCTAGGTATTGGGAGCCATGGCAGATTCTGGGGCAGAGGAGATCATACCGGCAGTTTTGAAGAGCCTCTGTGGTTTTGAGGAGGCGCTGAGGATGGAAAGGGATGAGGCAAACGCCCAGGGTGGAAGGAGGTCTGGCCCCCGGGTAGGAAAGGAGCTGGTTGGGCCCATTCATTCATCTTTAACGAGTCCCTGCTAGGTGTCAGGTACTGTGCTGTGCGCTGGAGCACCTAAGTGAGACCTACGGAGCACAGCCCTTTGGCAGAGACATCACTAGGCAGTTACAACATGGGGCGGTTGGGGTTGTGATGGAAGGGCACATAGGGCTCTCAGGGGACCTACATGAAGGCTTCCTGGAGGAGGAGCCATCTAACCTGAGCAACAAACGGAAAAGATGTAGCCGAAAAAGGAGTTGCAGGGAGGCGATTAGGGAGTTTTAGTCTGCTCTGGCTGCCCTTACACAATACCACAGGCTAGGGGGCTTAAACAAGTGAAATTTTCTCACAGTTCTGGAGGCTGGACAGTCCAACCGACAGATTCAGTTCCTGGTGACAGATTCTCTTCCTGGTTTGCAGATTGTCATCTTGCTGTGTGCTCACATGGCCAGAGAGCAAGCTCCCTGGTGTCTCTTCTTAGAAGGGCACTACTTCTCTGAGGGCCCCACCCTCATGAGCTCCTCCCAAAGGCTTCATCTCCAAATAGATCACACTGGGGGGTAGGGATTCAGCATAAGAATTTTGAGGAGACACATTCAGTCCTTAACAAGGGGGACTCGAAGCAGAGGTGAGGAGCATGGTCTTTATCCCGATGGTGATGGGGAGCCCCGGGAGGTCCCGGGGCAGGGAGGAGGATTGTCCGTAACTGCCCTGTCTTGCCTTCTGCCAGTGAGATTGCCGCTCTCCAGGAGCAGCTGCTGACCTCCGAGGCCACTGTCCACAGCCTGCAGGCTGCTGTGCGCCAGAGGGATGAGCTCATTGGGCAGTTGCAGCCCCGGGCGGAGCTGCTGCAGGACATCTGCCGTCGCCGGCCGCCCCTGGCTGGGCTGCTGGCTGCCCTGGCGGAGGCTGAACGCCTGGGGCCCCTGCCGACCAGAGACCCCGGCCACCCCCTCCCTGGTGGGCCCAGTCCTCGCCTTGCCAACAGTACTGGGGAAGAGCAAGACAGGGACCACCACCTCCAGCCAGCAGTGTTTGGGACCACTGTGTGAGCCCTGGAGCAGATCACAGAATGGAGACAGAGTCCACTGCTGTGGGTCCACTGGGTCCTCGGGGGTCACCAGTGTCCCTGAGGGGACCCCGTGGCAGAGCCATAATCCTTTCCAAGCATCAAAACCTGCTAAAAAGTCATGGGTTTCAAACAGGCAGCGCAAGGGCCAAAGGCAGATGTTCAGCCCAGTTTTTTTTTTTTTTTTTTTTTTTTATTTTTAAGTAATCTCTACACCCAAAGTAGGGCTTGAATTTACAACCCTGAGATCAAGAGTCGTATGTTCTACCAACTGAGCTGGCCAGGCACCCTTGTTTTTCTTTTTTTTAAACAAAACTTTAAATCAATCAACTTGTTGAAAAATTGGCGACGTTTTGCAACAATCTGGATTTCCGGCTTCAGTCTTGGCCACGCCTGTTTGGATCTGAGCTCAGGATACCCTCTTTAGCCAAAGTGTGAGGTCCAGTTGGCTTCCCCCTTTTTCTTAGGGCTGGACGTCTGGCCCCCGAAGCATCTGAGTTTGAGACCTCTGTCACTTGTGGAGGCAGACGGCATCAAGTTCTTTGTCCCCTTTCCCGTCCGCCCTGATTTTCGTTCCTTTGGAAGCGTCCCTCATCCCAGGCTAAAGCTTTTTCTTATTCTTCATCCCAGACCGGAATTGGGAACCTCAAGCCTTGTGTCGTTTTGCCTTGGTTATATGAAGACAATTTTTAAATGCTAGGATCTTTCCCGCCTGTCCTTCCCTCAACTTTCAACGCAGGAGGAAGGGCGTGTGTCTGTGTGAGCCACATGGACGTGCTGGCATCCCTCGGCCTAGTACCTTTGCACGTCCCCCCCATAATGCTCTTCCCCCAGGTGTCACGTGATCTCTGCTCAGCCGTCACCTCCCAGGGGCCTTCCCGGCCTACCTTCTGTGAACTCTTCCCCTCCCGTTCTGTTTTCTTCAAGGAATGTCCTGTCATCAGAATGTAAGCTCCTTGAGGGCAGGGCTTTTGTTCTTTCTCACCAGCGCCAGGTGCGCTCTGGGGCCTCCGAAGGAACAAGATGGGTTTGTAGGCCCTGGAGGGAGCCAGGGGCCCCCAGCACATCCGATGAAGCCCCAGCCAGTTCAGCTTTTGTAGCAAGCAGCTCGCTCCTTTTTTATATTGTCCAGAGAATCTATTTTTAAACTCTTTTTTTTTTTCTTTTTTTCTTTTTTTTTCTTTTTATGCTGCCATTCTTGGCCAGAGACATTCAGGGTGCTGTGTTTTTATTTTTGTTTAGTTTTTTTTTTTTTTTTAAATCAAACCAGGGAACCCTGTGCCTTTCTCTGGCCAGCCGAAGTGCCCAGCCTGGTACCATGCTAGCCGTTTTCTCGCCTTACTCAGGGAACTGTCACACCAGGAACCACCAAGGGGCAGGGCCTATTTTGGCCTGGAAAGTTCGGCGTCCGTCCCCAGCCCTTCGGATGGTGCTGCCTGCTTGCCTGGCATCTAACAGTGGCCCCTCAGTGCAGTCACAATGGCCCCATTTTCTCTGGATGAGTAAGGGGGGCTGCTTGTCTGAGGGGAAGGCAGGCTGAGGCCTGTCCAAGCTTAAGAATAAATTGAATGGTTTCTTGGCCTTGGTCCTTCCTCCTTTCTTCCTGTGTGGGGGGTGGAGAGGTGGCCGGGTGGGGTCCTGCTGGGCAGGGAGAAACAAGTTGCAGTCACTGGAGCGTGTGTCTAATCTTTGCAGCCCCGGCTTGGCCCACTTTACAGCTATGGAAAGTGAGGTTCAGTGTAAAGTCAACTGGCCTCCGGGCTGCGAGGGCCTGGGCCACTTCCAAATCTGGAGGGGTCACTGTTGACATTCTGATTCTCTGCAAGATGAGGAGATGCCAAGAGTTACAATAACTGTGGTTATATTTTACATTTTTCTATGGGGAAAAAAATGTGATTTTTGTAACCCTCGTGAAAAACACAATGGGGTATTTTCTCTGCCCACTTGAAGAAGTTATGGACTGCGGCAAGCCACCAGAATGTCACCGCAGTTTCTCATAAAGCTGACAGTGTTGCATCAGCTGTGGCCTGAACCTGGGCCTGCGTGCCATCCGTGGGTTGGTTTCTGACAGCAACAGCACTTCCAACACCACCATTGTGCTGTGTCTAAGTCCAGGCTTTGAAAAGCCTCTGATGACCTCTGGGTCCCCGCAGCGGATGGGTCCCCCAGTGGGGGCCACATTTTATGTCCTGGGAAATCCAACATCATTTTCAGTCCTGTCAGTGTAATGCTCTCAGGTGGCAGAGGTGTCCAAAGCGTAGATCAGAGGCCTTCTGTGATGGTGGCCTCGGTTCTTGGTTTACATTGGGGGGTCAGGGCCAATTCTTTGTTTGGAACTGCAGTCCCCTGGCTCTCTCAGCTTGTTATGAGCAAGACCAAGTGATGTTTGAAAACTGAAAAAAACAACCACTGAAAGCCCCACATCGGTCCCTGAATAACTTCCAAGGACTGCTTTGTCTGACTTCATGTTGAAACAATCCACAAGACTGCTGTGTCCTGGCTCCGCCACACTGGTCTGAAATCCAGGACCCAGGCCCTTGTGAACTTGGATCCCTAAGCAGCTCTGGCTGTTGCCCTGTGAAAAGGGGCAGGGGACCTGCTCCAGGTCACACAGGAATTGGGTCTGGAACCTTCTCAGCCACGGCCTACCTCTCCTGCTTGTGGCCAGGCAGGGGGACCCCCCTTGCTCCCCCCATCTAGGTCTGGCTCTATCCCAGACCTGGGTACTGCAAGGCTGGGAGTGAGCAGGACAGAGGGTGGGCAGTGGTGCCAGCAAGACCACCTTGTCCCTCTCGGCCCTGCCCCACCCCCCAAGGGCTAGGAGGCACTGGCACGGTGAGGGTTACAGCCGGGGCCCCTCCCAGTCTCCTGAGCTACTGTCCCTTAGCAACCGCCCTGCCGTGCTGCCAACACTGGGCAAAGCGGGCGGGAGCCAGAGGAGTGGCTGTCTGGACTCCAGGGTAGTCGAAAGCCAGGTGAACAGGTAGTTGGCCAGAGCAGGCTTGTGGCACCGGACCACAGCCTGGTCAGTCGAGTGGGAATCCTTCCTCAAACTCTCCCCCAGCCAGTCTGACCCAGCATGGATGCCGTGGACGCCACTGTGGAGAAGCTCCGGGCACAGTGCCTGTCCCGAGGGGCCTTGGGCATCCAGGGCCTGGCCAGGTGAGCCATCCCCTTGAACATTCCTGATCCCCAGCCCCAGGGACCACCTTCTCACTGTACCCCATGCCTCTCAAGGTTTTTCCGCCGCCTGGACCGGGACAGGAGCCGATCCCTGGACTCCAGGGAACTCCAGCGGGGCCTGGCTGAGCTGGGACTGGTGCTGGACACGGCCGAAGCGGAGGGCGTGTGCAGGCGCTGGGACCGTGATGGCAGCGGGACGCTGGACCTGGAGGAGTTCCTGAGGGCACTGCGGGTGAGACCCTTCGCCCTGCTGTCTGGTGTGCCAAGCTCCCGGTGGCCTTGTCTGTGTTGGTGCTGACGCTTGATGCCTGGGAGCCCTAGCGCTCTGGACTAGACCCCCCCCCCCCCCCCCCCCGCCAAGTCACTAAGTCACTACCTGCTTCCTTTCCAGCCCCCCATGTCCCAGGCCCGGGAGGCGGTCATTGCAGCTGCATTTGCCAAGCTGGACCGCAGCGGGGATGGTGTGGTGACCGTGGATGACCTCCGGGGGGTGTACAGTGGCCGCACCCACCCCAAGGTACAAAGTGGGGAGTGGACCGAGGAGGAGGTGCTCCGCCGCTTCCTGGACAACTTCGACTCCTCCGAGAAGGACGGGCAGGTGGGTGCCCACAGACACCCCTACCCACTCCGCCCAGGTCTCTGGCCCCTACTTAGAGCCTGTCTGCCCCCCAGGTCACACTGGCTGAATTCCAGGACTACTACAGTGGTGTGAGCGCCTCCATGGACACAGATGAGGAGTTTGTGGCCATGATGACCAGTGCCTGGCAGCTGTGAGCCATCATGCACGTTTGCTCAGCCAGCCCCACTGTAGCGTAGGACCCCCACCCTGGCCCTCTCTCACCTAGGCAGCCCCCAAGGCGGAGGCCACAGGACCAGCTGGGCCAGGTCTCAGAGGACCTGGCTTGGCCACTATATGCAAGTAGGACAAAGGTTCCGAGAATGGGTCACTGGCTCAGGACCCCAGGGAGCAAGGCCCTCCCAGTCCATGCTGTGCAGACCTCAGGCCTCACAAAGCTCTGCAGTTGCCCCTCCTCACTAGGCATCCTCTTGGTTCTGCTCAGTGAATCCTTGGCCCTGCTAGCACCCCCACCTACCCTTCCCACCACTTGAGATTGCACCCCCACCCTAAAGCCAGGGGCCGGGAAGCAAACAGCTCTTCTGTGAAGCAAAGCTCAGCATGGAGGCGGCTAGTCTTGGAAGGCAGCCAAGCTCGGTCACCTGCCTGGTGGACATGGAGTGTGGGGCAGGGGCCAGGGGCCCACAGACAGGCCAGGCTGCTCTGGGAGGTGGAGGCTATTCCTGGCCAGGCTGTCCAGCTTCCTGAGGCCCCTGGGGCATGCAGGAGGCCAGGGTTTTAGTTAAAAGTTTTAATGTAGTTCCCAAATACATTTCATATGACAATCTTACATAAATGTTCCAAAACACATGGGCATTATCTGGTTTTACTTGTCACTAGGTGGCTAAGGCTTAAAGCAGAGAAGTGTGACCGGATCTGCTGGGAGGGCCTTTGGTGTCTTCCCATGGCTCAGGCTCGGGGTGCACACAACCGACCCAAGGTGTGGGCAACACAGCTGTGGAGTCGAAGCCTTCCCCTCACCCCCTGAGGGCGGCGCTGGGCACTTTCCTTGGAAATCCCTCAGAGCCCTGTGCACAGGGCCCTTCTTCAAAGGCCGTCCCAGGTGGCTCTAGACCATGTTCCAAGGTAGGGGTGGGCATGGCACCTGCTCCTGTGTGTGCTGCGAGTGTGGGAGACGGTTGGTTGCCTGGAACCAGTCCCCCTGCCCCCTCCTCAGAAGGCCCTGGTAAGGTCCCCCTCTGCCTACCACAGAGGCCCCTGGTCCTGGATGGTCTGGGAGGCAGTGACGTCCAGGGCTGGGCAAGGAATGGCCAGCAGCAGGAAGGTGTACGCTTGGGTACCAGATGACGGGTGACCGACGTGATGGGGAAAGGCAGGAGGGTGGCTGGGGACCCTCCCAGGCCCGTTGACCCTTTTTTTAGATAACCTCTCCAACACCCCATGACTGGGCCTGGAGCAACCTTGGGTGGGGGGAACAAGTACAGGCCTGACACTCTCCTCCACACAGAGCCCAGGAGCCCAAGGAGGAGGGGGGATGGATGTGGCTCAATGCACAGGAGAGTCTTAACCTAAGAACCCAAACACAAAGCCTTGGGGGAAAAAAGATCTAAAAATATAAGCCCCAAATCAGAGTGTGGGAACCTGGAGTAGTTAAGAGCGCGTCCAGCAGGCCCAGTGTTTATACTTGTGTGGACAGAGCCGGTGGCCTGGGCGGCGGCAGAGAGGCCAGAAACATGAGGAGGGAGGGGTGAAGAAACAAGGTGTCCCAGTCCCAGTGAGAAGCCGTGACAAGTCTTAATGTGCCATTTCAATTCAAAGGAGGGGAGGGAAGAAATGTTCTTTTTCGTTTTGCTCATCAATATGATGAGGTCTCGTGTCCCAAACCACATTCAGGCAGTTCCCGAGTCTGCTTCTGAACGGGACATGCGGATCCGAACTGTGGCCAACCCAGCGGGGAGTGTGGTTCCCGAGCCCTGCGCCTCCACACTGCCGGTGGGGCGGGGCGGGCGGGCAGGCAGACAGACGGACAAAGCAGCAGGCTCGCGGGCAGCCGGCTCCCGGCGCTATGTGCTTCCGGCCGTCTGCCCATCCCCTTCCTCGCTGGCACCTGTTGGGAAGCAGTGGCCTCACCGTCAGGTCTCCACCCTGGATGGAGCCCCATCCCCCTGGGTCAGGTTCCCCGTACCCTCCAGGGCTGGGACCACTGGCTCACCACCTCCGGTGGCCCCCGACGGAGCCAGGACGTCCTCGTCACTGTCGTCCTCATTGGACGGGGCTGCCCCAGGTTCAGGGGCAGGCATCTTGGCTTCCTGCTCCTGCTCCACGCGGCTGCGCAGGGCCAGGATGCGATGGTGCAGAGCTGCATACAGCTGGCCCGTGTCCTTGGAACTTGCCTGGGAGAGGCAGAGGGAAGCAGTGGGTTAAGATCTCTTGGTTGGGGTGTGTGCTGCCCCCCTGTGATGGCATGCCACAATCCCTAGGCTGTGTCTGGGGAGGAGCCTATCCCTTTCTCCTCAGAAAACTCAGGGACAGCAGACCGAAGCTTCTGATGCCCCAGGGCCCGTCCTTCCCGGGGCTCAGCTGGGATGACAGCAGTGATGCAGGGCCACTCCTGTCTCCCCTCCACCGATCCGTTCTGACTTGCTTCTTTTGGAAACTGGCTGGCCTAGAGGCCTCCCTGTTCGCTCCCCGGCCCATACCCTCAGTGTAAAGTGCTGACTGCTGTACCACAGAGCACCGTCTTAGGGGGCCAGTAGTTCGTGTAGCTCCGTGTGGCCCAACTGGTATACCCAGGAACCTGCCTTCTGTGGGAGTTCAGGAGGGCACTGCCCTTGTCCAGGGGTCTGTTTGGGCATCTCCTTGGTAGTAGCCTGTCCCATCCCCAGGGCTACTCACTGAGATCAAGAAAACCTTCACGCCCTGGTCCTCAGTGTCCATGGCTGTGATGCGTATGCTCTTCTCACTGGCCTTGTCGATCTGCATCTGTGCCCAGAGCTTGGTGTTGAGGATCAGTCGCAAGCTGCCCTGGGTCCGCATCACTGCAACCAATAAGGCCACTCAGCCCTGGCCCGTGACACCCACCCAACAGCCAGCTATGAGAACAGACACATTCCAGAATGAAAACACCCCAGGGTAAAATCCCACAATTCTCTCAAGGTCTGCAGAAGCTGCCCACCAGTCTGAGCACGGCCCCCCACATACTGGAGGCCAGCACTGTAACAGCCAGCTCCCCCTGCCCCGCCCCCACCCCACCACACCCATCACAGGGAGGGTTCTGCTGGTCCACCCAGCAGTGCAATGAGGGCAGCTCCCTTGGGGGATGATTAGGTGGGAGGCAGGGCCAGAGAGGGACATTTGGGAGCTGCACACATGCACATTCTTTATGTGACACACTGCAAAGAAGCTGATGCCCCATGACGGGCCCCACTCACAGGCCAAGCCCCAGCCCTATTCTGCAGTTTTCTTAGGAAAAAGGTTGAGGCCAATGGCTGCTTAGAGCTTCCACCAGGAAGGAAACAAAGACAGATCGAGAGCAACATACAATGGAGACAAAGAGGGTACAGACCTTTCTTCCTTTTCTGGAAGTGTACATCACATCTACCTGTAGCAGGCCTGAGGCCACCATCAGCCTTCCTGTTTTATCAGAACCCATCCTCCTTGGATGTGCCCTGACCCTGGGATATGGTGACACCTTGTCTACCCACCAGCCCACTTCTCCCCACCCCAACCCGGTGCCCCATATGGCCTCAGACAGAGCAGCTCAGGCCAGCTCTGGGAGGCTATGGGGTAGGGTCCTGGGCTCCAACTGACCAGCTCTCCCTGTGTCCACTCCCTAAGCCCTCTGTGCCTGATGGGCCCACCTCCGAGGCACGTGGAGCAGTTGGGATGGGCTGGAGGAAGGTCTTTGACAGGGATCACAGGCTGGATGGGACTCTTTGAATTATTTTCCCTTGCCATCATAAAACCACCAGCACTTTCATTATTAGAAAACAAGTTCAGGAGTTGCTAAGTAGTTTCATCTACTTTCATCACACTCACAAAGAGGAGAGTCACGGACAAGGTGGCAGCAAAAGCCTTGGGATGGAGCCTGGCCCTGCAAGCTGTGGGTGCCGGGACTCTCCAAAGTGGGGACCTGTGTGGGGATCCTGCCCTCCTGGGCCTTGGGAGCTCTGTGCCATCCTGGAACCCTCCACAGAGACCACAC
Organism: Canis lupus familiaris; assembly: GCF_011100685.1. Lineage (NCBI taxonomy): Eukaryota > Metazoa > Chordata > Mammalia > Carnivora > Canidae > Canis > Canis lupus. The sequence continues at coordinate 54,569,548 of NC_049241.1, read as the reverse complement.
TGCAGCTCACCTAGTCGGGACTGGAGCGTCCCGTCATCAGTCGATGCCATGTCGTTGAGCCTGAGCAGCCCCCGGCCTCTCTCCACCCATGACTGCGAGGCCTTGTCAAACACAAACAGCTTACACTGGATCTGGAACACAAGGCATCCCTCTGGGTGAGCTGAGGCCCTGGCTGGGTGGATGCTGGTGTGGACAAACTCCTGGGACCCTCCCCCCTCTACCCTGAGTGAACTACAAGGTAGGGGGTAGCCAACTATGGCCTGGGGGGTACATTTGGCCCTTGGCCAGTTTTGTGTCCTGCTCTCCGGCTAAGATGAATTTTACACTGTCAGAGGGGCAGAAAGAATCAGCAAGGAAATGAAGATAAAAGCCATAAGGAGATACCACGCTGCACTTGCTAGAAGGCATCAAAAGCCAGGTAATAGCAGTCACCGGGTAGGTGGTAGAGCAATCAGAAGCTCACACATGGCTGGCAGGAATGAAACACTGCACAGCTGCTACAGAAATGTGCTCCCCACATTACACGTGGAGTTACCAAATGGGCCAGACACTCTGCTCCTAGAGATCTACTCAAGAGAAATGACAGGTATCTGCATACAAGAGCCTGCACATGTCACCGTACCAAGATTCATAATAGCTAAAAGGTGGAAACCTAAAAGTCTCTCTACACACGTCACTCGGCACTGCCCCGGGAACGGACCCTGAGCCCATGACACTCAGGGAGGGAACCAGACACAGAGGGCCACACGGTGTGTGAGTCCACGTGTGTGACACGTCCAGGACAGGCTCATCCATGGATGGGAAGGGGGCTCGTGGGGGCCGCTGGGGAGGGCATGAGGGGTGACTGCTGATGGGCAGTTTCTGTTTTGTGGACAAAACTGTTCTATTTTGACAGTGGTGGCAGTTGCATAAATCTGTGAATACGCTAAAAACCACTGACTTGTACACTTTAAAGGTGCATGCGCACAACAATGAAAAGCAGATGAATTAAGTGCCCTGAAAGTGTTCATGTTGCCCCGGGATGCAGAGGAAAGGCGGGACAAGTTTGAGCTGCATCTGTGATCCTGGTTCCCTAATAAAACAACTCAGGGTGAGAGTGTGCCAAAACAATCACAGCCATTCATCCTGGGTCTTTGTTACGACAGTCTCTGTAATGCCCCGAACTATCGAGAATGCCTCAAAACAGATCCCTCTGCTCAAAAACAAAGCAGGACCAGAAGTTCCTTAGTGCTCACACTAAGCTCTCAGAAGCTCCGCCAATGAGGTCCCAGGGAGTGGGGCACTGCCCAGGGAGGTCCACTGTGTGGGGCCGACAGGGGGGTCCAACCCCTCAGATGCATGGAGAAGCCGGGGGCTACGGAGGATGGCCTCTCATACCACCACCTAAAGGCCAGATGCCCTCCCTCCAGGCCTGTCTCACCTGTAACACGTTGCTCTCCGCCTCCTCCCCGGTGATGACTTCCACTTTTTCCAACAAACACTTCCGTGCTGTTGCCTTGGTGTAGGCAGCTGCCGACTCGGCCAGGGACTCTGAAATGTTATTAGCTAAACAACATTGACTATTTATTTGTTGGGGTGTGCGTGTGTGTATACCTCACAGGAGACAGAAAAGGGCTGGCTCTGCCTCAAGGGTGCCGGCTCCTGGGACCTGGAGCGGACCCCAGAAATACAGCAATCTGGCCCTGGATCTGTAGGGAGACCATCTGCGAGCTAGATGCCAGCATGGCTCCAGATTTCCCACTGCCACTCATTTAGTAGAGGACAGGGGAACAGTGAGATTCTTCACACAGAACACTGAAGAGAAACTCCCCTTCCCAACCTCAGGGCAAGAGGGGGACACCCTCCTCAATAATCCTATCCCCAGAGTCATCCTGAAGCGCCAAGGCCTTGCTCCTTTAGGATGAACACGTCCCCTCTCTGCTTGCTGAAAACCAGCACCCATGGCTTTTCAACAATGCCCCAGTGTCTGGTTCATGTGTGGCTACTAATGCTTGTAGAGAGCTGGAGCCCTCCCGGGCAGGGGTATGGATGGATAATGACCCTGTCGCTTGGTACCCTTCCCACAAGTCAGTGGGACTGCAGCATACCTTTCTCAGGGGTGGCCTCCTGGGACGAGGACTCAGACCCGGACTCAGCAGCTGCATTTTCCCTGGTGGCATCTGAACTGACTTCATTTAATTTGGGCGGGCTCTGCAGGGAGATGGAAGCACATGGGGAGGAGAGCATGCTTGGGTGCTCGTGGGCCAGCCGCTGTGGAACAGGAAGCCCCTCTGCTGGGATGGCAGCTCTCCTCTCAGCAAGGACTCCCAGAGAGCTTTTTCTTCACAGCTTTGGGGACCCACCCAGACTGGGCAGAGGAGCCTAGACAACCCCTCCCCAGGGGGTGGGTTCTAGCCTGCGGCCTTGTTTCCACACAACGTTCCTGAGCATCATTTGGTGGTAAAACCAGAAAAGTACCCTTCTGATACAGGCAGCTCGGCCCTCCCAGATCCACCCTTCTACCCTCTAGGCGAACTGCCCTCCAAGTCCCTAAGTAGGGACTCCCCTGACATCTCAGGGAGGTGTATGCCACCAGCTGTTTATCTCTGTGTGAGGCAGCTCTTGGACCATTTTGTTGTAACAGGAAAATAATAGTATTGATGCTTAAGGAAAGCAGCAGGAGGCTCCTTAATGTAACACAAAGATGGAAATGTTAAGTGGGAGAAAACAGCTCCTTAGCCACACTCACAATGGACAGAGTGGCCTCACATGCATTGGATAAGGAAAGAAAAGGAACAAAATAAGGAAGCAGGTAAATAATAACCCCATCCCAGGCTGGCCAGGCTTTCTTGGATGGGGAGACAGCATAAGGGTATCCAAGTGCCCTGGCCATGGTGTGCCCAGCAGACACCTGGGACACTGCAGGGGCCCCTCCAAGGCCCCTTCCCCAAAGCCCCCTCCATGCTGCAGCCTCACAGTCAGGGATGGGGGTGGGGTGGGGGGTGTGAAGCTGAACTCCCTCGGCTCAGAGGTGGCTCAGAAGCACATGGCTAAGGACTCTGGTCTGAGGACTGTCATTGCAGCTGGCCTCAGCCAGGAGGAAGCATGGCCCCAGACTTAAGGGGAAGCCTATCCCAGGATGAAGCTAAGCCAGCTGGCAGAGAAGGCAGGAAGCCTGAACACCAGCTCCTGGAGAGCTTCCCAATGCAACGACCCTGCCCCCAAGTCTGAGTTGGGTCTTCTTTCTCTTGTAACTAGAAGCATCTTCACTTTATAGGAGACAAGGTGGCAGCCATATTCACATGTCCCTCACCCTGGGGCCCCAGGACAAACAGTCCCCAGAGGGGCCACTCACCAGCACGCGCTCGCTCATGTTCTGGCCAAACACGAATTTGTTGCTGGCAGTGTCGGCACTATTGGTCGAGTTGTCTAAACTGAAGAGAAGGCATGCTGTGGGTGTGGGCACCCAATGGAGGGGGGCAGACAGGTGTACACACTTGCATGTGTTGCACATGCATGTGCACGGCCAGAGTGGGTTAAGGGCCAAACCCTTGGTGCAGAAAGCACAGTGTTGGCGCCCCTCAGCCTCCCCTCCAGGGGATGGGCCAGCACACTGGGGTTAGGTGCTCACAAGCCTCTGAGCCAGGCTGTGCTGACCAGGGAACACAGACTCTCAGCTCCCACTTCCAAGGGTCCACTGCATGTGGGCACTATGGGACACGCCTGACAGTCACCTCATCATCCCCAACCTCCTTGAGGCGGATGTCCCCTTCGGGGTGCATGAAGATACCGCTTCAGAGAGGCTGATCGCAGAGGTCAGACCAGGCGCCACCTACTTCCCTGAAGGAACCCACTAGTCCCCCTGGGCTGCACAAAGGAAAGGACACCTCCTGCCCCTGGGCTGCTGGCAGAGGACACTGGATGACCTCGGAGCTGCTGTCACCATCACATTTCATCTAGTTTAAGATGTCACGGGTGTAAGCACATCCCAATCTGGGAAATGCTGCAGTACAAAAAATGTCTTTAAAACAATATCCAATGCACTTTGCTAATCAGGGTCTAGGAAGCCAAGTGTGAGGTCACCACCATTCATGCCAGGTCTCTCTGAAGTCCACGCCCATGTTCTCTATCTACTCTGCTGGCTTGTCTCCTTTTTCTCTGAAATATCCATGGGGCACCCAGGCCACTAGTGAGCACCACCACCAGCAGTGTTAACCACCAGCGAACCCAAATCCAGGGTAAGGGGTCCCCATAGGCCGGAACCTGGCAGGTAACAGGAGGCAGCCAAGCAGCCATTGGTCCACTGGGTTCTGCTCTGAGCATGAGATCCAGGTGACAGAGGTCACTCCAAGGGCCAAGGAGAACTTGGGTCCTGCCTTGTCTGTTGAAACACACCATCCTGGCCCCTTCACAGCTGTGCCCAGAATGGGAATAAGGGAGGGAGCCAGGGGATTGGGCGGGGGAGGAGATCCAGGATTCTGGTGAAATCTGCTTCCCCCACTCCCACCTCCATCCTGCCCTCCAGAAGGACCAGGTTCCTGGTCCAGGTGCTGCCTCCTCACCCTGGGCCCCAGGCTAGGGGATGACCTGGGCCACTCTGAGGCTGGCCACCCGGCCCAAGACACACACCTGGAGCTGATATACTGAAGGAAATAGTTGGTCGCAGTTGGCGTTTCTGAACTGGGATGTCCGGCATTCTCCATGTCAGCTACTTCAGTGTTCTCATTTGTTAACTGGGAAACAGAGAGGCGACACTTACTGCCCAGACAACGCCTGTTCGGGACCTCAACAGCTCAGCCTGTCTGCATACCCCAGGGCCTATGGCACAGCTCGTGTGTGTGTGTGCATGTGCACGTGCGTACACCGGGGGGGGGGCACGCGCTGTAATCAACTTTGCCATTTCTGCTTTTAATGGTTAAGATAGAAAAAGAGTTTGTAAGGCATCAGGGAACTTTTTCTACCTTGTTTAAAAAAATAAATCCCTCAATTGACATCTTGTTCCCCTTTTCACCAATGCTTGTAATGAGAGGCCACAGAATGCTTCCAAATCTGGCATTTTAAGGGGTTTATTATAAATATAATAAAAACATCGTTTCTTGAGGGCTTTTTTTTAATGCTTGCTAACTGCTGTGCCAGCTCTGTTGAATCTATCATCGAATGTGATACTCCCAGGAACCCTGAGAGGTATTATCAACCTCGACCTACTGAGTGAGAAAGCAGGGGTTCAGGGTGCCAAGAAATCGCCCCCATTGAGAAGCTGGCATGTAACTGTGATACTACAGATCACGTGAGCCCTGAGCCTCCGTAAGACAGGGCCTCAGCCCCAATTTCAAGGCAGCCATCCCCCTGGACTCTAGGAACAGACTTGACCTGGCGGTTTAGGCCAGGCCCCTGCCCCCTAGCATAGGTGGATCTCAAGGCCCTTCCTTCTCCGGCTTCCTCCTCCCTGGAGTGAGCAGCCTCCAAGGGACTCATTACTTTGGCTAAAGTCACGCAACAGCAATGCTTACTTTTCATCCCTAGGGATTTGTGTTTCTGTTGGACAGCGAACACCAAAGGAGAAGGCAGATGGCACAACCTGATGTTTTCTACGTGCTGGAGAGACTTTTTTATTCCTTTATTTCAGGATTTCTCCTTCTCAGCATCACTGACATTGGGGCTGGATCTTTCTCTGTGGGGAAGCCGCCCTGGACACCGTGGGGTATTGGGCAGCATCCCCTGCTCCCACCCACTGGATGGCAGTGGTACCTACACCCTAGCCGTGACAACCACAAACGTCCCCAGACACAGCCACTCATGTTGTCTCTCAGGCTTCTAAAGGAACTCCTGCCAGATGAGCTGCTGGAAACGGCACAGAGGGACACTCTATCCTGGTGGCTGGAAAGGTAGTGTTGCCTAATTCTGGCTTCTCAGAGTGACAGCACACAGGGTCCCGAGCCCAGAGCCCCTGCCAGATGCTCTCTACCCCTGACTCAAAGTCCCCAGACTAGACCAATAGGCCTTGGGGGCAGCCAGGAGGGGACAGATGCTATTGCTTAGTATGGGACAGAATAGTTATTTTTCTATCTGCCCTACCTTAAAAAAAATAAGGTAATGATTCTCAATTAGGGGTGACTTGGTCCCAAAGGGAATGCTCAGCCTCATGAGGGGACACTTTGGGTTGCCGCGTCAGGGGGTGGGGGCATACTCCTGGCACCCGGAGGGGGAGGGCCAGGGATGCTGCCTGGTACCCTAGGATACCCAGCCCTCCAACAGCTGACAATGAACCTTGTCTAAACGTTGCTTTGTGCCAAGACAGAGCAGCTCCCAAGTTAGGCAATGACAAGCTCTCCAGTGACGTCGAAAGCATCGGATGGTGCTGTCCCCTTTGCTACGAAAATGTTGGTTTCCAAGGAGAGGCACGCTCGGTTTCGTCCCATCCCCGGCGACTGGGAGAACAAGGGAGGCCTCCAGGGAGCACGCCGGGAGCTGAGCAGTGCAGCAGGGAGGCCATGCCAGCAGTCAGGGACAAGCCTGCGGCTATGCCACCTCCACCTCCCGCCCCCTGAAGGGAGAAGCGGAGGTCCTGTGGTTGAACTGGAGGAGGCAGAAGAGACCGACCCCGGAGTGCGAGCACCCATCCGGGCCTCTGATCCACACACCTTGACTCGGTCCCTCAGGTTCTGCCCGAACACAAACGCCTGCTGCGCAACTTGCTCTCTTTTCTCACAGTTCTCCTCCTCACAAGTATCGCTAGACTCATTTTTCTGGGGCTCTTTCTCCTAGTTTGAAACAAAAACAAGACAACAACTGAAAAGAAGTGACAGGTTAGCCCCAAGAAGCAAGGTGGGCCATCTCTCGCAGTTCCGTCTGCTCAAGGGGTCTCCTCTGGCTCAGGTCCCCGGGGGGCTGCTGCCGCCCGGGTGTGGCCTGTCCTTGACTCCCCGGGGACGCCGGAGGTGGGCGGGCCAGGCAGCTTCCCAGACTCCCTCCAGCTCACAGCCCTGCTGCGCTAGCCGCCCTAGCTATCCAAGTCTCCAAGCAGCAGCAGGTTGCAAAGATGGCTCCTAATTTTAATTCTGCTAATTGTGGTCTGAAGGAGCGGGGGTTGCTCAGGGATGTTTTAAAAATGAATTGTAGACGATCGATTTCACCATTTGCTCTCCAGCAACTATGGGGGGTGTGTGGGGGAGGTGGAGGGGCCAGAACTCAGGCAGCAGCTCAGCTGCCAAAACAGCCCAGTCGAAATAAACACACACATGCAATCTGGCTTTGTGAATGGAAGCCTTGGTGTGGTGCTGCAACTTGCATTTCAGATTCACCTCTGCCACCCGCAAATGCAGGCTCTTTGGTACATGCTCCTCATTTTTCAGTTGCCGGGCAATACCACTAGAAAACACATGCTCTTGGCCTATAGAAACCCAGAACCCCAGACTTTGCTGTGTCTGCCTATCAATCAATCAATCAATCAATCAATCAATCAATGTTCTGAGCTGATTTCTTCAGCTAGAATGGGCCCACCTATGCGAACCCCCGTGTTGTTCAGGTGTGGAAACAGGGAGGGGAGACAGCTTTCCATGTAAAAGGGCACACTATCTCATCAATGAAAGCCATTCCTGTGGCTCCAAGGACCCCCGCCCCCCCAGAGGCCAGGCCCAGAGGCCAGCTGGCCACTTGTACAGGGAGGTGCTGGGTCTGGCCTCTGGAACCCAGACAGAACTCTGGAACTGCGGACAGACCATCCTTGGCATTCTAGCAACTATGGACATCAGCTGCAGTTGCACATGCACACCACTGAGCAAATACAGAAAGCCTTAACACAGGCCTACCCAGGCACTGCTCTGAGCAGGTAACTTGTCTACACACTCAGTAAAGCTCCGAGAAGTTTCAGGTGCTCCCTGCCCAGCACAGAAACACCTCAAGTGCTCGCACCTCGTCAGAGGGACTTCTCCGTGCAGGGTTGTCAGGTGATGTTGCTGTCATGGCCCCCGTGCAGTCTGCTGGGATACTGACTCCGTTGGTGCCGCTGCTTGGGACTGCAGGGACAAGAAGATGGGGTGTGTGTGTGTGAAACCTCAAGTGCTCCCTTCCACCATTTAGACCAACAGTGTAATTTCTCCTCTTTAAAGAAAACGATCTAATGTCCCTACTGAAAATTACATTCTTACATTGAAAAACCCAACCTCAGAACTAAAACCTCACAGAGGTGAGAATATCTTATTGCTTACTCCACAAAGAACTGTATGAATTTTAGTGTACTCAGAAATGATACTGTGAAGATAAAAGAGAAAAGTAATATATATTGAAGGAATGATTATGAGTTTTATAAAACGTTTTACTCATAACATCTTTATTCTATGCACTTTTCCCTATAAATAGCTGAGATCACATGATGTGTGCAGCTTTAAATTTGGCTGATTGGTTAGCCTCGCTTATAAAAAGCTTTCCTGTTGAAACTCTTCAGAAATATTAACTATTTCCCCCATGTGGGATGTTGGATTGCTTCTGATGAATTTTTGAATTACAGGGAGAGGCCAAGAGAAAGACAAGAAAAGCTCATTAAGAAACTAAAAGGTCAACTGAACACCATGCCCTGTGTGGAGATCATGGAAATATGGGTTAAGATTTAGGTCTTATGGTGGAAAATCAGATGATTTGCACATAACTAAAATGACCCTTCAAATCTCTCAGACACACAGGGCCAAGTTTTGCCTACAAATATGCTGGGCTGAACCAGAGACACTTGAGAGGAGCCAGCTTTTGTGAAGCCAGTATGCGCAGAAAGCAGGACTTACCTAGTGGTCACCTTGGCCTGGTGCCACAGGGAGACGGTGGGACCATACCGTCTTCCCTGGGCTCACCAGGGATTTATTTATTTTTTTATTTTACTTTTTTTTAAAAAAAGATTTTATTTATTCATTCATAGAGAGATACAGAGAGAGGGGCAGAGACACAGGTAGAGGGAAGAGCAGGCTCCTCGCAGGGAGCCTGATGTGGGACTTGATCCCAGGACCAGGATCACGCTCTGAGCCAAAGGCAGATGATTAACCACTGAGCCACCCAGGCGTCCCTCACCACGAATTTACAGGATTGTTCCCACAGCTATTTCTGAGTGCATTCAGCAGATAGGGCCAAAGTCACCTGTGTCAAGAAACAGCTGTCCCAGGCCAACTTCAGGATCACTCTACACCCTGCTGAGTGAGCCTGGATGCCAGGGCAGATTCTTACCGGTCTGTGAGAGTGCCTTTGGCTGTGGGGCTTGTAACACTGCCGGGCGAAGCACACTCCGCTGTTGTTCCTTGGGCTTCTGGCTTGGTAGACCTGAGAAGAGAGATCTGCTTGCCTGGGCCTTCAGACCTCATGGGTAGAAACACACAGCCCTGTACTGGCTCTCAGGGGCTTTACAGAAATTGAGTGAGTACAGTAATGCCAAGGGGGGGGGGGGGGGGAACGGACCAAGGGACAGCTATCCTCAAGTACTGGGCTCAAGGATCAAGCACAGATGGTGAAGGGAGAGCCATAGGCAGCCCCCCAGAGTTTAAGACTCTGCTTGGGCTCAAATAAAAATACCCTTTGCACCTGCTTTTCAAAGTGCCATGCTGAGAAAATCTGTCTGCCAAACACAAATTGGGCAAGAAGCATGAGAGAATGCTTCCAACTCTGCACCACTGCCAGGCTCTGCTCCCCAGCGGCATGCCACTGGATCGTGGCCACTCTGCTAATCAGGCTTACTCTGTGGCTTCCTGGGGCTGGGATACTCTGGAGACACAGCCTGGATCAACTGAGCCTGTGCTGGGCATAGAGCCCCACACTGAGCCGAGTCTGCTCCCTCACCATCCCCACCCCCCTCAGGTAGGACAATCTTCTTGGTCTGATAGGCTCCTTAAAGTGACTTTTTAGTGCTCATATGCCAGGTTAACTGCAATGACCTAGACAGCAGGCTGAGCCTGGAGCATGCAGGCTGGGTTGCCTTAGGCAGTTGTGCAAACAGATGCTACACAGAGAGGTGTAGAGAAAGCCCTTCCACTTTCCTTCTTATAGGTGGCTACCTACCTGCACTAGGTGCCTGGCCGTGGATCAATGTTGGTGGCTTCAACCGGAATCCACTGCTCTTTTCCTCTACAAGCAGAAGACAAAAGATAAAAAGCAGGCCTGCCTAGGGGGTGTAGAGATGGGGCCAACAGCAAAGCTGAGAGGGTCAAGGGAAGGGAAAGACTGTGGTCTGGACCTCAGTGGCCACAAGCCTGGAGAACCAGGGACATGTTTCCAAGTTAAAACACAAATGCAGAAGCCTGGTTCAACCACCAAGGTCATAAGGCAGCTTGGACGAGGAAGAAGCAAGGGGTTGTGGGAAGTGCTGGCTTCAGGCCAGGTGCTGACAATTAAAGACCAGGTGGTATCGAAGGTGTGAGACAAAAGTGACAGTGAGTGTAAAGCTGGTCCATCCCTGGGCTACCTCACTCAGTAACTTGCCAAGAGCTGTGACGGCCTCAAAGGCCCTGGAGAATGTCAGGGAGCCACCTAATAAAGGTCCCCAGGACCCGTCTCCCTTTCTTAGAGGATTTGTCTTGTCAGAGGATGTATTTATCTGTAGTTAGGAGAAGCCTCTCTGTACTACAAGCAGATGTCTGGGAAATGAGACACGTTTTCTGTGGTGAAAGATCAAAGGTGGCAGACAGCAGCAGGCTTGCTCTCTTTCCAGATGTGCCTGGAGAGATTCACTTCATTCCTTTCCGAGAGCACTGGAAGGCCCAGGACAAGGAAGGGGAAGGAAGCAGGGTGATGGGTCAAAACCTGCTTTTTGCTGGGCCACTGGTCCACACAAATCCCTTCATCTGTATGTGCTGGTGACTTGGCCTATCTCATAAGGGGTGGGTAGTGGGGACTGTCTAATCTGCCTTGACAGGAAGGATCAGCATATTAAGCCCTGTGATTCCAACATGTCAGGTCTGTTCCTGGGGCAGCACAAGGACGGCAGCATTCTGGGCCACCAGAGGCAACCTCGCTTTTGTGCGAAAGGTCCAACTCATTTGAAAAAACCTTTGTCAGGGTGCAGGGAACAAGATCAATACACAAAAATCAATTGTGTGTATCTATACACTAGCAATGAATAATCCAAAAATGAAGGAAACAGTTCCATTTATAATAGCACCAAAGAGAATAAAACTTGGGAATAAATTTAACAGACAAAACTACAAAACATCGTTGGAGGAAAAACAAACAAATGGGAAGAGATCTTAGAAAATCACATAATATGGGATTCTATTTATATGAAACATCCACAACAGGTGAATCCATGGAGACAGAAAGTAGATTCTTGGTTGCCAGGGTCTGGGGAGGGGGTGGGAGGTGACTGCTCATGGGGACGGGGCTTCTCTTTGGGGTGATGGAATGATCTAAAATTAATTATGGTGATGGCTGCACAATTCTGTGGATACCTAAAAACCAACCAATGGTACAATGAAACAACACAAATGCCTTCAGGCCAAACTCTGAGGCATAAAACAAAGTCAATGCAGAATTCTCAACAAAGGAGGAAAGCCTCCTTCCTGTTGTCTGCATGCTGGTGAGCCAAACTGCTCTCCTTGGGCAAAAATGGGATTACAAAAACTCTCGCTGCTAGTTAGTATGAAGGAATTGAGTCCACTAGGCTCCCAAGAGCCTGTGTTAGTGAGCTGGGGTCTCTCCCATAAGAGAGAGGTCATAAAAACCACACTCAGGAGAATCAGACACCACAGATGCAGGGGAAGACATGCTGCCAGATGTTTCTCTTTAGGAGAAAAATACTGAATCACATTTCCAAAGCTCAGGACTATTCAGAAGATGACTGGCAATTTACAAACATTAAAAAAAAAATTGAGATGAAACTCACAATTGAACTAATTTTTAAAAAGCTTTATAGCTGGCTTTATAATGCTTACATTGTGGCTACTGATCACTTTCCACCTCTCTGCTCTGTGCAGAGCAATGCTAGCAGCAGTGCTTGACTCTTGTAGCCAGCTTAGGCTGACCAGTGGGGGTGGAGGCCTGGACAATCACTGTCACTGAGCATCTGCTGGAATTGGGCCTGGCACCTGGTCCACCCCACAGATGCACAAGAAGTCACACTGAATGCTGCAGTGAATGGACGACAGACAAGACAGATAGGGCATGCCACATCTGTCACGGCAACTAGGGACGAAGGAGCCAAGGCAGCAGGGAGGTGTGCTCACAGGACAGCCAAGCCAAGGCCTGCCCGCAGGCCCCATCTTCACCAAAATAGACATGCTCTCTTTTCATGGCCTCAAAAAACTCACTTTTCCTGCAACATGGTCAGCGTACAATTAAAGGGTGTTGCTGAAGGCCAGAGCCCTAGCACACATGACAGGATCACCGGGGTGCATGAGTGACTATACCAGTGTCTTCTTGAGGGCATATGTGTGCCCTGTTGCGAGCTCACTGAGGTTAAGAGGTTGCTCCCTCTGAAGCAAATCTCTCTCTCCTCCTAATCCTGTCTAGAGGAAGCAGGCTCCTTTGATGGTACTTTATGCCTTGCCCTTCCTCTGCGGGAAGCAATGCTCAACTTCAACTTGGTGTATGCCGGAAGACGAAAAGACTCTAAGAGGAGACAGCTTGGCAGGGGCTGGGCAGGGGCAAAAGTTGTGCTGGGGACATGCACCGTGGACAAAGAGAGCCAGGTTTCTGTCAAAAAGAAAGGTAGAAATATGAAGCAGGGAGGCTCAGATGAACCCGGTTGGTGCTGGATATGAAGTACACGTGTGAACCCAGGGTCACCTGCACATGCAGATAGATATGGACAAAGAAGTATGTGTACACATGTGTATGCACATGGGTTTGAGTGTGTGTGTCCCCATTTCTGGGCATCGAGGGGGCCCAAGTGCAGGGACAGTCCAATGGCGGTGAGCCTGCTGAGCACACAGATCTTGTTTCTAGAGACTGGTCTCCACTAAGGACCCTTGTGAGAGACGGTGATTAGCCTGGAGCCTCTTGTTAGGACAAAACAAAGTGCTTAAAAGAATAATGAGTCATAGCAAAAAGACTCAGGAACCTGCTTGATGGGACTCCTGCCAGCCAAATCTGGGACGATTAAAAGAAATTCTGTACTAATAAAGAAATTCTATACTAATAATGACAGAATGTATCCTGTTGACTACAACAGGAATCCACACATCCATCTTGCTGTACAATGTAACAAAGGACTAAGTGGGGAGAAAGGAAAGCTCCCTTACAGAACACCGATGAAGCATACTATTAACGATGAACACAGAAAACCCCCCACTTGGGTGATCCATCTGGGTGATCGATCGTCAGTGATGACTAATCCAAGCAAGAGAACATCGGTGGAGGTGGACACTGGAGGGCAACAGTGACAGGAGAGGGCTTTTGTAGTGTCTCAGAGTATCTCCTCAGAAAAAAGGGGATGATCTCACAGTGGACAAACTGACACAGCCCACACTAACCTAGTGGGCAAATCAGCCCCACGGGTACCAGGACAGGTAAGCACCATGTGCCACCTGGGACAGTGTGTCGTGTGAAGAACACAGCTTCGCTTCTGTGGTAATTCTAGCCCCACGGGCACTACCTGGGTAGAACTACCAGGAATCATTGGATAAACACAGACAGAAAAACTTCTCCAAAATAACTGGCCTGTAATCTTCAAAGCCATAAATGTCAAGGAAAGAATGAGGAAGTATTACAGATAGAGAGATATGTGGTATACGGTCGGGGATCTGATCCCTCTGCCATGAAGGACATCACTGGGACGATTGGGGAAAATTGAATGGGCAAAGGGATGTGGAAGTGCTTTATAAAACTCTTCCATAAATTAACCGGGGGAGCCCCCTGCCAAATTAAAGCTAAAAAATAAAAGGCAGGTAGGCAAGGACAGAAGAGGATAGACTCTACTCTGACTCAGGGACCAGGAAGTGAGGCTGCATCTGTATCCCTCAGCCTGGCCTGGGAACCCCCTTTCCTCAGGACACCCATGTTCTCAATGCTGCAGGACAAAGGTTCTGTGGGGAGATAGAGGGAAGCCGTCACTCACACATCTTAGAGGTGATGGTGAGATCTGTAATCTCAATGGAAATTGACAGCCTGAGGTGATCTAGACATAGGAAGCTGACTGATCCCCTAGGCTAACAGGGCTCTACCTTTCACAATGCTACTTGCTAAGCGAGCACTCAGAGCACTCTGGGGGTTCCCAAGGCTGCTTCCAAACCAAACTCCTCCTCAGAACCTGGTGAAGGGGTCAGCTCAAAACAGCTTGCTTTCAGAGTCAAAATGAATTCTATTGTTTGAAATGGTGCTATTGAATCAACCCCCTAAGTTATAAAAACATCGCCCTCTTGCCAGAGTATGACTTATCTTGCAATGCTTTTGAAGTAGGCAATGAATTTATATAAGGCAGGTTGGGTTACAGAATTCGGGTAGTTGAACTTGCTCATTAAATCTTTTATGAGGAATTTCAGCCACGTGGGAGAAACTTTCAGGAAATCTTGGAGTTGGATCTCTAGTGAAAGACCAAAAAAGGAAGGCTCCATAGTCTTCAGAGGGGTAAGAGCTACTTTCCTTCAAGGTTTAAAGCTGTGATTAAATATGCTTACATATTTATCTGAACAGGTCTAAGAAACATTGATTAATGTGAGAGTCTAATGCGCAGAAATGGGGTCTGGGAAATTCCATCAACCTCATAGCAGTTACCTCATAGCTACCTCTGGGTGGGAGAGGGGGAAGTGGATTCTTTTACTCTATGTATTTCCCATTTGCCTTTTTAAAAAAATGATATGAATGTATTGCTTGTGTACAATTTTGAAAAACGACTAATATACCTCTTTATAACTGCTTTTTGTTTTTGGGGAAAACAAAATAAAACAAAACAAAACCAACACCTTAAAGACTTGTGACCAGGCCCTTCTTGCAGAAACAATAAATTAAGGGCTTATGAAGCCTGCCTCACACTGGATTCCAAATCTATGAGCTGTAGATTTGGGAAAACATTTAGGAACTGAAAAAGAATCCGGTTTTCAAATTGCCCATTCCTGTTCAAGATCTTATTTTACAATAGCAACTGCTTTTCATCCCAGGAAAACCCCCAGTGACTGGCAGTAAAAGGCAGAGGGACATAAGGGCTCACCTGGTTCTGAGTCAGAATTGCCTGCAGATGGCTCGCAGAAGGTTGATGGCATAAAAACATTGTTTTTTGATACTGTCGACAGGGAGGTGCGGGCAGGGAAGGGAACAAGAGGAAAAACAGCGTGAGTAGGCGGGGCACACATGTACTGGAGCACCTCTCCCACCTGAAGGCTCCATCTCCAAGCCCCACTGTAGGAGGCTCAGCATTATGAACCAGGCCTTTAGATGCTGTGGTTGCCTGTCTTATCCTCAAGCCCCTGGCTTTTCCTTGGCCCCCTAGGCCACAACAGAAATCACCTCTCCTCTTCTCTGTTGCACCTCCTGCCACAGACTGTGGCTCCGCAGTACACAGTGAATGGGAAGGAATACAATCCATCACAGGAAGCAGAAGCTCCCTTGTTTCATAGGAATGTCCATGCAACAAGTGAGAGGAGATCTCCTGAAGCCTAACTGCTAACTATCCAGATGGTTCCTCAAGGCCTGCTTGGCGAAGGACATCCCTTCAGGGGGGCCTCGAGCAGTCATGAGCAAGGATGTGGCAACGTCCACAGTGAGTGTTAAGGGAAACAGGAGTGAAATCCAGTGTGTTGCAGGGAGGATCTAGAAAGGACACTAACTTTCTACCTCGTGCCCTCCCATCACATTTGCATTACTTTTATAAGCAGAAACAACCTTCCCGGGTGTCTTTTCCCCGTAAAGTGCTATCCTTAAGGTTTGCAGGTATAAAATGCTTTACATGAACCCACCAATAAGGAACTAGAGATCGTCTCTGAATATATGTGCATCTCTAAGTCTGCACTAGAGAGCTAAGACTGAGAAGATGGACGATGCTGGGGGGCGGGGGTAAGTCAAGATGGGGATGAGAAGGAGCACACAAGTCGATCTGCAGAGCTGTCCCCAGGCTCACAGAACCTCCCACCAAAAAGCCCCAGCATCTCTCTTGACCCTGGGAAACTGCATCTTTGCTGCATCAGCCTTTGTAACAAGTCCCCAGGTTGGTCTGCCAGTCCCCACCTAGAGCTCCACACCCTTGGGCCCAGCCTTCTGTACAGGGTCCCAGCCTGGCCCACCCTTCAATGTTCCACCAAGGCCTCCTCTGGGAGCTCACGGCATTCCATCACCAAAGTGTGTTCCGGGGCCACTTGGTTTGTTATGTACTGTGTGTCTGTGCTTCTCAACCAGACTGCCAAGCTCTTGGCACATGGCTGAAGGGTCAGGAGGACACTGTAATTCCCACTTCTACACCCTCAGGCTAGAGACACAGCCACAAATCTGGGAGGAGGGCATGTAATTAATGGCCAGAGCCCCCAACAGGACCGACAGTCCTCTATTTCAGGGGGACCATTTCTTGGTGCGTCATCTTTGAGTCCACTAGGTGGCGACCCTCTGTTAAGTGTCACTGGTTCCAGAAGGGAGCATCTCCAGCTTTACTCCTGACAGAGATGGTGTCTCAGGTGGGTGCTAACTGGGTGTGGACAGGAGACAGACACCAAGGGGGAGGCGGGCTCATCAGTGCAGATGCTCTCACTGACCGGCAACGGTGTGCAATGGTTACCTGACTGTGAAGGTGGGAACTGGGTTAAAGAGGATGTTCTTTCTCGCTTGACAGGAGGGCAGTAATTTCCATCTTCTCGGTCGGAATCTACAGAAAATGAGGAGAAGGAGGAGAGAATCAGGCTGCTTCTACTTTTACTACCAAGGAAGATGAAACGTTTTAGAGATTTCCTCACCTTCTCCGCCTTCAGGGCTGGAGCCTCCAGTTGGCCTCTGAAATGAGAGCACATGGCAGGGCGGTAAGCAAGGGCCAGGCTGCCCAGCACCCAGCAGCTTGAGCTCCGTCATGAAGGGATCCTGAAACGCCATGCTGAGGGCCAACTCCCTGAGCTCAGGCACCCAAGTTGTGGACAGACTTTTAACCTAATGCTCAAAAATCCCCCCAGGAACCTTCTGAGCCTGCCTTATGAGGCCACAGGCTGAGGAGTCCTCCTAAGGGCTGAGAATGCATTTACCGCAAAGATCGGTTTCTATGTCTCTCCACCGGTCACAGCTAATGGCGTGCTACCCCCCAACTCAAGCACCATAAAATGTTATCTGGCTGAAATTAATTCTGCCAAGAGCTGGCAAGCAACCTGCTCCATGCTGGAGGGCAGCAGGGCTGCTTAAAATGGTTGCCTAACAGTGGATCGTAGCAATTTCTGTTCCTTGCCCCGGCATGTTCCATGGCACGGAACCCTGTTTCAAGGTGGACCAGGATTTCCAGAGCAACAGAGAATTTCAATGCCTTGGACCTAAGTCTGCTGCAAAGGTTCAGAACACAATCGTCAAACATAACTCAACAGACAACACAACCTACTGAAAAGCACAAGTGAAGACAGAAGGTGGCTGAAGAATTTCCACAACTTTTAGTTTTAGAATGTGAACAACTAGCCATCAAGAAGCCTTAAAACGAGCCCTGCTCCCATTCCCAGATAATATCCAATCCCTCACAGACCTACAACTCTTCAGAACTAAGCAGCCAGAAGCACACGTCCAGGGGTGAACATCACTCCTCCCGGGGCACTCTTGTGAGAGCAAGCGGAGGAGCCAATTTTCTTATTTTCAGAAAAGTCCCTAAAGTCCAAGTTTAGCCAAACGAGGACCACCTGCATTGAGGAGCTGTTAGGAATTAGATGAGGCATGCCTGGGAAAGTGCTCTGCTAGCTGCAGGGTGGAGTGGAACCACAGCAACTGCCCTAAATAACACAGATAATGAGCTGTGAGCCCCAGGCAGCACTTTCTCCATAAGGGCCACAGAGGGACCTTCAGCTTCTTGGGCCATATGCATACTCCACTATCTTAGCTTGCAGACAGAGGCCTGGAGTTTGCGGACCTCATCCTAAGAGACTGGGAGAGAAAAGGATCCCAACCTGGACTCTCTCCTGTGTGGACCGACAACTTGGGTTTGGGTCAGAAATGCAAGCTTGGGCTGCTTGCTCGTGTCTGTTCTAAGCGCTCGCTGCAAGCCTCTGTGAAAGGGCGAGGACTGCTGTCCTCATGTCTGCACCAGGTGATCCAAGGAGGCCATCCATCAAAGTGCTTGGGAAACAAACCCCTCATAACACAACGGGGTTCAACAGTCCTTGGGGCAACTGTGAACATACCACTGGGCCCCAGATGAAATGGAGGAGTCAAGGGGGGATTCCAATGGGCACAACCCAGTGGCCAGACCATGAGGGCAGAGTGTGAAGGTGCTCAACCCCTCTGGAAGGCCTACAGAGCTTCCTCTCTCCCAGTTCTGACACCTCCTGAAGGCACATCTTGGGCAAATCATTTCACTCGCTCAGGCTTCTGTCTCCTCGCTTGGGAAATGGGGGTGCCAACATCCCCCCCGCAGGGAGATGGAAGGCATCAGTGGGATAAGCAGGGAGGCAGCAGTCCTTGTGACCGGACACCTGGCCATGGCTGACACCCAGGGCGCTCTCAGCAAGCTTGCTTCTGCTGGATGTTATGCCTCTGGGAAGGGCATGACAAGAGTCGGGATGTGGAGTCATGTCCTAGGGCAGCCAGATGTGGAAGGCACGGTGGTGGACCTGGATGCGTTAAGCAGTTCCCCAGCCCAGGACTAAGTGTTGGGGGGTTGCTGAGACACATACTCTGGCAGGGCTTTCCTCTTACTGGGTCCAGGTCTGCAGGGGCATCTCATGACACAGAGCCATGACACTGGCACAGCAGGCATTTTCTCTGGGACTATCCCCTTCCTTGGGTAACATCACTAAGGTGCAAACTTCAGGTACCTCCTTCCTATTCCTTCACAGTGGCAGGGCCCACTCCGAGCTCTGGTTCCATGGCTCTTGGCTTCTCTCCTGTCATTCAACAAACATCCCAGCTGTACCAACTCCACATGTGGCAGCCTCTTGGATCCTGGGGGACCTGCCGCTTTGAGAGCAACTTCTGGGATCTGGAAATGGCCTTGCAGACACTCATCAGCTGACTTTTCACTCTGCTCGCTCTTCCCTGGCTTCTCACATGAGAACCCCTGCGCCCCTGCCCTGGTCCTGTGGCCTCACTGCCCCCTGCACTCCTCTGTACCTCTCACTGATTGTGTGATCTGTGTCAGGGTCCCTCACTACCTCAAGTCCCAGGAGGGCAATGGCCCTCAGCACACAGTGGGAGCTCAGCTGGCATTTGTCCAGTGAAGGGACACAAATCACAGGTGCTCTGTGGGCCTCAGAAACGCCCTAAGGCAGGTGTCCCTGTGTTATACACAGAACAGTGGCACCCCCTGCCCTATCAATGGCCCCAAAAGCTTGTCAGACCCCAGCTTCCTGTTTCCTCAGCTGCTGAAAAGGGTATTCCTCCACCGTCCCCATCCTAAGAGGCCTCCGCACCCAGCTTTCCTTTGCCCCACTGGCTAGCTGGGCTCACCTCCACGTGTGTGGATTTCCAGAAATGTACAGATTTCTAATTTCATTCCACTAAGGTTGGAAAAGACCCGGCATGATTTCAGTCATTTGAAATTTTTCAAAATTTGTTTTGTGGCCTAGCACACAGTCTGTCTGCCCTGGACGAGGTCCTGAGCACTCTGTAGCTCAGTGTTGCTAGGCCAGCGGGGTTTAGAGCACTATCCAGGCCCTCTCTGTTCTCCATCTTCCTTCCCAACGCTCTGGTGATGACTGGAGTGGGGTGCTGGGCTTGCCAAGACCATGACTGAACAGTCTATTCTCCCTTCAGTTCTGTTTTTGCTTTGTGTATTTTGGGGCTCTTAATGACATGTAACTTTCTTAATTAACTATGCCAACACCACCCCAAACCTCTCAGGAATCAGTCTCCTTTAGAATTTGATGAGTGCGCCAGGGGCCGCTCCGCAGAAGTGTGTCCAGACCAGGAGCTGAGGTCTTTGGGTACCCCTGCCCCGTCCACCCTGAACCCCCTCTCCTTGCTGTCGTGCTGCAGCTTTGCTGTCTCCCTCCCGTTTTTTGAACATGCCAACACTATTCCTGCCCCAACGTTCCTTCCGTGTGTGCTACCTCCAAGATAAGATCTGGGATGCACTTCCTACAGGTCCACTCAGTGTGGCCTTGCCAAGGCCTTTCCCAGCCTCCTCCAAGGGTGGAACCGAGCTCACTCACTGCCCCACCAACCAGCAAGCGGAAGCTGCTCCTTTCCACCCCAGTGCCCAGTCTCCCTTGGGCCTCTACCAGCTGGAAAAGATCTAATGTGTCTGGCTGTTCTGCTCACAGCTCAGACATACAACCCCCACGATGCTGTGCACAAAAGTCGATCAGCATGTATTCACTGCACAAATGGAGCGTGAGTTAGTCACAGCCCCTTTGGTGACCCAGAGAAGGAAAGTACCTGGCCAGACAAGATCCAGAGGCAGGAGACCCTCAAACTCATACCCCAAATCTCTTCTAAGAGGCATGTGGCTGGCCTTTTGGTCCTGGAAAGGCTGAGAGGTCAAGGCCAGGGAAGGACCTTCCAGAAGCTGCTGGAACCTCCTGTAGGGTCTGAGCTAGCCAACTCAGAAGCTAAGCTGATGCCAGCAGCATTCCTCGATAGGAGCCAGCATAAGGAAGCAAGGAGACAGAATGTATGAGAAGTCACTTCTGCTTGCTTTGGATATGCCAACTCTTCCAGAAATCCTCAATAGTTCCCTGTGTGAGAAGCCTGATGTCTGCATCCCCAGCCCGCCAACTGTGCTGGAGGTCTGAGCTTGCTGTCTGGCTGTCTCATGCTGTCTTCTCACAAAACAGGGGTGAAGCAACTCCCCGTTAAGCCACCCCCGGCCCAAAACAAGGCCAACGCCGGCTCCACACACTTTGCACAAACGCAGCAGCCTGGCAGTCAGGGGCCACCCGTCATCCCAACTGAGGGAGACACTACACAGGGGCCAGCTGAGAACAATGCCTGGGACATACACAATGCCTGCGGGGCTGTGCCCCGCAGCTACAACTCCTTGGACCCAGAAGCCTGCATCCAAAACCACTGCCATGGGGACTCCTGTGAGGAGGACTCTCAGAACAGGCTTCCAGGGTTCCTCTTTGCGGGGGAGCTAGGGCAGAAGCACAGATGTGAAAGTCCCATTTCCTCCTTTGTCTCTTCCCACACTGGAATCTACTTCTGTGAGGCTGAGGGCTTCAGGAATGATACGTAGGGGAAGCTGGAGTCAGTGCACATTTGAGACACCATGATGAACCTATCTCAAATCAACACTTACATAAGGGAGGCAAAAAGAAAGAAGCCCAAAGAGAATCCTTCATTTCATTTCCCTGGTGTCAGAAAGCATGAATGGGGGAAATGGGCTTATAGAAGATGCAAAGCCCCCACAATGGTGGCTGCTGTGGACAGGTGGGAAGAACTGCAGAAGTGGCAGCGCTCTCTTCTCAGAGCCACAGAAACATGGGGGCACCTGCTCATTCTATGAGGTGTGCATGTCCCTGCTCCCAAGTACAAAATAGGTAGTAACGTCTAATAGTAGTAACAGGACCCTGGAACTGTAGATGTGGGAAAGTTCAGTTCTTTGTAAAGGATGAAACAGTGAAAATTTACCATCATTACATTTATGAAGGAGTTCCTCTGCCCCCCCAATCCCCCACAGCCAGCCCTGAAAAAATATGGCTGTCATGAGGCTGCCTGGTGTGGCCTCAAGGAGGACAAAGGTGCTGGGCCAGTCCAAGGGGAAGGAATGGAGCTGGACATTGTCTCAGAAGCTGACCCACAGACCCACAAGGAGAGTAAGCAGGAATTAACAGCACTCACAGCCTTCCTGACTTCCCAGAAAACACCAGAAAACAAGACCAAGCCAGACACCGTTTGGCCCACCTGGGCCTCAGTAATTCTGATATGGACTGACCAGTTGGAAAGCTCGGCTGCCCACAGCTGTAGGAAAATGGATTGCAGGGATGAAAAAAATCAATCAAAGGAGGGGCCCACTAATACATCCTTGTCTTCAAATGGACTACTGGCCAATTCTATGCTGTTTACATTGCTCCTAAGGTGACCAGTTCAGAAGGTTTTACCAAACAGGCAGACACTGAAGAAAGACCAAGAGCTGTGGTCTCCAAAGGTCTGAATGTTGGGTGGGAGCAGAATGAGGGTCAAATCCCATGCAGAAGCCGGAAGATGAGGGAAGCTGTCCAGCTATGGGTCTGGTTCCAGAACCTGTCTAAGCTTCCTGGTGGGTCTAATAAACACATTTCAGGCTCCACAGGGCCTTGGCTCCAAGCTTCAGTCCGGGGGACTTAAGCCAGGCTCAGAGTAAGCACTAAGAGCTGCCTGCTTTCTCCGGGTCAGAGAACTTCATCTGGATGTGGTTTGGTCTTCTCCAAGCTGTCTTCTGAAAGCCAGTAAGTCTGATATATAGAGGCTTGTTCCCGGTACTGAGTCTTTGATGGCCAGAGTTGGGGAGACTGAAAGACGAGCAAGCCCTTTGTAAGCAATAATTTAGCAAGCCACTATTTATCATAAAGAACTTGTAGCTTTACGTTCCCTCGAGGGATCATGCAATAAAGAACAGACTAAACGTGATGGGCGAGACTGGCTGGGTAAGGGTGAGTGGTTTCCTGAACTCCAGTGTGGTACTGGGCAAGATCTAAATCTGTTTGGATGCAAAAGCAACTAGTCTTAGCTAACCAAAGAATCACCTCACTCCAAGAGGATGCTGGGATCAGGCCCATCTGCCTTGATTTATGCCCTAATTGACCTAAAAAATGTTTACTTTGCCTTGAACACACCCAATTACTCAAAGAAAGCCAGCTAATGGGAGCCAGTGGCAACAAGCTAGAGTCTTCTGTGCTGAGAGCCCAATGGAGCGAGCCCCCGTTGGTTCAGAGCTGTCACCAAATATTGCGACACTGGCATTGCCGAGATTCTGATGGTACTGGGGATTCCTACAGTTACGAATGCTAAAACCAAATAGCACATGTGCGTGTCACATGCATGGCCTTCACCTCTATGCTGGGACATCCATCAACTGCTCCCCCTACTCCTAACGTCCTCCCACAGTGACCTACAACCCATCTTAAGGTTCTCTACCATTAACACTTGACCTTGCAGGGCTGGGCTGGGGATGGTTTGAATTTGTTGGGATTAGAGCCTTTGACTCAAAGTTCACAAGAATTGAGAAGTCGAGTCCCATTGGCCAGGACTCAGGAATCCACATCTGGCCTGGCCATAGGCAGAAGGTGAGACCCCCTTAGGTGCCTCTGGAGGAGCAGCTGCTGTGCCTCAACCTCTGTGACCTACCCATTTGCTGCTCTCAATCGAAAACCCTTAGCCCCTTCAGTTAGAGGTGCTCTATAAGCTTGCTGTTCAAACCAGGCAGCAGCAAAAGGTCCTGGAGCCTCTTGGGCAGATCCACATGAAGGTCATCTGTTCTTGGAACTGAGAACATGATTTCCTGTGTTTCCAAAGGCCGAAAGCACAATAACTCAGAACGCTCAACTCAGGAGAAGGTTCCAGGAGCTGTTTGGCCCTGAACCGAAAAAGTGATCACCTCCTCATTCTTGCTCTGTCAGTTCTAGTATTCTCACAAGAGTTGTGCCCCTAGAACACTGTGGTGGAGTGCCTCCTGGCTGGAATCTTTACTGGGCCCAAACCCATTTGTATGCCATGAGGGACTGCCCCGTTACTCCCACCTGGCACACTGTAAAGACCGTTCCTTCTTTTCCCACCACATAAACTCTTCCAAAATGTCAAAACTGGCCTCCAATCTCACCTTTGCTGGACTTCACTTCTTCCTGTGTGCCCCAGGGTTTGGTGGCTGTAACTGAATTTTAATGATTTGCTTAAAACACAGGGGACTAGTGATGTGACACAAGGGATAGCTAAAGGTCTGGGAGTGTGATGCCCTGGACGGCTGCCCAGTGCTTGGTGTGTAGAGCAGTGTGCCTTGTTTCCTGCCACGAGAATGGGAGGGGGGCTTAGGTACCCACATGAAGTTTTCAATCCTGAATGTAGGATGATGTTTACCTTTCCCATTTTATCAACCTCCAAACACTCAAGACATTTCTTGTTCTCGAGAGTTCACAATCTTCTCCACCTATAATCTTCAAAAGCCTTCTCAATACAAAGATAAAGGGCTCAAGGGGTTCCCTCTGGATTCAAAGGAAGAGTCTTTTCTTCTTCCTGCTTTGATTGAAGACAAGCAGTTCACAGCCTAACCACAGTCCAAATACAATTGGTCTTGCAAAGCAGTCTGCCTTAGACACCTCTTCTTCCTCTAGATCAAGGAAGTCGGGGCTTCTGTTGTTTCTAAGACCCTGAACCTGAATGCCCAAATTCAGGGAGAGGAGAAAGAAAAATGGAAGGACGGAGGGGGAGGGTCTACCCCATTACTCAATCCCTCTTTTGACCCCTCATGACTCTTTCAGGAAACAGGATTAGCTTCTCGCTACGGGCGCATATACATTCCCCCATTCAGAAAGTCAATGTAAAAGGGGACTCTTTTTCCTGACTTTTTTGGCAGCAAGAATTAAAGGGAGCTGCAGAGATCGTGACCACCTTTTTCAGTTATCATCAGCCGCTTGTGATTAAGGGTCTGGATCTGAGTAACCCAAAGGGAAAGGGGCTGGTCTGGGTTGGGACCCCCAGGCTGTGGAGTGCTGGGTGGAGGTGGACTTACCCCTGCCAGTTCTCGCGGGAAAGGAAGAAGCTGGGCTTCAGGAGTGCTGGCTGAAGCGCTAGCAGGGGCAGGAGGCTCTAGGGCATGCTCACCAGCTGACTCGGGGTGACCCGTGCCATGGTGGGGGGCCTCAGCCTCCCCCCGAGGCTCCTCTCCCGAATCCGACAAGTCTTTTTGCTCTGCAGAGGACTGGGAGCAAAAAAGACAATTTTCCTTCAATGTAAATAAAGGCTGTAACATGGGGCAGGGGGTGGGCAGGGATCGAAGGGCTGGAGACGTTCAGACTTCGGCAGCTCCTGCCTGGGAGGATGAGCCAAGAAAGCCGGCATACGCTGTCGTGTTTTGCTCAACAAAACTGGCCCTCCATAATGAGAGAATGGAAAATGAACGTGGAATTGGCTACAGTTTAACTTTGCAGGAGGCCTGGGCCCCCATTTTCAAAACAGGAAGCATGGAGTTACCATGCTTATGGTCTGTGAGTGAGGAACACTCTTGGTGACCAAAATGGGGACGGTGCCTCAATCAGAGGGAAACGGGGGTGGGGGGGTTATGTCTAACTGGCCCTAAGGGTTAATGACCCATCTCTGCAAGGATACTGATGAAGGAAGTTGGCCTTCAGCACCATTTCTGTCCACTAAGGTGGGGAAGGCAAGCCTGGAATAGCACACAGCTACAAAACGGGGCATATGGAGTTCACAGGCTTGTGCGTTCTGCTCTAGTGCTTCCAGCACCTTTTAATTCATTCCGCTTAAACCTGAGATCAAGGGGTGCCTGGGTGGCTCAGGTTATGAGTCTTAGGGTCTTGGGATCGAGACCCATGTCTGGCTCCCTGCTCAGCAGCAGTCTGCTTCTCCCTCTGTTTCTGCCCCCACTCATGCATGTGCTCTCTTTCTATCAAACAAATACAATCTAAAAAAAAAAAACAAAAACAAAAAACAAAACCCAGAAAAAAACAAACAAACCCCAAAACCTGAGATCAAGGCAACGGTTTTTTGCCTCAATGAGTACAGATGTGTGGTGACCAAACCAGCTGGCTGAGACATGGAGAGCTGGTTTCATATCAGATGGGTGGGAGTTCGGCTGGAGGAGGGAGCTCCTTGGCCTAGGATTCTCCCACGTTCATTCACCCCAAGCACTGTGGCAAGGGTGTATTTAGAAAATATCCAGCACAAGAGAAAGCTGGTTCTGGAAGTCTTTGTCCTGGAAAGTATAACATCCCTGGCATCCTTTGAGGTGGTTCCTGGGACTTTGGAGGGGCTCCCACGGACCCAGAGCTCTGTGGCCAAGACTCTTTCCTTGAGGAATGGGTTATAAAACTGGTATCCTGGAAGAGATAGGCCCTGGTCCCCAAATCTCCCACTTGGCATCATCCACAACGTGGAGTCATTTCTCTCACTTTGTGAACTAAGTGGCTGCCCTGTGTCTTTCCACAGACCTGGCCACATTTATTCTGAGTGTGAAGTGACTAAAACCTCTTTATTTATTTATTTTAAAAAATATTTTATTTATTTATTCATGAGAGACACACAGAGAGAGTCAGAGACAGAGGCAGAGGGAGAAACAGGCTCTGTGCAAGGAGCCCGATGTGGTACTCGATCCCAGATCCCAGGGATCATGCCCTGAGCTGAAGGCAGATGCTCAATCGCTGAGGCACCCGGGCTGCCCAAAAACATCTTTAAATAGGGCCTGGGACCTAGTTCTTAAAGGTGAACCTGATAGATGAAAGGGACTCTATAAAGAGGATTCAAGAGAACTTTCAAACATTCTGAGGAAGGCAAATGCAACAAAATGTTAACTCATCCATATATCTAAAAAGCCACCAAAATTGATTCTTCCTATCCAGGGGAGATACACACACACAAAGGCCTTCCTTCTCATGCTGTTCCTCAAACCTGCTCAGGATATGAAAGATGGTCCACGTGCCAACACCCTATAAGAGAAAATTAAACCCAGACCTTTGTGGAAAACAGCCTATCTCTAACTAGAACCACTTGGGATTTTGTTTTTCAATGCCTGCTTTTAGGGCACAAGTGTTCAAATGCCCTGGAGGTACTGAACTTGAAATGAAGCCTAAATTGGTGGACCAAAAAGAAACATGTACGCCATCCCAGCATTTTCTACTTGGGGCTGGAGTGTTTTTGCTGGACAAGAAAAGTGAGCTCTAGAGAACCAAGATAAGAGCTGTAGTTCTTCAACATGTTTGTTAAAATCAGACATCAAGATTTTGATAGCTTTTGACACATCATCCTAAAATACACATGGCTGACAAAAGCCAAAAAACACACCCATACACACAGGGTAGGCTTGTTACATCAACAGTAGGTCTAAACATACTGTGACAGTGCTTTCAGGGACACCTTACTTCCTGCTTAGCACGTCTGCAACTGCTTTCTTTCTTCTAAACGGATGCCACCCCGAAAGTACAACCTCAAAGCCTCACCTGTTCAGATGAACTTTTGGAAGATAAAGTCTTTGAAACAAACAGTCGTCACAGTCAATGAAACAACCTCTTTCTAAGAAGATTCAAAATTCTTCACATCAAAAAGAAAAAAACTTTCCATGTAAAGCAGTTAAGAAAAAAAGTCTCATTTTTGCCATTAAAACCAGAAATGCATAAATATAAGCAGTTCATGAAGAGCGCCCTCTTGAGGAAGCATGAAAACACGGAAGGAAGGACGGACAATTCCATGCCATTAGCAGGGCTCTGGGTCTGGATTTTAGGCCTCAGGACTGGAGTTCAAACTGTCAACCGCTTTCTCAAGCTGGGAACAACAGGGACATCTGACAACCTGTCCTAAGACCAAGTGACTGGCCACTGCCACCAATCTGTAGTCTGCTGTAAATACAACTTGGGCCTTTGATGGGACAGAAAGCACCATGTGGCTTTGCTATTAACAAAAACAAAAAAAAATGCCTGGCCTAACAGCTTCATTTTTTTCTTTTGGTTTCAAATCTCTTCCCTCAATCATGATTCTATAATAACAGCTGGGCCTGTGGAGAGCTCTCCTTGGAGGGGGTGGGGAACACGAGCTCTTTGAAGCACAGCCCATTGGGTGGTTCAGAGATTGTTCACTGAAAGGCAAGTCAGTGGTGCCAACGGCTGACGATGGGACTTCTTGATCTTTGCGGATCAGGAAATGTCTCAAAAAATAGCTATAAGGGACATCTGGGTGACAATTTGGTTAACATAATTACAGACAATATATACTGAAGGCCTGAATTTCTGAATTAACAATCATTCTCTTAGGACTGACAGTAGCAGTGGGGCCACAGAAGAATGTCTCTTATTCCCAGGAGCTGCCTGCAGAAGGATTTAGGGGAGAGCATCAGATGGACATGACTTATAGATAGGTGCTTCTGGCATTTACGACCAAGATGTTGCTGATGAAGCCAGGTGAGTGAGGGACACCCAAGTGTCATGGCACCATTCTTTTGACTTTTCTGAGGACCTGAATATTTTTGAAATACAAATTTGAAGAGAAAAGGAGAAAACAGCTACAGCAGCCCATATAGCCTGTTCCCTACTCTGCTTTTGCAGCGTGAAGGGCAGATGGGCTGGAATGTCGGCAAGACAGGAACTGAAAGAGGCTCAAACTCTCATTTCTGTCCGAGGCACCACGGCTGCTCCCTGCAGCTCTGCGTGCCCATCTCCCTTGAAATGGGAAGCCGAGGAGAAACAAAGCTGGCTGTCTCAGCTATGCTGCTGGCTCTCTGCCTTACTTCCGAGCTGTCCTAAGCAGCAGAGAAAGAAGGAAGATTCCACTTTCCACCTGATAGCTCAGAAAGCTGCTCTCCCGGACAGTTACAGAGGCTCTTCCTTTGTAAACATGCAGCAGTTTCACGCATCTTGCCGGTGATGCTGTCCCAGAGGCACGACAGGAGCGGAGAGCTGAACTCTGAAGAGCTGGGGATCAGTTATTTTTAGAAGCCCATTTATAGTTGGCTCTGAGTCAATATTTTGATAAGAACTACATTTGCACATTTTAAGATGATGATGAGCAGTTTCCTAGCTACTCTTCTGATTCAGCTTCACCCCAACCTTCTGGAGGGCATACATGTAAGTTAGCCTTTGAATGACAAGGCAATAGACAAGAACCACCTCAATTGTGAAAACAGTACTGAAGTGGAAATTAGGACTTCAAATATTACATTTTAGTGTCTCCTTCTGCTGGTTGTCCGAAAGTCTTAGATTTAAATAATTATTAATTCCTATTACTTGTTTTAAGTCTGGGGTTGGCAAACTTTTTCTGTAAAGGGTCAGCCACTAAATATTTTTGACTTTGTGGGCCATATGTCTTCATCCAAATTACTTCACTCCACTGTCACAGTGGGAAAGCAGCCTTGGCTACTGGGAACAGGGTGGGCATGACTGTGTGCCAATAAAACTCTACTTATAAAAACAGGTGTTGGTGGCAGGCCTTAGTTTTGCAGACCTATTTAAAAGTAGTTTGAACAATTATAGTAAAATTCAAAATTCTAGAAAATCCTGGTTTTACAGAAAACCAGAAAGAAGCAACTTTCACAAATTAAAACAGAAATTGAACACAGGCATTTCTAAAAGCTAGCAGAAAAGCATCAGCCCTTCCACAGTGAGTGAAGCTCCAAAAGACAAATGATAAAAATACATGTAATTAAGTTATATGTATTGGTCAGGGCCCAAGGCAGAGGAGATCACAGAGGGTGATGTGTCTTGAAAATACCACCTAGAAAGCTGAAACAAAACAGGAAGAATGTTTCCTCGGGTGTTGTGATTCTTTATCTTTAGCAAAAGAATAAAAGAATAACAATGGGAGTTTAATATGAGAGCAAGCCTAGCAGATCAGCCCCGGCTCACAAAGAAGGTACCCTGCAAAGGGGTACATGTGTGTGGGGGTGGATAGGGCAGCCATTTATCCCTCCTGCCCCCTGTACACACATGCTCTCTTCCTGGCCCTTGAACACAGTCCAGGACAACCTGGGCCACACAGAAGTCTGGCCTCTCTTCTCAGACTGAGAGGTGGGGTCTAGGAGCAGTAGCTGGGCTGCCAGGAATCCCAAATCTCTAGACCAGTAGCCCCCAACATCAGAGCTGGCCATTGAGTGGGGGATTGGGGATCCACCAGAGCACCTCACCTGTGGATCACAAGTCTCCAGAGAGAGAGAGAGAGAGAGATTCTCTCAAATCAATAAGATGCAAACAGATTTCAAAACACATGAGAGTCCAGCGCGGCACTTTGGTCACTCACTCCAAAATCTCAGAGTCTTTGTAAAAGCTTGGGAAGCATCAACTGCAGAACATCAACTAACTTTGGACACAACCCTGACCTTCCACACTGATTTGTCAGGGCAGACATAAAATCAATGACTTCTGGGTAAACAGGAGCATGTGACATTGGAATGCTACTGCTACACCAATCAGGACTTTAACAAGCTGCTGGCTCACTGCTACAAATTAGGCAAGGTATTTCCAACATCAGGGCAACCAAGACATTTAAGATTCAAGATGAGGAAGCAACGAATAACAAAGATGGATGGTAAATACGTAATGCAAGCCAACTAATCATTAATTACTCTAAATGCATTTATGCCAAGTTGGTTGGGGCCCAAAATAGCTCCCTAAAATCTTTAAAGGTCGTCTTCCCCCTTAAGCACCATTATTCTCCTTCCTTCCCTCCCCTGCTCCTTCTACTTTTTCTCTCTCCTACTCTTCCTAATGTACAGTAGTATTTCTAAAACGAAGCATTAGGAATTAGAAAACAGCTTTCTACCACTGTTAAAAGCACGATTTCTGAGCCCTTTCCACATACGCCCGTCTTAGCCTCTCACCATGGTAACTTCAAGCCACAGGACCTTTTCCCTTCAAGCTCCCATGTGGAGGCTTAAAAGATAGAAGCACCCTTGGCCATGTGACCTGGGAGAGCCCTCTGGGAGAAAACAAATCAGAGTAATCATGTGAAGAGAACATACCGGCCCCTTACCTTTTGTCCTTTATCCTTCTGAAACACAAAGACGGGCGGAGCAATGGCAGGTTTTTCTGCAAAAAGAAAAATTGGTTTTTTTCCCCCCAACACTATAGTCATACAGTAAACAAAGCTACATATGTTAGTAATAAGTTAAAAACAAAAAACAAATATAAAACTAGTAACTCCAAAGAACATCAAATCACTTAGAAACAGTTTTTTGAAGTGGCTGCGTGGGTGTGTTGTTTGTGAAAACCTGACACTTAATGTTAGGGTATGTGCACTTTTCTATATACCAAGAAAAAGGTTTCAGGACTCACTGAGAACAGCCATGGCAGTGACGGAGGGAGAGTGGTGGGGGTGCAGCAAGCTGTGCAAGGCGCTGCCACCGTTCCCTGTCAGAACGAGGCAGAGATGTTGGATCTTTATGTGGCACCTTCCCAATTTCAAATACTAAAGACTAGTTTAGGTTTTTTTTTTTTTTTTAATCTCTCTCTCTCTTTCTCTCTCTCTTTATATATTTATAGGCCAGCGAGGGCCCAGTGATAACCAGACTGCAACCTCTGCCCACACAGCTCCTGCTCTTTGGAGAGCTTGTTCTGGTTGAGTCACATGACATCCCACCTGGATCTCTAAGTGACTACCCATTTAAAAAGAGGGTTTAAGGAGTTGAGGGAACTCTGAGTCCACCTTGCACAGTTGCTGTTGAAGGAAGAAATCCTCTGAAATGTTCTGTCATGATGAGACAAGGGTGGTGCCACCCTCTATTCTCAGGCAGCACCATTTGTCTCCTCTGCAGGGAAAGCCAAATCTACAGCCCTCTGCCACTTGCCCCCTGCATGGATGGCAGCTCAGAAAGTCCCTGCTGCCCGCTGGGGAATTTTGAATGAGGACTATCTTCACCCATGGGGAAGGCCCAGATGCTGCCTGCCTTGAGGTTGGGTGTGGTGGCTCTGGGTACACACATGGATCCTATGGGGTGCACCCAGGGGCCCTGTCAGCATTCAAAGCCCTGAGAGCAGGCAGTGGATGGGAAGTAAGGAGGATCATGAATGAGTTTGGGGAGCACTATACCACTCTGCTGTCATTGAGCCCTCAGTCCTGGGGAGCCAAGATAACCAGGAATCTGTACTTACATACAGCTTTACCCAGCAGGACTGCTATGTGGGAAGGGACAGGATCTTTGGTTCATGAGCGCACTCGTGTGGAGAGCTGGTCAGAGCGGCTAGTCTAGAGTCAGGGAAATGTCCCTGAGAAGAGGTGGCTCCTGAAGTCCAAACAGAAGAGACTGGAAGGAGCGGCAGGTGTGAAAACACATCTTATAAAAGTGACAGGGAGCCTAGGGGCAGATGATCACCATGCTAAGGACTCGGGGAAGTGCTGTAAAAGGAGTTGGGTTCAGGTTCAAAGAGTGAACAGTCTGAGGAAGGGGGTGATATGGACAGACCAGTTAGGAGGGAGGAAAGGTCTGGGGAGGAAGAGAGACAAGACTGAGATGATCAAAAGGACACAGTTCCACTTGCATCCACCAGATTCTCGCTCCTTGGAGAAGCAGAACAGACACTGGTCTTGACTTTGGGGCAGCAGCCTAGTCATGGTGGCTCTTCCCTCTGCCATGCACACTGAAGCCACGCAGTACCTGAGTCCCTGAGTCTGATTCACTGAGACAGTCTTTACCTTGCACAACCCATGGCAAACACTGGGGTGAATAAATGTATGAGGCCAAAATCTACAAGGCAGGAGGGTGGGAGGCGGAAGAGTCACAGACGAGGCCTCCACGATTCCCTAAGCAGCCCCCTCCCTGTACAGGGGCTGGTGCTGCTGGACAAAATCAGATGAGGAGTGAATGAAAGTGCCTGTGCAAGGAAATAAATGACAGCAAAGGAATGGAGGAGGGACTCTGTGGACAGCAGTAGCTAATTCACACCACTTCTGTGGAGAACCCCAGACAGCTTCTAGTACTGACTGCCCTTTACCCAGCATCCAGAACTGCAGATCCATGTCTGAATCTCTCTTCTGCATTTGATTCCTAGCCAGCTGCAAGGAGTGAAGGCACACACGAAGGAGCTGGGAGTTTGGGCCAGCTCAGCATCCCTCCAGCCCCCATTTCTTTAGGGAAATTTCTTTACCTCCCTTGCCCCTAGCTCTAGGTCTGAGGAGGAGAGTACTTCATATCCCTGCCCCAAGGGACACCATGGCATGTGAACAAGGCCAGGTCACTGACAGTGAATGAGACTTGGGTTTAAGACTTTTGTTGGAGCTACTGGGGAAAGGGATGCTCTGTCTCTGCTGGGGCTGCAGGGCTGGTGGGAGGTAATCCTGGGGTTGTGAGAGGTCTCACGTCACCAAAAGGGACCTTGGACCAGAGTCAATCCAGTGGGAAGCAGAGCTGGAGATGAAGGAGGAAACTGAATCCTGGAGACACTGTTGGAAGCTCTGGGTTCAGTCCAGCTCAAAGCTAACCCCACCCCCAATGACTTTTCGGTTAAACCAACAAATGCTGACTTTTGTTCAAGCCTGTCTTAGCTGTTTCTGTCCTTTCTCTAACAACCTCCAGCATGAGAGGCGAGGCCTAGCCACCTCTGACTTAATTAAACATACACTATACTCTGTAGAAGAAACCTTGCCTGGCCTTACAGTGAAGCAAAGACACTTTCTCACAGGAGGGAACACAACGAGATATACTAGGTATTTATGAGTTTATGCTCTGTCTCCCCTACTAAGCGATCAATGAGATCGGAGAGCACCTTGTTCCCCTGGCTGCCCCAGGGTCTAAGTACAGTACTTGGCATGAGGGAGGAGTAAGGGCAAGGGGGTATTGGAGAAATGGATGGAAGGCCACTGAGGAAGGACCAAAACAGAGGGAGGACTGTTTGGATGATAACGGAGGAGGCTTTCTAGTGTTGGCTGATCTGCAGGCATGCAGAAGGGGCTGCAGCGATTCGGGCAATCATGGGTCACCCAGGCTGCCTCTGGGTCCCTGGGACAGGACAGGACAAAGCCACAGGGCAGGGTCAAGGCATGAGCTAGGAGAGGTCCCGTCTAATGGAAAAACTACTTACTGCACTGCAACTGGGCTCGGTGCTCAGCTGGGGGGAGGGGGGGGGGGCGGGACGCAATGGAAGCGACATGGGGTCCAGCTCTGCGGGCAGCTTCCTGAAGAACTGGAACCCTGGATGAGACCCAAGCAGATACTCCCTCACTAACTACTGGCTCTGGTCCCTCGACCCCTGCTACCGGCCACCTCCTTTCTCCATCTCTACTCTCCTTTCCTTCAGTCCAGCCTCTGCAGAACAGCCAGAACCACAGGTGTGAGACGCACACTTAAAGCTCAGCTTTGTCCTCCCAGACTAGGGTCAGAGCTCCTTCCCTCAGGTCATCGCCACCTTACCACTACAGTGGCACCGAAGGGCCCGCTGCCCCCTGCACGCCACTGTGCTTCTGTCATTACTTCTGGCTTTCTGCCCAGGACACATCCTCACCTCCTCTTCCACGGCCAACACTCATTGAGGTACAGGCACTGTGTCCTTCAGGAAGCTGCCAGGTTGAGCTACATACCTGCCCCTGTGTCCCCAGGGCACCAGGGCATGCATTCATGCTCTTGGCTCTTACCCCATTTCTTGGTCACACCAAGGCTACTGGTCAGGGAGGCCAAGAGACCATGGAGACAGCATCCAAAACAGCTCTGCGCCTCAGCCCGGCAGCCAGTGCGCACCAGGGAGAACCATCCAATAAACATTTGAACTATAAACCCCTTCTGCAGGTCTTCACATGTGTAACACTAGCTCCTGTGTTGAATATTTACTCACATAAATATTCATTAAGCCCTTATTCTGTGCAAGGCTCTACAGAAAAATGGGGACCAGGAAACCGGGGGCAGAAAACCTCATGGTCAAACGTGATAAAAGCGACGGGTGTGTCTGTGAACCTAGCCTGGAGTTTGTGGGGGGTTATTTGTTCGACAGCATCTACCCTTGGATCGTGAGCCCCAGCACAGCAGGGCCTTTGTCGTGTTGACCATGGTACCTTCAGAGCTGCACACGTAACAGACGCTCAACAAGAAGTCAGAGCCAACAAAACACTGCCAGGACCGGTGAGGTCAGGGCCCACTGGGACCCTCATGACTGACGGTTTGGGGGTCATGAACCCAGCCACCACACTAACTGAAACGTAGCAACGAGCATCAGTCAGCTCTCCACCAAAGGCACAAAGCATCAGAGTCACACAGATTTAATTTCCGCTTGGCTCCAGGACGGCTGAAGCCCGTAAGCTGTGAATTAGTACTGATATTTCAAAAGGACAACTTGAGTGCACTCGTTCTGAGGAGGAGTGCCCCACACTCATTACAGCAGCCTCAGCCTGTGTTCTTAGCTGGCTCCCATCAAACTGCTCCTGGTTATGTCACTGGACAAGCAGCCTTCACTCAGCCAGTTGAAACCCAAGTGTGGGGAATGAACAGGGCTCAGAGCAATAAAGCTTCTGTGATTTGCCTCAATTCCCATCCCAGCCTGTCTGTCACAAGCAAAGAGAAAACTGCCACCAGAGATTTCTAGAGAGGCCCAGGCTCCTGTGAAGACCTAAAATATTAAAATGTTAATCGAATGTCAACTCCTTGATCCAAAATCTATCCACCAGGTATTTTGTTTTGTTCCTGTAAAATGCTCTCTGACTGAATGAGTTTGTGAAAAAGCAGCCCTCCTGGGGCACTGGCTCAAGACATCAGTAGAGTAAGGGTTAAGAAAATCCACAATAAAGAACCCTGTTTAACCAAATGTTCCCCAAAGTAATTTGACTAGGAAACCCCTCCTTCCTTATCCCTTCCCTAACATGAGGCCCAAGAACTGTATCCTGTGGATGACTATGGCCAACACTGGTATGTGAGGTGGGGTGTGATTCAGAGCCCCCAAGTGACCTCAAACTACAACCCTGCCACTGGGAGGCATGTGGGAGGTGCTTCGGCCTCTTCCCAGCTCTCCAAGGCACTACATGCCAAGTCCAAGGTAGTTGCTGCTATAAACCCTTCCTTAACCTCTTCTACACGCCCCTGCTCAGCTCACGCACTCCAGATGACACCCAGCCCGAGCCCACATGAGATTCCAGATGCTGATCAGGTCCGAGGGGGGGAAACGTACCCCAACCTCCAACCCCTAGGCAAAAAGCAAAAGTGGAGAACGCTGGCCAGAAGCTGAAAAGAGTGAGCCTCCATGACATCTGGCTCACAGAGGGCCTGCTCTCCCTCCTGTCCTCTGCCACCTTCTACCCATGGCTGTCCTGGATGGTCTTTGCAGTCCTGGTGATAACACGGATAGGCAAGCCCAGCCACAGAAAGGCTGCAGATTTCTACTCTTATTTCCAACCTCTGCCAGATATCTGGGATTTCTCTACACACACAACCTGATCCATCCTCATGCAGGCCCTGCTCCTGGAGGCATTGCTGACACAGCCCTGACTGAGGGCACTCTATTCCACGCTGCGGAGCCTGGGAACCACTCCCCCAGCTGCATATCTTGCTATGTTTATAGATTCAATCATGATATTCATTCAGCAACTGTAACTTTTAGAAGCTCCACACTCCCCAGGGCCCACTGCATGCCAGGCCTCATATGGGCCTCATATGGGTGTGGTGATGATATGGAGAGACATGTTCCCTGCTTGCCAAGAGCAGACATTAGACTTTAATTGAATGCTGCAACATGGGAGAGGCACAAAAGGGACTCAGAGTGCAGAATAGGGGCATCCAACTTGGTGAGGCTGTGGAAAAGGAGTAGATCCAGGAAGGCTTCTTGAAGGAAGTACCATCTAAGCAGGAGGACAGCAACACTTAGCTAGGTGACCAGGAATGAGGAAGAATAAGGCAGCAGAAATGGGATGCACTGGAAGAACTAAAGGTCAAGGGGGTACCTGCTGTGTGCCTGCTACTTCACTAATGTCTGAACGTACCAGCTGACTCCAGATCCTCAGGACTGACAGAAAACAGACTACCCCAGCCCAGGGCCATAGGAGCAGAGTGCACTCCCTCCCTTTGCTGGATCTGAGGTTTGCACATTTACACCTGCAAGGTCTAGTGTAGAAGCTCCTGGAAGGTACGCATCAATCACTCAGGTAGTTTCTTTCTTGAGGAAATGAGTTAAAGATGGCTCCAAAGAAGGCAGAGGTTCCTGATATGTAGGTTCCCTCCTGACCCAAGGGACCACAGACCATTCTCCCTACAGAGAATATAAGTCTCTGGGCAGAAGCTGGGGGCTCCAAAGAGGCGGGCCCTTCTCCTAAAGCAGAACTGAGCTGGGGCCCCAGGACACAGAGAAAGGCCTCAGATGCCTTGTGTACAGGTGTGGGAAGTCCTGAAAAGGCCTCACCCGAAAGTAATGCCCATAATTTGGTGTATGATATCTGTGTTAGGGAGAGGGCCCATAAATAACTTCTCATATAGTGGTAAAGAGGCACAAAAGGAGGAGAGTTTTTAAACAGTCCCATACTTGAGAGGATTAAAACACTAGGCTTCCCAGACCACCCCGGTAAGTAGGCCAGGAACCAGGACTCGCGGTTTTACTTTGTGTCTTTTCTGCCCAGAGACTGGTGGCAAAACCCTAAAGAGAAAAGGACATATGTGTCTATCTCCAAGACAGCGATAAAGGAGGAAGGAGCACCACAAGGATCCTTTAAATGGAAGCCGGCAAAGGAAGGAAGAACCTTTTGGGGCAGGATGGGTAATGGCAGCTGCCCAGATGTGAGGACAAGAGGTCAAGTCCCTGCTACTTGCTACAAGCAAGGGAAGGAGAGCCAGCAGCTGGCCTAGACCCCAGAGGTGGCCCCAGGATAGAAGAGAATGCTTCTCAGCCTCCAGGATAAGAGGTCTTGGGATCCTGGTTTTAGAGCTCTCCCAGCCTGTGCTGTGTGATTGACAGAAATCCCAAATGGGGTTTCCCAAAACCGCAGGATGGTTTCATACATGAGCTAGCAGTCGACAAGTGCATATTAATGGGCTGGGCAGGCACTCTGTGCATTACACATCTCACCTCTCTGACTCTTAGCAACCACTTTTGGAGAGAGGTCATAGCAACATCCTTATTTTACAGGAAACTCAGAGGGTGAGTGACTTGTCCAAGGTAGAGTTGGGTCTCCAACTGCATCTGAGCTATGCTGTCGTCCACATACAAGTGCCAGAGGGAGAACTTATGACTTCAGTTTGCTTCCTCCCCTATTTTCTACCCGGGTGGGCCTTGGAGCTAAGATATAGACACTTTTTTTCTTCTGAGAAGTAGCATCAGGAAGAAAGCAGCTGCCAGTCATCATTCCAGAAAAAGCACAAAGGAAACTAGAGGGTGACCGATGAGTTTGGGGTGCGGGGTGGGGGAGGAGGCTGAGGCTTTCAAGTCAAGTGACCCTCTGACCCAGACAAGGGTGTAATGAGGCCAACAGCAGATCCTTAGGATCATCAAGGACAGAATGAAGACACATTCCAAGATGTGGATGCTCTATGGTGAAACAAGATGTGCTGTCTTCATCTTTCAAAGGTTTAACCACACAATGCACTGCAGAACATATTCAGAATTTAGGCTGAACACAAACACATTCTCTTCATGCTGTGGAAGGAGTAAAGTACACAAATACTATGGGCAGGCCTGCTGTGCAACAAGCTGACACCCCCAGGGGCTGCCTCCAACCTTTGTCTCTGAGGACTGTCCATTAAACTAAACAGAATAAGTAGGCCCAGGAAAACACACAGAGAAGTGAATCTGGAATATCTTGACCCATTCTGTTTATTCCCCTCCTAAATGATGACTCAAACACCTGCCAGGAAACAGCCCCCATGTGGAAAGCCACTTGGAATTCCTGACCAAAATGTCAGCAAGGTACTTGTGTAAAATGAGCTTTAATCCTGGGCTGATGTGTCTTAATCTTCTTATCTGTGCAAAAAATATGGAAAGGATCTTGGCAACAAAAATAACAGTCTGTTAAGACGTGACAACTGCTTTAATCCTACAACACTTACTATCTCAACCCTTCAAGTCATTTCTTTTCTCAAGAATTATTATAAACAGTTCTGAGCAGCAACATAAAGGTGAATTTGTCATTGATGTGTCAACTGTATTCTCAAACTAATTCTCTGGTAAAGAATGGAAGTGATCTCAAACATGCTGTTGCTAGGTGATGCCTCTCTTGATCTCAGTGTCCCGAATACTCAGTGGCCACCCAGCCCAGCTATTAGAGGGTGATGGGCCCCTTAATTCCTTTTTCCATACTCGAATGTGTTTTTCCCCAGGCAACTCTCAATTGGCCTCAGGGAGATTATAGGGGGCACAGTTTTGGAGATGACGGTATCTTTTATTTTATGCACTTCTTTCTGGAATGCTCTTCATCCTGTCATTACCTTCACCTACTAAAACCAAGCCACTTTTCTTTTCTTTTTTTTTTTTTTGAGCAAGCCACTTTTCAATGCTCTAATCTAACTGCTGTGTCCCTATACCTCAAACAACAGGAGCAACAAGCAACTGATATTTGCGCAACAGTCTTTACTAGACCCAGCAGTAGGTGCTTTACCTACCCAGTCTCCTCTGATGTCTTCACATCCCTGTGATGTGCACATTATTTATCATCTCTGATCTACGAACTTGAAATGTTCACATGAAATAAGACAGGCCTCAGGCAGATAGATAGTGCTTTGCTTAAAGTCACAAAGCTGGTAAGTGGCAGAGCTGGGACCAGGACCCTAAGTCTGACTTCCAAGCTGGGTGCCTCAGGTCCCCTGAGGTCCCACCAAAGGCCAAGTCCCATTCTGCCTTCTTCACTTCTACACAAACTGGCCCTGTGGTCAAACCTTCCTATTCCTTCCCCCACCCCACTCATCGACATAAGTGGCTGTGACAGAACCTGTGCTTTTGTGCCTTGAATCCAAGAGAAACCCCACAAACTTATTAAATAAATCCTAAAAGTCAGCAACTTCACCAGAAAGTAAGAAATTCAGGGTGACAGCTTTGCAGCACTTTTCTGTTCACCCACGAGGTGATGGGACACGACAGAGCCGAGGTGAACTCAAAGGAGCTGAAAACTGGGGGAAAGTTCCAGGAAAGACAACGGAAATCCACCCCCAGGAAGGAAATCCAAGGACCACAGAACTTCCGCTGAGGCGGCAGACCAAAACTTATGAAACGCAGGCTCTGGTTTTTGTGGGCATTCAAATTGGTCTCAAGCACTTGTGGCTGGGCTCCTGGGAAACTCAGCGGACCTTCCCCATTCCCCCAAAGTCCAACAGGGATGGTGATACACCCCGGGCAGTTCCAAGGAGGATTAATGAAATGATGCAAAGTGTTTGGGAAGTGGCTAGCACACAACAGGAATTCTACCTTGGCATTATTTTCATTATTATAATTATACCTAGAAGACTGCAAAGAACACCAATGCCACCTTAAAGCATCAATCTTGGATTCAAGGACTATCTCCAATCCCTAGGTCCCCAATAATGATAAAGGCCTTAAAATTTGGCCTTGTCTAAAGCTGCCCAGATGCCGGGACAACTTACATCCTCAGCTGCTCACAATCCCTCAAGTCATGACCTGATGGAAGGCCAATGAGTTAAGCCTTGCTCGTATGATTTACTAAGCACCTACCTACCATGTGCTAGGCACAAGCAGGGTGGTGGGAAAGAGTACAAGGTGGGAGCTGTAGGGCGAGTGGTTGGGTATGGCCACCCTAAGGAGTCATTTGAACCTCAAACATAAAGGAGTGAGGCAGGTGAAGGCAGAGTATACTGTGCAGGGTATGAAAGAAACCTAGAGGCTAACACAGGGGGAAAGGGCCATGGTGAGGAGTCTGGATTTATCCTGTTTAAAGGGAGGTCAGAGGAGTGATATGACCCGGTTTATATTTTTAAAGGGTCACGCTGGCAGTGGTCCTTACGCAATTCTTCCCATTTTTGTGTGTGAGGCAAGTTTGGTAATAGAATGCTAGGGAAGCCTTCCTGGGGGTGGGGGCTGGGGAGGTCTGGTCTCATGGAGGCAGCACACGCGGGGGGACCAGTGAGAGCCTTTAGGAGCCATCCAGGTGACAAGTGGCAGTGATGACGGTAACCTAGGCCGGTCCCATTGCCTTGGAGCCAGGGCAAAACAGGGCAAAGTGGGTATTCTGGCAGATTCTGGGGACTGAGCTGCTGGAGCTCAGCTGCGCACAGACTGAGAGGATCTTAATGGACTGTGAAAGACGGTCGTGCTCTCTCAGAGGCAGGTGTGGTCAGCTACAAGTCCTGTTCCTCTGGCAATAAAAGCTCCCGACAAGGGGTCCTCCAGTGGTGCTCATAATGACGGATCCAGGCCCTGGGCTCTCAGGACCCCCAGAGGCCCATCAGTATGACAAGACATCCTTTCCCTTCGGAGTGCAGGGTAGCTGGTTTCCTCACTCCCATGTCCTGAGAAAGGCGAACTCTCAAGAACCGGGTGCCCCACTCCCACTCTGCTATTACAAATGTGACACAGGCATTCATTCTGGGTCAAGAAATTCCCAAGATTCCATGTGGCAAACCTGGAGGAGTTTAACTAAAGCAAAAGCATTTTAAACTTATTGCATAAAGCAAGGCCTGCCTTCTAAACATGTGCTCGGGCAACTACTATCATCTCTGCAAACACCTATTTCTTTAGTAGGAGAGTGATAGCCAAGCATAGTACCCTACGGTTTTGCAGAGAACAGGTGCCCGTGAAGTCAATGAAATTGATTCACCACAAAGGATGAGCATTGGCTCCCAGAGTCTATGGCTGGAAGCAGGCACACTGTATCAGTTGACCCTCCCTGCTTATGTGGCCTTTGGCTTCAGCCCTGCGACACGGAATGGCCTGGACCCAGAGTTTCTCTGAAGGTCCTTACATTGAACCCGAGATAGTGTTGAAGGTCATGGAAAACACTGTTCCATCTTCACAGGGATATGAAGTCCACGATGCCTCCTCATCTGCCAAAAGGTCACAATGGACATAGGAGGCTGGGAGGGTAGGCCCTAAATTCCATTTGGCAAATAATCTATTCCTGGATAGTTTTACTTAATCTCATAACCCAGTGCTTCTCACCCAGGGGTGATTTTGGCCCTTGGGGACATTAGGCAAAGTCTGGAGATAGTTTCAGTTATCATAATATGGCGAACTGCTAATGGCACCTCATGGATGGAGACCAGAGATGCTGATCAACATCCTAGAGTGCACAGGAGGGTCCCCAAACCAATCTCAAAGTTAACTATGCTGCAATTGAGAAATTGTGCTTTATTTGGAAAAAGACTGAGTTAGATCCCTAACTCCCATTATACATCAAACT
Organism: Canis lupus familiaris; assembly: GCF_011100685.1. NCBI lineage: Eukaryota > Metazoa > Chordata > Mammalia > Carnivora > Canidae > Canis > Canis lupus. The sequence continues at coordinate 54,527,626 of NC_049241.1, read as the reverse complement.
AAGTTCCCAGTGAGTCAGACAGTACAAACTGAGGTGACCCCCTACCTTCTGTGAGTCACTTCTCTCCCTCCCCACACTTTGTATATTTAAATGTGTGCAGCATCCTAGGTTCACAGGTCAGACGACTAGGGAATGTAGTCTCTTGGGGGTCAATGGACTCCCCTAACCCAGGGGTTCTTAAATTCAGGCAATTCTGCCTGAGGCGACATCTGACAATGTCTGTAGACATTTTTCCTTGGCATGACTAAGGGTAGGGGGTTCCACTGGCATAATGTGGGTAGAAGCCATGTCTTAACATGTGAGAAATTAAAACCAAGAAAATAACCAAAACGTTACCTTATTTAGGATAAAAAGAGTAAAGGCTTAAACAACATACTTTTATGAAAAGTAACTTTTTAAAACAAAAAAAAATCAGTGAGAAAAATGGCATTATTTCATATTTTGACAAATCTGCTTAATATCTGGCTTAAGAAAAGACAGCTAAAGTCACTTATCTGCTTCTGCAGTCCATCTGTTGCTGTATCACACTATTATAACCTTTGGATAAAACTCCACTGTCCATTCACAAGAGAATGAGAGTGGAAAGGGCAAACAATGTCTTTGTATTATTATGAAAATAGTTTGGAATTTGCAGTCCCCTTGAAAAGGTCTTAGGGACTCCCCGGGGCCCTGGACCATCTTGGAGAATTGCTACCATATGCTCCTCTCTGAGTACTAGCATTCTGAGGATAGTGAATCCTGAATTCATTACAGACCGTCAAAAGCTTTATGCTGAGTTTCTATGCTAACAAGCAGAGACAGCTGCATATAAGAGGTGGTACCACAGGGCTGAAACCCAAATGCCAACCAAGGTCAGGCAGGCACTGGAAAAGAAGGAAGCAGGCCAGGTCCCAAACTACTTGGTACAGACTGTGGTGTCCCAGAGGGCACACAGTCTATCTTTTTATTTTGAGCACCCCAAGTTTTTTTATTTGCAGACACATCTTACATATTTGTGATCACTGTGTCTACAATTTTCATTTGATGTTCTCTCCTGTGAGTTTCATATGTTTGCTGTTTGCTATGCCTTCAACATTTTAATTGTGGCCACACAGTCTATCTTTTTTTTTTTTTTTTTTAAGATTTGTTTATTCATTCAGAGAGAGAGAGAGAGACAGGCAGAGACACAGGCAGAGGGAGAAGCAAGCTCCGTGCAGGAAGCCCGACTCGGGACTCGATCCCGGGTCTCCAGGATCACGTCCTGGGCTGCAGGCGGCACTAAACCGCTACGCCACCGGGGCTGCCCCATACAGTCTATCTTAAGAGTGGCAGCTGCTCCTCAGTCCTGGCAACTCATTCCTGCACAAGATCACTGGGAAAGCTGGTCCTGCTTTTCAAGAAAAATCAGAGACCGGGATTACTTTTTCCATGAAATCTCAGAATTCTTAAGTGTTGGTTCCTAATTAAAAACAGACAAAAGGGATGCTTGGGTGACTTAGTGGCTGAGCATCTGCCTGCGATCAGGTCATGATCCCGGGGTCCTGGGATGGAGTTCCACATCGGGCTTTCTGTGGGGAGCCTGCTTCTCCCTCTGCCTGTGTCTCTCATGAATAAATAAAATCTTAAGCAAACAAACAAAAATCCCTAAACGGGCCAAATTAAACATGTCCGCTTGCCCCCGAAGCAAGTTTACCACTTCTACCTGTGGCTTTTGACTCTGGCTTCATGTTTAAAACATCTGTAGAGCTTTGGCCTAGACATCAGTTTTTATTTTCCTCAACAGGCTCCTTAAACAAGCGAGGGCTAAGACTCACGGTAAGTACTAGGTAGGCAACAGCACCGAGTGCCCAGATGCCCAGATTGCCAAGGAAGAAGCAAACTGTGGACAGGCAGGGTTTTTTTTCTCTGAGCCCTATGCTATACGGTTTTCTACCAAGTAGAGCAAAGTCACACCGACTACAAACAAGACTCCATAGGACCCAGGAAGGGTACTGTGGGTAGGTGGCAAAAACAAATCTCTTTTAAACAAAACAAAGAACTCTTGCTGCTTGCTGCCACCTTCAACAGCACCACTAGATCCTGAATAGATAATGCTGCAAACCCACCTGCCTCAGGATTGCTTCACAGTACCATGGAGAGCTACCAAGGCTGGGCCAAGTTAACACCAGCCATCTCTGTGGCCTGACGTTCTCCAGGTTTTCGTAACAGGAGAAAGGTCCTTCTCAGATTCCCCAAATGGTCCTCATCTCCCACTCTGCCCTGGCCTATTCTCTGTGCCCAAATTCACTAACTAGGTCAGAATTGAACTGGTACCTAAAATGCCCCCTTTGCCACTCTCACACACTGTCACTCTTCCAAATGCCATGTGAGCTTGTCTGCTCTAACCTCACCTAGTTGCTGCTGCCTCCACTTACTCTAACTCCCCCACAGTATAAACACACCAGATCCTCACTAGCCCTGACAACCAATGAATGTGCGACGCTTACAGGACTGCTGGGGTAATCCCGTTTTCCAGTTAACTGAGAGGCAGGCTGAAGACTTGGTTCAAAAGTTTTGCAGAACTACAACCTTTTCGATCTATGCAGTAGAACCAAAACTTATTTTCTTCAAAACATATAAAAATGTAGCCTTGGAGGTAGCATGACACCACTCAGCTACCACCAGGCCCATCTGCTACAGATATAAGAGGCACTAGAGTCACACATACACATTCTGATCTCAGAACAAATTCCAGAGTTAATGTTTATCATAACTTCATGAAAAATTTTAAAACAGTTGTCTCTCACTTATCCTAAAAATAAGTTTAGGGTAGGGGAAGGGATGGTGAGAATTTAGTGAATTGAGGATTCCAACGGTTTTAGTTTCTAGATCAACAATAAAAATTCACTTGTATCTCATTCTCTCAGGTGTTAAGTAAGGAGAAAAGTGAGGTGAAAAGCCAAACCATCCTTGAAAATCTCTAGAGTAGCATTTGGTTAGGCTAAATAAGAGGTTTTCAAATGTGGGCAACTTTGTACCCCTCTACCCCAGGACACTGGGCAATGTCTGCAGACGTTCTTGGTCGTCACATCTGCGGGAGGGAGGAGGGTGCTATTGGCATCTAGTGGGAAGAGATCAGAGAAACTGATCAACATCCTACAAGGCCCGGGGCGGCACATATGCCGAAGAATTACCTGGCCACAAATGTCTATAGTGTCAAGGCTGAGAAGCCTGGGCTAGGTGATCATGTGGAAGGCAAGACAGAACCCAGGAGGGCTGACAGTCCAGCTCTGGCTGGCCATCTCAACAGTGGGTTCACTTCACCTATACTATTCACACTCATTTCTTGCTCTCTCTCTGCTGAGCATTTATGCAAAACCAGTCCACATTATGAGTTCACTATAGTAAAAAACAGCTACTCTATACTGGCTGTTTATTACTATGCGTGCAGATGAGTATTAAATAATTCAGATGCATTAATTCATCCAATGCTCACAGCAGCCATGAAATACACATGATTTTCATTTTACTGGTGAGGAAACTGAGGCTCAAAGGAGTTAAGTCACTCAGAGTATGTGGAAGAGTCAAAACACAAACCCAGTTCTCTGCAAGGCAAAGCCTGTGCCCTGCCATTACTTTATACCAGTGGGTCTTACCCTGGAGCGTGGTTCTCCACTCCCTGCACTGGGACATACTGCAATGTCTGAGGACATTTTTGGTTGTCATGACCCCTGGGGTAGGGGTGCAGGGGAGAGTGTGTGCTACTAGCATACAGTGGTAGAGTTAGGGACAGTGCTACGCCACTAAACATCCTACAATGTATAGGACAGCCCTCACTCATACAGAATCATCTGGCTCAAAAATGTAGGTAGGGGCAAAGTCGAGAATGCTGATTTATACCATGTCCACAGGCCAGAAAGGATTCATATGCATATGGCATCTTTAAACACTGGGATCTGGAATCCAAGATATCTTACAGCTCAAACAGATTTTACTCACCCCCTACCCATTCTTTATTTTTACCAGATACAAAACTCTGCATTCAAATCTTGACATCCATCTACAATGCAGAGTAACTTCAGGGATAGGATGATTAATGAGTTTGAGATATATGAATAGCAAAATGCCAAGGAGAAGAAGAGAATATCCCTGGACACAAGTGTAAAACACACACACAGTCTCTCTCCTAGGAGAGAAGCATTCCAACTGGACTTTGAAAGTCACAGACTATAGAAGTACCAAGAAAGGGCTGTGGGAGTTGCTGTCACCATCCCTGAAGAGATCACCATGGCAACGAAGGCCAACAAGATGCTGTATTAGATACACAATTGGAAACGTTTATTTGTGTACAAGCACAGCACACCTAACCTGCACTACTCAAGCCAATGGTTCTCAACCCTGGCTGCACATCTGAATCACCCATGCTGCTTTCTTACCATACAAATGCCCAGGGCCCACCTGACATCTTACAGAATTGGAAGGTGGGGATTAAGTCTTTGTGGTTTTAAGAAAGCTGCCCCAGTGATTCTGATGCTCAGCTCAGGTGCATAGTCATTGCCTCAGACACAGAGAGAGGTGGTGATGGCCCAGAGAAGAGAGACAGAAGGGTTGGGTATGAAGGAGGACCAGCTTGGAATACCACTGTGGAAAAACAGAAGCTAAGAGGGCATTTGACTGGAGCTAAAACAGCAAGAGGAAAAGCACACATATGGGGCAGTCCCTAAAGTTTCAAAATGCATAAGCAAGAAAGCCCTAGTTTACATAGTGAATAATAAATTAAACATCCCAGCAGGCTGTACAAGCCAAAAGCCATTAAGAGTTATGTCCTGAGGACAACTGAGCCAGAACTAGTGTCAGAGGCAAAGTATTGAGTGTGGCATTTACTAGGAAAAAACTTTAAGTACAAAGCATTCCATTCTTCTATTTTATACTAACCATTCAATTATGCAATCTATAGCTCATGTGTAGTCCATTTGCTAGAAATGTTATCCCTGGAAAACAGGAATCCATAATTTTCCCGTTGTGTTCAAAAGTATGCCTCACAATCAGGGTCCTCACTGATGAATTCAGTCATTCATTCAACGGACATTTCTTGGATACCTACTCTGTGCCAGGCACTGTTCTAGATGTAGGGAATTCATCAGTGATCATAACAGAAAGAAATCCTTGCCCTCGTGAAGCTTATATTCTAAAGGTAGTCAAATAAACTTCACATGTCAGATGATGATATGTGCTTAGTAAAATAAAGTGGGATAAAGGGGATAGGGGATTAGAGTATGTGGATCCAATTTAAAATAGGTGGGCAGAGAGGTTCTCCATAATAAAGTAAAATATTTGAGTAAAAACTTGAAGGAGGTACAGGAGTGAACCACAGGGGGATATCTGGGAGGAAGACTGTTTCAGGAGCAGGGGAACCTGCAGGTCCAAAGGCATAAAAGAGGGAGTATATAGTCCATTCAAGGGACACTGAGGAAACCAGAGTGACCCAAGCAGAGCAAGTGAGGGAGAGAGTGGTGGAATGGGAGAAAAGGGAGGTATAAGGGGGCCAACTCTAGCTTCTGGGCTGAGTTGTTAGATGGGTACAAATGGAAGGGAGGCCCAAGAGGGGGAAACCGGCACTGGTAGTGAGAAGTGGTCACCTTCTGGAAATATTTTAAGATAGAACTGACAGGATTTGCTGGGGCATGAGAGAAAGAGAAAGAAAGAGTGAGTCAAGCAGGCCTTCAAGGTTTTTGGCCTGGGCAATTCAAAGAATGGACTTGCCACTACTACAAATGGGAGGAGGATTGTGGAGTGGACAGGTGTTGGGGACAAAGACAGGGATTTTGTTTGATGTGCCCATGAGACATTTAAATGTAGATCACTATGATGTTGGATATGTGAAGTCTTGAGTCTGTGAAAATTAATAATGGGAAAAACCTCACTAAAGCAGGCTCGGGGGGCTAGAAATGGAGGTCAGAAGGCGCTGCCTTACTATGGAATAGAAATTCAGGGGAGAACTGTCAGCTACAGCCCCCAACAGAAGAAACATCAACAGTACAAAAATATCAATTACTGGCCCTGACAAAAGAGGTATATTCTGTAAGAATCTTCTGTAAGAAATCGACTACCTCTGCATTAGTCAATGAGAAACCGTCATCACCCTGAAATGTTGCTTTTCTCCAACAGACTTCCAATTCAAAACGAGTTCTCACAATTTCCCCCATCTCCCTGTGATAATGTTCCTCTCCTCTGCGGTGAGACTTGCCTACGGTTTTTGCCGGTACCTGCTTGTCTGAAATTGTGATTCTGTTACTCCTGAATAAGCCCATCTGACCGTTATTATTTTTAAGATTAACAAGCTCAAGAAACCGAACGGGCCAAATGTGTAAAGACATAAAGTATGTCCTACTGATTCCCATTTACCCACTCCCTCTCCTGCCTTTTAACTGGTTCTTACAAACTGGAATGCCTCAACCCTCGGCTGGAGGAGGGCTACAGGACGAAATGGCAGGGGGTGGGGGATGGGGTGGGGGGCGTGTGTACGGGGGGGGGGGGCGGGCGTGTGTATGGGGGGGCTGGGCTCGGAAGCCAGACCACCTGCTTCACATTTCTGCTGCTTACCAGCTGCGTCACTCACCTGCCTCGGACAAGTAACTGCTCTAACTCGGTTCCCTCACCGAGAGAACACGCTAAGCGCTAAGAGTACCTCCTTCATGGATCTTTTGTGAGGAGTATTACACGATCACAGAATTCAAGGCTTTGAATGGTACATGGTACTACCCCTCCCCCCACCCCCCGCGCCCCGCAACGCTCGGCCAGGTGGGCAGTTACTATTTCATTCATGCATTCTTACAGTTCAGTATGCAAACCTTAGGACACCCTCCCGGCAGCAGGGCGCGTGGGATGGGGGAAGAGGGCCAGGCAGGTGGACAGCTTGCTAGAACTACAGAGGTGCACCTAGAAACGGAGGGAGCTAAAAATAGGCCTCGGAAGTCCAGAGGCTACCGCGATATCAACACCACCATCGATGTAAGCAGACAGCAGCAGCTTGGGGAGTGCTTTCTCAAGAGGATGTGGAACTGTAACCTTGTCGAAAACGCTCGGGTGGGACGTCAGGAGGGAATTCACACACAGTCTCTGTCTTTCCCCTTCTCTGGAAGTGCAGCGATAAAGGGCCAAAAAAAGCAGCCGGGGCTTTCAGCGGTCCACACCCCGCGGCCGGGCCGAAATGCGGGGGGGGCATGGAAAAGGCGCGACTCTCAGGTCGCCACTGAGGATCCGGGGGGAACTGGCGGGAGCTGGGGGGCCGAGTTCGGGGAGGGTGGGGAACAGACCAGGTGTCCTCCACCCTCGACGTGGAGCATGCCCGCGTAGGACGAGAACCCCGCGGGATTCGGGGGTGGGCTTGCTCGGCGCCAGGCCGGAGAAGGGGGCGAGCCGGGCCCCCGGGAACGAGGCGGCGAGGGAGGGAGCGTGGCGCGGTGGGCGACGACCAGGCCCGGAGGTCTATTTACATCCGAGGCCAAGGCGCCGAGGCCGCGCCTCCCGCCCCCTTCAGGCTCGGACCCGGCCTGGGGAGCAGGAGGGCCTCAGGGCCGTGGCTCCAGCGCCCTCCCAGGCCCCCTGGCCGGACGGTGGCAGGGCCGAGGCTGCCGGGAGAGATGGGCCGGGCCGGGGAGCCCGGCCTGAGGGGACGCAATGGGGGGCGGCCGCGGGGCCCGCTGGGCCGCTATCTGGGAGCACACGGTCCCCGGCACTCCGCGGTGCTCACCCCTCGGGCTTGGGGCCCCTGGGCCTCCCACCGCCCGTCCCCCGGCCGCCAGCTGGCCCCCGACGGCACCTCCCCTACCTTCGTTCGCCAGGTCCGCCATTTTACTTCCTTAAGCCCTCCCACAAGGCCCCGCGCCGGCCCGGGCTCGCCTGCTTTCTGCCAGAAACTCCCGCGCGTGCGCACTTCGCAAGCTGACTCCGAGCGAGGCCGGCAGCTCGCGCCTGCGCGCTGAGACCCGCGCGGAGTCGCGCTCCGGCAGGCGGTCCCGGCCCGGCCGCGCTCCGAGCACGCGCCTGCGCACTAACTGCCCCCCGCCTCCTTTTCCCGCCGACCAAGGGGGCGTGGGCAGGGCAGGGCGCATGCGTAGTGAGCCTCGCGCGCGTCGCCGGCGACGCGGGAACGAACGTTCGGTGAGGCGGCGCGGAGAGGGCAGAGTTTCGACGCCCCGGCTTTCTGCTCGTTTTCCCGGAGTTCCCTGCGGTGGGAGCGTGAGCCGCCCAGGGAGCGGCGACCGAGGCCTTCCCCGAGGTGAACCTCTGGATCTGTGGGGGGCGGGAGCGGGGGCGGGGGCGGGGGCGGGGGGAGGTGCTGACCACGTGCTCAGGCCTGACGGGAGGCCGGCGGGGCGCCCGGTCGGCTGAGGCCTCAGTTTCCCCTCCTGAGGGCCCAGTACTTCGGGCCAGCGTTTTCCTTAGGACACGTGGGGCCGTGGGGGAGGTGGGGGTCGGAGGTCAGAGATCGGGCAGGCAGGGCCGGTGGGGGAGGGGCCGCTGTGGCCTGGGGGCGCCTGGCGCGGGGCGGGGCGTCGAGCGTCGGCGTGTGAGAGGCGGGCGGGGCCGGCGGGAGGGTGTCGGGCCGCCGGCGCCTCCCCGGCTCACCTGCCCGGAGTCTGGCCGAGCGCATTCCTGGCTCTGCCCTGTGGCCGGGACGCAGGCCGCGCGGGGCCGGGCCGGGCTCGCCTCTCTCCCCGGGGCGCCGCCGCCGCCGCCGCCGCCGCCGCCGCGTGTGGGGCTCCGCGCCCCGGGGTCGCGCAGCGCGCCCGGCAGGGGAGTCTTTACACAGTGTGAAGTAGATCAGGGGCTCATCTTTCCTCCGCGCGTCCAGAGGGCCTTCTCGTGACTTTGGAGTAAATTCTAAACCTCTCGTGAAGGCTCACGGAGCTCCCGTGGCTTTGCTCTCATGCTCCCCGCCTGCCCGGTGCCGTTGAGCCTCAGGGGTCTCTCGGGCCTCGGAGCCTGCCGAACTCCTTCGGGCCCTCGGGTCTGTGCACCTGCTGGGCCCTGTGCCGGGGCCTTGGGTCCCGCGTCTACGCCGTGTGACTCCCGGCTCCACTCCTCTTCCATTGTGATCTAGACGAGCAGGCCCTACGGCCTGGCCTGTTGGCCGCATCTGGCTTGTGAGCTAAGAATGGTTTACACCTTCAATTGGTGGGGAGGAGAAAGATCAAAAGAAGAAGATCTCACGACATGTGAAAATTGTAGGAAGCTTCAATGTCAGTGTCCGCAATGTAATGGAAAACAGTCGCACTTACTAATGTACACATTGTCTGTGGCTGCTTTCGAGCTGCAGCAGCAGTGCCCACTCCTTTTTAACAGAGACTGGCCGGCAAAACGTAAAATATTCGCCATTTGGGTCTTTACAGAAAAAGCTTGCCAACCCCTCATCTACATGGTTTCCCTGTACACATCTGTGCAACCTCTGGGGAGTGGCAGATGTTTAACAACTGCTTCTCTGGGGGAGAATGTGTGTGTGTGTGTGTGTGCGCGCCAGTATGTGTGTATGTATATGTATTTATATGTGTGTGTGGTGTAGTTCATTGTAAATTTTATTTATGTTTTCCTACCACTTTCATAAGACTAGAGCACAGCTAATAAAACAATGAAACGAACCCTGGTTTGTAGTGGTGATTTGCTTGGTGTGACTACTTTAACCATGGCTGATTTCAGGCTACTAATGTGAACATCACTAATTGCAGAGCTAGAAGAGATGTTCAGAACACACTATATTTGTTTCTAGAGCTTGCTATTTTTTTTTTTCACTGCGGTTCCCAAATCACCAACATCAACATCACCTGGAAGCTTTTAGAAATACAGAATCCCAGGTCCTAAACCAGACCTTCACCAGAATCCACATTTTAACAAAATTCCCAAGGGCTTCCTATGCATGACAGACCTTCAGAAGCACTGTTCAGAAACTTTCATTTATTTTAGGGGGTGAGAGGTGGTTAATACTATTAAGAATTACACTAACTTTGTTTAACAGACACCTTGATTCTCCTACACTGGATTTTGCCACCAAAATATAAGCACAGGCCACAGATCTTGAGTTCTTTAGGAATAGCTAAAATGTCACTGCTGGAAAGGATTGACAGCATTGAGTTCATCTGGTCACCAGCAGTGTGTAGGCTTAGTTTTTCTTATTTTTAGTTTGTTGCATTATATTCATTGTTTGATTTTATATATGTTTTCTCTTGTCATTTTATATATCTTTTCTCTTGTATAGATAGATCTTCTTGCCCTTTACCATATGTCTAAACTCTATGACTCTTTTTTTTTTTAAGATTTTATTTATTTATTCATAGAGATGCAGAGAGAGAGAGATGCAGAGACACAGGCAGAGGGAGAAGCAGGCTCCATGTAGAGAGCCTGACGTGGGACTCGATCCAGGGTCTCCAGATCACGCCCTGGGCTGCAGGCGGCGCTAAACCGCTGTGCCACCGGGCCTGCCCTAAACTCTGTGTCTCTTAATGAACTTAATACTTTTCTTTACACGCCTTTTTATTGGTTTACATTTACATTGAATAGAGTATATCACCATCCAAATAGAAAAAACGCTAAGCCATGAATAGGAGATAATTGCAGAAATAAACATGAAAACAAAACAAGGGTTTTAAATTCTGGGTAGATACTGTTGTTAGTCAAGCTACCGAGCCCCAAGCCTGCCTCTTTGATGTTAAAGAGAGATTAGCAGAGTATTAGAGGGTTACTAAAGGCATATTATCACTCAGCATAAACTCTTCTTGACATGATGAGAAGTACTGAAAGAGAACTGAAAACGGAGAACTGTAAATCATGTGATTTGGTGTCATCTAATGCTATGTCTGCATGTCTCCTAAAGTAATTTCATACACCACATTCATCCCACACTTTGGGCAACTCCCAGAAACACGTCATCACTTGCTAAATATAATCCAGTTGTGGTTTTTCAAGGGACATAGATGCTAAACCTGTCAGCCTGATGAGCTAACTAAATTTCCACCGGTTTCACAGTTGTCTCCAAAGTGCCAATGGCTGCCAACATTTGCACCTTAGGCCTGTTTTTGCTTTATCTGGTCTCCTCTAACTAACTTCATCAATATTTACTTATTTATTAAATAACTATTCATCACTTACTGGTGGTAGTTCGAAAATATGGTCCCAAATTCTTGACCCTCTTTCCATCAAAAAAGGTGATCCCTGTTCCTTTCCCTTTATTGGGGGTGGACTCATTAGTGGTGGTTAAATACAGTACAGTGAAAATGACGCTATGTGGTCTAGGTCATAACAGGCAGGAAGGATGCAACTTTCATCTGCTTTGCTGGAACAGCAAACCTGAAAACCTTCAGTCTTCATGCAAACAATCCCATCTGTCTTGGCGCCATGCTGTAAGGAAGCCAAGACACAAACCACATTGTGGCAAAACCCTGAGAGAACTGCCCAGCTAGCCCTTCCTGTTCTTCAACACACAAACTATGAAAGATAAATGATGGTTGCTATTACAAGCCCTTGAGTCTAGGAGACAAGTGTTACACAGCAATATATATTCATAGTTCTACTGTGCATCAGGCACCATTCTGCATGTTGGGATGAACAAGACAGATCCTGGCTTCATGGAACTTTGCATTCTTTTGTAAGGATATTTACAATAGACAGGTAAACAAAGTAATATGAAATAGTGACTAGTGCTACAAAGAAAAGAAAACAGCATATTGTCACAGAGGAAAAGGGGATATTGGGGGTGCCTGAGTGGCTCAGTCAGTTAAGCATCTGACCCTAGATCTCAGCTCAGGTCTTGATCTCAGGGTCATGAGCTCAAACCCCAGCATGGAGCCTACTTAGAAAAAGGGAAGGAAGGAGGGAAGGAAAGAGAAAAGAAAGAAGAAAGAAAAAGAAAGAAAGAAAGAAAGAAAAGAGAAAGAGAGAAAGGCAAGAAAAGAAAGAAGAAAGAAAGAAAAGCAAGAAAGAAAGCAAGAAGAAAGAAAGAAAGATAGACAGATAGATAGATTGGTCAGGGAAGCTCCCTCTGAGGAGGTGACATTTAGTAGAAGATCTGCGAGTATAAAAGTCCTAAAAAAAAAAAAAAAAAAAAAAAAAAAAAGTCCTGAGGCAGGAACCAGTTTGGTGAGCTGGAGGAGCAGTGAGTTTCATGTGGCTAGGGCAGAGTGAGGAAATGAGGTCAGGGAGGGGACAGTAAGGCCCTCATAAGCCACAGCAAAGAGTTTGGAGTTTTTCCTAATACAAAGGTTGGGAGTGGGAAATGGAGGGATCCAAGTGATTTATCCTAAACTGCTGATTGGCTGGCTTCTCCACTGCCTGCCTCCTCCCCGGCCCACCAGGAGACAAGTCTGAGGATCCCCTTGAGCCCTGGCTGTGCTCTGAGAACTGTGAACTTCCCTTCACAGTCAAGTTATAAATGGCTACATTTCTGGCGGTGGCATGTGCCCAGCCCCATGCTGAGATTGAAGACCCAGAGATTAATCAACTACACAGTTCCCCACCCTCAGTGAGCTCAGAGTCAGGTGAGGGCAAGGGAACTCATCCTGGGTTGCCTCCTCCACTCAGCACCCTTCCTGTCCTTCCTCAGTCCACAGGTGGCCTTCCTGACAGCAGGATGTTCCCGTGTGGTCGATGCTGATGCTGATGGGGGGCTCCTGACCCAAGCTGGGTGCATCAGCTTCCTTCATTCCTCATGACTCCAGTGCAGCTCTTCCTGTCCATGGATCCTGTCCCTGTGCTTTAAATAAAACCACCTTTTTTGCACCAGAGATGTCTCAAGAATTCTTCCTTGGCCATCAGCTTTGAACCCTAACATCTTTCCTATACCTTCTTCATTAGGCTTCCTCAGGTATTAACATTTTGCATAACCACAGTACAATGATCAAAACTAAGAAATTCACATTGATTTACAATACTATTCATTAATACACCAATCTTACCTAAAGTTCAACTGTTGATCACAAACGATTTCTTCCCTCGTCCCAGGATCCAGTGCAGGATCCCACGCACTTAGATGTCATTTCTCCTTAGTCTCCTCAGTCTGGATCATTTCCTCAGTCTTATTTTTTCTTGACCATGACACTGGTAATGAGTACTCCCAGTTATTTGGAAGAATGCCAAATTAATTAATTTTGGCTTTGATTCATGTTTCCTCATGATTAAACTTAGGTTACCAGTTTTTGGCAGGAATAACATAGGAATGATGTGCCCATCTCAGTGCACCGTATCAGGAAGCACAAGATGTCACTTTGTACCACTCGTGATGATAATTTAGATCACTTGGTTTAAATAGCGTCTGCCAGATTACTACTTTTCCCATTGTGATTACTGAATATCTCTGAATCTATGTAAATAGAGAATATTTGAGGAAGAGAAGGATAAGCAGAAGAGGGAAAGAAGGTATCTCCTTCAATCTGTTGCCTGTGGTCTTTCCTATCTTGCATTGTTGCAATTTAGTAAACAAAACTGCCTCTAGTCTCAGCCAAAATCCCAGTTCCTTGTGTCCTGAGGGGAAAAGGATGTCGTTGTGTCACAGTGACCACTGGGGGGAGGCAGAGGATTCGGAAGTGATCAGTTCTTTCCTAAGTCACTGAACCTGATGGGGACTCAAAGGCTCTGTCAATTGGGGGTTTCAGCTGGGGGGTCTGGCATCTCCTGGGAACCAGGTCAGGTAGGCAGAGACAGAGCATGTCTTGGTTGCACCATGCTGGCTGCTCTGTGGATGATGCTCCTTTTTCTTTTTTTTTTTTTTTTGTGGATGATGCTCATAGTCCACCTCTGAAACAGTGCCTCTCCATCCTGGGAGACCTGGTGCTCCTGAGATTAAGGGAAAAAGGAGAAACTGCATAGGCTCCTGTGGGTCTTGGCAGCCAGGAGAGTTTAGCAGAATGGGTGGGGCACCTCCAGGAGAATCCTCACATTTCTGTTGCTTTCAGGATTAAATCAGCTCACAACTCAGACTTCCAGGTAAAAGTGTGAGATGGGTCCAGCACAGTGGGGTACTTACTACCTCGCACCCTCTCCTGCTTTCCCTGACTATCCAGTTTATGACTCTATCCAGTTCATGCCTCTGTCAACCATTTATTATCAACTATTGAGTGAATGCTTCTAGGTGCCCAGCGGTTGCTGGTCTGAGATAACCATTTGCCATTTTGAGATATCCAAGTAGAGGTGTCGGGTGAGCAGCCATATATCTGGAGCTGATGGAGGGGAGCTGTCAATCTGAGGTCGTGGGCCTCTAACTCCTGGAATGAAACCCTGGCTCCTGGCTAGGATCTAGGAAGCCTTCCATGTTACCTTCCCACTCTCCCACCCCCACCCCCGCACTCACCTTGCAGCCAGCCATACCGGCCTCCTCACTGCTACCCACATATGCCAAGCCCATTCCCTTCAGTGCCCACATAGAAGTGGTATTTAAATCCATGGGAGAAAGGTCGTTCCTCAAAAGAGAATCAGGGTGTTACTCCAAAAGAAGTGGAATGGACGCTTGATGGCAAAACCCCACAAATGTCTGGCACAGAGGATTCTAGAAGAGACCCAACACCTCAAAATAGGTTGAGAATTACTGGTTAGTACTTGTATCTTTTGATACATATGTATATTCAATACATTTCATATATCCAATATATTGTACATTTTACGCTGCATTATATGGCAGTCTAATACCATCTGGGTATATATGCACACATATTAAACTGAAATAAAAACTTTACAAAGTTTAGTTTATATTTATCCTGTCAACACTTCTCATGTTTTCTACTTCTATCTTGGTCCATTAAAAACAACTAAACTGATCGTAACCCACCAACTTGATTTCATAACCCACTCAATCTGCTGTTAGGCACGGGGCTCTAGTGGACCTCTTCTACCTTGCTCCCCTTTCGCTCCATCCCTACTACCCCACTGCAGTTGTACCCCCACCTCTCACTTGAACCATCTTATCAAGTACCTAATTGGCCTCCTTGCTTCTAGTTTATGTATAACCCACTGTACCAGAATAAATCTTCCTAAAGCCCAGATCTGATCATATAAATAAATAAATAAATAAATAAATAAATAAATAAATAAATAAATTCTGGTGGTGGCCCTCCTGAGTGGATTTATTTTTAAAAATATTTTTTATTTTGTAATTTTATTTTTTATTTTTATTTTTATTTTATTTTATTTTTTTTTTTGTAATTTTATTTTTTAAAGAACCCCACTGAGCAGGGAGCCTGATGTGGGGTTCAGTCCCAGGACTCTGAGATCATAACACCAGCTGAAGGCAGACGATTAATTGACTGAGCCATCTGGCGCTCCCCGAGTGGATTTCTTTCCTTTCCTTTGGCCATTCCTCAATATTCCTCCATGTGTTTTCTCTCCTCCTTTCCCCTACCTTCCCGTGATTACTATGAACAGTACCTTCTCCCAGAAACCTTTGCTCACTCACTAAATGTTTGCTGAACCTACATATGCACTGTTAGAGTTGGGGAATTATGGTATTGAGCAAGGCAGACAAGAGCTACTCGCTCACAGTGCTTTTGGGAAATGTGGAGTATAAAGAATCTTAATTTAGTGGGAGAGCTTCCAGGAAAGGTTCCTGGAGGAGGTGTCAATTAAGATAAGCACTAAAGAGGCAGGTGTGTGTATGTCTATGTGAAAGCATGGAGGTTAGGTGAGAAGTGCAGTGAAGGTGAAAGCCCCAAATGAGACCATGGATTGAGTTCCAGGAGCAAGAAATAAGAGCATTGAGTGGGTAAGGGTTTGTTTGAGGGGTTGGGAAAGACTAGTGATAAATGATGTGGTTCCAAGGTTCAAAAGATGGAGGGAACCAGTCATCATGATAGTGCTCTCAACAGGTGGTTCTCACCTGGGGTCCATTCTGCCCCAGGAGGGCCACTGAGCCATATCTGGAGACATCTGTAGTTGTCACGACTCGGGGAGGAAAGGTACACTTGGTAGGATGGGTGAGGCCAGGGATGCTGCTCCACATTCCACAGTGTCCAGGATGCCCCACCAGTGAGATCTGGTCCCAAGTGTGCACACTGAGACACAATTGTTGAATGCTTACTCCAGTATTTTGTAAGTATTAACTTATTTAAAGCTCACAATGCTGTGAGGTAGGTATTTTTATTACCTTTTTTTTTTGCAGATGGAGAAACTGATCTAAGTACAGTTGATCCTTGAACACCATGGCTTTGAGCTGTGTGGGTCCACTTATATGCAGATTTATATCAGTGACTACAGGATGGTGCTGTATATGTATTTTCTCTTCCTTATGATTTCCCTAGTAACATTTTCTTTCCTCTGGCTTGCTTTGAGAATGCAGCATATAACATACAAAATGTGTCAGTTGACTGTTTATTGGTCAACAGTAGGCTATTAAATTCTTTGGAGGTCAAAGTTATGGGTGCGTTTTTGACTGCAAGGAGGGTTGGCGCCTTTAACCTTGTTTTTCAAGGGTCAGTTGTAATTTACCCGAGGGCATAACCAGGGACCGTGGAGTTCACTCAAATTTGCATTAGCCTGGACCTATTTCCCCCACCATGCTGCCTTTCCTGGCCAGGAGGAGTTGGGCAGCGGCAAGGAGGAAAGAGAGTGACCATGTTATGGCATTTTGGGGAGATGGGAGAGGTGGGGGCCATGCAGGTGGTCCTGGGTTTCTGGTCTGAAGAGTTGGACAGATGGTGGGCAAGGCCATAATGGAAACATGAGGAAGAGGCCTGAAAGGTCAGATGCTGAGCTCCTGTTTTGTTGTGGGGAGGGCAAGGCACCCACACCCCTCTGAGCAGTGGTGGGAGGAGCCGCTGTGGAGCAAATCACATGTGGAGGGGCATTTCCATTTAGGGATGGACAAGGTCACAGAAGGTGTGGAAGGATGAAGTTCTGGAGCAGGACCCAGGAGCAGCTGGGCAGCAGCCAGAACTGTGGAAGGAAAAGTAGTGGAGCAGGTGACACCCTCGCTGGGGAGAATTTCTCCCCTAGCACACTCATAGCTGGAGTGTGTGTGTATTTTTTGCAGGGATGTACCTCACAACTTGCTTCAGAGTTCTTGCTACCAGAAAGTTCCCAGAGGCAGGAACATCATGGGTTCCCCTGCACCGCCCCACCCCTCCCCAGTGCAGCTTATCAAACTCTGACTATGGGTCATCAAGATTGTAATACAGCTCCATGATCACCAGGGATCCAGGTTCCTTCTGTCTCATTGCTTTGCCATCCTTATGTGATGTCCACATCGGGGTCTAAAATGGCTGTTGATGCTCCAGCCATCATATCTACATTACATCCAGCAGCTTTAGTTTTACCATGTGTACAATGTGGTACACTGTCAAAAAGAAGAGATTGGACAGAAGCCTCTAGCATGAAGCTGTTGTGACTAGTTAAAACCTCCCAGAGGCTCTTGGTAGGACTAGGCTCCCCTTATTGTTTGGCCCTTGTGCCCTGGGTCTCTACCCAGTGGGCCTTCTGAGGGACTTGATAGACTGTGGGCCTTCAGCAGTCACCCCTGCTCATCTCCTGTCAGGCCCCTGGGGCAGTGATCATGGAGTCCTCACCTGTTCTCCTTCGGTCACCAGCCACTGAGGCCCAGAAGCAGGGCCTGGCTCTTCTCTTCCAGGGGCCCTGCCACCCCAGCACTGGGCCTGGCTCTCAGACAGGGAGGGCTGGGGGGTGGCTGCTGCTCGGTGCAAGGGCTGGCACTGCTTCAAGGGTCTTAGGCTAGATAGGGCCCATAATCATGAACCATGAGAGGGTGGGGCGAGTCAGGGTTCCACGCGGTTCTCAGAGCCTGGCAGGGAGTCGCTACAGAGACAGGGCCCAGCTGATGGGGAGTCTGCGTGGTTGTGTCCTGGGAGTTTCCCAAGACTGGCCACAAAATTTGCACTGGGGCCCAGTGCAAAATCAAAGTGTGGGCCCTTTGTTCAAGAATTACTAAGAATTTCAAGATGGTGATGGTAGAGCCTTAAGCCATGTGCACAGGCCCTGGAGGTCCCAGCCCAGGGAAGTAGTAGATGATTGTAGTAATACCTGGGGGCCTCAGGACATCTACCTGGGACAGATGGGCCTGGGCTCGGGCCCAGGCTGAGCATCCCTGGGGCACCTGGGGCACTGGCCTGGCCCGGGGAAGCAACTTTTAGGAGCAGCTGACCAGGAACTGTGTCCATGTTTCTGGAACATCTTCCCATCCGTGGGCCCTTCCTGGTGCCTGAGCCCATTGGTCTTCTCTGCAGGAACTCTTCAAAGTCCTATTATCCCTGCAAGAGGAGTGGTCCAAACAATGTGGATTTCCAGCCCCCATGGTAATCCTGCCACGCAGCCTCTCTGTGGATAGGGGCCCAGGAATTGGCCATTTTAGAACAAGCTCGTGCAGTGATTCTTAGGGGAGTCCCAAGTTTGGCCCCCACCACTCCCAAATAAGCCCTGGGAACAACCAGAGGGTTTCATCAGTGGCTGGAGCATATCTGAATAAGTCTAATCTGCCAACAAATAGTCTTGATCATCTAGGGTGGAGAACTATTTTCTTGCTACCTCTGGCCCAGAGGTGGCCTTGCTAAATGAAGCACAGGGAATCTGCTCCTTCTGGAACACTCACCAGAGAGCCAAGAAGAAAATGCTAGAGGCCACTGCTGCTCCTCTGAGCCTCACATGGCATGAACCTGGCCACGCTGGCAGTCCAGGGCAGGGAACTGGCCTGCAGGGAGGCCTGCATCCTCCAAGGCCACTGTGTGTGTAGTGAGGAGGAGCTGAAGTGTGGTTGGAGGCCCCAGAGTGGGTATGCTCAGTGTGTTCACAGCAGTGAAAAACAAGAACGGGCTTGGAAGGTGCAGGTCTTTACCGTCATTTGTATTGTTCCTTGTGGAATCCTGCAAAGGCAGGAGCATAAGGCGGAAACCCAGTTTGTACTGCTTACCACACATGGAAGAAAAGGCAGGCCATTACACTCCGTGAACCGTGAGCTTAAATGTCTCCCAGGAGAGGAGATATATATTTTAAAGACATTCTTTGTGTCTGATTTCATCTGAGTCTTGAACTGTAAAACCAGACAAACATTGTGATTATTATACAGACTTTTGGTTTCTAAAATAAGCGCCTATCTTTCTTGTGTTTCCCCTCCACACCTCCCCGCACACCTGGCGTGGCCTAGGAGTGCACGGCGCTCCCGTTTGTCGGGAAGTAAGGTTTTTAAAGGCCACGTGAGTTTACATTAGTACCTTCTGCGTGAATGACAAAAAAAAATATTGGGGGCCGAATATACTGCAATATACATGTTCATAAGAAACGTTCTAATAACAATTAGAGCACAAAACTATTGGTATAAACATATTTCCAAAAGGAAAAACTATTGCATTTCAAAAAGATGGTGCTTCCTAGACCAGAGGTTTGTCTTTCTTCTTTATAGCTGGTTTAGGGGCAGAACTCTTGCATGGAGCTAACCAAGTGCAAATGTGTTATGACGGATACAGATCCGGAGTGTCCAAAGTTCAAGGGCTGTGCAAGTCCTTGGGATTCATTTATCCCAGAGAAGAGTTTTGATTTTGAGTAGTTCAAGATGGGACATGCCCAGGGTCAAAGTGCTCCAGGATCGCTAATTCAAAGGCAGACATCCAGAAGGTTCTATGAAGCAGGAGCCAAGCAGACTTGGCTCAATGGCTGCCCTTGGAAGGCGACACTGAAACACCAACCACCCAGCCCCCTCGGAACAAACTCATTCCAGACCCAGTAGTTTGGCTTGTTGTTGGCTATGAACTTGGATAGAACCCAAGTCCTTCCAGTTGCTGATAAAACTTCTGGTTTTGATTCTTAGACACCACTGTGTCTTGGCTTGGGCAAGCCATTTCTGTGACTTGTTCTTTAAGCCACATGGGGCCTTGAGCTGTGCATGGCCCAGGGACTCAACGATTGATGGCTGCTTCTGGGGACCTTTGGTGTCTGCAGATGGGGCTGCTGTGGGCCAGCATCTGTGCCTCAGCATAGCTGGCAGTGTAGGAGGCCCTGGGCACAGCGCTGAGATGGTCTCTTCCCCCCACAAAGCACCAGGGCGGGGGGCTCTGCGGACACTGGTCAGCTCAGTATAGCCCAACAGCTACAGGACACCCCATTTCTCCTGTGATCTGAGTTTTAAAAAATCATGGTGGAAGCTGGAGGCAGCTGAACAGAAGAGAAGCCCAACGTGGAGGTACCAGCTCGTCCAGCATGGCCCCTTTCAGCTCTCAGGCAGGATGTGTAGAGTTGGACCAAAGTTCACGGTCTGGCAGAGGAAAGGACAAGAACACTCAGAAGGAAAAGGCGACCCAGGAGGTGCCAGGTGAGCAGCTCAGGCACTCAGGAGTCCAATGTGACCTTCTGTTGTGGTTAACATCGGTTTTCTTCTTGAAGAATGGTGTGCCCTTTGAGGGTGCACTGGTGCCCCGTGAGTCAGATCAAAGGTCACATCATCTAAGAGGCACTATTGCAGTGGAGCTCGAGGGTCCTGGTCTGGAGCCTGGGGAAGGCACCACAGAGCTAGATGCCCTGCAAGGAGTGGTTCGTGTCACTGCGTTCTCGCTTCACCAGGGGCTCCCCCAGGCTGTGGGCGTCGGGGTCAGCCTCACTGCCACGATCCTCACTGATGTCATCTGCAGGGTTAACATTGGGGATGAGGGGTGTGGGAGTGGGGTGCAGGAGGGAGGGAGAGAGAAGCATGTTCTCAGGGAGGTGCACAGGCTTGGACACACCAGGCCCCCCCCGGCCACCCTGAAGTGCTCAGGGAGGCCTTCTCACTGGAGACCTCCCTTGCCCAGTGTCCATTTGCTGGGTCACACTCCTGGCAGGGTTCCCTTCAGCAGTTGGTACCCTAATCCTGTAGGGGAGGGCCTGGGTTGGGGTAAGGGGAAGTGGATGCAGGCAGACAGGGCTGTGGTTCTACTCCTGGCCTGATGTGGAGGTGCCCGGGGAGCAGGATTGGATGTCGTCCCAAAGCACCCAAGGAGGTGCGGGGCTGCTCCTCTAAGCCCCAGCAGGGGCCAGGCCTGCATCAGTAGGACATCAGTAGGACACCTCCTGCTGCTCAGGTCTCACCAGCCTATCTGGATGCTGACTCCTAAAGCCCCTCAACCCACCCCAGGAGCTGCCTCGATTTCCACTAGGCCAAGGGTGGGAGGAATAGCCCCTGGGAGAGCCTCCCGGAAAAGCTACAGACATACCCACCTTTATCGAGCAGGGTCAGCGATAGGGAGGCGAGATCATTGAACTGAAAGAGAGAAGCCTAGAGTCAGGGGCCTCTGCAGAGGGGCCTGGTCCTGATGAATTTTAGCACTGTCCTCTCTCTCCAGTTAAAACAGGCTTCACTTGTAAATGAGAGCAGTTCCCACATGAGAAGCGGTGCTGATGCTGGTGTGTCCCCTCTGGCACCTACTGGGTCTTGCCTGGGAGCTGCAGGAGGGCTGAGTGGGTGCTAACTGCTCAGGCCACCAAGAGGACAGGGACTGTAGCCTCTGAATAGTGATGGGTTTATTATGTACTAAAAGCTCTGTAAGCATCACCTCATTTCTTCCTCAAAACAATCCCCTGCGACCCAGCGATTCCACTCCTAGGAATGTACCCAAAACAAATGAAAACAGGCATTCAAACAAGAATGTGCCCCCAAATGTTCACAGCAGTCAAAAGGTATAAACAACCCATGTATTCATCAACATATGAATGGATAAAGCAAAATGTTGACTATCCGTGCAAGGGAATATCTGGCCATAGAAGGAGTGAGGCAATGATACGCACTATGACATGGCTGTGCTGTGAAAAATTACGTTGAGTGTAAGACGCCACACACGAAAGGCCATGCCATGTGTGACTGCACGCGTGTGAGAGGCCCATGGCAGGCAGATCCTGGCAGAAAGGAGGGTAGTGGGTGCCAGCATCTGGGGAGAGGGATGGTAGTGACTGCTGGCAGGGACGGAGTTTGCCTTTGGGGTGATGGAATGTTCTGGAATTAGAAGTGGTGGTTGCACAACTCTTAATGTACTAAATGCCCCTGAACTGTTCACTCTAAAATGGCCAGAAAGGTAATTTTATATGTACTTTACAGCAGTAGGACCTCCTCCCATGGGTGGGGAGTCCCAGGTCCCATTTCGAGGGGCAGAGAGGCAGGTCTGAAGCCAGGTGGGTTGGCTCCAGCGTGTGAGCTCTTTCCCACCCACTGGCCTCCTGCACGTGTTTCCTCTTCTGGCCGTCGGCTGTGTCCCCCACAGGGTGCGGGCCGGCCCGGGGTCCCACAGGCAGGAGGGTCCCTCACCTCTCCCATCACAGCAATGGGTGTCTCTCCAGTTGCCTCCGCAACACGGTGCTCCACCAGGTAGAACATGTACTCGTCGTAAAGCAGGCGGATCAGGTGGAAGGAGCCGAAGCTGGCGGCGCTGCGCAGCGTGAGGTCGCGGATCACCATGGAGCTGGGGGATGGCAGACAGAGGCTGGGGACCTTCCGCGGAGCATGCAGCGCAGGCAGGCAGTCGAGCCAGGCTTCTCAGGGGCCCCACAGGCCCAGGAGCGGCCTGCCAGCGCCCAGACCACCTGTGTCCAGTGTGACTGGAGTGGGGGTGGGTGGATGCGAGTTGGGAGGGAGCAGTCAGCTCTAAGCGAGGCCATGGAAACAGGACACTGTGTCTCTGTCTGACACAAGCCTTATCAAAGGGCCTGGTCGGTGGTGGAGCCCTTACTGCCCGCCCACAGCAGGTGGCCTATCCTGGCCTTCCCTCCTCCTGGGGTCCCCTCCCCTCCAGCCTTCACTCCTCAGTCAGTGGTTTAGGCGCCTGAAACAACACAGAATTTCAGGGAGCTTTCACCTCTTTCATCTGCAGCAGGGGCTGGCCCGCTCTGGTCCCACATCCAGCCCAGATCCAGCCCACTCCCCTTTCTTGTACAGCCTGCAAACCATAAATGCTTTTTACATTTTTAAATGATTGGAAACAAAATCAAAAGAAGAGTTATGTTTCATGACCCATGTAAAGCACCTGAAATTCAGTTTAGTGTCCATAAATAAAGTTTTATTGGCACATGGCCATGCCTGTTCATTTACATGTTGTGTGCCAATAGAAGTTTATTTATTTCTTGGTAGTACTATCTGATTCTTCACAGAAAAAGCGACCCCTGATTGAAAGGAATTAGATCACTTAGCACCTGACCCAAAACCCTGGCTCCAAACACCTGAATGTCCCACCTCAGAGCTTCCCCACTCTGTTAGGTCTCATGGCTGTGGTGGCAAAGACACAGAAGGGAACAAGGCAGGGAGGAGACATGTGTGAGCCCCTGACCAAGCAGGGGGCCTGCACAGCACTGGCTCTGACCCCGTGGCCCAAGCAAACCAGAACCAAGCCAGAGTCCATGTGGGGGAATCTGAGTGAACCTTAGAACAACCAGCCACAAAGGGCCAGGCTCCTCCAAATATGGTGGCGGCGGCAGCGCTCCAGCTAAAGCCTATCACCTCGTTTCCTTGCTTTGATCCCCCAAATTCTCTGTAACACCTCTCCCCTCACTCACGGACCACCTGTGGGTTGGGACTGCCTGAGGTGAAGTAGTGTTTGCTCCAATCAACTTTTAAAAGTGTTAACGT
The DNA here is from genome assembly GCF_011100685.1 of Canis lupus familiaris. NCBI lineage: Eukaryota > Metazoa > Chordata > Mammalia > Carnivora > Canidae > Canis > Canis lupus. The sequence continues at coordinate 54,504,102 of NC_049241.1, read as the reverse complement.
GCCCTGTTATTCTTAACGAGCTGGAACTGTTTGTGCTTGTGTATGAGTGATGGGGTGTGCAAGTGAGTCAGTAAAAGCAGTTGATGACATTCTACTTAATGCTTTGCACGTCTTCCTGGGCCAGCGTGTAGATGCACTCCTAAGGCACTTTGGCAGTGGGAAAAGAGAGGTGGCTTCAGCAGGCTGTGGATTGGAGACGGCTTAGCGAAAGCAGCCAAGGAGCGAACCCTGGGGCTGACCGCCGTGTCCAAATCAGCATGGAAAGCAAAGATCGCTTGAACGTGAGCCGACCCAAAGGCCGAGTCAGTGGACAGGGTGGAACGGCTTGGGATTTGGGATGTTTTCTCCTCAGAAGCTTCTTGGCTCTGTATGGCCAAGCCCCCTAAAGGTAAACAAGTGCACTTGGATTTTGGGTCCCTGGTGGTCTCTCCGCGTGCTCCCCTCCCCACCCCTGGGAGCTGTGGCTGGTGGTTATGTTGCGCCATCTCTCTCCTCCCGAGTGTCCTCATGTCGGCCACAGGAGAGCACAGGTCTGGAAAGAAAAGTCACAGGCCAGCTGCTGCTGACATCAGCACACCATGCCTGCCTTGGGAGCCTGCTGAGCAGACAGCTGCACGGTGCCCACTGTCCCTGCCTTCTCCGAGTTCTCCTGGAAATCAAGCTGCACTTACCTATAAAAGGACCATTTCAAAAGGAACTGCCGGGCAGCCTTGGGGAAGCTGGGGCTGCCGGCGTGCTGCTTTAGGACCTGGGTGACCACGTTGTCGAGCCAGCTGGCCCACTGGTCCAGGGAGCTCTGCTGCTGTAGGGTCAGCTTGAAGTCCTGCTCCAGCCGCTGCACCACGCTCTCCTCGCACTGGCACACCCACGAGGCCTGCTCCTGCAGGGCGTGGGTGGCAGGTCAGGGAAGCTCCCCCCACCCCCGACCCCATACCCATGCCATGGGTAGGGAGCATGAAGAACATCACCAACCCTGGGCCTTTTCCAGCTACATTTGAGCACAAGGGCAGGGACGGATGGAACGACATCCAGAGAGGGAGCCTGCCCTGGTTCTAAGCATGTAAATCCACGCTTCTCAGATTATATACCATGTTTGTGGTGTTTTACTTTTAAGTGGTCATTTCTCTAAATGTGTGTGTTTATTTAATGGATAAACTCAGAGCCTGAACTCGGTGTATCATTGTGGCAGGACACACATGCACACAGCCTGCACTTCTCTGATCCCAGAGGAGAGCTGTGAAAATGTCAACAGGAAGGTAGATTTTAAAAGAGGATGAGCCAAGGTGTGGGTCCCAGCACTTGGATGCCAGGGTGACCAGGGGGAGGGTCATGGAGTGGAGGTCGGGGTCCCTGAGTGGGCTGCAGGGGGCTTCCACCCTGAACCTGTTTTCATGTATGCTGGCTTTTGCTGTGGGTTGAATTTTGTGATTTTGAGCATTTTCTGAGAGGCTGGGAGGCTGGGCCAGCAGGGTGAGGGTCACATATGTGTCGTTGCTGATCTTCAGCCTGGTCCCTGTGCCTCATCCCAGGATGCGGGGGGATTACATTGGAGAAAGTCACCTGCACGTTGGCAAAGTCCACGCGGTTGAGGTCACTGAGCATCTGGTTGATCTGGGAAGTGTTCTGAAGCACCGCCCGGGCTGCCTGAGCGAGGTGATTGAGGGACGTGTATCTGCGCAGGGTCTGGGCAAAGGCACTGACCACGCCTACCTGTGGCCGGGGGAGGTGCAGATGGTGAGGCATGGGGCCAGAGCTTGTTCTGGGCTCTGGGACACAGAGGGACGCACCCTTCTGACAGCTTCAAGGACCCGAAGAGTGAGAATAAATGAAGGATGCCAACCTCACCAAACCATCTTGGCATCTAGAGCAGACTCCGTAGCATTGGTGAGTTAGCCATTCAGGACAGGGGGCTTATGCCACTGTTTCTAGAATTCCTTTGGCTCTCTAGAGTGGCCAGGTCAGGGGAATACAGATTTCTGGGTGCCGCTGGATCAGGCTTTGTGGGGGTGGGGCCTGGGAATCTGTAATTTTAATCACTACCTTGGTGATTCCTATGCACGCTGAGGTTTGAGAGTCACTGGTCTAACAGTTCCAGACCATGGTCAGGGAGGCCAGATGCTTGGAACCTGGCCTCACCTGTACGCAGGTCTCTAAGAGATGCTTGTGAGAACAGCACTCTCTTCTGAGCATGGAGGCCCAATCTCCACATTTTAAATTCTGATTTGTGGCTAAGGCCATTGCAATAAGGGTGACAGCGAGGAGATGAAACCCTCCCTCCTATGAGGCGCATAGGAACGTTCTATCTGTTGCAAATCAACCCAAACGCATCACAGCAAATGACATCTTCTATTGTGCCCCTCCCTAGTAGCACCTGTCCTACATCACCCTAATCCCCCCCAAAGGGCCTCGAGGTCCTCAGGAGCCCACTTTCCCTGGGCAGGGGGACAGGGGCCGTTCCCTGAGCCCTGCCCAGCTGCTCCCGTCAAGCAGAGCTGCTACCTTGGTCTGGATGACCTGCTGTGGGAAGTCTCTCATGGCGTTCGTCAACCAGCCTTCCAAGCTCTTGGCGAAATTACGGATGGCCTGTGTCAGGGTACCTGGGAGATACAAGCCATGATACTTCCAGTGAGAAGGCGGACACGCTCATCAGGATCAGCATTAATGTAAGAGATGCACATGCAATGAACCCTTTAGAACACGCAGCACAGAGAAAAAGAGCCAGTGACCAGCATACGGGGACCGGGGACCGGGGACCTGGGAGAACTTAGGGCATTTAGTGAGCAAGGCGCTGGGTAAGAATCAGGGCCACCCAGTGCCTTCATCTCTGTGCCTCTATCTCCTGCCTTAGTGGTTCTTCTCACCCAGGGGTAACTTTGCCCCCAGGGGATACTAGGGGAATGTGTGCAGACACCTGTGGTCGTCGCAACTGGGGGAGCTCCTGGCATCAATGGGTGGGGGCCGGGCCCCACCCCCCACACAGTGCCCAGAACGGCCCCCCGTTATAGAGAACAGTCCACAGTGCTGAGGGAGGAGAAGCCCTGAGACACACACATGCACGTACGTAGAGTCTACCAACTTCTAAATTTATTGTGAGGTGGCTTGCAATAAGAAACAAATAAGGCTGTTTAAAGAAAAGAAAAAACTTCAAAAATGTAAAAGGAAATGTACCCCAACTCTAACCTTAAGAGAGAGACTCCAACTACATGCTACAATGACCAGTTTTCGGGCCGGCAAGCCCAAAGGAGAAATGTAATAGTTTTGCTGTTTCCAATTTTCCAGCACAAAAGCAGCAGACCAGTTCATTAAGAAAGACCGAAGTTTCCATCGTGCCAACAGGCACAAATATTAACAGCCCACTGCCAGGTTACCTGTGGTGCCCCTGCTGTCATTATTAAGACTGAGGCCTCAGGACCCAGCTTCCTCACTCAGGGGCTTCCACCCTTCAGGACCCTAGGGGCCCCAAGGGAGAGCCTGGAAGGGCCTGGCAGGGCGTACTACCTGCCGGGTGGGCGTGATGAGCCTGTCATCACCTCTGGAGGCCCTGCAGGTGTTCCCGGGGGCAGAGGGGCACAGTGGGTTGAGACCCTCCCTGGGGCTTTCAGCAAACCAGCAGATGGGGTAGGGCTGTCCTGTGACCCCGGCCCTGCCCTCTGGGGACATGCTGGGTGAAGGGGGGTGGAGATCCCGGGCCCCAGAGGAACTTGGGAGGCTGGAGTATCACCCGGAGCCCGGCAGCACAGAGCATGCTGAAGCCCGAGCCGGCCCGGGCGGGCTGCCACCCAAAGGTGGCAGGCCTCCCCAGAGCCATGAGCGGGCCTTCCCCTCGGCCTTGTTCTGGGGTGGGGGGCAAGGAAAGCACAGGGGCGACGGGGGAGCACAGCAGCCAGCGAGCCACTTACTGGGCACCGGCCGCAGCACGTCGGGGATGAGGATCTCCACCAGGGCCTGGTACAGGATGTGGTCACAGTTCCTCATCCACTTGAGAATGGGCTCGCATTTACACAGAGACACCAGCTTGTCCTTCGGCAGGACGGCACCCTCGGGCTCCCCGTCGCTGCGGGGAACAGAAGACCCAGGTGAGCTGCAGCCTGCAGGGTGGCAGGGGGCCCCAGGATGGACCCCCCACCCCGTTCTCCAGCAGGCCCATACCCCCTACAGTCTCCTGCTGAAGCAAGAGAATGGGCAACATGAAGGACAGGCCGTGGTCAGAGTGTGAACCCCCCCCCACACACACACAAGGGGGCTCTGAGTGCCAATTCTTGGAAGGGTGACGCACTCGCCTGTGGGTCACAGTGGGGGTGTCTGCAGTTTAACCCCGGGGTACTGGGAAATGAGCCGGTTGGGCTCTGTGGCCCCTGGGGGCAGGGGGCCGGGGTGAGGGCAGTAACCTGGCAGGTAGGGAGGCCGGGCCATCACCCGAGGAAGCTTTCGAGTTCCAGAAGGAAAGCCACAGCTTCTCAATGTAGTGAAACTGGAGGTTCACCACAACATCTAGAGTTGCCTGTGAATAAACACAGCCTGTTGAGCTCATGGTGTGCATGTTAGAAAGTGTGCCTATCACGCACAGTCGACTGGGACATGCCAAGTGGGCCGGTGTGATGTGACAGGGGCTGCGGTGGGGTGCCCTGAACCCGAGAGAGACCACAAGAGGGGACAGACATGCCACGGTTCAGAGAGTGGAGACTCTATCTGCTTCATAGCTAGAGGAAGCAGGTGGCCGCTCCCGCCTCCCCTGGGTCACCTGGGGACACACCTGGGATGTCTGAGGGTTTGGCGGTTCTGGCGATGTGTGAGGCTTCACGGGGCACGGGCTCTGCTGTCCACCCAGGCCGGGCCCCCCTTCCCTCCCCACACCCAGGCTCAGGGTCTCCCGGGGCGGGGCGGTCACCTCGCAGTGCCTCCGGTAGACCAGCTGCAGCGCCTTGACGTCGTGCAGCGTGATGCTCTCCTGCAGCAAGACGCTGCCCAGGTCAGGCGCCGGGAACTCCGGGAAGACGTGAGAGACATCTGGGAGGAAAATGGGGGTTAGCGGAGAAGGTCCCCAGGCAGGCGGCCCCTGTGCTGGGGGATTAGGGGATTAGGGTTAGGGTTGCCAGTGGCTGCTGCCAGGCCCGGCGTGCCGGTGACTGCTCCACAGCCCTGGGTCTCACAATTTTTATGTTTTGGTTTTCTCAGGGGCAGAATGGGGACAACCCTGTCCTGTCTCAGCTGACACAGCAAGCTCAGGGCCCAGCATTCAGTGAGTACTCCCATCACCCCAGTGTGGGGGTTGCTCAGGGCTGTGAATTTGGGGAGGGGGCTGGCCATGGCTAACCCAGTGACTTCCCTGAAGGCTTCTCTCTGGGCTCCAAAAATACACTAAAAATAGATGAAGGCCCCTCACGTCTGCAGGGTGTGCGTGTGGACACCGACCACAGTATGCCCCCGGGCACGTCCCAGGTAGCAGGCTGCGAGTTAGACGCTCTCCCGGGGGCCGTGGTGCCAGCAGGGAAGGGGCTCTCCCAGGGAAGGGCCAGCAGCCCTGCGTCAGGCCACCAGGAGGGGAGAGGCAGTTTTGAGTCCTGAGCATCCCAAATGCTCCAGGGAAGCAAGGAAGAGAACCAAGGAAGGCAGCCAAGTCCTGCGCCGACAGGTTTTACGACACATCTAGTCTTCCTTCCGATGGGCATTTCATTTCCTTTGCTTATTTTTCTGATGGTCATTTCACACATTCATTTTGGGGACACCTGCTGACTATTCTAAAATCTTGGAGATACCATAAAGGTTTATCTAGAACATTTCTATGTAATTAAAGAGGGATTATTATACAAGAAAACTGTCTAAAGCACCCCTGTAGATGCTGCTGGTGCTGAAACCCCTGAGCACCTGGAAGAGCTGAGTGGACACCTGAGCTTTTCCGGGGTGGGGAGCACTCACCTATGTACTGCTGGTGGTGCTGGCTCTGGGCGGCCATGGCCTGCTCTGGTGTGCTGTGCAGGCTGCCATGCGAGCCACTGTCCCCAAGGCTGTCGGTCTTCTGGGCTGGCCGGTACCTGGGCAGGGCATATGGTGTCACCACGAGGCCCCAGCTGTACTGCCCAAAGGGGCTCAAGGTGCACAGAGCTGAGTAGGAGTCAGTTTGGGGTATGTGTGCATGTATATGTGTGTATGATTTTAAAAATTTGTGGTGAATGCACATAAAATTAACCATCTTAACCGTCTCTAAGTGCATAGCTCGGCGGCACAAAGTACACTCACGCTATCATGCATCCACCCCCACCATCTGTCTCCAGAACCTTCCATCTCCCCACACGGAGACCCTTTCCCCAGGAAGCACTGACCCCCTGGCTCCCACCATCTCCTCTGTCTCTGTGGATGGGCCTCCTCTGGGGACCTCCTGAGAGTGGGGTCCTGCAGGAGGTGTCCTCTGGATCTGGGTCCCCTCCCTGAGCCAGGTGTCCTTGGGGTCTGTCCACGTGGGGGCAGGTGTCAGGATGTCCTTCCTTTCTAAGGCTGAATAACATTCTGTTGTCTGGATGGACACTTTGGCTTGTCTCTTCATCTGCTGATGGATATTCAGGGTTGCTTGTGGGGGGTGTGTTTGTGTATCTTTTATTTTCCCCAATACTTCTCCCTTAGAATATAAGTGAACTTCTTTACATAGAATCACAAATATCTTACTATTTTATGGCCTCAAAGGAAATTCTGGGACTTTCATTTTGCCTTGAGCCAGAAGGCAGTGGACAGCCTGTCCTGGCAGCAAATGGGGAACACTCACAGAGAAGGGCTCCCCAGGACTTGGTGTTCCTTGAACCCAGCGGCCCACTGCGAGGTGGGAACATGTGTGGTGGGAAGAACAGGGGGACCCAACTCCAGCAAGGAGAGCCTTTCCTTGTGGAAAGTGGGGCCAGGAGGACGGAGGAAAGTCTCTCAGACACGTGCAGACCGCCTGACTTGGGTGGTGGTTCCAAGTATAAATGGCATGAGCCTGTCACCAGGCTCAGCTGCTCCTAAGATAATACGCTGCCTGGTGTAATGATTCATGGGGGTTTGCAGGGGCCCAGACCAAACAACAAGAAGCGAGAGAGTCCATGTCTGTGGATGAACAGGTACAGGATGGACTGCCGGCTCCACTCTTATCTGTTGGCTGCTGGAGAATGTTCTAGAGACTCTCTTCTGTGCTCTCCAACTCCCATGGTTGAACATGTGGTTTGGAGCCACAGAGATGGCCTCAGGGCCACTAAAGTGGGTTTTTAGCCACACATAGATGGGCCACATGAAGCCATCTGGACTCTGGGGAGGAGACAGGGACAGAGGGAAGCAGGCAAGGAAGTGACTGTAGGACTGCCAGGGCGGGTGATATTGGAGTGGGGACCTGAATGGGGCTCTGCAAATCCCAGCTGTGGAGGGCCAGTTCTGTTCCTGGTTGTGTAAATAAAGTTTTATTGGCACACAGCCACGCCCATTTGTGTACATGTCATCTGTGCAGGCTTTCAGGTTGCCATGGCAGGGCCGAGTAGTCTTGACAGGGTGTCTGGCCTGCAAAGCCTAAGATATTTGCTCTCTGGCCCTTTACAGAAGTTTCCTGACCCCTGCCATAAAAGATGAATTAGTGTGTGATAGAGAACATTCCAGAAAGTGACCAGGCCTTTTCAGACATTGGATCAAAATGTCAAGAAGCAGCAGCAACTTGGGTATATAAGCTTCTTTCTCCAAGCTTCTTGGGTTATTTCCAGTGTTACTTTTTTTTTTTTCCCCTCTTACAGTTGAAAATTAAAGATTTAGGATCCTGGCTCTGTGATATTCTGGAAAAGGGAAAACTATGGAGACAGTAGAAGGATCAGTAGCTGCCAGAGGTTGAGGGGGGAGGGAAGGATGAATAGGCGGGGCACAGAGGATTTTCAGGGCAGTGAAACTACCCTGTGTGATCCTGCAACGCTGGATACGTGTCATAACACATTTGTACAAACCCATTTGAATGGAGCACCAGAGTGACCCCTAATGTCAAGTATGGACTTAAGGTGATAATGACGTGTCAATGTAGGTTCACCAGTTGTAACAAACGCACAGCTCTGGTGTCATGTTGTTGGGGTGGCTGTGCATCCGAGCACAGGGGGCATATGGGGAACTCTGCACTTTCTGCCCAATTTTGATCTAAAACTGTGGATCTAAAACTGTCCTAAAAAATAGTGTCTACTTTTTTTTTTTAAAAAAAGAGAAAGATCTGAAGGCTCTGTTAGCTGGACGAGGTTGCATCCCCAGCCTCCCGTGCCTTGGCTCACCCAGGATGTTGGAGACAGAGGTTAATATGAATCTATTTTTTTTCCATCACAGTTTGGAGAATCCCCTCCTACCTAGGTATCTAATGTTTGACAAACACTTCATTGTATGTTCTCCCAAGTGAAACTTAGACCCGACCCCTGCTTTGGCAGAAAAGTTGGTCCTCAGGCTGGCTTTGGGCCAGGTCACCCACCTTGGCTTCTGATGCATGGGCTGTTGCCGCATGGCCATGTACTGGGTGTCCTCCTGCAGCCGGTTCAAAGGCGAGTCTGGTTTCAGACGGATCCCATAGTAGTGATATTTGGAGTTGCCCCTAAAAACCAAGCATCTTAGGGTCAGCTAGCTCTCTTTGCAGATGTCCTGAATGACAAGTGCTCTGGCCCTTCCATTTGGGTGTTTGGGTTCAGTGTTCCCTGGACCAGTGTGAAATGTTCCATGGTCAGAGAAGGTTTAGGAAATTCTATACTTGGCCTCCCCATCTCAGAGATTACCCCCCCTTGCATTTTAGTATTATAAAGGGTCTGAGAAGTCCTACAGTGGGAAAAGCAGTGCAGCTTTGTTTGACCTGGCATGGCCTCACCATCATCATCGTCATCACCATCTTCACCATCATTATCACTATAATTCTCACCATCACCACCATGACCATCATCATCACTGTCATTATCATCATCACTGTCACCATCACTGTCATCATCACCATCATCACCACCATCACCACCTTCACAATCATCCTCATCATCACTACCATCACCATCATCATCACCGGTATCATCACCAACATCAGTATAACATGATTTGGAAAACGGCACAAGGTTGGGAAACACTACTATAGCTTATTATGGGAAAAATAAGTGATCAAAGGGCTTTAGACAATTTGGTTAAGAAAACAGGTCAGAAGGGCTACTCAGGAGAGAAGCACTGAAGGACAGACGTGTGTCTGGCAACAGGGACAAATGGGAGAAGCATGAGTCCTTTCTGAATGAGGTAGGGGCTTGGCTGATGCCAGGAGGAGGGGAAAGCAGGGCGATAAAGCCCTAATCCTGAGGCCAGCATCCGGGATACTCTGACGATGGAGGCCATGCATGAGCCTTCTGGAGAGGCCCCAAAGGCAGTGGCTGTGTCCCCAGAGACCAGGGGCTCCTTCTCCTTCTCTTCCCTCCTCTATCCATTGATGCTCTGTAAGGATGTTCTCTGTAAAGGATCAAAGGGTGTCTCTTGGCCCGACACCAGTTTCTGAGGATGTATGAGTAACCCCAACCCCCACATGTGACTTCACAGATAACAGCCATGCAGGAAATGGCCTTCTGTGTGCTCTGGGCCACCCACTTTGAATAGAGTATGGCTGCTGTTTTCTAGTGGGAGGAGTGTTTGATTCATGCCTGGGATAAGGTTGTGGCACGTGACAGACAGTCCCTGGCTCCTGCAGGCAGAGGGCAGGCTGTGGTGACAGGAAAGAGATGGCCCACAGCCAACACCTTGGGCAGGTCAGGCCATGCTGATTCAATTCAGAACTAGAGGCACACGGGCAGAAGGAGAAAGCCCACATTCTCCAAAAGCTCAATTATCTGTATAGAGGACACGGGAGGACGAGTGGGCGTGAGACTACTGGGCACCTCCGGGTACCCACCTGGTGCCCAGCCGCCGCGTCCGCAGGCCCATGAACACGGAGCGGATCAGCTTCCCGAAGGAGGCGGCATTCACGGGGTCCAGCTTGTGCTCCTGGCAGTGCCGAAGGTAATGGTTGTAGAGAGAGCTTCTGGGGAGACTCACGCCTTCTGCGGTTTCGTAGTTATCCAACAGCCACTGGAGCTGGAGGAAGACAGACACGCTTGCGTTCATCAGGATTCCCCAAAATGCCAAAACGCTAACGTGGACTCATTAATAATGAGACTCACACACTTTCTCTCCATTCACACGATGAGGCAATTCATAGCCACTGTCACTGATTTGGATAGGAGAGATTCCGGGCACATTAATTAATAGCTTTCTCTCCACTCTTGTATTTATGCCTTCAATTTTCCGCCTGGCTTTCAGATTCCTTGACTTGATTTACAAAGACCTGCAAGTGACTGAGACCTCTCGGGTGTGTCTTCATAATCATGTGGACACCACATGTCTCCTGAACTTACAGGGATGTCAAGACAAAGAGGAGGATTGAGGATAACTCGGCGGACCCATCAGCACCGCCCCTGGCATTAAACAGGGCGACGTTGGCCTTCAGAGCCTGTCTACCTCGTGACATCCTGTGACTGAGTGACAGATCATTAATCTACGGATTAAGATGGCCAGGGCTTGGCCACCTGTCTCCTCACTGGTCGCTGAATACGAAAGCCCTCGTTGAATTCTTGTCCTATTGCTTGTGCCCCTATCTTTGCCCTCAGCCAGGAATTGCGCACCCGGGGGCGGTCAGATCCGACTAGAGCAGGCCAGGAGGGAAGGGAGGAGTGGAAGGTGGGATTCCCAGACACTTCTTCCTCCTGCCCCTTTCCTTAGCAGCTCTCAGCCCAGACCCCACACTCTGGGATTTGTTGTGTATTTGCTCTCAGGAAAGCTTTTTCTTTTTCTTTCTGAAACAACAAAAACAAAACAAAACAAAAAAGCAGGATGACAGCGACAGACGGACATATCCTCGTGTCCTTAACTGAGAGAGAGGCTGTAAGCGGAAACTGAACGCAGTACCGAGGAGGCTCATGTGCCAGGTTTTGTGCCCAGGCCGGGAGGCAGGAGGAAAGAACCTACAGCCCAGTCGCTGCCCCCGGAGCTCACACCGGGTCCGAAGGGCAGGAGCCGTCCCCACAGCAAGTCCGGCCGCCACAGAGGGCAGCGGCGCAGAGGAGGCCCACCCGCCTGGACCCCTTTGGGCAGAGCGCGTCTGTTCCCTGATGGAGGAGGGGGTCTGAGGTGAGCCTAAAGCCCTTCACCGTGCTGGGGACTTGGAGAAGGGCAAGAGCCCTGTGCACGGGACCCAGGCTGGGGGCATGATCCTCTGTGGGAAGGTCGACGGGGGCGGGGGTCTAAGCCACGGACCCGCCCAAAGCTGTGGGGGCTCCATGCCCTCTGCTGACCCGGGTGTGGGGGGCCCAGCATGCCGCACACCCTCTGCACCCTTCTAGACCCGCAGGGAGCACCTGCCCTGGGAGAGCTCACCCCCAGCCGGGCCCTGGCTGCTGCACGGCTCGCCACAGGCCATCGCGGTCCTGCCCGGACGCAGCGGGTGCACCTGGGGGTCGGCTGGAGTCTCCCCTTTAAGAGACAGTTTTTAAAGTTTCTAACACGCACAGAGGTTTGAGAGAGACCCTGCTTCCTGTAATCGTCAGTTCAGGGCCAAGTTTATTTCACCGGAGTCCCACCTGCCGCCTCCTGCCCGTCTTGGGCTGTTTTCAGGTGAATGCCCCACGTGCCTTCGTTTCATCCCTGGGCCCGAGGGAGACGCAGGTGGCGGGGCCAGCTGGGGGCAAGGAGTGGCTGGCTCAGAGGTGGAGGAAGGCGCGGCTGCCTGAGGTGGGAACAGGTCAGAGGTCCAGGTGAAGGGACACGTGGGGGCCTGACAGAGCGGAGGGTCCTCTAACAGAGGGACACACACGGGGCCGCAGGAGGGGTAATGGGCTCTGCTTTGGGAAGGACGCTGGCCAACCCCTGGGCCACTGTTCAGGGGAGGCTGGGAGCAGCGTGTTAATGTGGCACCAAGGCTGAGCACGGGCTCCTGGGGGCGGGGAGGGATGTGCCCAGGGAGGCCATTCGCACAAGCGAGGAGGATGTGCCCAGGAGGAGGAGGAAGAGTGGTGGGTGTGAACCAGGGCCGCCCCACCACCGTCACTACAACGGCCTCCCACAGCAGCAGCTGCTCCTGGGGTGCCCGAGGGGCCCTGTGCCCCCCTTCCCCAGGCTGTGGTCCTGCGTGGCTGAGATAGCTGGGCCCCCACCCGCCCAGCGCCCCAGGGTCAGGTAACCCCAGGCCCTGCGACTGAGAGGTGGTGAGGACAGGGAGACGCAAGGTCGCACCCAGGAGGGAGGCCACAGTCCCCGGCAGAGGCCCGGGGAGGCAGCCCAGCGCCCAGGAAAGACACCTCACCTCCCTCGGTTGTCCCTTTGGGAAAAGGACTTCCCATCATGTCACTCAGTATTTAATTTCCACTGTCCTTACATGTGCTTTTTCTGCCGCCCTTTCTCTCCAAAGTTTCGCTGTGGCCCAGGGCTCGGGCCTTGGCGGCCACCTCCCCACCCCCACAACCCCCCACCTCTCTCCCCTGGATGCGGCAAGCTGAAGCCTTAGCTGCGACGTTAAGGATTAGTTGGGTCAGTGTGGCACTGCCCTCCGACCCTCGGGCGCGCCCTCCTCCCCTCCCTGAGCACCCTTGCCCGCCTGGGCTCTGGGAGGCTGAGGGTGGTGGGACTGGGGCATCTGGAAGGGGCAGGGGGTGCGCATGGCCCCATCGGTGCCAGGAAGCTGTTCCACAGTGACAAGGCACGGGGGCGGGGGGGACCGGGCTCCTTGGCTGCCACCCTCTCTCCAGGTGAGGAAGGGCTGGTGTTTGAGGGGGTCCTTTGAGCTCCGGGGTTTTCTTTAGAGAACTTTTCCCCTGCAGAGCTGGCAGGTGCATTTCATCTATTTATTGCTCGTCTCCCCCACTGGAATGAGAACCTCAGGCAGGAAGAGATGGCACCGGGTGTGCCCGTGTTTGCACCCCTAGGAGGTGCAACGGACCGAGGGAAGGGGTCCCGCAGCACGGAGGGGGCCCCCAGCACGCGGGAAGCCGGCAGTCAGGGTGCAGAAGCTACAGACTTTCTCTCTCTGCCCCCCTGGGAGCACACAGTGCCGCTTCTTAGGGAATCTTCTGGGGGCAGGACAGGAACTTGGGACTTTTAGGTGAGAAGGGTGAGGTCGGCTTCGGTGGGTGGTGAGCTGGAGGGGACCCTCGACAGGATGGTTCACATGTATGAGGAAGCGTTCGGGGAGAACGATCGCTTCGGCTCATCACCACCCCCCAGCCCCGGGTTGTTGAAATTAAAAATGGATCTCCTCACTTGGGTAATTCTGTGGGCATTGACATCAATGCTGTGTGGTTAGCTCGGCAAGTTCTTCCCAAGCAGAAGGAACTCCAGAGAGACCTGACACCTCTAGCAGCCCCCAGAACAACCAGTTAGGCTTTCTCTCCCTTTTGTGACAGAGGGGAAGCTGATTCACGTGACCAATGAGTCAAGTCATGACGGAGGGAGCCATGGGGAAGCATTCTAGGCAGAGAGAACAGCCTGTGCAAAGGCCCTGGGGCAGCACCAGGCCTGGTGTGTTGAAGGAACAGTGAGGGAGTCTGTGTGGCTGGAGCAGAGGGAGGAGGGGAGGGGAGGTGGGGGACAGGGCAGGTGGGGCAGGGCCCCAGAGGCTGTTTTGATGAATCTGGCTTCTACTTGGGAGTGTGATGGGGGGAACTTGAAGCTTCTAAACAGAGAGGTTCCATGATCTGACTTTGGTTTCAGTCACTTTCAGTGGTTTCAGGACCACTCTGGCGGCTGCCGTGAGAAGGGCCTGGACGATATCTGGGTGAGGGCAGCAGCCAAGGGCTCACCGGGCGGTGGCTGTGACACTGCACGGGCGAGATGGAGTGGGGGGCGGCTATGGCTGTGGTGGTGGAGGAGGGGGAATGGTCAGATTCGGGTTCGTTCTGAGGGTGAGGTCAAGAGCATCTGGAGGTGGGGTTTGGGAGGAGGGCGGGAAGCGAGGGTGAGCAGCAAAGGATGGTGGGAGGCGCAGGGGTTAGCTTTGGACATGGGGCGTGATGAGCTGCAGCTCCAGGCTGGCAGGTGGATGGATACTCGAGGGTGGAGCTGTGGGAGAGGCCAGGTGGTGCTGCCCACTGGGAAACAGCCTTTCCCACTGGGAACCGGGGGGGGGGGTCCCTCAAGGTGGTGAGGGGACCTCAGGGAAGAGACCAGCAGTCTGACCAAGACAGCTGCGAGAGACATTTGCCACGATCCTTTGGAGCAGTTTCTGGACAAGGGGCCCATCCGGTGAAGCTGCCGATTCTAGCCAAGCCCCAATCCTGGTCTGCAAGGTCTGCTTTGTCATCTGCCACCAACGGAAGACCAAGTGATCTTTGGCAATTTGTGGCCCTCAATTAAAGAAAAAAAAAAGCCATATAATCTAAATACTATTAACCTACAAGCAGGTCCTCCTCCCAGGGTTTAGAAATAACAAGCGTTTACTGGAGCAGACCACAGCTGCCCCCATGTGACGGTGACTGTGAACCAGTGGGGGGGGCGCTGTGTGTGGGGGTGTTGTTCTGCACATGGATCTGGGGGACGGTCCCTCCCCTGCTCAAGGTGGGGATGTTGACCGAAGTCCCCCCAGGCCACACGCCCTGGTGACTGCATCCAACTGGAGGCTGCGGTGGGGCAAGGGGTTTTCACCCCCAGGGCAAGCGCTTCACCTCCTTCCCTGCAAACAGCTACCCCTCCCTTTCATCCACCATATCTGTCCATCCCCATCTAATAGACCACTCAAGGCCCACTTCCTCCTCTGGGGGTTTCGACCCCAGGCTGGAAAGTTCCTTCCCACCTGCACACCCCCTGGGTGTCGGCCCCTCCAGGGCAGCTGGTGAAGTTCCAGGTGACCCCAACGTTGGCTGGGTCTGGAAGGCAGTGTCTCACCTCCCAGACTCGGGGCTCCTCGCCAGCCCCGCTCATCCCATACTAGCTCACACACTTAGGTGTGACCTGGGTGCACTTTCTCACACCTGCTTGGCTACTGCCCTCGCATTCCCAGCTCCCTGGGCTGAGCTCCTCTCCTTGTTCCTTCTGCTCCCTGTGCTCAGCACAGCTCTGCAGCCCATGCTGTTTGAGAAGGATCGGCTGGGAGGCCACCAGGAGAACAGGTCCATGGGGGTAGGGTCCCCAATCCGGCATAGGTGCCCTAGGGCTGGGCTGGCAAAGGAGCCGAGACGCAGCCCGTGTCGCCCCACACTAGAGCACTGTCAGCTGCGGGTGGCCATGGTGAATACCATCGTGAGTGTGGCTGGCCGCCACAGGGCAGGTGCATCTGCGGGACACTGGGCCGCATCCAGGCGCCAGGACTGTCTCCCTCCTGGCTCTCACACTGGCCAGGACGAGCTCCAGCTGGCTGTCACCCCAGTGCACGTGGGTCGGCTTTTCAGAAAGATCTTATTTCTATTCTCTAAGTCACCAAGCAGACCCTGCTTCCCACAGCTCCTGATGCCAGAACGAGACCCCACAACACCCAGCCAGGGAGAAACGGACGCGGGGAGGGTTTCCTGCTCAGAAACCAAACCAGCAGGGCAGCAGTCAGAGAAGCCTCCTTCCAGAGGAGAAGGGTTAGAAGCCAGAAGCACCCCTGCAGCCAGAGGCAAGCGGCTCATGCGCTGCCCCCCCCAGACATTTTAAATTTCCTGCGGACCTCTGCCTGCCTGGGGTTTGTGCCCCACATCCGGCCTCCCTCGGGGCTGCCCTGGTGCCAGGGCCCATGGGCTGTCGAGGCCCCGCGTGTTCGCCTCAGGGCCTGCTGAACGGGGAATGCCTTGCGCAGACTTGCCCGCACGGTGCCCTGAGTTTAAGACTGTGGGGTCTTCTCAGCAACACACACTGCAGATTGTTCCCCCCCAGATCTGGCCACAGGGCTGACTTCATCCAGCAGGAACTGGTGACAGGGAGGCCATGAGCCACGAAGCCCGAAGGGAGAGCCCTCAGCAGGGGCCTGATGCTCTTTGATTTATTTCTGTATTTATTTCTCCTGGATAATGGGTGTGAGACTGCCCTTCCTGCCAGTGACCCGGGCCCTCCAAGGCCGAGGAGCGCAGGGCCCTCATCACGGGTATGGGGATCGGCCCAGCACACCTGTGCCAACCCAGAAACCTAGAAGTTTCTAGATCTTCCCTAGCTGAGTTTCTGCCCCAGCATCACTGCCCTTTGAGCCAACACCTCACTGTGCATGTTGGCCAGTACCAGAGTCTTGACAGGGTCTTAGTTAGGAAATAAAGACTCTTAGCTGGTCACCTCCGCCAGTCCAATCCCGCCCCACGAAGCCACCCAGAGACAGGGACGTTTGCTGCCTCGTGGTACAGGAGTTACCGTCACGGTTTCCCCAGGAGGAGAGCAAAGGAGAAAGATCCTATACAGTCAAAATCAGTAGAAATTTGTTGCTTTGCACTTTTGTCATATTATTATTATTTTTTTTTTCCTAAGGAGCTGATCATAGATCATAGGAAATGCGGCTAAGAGTCATTAAGTTAAGGCGCCCCCAGCCCTGCCTTTTCTGTTGTGTTGCTGCCTATCTTAGCATCACTTCATTTATAATGCCTGGTGCCTGCCAGGCCCTGCAGGGAGCGCGCGATACGTAGCTCACGCTTCCATCCACGACCACCCGAAGGGTACGTGCTGTTACCAGCCACCTGTACGAATGCAGGACCCTTTCCCTCACGCTGCTGAAGGGGATTTTTTTTTTTTTTTTTTTTTTTTTTTTTTGCTGAAGGGGATTTTTGCTGGATATAAAATTCTAGGTTGGTTCCCCCCCCCCTCCAAACCTTTCAGCACTTGAGAGGGGTCGTTTCATGGTCTTTGCATGTTTTTAAAATGCCTACAAAGGTTACGAGCGTGGCAGGGCAGGCCGCCCGGTCGACACACACTTACATGGCTGTTGAGTAAACCGCTTTTGTGTGAAGTGATCCCTTCGCTTTTTTGGAGGTTTTCAATCGCCATTTCAAGCTAAAGAAAATGTGTGCAGAAACAAAACAAAACGGAAAAAAAAAAAAAAAGGAAATCAGATGGTTAGCATCAGCCAAGATTTGTTTTTATTAATATCCAAATAATGATTCAAGTGCCTACAAAATAAAAACAAGTCTTGACGCGGGTGGGGGTGGTGTGGTTAGGTGGCGAGTGAAAGCTGGGGTCCGGAGCATTACTCCTGCCATGCAGGTGAGCGCGGGAGCCTGGGGAGCGTGAGCAGCACAACAAAGCATTCTGCAAACACAGGCAGCTGCATTTGAGCACATCTGCATGTGCTGTGCACAGCGTGGATACTGAGCCGAGGTGGGAGTTCAGGTAGAAGCAAAGCCAGCAGAATAATCACCCACTGCTCCCCTGGACCCATCATTGGTTGCTGGGGAGAATCAGCTGTCCACCCGAGGACAGCTGGTGGCACTGACTTGCAAGCCAGCCTGTTCTGTCACAGAGCCTAGGGTCTCCTCCCTCCTGGGTGCTCCAGGAAGATATCAACAAGGCCAAAGACCCTGGCCCTGCCATCGGGAGGCACAGAGCCCTGGGGCCACTGGACATGTCACAGGGCTAAGCTCCTGAATGTTTCCAAAGCATGAGCTGAGCAAAGAGGGTGACATAGGAATGAGAATGAGTCGTGGGATCAGTCATGGGGAGCTAACAGGGAGGCCTTCCTGGGGGAAGGGGCTCATGAGCTGGGTGCCGAGGACCTCATGAAGGCAAGGAGCTGAGGGGGTCCAGTAGGCTGATACTTAGGAGGAAACACCCAGCTGGGTGCAGCTCCCACCACATCTGTACATGCTGAATTTGACACCTGCTTGTGCATGTGACATGGAAGTGGGAAATCTGCGTTATGACACCACAACAGGCAGATAGCTGCAATGGGAGGAAATAATCCCAGGGCCCACCCTGACTTTCCTCAAACACGTAGGGAAGGCGGGCTTCAGCGATGCCTGTGCAAAAAAGCAGGTGGAACACGTATTTTGGAAAAGTGCAGCTGGACGGGGCTCCTGGGGCTGAGTGCAGGAATGAGATGGTTCCTGCTTCACCCATCACCTCTTCCAACCACTGTGTGTCTGTCTCCTGTCCCCACTTTTGCTCAACACTGTACTGGAAGTTCGAGCCAGGGCAATCAGGCAACAGCGAGAAATAAAAGACATCCATGTTGGAAAGGAAGAAGTAAAACTATCTCTATTTGCAGATGACATGGTCTTAAACACAGAAAATCCTGAAGAAGCCACAAAAAAAAAAAAAAAAACCCAACAACAAACTATTAATGCTCATAAATAAACCCAGCAGAGTGGTAGGATACAAGATCAACATACAAAAACCAGTTATATTTCTCAGCAGTGAACAATAGAAAAGTGAAATAAAACAATCTCATTTCTAATAGCATCAAAGAAAATAAAATACCTAGGAATAAATTTAACCAACGAGGTAAAATACTTGTATACTGAAAACTATAACACTGCTGACTAAAATTAAATAAGACCTACATAAACAGAGGACATCCTATGTTCATGGATCAGAAAATGCAATATTTAGATGGCAACACTCCAAATTGATTGATGCAATCTTTATCCAAATTCTCTATTAAACTTCCAACTGCTTTTTCAAAAATGGACTAGTTGATCCCAAAATTCATACGGCATTGAAGGGAGCCTGAAAGCCAAAACAATCTTGAAAAAGAAGAACAAATTTGGAAGGCTCTCATTTCTGGATTACAAAATGTACTACAGAGTTTACAGTAACCATACAGTGGAGTACTGGGATGAGGATAGATCTATAGACGTATATAGGTCACCAGAATGGAATTAAACATCCAGGAACAATCCCATATGTCTATGGTCAACTGATTTTTGACAAGGCTGTCAAGACCACTGAATGGAGAAAGAGTAAATTTTCTAACCAATAGTGCTGGGATAAATGGGTTTCCACATGCAGATGAATGGAGTTGGACCCCTACCTCACAATCTATACAAAAATCAACTCAAAATGAATTTAAAAAGCTAAATAGGGGATCCCTGGGTGGCTCGGCGGTTTGGCGCCTGCCTTTGGCCCGGGGCGCGATCCTGGAGTCCCGGGATCGAGTCCCATGTCGGGCTCCCGGCATGGAGCCTGCTTCTCCCTCCTCCTGTGTCTCTGCCTCTCTCTCTCTCTCTCTCTCTCTCTCTCTCTCTATCATAAATAAATAAATAAATAAATAAATAAATAAATAAATCTTTTAAAAAAAAGCTAAATATAAGAGCGACAACTTTAAAACTCTTAGAAGAAAACACAGTAATCATGTACAATAAATATGTTTATCTTCATGACATGACCTTGGATTTGGCAATGGATTTTTAGGTATGATACCAAAAGCACAAATAAAAGATAAAAAATCGTCACAGAGATAAATGGGACTTCACCCAAACTAAAACCTTTTGTATGTCAAAGGACGCTATCAAGAGAGTGAAAAGACAATCCATATGGGAGAACATATTTGCAAATTGTATACCTGAGAACGGTCTTGTATCTAGAATATATAAAGCACTCTCACAAGTCAACAACAAAATGACCAATTAAAAAAAAAATGGGCAAAGGACTGAACAGAAGTGTCTGTAAGAAGCACATTAAAATAAAAGATTCTCAGCATCATTAGCCATTAGGGAAATACAAACGAAAAGCACAGGGAGATACCACTTCATATGCGTTAGTATGGCTATTAAAAAAGAAAGGAAGAAAAAAGAAAAAAACCCGGTGTCAGTGAGGATATGGAGAAACTGCAATCCTCACACATGACTGGTGGAACGTAAAGTGGTGCAGCTGCTGTGGAAAACAGTCTGGTAGTTTCTCCAAAGGTTACACACACAGTCAGCTAAACTATTATGTCCGAGCAGCCCCACTCCTGGGGGTATTCAGAAAAAATTGTACACAAATGTTCATAGCAGGGGGCGCCTGGGTGGCTCAGTGCTTGAGCATCTGCCTTTGGCTCAGGTCATTATCCTGGGGTCCTGGTATCCAGCCCTGCATCGGGCTCCCCGTGGGCTCCGCCTGCTTCTCCCTCTGCCTGTGTCTCTGCCTCTCTCTGTGTGTCTCATGAACAAATAAATACAATCTTTAAAAAAAAAAAAACAAAAATAAAAACAAATGTTCATAGCAGCATGATTCACCATGGCAAAAACCTGGAAAAATCCACGTGTCAGCCACAGATGACGGGATCAACACAACGTAGTATACCTCTACAACGGAATATTCTTAATCCACAACAAGGAAGGAAGTAGTGATACATGTTACAGTGTGGATGAGCCTCAAAAGCATGATGCTCAGGGAAACAAGCCAGGCACAAAAGACCACATAGTGCATGATGCCATTTATATGAAATGTCCAGAACAGGAAAATCCACAGACAGAGAGCAGAGTAGTTGCCAGAGGCTGAAGGAGGAGGGGGTGGGTAGGGGGTGACTGCTAACCAGTCAGAGTCTCCAGTTTACAGAGTTTCCTTCAAGGGTGATGAGAATGTTCTGGAACTAGATAAGTGAATGGTTGTACAACATTGAGAATGTACTGTCACTGAATCGTATGCTTTTAAGTGGCTAAAATGATTAATTTTATGTCATGTGAATTTGGCCTTGATTAAAAATATACAACTAATTAAAAAACCCATTATTTCCCCTTGTAATTTGAATGGATCTTCTTCCCACATGTGTGCTTTTGTAACCTCACGCACCAGTCACTTGCAAAATACTGGTTCACTGACTTTGCAGATGTTCCAAATGTTGACATGCTGCTAATTCTACACAAATTGAAAACTCACACTCGTTAATATCACTACCCAGGTCCAAATTCTAACTTTTGGGGGGTTGAAAATGTATTGGCAACCAAATCAGCCAGCTGTTCTCCTGGATACGTACACCTCACACCGTTCACTTTTGAGAAAATGTCTGCCAAATCCCCAAGTCTCAATAATCCTCATTTGTCTGTTATTCCTTCAAGCAAACAGTGTTTCATGACAAAAGTGGCTGGTTTGGCTCACAACCATTTGCCCGGTGGCTTTCCTTACGACAATCATCCTACTTTGGCAGAAGTGTCTTTTTTTCCCACAGAATACTGGGAATATGTGAACTCCAGCACTGAGATTTAATACAATTAATAACGTTTACTGCTCCATCAAGGACGGTAGGTGCACCTTAACGGGAAATCGCAGTACCCCAGACGCTGCTTCTCTTTTCCTTTTCACTGTGAGTACAGGGTGCTGAAGACCACCGTGACCTCTGGGAGAGTTTGACGCCTCTGCCTTGCCCTGCACCTGCATTTGTGCCCCGGGGGGCTCATCGATAGTGAATTTGCACAATCAGCACAAATGTCATCGCAGGGAAAGTGGCGGCTGATGGCTTAGTATGACGATGAAAACAGTTTTGACCCTGTAGGGCCCTGGGAGGGTCTTGGGGACACCCAGAGGAGTGCCGGACATACTTAGGACTGCCTGCTATAGAAACTGCAGAGTTACCAGTATTGTGGAAAATAACACAAATTAGAGCTTGCTGCATAAAGATCATCCAGAGGAACCCGTTGCGATTAAATAGGGTCTGATCAAACCCACGGATGCAGGAAATTAATTTGATGCACAGGGGAACCTCCCAAGGTGTTCACTGTGTTTTAAAATTAAATCTTGGTGTAAACCTCAGTAGGCGGTGAAGGCCCCAGTCAGCGCGGAGGGCGCAGTGCGCACGCCTGGCCGGCAGAGGGCGCTGCGGCGCCACCTCCCAGCCCCGCACCGCCCGGGAGCCCCGCCCGGGAGCCCCGCCCGCTTGCACTTGACTTCAAGTCCGAGTCTTCCTTACACACCTGCCGGAGCGACTCTCCCTGCGCGAGTACAAACGCCTTGTTCGATCCTCTCAGTGGCTGGAGAAGTTCGTGTTTAAATATGCTTAAAATAAAAACTAAATTTTATATTTGACTGGAGTTTAACTTTCTGCTATTAAAAAGCGTTAATCAAGGTGCTACATGCACAGGCCCGTATATCACACGGTAAGGAGGAGCCAAGGATGGCCGCAGTAGTGCCCCTCCCCGCCCCACCCGAGGCCCCCCGCAGCTTTCCCTAAAATCATTTCTGGTTCCTGAACTTCCAGCAGTTTCCTTCCATCTCGGTACCGTGCACATGCTTATGCATGTTTCTTGACTTATCAGGAGCTTCGTTTTTATTTTTGATTCAATGCAATGCAGCAATATTCCTTTTTACCGGCCACGTAGTACCATGTTCATGCTACATGAAGTATCAACAGAATATAGGGGGAGGGAAGGACACATACGGTGCTTTAAAGGGAAGGAGGGCAGAAAATGCTAAGGACTCGATCAAAGATACAGTGTCTCCAGAACCTGTTTTTTTTTTTTAAAGATTTATTTTTTATTTATTTATGATAGAGACACACACACAGAGAGAGAGAGAGAGAGAGAGAGAGAGAGGGAGGGAGGGAGGGAGGCAGAGACACAGGCAGAGGGAGAAGCAGGCTCCATGCAGGGAGCCTGATGTGGGACTTGATCCTGGGACTCCGCAGGATCACAACCTGGGCGGAAGGCAGGCGCCAAACCGCTGAGCCACCCAGGGACCCCCAGAACCTGTTTTAATAGCTCCCAGGTATCTTAAAATAAGCCAACTGTTTAGGAAATCCCTCTCCTTTCAGGTATAATCCTAGCAAGCTTCCACCTGATGTAAGGGTTGTATCGGGGGCTCCTGAGGGAGGGTGGGGTTCACTTTGAGTGTATGCCCAAGTGGCTGTTCCATTTATAACACCATGATCTCATTAAAAGGGCCCACTAGATAGGGGTCACCCTTGCCGGGGCCGGCAACGACCAGTGTTGGAGCAACAGCGGCATCTCTGGACGGGTGGGCCACAATCCAACACGTGGGACTGCGCCCCTGGGAGCTGGAAGCAGGAAGGGAGGGGATGTTCCCTGGAAAGGCCGAGGAGGAGTGAGGACAAGGACAGAGGAGCACTCCAGTTACCCTGTCTCCGCAGACCTAGCTTAGTTCGAGGAAACAGAAGTATAAATGCTTTATGAGCAACTCCTTTGGATCTTTAAAGAACTTGGAAAGTGGTTTAAAAGACAGATTGGGGGATCCCTGGGTGGCGCAGCGGTTTGGCGCCTGCCTTTGGCTCAGGGCGCGATCCTGGAGACCCGGGATCGAGTCCCACATCGGGCTCCTGGTGCATGGAGCCTGCTTCTCCCTCTGCCTGTGTCTCTGCCTCTCTCTCTCTCTGTGTTACTATCATAAATAAATAAAAATTAAAAAATAAATAAATAAAAGACAGATTGGGCAGTCCCGGTGGCGCAGCGGTTTAGCGCCGCCTGCAGCCCAGGGTGTGATCCTGGAGACCCGGGATCGAGTCCTGCATCAGCTCCCTGCATGGAGCCTGCTTCTTCCTCTGCCTGGGTCTCTGCCTCTCTCTCTGTGTGTCTCTCATGAATAAATAAATAAAATCTTAAAAAAAAAAAAGACAGACTAAAAAATAAAATAAAATAAAATAAAATAAAATAAAATAAAATAAAATAAAATAAAATAAAATAAAATAAAGGCAGGGCAGCTCCGGTGGTGCAGTGGTTTAGTGCTGCCTGCAGCCCGGCGTGTGATCCTGGAGACCCGGGATCAAGTCCCCACATCAGGCTCCCTGCATGGAGCCTGCTTCTCCCTCTGCCTGTGTCTCTGCCTCTCTCTGTCTCTCTCTCTGAATAAATAAATTTTTAAAAAATCTTAAAAAAATAAAAAAATAAAATAAAATAAAAGGCAGACAGAGACACTGCTGGAACTTTGAGGGCCAGGATATAAGTCCCAGAATTCAGCCTGCAGAAAGGAAACAGCCCGCGGGGAAGGGCCAGGTGGGAAGATGGGAGAGAATCTTGGGGCTCCCTGCCCTGGGGCAGGGGGCGCTGGCTTGGGGAAAATAGGGCATTTTAAATCTGTTTGCGCCCATTTTTATTTTGCTAATTAAACATTTAAGAACACGTAAGTACTGTTATACAGGTTTGCTGTACAAAAGTCTGATTACGGCAGCGACAGTGTCCACTCAGGGCCAGGACTGCAGTGGGGCCGACGAGGCACCCGGGCCACCAAACTCAAGGAAGTGCTCATTCTCAAGATCGTGTCAGGGCAAGGATGGCACCTGGAGGTGAGCGCCTCCTGAAATTCGGTGCCCTGGGCACCTGGCCCGGCACACCTCACCCAAGTCCTGCCTCAACTTCTCCCTGGCGCCACCCAATTCCCACACAGGAGGATAAGCCTTTACTAATACCTGGCATGGGTCCTTTCAGGAGCATTCTATCAGATTCACATTTGCTTTAATGATTTTCTCCTCAGTTGGGGTTGTGCTACGTATTCAGTTCCACTACATGCGTTTATCACTTAATCTTTCGTGATTTATCTTTCTGAGCCAGTTCTTATAGATCAAGGGTTGGCAAACTTTTTCTGTAAAGGGCCAGATAGTAAATATTTTGGGTTTTGTGGGCCAGAAAGTCTGTCCACAGCTACTCAGCTCTGTCCTTGCGGTTGGAAAGCAGCCACAGACAACAAGTGAAGGGATGGGTGTGGCCGTGTGCCAATAAAACTTTATTTACAAGACCAGGCAGCTGGCTGGATTTGGCTGTGGGGCTGTAGTTTGCTGTTCCCCGCTGCCCCATAATTCTACCAAGAATCACACATTATGGATTTGTAAGACCTTACTGTGAAACCGAATTTTAAAAATGCTAAGGGTATAGAGGTGATGGCTGCACGGTACTGTGCGTGTACTAAGCGCCAACAGTAATCATTTTCAGCAGCTGACATGTTTAGTTCTCGTAATTCCTAGAACTTTATTTATTTATTATTATTATTTTTTATGATAGTCACACAGAGAGAGAGAGACAGAGAGAGGCAGAGACACAGGCAGAGGGAGAAGCAGGCTCCATGCACCGGGAGCCCGACGTGGGATTCGATCCCGGGATTCCAGGATCGCGTCCTGGGCCAAAGGCAGGCGCCAAACCACTACGCCACCCAGGGATCCCCCTAGAACTTAAAACAACAGAGTTCTACTTAATTAAAAAAATTATAAACTTTTCATTTGGATATAATTCCAGACTTACAAAGACTTTGGAAAAATAGCACCAAGAATTGAATCCCCTTCGGCTAGCCTTCCCACATGTTAGCATCTCGCATGACCTCAGCAGGAGGATCAAGACCCAGAAATCAACCCCCGTTCACAGCGATGAACCAATGAAAGGCCTCGTTAGAGTGTGACGACCACTGCACTGGCGTCCTTTTTCTGGACCAGGATCCAGTCCAGAGCCATACACTGTGGTCATTTCACACACACAGCCGTGAAGAAAATACCAGAAAAATGAGAAATGGGCAGAGTGGCAGATGATTTTATTAGATCAACGGCCCGTTTGTCCACCATCGCCCTTGACATTCTAAGCGGGTTTATATCACTCCAAACAGGAACGATGACTTCGCTGGTAAATTAACTGAGACTTTTCCGAACAAGTGCACAAGAGTGCTTTCTTTCCAGGATGACATTCTCTTTCTTTAACTTTGTCACCGGAGGCAGAAGAGAGTTGTGCAAACCTCAGATCTCTTTCAAAGCTGTGCTCCTGAGTGAGCACAGGTACTGCTCCTGCCTTTACAAAGGAACGTGCAAAACCAGCCTCAGAAGTGATGATATTGGAGCCCCTGGGGTGGGGGGGGAGGCTCTGTGTTTTAGCGTCTGCCTTCGGCTCAGGTCGTGGTCCTGGGGTCCTGGGGTCGAGCCCCACCACATCGGGCTCCCTGCCCAGCGCAGAGCCTGCTTCTCCCTCTGCCCCCGGCTTGTGCTCTCTCTCACTGTCTCTCTCTCTCTCAAATAAATAAAATCCTTTTAAAAAAAAAGAAGTGATGGTATCAGTGAATGTTTGTCAAAACCCATAAAAGGCACGGCGCCAAGCCTGAACCCTAATGTCAACCAGGACCTTTGGTTAATAGTAACCACGTGTCAAGACTGGCTCATTGACAGTAACAAATGTACTGACTTCTGTGAAAGGCTAATGAGGGAAACCATGTGAGTGTGTGTGTGTGGAGGGGGGCTATGCGGATTCTCCTACATCCTGCTCAGTTTTTCTGTGACCCTAAAGTGAGCTTAAAAAGGAGCCTATTCGATTAAAGAAAAAAGTGATGATAGTTTCGTCAGGGAAAAAAAGCAGATATGCTCTTGGCAAAACTCCCTTATCAAACAACGTGCATTTGCTCACAACGTTTTTGCTCTGATGTGCAGAGGATGAGGAGGCTTCCAGCAAATGCTTGGTACATGTGTGACGTCATAGGACAGTTTAGATATCTTGCATCTTCACTGGAAACACAGGCTACAGAGAAGACACGTTTTGTGGTTGGTGATCCATTGTAAACTGTGACCTGTGTGGGTGACACGCCAGCCCCGTGGGCCACCTGGAAGGGTCACCGTGGCACTGGAGGGGCATGTGTGGGAAGCCGAGACATGGAGGGAGCCATGGATGGTCCATTCACAGACTCCCCGGCCTTGACTCAGCGC
Source organism: Canis lupus familiaris (assembly GCF_011100685.1). Taxonomy (NCBI): domain Eukaryota; kingdom Metazoa; phylum Chordata; class Mammalia; order Carnivora; family Canidae; genus Canis; species Canis lupus. The sequence goes on along the minus strand of NC_049241.1, from coordinate 54,477,587 downwards.
TGACGAGCTGGACAGCAAATACAAGATTCGGCTTTCCTGAAGCCACGTGGGCCGGGGATCAGGGGCATGATGCCTCCCTGCGTGCTGAAGTAGGAGCTGAGTTTCTGATGACACCAATAAAGAAATTCCTGTGATTTCAAGTGGCATATCTCCAGGATGTATGTCGTAGAACTTGAATCCATCAGTCCAGGGCCCTAACTATCGTGACCTTTAATACTGGGAACCAGATCTCAGGATTTTCGAAGAAGACTCACAGCGTCCCAAGGGGCTGGGCTGCTGACACGCTGGCTTCTCAAACCTGACACATGAGGGTTTTCTTCATCTGGGGGAGGACGAAATCGATGGTGCAGTCCTAGACGTATCTGAAAGCTGCTTCAGGTGCCGCAAAGCTGACACAAGCTCTGTTGGTAGCGGAAAGCAGCCAGAGAGCGCTCAGAACCCACCTGCCACTGTTCTCCCAGGTGACTTCGCTTCTCACCCTTCTGGCTTCGGCGCAGCACGTGCTGATGGACCTGGTGTGTAGCAATCCTGAGTGGAGTCGCTAGGGCAGACACCATCCTGACCTCTGCATGATCTGAATACCCAGAGCTGCCACTACCTGTGAGCCAGGACTCCGATTTCCTGGAAACGTAGAGTTCGCAAAGACGCCACTCAGATGGGAATGTGACCCCTGGGTCAGCTTATCCTTCATTAGGCCAGACCTAGAGGCCCCGATGAGCCACCGCAATGGTATGTCCCCCCATGGGCAGGAATGCTCTATTTTTATTATGGTAAGAATTGGTTAGACCATTTGTCTTCATCAGTTCCTGTTGTGTGGCCCGTGGGGACCACTTGTTTGTACACATGGCCTCCTGCAGCTGGAGAGTCTTGAGGGAGGAGGGGCCCTCCGAGGGCAGCTGTCGGGGTGGTAGGGTCTCTGCCTTGTGCAGCCCGAGAGCCCCCAGCCTCCGCTTGACACAACTCAAAGGGCAAATCCTGGGCTGAAACAGCAAGACCAAGCCTCTGAGTTTAGAACCTGTGCTCTGTGTGGTTAATAAAAGTGCAACAGAAAATGGTTTTATTAAAAACTCTCCATTTGGGCAATTAAGTTTTAAGATTTATGTAATACTGATGAAATAAAGTCTCAAGAAAATCTGCCATCAAAAGTCTGAAATCTCTCATTGAGGCTGTACGGGTGATTCCCTGCGGTCTTCATGCTCTGTTTTCAGAATTAATTTAAGATCTGAAAATTCTGACAGAAAAAGCTGGCCGGCATCAAGTGTTGGATGCAGGAGCCCTCTTTTAATTCTATTCCAATCCCAAGGCCATTCTGATTCTCGGCTCCTGGAAAGGCCCTCAGATCTCTGTTGCATATGCGTGAGATGTTCTCCTGCCAAAACAAGCTGATGAACAGAGCAGGAAGGGTCAGCACTCAGACTGCCTTCTGAGATGATCACTCCCGGGGCTTGCACGGAGAGGGGTGTCAAACACAGCCTGTTCATGGATTCCCAATGGATTGAAAAACATGATTCTTCAAGCTGAGTGGCCTGGGGTCAGGGCTGCACATTTGCTTGCAGTAGGATAGTGTGGACCATAGAGAACATTGTGGTTTCTCACTAAATCTGTGGCCTGTGATCCTAGTATATTCTGCTATTATGCGCTGATGCAATTTGCTACCATTGAACCTGTCATGTCCGTGACAGTTCATGTGGCCTGTGAGGAATGCCTTCTCATCAGTGCCAGCTCGAAACTCACATCATTTCAGCCAGTCTTCCAAGGGAGAACGTGTGTGGATGCCTATGGCTGCCCAGGCCCTGGTGGGCTGCAGGGACTGAGTGAGGCGAGGTGCCTCTGGAAAGCAAGTAACTTCTCTTCACCCTGCCCACAGAACCAGGTCCTAGGGAGCACTCTGGACATAGCGGACAGTGAGACCAGAGGGGAGTGCTCTCTGAGGTCAGGTAGCCCCAGAGCACATCAGCACGAAAAGAACAGGGATGGGGCAAGAGCATCACCTTCTTCTTCTTCTTCTTCTTTTTTTTTTTTTTTTTTAAGATTTAATTAATTTATTTGAAAGAGAAAGACAGAGATAGAGATAGCAGGAGAGAACACGAGTGGGGAGAAGGAGAAGCAGGCTCACCACTGAGCAGGGAGCCTGACTCGCAGGACCCTGAGATCCTGACCTGAGCTGAAGCCAGACATTTAACCGACTGAGCCACCCAGGCGCCCCCAGAGCATCACCTTCTGTTTCAAGAGGTTATTAACTCAACACCAAAAGACGAAGTTATTTTCTAATTGATACTCAGTGAATGTAATCCATCACATTAACAATCTCCAGAAGAAAAAACTCATGATCGTATCAGTGAAGAAAAAACATTTGACAAAAATTAATATTCATTTATGATAAATACTTGCAGAAAATGAGGGACAGAAGGGAATTTCCTCAACCTGAAAAAGGGCATCTATGAAAATCTACAGCCAATATCACACTTGGTGGTGAAAGACTGAAGATTTTCTCCTAAGATTAGGAACAAAGCAAAGATGTCCACCCTTGCCACTCCTGTTCAACACCATACTGGAAGCCCTAGCTAGTGCAAAAAGACAAAAAAAAAAAAAAAAAAAAAAAAAAAAGGAATAAAAGTCATCTAGATTGGAAAAAGAGAAATAATATTGTTTCTATTTGCAAAGAACAAAAAACTCTTGCAGCTCTTACAAGTGAGTTCAGCCAGGCCACAGGATGCAAGGCCAACAGCCAAAAATCAACAGCTGGAAACTGAAATTAAAAAGCAATATTGGGCAGCCTGGGTGGCACAGCGGTTCAGCGCCGCCTGCAGCCCACAGTGTGATCCTGGAGACCCGGGATCAAGTCCCATGTCGGGCTCCCTGCATGGAGCCTGCTTCTCCCTCTGCCTGTGTCTCTGCCTCTCTCTCACGCTCTGTATCTCTCATGAGTAAATAAAATAAAATCTTTTAAAAAAAGCAATACCATTTATAGTAGCTCCAGAAACATAAAATATTAAGGCATAAATCTAACAAAATATGTATAGAATTTGCATGCTAAAAACTACAAAGTGCTGATGACAGAAATCAAAGATCTAAATAAATGGGAAAAAAACATACTATGTTCATGGATGGGAAGACCCAATAGAGTCAAGATGTCAGTTCTCCCCCAAATTGATCTACAGGTCTAATGCTGCTTAGTCAAAATCTCATAGACAGAATGACCTAAAACTTACAAAGAAAAATCTACAATTATATAAATAGCCCACAAAATGGTGAAATGAGAGGAAACACTCGACACAGCTTTGAATGAAAAGACACTCTAAAGACTGGGAGAACATACTTGCAAACCACGCATCTGACAGGGGACGTGTATCCAGGATATGTAGAGAACTCTCAAAACTCAACAGTAAGAAAACAAACAACCCAGTTAAAAAATAAACAAATGTCTTGAACTGATAGGTCACCAAAGAGCATCTAACGAGAGGCAAGCAAGCACATGAAAAGCTGCTTACCATCCTTGGCAACTGAGAAAATGCAAGTCACAATCACAGTGAGATACCACTACACGCCTATCAGAACGACGAAAATGAAGAATGGTCGACAACACCAAGTGCTGGTGACGAGGTGGAGCATAGGGACTCATACGTCATTGGGGGGGAGGGTAACACAAAATGGTACAACCACTTGGGAAAACTGTTGGTGGTTTCCAATAACGTTAAACATACACTTACCGTGGGAACCAGCAATCCCGTTTGTAGGTATTTATCCAAAAGAAAGGAAAACATGTGTCCATACAAAAAGCCGTACGCGAATACTTACAGAGGCTTTTTATTCATAATCAGCAAAGACTGGAAACTGCCCAAATGACCCTCAAATGGTGAATGGATGAATGAGCCATGGTGTAACAGAGTCCTACCCAGTAGCAAAGAAGAAGCGAGTCCTGATTTGTGTGACAACTTGAAAGGGTCTCAAAGGCACAGAGTGAGTGAAAGGGGCGGCCTCAGGAGTTTACCTACTGTATGTTCTGTTTATACGACACTCCTGAAAAGACAAAACTAGAGTGACAGACGACCAATCAGCATTTGCCAGGGGCTGTGGGCCGTGGGAGGAGGGAGATTTTAGGGTGAGGAGCCACTCTGCACCCTGACCGTGGCAACAGTGACATGAGGTTGTTGCGTCAAAACTCAGGGCTGCACGCCAAAGTCGGTCAATTTTACTCTGTGTTAATTTTCCAAATGAAGTAAAAGTAAGCATGGAAAATAGACTTTAAGAGCAGACGCATGGGATCCCTGGATGGCGCAGCGGTTTGGCGCCTGCCTTTGGCCCAGGGCGCGATCCTGGAGACCCGGGATCGAATCCCACGTCGGGCTCCCGGTGCATGGAGCCTGCTTCTCCCTCTGCCTGTGTCTCTGCCTCTCTCTCTCTCTGTGACTATCACAAATAAATAAATAAATACCTTAAAAAAAAAAAAAAATTTAAAAAAAAAAAAATAAAAAAAAAAAAAAAAAATAAGAGCAGACGCATTTATAAAGTGGGCCACGGACTGTCTGGGGCAGGAGCGTGGGGCAGTAAGTGGGTGCAGTTCCCAAGACAGAGGCAGTGGTCACGTGGATGGACGGGCCTGGGCGTTTGTGACAGCGACACCAATGGTGGCCATGCTGGACTCAGGACTCAGACACGACTTCCACGGCAGCCCGGCAGGGGCCTTCTGCCCTCTTTGTTTACCAGAGTACCTGGTCCCCAGGGGTGGACACTTGCCTCAGATCACACGCCCCTCCGGGTGGCAGGGCTCCGGCTCCAGTACCCCAGGCTGCCTTCCACTCACCATCCCTGCCGCTGAGGAGGGTCTATTCAGGGTCTACCCTGCTGCCCCCGAGAGCCTCGTACATACCGTAGCTGGCGATGACCGGGAAGTGTGGGCCAGGGAGTGTCTGGTGCTGTCCATCCCCCCGTGGATGAGATAGGCTCCCGCGCTGGAGACAATGGGGCTCCCCCCGACATCCATGGTGATGCCCACCATGCTGTGGGAGGGGACCGCCGGCGGGGAGGAGCCTGCCACGGTCACCTGGGCGCCGCCCGGGGCCTCGAAGTAAGAAGCTGCGCTGCTGGGGGCGTACATCTGAGGCTCGGGGTTGTAGGCATAGGCCGTCCGTCTGTCAGGAAGAGAGAAGGGCCTCCTCTGAGTCTCACGGGAATCCAGCAAGACTTCACAATCAAAGCTGGAGCCCCTTGAGACCGAACGCACGGGGTGATTCAGACATGAAGTGTCAGGGCAGTGCAAAGGTCAAAGTGATCACTTCTGGAAATATTAAGGATCACAGGATGACTCATCGAAACTACTGCTGAAGAATTCTAAGTGTGTAAATGGGTTGCAAGAGGGAGCTCCTTTGTGGAGATGGAACGATTCTGTGTCTTACTGTGGTTACACGCAATCTGCACACAGGGTAAAGTGGCCTGGACCACACACACGCACACGCATGCACACGAATGCGTGCAGGCTGGTACCTGTGATAGAGGCTGACAGTGCATCCCAGTGTCAACCCCCTGTGCTACAGTCACAGAAGAGGTCACCCCTGGGGGAGGCAGGGTAAAGGGCACACACAACTCGGCACCAAGTCTGCAACTTCCCGAGGGCCCGTGATTCTCTCAAAACAAAGTTTTTGCAAAATGAAATTGTGTAATAAAAAGAAGTTCTGAGCGATACCAAGAATTTTCTGATGTTCCTTCACCGTTTGGATTAAATGACTAACCCTGTGCTCTGAGACTCAGATTTTTAGGTTCTGTTGCCTCGTGGAGAGCTGGTCCCAGTCAAAGGCAGTGCCTGGAGCTTAGGGGTGTGTCTCGAGGGCTGGTCCCTCTGGGTGGCAGCGAGGCCTCTCTAACCGGCCTCCAGGAGGCCTGCACCCCTGTCTCGCCTCCCTGGGTGACAGCCTACCTAACTGTAGCACAGGATCAAGTCTGAGAAGTTGACAGTGGGGCGACCTACAGACCTTGCTCCGATTTCCCGGGCTGTTCGGGCCCTGTCGTGCATCTGCGTGTGCACAGTGTGCTTCCGTGCTGCGCTGCAGAAACTCGCACAGCTCCGGGGGGCACAATAGGCCCCCTCACACCCGATCCCTGAACTTCTGGAAGGAGGTCGTGGAAATCAAACGAACCAAAGGGCTCGTGTCTTGAGGGCAATGAGCTTCATGGGAAATGTATCATTTTGTGCCCCAAACACCACAGAGTTCGAAGGCAGAACACTCTAGAAGTCCTTGACAAACGGAAAATCAAGTTTTATCAACATCATAAAGAGCCAGAGGTGAACACAGGCAAGGATGAGAAGGCAGAGAGAGAAATGGTTTCTGGATTGTGAAGACTGAATCTTCAGACTTAACAGCCGGATCGGGGTTTTGTTTCGTTGTGTGTTGTTGAAAGGCTGCCTTTTCCAGGAGTGAGATCTATAACGGCCTGGAGATTTCTGAAATCCTCCACAGGGCTCTGAAGTCCTGGGACTGTTGTGACAGTTCCAACATCACCCAGAGGAGGAGGAGGAGCTTCTGCACACAGAGCCCCAAGTGGGAAAGGTGGTGGAGGAGGGAGTCCTGGGGGAAGGTTCTGGACAAGGCCCACACGTGCCCACCAGGAGGGCCCTTCCGAGGGGAGGGGAAACCCACGTACAAGGCTCCATTCGTGTAGACGGCGTCTCCGCCTTCCACGTACTGCACCTGCGGGGGGTACACGTGTTGCACGGACTGGACCTGAAACAACATCAGATACCTGGTGTCACGCACGGCGATCTCCTGGTGGCGTGCACTGGGCACGTCTCCTCTTGCCTTTGGTGAACACCTACTCCTACATTTCAGATTTCCCACCACAGTCGTCACTTCTACCAAGAAACTACCAGAAATGGTCACCAACAGGCCCCGCGGGAATTGAACTGCTACCAATCTGATGCATTTTCTGTGTATGGCAGTTGTTTCTGCCGGGGAGCACGGGGTGGGGGTGGGGGTGCCGAGGCGGGGCCCCCTTTCTGGGGTAGGGGGAGGAACCCAGCGGGAAGCTCAGAGCAAAGCTGCAGAGCAGAGCTGGGATGGTCAGTCCCTCCTGCCCGCCAGGGGTGGGTCCCACTGGACAGTAGAAGAAGCCAGAGCTGTGGACGGAATGTGACCTTGGTGGTGGGGGTCAGACACCCCTCAACCCCACAGGGCAGAGGGCTCGAGCTCGTGATACCCTACATGACCTCCCTGATGTCCCCTCTGGGTGCCTCTGGCAGCCCTCCCCGGTGGGGGGGGTCCTGGGAGCCACACTGGGGAGACCTTCAGTCTGAGCAGAATGGAGGGAGTGGGGTGCCTGGAGTGGGAGATGGGAGAGGGGCACCAGGACGCCCCCAGCCCCGCCTGCCACGCCCCTGCCCTCACCTGTGTAATGTCAGTTCAGCACCTCAGCAGCCAGGGACGCTGGCCCTGGTGGTGCCTAACCCAACCTCCTCTGGGAGTGAGAAAATCAGGGGCTGGTTTCATTGTGACCTCTCTCTAAAGCCTCTTCAGGGAGCGGCAGGATGGGGCTGATTCCCACCTCCCAGGACAACCCAACACGGTGCACACACACACAAGCCCCGAGAATAACAAGCGTGCCTCGAGAAGGTTCCAGGGATTAACGTGCTGGGGGTGGGCTGTGCCTGAGGGGGCTGGGTGAAACCCAGAAGTCACTCTGCAAGTCCAGGTTGCCCAGAGAGGAAGGCTGGGGCAGGCCCAGCTCCACAGAGAGGAAACTTCTGGAATCACGACACTGGGCGTGTCTCCCTCAAGATGCTGAGACAGAGCCACTGGTTCCCTGCTGGACCTGCCAGGAGCCTTTGCTTCCCGCCCATGACCCCGAAGGCGGCCCCAGTTGCCACCAGACAAGGGCCTCTAAACACACCTGCAACCTAAGCGGGGCCCCTTGGGGAGAGACGTGTGCCTTCTGGTCTCAGCTGCACCGTAATTATGCTCAGGGTCCTTTTAGGCAAAAGGCTGCACTCACTTCGACCCAGTAGGTCACAGAGCACAAGTCAGCAAACTCCATCGCTTGGGCCAAACCTGGCCCGCCTCTTTTTTGTAAATAAAGTTTTACTGGCACACAGCCACGCCCCTTCGCGTACATCTACAGTGGCTTCTGTGAGACCGTGGCAGGAGTTCAGCAGTTGTGTCAGGATTGGCCAGTCCACTAAGCCGAAAAATGTGCTATTTGGCCTTTTCCAGAAAGGTCTGCCCTCCGGTGCTCTAGATGACAGGGACTCTGAGCTGCCGGTGAGCCCGGGCTTTGAAGCTCTGGTCCCGGACCACCTGATTTCACAAGGAGCACTTCCTGGGTCAGTGCACTGGTCTGAGGGCAGGACACTGGCCTCCCTAGGACGGTCCACGTTCCTGCAGTCCAGCAGTCACGTGGCTTCTCTGCGTGTCCACCTCAGCACCCCAGGGCTCTATGGAAGTGCTGGCTTGCACCCCAAATGCTGAATTTCTGAACGAATGAAAGGCCATCAGCTTTCTTGGCTTATTGCAAACTCTGTGCAGTAAAAGAGTTTTTTTTTCTTTTTTAACATAGCTCCTAAAGAACCTTCTGGTAAAGGACCGAAGATATCAAAGACCATGGAATAGCAGCAACAGAAAAGGATGCAATGTTCAGAGAGGGCTCCGGATCGCTAAGTGCTAGCGTGCCCCGTTGGCACCTGTGCTGTGGTTACCTGCTGTGGCACCTGCTGGACCCTGGGGAGGGAGATTGGCTGCATCTGAGCCCCTTTGGGAGCCGAGCCCGCTGCCTGGACCAACACCCTCTAAAAGGGAAGGAGAGAAGGACATTTAGACTTGTCAGAGTTTAGTCCTTAAAACAAACACCGATTAGAACCAGAGCACCGCCACCTACTCCACTGTCACCTCACAGAAACATAAGCAGGACTGAGAGGAGAGGAGAGGATGGGGCACGCATGTGCACGGGTGCGCGCACACACACACACACACACACACTCACTAGCACGCAGGAGCGCACGCGCCTCCACCTGCCCCCAGCAGCTCTCCCGCCTTGGGGCCTGTTCTGCAAGGCGACGTGCGCTGTCCCTGGCGCCGGGCTGAGAGGACCCTCTGGACAGCTGTCCACACCACCTTCCCATGGTGGGAAGTTGGGCTGGACGCGGCAGGGCTGGGAGGTGAAGCGAGAAGAGGGTATCTGGGGACCCGAGGCAGCGGGAACTCCTCTCTCTGGCAAAGGAGAGAGGCTCTCGCTGGTGAGGGAGGCAGGGCAGCCAGTGGGCATGAGCATTTGGAGCTTTCCAGAAAGGGGGTGCCCCAAATAAGCAGCAGGAAGTCTCTGCCTGGGGAGCAGAGGATGCACCTGGGGGCGGGGCGGGCACGTGGGGGGGGGCTGGGGGCCTGGGTGCATCTCTAGCAGGGGCGGGAGCCCTGGAACTGGGGAGGGACGTGGTGGCCGCGGTGGGACCCTGGCACCAGCCAGGTCCTGGGGCCGCAGGAGTCTGGGGCCTGGCGGGAAGGACCCAAGGCGGCCCGGGGTGGACGGCTGATGTGTCAGGTTGCGGTGGGCAGGGCAGCAAGTCAGTTGGGCTACAACTGAATCTGATCACACCCCCTGCGCCCCCTCGGATGGGCTTCCGAGGCCCACGCCGGGGCTGCCGTATTGGCAGGAAATAAAAGCTAAACGTGTCCGACTATCCATCTTGAGATGAACAGACCACTCAGGCCTGTCTTCTTGTTCTTGGGGAATTATGCGGCTGTTTCATCAATTCCGTCATGCTTCTGACCCCTGGGATCGTACTGGGGGTGGTCACGTGGCCACAGGGGGCCTCTGCACACATCTCCGAGCTTCCAGGCTGTTCCGCCGCCCTCGGCTTTGTGTGGTCTCCAGTCACTGACTTTATGTTTACGTCTGCGGTGTGTTTCCATCCGTGGCAAAAAGCCAGAAGTCAAGGGCCTTCGTGTGCAAAGTCCCTCCTTGCAAATTTTAAAGACTACATCCATTCTAATGCTGGCATTCTAACCCATTTTGTGCCTTATCCATAGTCTTCCTGGGTAACGGGTATTTCCCAGGTGCGAGAAAACTTCCCTTAAAAGACAGAAATAGGCTCAGCTGGTTTCTTTTGGTGTTTGTATCTTTGAGTCCTTGGTGGGACGTTTTCAACAGCAAAAAAGCCAGATAATGGGGACATGCTGGGGCAGCGGGCACAGAGCAAACGGTGTGGCTGTTTCAACAGCAGCTGCCTTGGGACCGAGATGTTAATTTGGGAAAATACAGATTCCTCTCTCTGCTGACTCAGGTGTTTTTCAAAACCTAGGAGGATGCGTGCCCCCCGCCCCGGCCACACTGGTTTTCCCAGAACAGCTCGAGCCCCGAGCAGCAGGGGCTGGTCTGTTACCTGCGGGGAGGCTGGCACAGGCCGGGCCACGGGAGCCTGGGCTGCCGCCGACGGACACAGAGCCACAGAAGCCGGCGAATCGGATCCACCCTCTGAGTTCTGCATGCTCAGCTCTAAAGAAAGGCGGAGAGAGGTTGAGTGGAGCGGGGTTGCCATCCGGAAGCCCCAGGAGGCAACGTCAGACGCGGACAAGCTCGCCAAGGGGTTACTGTCTAGGCCTCAAAATCCAAATGCAAGGAAGGATGCTGGCTGTACCCAGGAAGGAAGACAGGGATCCGGGGGGCCCACGTGTTCACAGAGTGACGAGGGGGGGCGGCTAGGAAGTGTTTTTCCCAATATGAAACCAGAAGTCGGCTCTGCGGGCCTTCCTCAGTGGCAGGCTGGAGCAGCTCACTGCTTCTCCCCTTGCCGGTCTGATCCGGCCTGAGCTGCTTTCCAGCCCTTATACCATTGTTTACTCATTTATACAGCTAATCGCAAGCTCTTGAAGGATGTTTGCCATCTGGGGACCCAGTGTCTCCCCCTCAGCACTGGGGACGCCGGGGCCGGGTCGTCGGTTGGGCGGACCTCGGCATCCCTGACCTCTACTCATTAGATGCCAGCAGCAGCACCTCTCTCCCCACCCCACCCCGTCAGCACAACCCAAACATCTGTAGATATTGTCCAAGGGAGGAAAAAGGTGACACAAAGTGGGGGTAAAGAAGCATTTTATCTTGGGCTTGGATAGAAGTCCTGCCTTCTGTTCCTGGAGATCCTTTTTTCTTTTTTTTTTTTTTTAAGATTTTATTTATTTATTAGAGAGAAAGAGTGAGCATGAGTGGGAGAAGGGGCAGTGGGAGAAGCAAACTCCCCACTGAGCAAAGGGCCTGACATGGAACTTAATCCCAGGACCCTGGGATCATGACCTGAGGCCAAAGGCAGATGCTTAACTGAGCCACCCAGGTGTCCCAAGTGTTCCTGGAGATCCTTACCCACAAGAAAGCATAAAAGCTTATTTCTTTACAGCCGGATGCATACGTCTCACAAATAGGTAGTTTAAAAATTCTATACCAAAAGACTCATTTCATTTTTTCCCTAAGATTTTATTTATTTGACAGCGTGCACGCACAGGTGGGGGGAGCAGCAGAGGGAGAGGGAGAAGCAGGCTCCCCACGAAGCAGAGAGCATGATGCCAGGATCGATCCCAGGACCCTGAGATCATGGCCTGAGCCGAAGGCAGACACTTCACCAGCTGAGCCACCCAGGCGTCCCCCAAAAGACTCATTTCATACCAGAACAATGTGACAGATGATACAAAAAAAGACCATTCCATGAAAATGCTCAAGGCCCAACAGTCTTCACTTCTTAAGAACTGGCTGCTTTCGGTCCTTGAGAAGCTGTTAAATATGCAAACTGGAGATTGGGAGTGGCTTAGTGGGCAGGTGCACCCCCGTCCTGCGCAGCACGTCCTCCCCAGCTGTCAAGTGGGGTCTCCCCACTTCTGCCTCGTGGAGAGGCCTGAGCAGCACAGTGCGCGCTGCGGTGCTCAAACCGGCGGCCAGAATTTTCCATCTGCTTTCCTCGTACCACAAGAGCTCCCACCTCTAAGAACAAGTCAAGAAAGCCGAAAGCCATGTGTGGGTGTTTAAATGTGTGAGTGTTGGCTTAACCCCGTCTTCATTGATGAGGAACATTCTAGGACTTGGCCCGTTTCCCCTCCCAGAGCCTTTGGTACCTGGAGAGCCACTGGATGGATCCATGGCCATGGGGCCTGCGCCTGTGGCGGTTTCCTGTTTCCCTGACTCAGTCCTCGCCACTAGATGTCCCCAGAGTCGCGTGGTGATCGGCAGTCCCCTACTTTCTTCCTGGCTTTCAGAGGAGGAGATGGAGAATTTCTCAAGTGTACTTCCTGGGTCTCCCAACTCTCTGCTTTCTGGACAGAATTGACCTTTGGAATGATTTTGTAGGGAGTTGCTTAATTGAGGTCTTATTTACAGTTTTCCCCAACGTTTGAGCCAGTCACCTGCACCCCACACACCACTTTGTTCCACTCTGAAGCCAGGAAGTGGGTAGTGGGAGGAGATCACTGGACTTGGTGGAGAGAACCCACTAGAGACAGAGCGGGAAAGCTGACTCAGAGCCCGGCTCCTTGTTCACAGGCAGAAATAACTGTGCTCCAGAGTCTAAGTCATTAAAACCAGGGGAGCCCGTGAGTGTGAGGCTAAGGGTAAGCCCACGCTCGGCTCACTGTGGCCAGAGCACAATTTCCAGAATTCAAGTTATTCAAGATCGTGCCAAGTTTTCACACTAATATGTTTCATAGTTTAACACTCTGTATACCACGTGCTGTTTGTCACACTGTTTAGCATACAGTGTCTAGGCCAAGAGTCACCAAACTTTTCCTGCAAAGGATCAGAGACTTTTGGGCACATCTGGTCCTGTTACAACTTCTAGACTTTGCTGTCCTGGCATAAAAGTAGCCATTGCTCACACACACGCACACACACACACACACACACACACACACGAGTGATCCTGTGTTCTAGTAAGACTTCATTTACAAAAAAAAAAAAAAAAGGTGACAGGCCAGGTTTGGCCTACAGACCATTGTTGCCAGTCCTTGGTTCATATAATTTAGGTTTGATGAAGTGACGTGGTTTTGGAAGATGGGTAGAAAAAGGACACAGTCTGTATTCAAAACCTTGAGGTCCACAGGCCTGGATCCAGTGGGGAGTTCCTGTGGCCACATCTCACCAACATGTCAGAACCAGAGGGACCACAAGGGACAACCCAAATTGTTAGAAGGATAAAGCTGCCAGCGTTTAAAGACAAATGGAAACATCATCTAGTCTTAAATAGCAACAGTGCTCCTAAAGTTTATAAAGTCACCAACAGGGGTACCTGCGTGGCTCAGTCAGTTAAGCATCTGCCTTCGCTCAGGTCATGATCCCAGGGTCCTGGGATCGAGCCCTGCATTGGGCTCCCTGCTCAGCGGGGAGTCTGCTTCTCCCTCGCCCTCTGCCGTTCCCCCTGCTTATGCTCTATCTCTGTCAAATAAATAAGATAAATCTTAAAAAAAAAAAATAAAACAAAGTCGCCAAGTCTCAGAAGCCAAGTATAGCCCTTAAAACTTAAACAGGAGTTTGGGCAGCAGGGAGAGATCCCTCTGGGAAGTGATAGTGGGTTGAAAAGGGACTCCCAAAACTCATGACCACTCAGAATCTCTGAATGTGACCTTATCTGGAAATAGTGTCTTCGCAGGTATAATCAAGGTAAGGATCAAGGTGAGGTCATACTGGAGTGAGGAGAGCACTAAATCTAAGGACAGTGTTCTTGTAACAGACAGAAGAGGACACGTGGGGAGGAAGACCACATGGTGATGGAGGCGGAGAAGGAGGGATGCAGTGACACTCCAAGGAAGCCAAGGATGGCTGGGGCCACCAGAAATCAGAGGAGGTGAGAAGGATCCTTCCCTGGAGGGAGCACAGCCCGCTGACACCTTCTGGTCTCCAAACTGTGAGAGGCCAAATTTCAGTTGTTTCAAGCCACCTGGCCTGTGGTACTTTGAATGGCGGCCCCAGAAAACTCATGTAGGGCTCCATGTTATGAGGAGCATGGTTGGGACAAAAGCATCCCATGAGATGGCTTCCGGATAGTGCTTCAGTGTCCTGCATGACCCGGGCTTGACAAATATTTACCAAATGAATAAATACCTTAGTGTCTCCTTAGTATTACGGCCCATGCCGAATTATACAAAACTATATATAGTGTCTCAGATAGTGAGAGTCTATGTAAAGTTTCAGAACATTTACAATCTACCAGGTTATTTTAAGGGTGTATAGACTATTCTGGGAAATGTAATGACCTTTTGAGACTAACTGTTCTACTCCCCCTGAACACATCCCTTAATGGTAGCATCAGACAGACAGATACCATGTGGGCCAGCCTGGCTGCTCCAATATGCTGACACACAATATGCCTGTCTGCAGAGGGAGGAAATCCTTCCCTACCCATCTAAGATAACCAAGGTCATACATTGCATATAAGCTGATCCAGTTTCCTGAATTTTGTTTTCTGAATTTTTAAAATTTGGGCCCATTGGTCAAGAGTTCTTAACACATCAAAGTTAAGATTTTTTTTAAAAATTGTTTATTCAAAGGCATGTAACAGCACTGGCTTCCAGTAACTGTGGAGCAGATTGGTTGGACTAAGCCTCCTGCAGAGAACAAATAAAAAATCTGGGCAAAATATTGAAACACAAAACACACACACACACACACTCACTCACTCACTCCTATTTAAAGACACTGCGGGGGGGAGGTGACCAAAGCAGACAGACACTGCCAGGGAGTCCACCCTTGAAAGACTGCTGCCACAGTCAGACCAGTGATTTGAATTTTTGACAGGGGCATGTTCCAGTCCACGAATGCTTAGGTGGCAGAAAGCAGCAGTCTGGTTGTCTTGAAGTGTGAGAGGAGTTCAGAATACTAGGGGGAAATCCTGGAAGACAGAGAGCCACAGAGGGAGCAAGCCCCCAGATCCACCTAGAGTCCATCCAAATCTTTGGCCATCTGACTAAACAACACTTGTGTGGGGAAGACAACAAGGGATTTGGAGAAACACCAGCAGCTCAAAGATGAGCAAACTAAAGAGATTTCAGCTGCTGCTGAAAAAGATATATTTGCATGAGGGACAGGGTTTGAGTCCATCCAGCCAAGATAAATGCTAGTAGGGAGAACACAGCAGAATCCAGAAATTCTACAACATAGCATTCATGATTTCCAGGACCAATAAAGACCATGAGCTATGGGAAGAAATGGCTATTACCCATATCCAAGAAAAAAGAAAGTGGAGTCAATTATAACCAAACCAAGATAATCAGGGGGTACAGATAAAGCAGCTACTTTTTAGTATGTCAAGAACTTAAAGGAACATATAGGAATCTCAATAGAGAAGGACAAACCATAAAAAAAAAAACACGTGGAAATTCTGGAGCTGAAAAGTACAATAAAATGGAAATTTCACTAACTATACTTAACAGCTGATCAGAGATAGCAGAAGAGTGAGTTAGTGAACTCGAAAAGAGATCAATGGAACCTAATCTGAAGAAATGAGAGGGGAAAAAATTGTAGAAAAATGAACAGAACATGCAGTCTAACATATATGTAATTGAAGTCTCAGAAGGAGAAAATGGGAGAGGAAAAAGTTATTTGAAGAATGGCCAAACATCTCTTAAATATGGTGAAAGACATCAACTTATAGATCCAGGAATTTCAACAAAGCCCAAGAATGATAAATACAAAGAAAACTAACTTAGATGTGTCATGGTTAAACTGCTAAACTACAGAAAAAGAAACAGAAAATCTTGAAAGCATCCAGAGAGAAACAACACATTATATTCAAAGGAACAAGAGTATGGATGATACCCATCTTCCCATCAGTGACAAAGATGACCAGAAGATAATGGGATAACATACTTAAAGTGCTGGGGGAAAGCTGTCAATCTAGAATTCTGTATCCAGCAAAACTATTCTTTAAAAAAAGGTGAAATAGGGGATCCCTGGGTAGGTCAGCGGTTTAGCACTTGCCTTTGGCCCAGGGCGTGACCCTGGAGTCTCAGGATTGAGTCCCACAATGGGCTCCCTGCATGGAGCCTGTTTCTCTCTCTGCCTATGTCTCTGCCTCTCTCTCTCTCTCTCTCTCTCTCTGTGTGTCTCTCATGAATAAATAAAATCTTTTAAAAAATTATAAATATGTGAGTAATTACAAAGGACTCTATTGTTACCCTTTTCTTCTCTTAATTTCTTTAAAATACATCTATTTAACAAAAAATTATAACTCTATTGTGTGTTTTTATAACATATGTAGAGATAATCTATACAATAACAACACAAAGGAATGAAGAGGGGTAAATGGAATTAGACATGCAAAGTTCTTATATTTTACAATATGTAGTAATCTAGTTTGTGAAGATACATTATGTAATCCCTAAGATAATCTCTAAAAAGAAACCCAAAACATACAGTTTAAAAATTAATGAAAAAGCAAATGAAATGCTAAACATATTTTTCCTCAAAAAAAAGGCAGGTAATAAAGAATGTAAGGAACAAAAAACAGATGAAACAAATAGCAAAATGGCTTTCCTAAATTCAGATATATTAATAATTACATTAAACACTGTAATGAAAAGACAGAAATAGCCTCGATTTAAAAAAAAAATCCCATATGTTGCCTTTTGAAAAGAAAGTCTATTTTTAAAATTAATTTTATTTATTTATTTATTTATTTATTTGAGAGAGAGAGAGAGAGAGAGAGAGAGAGAGAGAGAGAGAGAGAAGAGAGAAGGAGCACATGCAAGGATGCGGGGGGGAGGTGCGCAGAGGGAGAGGGAAATGGAGAATCCCAAGCAGACTCTGCACTGAGCACAGTCCCACGTGGGGCTGGATTGCGCAACCCTGAGATCATGACTTGACCTGAAACCAAGAGTTGGATGCTCAACCAACTTAGGCACCAAGATGCCCTGAAACAGTCATAAGAAACAAAGGCACACATAGTGGAAAGTAATAGAATGGAAAACGATATACTGTGCAAATTTTAATCTTAAGCTGGAGTGGCTTTAATGATAAGACAAAATTCCTTCAAAACAAGACATATTGCTAGAGATAATGAGGCAGGAACATTTCACCCAGATAAAATGATCAATTCATCAGGTTGATAGAATCATTATAGAAGTATATGCACCTAGTAGTATAGCTTCAAAATACACAGAGAAAAAATTAGCAGAACTAAAGGAAAAAATAGATAAAGAGTCTCAGTTGGAGATTTAAATACTCTTCTCTCAGTAATTTTGATACAAACTAAACAAAAATACCAGTGAGGATTTATCTGGGTGACACTATCAACCACAGTGATCTGACATTTATAGAGCACAAAAACCCACACTTGCACATTCTTTTCAAACGTACAAGTAATATTCACTAAGATGGGTCATATTTTGGGCCATAAAATGAGCTCAATATGCTTCAAAAGAATGAATTATATAGAGTACATATGTATTTTAACACAAGAATAAATCAGAGGTCAGTAAGGTGTCTAGAAAAATGCTAAATATTTAGAAAACTTAAAATACCCATTAAAATTTAGAAAATTTAACATAACCCATAGGTCGAAGAATAAATCATAAGAGAAATTAGGAAATATTTTGAACTGAATAACAACGAAAACACCACACATCAAAATTTAGGGATGTATTTAAAGCAGTGCTGTGAGGGAAATGTTTAGCTTTATAAGCAGATTAGAAAGATCTTAAAGCTTAGGAAGCTATAAAAAGATTAGCAAACTAAACTTAAGCAGAAAAAAGGAAATAATAAAGAAAAACATAATGAAGTAAAACTCCACAAACCATGGAGAAAATGAATAGAACCAAAATTTCCCCCAAACTGAAACTTCTTTCCCCCCCCTCCTCCTCCTCCTTCTTTTTTAGATTTTATTTATTTATTTGAGAGAGAGCATGAGTCAAGGGAGGAGCAGAGGGAGAAGTAGATTCTCCCCATGGAGCAGGAATCCCAATTTGGGGCTTGGATCTCAGGGCTCCAGGATCACAACCTGAGCCAAAGACAGATGCTTAACCAACTGAGCCACTCAGGTGCCCCTGAAATTTCTTCGAAAAAGATATGAGCTATAAAGCCATGAAAAGACATGGAGGAAACATAAATTCACACTATTTTTAAAAAAGATTTTATTTCTTTATTTGAGAGAAAGCAAGAGCGAGAGAGATCACAGAGGGAGAGGAAGGGTAGAAGCAGACTCCTCAACAAGCAGGGAGCCCCACATGGGGCTTGATCCCAGGACTCCAGGATCATGACCTGAGCTGAAGGCAGATGCTTCACCAACTGAGCCCCCCCCAGGTACCCCTATAAATTCATACTATTAAGTAAAAGTAAATCCAAATGTGCTGGATGATACCAACAATTCTGGAAAAGGAAGAATTATGGAGATGGTAGAAAGATCAGTGGTTGCCAGAGGTTTAAGGGGAAAAAGGGATGAATCGGTGGGCAGAGAGGATTTTTAAGGCAGAGAAACTACTTGATGTGATCCTGTAATGGTGGATACCTGTCATTATACATCTGTCCAAACCCACAGAATGTACATCATCAGGAGTGACTTCTGACGTCAACTATGGACTTTGGGTGATAATAATGTGTTTATGTCAGTGCAGGTTTCATCTACAAATACACCACTCTGGTGGGGAACGTTGATAAAGGGGGAGACTAGGCATGAGTGAGGGCAGAGAGTACATGGAAAACCTCTGCAACTTCTTTTCAATTTTGCTGTGAACCTAAAACTGCTCTAAAAAAGACAAAGTCTTGGAAAAAAAGACTGACAACTTCCCATAAAAGACTGATAAGCAAAAAAAGACTGATAAAAGAAGACAAACCCCAAATTGCCAATATAAAAAGAATGAAATGAGATATACCACTAAAAATCTTATAGAAACCACAATCATAAAGAAGTGTCATGGGCAGCCCCGGTGGCGCAGCGGTTTAGCGCCACCTGCAGACCAGGGCGTGATCCTGGAGACCCTGGATCAAGTCCCACATCAGACTCTCTGCATGGAGCCTGCTTCTCCCTCTGCCTGTGTCTCTGCCTCTCTCTCTCTCTCTGTGTCTATATGAATAAATAAATAAATAATCTTAAAAAAAAGAAGTATCATGAACAACCTTAGCCAATAAACTCACCAACTTAGATCAAATGATTTTTTTTTTTTTTTTGGAAAAACACAACATACCAAAACCGACACAAGAGGAAATAGAAAATGTGAATGCCATATCCAACAAACTGCATATGTTATTGAAAGCCTCTTTACAAAGAAAACTTCAGACACAGAAACTCTCACTGTTAAAACTGAAATGAAACTGAAATAAAACACTGAAAAAGGAATTAATACACAAATTCCATTGGAAAATACACTCATTTTAGAAGGTCATCAAAACCCTAAGCAAAATTTGATGAAGACATTAGTATTAGGATCAATATTTCTCATGATCACATACGCAAAAATGATACAGAAGATTAACAAATCAAATCCAGCAATATAAAACTAATTAATAAAACTAGTAATTAATAATGAATAACTAATAAAACTAATAATAACTAATTTTCAACTTTTTTTTTCCTAACGAAGTTTCAACTCCATTCCTCTTCAAATGATTTTTGACAAAGTTGTCAAAACAATTCAACAGAGAAAGGAAAGTTGTTTATTTTTTTTAAGATTTTATTTATTTATTCATGAGAGACACACAGAGACACAGGCAGAAGGAGAAGCAGGCTCCATGCAGGGAGCCCGATGTGGAACTTGATCCCAGGACTTCAGGATCACGCCCTGAGCCAAAGGCAGGCGCCAAACCGCTGAGCTACCCAGGGATTCCCAGGAAAGTTGTTTAAACAAATGATATACCCATATGGGAAGAAACAAACAAATGATTTTTTTTTTTTAATTTAAGAAGTTAGAACGAGAGACACTTGAAGTTAATTTTGCACCCGTCTGACAAAAAGCACGTGCCACCTCACTGGGCCTCTCCGCTGCCCTTTCTGTATCAGAACCCCCATCCTGAAGCCCTGATCTGAGGTCCCTCCCATGAGCAGCAACTGCAGCTGATCCAGTTCAACTCTTCCCAGACAGCACCTGTAAAACAGGATCTCCAAGTGATATGTTTTTTTCCGCAAGGGATCCGAAACAAGAGACGAGCTGGAAGATGAAGACTATTCTTTCTCCTGATGCAGAAAAATTAAACCAACACAAAATCCAACCCAGAGGCCAACATGTCCTCCCAGTCCAACGCCGTGCCGTGTTCAGGTAA
Source organism: Canis lupus familiaris (assembly GCF_011100685.1). Classification (NCBI taxonomy): domain Eukaryota; kingdom Metazoa; phylum Chordata; class Mammalia; order Carnivora; family Canidae; genus Canis; species Canis lupus. Next base: position 54,457,385 of record NC_049241.1, on the reverse strand, counting down.
CTCTCCTCTCTAATCCGAGAGAGAGAGAGAGAGAGAGAGACAGAGACAGAGACAGAGACAGAGAGATTGAGAGAGAGAGAGAGAGAGAGAGAGAGAGAGAGAACAGGGCTGGTCTTTAAGAGATGCAATTTCTCCAGATGGTATAAAGTATTTTTAAAGGGCCCAGAGCCAGAACTGGGCTATGGGAGCCTGACTATGGAAAGGGCTTCTTTCCTAAATGGGATCTTTGGTGTTTATCAAAGCTCGAGCTCCAGCTGAAACTCTTCCTGCAGCAGGAACACTTATATGTTTTCTCTCCTGTGTGAACTCTCTGATGCCGATTAAAGTTTGATCTTTGAATAAAACTCTTCTCACGGGGACACCTGGGTAGCTCAGCAATTGAGCATCTGCCTTCAGCTCAGGGTGTGATCCTGGGATCGAGTCCCACATCAGGCTCCCTGTGAGGAGCCTGCTTCTCCTTCTTCCTGTGTCTCTGCCTCTCTCTCTGTCTCTCATGAATAAATAAAATCTTAAAACACACACACACACACACACACACACACACACACACAAAAACCCTCTTCTCACAGATGGGACATTTATACGGTTTCTTTCCCGTGTGGATCTTCTCATGGTGACGCAATCCTGAGAAGTCGCTAAAGCCTTTCCCACAGTAATCACATTTACAAGGCTTCTCTCCCGAGTGGATCCTCTGATGCTTCATAAAGTCTGAACTCTGCAGAAAGGCTTTTTTGCAGGTGGGGCACTGAAAGTACGTCTCTCCGTCTCTCCAGTGTGAGTTCTTTGGTGAAAAACAAGCTGAGAATTCCTGTAAAATGCTTTCCCACACTCCCTGTAAGTGGGGAGTTTCTGGACCATGGGGACCCTCGGCAGCCGTTTCGGAGAGGTCTCTCTCTTCTCCTCTGGCCACAATAGGGACGGTTCTTCTGGATGGGGATTGGCCAAATGCTGGTTCCCAGAATTCCTTCCTTGGGGGGAGAGCTGGCCCGCTGGCCACTTACCCTGAAGGTTTTCTGGAGCCTCAGGGAGACGTCCCCTTCTCCAAAGTATCTTGGTTCATCCTCACTGAGGCGGCCACCCAAGGAAGCCGCGAAGGTGCCTCTCCTGACGCTTGACAGGAGACATCAGAAGCTTCCTGGCCCCTACAAATTTCCAAATTCACTTTCTCCTTGTCATTCTCTTGCCTGTCTCCTATGCAGGTGGGTCTTGGGATCTTCTGAGTGACATAAAGGTGCAGTCCCGCCAACTCTTCCCCATACTCTGCTGAATTAGTTAGATCAGACTTGGAATTGGAAATGCCTCCTGAGACTGTTTTCCTGTAGGTCTCCAGCATGAGATCCCAGTCCTGCTCCTTCTGAGTGGAATCCAGGTGCCTCTGCTGCCCCTGCTTGGAGAAAAGAGGCTCGGAAGTCCTGGTGTCTGAGGAGCCTTTCCTCCTGTAGGGCGGGAGGCGGGGCAGCAGCCATCGCTAATTCTTGTTCCACGTCACCCTCCTCTTTCACTGTAGGGCCCGGTGGCTCCAGGGGCCTCAGGACTCATCCTGAAGTCCCAGCTCTGGACATGACTTCCGGATGGTGCTTCACTCCCCCTACTTGGTGACTTGGAGATTCCATCTTCTCTGATAAGATTTCCTGTCCTGGAAACTGGATGCTGCTGATCCACTGTCACAGCCTCTGGGGGTCTCCCTTCAAGCTCGCCACGAGGGTCACTGCCTCCTCTCCGCTGCCTGGATGCTGTTTCCGCACCCACATCTGGATCTGCCCGGGCAGGATGGTCAGGAACTGCCCCAACATGAGGATCTCATGGATCTGCTCCTTGGTGGGAACCTCTGGCTGCAGCCACTGGAATCAGAGCTTCCAGAGTTGTCTCCAGCACCTGCTAACGAAACTGCCTGAAAAGCTGGTGTGCAGTCTCGGGGCTAGAGAGTTCCCCTCGAGAGGCCGCATCTGGTCTGAGAATGGGGAGTCCTCGACCTTCGACAGTGGCGGCAGCAGGAGCAGGTGGCGCCCCAGCTCGACAGGCATCCTCCGGCTTGGCAAGTCCTTTTAGGTGAAGTGTTTCCGGGATGGACTCGTCTCTGGGGAGGACTAAATCTTCACTGAGGCTCTCACAGGTGCATTAGAGAGGGAATGAGAGCCAGTGAGTCTTTAACGAGCATATGAGTAATTTTTTCTCCAACACTGCATATCGGCTCCATGTTAGGCCCTGCTCATGCCATTTCTAATCCCCACAATCCCCCGTCGGGTGCACATCCATCGGCCCTGCGGCTGCTCTCGGGGGCCTAGGCACGACCCCCGGCAGCCACAGCCAGACCGCCCAGCCTGCACACAAATGAACTTTTATTCCTATCCTATATCACACACCAAAATGACTTTTAATTTGATCATAGACATGCATAAAAGCTAAAACTATAAAACTTCTAAGAGAAAACATAGGGCAAATATAGGCAAGTTTCTTAGAATGCAGAAAGTAATAAGTATGACAAGAAGAACTTGATTAATTTGTGAAAGCTAAAAACTTCTGTTCATTAAAAGACTTCAAGAACACAAATCAGGGGATGCCTGGGTGACAGTAGTTGAGCATCTGCCTTTGGCTCAGCACGTGATCCCGGGGTCCCGGGATAGAGTCCCCCATCAGGCCCCCCGCAGTGTTTTGTTTTTGTTTTTGTTTTTGTTTTGACATAAAAGCAGGACAATTTAATTAACTTTTGTGAAGGGGGAAGGAGGATTAGCCATGGCCTTCGTTTTACACCATGCAGACTACGCAGTGTTGGCCATGGTCAACACCAGCTCATCATTCCACTGAGCTTCTTAAGGCTAAGCCTTGGTTTAATTCTTTAAAGTTGTTTGTTTTGTTTAAGGCCAACTCCAATGTGCGGATCAAACATGAAAAGAGCCCATTCCTCTCCACGGTCCGTGTGCTTGCCTGAAACGACGCAGGTGCCACCCAGAGATCTGCTTGCTTTGGGGCCAAGCGCGAGTCTGCCGGCCGTCTCAGTGTCCCTGCTTCTCCTTCTGCCTGTGTCCCTGCCCCTCTCCATGTGTCTCTCACGAATAAATAAATAAAATCTTTAAAAATATATATAAATTAAAATTAAAGAAAAATCAGATCAGTGTAGGCAGCAGGCAACTTTCCAGGGAGGTGGATGGACACATTCACCATGAAACAGGGTGTGCATCACACAGAACACCCATTTGTCAATATTAGACAGTCAAGATTTTTGCATTTATAGTATGTAAATTTTAACCTGAAAAACCCTGTAAAAATATAATAACGGAGTGGAGGACGGGGGTTGTGGGTTTAAATGGCACCAGAACGGCAGAGTGATGATAAGTATACAGTCTGGTGATAGCTGCACCCGGTTCATTATACTGTGTGTTGATTTTGTAGATGTGCGAATTTTCCACATTAAAAAATTAAATGAAAAACCACCGGGCAATCAATTTTCAGCCCAAAAGAAGAAGTGCACGCATATTTCATCACTGCCTTTCTCCACATGCTCTGGTTTGCCATGTTAGCAGCCCTTGGAGATGAGAGCAGTAGGTCAGGTAGTCCTTCCAGAAGGTGTGAGGCTGGATCCGAGGGACCCCCACACCCCGCAGCACAGGGGCAGCAGCGGGGAGGCCCGGGGGCTGGCCCCACCGACAGGGCACCAAGCAGTCACATTCAGCGTGAAGTTTGGGAATCGCTAAATTCTGCTTTTCCTCTTCTCTGCGCAGCTGGTCAGGCTCCTCAGGGATGACAGTCACTGGAGACCCGGGGACACACCCTCGCAGGTACGAGTGCGGGTCTGCGCTTCTGCTCTCACCTTGAACTTGCAACAGGAACTGGAAATCTTTCAGTGGCTGTCATCCCTGCCTGCTCTATCAGCTTCACTTGTCCTCTCTCCTGTTTTTCTGCCCAAGGCCTGGGCCTGAGCATTCTTTCTCGGATATGAGCCACTGCCCAGCTTGTGAGGTTGGCCCCACGCTCCCTGCGGCTCAGAAATGCACCCAGTGTGTTGTCTGTAAGCCGAGCTGGTTTCATTGGCCATCTGGTCCCAGATGAAGACACGCTTGAGGAACGAAGTGGCCTCTCCAGACCTCGGAAAAGGCACATCCGACCTGGGGACGCTGCCGGGGACACTCAGCAGGGGGAGCCTGTGCGAGCGTCAGTGAGGGGCAACGGGGACCAGCGGGGACCAGGGCACAGCAGCCTGGATTGTGCGGGCCTGGCCCAATGAATGGATCTGCCCCCGGGCACAAAGGGAAGAGGCTTCTGTTTACAGGAAAAATACTCCGGTTGCCTAGTAACCAGTAATGACAGGAAAGGAAACGCAGAAAAAGCTGAGGGCACTTCTGGGCCCTGCTCCTGGCCCGCGCTGACTCACCGCGACCTGAAGCAATCTCCTTTCTATTCCTGTTCCGCCCTGGGCCTGGCAGAGGGGTCACCTGCCTTACGTAGGCCCCGCGGGATTAGAAAACATCTTGTGTCGGGGGACAGGCAAAGAGCAAGAGCAGCAGTTTTCCGTTTCCCTCCTTCTGATTGGTCAGTTAACTTCCCCTTCGGGGAGACCCTGGGCCTTTGCCTTTTCCTTTTGGGGGAGACACCTCAAGCTCACGTGGCGGCAGCTGGATGGCACCAGGCTCCCTTGGCCCCTGAGAAAGCAATTCCTGTCCGTGTGTTGTCGTCCCCCCACCCCACACCCTGTGAACAAGAAGCGACAAGTCCAGAAGGCTCTCAAAGGGTACGGGTTGTTTCAGACCCCGGCTTCTGCCCCGACGCTTGTGTTGACACTCGGAGTGGCATGACGGTGACAAGGGAGATCGTGTCCACTCGCTTCTCTTGGATCCCATCCCGTTTGAGTGCAAGGTCTAAGGAGCCAGCGATGTGAGCTTTAGGTTCTGTCCGCATGACACCCGTGGGCCTGGGGCCTGGGGCAAGGGCTGGGCCCCCACGACAGCCCAGCTCAGCTCCAGGCACCCAGACCACCCAACCCTCCCTCGTAGGTTTGGAGAACTTAAAGTCCGTCTCCTCCTTGCTGAAAAGTGCATTCATTAACGCTCCGCGATGGTACAAACCACATCCTCTCTTGCTCTCGGATCACTGCTAAGGCACCCACCAGCGGCCACAAGCGGGGCTCCCAGCCCCGGGCCCTGCTAACATCGGGCCAGGCTGTTCTCTGGGTGGGGGGGTGCATCCTGGGCACTGTGGGGTGCTGATCAGCAACCCTGGCCCCCACCCACTGCACACCAGGAACCTCCCTCTGCCCGGAGTCTCCAGACCTCGTGAATGTGCCCTGGGGGACAGGATCGCCCCGATAGAGAGCCACCCTCTAAGCCAAGGGCAGTGTCTGAGAAAGGAGCTGGCCTTGAGAAAAAGGGATGGGCCACCAGGTGAGGAACAGGAAGAAAAGGCTTCCCACTGTTTCTGGGAGCCGAGCCTCAACTTCCAGCAAGGGCGGCCCATGACTCCCCCTTTGCCTAAACCGTCTGGGTGCCCTGTTATGCCCTCAGTTTTCTTTTCTTTTTTTTTTTTCTTTTGCAGCAACGAACTTTGAAGGATCAGAGCTGGCTCTGAACTACTCTGGAATAAAGTATCGACAGAATTCAAATTCCTTTTTCTGTTGGTAAGAACTGGGCTTCTGTTCCTGTTTTCTGCTCAGGGGCCAAACATTCGCTCACTGTCCAGCAGAGGAGCAGGCCCGAGCCCTTCAAGTTGGCCATCTGCAGGGCTCTAGGGGGCGCAGGGGGTGGGGACCCTGAAGGCTACTCGGATCTCCAAGGACAGCGGTCTTTCCCCGTGGCAATGGGGCAGCACCCACTTACTTTCCTCTTAAAGAGACAGGATTTGACTATTAATATAAAAATTGTCCGAACTAAGGTTATGGTTACCTCCGCTCACATGTGGTCTGGTGGTCTGATTTTAGTTGCCACTTAATTCAGGGGGGAGAACGTGAATTAAAAAACTCACGCATCCCTGGGTGGCTCAGTGGTTGAGTGTCTGCCTTCGGCCCAGGGCGTGATCCCGGGTCCTGGGATCGAGTCCCTCATCGGGCTCCCTGCAGGGAGCCTGCTTCTCCCTCTGCCTGTGTCTCTGCCTCTCTTTCTGTGTCTCTCATGAATAAATAAAATCTTAAAAAACAACTCACCCAGCCTTCACTGACATTTTCACCCAGCAAATATGTTTTTGGCAGGCAACCCGATTCCACCACTTCTCAGTAATCACTTAAATGCCACCAGACTTGGTCTCTAACAAATCCCAAAGGGAACCTCTCTCCCCCAAACCTGCTGCTTCTTCAGTGTTTCCTAACCACTGGACTAGTTCGAGTCATGGGGCATCTCCCTAGGCCTCAAGGCCATGTCTAACCAGGGACCCAGCCCTGATGGCTCCACTGGGGACCACCTCCCAGGGACCTAGTGGAACCCCTGCCTCCTCCTCTTGTTCTGGAAGTTCTGGGTCTGCCTCCAGAGCGGCGCTGCATGTTCTACATCAAGGACTACCGGGCATCTGGGACCTTCTGGTGTCAAGGGCCTATGTGGTCCCTTGGGAAGGTTGAGTATCGTTACCAGATGGTTCCAGGCGTGCCCTTCACGCTCACGAGGCAGCTCAGCCTGGTCTGGATGACCCAGACCTTCTGACATGAAGACTGTCTGCTCAGAGCTAGCCTGAGGGCCCTGCTCTGTGGACCACACCCCAGGAACAGTCACCTGGCTCTCTCCCTACTTCCCAGCCTGCTGTTGCGTCTTAGCTCCATCACAGAAAAGACACAGCAGCCTTCATCACATACGTAAGGCTAAGGCTACAAGTTTGGAACAAATACGAAGGCGGTGGGCACACCGTATGGGCACAGACTGTGGCCTCAGACTACCGAGTTCAGATCTTAGGGCTGTCACTCGCTGTGGTGGCCTCAGTTTCCTTATCTGATGAAGGGGTGGGGAAGATGAAGCTCAATGATGGGGTGGGGGTGCCCGCCCCGAGCCTGGACCCCGGCGGGTGCCTGATAAATAAAATGTGACCTAGTGGGAAGGAGTGAGGGGAGCGAGGGCCCCCCTGGACATCTGCAGTGGCACAAGCCAGCGATGCAGGGCAGCGTTAATTGTACCCCAGACTCTGGGCAAAGTAGTAAATGCGTGTGATCTTACGTAACGCTTCAGGAAGCGATGCCCTTATCATCCTCGTTTTGCTTTTATTTTGAAAATTTTGTTTATTTAAGTCATCTCTGAGTCATCTCTTCCCGCAACGTGGGGCTCGAACTCACAACTCAAGAGGCGAATGCCCTGCCGACTGAGCTGGCCACCCTCATTTTAGAAACAACGACAGACAGACTGAGGCTCAGAGAGGTCAAGCGGGAGCCTGAGGCCACACAGCCTGAAGCGGCAGAACTGGATTTGAACTGGGTCTTCTTCCTTTAAGGCAAGGAGGCCCCAACGTGTAAGACTCCCGAGTCTCCCCACCGTGTGTAGCACACACGGGCCCCGTCGTCTCCTTCCCAGGGAAGTGGCCCCTCCACCCCAAGGAGAGAGGACTCCATACTATCAGGAGCAAGTTCTGCATAATTGAGCTTCTGTGACTGGAGCTGTGAACTAACTGAAATGGTCCAAGTGCAAGAATCAGACGGGTCCGGGCTGCACACGTACGTGGGGCCCTTCCTATCAGGTTCAAGTGGAGAAGTGGCTCCATGCCCCTCGGTAACCAGAAGGGATTTGTTGATAACGGCCCTGACGACCACCTCCCTCCATCTTTCCCCATGAGCGCCTAGAAAGCAGAGTGGATCTCAGTAGGGAGCACCCCGGGGTGCTCCCCTGCCCAGCTGGGCACACTCTCTCTTCCAACCTCACGAGCTCCTCGGCCCCCGCTCCCCATCCGCTCGGGCATGCTCGGTCCTCCAGCCCGCCCCATCCTGCCTCCGCTTTGCATACACTTCTGCTGGCCCTCCATGGAGAAAGCCAGGCTTCCTCTCACTTCGGTCACAGTGCTTAGGCGGGATGGTCACCTGACCCCTCAGGCACCCCCAGTTCAATCCAAATGGCTTGCAGTGTGCGGGGTCCGAGCCCAGGCCTGCGGGACCATGGGCTGTGTGGGCCACCACTCTGTGCTGCCTCCACCAAATACACATCTCTGCAGAATCGAGGGCGGCCAGCGTGGCTACAGGGGTCCCAAGTGGCAGTGGCGAGGTGGGTGGTGGCCATTCTGGCATGGAGGGCCACCGGAGGCTGGGGCTGGTGTCCCCGCGGGCACCACAGCAATGGTGAGGACAGGGCTGACGGCGCCTGCCAGGCTGGGATAAATGTGACCCTGGAGAGCAGGGCTGAGGCTAGTGTGGAGTGTGGTGAGGACCTCAGAGTCCCCCCTACCCCCATGACAGCTACAGCAGAAGGGTTCTGGGGGTGGGGAGCCGCCGCCAGCAGCTTCAGAGTGGCCCCAAGTCACACTGTGCACAGCGATTAAAACCTGCCATCAAGTCACCTAGCATAGGCTCCCCGGCCTCAGCACTGTGGTCACTGGAGCTGCATCATTTTTGGCCGTGGGGGGGCCTTCCGTGGCCCTGTGTGGGGGGACACGCTCAGCAGTGTCTTGGCTTCCCTCTACTTGATACCAGGAGCACTCCCAGTTGTGAAAAACAAATGTCCTCAAGGGGACAAGGTCAATGGGTGAGAGGCACTGCTTTGCCTTTTCTGGAACTGCTCATGAACTATAATGCACACAGAGCTTGAGAAGCCCTGCTCTGAGCCACCATTCTCCCCCTCCCCCGCTCCAGACATTTGGGGCCAGAATGTTCTCTGGGGGCTGTCCGGGGCACTGTGGGGGGTGGAGAGGCATCCCTGCCCCCCCACCCACTCCATGACTGCAGCACCCACTGTCAGTCAAGACAACCCAAAATGACACCACCAGTGTTCCCTGAGGGTCAGAGTCACCCCTTTGAGAACCACTCATCTAGAACCACGGTCTTGCTATGCCTGGTATTTCTAGACTAACCAAGCCATCCGTTCTCCGCTCGCTGCCCTCAGTTCTGCTTCCTGCCTCCCAGTTGTGCACCATTGGCTCCTGGACCAGCCGGTCCTCAAGAAAACCAAGCCTTCAGAGCGCCCCCTACAGCCTGAGGGAGAAGGAGCAAGGCGGGGACCAGGGGACCAGGGGACCAAGGTGGCCAGAAGCTCCCTCTTCCAGGGCAGAAGCTTGCTGGAGCTTGCTGTCCCCACCCCGCCCTGGACGGTGCTGCCTGGTGACAAGGACACTTCCGGCTCCCAGAAATGGCCAATAAGCACCAGCGACGGGCAGCACCTCCGTGACTGGCTCAGGCCAAGCGGCTGGCTTTTCTCCTGCTGTCAACATCACACCCGGGGCCTTTCCAACTGACCCCCCTACTCCTCTCCGGTCACCCTTAACTTCACAGAGTTGCAAAAGCAGAGAAACGACCGAGCTGAAAAGCAGGAACCTCACCTAACATGGCAGCACTGGAGGGGCCCTTACACATCCAGGCAGCCCAGCGGGGCGAAGGGACCCAAAGATGTTAAGCGCTTTGGGTCTCTAATCTCTAAGATGTTAAGGGACCCAAGCTGCAAGGCCTGATGTGGGGGAGGTATCTCCAAGGGGAAATTTTTGAAGTGATCCACTTAAAAGAACATTTTTAAATGAGGTTACAGTTCCTGCAAAATGACTTGCCTAAACTGGGACTGGGTATAAACTAATTTTCTGGAATGCGGAGTAGCGTTTTCTTTGGAAGGGCCGATCTTTCTCAGTGCAAACTGAACTCCAGCTATCCTGCTGCTACAGGTTACAGGAGGAATCCTGTATTCCCATTAATCTTCTGGGGAATCTTTGTGTAAGTCAGAACTTACTCATTTTGATTCCACTAACACTTGACGTAACTGGAGCTTAATTATTGCATCTGATAGGGCGGGTGACTAACGAGCTGGCCATATATATATATAAATCTATGACTTGCTTTTGTTTGTTCTAGAACACCAGTGACATCCCATCATAAGTTTTGGCGTTAGCTGGAGAGCTGGCACCAAAGTGCAGCGGACATTTTCTCGGGGCACTCGGCTACAGAGTGAACTGCCCTTAAAAAAAATAAAAATAAAAATAAAAAAAAAAAACCACCAATCGGTACAACTAAAGCGAATCTCACCACGGAGCTGTCTGACTGACCACGGGCGCTGTGCTCTGATACAGGCGGCACTTCTGCGGTTGCTGCTGCCTTAGTCACACAGATTGCATTCGAGACGAACAAGGCAGGATCAAGTCCCCCACCAAAAACCTGCACTGACTAACATTTCCCAATTTATAGCCCTTGCTGGTGGGCGGGGCGGGAAGGGCGGTGCAGAGAACTGGGAAAGAAATGTGTCACCAGCTTTGAATGAAGTTCAGGGGCAGTGTTTACCCAAGCAACGAGCCCTGGTAAACAGTCGCTATCTCTGGCTCGCTGAGGAGGAGGTGGGGAGTGACCCTGTTTTGAGCAAAATCCACCCGGGGGCTGCGAGGTGCCCATCCACGGGGTGAAGGGCTCCGCTGCTGCCAGTGGGAACACACCTGCTGCCCCAGGAAGCCTGCTCTGCTCGTCCCCCGGAGGGTCACCTGAGTACCCGACTTCTTAACAGGAGTAGCAGAGAATAGCAAAGAACCAGAAGGCTCTGGGTGCAGTTTCCATCACCAGCCAGGCTTCTGTGTGAATAGTGTCATGTGTGGCCCGCTGGGTTCAAGTCCTGGCTTTTCTGAAATGCTCCAGCGGCCGCAATGGAAACATCAGGCTGGAAAGCGCTGGAGAAGCAGGGTGGCCAGGTAATGATTTTGCAAACACGAGGAGTTAGATCAAAAAAGAAATTCCACTTGAGGCTGAAAGAAGTCTCCAGTTGAGCAGTCGACGACATAGTCAAATGGCCAAAAGTTTTTTTTGTTTTTGTTTTTTGAGGTTTTTTTTTTTTCTCCTTCCATCAGTCCCTCTTGCTTTCTACAGGATGAGACGTCAGAACGACAGCGTGTTTTCCTCCAAGTGGACCCCAGGTGGACCCGGGTCTACCTGCCTTGGCAAATCAGACTCAAACATAATTTCATCAGAGGAAAATATATGCAGATGTTCAATTAAAACCTGGAGTCCGCAGTCCTGGCGCTCTTTGCCGGCCCTCATTGTTTGCTGAGTAACAACGGTTGCCAGGGACAACGCAGTCCACTCCCGTCTCTAAGAGCCTGTTGCTGGGCAACAGCAAGAATACTTCCCAAACCAAACAATGTCATCCCCGGAGCAATCCCCTCTATCTCACATTAACCAGATCTAAAAAAAAACCCTCCCAAATATGTAATCTATTATTTTCAGAAGCCCTAAGAGAAAGGCAAATAATCTCTTCTCTATAGTAACCGAGGGGGAAACAGTTTACCATATTTGTTCTGAAATAACAAAACCCGAGAAGGACCAACTCTCCCCGCAGTCAGCATCATGGCAGGGACTTCGACAGTCCTTCCTCGGGCTGGGAGGAGAAAGTGCCTTTTTCTCCAAGAGGAAAGAATTTATTTATCATCAGGCAAACAATGTGGGATATTCATAGCTGCACACGGGTTTTCTGAGCAGTGATTATACAAACTGAAACAAACTGGGGCTTGAGCTATTTGAAAAAGATGTAAAAAGAGAGGAGTGGATACCTAGTTTAAAAGACTTTTGAAAATGTCATGTACAGATAAATAGGTTGCAAACCAAGTCGTTGACTCAGCATTAGAAATGCCTCCTGGGACTCTGCGGAAGGAACCTACAGCATCTGGCGTCCCTGTGCCTGTGCTCTTCCTGCCTCACGCAGCAGGAGGAGGAAGAAGAGGAAGCCAGGCCTGGGAAGCACAGGGACACACAGCCCCGGAAAGAGGTGACAGGGACGTCCCTAGCATTGGCCAATCTTGACCCATAGAGGGGAAAAAAACAAAAAAAAAAAAAACAAAAACCAAGCTAACCTCAGAGCCAACCCAGCCTTGGCTCTGTCCAGAGCAGTTTGGGCTTTGGAACTTGGAGGGGAAGAGGACAGCACCCCATCTTACAGGCGGAGGGCAGTGTTCTCAGGGGATGGTCTTCTTGGGGGTGGGAGTGGGGGGGAGCGTGGCCAAGGATCTGAAAACACGTTGGCAGAATGGGAAGCACGTGGCTGCGTCTTAGGTTGTAAAGGCACCGGGTGCTAATAGATTTGGGCCCCGGTACATGTACCCTCTTAACTCTCAGCCGAGGTTTGGCCTCTGACCAAACCTGGTCTTGGAGATAGACGCGGCCGACACCAAGAAACCTTGTTCTCCTAAGATAGCACCCAGGAGTTGTTCTTAGAATAGACAGGTTGGAATGGATGCGTCTCCTTGAGAATAAGGGGGGGCAGGTGCCACGCTGTTAAAATCTGAACCTGGGCTCTGGGGAGATGCAGGATTTGAAACCAGACTCCTGGGAGTTAACAGGTGGCGGAGAGGAAACAATGATCTCTAGCCGGCAGGTGAGATCACCAGCAGCCAAAAGCACGGGAGTCCCTGCTTCCACCGTCTGGAGGACACTGCTGATTCTGCCTAGATGCCCCAGCTGAAGGAGACTCTGACGCCCGCTGTGAGGGACAAATACTCGGAGGCAGCGCCAGTAGGGTTTGCTAATGGGTTGGATGTGGAGCTTGAGAGAAAGGAGTGGGGAGCACTCTGAAGTTGAGTTTGAAAGATGTGAGGTGTGAGAGGCCCTCAGACACCAAGTTGGGATGCTGAGAAGGTCAGCAGATCCATACGTGAAGACCCGAGGGGCAGGAGGTAGGCTGGAGCCACCAGTGTACAGACGACCTGGGCTAGAGTATTCGTATACAGATGTAGAGGTATAGTCTAGGATGCAGATTGGAGCCAGCAGTGCGTAGGTGACATGGGCTGGAGCCATCAGCATGTCGATGGCCTATTTAAGGCGGTGAGCCTGGCTGAGCTCATCAAAGGAGAGCAGAGAAGAGGCCTCGAGCTGGGCTCTTTGGTTCCTCACCATTTAAAGATCCTAAAGAGGAGGAAATCCAGCAAATGAGACTGAAAAGAAGTATGAGCAAGTGGTGTCCTGAGTGTTGACTGGATTGGGGGCTGAGATTTGGCCACTGGCTGGATTGCTGTGACAGGACAGAGCGATTGCCGGGGAACCCTGTAGGCAAAGTCCACAGAGACTGACATGGCTTCAAGAGTGACCAAGAGTTGCGGAACTGGGGACCCCAGGCACACACAGCTCTTGAGACATCTCTGCTGGCAAGAACGGGAGAGGAAGGGGATGGCCACTGGAAGGGGGAGTTCCGTTGAGAGAGGATTTCTGAAATGGAAGAAGTCACAGCAGCTGTGCACTGGGATGGGCAGGACCCAGTGGGAGAGAATGGACGCCCAAGGGGGCGGCGGTAATTGCTGGTGGAGTGGTGTCATGTGGATGGGATGGGATGAAGAAATCTTGCAGAAGAGAGGAGGGGTTGGCCAGAACTTGCACATGGACGTTAGTCCACCAGCCCAGGACAGAAGGCAGAGCTTCCACCCAGATTCAGGGAGGTGGAGTGCCCCCAAGTCACCAAGGGGTTATCCCAAACCCACAAATCTCTGGGAGCTCCCAAGCCTCAATCCCATCCCTCAGCCATGGGATCCCCATGTGATGATCCCAGGGCCCTCCTAAGTCTACTGAAGCCCCCAAGAGGTAAAGCGCTGGCCCCTGCCAGGCTGCTGCGAGGCCTAGAAGGCTGGAAGCCATGGAGTGAGAACTGGACATCGTGCAGGATGACTCAGGTCTACAGATCTCACATTAGAGTCTCCAGCAGAGCCCAGGCTGGGAAGGGTGAGCTGGAGCCCACAGACGGCCTCCCTGGGCCCCAGGCTTCAGGGCTCCATCTGACCATGCAAGGAAGGCTCTGAAAGTTTGCATTTCCCCCAAATTCCTATGTGGGAACACCTGGTGCCCAAGGTGTTAGGAGGTGGGGTCTTGGGGAGGGGTTAGGTCACGGGGGGTGGGGGGGTGGGGGGGGTGGAGCCCTGGTGAATGGGATGAGGGCCCTTGTCACAGAGATCCCAGGGCGCTCCTTCTGTCCTGTGAGGACAAAGGGAGAAGTCCGCGACCCAGAGGAGGGCCCTCACTGGTCATGCCGGCACCTCATCTCCAAACTGGGAACAGTACATTTCTGTGGTTTAGAAGCCTGCGGGCCTGTGGTATCGTTAGGGTGGACTGAGCCAGCCCCAACTCGCCCCCCACCCTGTGGTCCCCCACACAGCCTTACAGGACCCACCCTTCCATGTCTGCGCCCCACACACAATCGGCTCTTTTCATTGCCTTCTTGAGGATGATGATACGCCTCTTTCCAAATCCACCAGGGTCTGATCTTTCCATGTCCTGCTATTGCTAGAGATCAGCTCTAATTTGCCACATTTTTCTGCTGTGTCAACGTACAAACATGAGAACTTAAATAAAAAGTCCTAGAGTCACACTGAAAAACAAAAGTGTATTTCTTGCTAAGCCAGGCTTGAACTATGCAAGATGACCAAGAAATTTAATGTAAGATAAACAAGTGCGGCCGGGAATCCTGCTGTAAGCAGAGGCCTGCAGCCTCGAGCGAGCACCCTGGGCCCCGCCGGTGAGTCGTGTGCCCTCACCTGCTGGAGGGACCACTCGCTGCCTCCAGTGGCCCTAGGTCTCTGCAGGACAGCGGCACGTCGAGGTCCCCGGGACTGAGAATCTAGTCCAGACCCCGTCAGCAGAACCCGGGGATCTCTGAGGAAATGAAAACGAAGCAACAAAAGGCAGGATTGGAAGTGTTTATCCGACCTGTCACCTTCCTCCTCATTTCAGTCTCTGATGTCCTGTCCGAAGGAGAACAAAAGGGACATTCTATTTCTGTCTCCCCGAAAGTGTCAACTCCGACGCAAAACAGTTTAAAAAAATATTAAACTCATTACTCTAATTAAACCCAAAAAGAGAAATCTGGGAGATATTTTAGGTTTTTAGGCTAACCCGAATTAATTCTAAGAAGATACATCAAAACCGATTCCATCTTAGAAAAGCATTCTAGGGATCCCTGGGTGGCGCAGCGGTTTGGCGCCTGCCTTTGGCCCAGGGCGGATCCTGGAGACCGGGGATCGAATCCCACGTCTGGCTCCCGGTGCATGGAGCCTGCTTCTCCCTCTGCCTGTGTCTCTGCCTCTCTCTCTCTCTCTCTCTGTGTGTGACTATCATAAATAAATAAAAAAAAATTAAAAAAAAAAAAAGAAAAGCATTCTAATGAAAAGGTGGGGAGGGGCAATGTTTTGTTTTTTTTTTTTAATTTAAAAAGGTGCCATAAAACCTTGAAGATATTTCAACTGGCTTTCCTGTTGCATAAAGATTTGCGATGGGCCCTCGTCTTCCTCAGCAGCAGCTCTCGGCTGGCGTGTGGCTGGCAGGACTTGGGGGCATGAGACCAGGGAGACCAGGGAGCTGCACTGTCCTGCACAAATGCCCGGCTTTGTGGGTTTCTGGTTTTGGACCTCCATTGCTGGCTCCATATTAAGTCAGCTCGTCTAGCAGAGCAAAAGATAATTTTGGAAAAAAAAAAAAAACTGGCATAAAATGTCCTAGCTCTGCTTAGAAGGTGGCAAGAGCCACAGAGAGCAGTCCTCTGAAATGTAACTCAAGTAACGGTGAGCGGTCTCCCCTCTCAACCCCCACATCGTGTTCCAAATATGGACCCGGACGAGGGGCCACCCCTCAAGTCCTCCGAGGTCCGATGCTCCTTCCAGTTCTCCTTGCTTCTTTCTAGAAGTCTCGGGGCTGATGTCGCCTGGCTGCTGCGTGATCTTGACCGGCGCTGCATCTGAGAAGCATTTATGACTACTTCAGTGGGATTTTTCAAAAGATAACTATTTGAGAGATGTCCATCCAGATGAAATTCGAAACTACTGGGATACAGGAAAAAAAGTCAGGCTGATGGGATGCCTGGTGGCTCAGCGGTTGAGCGTCTGCCTTTGGCTCAGGATGTGATCCTGGAGTCCCGGGATCAAGTCCCGCATCGGGCTCCCCGCAGGGAGCCTGCTTTTCCCTCTGCCTGTGTCTCTGCCTCTCCCTGCCTGTCTCTCTCTCTGTGTGTCTCTCATAAATAAATAAAAATCTTAAAAAAAAAAAAAAAAGAAATTAAACGTGGATGGCTGACGTCCGTGGTGTGGCTGACCGGCCCTCCCTGGGGAGCTGAGGCCTCTCCCCAGCTCTCACTACTCCGCACCTGCGGGGATACAGGACGCCAGTGGAAAGCTGCCAGATTCCTCCGTCTCTAACACAGAAAAGGTGTGCATTGTGTCCTCACTTGTGTGTGACTGTGGCCAACCACACGAGGACTTCCTGAGACAGGCCTGCCCAGGCCCTGGGGGGCTCTGGGCGGCCCCCCAGTCAAGGTCAACACTCCCCCAGACAGAAGGTGGAGTTGGGGCAGCCCCACCCAAAGCGGCCAAGGTCGGCACCCAGGGGTAGGCAGGGTGCACCCAGGGCCGGCGCTTGCAGAGACAGAGAAGCATCGAGGGCCCAGCGCCCTTCGAGCAGCTCCCTCCTCCGGGACAGCACCTCCCTCCCCTGCAGTGCACAACGAGGGGGAGCGCCGGGGGCCTGCACGTCCCCCCCCCCACACACACACACAGCACAAGCAACGCCGTGACACCGTCTAAATACGACGCACTCCCGCACCCTCCACTTTCTAGCGGGCCACCTACAGCCAGGGGCTGAGGGCTTGCAGAGCTTCCGTCTGTCCGCAAGTGGAAGAGAATGGACTCGTCTGCCTCTGTGGGTCACAGCGCTAAAGCAAAGGAGGCCGACAGAGCGGGTGTCTGAGTGCCCGCCCCCTACGCAGTAAGTGCTCAATAAATGTCCCTTAACGCCGTTGTTGCAACTCATTCCATTTGAAGGTAGCCAAGAGCATCTGCTGAGTTCTGCCCATTGAAATATCTGAAACTCCAAGAGCAGTGATACGCTTTGCTATTTGTGATTTCAAAAACAAATAAGTGTGGGAGGCGCCTCTGGGAACGCCTCGTGCTGTGTGCTATATTCATTCCAGGGCATATTTGTGGGGTTTGTCATTTTGGCCAATGCTTCACACTCCTTTCTCTCCCAGCATCGAGCCAGTGTAGCAGCTCTCCTTCCAACTTACTATTGCTGCCCGGCTGTTGATGCAAAATTACATTTTTTTTTAATTTTTATTTATTTATGATAGTCAGAGAGAGAGAGAGAGAGAGGCAGAGACACAGGCAGAGGGAGAAGCAGGCTCCATGCACCGGGAGCCCGACATGGGATTCGATCCCAGGTCTCCAGGATCGCGCCCTGGGCCAAAGGCAGGCGCCAAACCGCTGCGCCACCCAGGGATCCCACATTTTGTCATCGCCCCTCTTCCCTTCTCAGGAATCCCTCCCATCCTTCCATGAGACCTCAGAGCGTGTACAGGACATTTTCTATGGCCAAGCAACTCTCTGATTGCTTGCAAAATGGGGACTGATGCAGACGTGTTTAGAGCTGTCCTTCCTGGGGTAGAGAGAGAACTGGTGGGGTTTCCTTAATTCCCCAGAAGGGGATCCTATTTGCTTTCTCTTTGCTACAAGTTTCTGGGGTTTGCAGCATTAAACTGGTCGCTTTGCCAATCCCTTCTCGGGCACGGATTAGGAGGGGTGATGTCTCCTGTAGTACTGAGCATGCCCGAGGGGGGTGGATGCAAAGCCCCACAGCACTGGTGGCAGGTGAAGAGGGGGTGGTTCCTGCCCAAGAGCAGGGTCAGTCTCTGAGCATCCCTCAAAGCCTAGGACATGTCTGAACCTGCATGGTCAGGGGATGGAAAGCTAGCTAGGAGAGGTGGCTGGTTTATTCATCCCTCAGAATTTACCCCATAGAAACACATATGTCCAAAGAGGCAAATGGCCAACCACTATACACCAATGTTCGTAACAGCAGGATTCATGGGAGCCCCAAAGTAGAAACAACTCAAATGTCCATCAGCTGATTAAACAAAATGTGGCCTATCCATACAATAGAATGTTATTCAGCCATAAGAAAGGGGGAAGCTCTGACTCACGCCATTGTGTGAATGGACCTTGAAAACGTGACACTCAGGCAAGAGGGCCAGACACAAAAGGCCACGTCTCATATGATTCCCTTTATGTGAAATGTTCAGAACAGGCGAACCCACAGACAGTGGGTCAGCGGGTGCCAGGGCCTGGGGGAGGGGGCCAGGGGTAACTGCTAATGGGGATGGGGCTTCTTTTTAGGGTGATGGAAATGTTCAGGTGTTAGACAGTGGTGACGGTTACATAACCCTGAGGATATAGTGAAGCCCACTGACTTACACACTTTAAATGGGCCAACTTTATGGTAAGTGAAATATATCTCAGTTAAGCTGTAAAAATAAGGTATATATGGGTAACATTACTTGTTAGTGGTGGCATTACTTGAAGTCACAAAAAATTGCAAACCACTGAAATATTCAATAGTGAAATCATTAAATAAATGATGGCGCTTCCTTGCTATGATGCCATTGAAAAGCATGAAGTACATTCTGTAAGAAAGATCTCCAAGATATATAAGGCCTGGCACACAGCAGGCTCCAAGAATAATGTAAAATAGATGCAGCTATATATGTTATAAAATAGGTAAGTTCATTAAAAAGGTCTAGAAGGACACAAATCATTTTATTAACAGTGTTTTGGTCATGGGAGGTGAGGGAGACAGGAAGATGAAAGAGAAACTTTGGGGGCCTGTGGGTGGCTCAGCGGGTTAAGTGTCCAACTCTTGACTTTGGCTCGGGTTATAATCTCAGGGTCATGGGATTGAGCCCCACATCCAGCCCCCAAAGGGCTCCCTGTTCAGTGGGAAGTCTGCTTGTCCCTCTCCCTCTGCTCCTCCCTCTGCGTGCTCTCGCTCGCTCGCTCTCAAGTTTATTTTTTTTTAATTTGTATTTATTTATGATAAGCACACAGTGAGAGAGAGAGAGAGAGAGAGAGAGAGAGAGAGAGGCAGAGACATAGGCAGAGGGAGAAGCAGGCTCCATGCACCGGGAGCCTGATGTGGGATTCGATCCCGGGTCTCCAGGATCGCGCCCTGGGCCAAAGGCAGGCGCCAAACCGCTGCGCCACCCAGGGATCCCTCGCTCTCAAATAAATAAATAAAATCTTTTAAAAGGGAGAAAGAAACTTCCATTTCTTAATTGACTTCTGTAGATGATGGCCCTTTCTAGGAACACGACTCTTGTACTCTTTATATATCATTTTAAAAATTGTGATAGAGGTTGAGCATCTGCCTTCGGCTCAGGGCATGATCCTGGGTCCGGAGATCAAGTCCCACATCAGCATCCCTGTGAGAAGCCTGCTTATCCCTCTATCTATGTCTCTGCCTCTGTGTCTCTCATGAATAAATAAATAAAATCTTTTAAAAAATAAAAAAATAAAAATAAAAATTGTGATAGAGGGGCACCTGCGTGGCTCAGTGGTTAAGCGTCCACCTTCGGCTCAGGGCGTGATCCTGGGGTCCCAGGATCGAGTCCCGCATTGAGCTCCTTGTGTGGAGCCTGCTTCTCCCTCTGCCTGTGTCTCTGCCTCTCTCTCTGTCTCTCATGAATAAATAAATAAAAATTAAAAAAAATAAAAAATAAAAATTGTGATAGCATTTGTAAGCACTGGAAAGCACATCAGTTCTTATAAATTTGAACACAGTACCTAGTGAACGCCATGTGTACAGGGTATACTACTATTGTTCAACTCACTTCATCTACACCATGCTGTCACTCTTACGACCAGAGGCTTTAGTACTAATTCAACATTGATCACCAAGAGGAAATTTACTGGACAAACCAACAGTGGTGCATCTGTACAATGGAATACAACTCAACGATACAAAGAACAAGCTATCGGCACATGCAACAGCCTGATGAATCTCAAAGGTATTATGCGGAGTGGCGGGCCGGGGAGCAGAGCCTGGTGAGCAGGGGTCGAGGGTGGAATGAGGCTCTGGCTGCAGAGGCGCAGCTCAAGAGAATGCACTGGGGTGTTGTAACTGCTCTCTGCCCTCTTCGGGGAAGGGGAGGGTTAAACAAGAATCTATGAGTGTGTGAAAACTCACCGACCAGCAGACCCCAAGAGGTAAACATGACCGTATGTAAACTTAAACTCTAAATAAAAAGGAACAAAGTAAATGTACCAAGTACCAGGCACTATACCAGGTTCTAAGGATTCAAAAGTGAACAAGCCAGATCTTGGGGTGTTGACACCCCATCCAGGAAACCAATCACCAGATATACAGGGTTGTTTCAGGAGGTCTAGGTCAGGACAAAAGGAGACAGCAGAGGGATAGAGCTGGAGGGGAGGGGTGATGGAAAGGGGCTCCCAAGCTTTTGCCAGGCCAGTTAAGGGTGCTGTGAAGGACGGCACTGAGCTGAGACCTGGCCAGACATGGGGAGATGGAAGAGAGCACTTTCGGCACAGGGACTAGTAGGTGCAAAGGCCCTGTGGCAGGGGAGGGCAAGAGGCTGGAGACAGCAGCAGAGACCCTGAGGGCATGGCCAAAAGTCTGGGTTTTATTCCAGTTCCTGAGAGAAGCCCCAGGCTGGGCCACAATACATTCTGGTTTATGTTCTTGAGAGGACTCTACTTTGACGAGTCAAAGCAGGAAAACCAGGGAGGAAGCTCCCACGGCATTTACTATTTTAAGATTTTAATAATAATTAATGCTTAAGTTATTAATTGAGCTTACTAAGACCTATATATGGAAGCTGGACAGGAAATATATCATTTTATAAAGAGGCCAAGTAACATTACGCCCCATAAACAAAGGGTTAACTAATTAAGTATTTAGTCACCACGAAAGTCAATGATGGCCTTTACAATTTTAATGCAGGTAATTATACATTTAGTCAATCATCACAGCCCACAAGCATCAGCTTGCTTATTAATTCAGTGTTAACTGTCCCTATTGACTTATAGATGCCATTATCCAAAAATTAAATAATTTATAAGTGTACACTCATTTTTTTAAAAAGGCACATAAAAAATAGAGGACATGGACAAGGCATTTGAATCTGTAGTTTGGTTACAGTTACGCACTGGTAAGGATTAATATAATTCACTGATTTTAATCCAGGTTGGCCAATTTTCCTCCAAAGGGCCAAAGAATGTTTTTGGCTTCTCAGGCCATAAGGTCTTTATCGAAACCACTCAACTCTCGCTGTTTCTAGAAACCCCCCAGTGACTTTACATAAGGAATGAGCCTGGTCACATCCAGAGCCTTACTGGAGCCTGGGGTAAAGGCAATCAATCAGCAATACCGATCCTGTCTTTAAAATGTTGATTTTTTTTTTTGCTCATCATGGATTTTTGTGTGTGTGGCATTTGTTTTGATTTTTTAAATACTCCATTAAAATATTACTTCACTTGATGACCAAGTTTTTTGGGTGCCTTAAATTTTGTGACCAAGGCGAGTGCCTCAATTGCCTCATCCTGGTCCTGGCCCTGGCTCTGATCCAATAAAACTTTTCTTAGGGACGTTGAAATTTGATCTTCATCTCATTTTCATGTGTCATGAAATAGTCTTCTTTTGATTTCTTTTTTTTTTTTTTTTTTTTTTTTGACCATTGAAAAATGCAGAAGATATTCTCAGTGGCAGGACTTAGAAAAAAACCAGGCAGTGTGTCACCCATGGCCTCCGCTACATAGTTTGCTGACCTCTGTTCTAGAAGGCCGTTTATGAAGCATGTCTGGTTCATCCTCATAGTCTCAGAACAATACCTGCTATCAAGCTGGCACTCAGATGACTCTGAACAAATGAGCCCTAAATTCTCCTTTATGAGCTTCCCGCTTACTTAGATTACTTATGAGGCTCTTCTCACCCACAGGTGCTCCAAACACATCTGCACACAGACCCAGAACCCCAGACAGCTGTATTTGGTGCAGACACACCTGAGTGTCTTATAGAACTAGCCCTCGATCTGTCTCGTGCTTTCCTTTCTAGTAAGGACCACTGAGGGGTGCCTGGGTGGCTCAGGTCATGATCCCGGGGTCCTGGCCGCATTGCATTGGGCTCCCTACTCTGCAGGGAGCCTGCTTCTTCCCCTCCCTCTGCCCGCCACTCCCCCTGCTTGTTTGCTCTCTCTCTCTCTCTCTCTCTCTCTCTCTGTGTCAAATAAATAAATAAAATCTATGGGCAGCCCGGGTGTCTCAGTGGTTTAGCACCGCCTTCAGCCCAGAGCGTGATCCTGGAGACCCCGGATCGAGTCATACGTCAAGCTCCCTGCATGGAGCCTGCTTCTCCCTCTGCCTGTGTCTCTGCCTCTCTCTCTCTCATTCTGTGTCTCTAATAAATAAAATCTATAAATAAATAAATAAATAAATAAATAAATAAATAAATAAATCTTAAAAAAAAAAAAAAAAACAGACCGCTGACTCAGAAGTCCAATTTTCCCAACTGACAGTGCACAAAGTAAATGAGTTAACTATGTACGCATCATCCAACTAGTATGTGACCACAAGACAAATTTGTAAGGCCTTTACTAAAGCTACGATCCTATGATTCAGCAAGAGAGATGGAACTTCCGAAATAGAAATATGAAAACATATGCCTCCTTTAATATAATACTGGAAAACACAACTGGAATGTCTATTATTTTGGTAAATTTATAACAAAATTTATCATTTGAAGCTTTTTTTAAAAAAAGACTTTGTTTATTCATGAGAGACATACAGAGAGAGACGCAGAGATACAGGCAGAGGGAGAAGCAGGCCCTGTGTGGAACCTGATGGGGGACTCGATCCCAGGACCCCGGGATCACGCCCTGAGCCAAAGGCAGACACTCAGCCACTGAGTCACCCAGGTTCCCCTCATTTGAACCTTTTTAAGTGCACAGGTACACTCACATTGCTGTGCAACCAACCCCACTACCCGTCTTGCAAAAGCTCTGAGACTCTGTTCCCATTATCAGTAACTCCTTGTGGTGCTGGCTCCCACCATCTGCTTTCTGTTTCTGTGAACCTGGCTTCTCCAGGGACCCCACAGAGGCAGAATCATAGCATTTGGTCCTTTGGTGATGCTTAGTGCAGTGAGCATAACGTCCTCAAGGTCCATCCGTGTTGTGCCAGGTGTCAGGTTTCCTTCCTTTTTAAAGCTGAATAGTAGCCACCGAACCACACCGTGTTTATCCATTCGCCTGTGGATGGACGCTTGGGAGGTTTCCACCCCTTGGTTATTGTGAAGCATGCTGCTGTGAACATGGGTGTGCAAGTACCTGTTCGAGTCTCTGCAATTCTTTCCAGAAGTGGAATTGCTGGGCTACATGGTAATTCCAGGCTTCGTTTTTTTGAGGACCCGTCTTCCCATTTTCCACAGAGGCTGCAGAGTTTACGCTCCCACCAGCAGTTCACAAGAGTTTCAATTTCTCCAAATCTTTGCCAACACTTGTAGTTTTCTGTTTGGAGTTTTTTAGATGGTAGCTGTCCTAGGGATGCAAAGTGGTCTGACTGTGGTTTCGATTTGTGTTTCCTGGAGGATGAGTGATGCTGAGCATCTTTTCATGTGATTATTGGCCATTTCTCTTCCTCCTCTGGAGAAATGTCTGCTCAAGTCCTTTGCCCACTTTTTAATTGGGTTGTTTGTTTCTTTGTTGTTAAATTGTAGGAGTTCTTTATATATTCTGAGTATACACCCCTCATCAGATACATGATTTGCAAATATTTTTTCCCATTTGGTGGCTTGCCTTTTCACCCGCTTAATAGTGCCCTCTGACGCACAAAAGCTTTTAAGTTTCATGAATCCTTATTTATCTCTTTTTCCCTTTTGTGACCTTGCCTTTGGTGTCAGTCATATTCAAGGGATCACTGCTGAATCCAATGTCATGCAGGTTTTCCCATATGTCCCATAAGTCCCACTTCTACGAGTGTTGTGACTTTAGCCCTGATATTTAGGTCTTTGATTCATTTTCAGCTGATCTTGCGTGAGGTAAGGCTCCGACTTCCTTCTTTTGGAATTGAGTATCCAGATTCCCAATACCATTTGTTGAAAAGACTGTCCCCCTTCCTTTTTGACTGGTCCTGGCACCCTTGTTGGAATAAGATGTTATAAAGAAGTAAAGTTACAACACATGGAGAGCTAATCTGGCCAGAGGGCACTCAAAACATGAATTTGTGAAAGATGCTGACCTACGTGAGGTGAGTTCTATTTTCTCCCTACAATGGTGATGGGTATGACTGTGCATGCCTCTCATTTCTGTCTTCCACGGTGACTTTCTCATGATTGTTTTCAAATGGAAGTTTTGTATAGCTGACCACACAAGTCTATGGAAATACACGCAGCACATGAGGAACCCTTGCCTTTTCTGTTTACTACCAAAGTGCTAGGTTTCCACCCAATTTCTGCCCTTCTAAAAAATCCAGAGAATGTCTGGAAGCGTTTTAAAACTCTGCAATATCCCCATTCAAATAGCTCCAGCAGGATCCTCTAACTCGGCCTGCGGATTCACAAGGGTCACACTTCTGAGAGTCTGTGAACATGAACTTGAACATGAAATTTAAGTGCAGACACATGTGTTTACACCTGTTCTTCTGGGGAGAAATTCCCAATCTTCAGCAGATTCCAAAAGATGTCCAGACTGAGGAAAAGTAAAAACCACTGGGCTATTGTGCTATGTGGATCTTTTTTTTTTTTTTTTAAGATTTATTTATTTATCCATGAGGGATGCAGAGAGAGAGGCAGAGACACAGGAAGAAGGAGAAGCAGGCTCCCTCAGGGGAGCCAGATATGGGAGTGGGACTCGCTCCCAGGACCCTGGGATCACAACCTCAGCTAAAGGCAGATGCTCAACCTCTGAGCCGCCCAGGAGGTGTCCCATCTTTTTTTTTTTTTTTTTTTAACTTTAATTTATAAACTCCAGTTTAGATGAGCCTCATTGATGAGGCTCATTTAGATTGAGCCTAATCCAGGCAAGTCAGTGGTCTTTTTTTTTTTAAGATTTTATTTATTTATTCATGAAAGACAGGGAGAGAGAGAGAGACAGAAAGAGGCAGAGACACAGGCAGAGGGAGAAGCAGGCTCCATGCAGGGAGCCCGACGTGGGACTCGATCCCAGGTCTCCAGGATCACGCCCTGGGCTGAAGGCGGTGCAAACCGCTGAACCACACAAGCTGCCCAGGTCAGTGGTCTTTAGAAGAAAGCAACACAATTCTCTTTCTGGAGGAGGGGCACAAAAGTGGCTGTGGGCCCCAAACACATATGGGAGAAACGTGGGGCCAGGTGACTGTCACAGGAGTAGAGGGAGTCGCATGGCCCGTTTCCAGGGGGAAGCCACAGTCTGAAGGCAGCTAGTCTTCCTTCCCACCACCCTACATTTAGGAATTCAAACAGTCTAGGAATGGATTGTGCTGATAAGTAGCTATAGCTTCAGTGACCACCCTGGACAATAATTAACCCACAGGCCACTGAGCCCAGGAATGCCACAGATTTAGAGCCTGAGACAGAAATATCTGCCAGTGGGGAATAGGGAGGAGAAGAGGGAATTCAGTTTTTTACAGCGTCCATTCCAGCTGAACCAAGGAAACGTACCTAATTTGCTATTTTTGCTAGCTGACATCGACCAGCCCCGTGGCAAGATTAAGGCAAGACCCTACTTACTCTTAGCCCAGAGAAGCCCGATACCAGTCCTGGTTCTAGCAGTGATTCTAGAATGTCTTAATTCTTAAAAAACTCGGCTACAATAGATTTTGAGGTTATGCAGAATTCATCTTAAGTGGGATCTCAGGGGATCTCTGGGTGGCTCAGCGGTTTAGCCCTGGAGTGGGCCCAGGATGTGGGCCCAGGATGTGATCCTGGAGTCCTGGGATCAAGTCCCACATCAGGCTCCCTCCACGGAGCCTGCTTCTCCCTCTGCCTATGTCTCTCTCTCTCTCTCTCTGTCTCTCTCCTCTGTCTCTCATGAATCAATAAAATCTTAAAAAAAAAGTTGTTTTAAAAAAAAATTACGTGGGATCTCAGCGTGATCTGAAATGTAGAAACAGCTTTTTTTGATCGCTAAATGTTGATTTTCCTCCTTACTGATTAGCCATCACACATTTTTACTTCTTATGAGTCACTGTTACAGTGCGTTCCAATACGAAGACGACTGGTTAGAGACGTCGGTTTCTCCCCCCGCAGGAGCCCACCTCCTTGCACCTGCGGCAGTAACTCATCTCAGAAATCACTCCTGGGTGCTGTGATTTGCACACCAAATCCCAGAGCTGGTGTGACCTGCCGAAAGAGAGCGCTGGAGTGAAGAGCCAGAGACCAGGAAGAGGAGAAACTGGTGCTTCCTGACCACAGAGCACCTTCCCACCCTGCAGTGTTGGTCTAAACCTGACCCAGGCTTCTCCGAGGCCTGAAAGACAAAGAGGAATACCATGGAGAGAAAGGCCAGGGTGCTGAGGAATTTAAAAAAAAAAAAAAAAAGAAAGGCAAAGAGGACCCAGCCTGCAAGATGGATGTGACCAGATGAAGATTCTTCTTGGGGATCCCTGGGTGGCTCAGCGGTTCAGCGCCTGCCTTTGGCCCAGGGCGTGATCCTGGAGTGCCGGGATTGAGTCCCGCGTCAGGCTCCCGGCATGGAGCCTGCTTCTCCCTCCTCCTGTGTCTCTGCCTCTCTCTCTCTCTATGTCTATCATGAATAAATAAATAAAATCTTTAAAAAAAATAACAGCCTGAAACACAGCACGGAACCAGCAATTGGGGGAAAAAAAAAAGAAGAAGATTCTTCTTAATTACAGCAAACAGGAGAAGTTAATAAAGTAAATATCATTCCTCTTGCCATTAGAGGAAGCAAAAAGATAATGTTAAACACTATTGAAGAGTCTAAGGTGTTCATGAACCTCCAAATCAGCATTGTATTATATAATGCGTGATGTTACGCTAGTACTAGTTCTAGTCAAATATAACCAGGACCATTTGTTAGACCAGCTCTAGGCAAACTTTTTCTGTAAAGGGCCCCATAGCGAATATTTTAGGCTTTTCAGGTTAAATGGTCTCTATGGCGACTCAACCCTCTGTTGTAGGGTGATGACCGCCACTAACAATATGTACACTAATGAGCATGGCCATCTGCTCAGAAAATTTCATTTTTGGATACTGAAATGTAAATTTCATATAATGTCATATATTCCAAAATATATTATTTTTCTATTTATTTTTTTCCACCATTTAAACACAAAAAGTCAAGGATGCCTGAGTGGCTCAGTTGGTTAAGCGTTTGCCTTCGGCTCAGGTCATAATCCTAGGGTCCTTGGATCAAACCCTGCATCGGGCTGCGCTCCCTGCTCAGCAGAGAGTCTGCTTCTCCTTCTCCCTCTGCAGCTCCCCCTGCTTGTGCTCTCTTGCTTCCTCTCTGTCAAATAAACAAAATCTTTTAAAAATAAAATAAAATAAACATAAAAAGCCATTGTTAGTTCTTGGCCATCCAAAATCAGGTAGTCAGTTGGATTTAGCCTATGAGCTGGTTTTCTGAACCTGTACTAGACTCAAATGTTAGACTCATATCTTTAAAAGAGAGCCTAAAATAATTCTGGATAAACAGGTATCAAACAGCACATTTAATTTACAAATAACATCCTAGAAATCTCAGTGCCCAAGTGCTCAAGGACACTCTGAGGGTAAAGCCCAACATTCCTGTTATGTCACCCTTCTAAAGCATGAGGATGAAGGACTATGGGAAGTCTCTGGCAAGGGCATGCCCACAGGTCAGAGCTGGAGCCGTGTCACAGGAGAGAGAGGGGACAGCCCTCGTGTCCTGTTGATTCTGACCCTGCCTCCCCTCCACTGCCTGCTGTAGTTCTGACACGTGTCTTGCACCTTCATGATTCAAGGTCTTTGAGTATTTCACAGAGGAAGAAAAATTTGAGAGATGACATGTTTGAATAGACATTTCTCCGAAGAAGGGATACAAATAGCCCCCAAGCACATGAAAAGATGCTCAACACCAGTAGTCATTTGGAAAATGAAAGTAGAAACCATGACAGTACCACTACACACCTACCAGGTTGGCTATAATAAAAACAAGGGAAAGTAACATGTCCTGGAGCCCTCCTACGTGCCTGGTGGGAATGGAACATGGTGCAGCGCTGTGGGAAACATCCAGCAGTTCCTCAAGAAGTTGAGTGCAGAGTGACCACATACCCCAGGAACTTCACTCCTGAGTATCCACCCAAGGGAAACAAAAACCTACGTTCACACAAAAGCTTGTCCACACATGCTCACAATAGCATTACTTGTAACGGCCAGGAAGCAGAAGCAACCCAAATGTCCATCAACAGATGAGCGTGGCCAATCCCTACACTGGAATATGATTCAGCTACGAACAGGAATGACAAGGCGCCAATACACACTGCCCCACGGACGGACCCTGGGCTCACGACACTCAGAGAGGGAACCAGACACAGGAGGCCACACAGTATGTGAGTTCATGTGTGTGAAATGTCCAGAACAGGAAACATCCATGGATAGGAAACGGGTTCAAGGATGCCAGGGTATGGGGGCAGGGTGACTGCTTAATAAAATGGGGGGGGGGGGTCATGGAAATGTTCTAGAATTAGATGGTGGTGTGATAATGGGTGTATATATTTCAAATATCCTACAAAACCCTGAATTGTCCTTTAAAAAGGTCAATTTTTAAAAAAGACTTATTTATTTGAGAGAGAGAGAGTAGGCGTGCACACAAGTTGGGGGATGGGCAGAGGGCGAGAAAGAATCTCAAGCAGACTCCTTGCTGAGCACAGAGCCTGAATGAGGGGCTGGATCTCACCCCTCTGAGATCATGACCTGAACTAAAATCAAGAGTCAGTTGCTTGACTGACTGAGCCACCCAGGTGCTCCCCTACAAAAAAGGTTGATTTATGTTATGTGAATTTTACCTCAATTTGTAAAGAAAGTTGACATAGCAAATGTGTTGGCAAATGCCAGACAAGAAGAGAAACAGATGATATATAAACTAAAACTGCCCCTCCGTTCTTTATTTTAGAGGAAGTGAAACATGATACAGCTCAAAACAAGAAAGTTAGGCCTGAGATCTTATTTGTTCAAAATCCTTTTTTTTTTTTTAGAATTTTATTTTTAAGTCATTTCTACACCCAACGTGGGGCTCAAACTCACAACCCCGAGATCAAGACTGAGCCAGCCAGATGCCCCAGGACAAAATCCTTCTTAAAATTTTCAGAAACAAACTTTGTTGACAAGTAAATACATCTCGCACACAATCCCTAAGAGACTTTCTGTCTGGAAACCTCCAGTGACAGGCAACAAAAGGCGTAAGGAAGTCTGTTTTAGAAATGCCGAAACATTTGTTTAGACGGGTGGCATATACAGAAAGAGGGGAGGGGCACGAGGGAGAAATGAGCAGCTGGAGGCAGGCACTTCGCCACCAGGACTCGGAATTAGAATAGGGCCCAGTTTGGGCGTCAAGAGGATTACAGACTTTCCGGCCAAGCCCTATGTGAACATTAGCGCTAGAGACAGGGCGGGTAGTTTCTAGAAGATCTGACCCTCATGAAGCACTAAGAAAGAGAAATCAGATTAGGTTATTGTCTCAGAAATCTTAAAGGATGTTAAAAATATGGGGCGCCTGGGTGGCTCAGTCGGTTAAGTGTCCAAATCTTGGTCTCAGCTCAGGTCTTGATCTCAGGGTTGTGAGGTTCAAGCCCTGTGTTGGGCTCTACACTGGGCAGGGAGATGATGGATAGATAGATGATAGATAGATAGATTATATTCAAAAGAAAACTATGACCTATTGAATTTAAAGTGGGAGGAAAGCTCAGATGAAGGATGGATAACCTCATCTGCGATTGGGGCATTGGGTTTCTGGTTTCAAACTGCCTGGCATTAAAGAGAAACAGTCTGCGCCACCACAGACAGGTCGAGGGGAGAGGGCGGGCTCTGGAGCAGAGAGCTTCCCACCCGAGCTGGAAGAGCAGGCCGGCAGCAGGGCTCGGTCCCTGGCATGGGCATGTGGAGGGCAGGACTCGACACGGGGGTTACAGATGGAAGGTGGCATAGGGCGGCCCGCTGGACTGCTGGGACAGGTCGGTTGGGACAGGTCGGCAGGGACAGGTCAGTTGGGACAGGTCAGCTGAGACAGGTCGGCAGGGACAGGTCAGTTGGGACAGGTCAGCTGGGATAGGTCTGCAGGGAGAGGTCTGCAGGGAGAGGTCGGCTGGGAGAGGTCTGCAGGGAGAGGTCTGCAGGGACAGGTCGGCTGGGACAGGTCGGTTGGGACAGGTCTGCAGGAACAGATTTGCTGGGAGCGCAGCGGGACAAAGGCTTTGCTGGAGCGTCGAGGCTGCAAGGAGTGGGAGCCGGGTGTCGGCGGGGAACCCAGAGGGCCGGGGACATGCTGTTGCTGTGGGAGAGTCAGCTCAGAGCCAGGGCAACAAGCGTGAACGTGTGTGGGCACAAACCGGCCGGGTGGCTGGGCCTCCCCCGGCGGCATAGACGGGGGCTGAGTCAGCCACCTGTGGGCTGGGACCCGGGCAGAGCAGAGCAGATCGGGAACGGGTTTCGGAAGTAGGGGCTGCTGCAGAGAGAGCTGCCAGGGGAGTCTGAGAACCTCCAAAGTAGCAGACAGCACACGATGGGTACGCTCGGGGTGGGGGGCACGCATTCTCACCAGGTTGCCAAAAGTTCTGTGACCCGGATGGGAGGGGAATTGAGGGTAAAGGACAGGCACCTGTGGAGGTGCCCATGGCCTGGGTGGGAGGAGGTGGCAGGGTGGATGTGCTGGGGACGGTGTCGTGCAGGCAAGGACACAGTGCAAAGTAACCGCCCGCGGGGCTGGAGCGTGACCGTGAGGAGAGGGATCTAACGCAAAGGGAAGGAAGTCCCTTCCACCCAGCAATTCCCCTTCCGGGAATTTGCAAACATCCCACACATGTGCACAAATGCAGCGCACGAGGATGTTTACTGCGGCACTGTTGGTCAAGTGAAAAAGGATAAACCAAATAAATGTCCCTCGATAAGGTGCTAATTAAGTACCTCGGGGCTCGGCGGTTCAGTGGGAGCTCACGCAGTTCCCAGAAGGAACGAATGTGACACACGGGGATGAGCAAAGGTACAGACCAAGTGTTAGATGACAGAGAAGGGGCAGCAAAGTGGGCATAATATGATCCTTTTTTGTAAGACGAAAAAAATATTAGCCATAAAAGGAGCGAGGCACTGACGGGTCTGAACCCACGACGCTCAGGGAGGGAACCAGACACAGAAGACCACTCGCGTGTGATTCCACGTGTGTGACACGCCCAGGATAGGCTTGTCCATGGACGGGAAGGGGACGCATGGGGCCTGGGGGCTGAGGAGGGATGGGGAGGACCGCTGATGGGGACAGGGCTTCTTTCTGGTGTGATGAATGTTCTGGAACTAGACAGTGCTGATGGTTGTATAACCTCGTGACTATACTAAAAACCACCAAACCATACATTATAAAAGGGGGAGTTTGATGGCATACGAATTATATCTCAGTTTAAAAATAAAGCATCGGCGTGTACATTTTATAGGCAAAGCATCTGAAAGAATCCACCCCAAACTGTATTAGTGGAGGGAGGGGCGGAGGAAGAGGAGAAGGAAGCCTGGGGCTCTTTTTGTCCTTTATATTCTCGGGTACTATTTGGAGGCTCTACAATGAAAAGATTTCCCTGATGTAAAAGAGGAAGGAAACAGATTTATTGGGAACTGCCCAGAAGGATCCCCAAAGTCCTGAAATGGTCACTAAGGAATTCTGGGGTCAAACTGCTTAGTGGCCTGTGGGACCCCCTGTGCAAAGCCCAACCGTAACCAACCACTTTACAAAATGGAAATACGCTCGAGTCAGGTGGGCCCGTGCTGCTCACACCTTGGGAGTGACCTAAGCATCACAGTGAAGTATCTGAACGCTGGGTCTTAACTCAGACAGTGGTCGCCTTTTTAAAAGACTAGTGACGACCCCAGTGTTGTGCCTGTCTTCATTCTGACACCTCGGGCCACCCGTGGCTACTGGGCACCTGACATGTAGCTTGTCCAAACTGAGATGTGCTGCGAGTGCAAAACAGTTACTGGATTTCAGAGACTTAGTGTGCAAGCACGTGAAACATCTCAAATCAAAATGTGTACACATAGATTCCATGTTAAAATAACAGTATTTTGGATATGTTGGATCACATAAGATCTACTATCAAATCAACTTCAGCTGTTCCTACTTTTTAACCGTGGCTACTAGAGAATTTTAAATTACCTGTGCAGGGGCACCTGGGTGGCTCAGTGGTTGAGCGTCTGCCTTTGGCGTGTGATCTCGGGGTCCTGGGATCGAGTCCCCCATTAGGTTCCCTGCAGGGAGCCTGTTTCTCCCTCGGCCTGTGTTTCTGCCTCTCTGTCTCTGTCTCTGTCTCTGTCTCTCTCTCTGTGTGTGTGTGTGTGTGTCTCTTGTGAATAAATAAAAGCTTTAAAAATAATAATAAAATAAATTACAGGTGCACCTTGAATTACGCTTCTGTTGGACAACTGTGATCTAGAACACTCCTAGAATAAATCACCAAACTGTGAATTTCCAAATATCTTACAAGGCCTTATTTACCTAGAAAGTGTGTGCAAGGACTGTTGGAGCCTGGTTAAGATTTCCACCTGCTAAGAACTCGACTCAACTCAACTAGTACTTCCTCTATTTGGTGTCCCACAAAGACAGTGAGACATGGTCTCTATCTTCTCACTTCCGGAGAGAAAGGGAGCCACACAAATAACTCCTTTGTGGCAAAGGGGACAGGTACAGACTCCAGGTGGGACAGCTACAGACTCCGGGTGGGACCGGCACCATGAACATGGGGTAGGAATCTGGAAAGGTCCACCCTGGACCCTGCAGCAGGTGGGGTGGGGCAGACAGGAAGGGGGACTAGTTGCCGGGCAGGAGCTGGGCAGGAGCTGGGCAGGAGCCGGGCGCAGCGGGGTGTGTGCCACGGCAGGGGTGGGAGAAGGACAAAGAGACTGAGCTGGTGACGCAGAGGCCACAGGTTGGGGGCTCTTGGGGAGAACAGTCTGGGCCACCCCGAGAAAGGCTATGAACATCGGGTGGAGCTTCTGGACTCCATCCCACAGGGCAGAGGTCAGCAAACCGTGGCCCACGCCCCAGCCGAGTCCCGCCCAGTCTAGTGCCTGGTTTTTACGTGGCCCGGATGCTGAGAATGGGCTTTACATTCATAAATGGTCATAAAATAAATCAGAGTCAAACTATCTTGTGACACGTGAAAATTACACGAAATTCGCACGTCAGCGTCTGGAAATAAAGTGTTACTGGCCCGTGGCCACACCCATTCACTTACATGTTGTCCACAACAGAGTGGGTAGCTGCGGTAGAGACCCGGTTGGCCCACAGAGCCTAAAATATTTACGATCTGGTCCTTTACAGAGAATGTTTGCCGAAACCACCCCCCCACACCCCCCCTTTCTTGGAATCCTAAAAGATTCTGCGGGCTTCCTCTGCTCATATAAAGCCACGGCCCTTTTGCTGATATGCAGAAAAACATGGAATGGATATATTTCTCCAATTAAAGACCATTCGCCCTACAAATATTTCTTAAGGCTTCGGTAGAGGTCTCTTACCTGCTAGTGACTGGCAGTAAACAACACAACAAATTCTCCTCGAGCACCGCAGTCCTGGCAAGCATGGGTCAGCCCACCGTGCCTGATTTCACGGCAGAAGTCTTAAAGGACATCTGTTCTTATGGCTGCTGTGCACCACTACCCTATTTTATGATTGAATCATGTTTTATTTAATAAAAACATCGCGAGTGCATGTCATTTAATTAAATGCACTGATACTCCATGGTGTCCCACAAGGACGTCATGCGTCACCCTCCCAACAGCAGCAGCAGCAGCTTAAGGCCACTGTTGAGGGCAGTTGGAAGCATCAAAGGTTTGGAAGGAGAAAGCACAACAGCGGGCCTGCACCACATCCCTCCCAAGGGCAGCAGTTGGAAGCTGCTGTCCACAGTCCTCCACCAGAGTGTCTGAACCAGCAGGGCACAAGCAGGAACGGGAAGGACGGGATCCAGAGGAGACATGCGGGCAGTGGTTGGTTAGTGGGGTGCCGGAGACGGGGAGGAGGCAGGGGGACCCCAGCCTCCAAGACCGACCACTGAGATGATGGGACCAGGATAATCGTTTCTCCTTCACCTGCAGCCTTGCTGTCCTCACTGGCCCTGGCCCAACCCTCTCTAAAATTACGAAGAGTCGTGACTGAGCTCACATTGTAGCAGAAAAGCAAGTGGAGCTGGGGTAAGCAGGAGAAAGGACTCCTCTGCTGCCCACCCAAGGGACCAGGAAGCACAGGGAGGCATTTTTACCTTTGTCCGGGCCTGCTGATCCTACCCTGCTGGGGCCGTGCCAGGATTAGGAGGAGTATGGGTCAAATGCCAAGCACATGGTAGGTGCTCAGGGTGTGAGGCCGTGGCAACCCTTGATTTTTAAAACATAACCTTGGGGTCTAATGGTTAGGACTTTGAAGGCCTGGCTGCTCCCTCCCCAGAGCTGCTCTTTTTTTTTAAAGATTCTACTTATTTATTCACGAGAGACACACAGAGAGAGAGAGAGAGAGAGAGAGAGAGAGGTAGAGACACAGGCAGAGGGAGAAGCAGGCTCCACGCAGGGAGCCCGACATGGGACTTGATCCCGTGTCCCCAGGATCACGCCCCGGGCTGAAGGCAGCGCTAAACCATAAGCCACCTGGGCTGCCCCCAAGAGCTGCTCTTTATTCCCTGCTCCATGGCTCCCACTACTCTCTGCCTTTCTCGAAAAACCCTCCTTCCTTGATCTGAAGCACAAGAGGGAGTTTGGCCACTCGACAAGCCTTTGTCAGAACTCCGGGCTGCAGAAAAGTCTCTCTGCTTGAAACTCTCAGGATCTGGGCACCTGGGTGGCTCAGTGGTTGAGCGTCTGCCTTTGGCTCAGGTTGTGATCCTGGGGTCCTGGGATTGAGTCCTGCATCAGGCTCCTCACAAGGAGCCTGCTTCTCCCTCTGTCTCTGCCTTTCTCTGTGTCTCTCATGAATAAATACATAAAACCTAAAAGAAAAGAAAAGAAAAGAAAAGAAAAGAAAGAAAAGAAAAGAAAAGAAAAGAAAAGAAAAGAAAAGAAAAGAAAAGAAAAGAAAAGAAAACTCTCAGGATCCATGTAAGCAGATTTCACAGGAAAATATGTTCCTGCATCCAAATGTCTCTAATTCCCTCGGACAAAGAATCCCTGCAGCACTGGAAGGTCTCGTAGGGCTCTGAGGAGGCGAACGGCACGCTAACTGATGGCATGTGTCACTTCAGCTAAGATCTTTGTAACATGACAAGTGAAGGGACAGCAGTTATCTGAGTCTCCACTGGCAAACAATACGGGGACTTTGCTCTCCATAAAGTGCATCTCAGCCTGTTAACCGGTTTCTGTTTTGACTGGCAGTAACAGTTACTTCGACTCCCAGTAAGAATCGTGACGATCGGGATCCCTGGGTGGCGCAGGGGTTTGGCGCCTGCCTTTGGCCCAGGGCGCGATCCTGGAGACCCGGGATCGAATCCCACGTCGGGCTCCCAGTGCATGGAGCCTGCTTCTCCCTCTGCCTGTGTCTCTGCCTCTCTCTCTTTCTCTCTGTGTGACTATCATAAATAAATAAACATTTAAAAAAAAAAAAAAAAGAATCGTGACGATCGGCCTAGAACTTGGAGCTCCGTGGCAGAAACTTCAGAAGTGAGGGCTCCCCGCAGCCTGGGCAGTGCGGCGAGCACTTGGCTAACGTTCACACACGTTTCGAAGAGAAAAGGGAGAGGGGGCCCAGGGGAGGGGGAGTGCCTTCCGTGAGATGAGCTGCCCTCCACACTCACCTCTGTGGCCAGCAGGGGCCACGCAAGGCCTCCTGATGGGAACCGCTCCTGACCCTGGGAACAGCACTGGGGAAATGGATCTTTCAGGAAGTGAGCCAGGGTTAGAAATATTTACCTACTCTAGGCCTCTATTGATCCTCAGTAACTACTTCCTCCAGCACAGCAGGGCGGGCTTTCAAAACTACACAAATTGCCAGTGCCACACAAAGGCTAATGGTCTAAGTACTGACAAGATGCCCTATAACTTTGCAAAAAAGAAGGATTCGTTCATTCAACGAACTGTGAGTGCCACGTTTGGTGGATGAAACAATTCTGATAGGCACGATCACCATATTTGTTTCAAAGCAACTTTTTAACAAAGTGAAATCTTTGAAAAGCTCCAAACCAAAACAAGTATGAATCAAGACACTGCAATTGGCTCAGGTGCAGGAGGAGGCATTTAATATTCTCCACTGTGTACACGGCTCTCGGCAAGGGGACCCAGCCATGCTTGGGTTCTAAGGCTCCATTCTCCCTAAGGCCCCTGCGCTTTCTGGAAAAGAATGAGCCTTGCCATTTTAACTGAGCAAAAGGGGAGTCAGTGAATGGCAGGGGCCTTCGATCAAGATTTCTTTTGGCACTTGGTAAAGGAAAGCTATGTGTCGAAAGGACTGGAAGGTTAATCTCTCCTGACACAAAAAATGTGGCATTTTTAAGGCTCTCAGATCTCAGGCAAGGGTTTCATGATGTTTGTTTTTTGTTGAACCCAAAGGCTGCCATCACCTGATGTAGGCCTCGCTCTCAGGACAACACCCTGGGCTCCAGCGTCTGATTCATTCACGCCGTAAACGTGAAGCCCTGTGGGAAGTGTGGCAGGCGCAGCGCCCTGTCCTCTAGGAGCCCACAACCGAGAAGAGGAAGCCAGACGCAGAAATCACTACTACATGTCCAAGTAGACTTGGGCTGTGGCAATACAGGCTTCATGCCACCTCCGGGCGATGAACCCCATGGTCCCTTAACTAGAGGTAGTTCTGTCCCCGCAGGGGACATTCAGACATACCTGAAGACACAGTTGTCACAACTTGAGGGGAAGGGGTGGGCGCTACTGGCAGATGGAGGCCCGTGGACGCTCAGCATCGTGCCAGGCGCAAAGCCAAGAGCTATGAGATGGGAGAACCCGCCCAGGCCGACGTTTCCCCACCTGGCTCGCTACAACAGGTCTCGGGTCCCTGGTAAGAGAGTCCAGAGAAGGATCTGGAGAGAAAAGTAAGATTGTCATCAGTAGAAATGACAGTTGAAAGAGGGCAGACGAAAGCATAAGGCCCGTGTGAGGCGTGGCAAGTCCACTCCGAGGACTTGAAAGAGGAGGCGATGAAAAGGAGCTGAGGCTGGAAACAGCCTTGAATGCTGAGCCGAGCACCTCGTAGTTATAGCAAAGGCCACAGGCGAGTCCGTGGGTTCGGCCAAAGGGGGCAGAATGTGCCCTTTCGACCCTCTCCCACGCCCCGAAGGGCCAAGGCAAGCGGATGGGAGGAGAGACCGGGCCGGGAGACTCGGAGGCCAAGGAGCCAGCTCTGCGCACCTGCGCACGGACACGAGGTGACGGCGGGCAGGCTCCTGGCTCCTGGCGCTGGAGCAATGCTGCTTCCAGAGCGGGGGGGCAGAGGGTGGGCTGCCCGCAGCCAGGGGAGGGACAAGGGACTCCGGCCCCCCGCAGCTAGAATGAGGGCAGATTCTAGGCTCGTGCAGGTGGGAGGAAGGTGGGAGCCCCAAGCCCGAGGGGAGGTGGGGCACCCTGTCCCTGCCCTGCTGCCACTTCTAACTCCCTAAGTGCCCCCATCATGCAACTTAAGTTAAATCACTGCCAATCAAGGAACCTTTTCTTTTGCTCCCTAAGAGTCTGGAAGGGCACTGTCCGGCTGACAGACGCACACCCAGGTGTGAAGTAAGACCAGCAAGGAATCGAGTCCCATAGGGCTTCCAGAAATACCTTCTATGTACTCCCGTGTGGCATTTTTAGAGTTGCCAGTACAACCAGGCCATGATTCACCCTCCGAGAAGCTCCTGAAAGATCTCCCCTTCCTGCTTCAACCGCAGCTCAGCTGCCAATGGCCACTGACGACTTCTAATTTCTGTAGCATCTTCTCCCGTCTTAACTTCGCCCGTGACGGTACATTAGCTCACTTCAGTACCCAACCGAGTACAAACTCCTCAGATGCTTGCTATTTGGGGCCCTCACATATTTGCAGAATAGACAAAGACCCCCAGAGAGCAACTCACATACGGAAGTCCCCACGAAGGTGAATCCTCCTAGAAAATGAGACATTCTTTTAAAAATCGGAAGCACATTCTGTGGGCTGTTTTCCATGAGTCTGGGATTCCAAATCTATTTTTTCTCGAAGCAGGCTACATCTGTCTGTCTGTGTTCTGAGGCCGGGAGGAGTGGGGAAGCACCATGGGCCGCTTTCCTGGGGTTCTCTCTGGGTGGTAATGTTGGGGCTGCTGCTTCCAAGGCCTTACCCCACGGGTCGCCTTTTGGACAGAAATGTATCCGGGAAACGTGGCACTGTTTCTAAAGGATAAACAGCTCGCATTGCAAAAATGTCAGCGTAATTAGGTGCGAGTGCAACCTTAGGGACGGAGTCCCGTATCACTGGTATGATTTCAACAGTGAGCTGGGAGCAGGCGCTCGTGAGCAGGGCCTTCTGTCCGTCGGTGGGGACTGGCTCTTTGCCTGTCTTTCCATGGCCGGTCCCCGGCTAATCCTCCTGGTCTCTACTGGACCTCGCTCTCCCTGGGGCTCGGTCCTTGCCTTGCTTCTCCTTTGTCTTCAGAGTCCTTTCCCATCCTCCCCTTCCATCGTCTCCGAATCCCTTCAAAATCTCCTCTGTCCGGGCATTAGTCACAGTGGCCAGACGGTGGCAACAACCCAAGTGTCCACTGACGTTTGAGTGGGTGGACACAGTGTGGCCCATCCACACACCGAAATATCACTCAGCCATAAAAAGGAAGGCCTTTCTGGCACAGGCTCCAATGCAGGTGGATCTGGAGGGCGCTGTGCGCAGTGCACCCAGCCAGACACACAAGGACACATGTTCTACGATTCCACTTTCACGAAACATATCGAACGGGTAAACTCATAGGGATGGAAAGTAGTTTAAAGATTACCAGGGAGGGATCCCTGGGTGGCGCAGCGGTTTGGCGCCTGCCTTTGGCCCAGGGCGCGATCCTGGAGACCCGGGATCGAATCCCATGTCGGGCTCCCGGAGCATGGAGCCTGCTTCTCCCTCTACCTGTGTCTCTGCCTCTCTCTCTCTCTCTCTCTGTGACTATCATAAATAAATAAAAAAATTAAAAAAAAAAATAAAGATTACCAGGGAGAGGCCTGGGAGAGCGGATGGGGAATGGGGAGTTTCTGCTGTTGGGACCAGAGCTCCCATGTGGGGTGACGAGGAAGTTTCAGAACCAGTGGGGATGGCTGCCCGCCATCGAGAATGCACTTAATACCGCCGAATCGCACGCTGAACGTGGGTAAACCGGCAAATTGTACATCACGTATATTTTGCCACAATTTAAAAAACCACTTTCCTCTGTTGACTCTTCACTGGTTCCTGCTTCTATTCTCACTCTGCACCCTCTCCTTGGATGGTCTCATCCATTTGCAGGGCTGAGATGACCATCTGAGTGCTGGCAGCTCCTGGATGCTAACCCCCAGCCGGGCCCGGCCCTGGGAGCTCCGGACCCTGCAATCCAGCAACCTCCTGGACGGTTGTCCCCACACGGATGTCCCACAGACACCTCAAGCTGGCCCAGCCCACCACTGAACTCATTACTTCCCCTGCCCAACACCAGCTTCTCCCGTGGTCCCTGACTCACCACAGTGACACATTTTACAGGATCCAGACACCTGGGAATCGCCCTCGCCACCCCCCCACCCCCAGGCCCAGCAAGTCCACAGGCCCCTGAGCCCCTGAGAACCTGGCCGCTCTGTCTCCCCAGCATCCCCTGGCCGGTGCTGTCAGGCAGGCCCCTGTCCCTCTTCACTTGGACTACAGGCGACAACCTCCTCTCCCTCTCCTACCTCCAGACTCTAAGGCTTCTGACGCACCTTCCGAAATCACGCCTGTTCACAGAGCCACTTGCCCACAGTCTCAGCCCAGCACCAGAGCCAAGCCCCACTTGTCCGGCCAGGGCTCAGCACACTTCTCCTGTAAAGGCCCAGACAGTAAATACTTTCGGTTTTGCTGGTCATGTTCTGCTTCTGTCACAAACACTCGACTCTGCCGTGGCCTCGCAGAAGCAGCCGGAGATGGGATGTAAATGAACGAGAGTGGCCGAGTTCCACAAGAACTTTACTCACAAGAACAGGCCGCAGGCTGGAATCGACCTGAGGGCCATTGCTTGCTGACACCTGCTCTTCTCTCTCACCTAATCTCCCTAGTACCCCGGGCCCGGCTGGCGGGAGCTGTTGGCAGGTTCCTGAAAACACAACCGCACCACGACTGTCCCACCCAACCCCACGCAGACGGCTAGCACCACCACTTCTAGATTGTCTCCCTCCATGCTTCCTTTTAGTCCTTGAAGCCTCAGAGGCTAGCGCTTGACTCAGAAGAGTGAATGAATGAATGACCAGATGTCAGAGGCCCAGAAAGCAGCTCTTCCAGTAAACTGGTGGACACCACCCATCTGACGGCTCCAGGCACAGGGGAAATCTACCAGCCATCTAACTTGAACTTAGAAGAGCATCCAGACTCTTCCCCCACGGCCTCTGGGGTCCTCTGTCTTCCTCCTTCTGCTCACCACGCATTAACCACACGGCTGCCTTCCTCTGCTGTGACCAGGCCCGGCTGTGTCCTTCAGCCACAGGACCTTTGCACCTGACGCCCACCCCATGCCTGGAAGGCTCTCCCCTCAGAACTCCACAGGGCTGCTCCTCCTCCTCATTTCAGTCTCAACCTCCTGAAGAGCACCCCCAGTCCAGGGGTCTAGTTCATACACACATGCACATGCTCAAAATAACTGGAGACCTTAGTCTTACAGGTTTACTGCCTGTAGCTCGTCTGGCCTTCATTACACAGTAAGTGACAAAGGATCACCGCACCAGGCCTTCCACGAAGAATGACATACTTTTAATGGCTGTATGATTTTTTTCCTATTTTTTTTTTTTAACATGGACCCCAGCAGCTGTGATCTGATTGACAGTGTCTGATACCCACTTGCCGTAGGTACAACCTACAGGTTTGGGAAGTCTGCTAGATTTCTCAGAAAGTCCTAGAATTCAAGAAAATTAAAAAGTAGAATGAGGTGCTGCCAGGGCGTACAGCAGGGTTCTCAGACTCATGAAACCTGTGTATCATGAGGCAGGAATGCGTTTCAGGGAAAGAAAAGGGAAGCGCGGCCAGGAGCCAGGCCCGGCCGTCTGCTCCTGAGGCCCTAACTCGAGTCCTGGCATGAAGAGCGGGCTGGTTCTCACCTCTGAGTGGCTGCTTTCCAGACTCCGGCCAGGATGGCACCCGAGAGCCAGCGATAACAGAGACGGGAATCCAGTTTCTAAATGTTCTCATGTGAAAGTTCCGCCAGCAGAGCTGGCCACCTAACAGAGCCCATCGGAGGGGGTGATGCGGGGGGACCAGGTGCGGACCGGCCTCTGCCACAACCAGCTCGGGCCGGGGGCAGGGGGCTTCCAGTCACTTCTTCTGTTGTTTGTGTTTTTGTCGAGCGCTTATGCTTGCAGAATGATAGATTCCTACCAGTGAATTTCCACCCTAACGGAAGGGCATTTCCCAGCCCAAGACAGACAGGGCCGGCTCATGTACCTTGATCCCCAATGCCTCCTTAGCACTCGCAGGGGGTCAGAAAACAGAAAACCCAAATGAGAACGGGTCCCAGGCTGCTCCCCGATCGTAACAGTGCGGACAGAACAGTAACAGCCAGTCTCGTTGGGCACCTACTGTGGGCCAGGCCCTGTGCTACACAATTATCAATAATATCTCGAACATGGCAGGCAAACCAGGATTATCACCCAGCTCACGGATGCTACACCTTACCTGCGGCCCCTGGCCCTGAAGCAGCGGGGACACGGCACGCGAGCCCTCCTCTGCCAGGCCCGGGGCCTGGGGCTGCAACATCCACTTCCACAACCTGCTTCTTTCCCTTTGCTCCTCCTTCTGCCCCACTTCGACTGACCCAAGCTGTTCCAAGACACACGGGCAGCCACCTTCGGTAGGTAAGGAGCAGCTCTCAACTTCTGCGTAGGCTCCTCCCATAGGTGCGCGGGGCAAACTATTTATTTATTTGACAAATAACTCATTGAGAGCCTATTCGAGTGCCAGAACGGCGCTCCGCTGGGAGGAAAGAGAAGTTAATAAAACACGCAGAGCTTCCTCCTCTTAAGGAGGTGACCTTCTGATGAGGCACCGGCTGGTGATAATAAAATAAATGCTACAGAA
Source organism: Canis lupus familiaris (assembly GCF_011100685.1). NCBI lineage: Eukaryota > Metazoa > Chordata > Mammalia > Carnivora > Canidae > Canis > Canis lupus. The sequence goes on along the minus strand of NC_049241.1, from coordinate 54,415,152 downwards.
AGAGAAAGGAGGGAAGCAGGCTAAGTGTGTGGCCTGGGAAGGTGACATTTGAGAAAAGGCCTGAAGGCAGGGTGAGAGCAGCCCCCCCCCCCACTCCTATTACTTGGTGAAGAGCTTTGGGACAGAAGGCTTGAGGAACTCCCAAGAGGCCTGCAGGGTGGAGGCAGAGGGAGAACAAGATCACTGTCAGCAACGGGGCCAGTACTGGGTTGGAGAGGCCCAGGTGGGAGGAGACTTTGGCCTTTGCTCCAAGCGGAGATGGGAGCCCTGGAAGGGTTCTGAGCTGGGAGATTCACAACAGAAGGTAACACACCCCCAGTCCCCCACCCCTGCTGGGTTAACAAACAGGCTGGAATCATCCAGGGCCTGGAGCAGGGTGGCGTGGAGCAGGGCCGCCGTGGAGGTGGCAAGGCACGGTCAGATGCCAGGTGGACTTGGAGCATCTGCTGATGGCTCGCGAGAAAGAGGACGACTCCAAAGCTCTGGCCTGATCAACCAGGAGAAGCCGGCGGCTACTCACTAAGAGGGTACGGGGGCTGGAGGAGCAGATCGTGGGGCCCGTGGGGAGCTCAGTTCAGCCACCTTGTGCTTCGGGGGCCCGTAAGAATCTGCCTGGCTGTGGCCAGCGAGTAGCTCGAGTAGAGTAGCTCGGCAGGCTGCTCTGCTAGGGAGACCTTACTCGTCCTCTTAGGCAGGCACACTTCCCAGGCCGAATGATCAGGACTCTGTCTCTGGCTCTTCTCCCCACCCTCCTTCACCTACTCCTTGTCCTATACACCCTTGATTCCAGGTCTTCCTCTCAAGGGTCCCCTCTTTTTTTCCCCTCCTATAAGAATTCCTTTGCTGCTCTTGCCATCTCCCAGAAGCACTAGGAGGCTTTCGGCTTCCTCTCTAATTTCCATTCATTCACTCATTCAACAAGTTAAGTACATCCCCGGTGCCAGGCACAGGTCTAGGGTACATGGCCTGTGACAGAGCTGCTCATCCTTTAAGTAACAGAAAGGGAGTCAAAATGCCTTTTTATAAATACAGAAATCCCCAATCCCTTCTAACAATGCCCATATCCAAAAAGCCCTGAGAACTGGAAGTGTTTTGGTCAATCTGACACAGACTCTGACCTGAACTGGCTTGATTGAGGCTGTTTCTGGTCCTTATCTACCCACTTGGTGGGGGTACTCCTACAGCCCGGGGCAGAAAGCTGGATGTGTTTGCTGGGTGCATCTGTGGCCAGGGGTTTCAGACACTGCGACAGGACCTGCACGTTCCTGTCCCCCACGTTTGGCGAGGGTCCCAACCAGCAAGATGATTTCTCTGGGAACTTTCCTGGCCCTTTCAACAGTTCACATTTTACTAATAAGTAGGTGTGGGGAGGGGAGGATGGTGCATTATTTAAGCAATCGAATGGCAGTTAATTAAAAAGTCAAATATATTATGGTTAAGATATGGTTCATTCTGGCCCTGGAGCAAAAGAACCACAAGTGACCTTAAAAATTCCACCAGCACATTCCAAATTTTGACTCAATTATAATATTAATTAAAGTTCCATTAATTAAATATTGACTAATACGAATGAATTTTAATTCGAATCTGAAACTACAAATTAGCTCCAGGGAATGAGATCCAGATAAACAATTTCCCAGCACCTGCATTTCTGGTGAATGGCTCCATCCCCGGCAGTGCTTCGGGGACAACATGGGTAAAAAGATGAATATTACCAGGTGATGTGAATCCTTCACCCCGGATGCAAATATATCAACAGATTTTCAAAGGACTGGGTCTGTCGCTTGCTGCAATTAAGAACTCTGGAGTTCTTAGCCCCTCTGGAGGCGTCTGGGCAGTTTATCTGGCATGAAAGAGGAATGTACCTAAAGGCTAAAGAATTCAGTTTTGCTTTTGCTGCAGAAGCGAACTGTTTCTGAACTCACTCCCTGCCTACACCAGCCGAACATCACAGGATCACAGACGCTGTTAGCTGGTCCATCGTGCTATAGGAAGTCTTTTCTTAAAACCACCGGGTGCTCCCTGATACTGTCCCAAACCCCCAGGCTGGCGAAGTTAGCGGCGATCTGGGACCAAGGAAATCGGATTCTTTGAGGGGCGGGAGGGGAGGCGGGAGGGCGGGGAGCCGGGAAGGAGGGGGAGGCGCTTACCCTCCGCTCTCACTTCTCAGGCCCGGGCAGGTGAGAAACCATCTATCTCTACGGTTTATTTTGCAGCCGGTTCACATTTTTACCCTGGAGTGGGAGAGAGCACAGGGAGCCCGCCCTGGGAGGACCAGAGGGTGAGGGTCTCTAACAGAAGCACGCAAATAATGTTTCAGAGCGTGAAGCCAAAAGGTAAAAACAAAACAAACAAACAAACAAACAAAAAAACAAACATGTTGACAAAATATGCGCAGGAAAAAAAAAAAAGTTCTGTCGTTGCTGTTGGGGTCATGATTATTTAGTTGGGGGAATCTGACTGGGAGGGAGAAAACCCGCGAAGTCTGCGCTGCCGGATAATTGCGCGGAGCAAGGAACAGTTGCGCGTGTGCACGTGCGCGCGTGTGCGTGTGCGTGTGCGCCGGGGGCTGCACAGTGGAAACACCCAGAGGCAGGCAGGAGGTCTACGGGGAACGCAGACCTGGCCTCCCTCCCTCATTCCTGCAGGGCAACCGAGAGGTTAAAATTAGGCCGGTGAACCACCCCCGCCTCCGCTGGACCTGCGGGGGCGCCTCGGCCCCAGGGGCCCTCGAAATAGCCACCAGGGTCGGGAAACCGAACTTTCCCGGTGCAGCAGTGACAACAGCCAACGGAGGCCGAGCGGGAGGGAGCCCGGAAAGGAACAGAGTATCTGGGGTGTGCCCGGGTGTCCCGTGTGCGCGCCGGAGTGCGCTTCGTGGGGGAGGGGGGCGCGCAGGGGAGGGGTTTAAATTCGCAAAACACACACGCACTCACACGATCGCAGGACAAAACGTCACTGAGCGGTCTGGGCCACAAGTTAGGCTCTTTAAACAAAATAATTAGAAAAAGAAAGAAAGAAAGAAAGGAAAACAGCTTTTGGAGAAACTCTTCTCGCTTGGAGGTCAGTCCAAAGAGGGGAGCGGCGGGTGGGTGCAGGGTCCCCCAGACTCAGGAATGTGGGGTTCAGAGGGAGAGGCGGAGGGGTGTCGGTCCGGAGACCTTAGCCACGAGGATTTTTGGTAAAGAGCCAGAGAAGCGGGTCCCAGCGAAGCCCGATTCTCGGGTGAGTTTGTGGCGAAAAAAGCGAGGGTGGGGGGTGGGGGGGTGTTTTCCCAAGACGAGCGAGTGCACTTTTGGGTAAACAGTGAGAAAAAGGGTCCAGGGGAGGCCCCCAAAGCCACTATTCGGGGTGGGGAGTCAAAACGAGAAGACGGTCCCCAGGACGCCCCAAATCCGGGAAATTGGGGCAAAGGTGAAAACGAGTCCTCCAGGCCCTCCCGATTCAGGAGTCCGAGGTCGGAGTGAGCCGGGGACCCCCAACTTCAGGGGTTTGGGGTGTAAAAGAGGAAGGGGTCCCCAGGAGCCGCCCCCCCCCCCAGTTCAGGGAGTTCAAGGTAAGGCTTTGAGATGGTTTCAAGAAGTTGAGAGAAAGTGAGAGAGAGGTCCCTGGGCGCCCCCAAGTTACGGGGTTGGGGGAGGGGAGTAAGTCGAGGTTCCCGGGAGCCCCAGTTCAGGGAGTTTGAAGATAAAAGTTTGAGGGGTCCCGGGCCACGCCCAGGTCGGGGATACTGAGGGTAGGAGTGAGAGAGAGCTCGGGGGGGGGCTCCCCAACTCTGGAAGTTTTCTGAAAAGTGAGGCGATGAGTTCCGCACCTGCCCCCCGAGTTTGGGTAAAAGTTGGGGGGGCTGGTCCCCAAAGTCGGCCGCGCCTGCGGGGTCGGGGTGAAGACGCGAGTCCCGCGGGCGCGCCGTCCCGGGCGTTTGGGGTGAACGGCGGGGGCTGCGCCGTCCGCCTCCCGACACCCCCCCCCCGTCCCGATCCCCGCCGCCCCCCACACTCCGCGGCCCGGCCGGGCCCGGGGCGGTCGCATCGGTCACCTGGAGTTCGGGCCGGGAGTTCGGGCAGCGGCTCCCGCGGCGGCAGCAGCGGCTGCTGCGTGTTGGTCCCCGTTGGTAAGTAACAGTCTCCACGGCTACAGTCTCTATGGCGGCGGCGGTGGCGGCGGCGGCCGCTCCTCCTCCCGCTCCCGCCGCCCGCCTGCCTCGCGCGCCCGCCCGCCCGCCGGCCCGCCCGCCGCGACGGGGCGGGGCGTTGTTACCGGCAACGGTTACCAGGCTCCACGCCCCGCCCCTCAGCGGCCCGCCCACGCCCGCCTCCTACGGGCGCGGGGAGGGCCGGGCGTGAGCCCCCGCGGCACCCCATTGGCTGCCCGCAGTGCCCATCAGAGGGGGCGTTCCCGGCGAGGGCGAGGCTTAGCCAATCGCCGCGAAGGGGGGCGTGGCTTGGCAGGAGGCGCGCGCTGCTCGGAGGGTCGGCGAGCGGAAAGCGCGCGCGGCCCCCGGTGGGTGGCGCTGCTCGGGGAAGGCCGCGGCTCGGTGAGTCCCCGGGGGGCCTTCGTGTAGCTCCACGACCGATTCGATTCCCGGGACGTCCAGACAGAGTCCGAGTCTGGGGTCAGCAAACCCCGACCCTGCCCGCCGCCTGGTTTTCATGCACCACCAGCTGAGAGCTTTCAAATATATATTTTTTTAATGGTTTAAAACAATCAAAAGAAGACTCTTCGGTGGCATGCGGAAAAACGATGAAGCTCTTGTATTACCGAATCTAGTGGTTTCGATATCTTTTAAGGGTTGGCGGGCTGCACCCCTAATTATGTCCGCCTGTGTTTGTCAATAAAGTTTTATTGGAACACAGCCAGGAGGACCATCCTTTTAAGAGATCGCGGAAGGCTGATTTCTCACTACACGGGCAGGCCTGAGCAGCGAAGGGTTAATTCGTTGTGCAAAGATGGAATGGCATCGGCAGAGCCTGGAAGATTTACTACCCAGCCTTTCACAGAAAAATGTTTGCCAACCTTCTTCCCTCCCCAGATGGTAGGTTCAACTATGCATAGGACAAACAACCCACACTCTCCTGGAGCTTTTTCTCTAATGTGGGGACACTGACAATAAACAGAATAAATAAACATATATAGTTATTCAGGAGAAGGGGCTGGCCCAGTAAAAGAGAAGATTTGTTCTGGAAAGAAAGGGGCAGGGCAATTTAAAGGAAGATTAGACCTCAGCCCCATTCATTCATTCATTCATTCAGTCATCCATTCATTCATTCACTCAACAATTAATCATATTTGTTAGCACTGATTAAATTGTTCTTAGGTGCCAGACACTGATCTAAGCATTTTTTCGTATGCTAACTCAGTTGAATTTCACACTCAGATCCTAAGAAATGTGCTATGCGTTATCCCCATGTTACAGATCAGGAAACTGAGGTCTGGAAAGAATGAGTGAGTTTGCCCAGTGCCAAGCAGCTTGTAGGGGCTTCAAAGCCCCCAGTCTGGTGCCAAAGCCCATGCATTTGACTACCAGACAGGTGATTTTCAAACATTTTTGGCCACAACATCGCAGCAAGAAATACATTTGACCCAAAGGGCCAGTCCACACAAACATATACTAACTGAGACAAAATGTTCATAACGTGATACTTTAGGCAATGCTTGATCTTTTCTATTCATTTTAATGAAAATGCTGATGGTCACCTGCTGAAGTGATTTTGCCACTTTCTAATGGGTTGCTTCTTGCAGATTTTTATGTGACAAGTCTTAAGCTTAGGACTGCAGGAGTCAGCTCCTTTCCTTCAATTATTAATTTAGCCAAAAATGTTTATTGAGTGCCTACTATTTGTCAGACACTGATCCAGGTGCTAGGGATACAATTCTCGTGCTCCTAGGAAGAGTGATATGATAGTAACTTAGGGATGACTGGCTGGGCTTATTTCACATAGAGTAGCCAGGGATGGTCTCTCAAGGGTGACCAAGCATCCTGCATGCTTTGAGGTTATGGGGTTTCCCAGGATGTGAGACTTTCAGTTCTAAATATAGGAAGTTTCAGGACCACGCAGGATGAGCTGGTCACCCTAGGCCTCTCTGAGAGGGTGACATTTGGGCCAAGGTTGGAATCACGGGAAAAGGGGAAGACAATATCAAGAATTCAAAAATCCCTGGGGTGGAAACTCACTTTAAAGAAACAGTGGGGGGACACCTGGGTGGCTCAGCAGTTGAGCATCTGCCTTTGGCTTAGGGCGTGATCCCAGGATCCCGGGATCAAATCCAACATCCCTGCATGGAGCCTGCTTCTCCCTCTGCCTGTGTCTCTGCCTGTGTGTGTGTGTGTGTGTGTCATGAATAAATAGATAAAATCTTTTAAAAAATAAAGAAACAGTGGGATCACTGGATATGGCTGGAGCAGAAAGAATAGGGAAAGCACAAGTGGGTAAGGGGCCGTGACTCAGTGAATGGAGGGGATCATTTCATTTAAGGTCTGCCAGGCCATGGGAAGGGGTTCTCATCAGATTGGGAAGCCATTGGAGGCTTTGAAGCAGGAGGGAGATGTAATCAGATCTGTGATTTGTGGTTTTAAAAAAGCTCACTGCTTGGGGAACAGATTGTGGGAGACAAGAAAGACAGAACAAGAATTCAGGACTGTTACAATTCTCTGGGACTGGCAAGTATAGTGGCTTGGATTAGGGACCTGGTAGTGGGGGTGGGGATGAGTGGGTGGCTTGGAGGTGCATTTTGGAGAACATACTTGATGTGGGAAACCGAGTGATAAAATTTTAGGTTGTGATGGGAGGTTGTCTTGTGGCCACATTGTACAGCCCATTCCGCTATAACTCTTGTTTTGAAAACGTATATTTGTCCCAACTTGATGCCACATTTACAGTAAAATTTATGCATTTCTTAACCATTTAACACATGTAAAACTGCTGTCTGGAATGAGAGATGGTAAGAAAATAAAAAATACTTGTAATTAGAAATTAGAAAATTAGAGGGGCACCTGGGTGGCTCAGTCAGGTAAGCGTCTGACTCTAGATTTCGGTTCAGGTCATGACCTCAGGGTCCTGGAATTGAGCCTTGAATTGGGCTCTGCACTCAGCTAAGAGTCTGCTTGTCCCTCTTCCTCTGCTCCTACTCACCGCCCCCCAAATAAATAAATAAATAAATAAATAAATAAATAAATAAATAAAATCATGATCCCGGGGTCCTGGATTCAAGCCTTTAGTCGGGCTCCCCTCTGCCTGCTGTTCCTCCCCCTGCTTGTGTGCTCTCTCGCTCTCTCTCTGTCAAATAAATAAATGAAATCTTTAAAAACAATTTTAAAAAGAAATTAGAAAATTAGAGCAATTAGAAAAAACTTGGAGATGAATGAAAATGAAACACAGCATACCAGAATTTGTGGGATTCAGCTAAAGTAGAGGAATATTTATAGCTGTAATCACCTATGTTTAAAAAAAAAAAAAAGAAAGAACCTCAAATCAGTAATTGAATCTTCCACCTTAAGATCTGGAAAATAGGGGATCCCTGGGTGGCTCAGTGGTTTATCACCTGCCGTTGGCTCAGGGCGCGATCCTGGAGTCCCAGGATCGAGTCCCGCATCGGGCTCCAGTCCCGCATCGGGCTCCCTGCATGGAGCCTGCTTCTCCTCTGTCTCTGCCTCTCTCTCTGTATCTCTCATGAATAAATAAAATATTAAAAAAAAAAGATCTGGAAAATAAAGGTAAATCAAACCCAGGGCTGGCAGAAGGAAGGAAATAGATTAGAGTGGGAATAAATGAAATAGAGATTAGAAAATCAATAGAATTAAGAAGATCACAGGTTAGTTCCTTGAAAAGATCAGCAAAGCTGACAAATCTTTAACTAGACCGACCAGGATAAAAAGAGAAAAGACTCAAATTATTTTTTTTTAAAAGACTCAAATCACAAATCAAAGAGGAGACATCACAACCAACTTTACATAAATAGAAAAAATGGTAAGGCGATGCTGTGAACAATTGTTATGCTGACAAATTAGATGTATCAAATGAAACGGGTAAATTCCTAGAAAGTGACTCAAGAGGAAATAGAAAATCTGAGTGAACCTATGAAAGGAGAAACACTGCATTAGTAATCCCAAAACTTCCCGCAAAGAAAAGCCTGGAACAAGATGGCATTGCTGGTGAATTCTATCAAATGTTTAAAGAAGAAGTAACACCAATCCTTCACAGACTATTCTTAAAGACAGAAGAGTAGGGAATACTCTGTGAGGCCAATTCTAACATTCTATGAGACCAGTATTATCCTATCCTGATACCAAAGCCAGACAAAGATATCCTAAAAGGAAAAAACTATAGGCCATTATCCCTTATGAACATAAATGCAAAAATTCTCAGCAAAATACTAGCAAACCAAATCTAGCAATATATAAAATCATTTACCCACTGTGACCAAGTGGAATTTATCCAGGAATGCAAAGTTGGTTGGTTTGATATTTTTTTTAAAAGTGTTTTGTTTTGTTTTTTAGATTTTATTTATTTATTCATGAGAGACACAGGCAGAGGGAGAAGCAGGCTCCATGCAGGGAGCCTGATGCGGGACTCCATCCCGGGACTCTGGGATCATGACCTGAACCGAAGGCCGATGCTCAACCACTGAGCCACCTGGGCATTCCATAAAAAATAAAAAAAATAAAAGTTTTATCATTTTAATAGAGGACAAAAACTGTATGATCATCTTAAAAGAAAAAAGAAAACATTTGACAAAATCCAGCACTCTTTCATGATTTAAACAAACAACACCACTCAACAAACTAGAAATAGAGGACTTCCCCAGCCTGATAAAGGGCATCTAAGCATTGCACCACAGATAAAGACACTCAGTGGTGAAAAACTGGATGCTTTCCCTCTAAGATCAAGGACAAGGCAGAGATGTCTGCTCTTGCCACTTCTCTTTAGCATTGTACTAGATGTTCTAGACAGGGTAATTACGCATAAAAAATAAATAAAAGACACCCAGATTGGAAAGGAAGCAGGAAAACTATGTTTGCAGATGACATGATCTTGTATGTAGAAAATCCTAAGGAACGCATTTAAAAAGCTATCACACAAATAAATGAGTTCAGCAAGGTTGCAGAGTACAAGATCAATATACAAAACTCAATTATTTTTCTGTACATTAGCAATGAATAATCTGAAAATGAAATTTAAGAAAGAAAAACATTTACAATAACATCAAAAAAGGGATGCCTTGGTGGCTCAGTGGTTGAGCGTCTGTCTTTGGCTCCGGTTGTGATCCCGGGGTCCAGGGATCGAGTCCCACATCGGGCTCCCTGCATGGAGACTGCCTCTCCCTCTGCCTGTGTCTCTGCCTCTCTCTCTGTGTCTCTCATGAATGGATGAATAAAAACTTAAATAAACAAACAATAACACCAAAAAGAATAAAAGATGGAGGAATGAATTTAGTAGAAGCCAAGATTTGTACAATGAAAACTAAAAAACATCATTGAAAGAAATTAAAGAAGACCCACATAAATCAAAAAAAGATAACCACGTTCCTGGATGAGATTTAACATTATTAAGATGATAATACTCCCCAAATTCATCTATAGACTCTATCTCTATCAAAATTCAGCTGGCTTTTTTTCCATAGAAATTGATAATTTCACAGAAATTGACTGTAAACTCCACAAAGAAACTCAAGGAACCCGGAATAGCCCAAATAATACTGAAAAAGAAGAGCAAAATTAGAAAAAACCATACTTCTAGATTTTAAAACATACTAAAAAACTGTACTGTGGCATTGGCATAAGGCTAGACATACATATAAATGGAATAATGTTGAGAATCCAGAAATAAACCCGCCCATTTTACAGTCAGTTGATTTTTGACAAGGGTGGCAAGACTACTCAATGAGGTAAAAGTAGTCTCTTAAGCAGTACTAGGACAACCAGATAGCCCCACTCAAAAGGATAAAGTTTGACCCCTACCTCACACCATATACAAAAATTAGCTTAAAAAATCGGTCATAGATTTAAATGTGAGAACTAAAACTACAAACCTCTTGGGAAAAAAAAAATAAGAGTAAATCTTCATGACCTTGGTTTGGCAATGGTCACTTTAATATGATACTAAAAGCACAAGTCAAAAAAGAAAAAAGAAAAAAGAAAAGAAATAGGTAAATTAAACTTCATCAAAACTGAAAACTTTTTGGGGCAGCCCAGGTGGTTCAGTGGTTTAGCGCTACCTTCAGCTCAGGGCCTGATCCTGGGGTCCTGGGATTGAGTCCCGTGTCAGACTCCCTGCATGGAGCCTGCTTCTCCCTCTGCCTGTATCTCTGCCTCTCTGTGTGTGTGTGTCTTTCATGAATAAATAAATAAAATCTTAAAAAAAAAACTAAAAACTTTTGTGCTTCAAAGGAAATAAATAAATAAAGTGAAACCATAAATAAAGTGAAACAACAACCCATAAAATGGGAGAAAATATTTGCAAATCGTATATCTGATAAGGGACGTAAACCTAGAATATATAAAGAGCTCTCACAGTTCAACAATAAAAAGACAAAGAACACAATTTCAAAATGGACAAATAGGGACACCTGGGTAGCTCAGCAGTTGAGTATCTATCTACCTTTGGCCCAGGGTGTGATCCTGGGGTCCTGGGATCGAGTCCTGCATCAGGCTCCCTGCATGGAGCCTGCTTCTCCCTCTGCCTGTATCTCTGCCTCTCTGTGTGTGTGTGTCTCTCATGAATAAATAAATAAAATCTTTAAAAAAAACTAAAAACTTTTGTGCTTCAAAGAAAATAAATAAATAAATAAAGTGAAAACATAAATAAAGTGATACAACAACCCATAAAATGGGAGAAAATGTTTGCAAATCGTATATCTGATAAGGGACGTAAACCTAGAATATATAAAGAGCTCTCACAGTTCAACAATAAAAAGACGAAGAACCCAATTTTAAAATGGGCAAATAGGGACACCGGGTAGTTTAGAAGTTGAGTATCTATCTACCTTTGGCTCAGGGTGTGATCCCGGGGTCCTGGGATCGAGTCCAGCATCGGGCTCCCCGCAGGGAGCCTGCTTCTCTCCCTCTGTCTATGTCTCTGCCTCTCTCCGTGTCTCTCATGAATGAATAAATAAAATCTTTTTAAAATAATAAAAATAAAATAAAAATGGGCAAATATTTCTCCAAAGAAGACATACAAATGATCGATAAGCACGTGAAAAGGTGCTCAAAACCATTAGTCCTCAGGGAAATACAAATCCAAACCACAGTGAGCTACTGCCTCACATCCAATAAGATGGCTATGATAGAAAAGCCAGATACGAACAAGCACCGGCAAGGACGTGGAGAAATCACAGACTCACACAATGCTAGCAGAAATGGGAAATGGCGCAGCCACTTTGGAAAACAGTATGTTGATCCCTCAAAAAGTTAAACATAGAATTGCCATATGAGCCAGCGATTTCACTCCCAAGTATATACACCCAACAGAAACAAAAACATATGCCCACACGAAAACTTGTACACAGATTTTCATAGTGCCATTACCCAAAATAGGCAAAAGCAGAAAGAATCCAAATAACCCCACCAATGGATGGATGAATAAATGAACGATGGCACATCCGTACAATGGAACAGTATCCTGCTATAAAAAGCCCCAACACACGCTACCATGTAGATAAACCTTGAAAACATACGGTCACTGGGAGAAGCCAGACACTATAGGGCCATACGGTGTGTGCTTCTTTGTACGAAATCTCCTGAATAAGCAAATCTACAGAGACAGAAACCAGGGGTAGAGGGTGTCAGGGGCTGGGGGAGAAGGATGGGGAGTACCTGCTGATGGGGGCAGGGTTTCTTTTTGGAGGGAGGACACTGTTCTAAAAATGATTGTGGTGATGGCTGTGCATATTCTCAAACCACCAAATTATGTGCTTTAAAAAGACCAATTCTATGGTATATAAGATACTTTTTTTAAAAAGATTTATTTATTTATTTATTCATGATAGACATAGAGAGAGAGAGGCAGAGACACAGGCAGAGGGAGAAGCAGGCTCCATGCAGGGACCCGGATACAGGACTCAATCCCAGGACAGGCGCTAAACCTCTGAGCCACCCAGGGATCCCCAATTCTGTGGTATATAAATTGTATCTCGAGGGATCCCTGGGTGGCGCAGTGGTTTGGCACCTGCCTTTGGCCCAGGGCGCGATCCTGGAGACCCGGGATCGAATCCCACATCGGGCTCCCGGTGCATGGAGCCTGCTTCTCCCTCTGCCTGTGTCTCTGCCTCTCTCTCTCTCTCTCTGTGTGACTATCATAAATAAATAAATAAATTAAAAAAAATAATAAATTGTATCTCGATAAAGTTATTTTTACAGTTCTGCTACCATATTCATTAGTTCTTGCTGAGTGTGTAACTCGGGGTGCGGGGTCGGGGGGTGCTGGGTGGCTCGGTTGGTTGGGTGTCTGCCTTCAGCTCAGCTCATGACCCCGGAGCCCTGGGATGGGGCCCCACACCCGGCTCCCTGCTCAGCGTGGAGCCTGCTACTCCCTCTCCCTCTGCTGCTCCTTCTGCTTGTGCTTGCTCTCGTGCTCTCCCTCTGTCAAATAAATAAAATCTTTTAAAAGGTGGGGTGGGGACACCCAAGTGGCTCAGTGGTTGAGGGTCTGCCTGGGGCTCAGGGCATGATCCCGGAGTCCTGGGATCAAGTCCCACATCAGGCTCCACACAGGGAGCCTGTTTCTCCCTCTGCCTATGTCTCTGCCTCTCTCTGTGTCTCTCATGAATAAATACATAAAAAATTGTAAAAATTAAAATAAAAGTGTTTAACTCAATGAGGACGTTTTGGGGCAGTGGTGTCCTTATCCAATTTTACCGCAGACCTGTGGTTTTTATTGTGCAGTTCTGCCCAGGGCGGGCGATTTTTAGGAATGCCTATGGCACCTTATGGGCGAACTGGCTGTACGTGGCTGTCGCTTCAGTCTGATGTGCGTAAGCAGTGGGTGTAGGCTTGCCAAGCGACAGTTGTCCTCCATAGAGACAGGACAAAATGGGGACCCTGCTCTGTCACATTTCCAGAAAATCCAATTAATTCCCCTTGGCCCTCTAGTGAAAGGGGACCAGCCTCAGAAGTTCAGTGGCGACCTGCAACGTCACGGCTCCCCCACGCAAAGGCCTGCCCTTGGCTGATGTCTAACAACTGCCACGCATTTCTCGTCTTGCTTCCCCCCTGGAAGGAGGAGAAGACTGAAGTCCCCGGAGACAGCATACTGAGCTGCGGCCAGCCTGTCTGAGCCTGCGACACACGCACCTCTTCCCAAGCAGACCCATCCCAATTTAGCAGCAAGTGGCCTCCCCCGGCTGCCAAAACAGACATCTCAGGCCCTTCGTTTCTGGGAGGCCTCCCTGCGGTGGCTGCAGCACACAGTCCCCGCCCTATGGGGTCCCAGGGTCCAGGCATGCCCTTGGGGTGCCCTTCACCGGGCCCTCCTCGTACCCAGCACTCAGCACCCCAGAAGCCCCCTGCCCAGACACCCTTTTAACAAGTTCCCTCCTGCCCTCACCCTTCCGTACCCCCAGCGTAGGTGCACAGACTTTGGGGTTGGGACCCTCTTTCTCTGCTGTTTCCTCTGAAAACTTGCCGTGGGGCTGGCATCTCACTGGGGAGCTCATAATCTTTGAGTCTTGTCACGGGTGGAAATTCTAGTTTTTCCGAGGACTGTCTCTCCCCCCACATCCAGGCTAAGTAGGTTCCATCAGGGCAGGGACCTTTTGGGCCTGCTCTCTAGGATCCTCGTCACCTAGAGCAGAGGTTCTTAACCAAGAGCACTTCTGCCTTCAAGGAGACATCTGGTGATCTCTGGAGACATTTGTGATTGTCACAGCCAAGAGGTGGTCCTGGCATGGAGTGGGAAGAGACCGAGGATGCTGCTCAACACCCTACAGTGCACAGAATGGCCCCTATGGCGGAGAATGATGTGGCCTCAAATATCAACGGTGCCTCAACTGAGAAACCCTGTATGGAGTGTTTGGGGGTGAAAGTTGAGTCTGATCCCTGCTCATGTTATGCACCAGTATAAATCCTCAGCCGTATAAACCAGGGTGACCCCCCTAGTGCCTGAGTCACCCCTTCTCTCCTCCAACTCAATATGTGTATTTAAATGTGTGTAGCATCCTAGGACCTCAGTGGGTCAGATGATTATGGAACAGAGTCCCCTGGGGGTCAGTGGAATCCACTCACCCCAGGGGGGGGGGAGGGTCTCATCTGAGATAATTTTGTCCCCCAGGGTGATGTCTTGAGACATTTTTGTTGTCATGACTAGGGGAGGGAGAGTTACTGGCATTTGATGGTACAAGGTGGGGATGCTGCTCCACACCCTACAACACACAGGACAGTCCCACCCCAGAGCATGACCCAGTGTCAACATTGAGTGCCGAGGCTAAGAAACCCTGGTTTAGGGGATCCCTGGGTGGCTCAGTGGTTGACCATCTACCTTCGGCTCAGGTCATGATCCCAGGGTCCTGGGATCGAGTCCTGCATCGGGCTCCCCGCAGGAAACCTGTCTCTCCCTCTGCCTATGTCTCTGCCTCTCTCTGTGTGTCTCTCATGAATAAATAAAATTTTTTTAAAAAAAAAGAAAGAAAAAAAAAAACCCTGGTCTAGAATCAAGCTTGAGCACGGCTGTTCCTCCTTACATCACTGTCGAATAAATGGACATTAGAACACCAAGCCTGCAGGTGCAAACTTGCCCAAATCTATATATTTTTAAAAGTATTTAAAATTTGAGATAAAATATCCATAAAATTTACCAGTTTGACCATTTTTTTTGTGTGTGTGTGTACAGTCAGTGGCATTAAGCATACTTATACTGTTGTGCAAACATTCCCACCAGCCGTCTCCAGAACCTTCCATTTCCCCACACAGAGACCCTGTCCCCAGGAAGCACTGACCCCCGCCCCCTGCCCCACCCCTGGCTCCCACCACCTCCTCTCTGTCTCTGTGGACGGGCCTCCTCTGGGGACCTCCTGGGAGTGGGGTCCTGCAGGAGGTGTCCTTCTGGGTCTGGGTCCCCTCCCTGAGCCCGGTATCCTCGGGGCCCGTCCCCGTGGGGGCAGGTGTCGGGGCCCCTTCCTTTCTAGGGCCGGGTCATATCCCAGGGTGTGGATGGACCTCACTGTGGTTATCCATGCATCTATCCACGGACACTTGGCTTGCTCCACGTCTTCGCTATTGCAAATAATGCTGCTACAAAAGTGGGCGTGCAAACATCTCCTAGAGACCCTGCTTCCGAAATCCGAAATCCCTTAAGGTTAGATGGGCAGAAACTTCGAGGAAGCTCTAACCACGAGGGGAATGAAGAGGAAACACAATTCTGTGCTTAAAAGAAGGGTTTTAAGCCTCTGACTATCATCCAGGGCAGACAGAGGAGAGCTGCTCCGGGATCGTCCACAGCTTTCCGGCACAATCCCACCATCTCCAGCTCAAGCAGTGGTGACAGGTCACGGGGGCGCAGCGGACAGGTGTGAATTTCCTGCAGGAAAATTCAGCTCAGGACTTACCTTCCATCATCACTCTTCACTTCCCAGGATCCCTAGGCAGGTCCAGGTCCAAGTAATCCCTCATCAGAGAAGAGCCAGGTCCCTGGTGACACTGGGTTGGGGTGGGGTTGGGGGCAGCCAGGGAGGGGAGAGATGAGCCTCTGCTCCTCAGGGGCCGGGGGAGAGGCTGACCGTTCCCTAGTGCCCTCTGCTCACAGTCCATGCCTGAGAAAGAGCTTTGCTGCTTAAAGAAGCTACTCGAACCACACACTGCTTTCGAGGACCTCATGGTGAAACATTTAGGGGGAAAATGGCAGAGCTACAGCCTGCAGCACAGGAAACCAAAGGATCAGAAACGTTGGTAGTGGTGGAGGGAATGGGGTGTATGGACGGCAGCATCTTGCTTGCTTTGTCCCCCAAACTAAGGCTCCAGGGCCGGGGCCATCAAGGAGGAATCGCTCACAGGGTGTGGCCAACGCATCCAGGCTTCCCTGGGCCCTTCCTGCTGTTTAAACCGAAAACCCACAGTTCCTCAAACACTGAACCTGAGTGATCATATATATGGCCCAGAAATCCTACTAGGTAAATATCCAAAGGGATTGGAAACACTCGTCCACGCAAAAGCTTGTCCGTGTCTGTGGCAGCCTTACTCACAATAACCAAAACGTGGAAAGGACCCAAACGTCCAACACCAGTTGAGTGGATAAGATGGGTGCCTGGGGGGCTCAGCGCTGGAGCGTCTGCCTTCAGCTCAGGGTGTGACGCCGGGGTCCTGGGACCGAGTCTTGCATCAGGCTCCCTACGGGGAGCCTGCTTCTCCCTCTGCTTGTGTCTCTGTCTCTCTCTGTGTCTCTCATGAATACATAAATACAATCTTTAAAAAGGAGGATCCCTGGGTGGCTCAGTGGTTTAGCGCCTGCCTTCGGCCCAGGGCGCGATCCTGGAGTCCTGGGGTCGAGTCCCATGTTGGGCTCCCTGCATGGAGGCTGCTTCTCCCTCTGCCTGTGTCTCTGCCTCTCTCTCTCTCTCTCTCTCTCTCTCTCATGAATAAATAAAATCTTTTAAAAAAGTCTTCTAAAAAAATCAAGATGAATGGGTAAATGAAACGTGGTATAGTGAGTTACAGAACGGACTACGATGCAGCCATAAAAAGTGAAGGAATGACACACACACACCGCAGCACAGATGCACCTGGCACGCACGATGCTCGGTGAGAGAAACCAGACACAAGAGGCCACATGGTGAGGGATTCCATGTCTGAGAAACATCCAGAACAGCAGGAAGTGGATTAGCGGCTGTCGGGGGCTGGGGCAGTGGGAATTGAGGGGGTCTGTTTAACCAGAACAGAAGCCGGGGTTTCCTTCTGGGGTAGTGCACATATTCTGGAATTAAATAATGAGGATGGTCGCACAACACTTAATTAAAACCACCAAATTATACACTTTGATATGAAGTTTCTGTTATGTGAATTATATCTGAATAATCATCTTTAAAATGGTTTGTGGGGTTTTTTGTTTTGTTTTTTGGGGGGTTTTGGGGGGGCTTTTTTTACTCCTGAAAGTTCTATGTCCCAGGGAACACTCCAGCTGCTGCAACTCCTGGATTTGGTCGCAGATGGATATTGACACTGGGTCTCAGCGACCTTTGCTGACCGACAGTCTTCCTGACTGCAGCCAGATGCTCCTCGAAGAAAGCGCACAGAGCTGGGATGTGGACCAAGCAACCTGGCTCTGAAACCCATGCACTTTAAAAAAAAAAAAGAAGAAAAAGAAAAAGAAAAAAAAAGACACCCATGCACTTGACCTCTACCTGGGAGTGCATCTCCGCGCGGCTCCCCTGCAGCATGCTTGCCTACGGAGACCATATTCCTGGAAGGCAGTAAATATAATGCTGGGAAGATACACACCAGGAGAAAGCCTGACCTTTTTTCTGTAGATCCTTTCACGGTCCAGGCTGTCTGCACTTACCAAGCATAAGCATTACTTCTCTCACCAGATTATTATTTTTTTTTTGGAGGGGAGGGGGAAATCAAAACACCCAAAGGCATATAAAATGAAAAAGATATTTTCTGCTAAACTATAAAATAAAAATCGAGCAACCAGAAAAAAGAAAAGTTTAACCACATGCTTACAAGAAAAGAATCAGCCCATAAAACCACAGGAAGGACCACTAAAAATGAGTGTGACTTCAAGAATGGTATGAAACACATCCCTCTGGGAGCTTTCCAGATCTCCTTGAAAGGATTTCCCCTCGGTGGTTGTTAAAACTTTTTTTTTTTCCCCTCCCAGACGGGCTTCTTTCTAATTGACTGTTTTTATTTAACTAATGACTGTTAATTAACCAGTGCTATTAGAACTTTAAAGGCCATTTATGCATTGGGGGAGGCGGGTTTAAGAGCCACTTTTTTTTTTTTTTTGGCGCAGACCTGAGCCTGAGCATCTGATCCTTTCAAGGGTGGCATGAAAGGACAATTTCCATAATGATGCAGCTTCTGAATAGTGGATTTTGTGTGGAAAGCACCTGTGCACCACCAAGATCTTTATTTTTCTCATGGCTTTCTGGCCGCTGGCTGCCACATTTCTCCGCGAAACTGAATTATTTCCATAGCAAACTGCTGTGACCTCGAACAGCCTTCGAGAGGGCAAGCTGAATACACGTCAAACACAGTTTTTTTCTTAAGTCCCCTTTTGCCCCCCCAGCTGACTGTCTCAGCCACTTCTAGGCAACGAGGGAGCAGGGGATTAGAACGGCTGGGCCGAGGTTCCACATGGCCCTGATCGGAGGGAAAGGGAGACAAGACAGGAAAAAGACACAGCAGCGCTTTTAAAAGGGGGGGCAGTTAGGGACCCCTGGGTGGCTCAGTGGTTGAGAGTCTGTCTTGGACCCAGGGCGTGATCCCAGGGTCCCAGGATCGAGTCCTGCATCGGGGTCCCTGCATGGGGCCTGCTTCTCCCTCTGCCTGTGTCTCTGCCTCTCCCTCTCTGTGCCTCATGAATAAATAAATAAAATCTTTAAAATAAGGGGGGAGCAGTTAAAACAATCCAGTGACACAAGCTGCCGAGAATTCTTAGCACCCGCTTTGGGAACGTGAAACAAGAACATCTGCCCCTTGGCTTGCTTGTGACCTCACCAGTCGTGGTGCTAACAGTGCAGTGACGCGTCTAGCTTCCGTGCACCGAAAAGAGGAAGAAATGATGGGAGATCTGCCTAATAGTTTGGATCATTAAGAAATGATGGAAGAAAAAAAAAAAAAAAGAAATGATGGAAGGATCTGCCTAATATTTTGGCCCGGGCAGTCCAACAGGGCTGCCAGTGACCCTTCACAGCCTATTCACTTGTGCACAGAGGACACTGGTCACCCACGTCACTGGGGGTGCTGCTGCGTGAACCTGCCACGTTCATCAGTAACCAGAAGAAACCACGTGGAAAGAAAATGGAATATAATCAACTACGCCAGTGGGTTCATGGACGGAGTTACATATTCAGACTGGACATTTCCCCTGCATTTTCTTGTGGACGTCTTTGTGTGTGTGTGTGTGTGTGTGTGTGTGTGTGTGTGTGTGTGTGTTTTCCCAGACCCCTATTGTTTCTGAATATTTACTTTGCACTTGAAGGGAAGTCTGCCCTTCGTGGGTGCAGCTGAGACACACTTCTTTCCCCTGGGGCCACCATGAGTTTCACACACCCATCTTAGGGGCTTTGCACACATGCATTGGGCTTTATTTATTTATTTTTTAAGATTTTATTTATTTATTCAGGAGAGCCACAGAGAGAGAGGCAGAGACACAGGCAGAGGGAGAAGCAGGCTCCGTGCAGGGAGCCCGACGTGGGACTCGATCCCGGGACCCCAGGATCATACCCTGGGCTGAAGGCAGGCGCTAAACCGCTGAGCCACCAGGGCTGCCCTGCACTGGACTTTAAACACAGTTGGGCAAAGCTCCTTCAGTTGTTAAAGGTAATGGTGGATTCTGGTTTTATTGCACATTTTCAGTTAATGAAGTAATGAGTAGCAGGGCGGGGTGGGGGAAGAAGCTGCTGTGTCTATAGATTCATATCAAGATATACCTATTTTGTCTTGTGAGCACAGGCCAAAAAGGTCTTAATAAATGTAAAGATAGAGACAAAAACGTGCAACTCTTGAAGAACCCCAAATTGTAAAAGGGCTCCCCTTGTTACCCCGTAGGTCAGTGCTTCTCAATCTTTTTAGCTGCGAGGTGCATGCAGAGAATAATACTTGTGTATTTGTACAAAATTTCCTCACACAGTCTTTTTCAAGTTGTAATAAAAAAAACTTGGGTTTTCTTGCGTGAATAATTTTTTAAATTAATGTCTATGTTTGTAGTCACTAGATACCATTTCTGATGGATAGATTTTCGGTAGTAGTCTTTTCAAGTTCTTTGTTGATAGAATGAAATGCTTTTTGAAGATTTCGCGTTTCTCTTTTTTCCTAAGATTTTTTAAAGGTTTTGTTCTTTGTTTATTTGAGAAAGAGAGACAGAGAGAGAGCACAAGTAGAAGGAGTGGAAGAGGGAGAAGCAGACGCTTCGCAGAGCAGGAGCCTGATGCAGGACTCGATCCCAGGACCCCGGGATCATGACCCGAGCTGAAGGCAGATGCTTAACCAACTGAGCCACCCAGGTGCCCCTCTTTTTTTCCTATAACTTATGTACTTCAAAGTGAAGTATAAGTTTTTCCATGTGTGTGGACCTTTGTCCCAGAACATTTCCAACCCTCTAAAGGGCTCTCTCATGTCCTTTTCCAGTTAACACCTCTGTCCCATGATTCTGACTTCTGTCACCACATTGCTTTTGCTTATTCTTGACTTCATATTGATGGAATTGTGTAAAATTATGTCTGTGAGATTCATCCCTATTGCTGAGTGCATCGCTCATTCGTTTTTTTTTAAAAAACATTGTTGAGTCGTATTCCAATGTAGGAACACACCAGGATTTAGCTACCCATTCTCCTGTCGACAGACATTTGGTTGGTTTCCAATTTCCTCCAATTCTTGATAGGCACAATTGGCAAGGAACTTTGTGTGCACAGTTGATAAGAAATGAAAAACAACTTTCACAAATCGTGCAAACAGGTGAAATTATAGTTAACAGGGGATAGGAAATTATACACCACTTTTTACAGGCCATTCACAAATTATAAAAGGTGAAACTATATTTGAAGAAGAATGTGATACCTACGAATATGCTGGGAGCTGTCCCCACCGGGAGCCCCCTTTTGGCTCCCTGTGTGTGTGTGTGTGTCCTATAAGGACACTAGTCATTGAATTTAGGACTCCCCCAAATCCTGCATGACCTCATCCCACATATGAATAACCAGACTAGAAGACTGGAACTGAGAGGAGAGTGGGCTCAGAGTCCAGGATTCCCAGGAGGGGAAAGAAAGAACGGATGGATTATCCTATATCAGGGGTTGGCAAACTTTTTCTGTCTGGTGCAGATAACATTCTGGGCTTGGCAGGTCATACAGTCCCTGTCACACGCCATTCTGCTGTTACAACAAGAGAGTCAGAGACAAGAAATACATGAATGGGCAGTGTGGCTGTGTGCCAATAAAACTTTATTTATATGAACAGGCAGGAGGCCAGAGCTGGCATAAGGGTTGCAGTTTGCCCATCTTTGTCCTAGATGTTTAAGCCCAAGGCGAAATGAAAAGATGAAACAGGACAAAAAGCTACTGGTAGGCCGAAGGCGAACATAGTGGGAAAAAATTACCAAAGCACATGGGAAATCTTCAGAGAGCAAGGCCACAACAGGAAGCCAGAAAAGATAATTAGTCCGAAAGCGAAGTTAATACCGGAGGAAAGAGTCGGTGTTGACGATGGTTGGCTACTACAGGAAGGGATTTGAGCAGGCCAAGGTGGGACGGGGGACTGTTACCTTGTCATAAATCTTGCTGATCTTTTAGATCCTCAAACGACAATGGTGAAACAGTATGTATTACCTTAATTTCAAAAATTAAAACTTAAAAAAACACAGCAGCCTACCGTCAGGGCAATCCTGCTGTGCTGCCTGTAGGTAGAGACCCGGACGCAGGGCTTTATGCTCCTGGGAGGGGAGGACAGATGGAAGCTCCCACCAGGGGGAGCTCCGAGAAAACGGACCGATTTTCTCTGGGAAAATAAAACTGGTCTACATGGAGAATGCCAACCCACCATCCCCTGGGCCAAATCCGGCCCTCCACCTGTGGGGGATTCAGGGGGGCTTTGTTATTTTATTTTATTACTATTTTTATTGAGATATAACTGACATACAACACTAGTTTCAGGTGCACCGTATAATTCTACTTGGATATGTTGCAAAATGACCACAATAAATCTTGTTATCATCACCATATGTACTTATAATTTTTTTGTCTTGTGATGAGAACTTTTAAGATCGACTCTCTTTAGGAACTTTTTTTTTTAATTTTTTATTTATTTATGATAGTCACACACAGAGAGAGAGAGAAGCAGAGACATAGGCAGAGGGAGAAGCAGGCTCCATGCACCGGGAGCCCAACGTGGGATTCGATCCCGGGTCTCCAGGATCACACCCCGGGCCAAAGGCAGGCGCTAAACCGCTGCGCCACCCAGGGATCCCTAGGAACTTTCAAATATACAATATAGTATTGTTAGCTACAGCCACTGTGCCACATGCTGCATCCCTAGGACTTGTTTATTTTATAACCGAAAGTTAGTACCCCTTGACCACCTTCACTTATTTTGCCCACGCCCACCACCCCGCCTCTGGCAACTGCCAATGTCTCTGTGAGTTCGGATTCTTTTTCTTTTGTCTTGTTTTTAGACTCCACATGTAAGTGAGATCATACGATATTTGTCTCTGATTTATTTCACTTAAGCATAATGGTGGGACCTCAAAGTCCCATCTACGTTGTCACAGATGGCAGGATTTCCTTCCTGTTTATGGCTGAATAGTATTCCTGTGTGTGTGTATCTCACATTATCTTTATCCACCCATCTGTTGACCAACACTTAGGCTGTTTCCATATCTTGGCTATTATTAAAAAATGATGCTGTGATGAACATGGGGGTGCAGGTATCAATTTGAGATCCCATTTCCACTTCTTTTGGGCATATACCTGGAAGTAAAGTCACTAGATCATATGGTATAATGGTTTAATTTGGGGAGCCTCCATACTGTTTTCCATAGTGGCTGCACCAATTTACATTCCCACCAACAGTTCCCTTTTCTCCACATGGTTGCCAATGATTATTATCTCTTGTTTTTTTTTTAAGATTTTATTTATTTATTCATAAGAGACACAGAGAAGGAGGCAGAGACACAGGCAGAGAGAGAAGCAGACTCCCTGTGGGGACCCTGATGGGCAACTCAATCCCAGGACCCCGGATCACTACCTGAGCCAAAGGCAGATGCTCAACCACTGAGCCACCCAGGCACCCCCTATCTCTTGTATTTTTGACAACAGCATTCTAAGTGGTGTGAGGTGATATGTCACTGTGGTTTTAATTTACGTTTCTCTGATGACAAGTGATGCTGAGCATCTCTCGAGTACCTGGGGGCCATGTGCATGCCTTCTTTGGGAAAATGTCTATTCAGTTCCTCTGCCCCATTTTTAATCAGATTGTTTCTCTTGAAATTAAAAAACAAACAAACATGGGTATTACTTTCATAATATTTTTTAAAATTAATTTAAATATAAAAAAGTAATGGTTTACTCCCATAGAACACTGAATTGACACAATACAGGAAAAGGGGGGAAAGGATCTGTGTTTTAAATTTTTGACCCATACAGCCACGTTGTTGTCCAACAGAGCTGTACTGACGCATTGCTACCAACAATATGTGAGCATCATGAATGAGTTCAAGGTTTTCGTCTTGAGAAATTTGGGGCTAATTACTTAACTAGATAACCTAGGCCCATCATAAACTGTTAACTTCTAGCCAGCCCAGCAATATCACTCGAAGGTTATGGCAGTTAGCATTTGACTGTATCTAAAAGAAAATCTAACCAAAGTGGGTTGTAAAATAGGGGCTTGGGGCACCCAGCTGGCTCAGTCGGTAGAGCATGCCACTCTTGATCTTGGGGTTATGAGTTCAAGCCCCATGTCAAGCATAGGGATTACTGAAAAATAAAATCTTTAAAAAGAGCGGAGGGGGCTTGGGGGCACCTGAGTGGCTCAGTCAGTTACATCTAACTCTTGAGTTCAGCTCAGGTCATGATCTCAGGGTCTTGGGATCAAGCCTGGGTCAGGCTCTGTGCTTAGTGGGAAGTCTGCTTAAGGATTCTTTCTATCCCTTTCACCCCGCTCCCCCCATCCCAACATTTGTGCATGTGCTCACTCTCTATAAAATAGATACATCTTAAAAAAAAACAACAACCACCTAAGGGCTTATTTTTCATCACTGCACAGGAAATCTATGTGTAAATGGAGTAGCTTTGATTCAGCTACTCACCGTCACCATCAAGAGCCCAGGATATTAATGTCCCAAGCTGCTGGCTGCATGTACCTTTTACTGTCGCTTCATGATTGCAAAATAGCTGCCATTGCTCCCTTCCTCCCCATACCAGGCAGGAAGACAGGGGAAGGGGAAACCTCAGAGATCTCTCCTTTCCTGCTTGTCCTTTATTTTTTTTTTCCTGCTTGTCCTTTAAAGCAGATGTTTCCAGAAGCTGACTTGCCCTTATGTTGTATTGGTCAGAATAGTCACACGGCCACTCGCCACTGTAGAGAAGTCCGGGAAAGAGAGGATTTTGCTTTTCCACCCTCTCTGGCTCAGAGGAAAACGGAGAAGGGGCTGGGAATGGCTGTGCAGTCTACTGCGCAATCACAGTATTACAAGATGTTAAGAGTCCGCTTCAGTGGCCAGAACAACCAGTCACAGACGCGAACTCGGTAAATAAGATGCAGGGTGGGGGTGAATGGACAAAATATAAGGGGAAAGCCAGGAACCCATAGTAACACAGAGAAATAGCTGCCAAGATGAAAAGCATTTTAATGCAGTATGTTAAAAAAAAAAATCAGCCCAGATGCCAAAAACCCACGACGCACAAAACGTCAAGATTTTAAATCAAGACAGTACCCGACAGGGCCAGGGCCAGAGGACAGTGAGCGGTGCACTCGCAGGGCCGGATCCTCAGGAAATATCCGGAGGACGGGGACACAAGGAGGAAGGCCCAGGCACCTGTAGGAGGAATTTCAACGTCAGTCAGGACAGAGTGAAGCTCAGAGAGATGACGTCCGTCTAGAACTGGCGTTCTCAGGCACCCGCCTCTGACCAGCTGTGTGCCTCTGGGCAGGCTACCTACCCTCTCTGTTTCTCCAGCTGTAAAGTTTGGGACAGTTCTTTGGCAGTGCAGCTGCCAGGCCTCGGGTCTGGGGACCACAACCCGAAGCCTCTCTGAGAGTCAGGATGCTCTGTGAAGCGCTGGGACGCAGCAGGGGTGGGGAAGTAAGCGTGACTTCTGCTTCTCTGCCTCTTGCTTCCTGCGTGAGCTTAGCCCAGTGGTTTGGCCTCTCTCACCCACTAACGGAGGGCCTTCGGAGTATTAAATCATGCCACAGGGTCAGAATAATGATCTACTTATTTAAAAATTGTTGAGGAAGACTTCACATTGGATTAACCATTAACCAGTTTAACTCAGTGGCATTTAGTACGTTCACCATGTCGTGCACCCACCACCTCTGTCTAGTTCCAAGACCTTTCCATTGCCCCAAGGGGAGACTCTATCTACTAGCAACCATTGCCCATTGCTCCTCGCCCCAGCTCCTTGCACCTCTACTCTCCTTTCTGTCCCCATGGATTCGCCTACCCATGAACGCCATCTCCCATCCACTAAAGGCATGACCCCAAAGTGGCCTCCATCTCTTCTTTCCCTGTCCCATGGGTCAGGATTTAGCCAGATGACCACATGTAGCAGCGAGGGGCCTGGGAGACAGTCTTCAGGAGAAGAGTCTAGAGAAGGAGCCAAATGGATATCAGTGGACCCTGGCTCTCCCAGCCACAGCCACCTCAGAGTCTGTGGTGTGAACATTGGTCAGCCATGGGCCCGGACCACCCAGAAATCTCCAGAGACAACGGAACACTCCTTCTTCTTTTCTCTCCTGGTGCAGAATGTTTGGTTGATAAATCTTTGTGTATTGAGCACCTACTGTGTGCCCCGCTGGGGATGCAGCAGTGAGCACAACAGACATAGAGAAGGGGAGGCCGACCGATGATACATAACGTAGGGCAGTGTGATAAAAAGTGGTGAGACCCCTGCTGTCTCCGCTCAAGGAAGCTCTCCTGACCTCCCTGTGTCGGGTCCTTCATCAAATCCACTTGACACTGTGGGTCTCTCTGCACAATTGTAAGTTTGCATTCATTTGTATGAGTCTAGGTTTTCCTGCTGTGTTCCTGAGCAGACCTCACCTGGTTTTGCTCCTCTTTATGTCCCTAGCATCAAGCGCAATGGCCAACGTTTAAGTGTGGTGGCTTCATGCAAATTTGACAAATTCCATGGCAGGAGTGCAATGCATGCACATACGCGTGCAGGGACAGATGAATGAGTGAAAAGAGAACAGCAAACCTCCTGCCACAGAAGCAGTTTCCCCCAGGGGTGGGGGTGGGGTGGGGAGGCAGGGACAGCCAGTGATGTCACAAGAGGTGGCTGGGATGGATGGTTCTGGAAGGTTGAATGGAGTAGAAGGGCTGTCAGGGAGGAATACTGCCCACCTTTCTGCCTCTTGTCACCGCTACCATCCTGGCTGGACCCAGACAGTGATGGGGCCTGGGAAAGTGTAGCACATGTCCAGACTTCCAGGAGAGGCAACTTATTTATCATCTTTGTGGAAGAAGAAAGCCCTCTGAGTGGCCAGATGTCTCGGCAGCGAATGCTATAATGTGATGGCCAGGACTCATGGCAAGCAGCAGGTGACAGTAGTACGGGAGAGGGGTATGTGGGAGTCCTTTGGGATTCAGTGTCTGGCTGTCACTCAGCAGCATATTTCACTCGGACTTAGTCTTACCACAGGCACACATTTTGGTCTTGAGCTAAACCCTCAGTATCTTTTTCTGTTGCATTTTCTCACTGATTGGTGCCGGTGTACAAAAAAGCTATTGCTCTTTTGCCTAATCACCTTATAGAAATTTTATTTCTAATAACTCTTTGGTTTATTGGATGGTCTAAGTGGTCTAAGTAGTCAATCATATTAGCTGCAAACTGACAATGTTGTCTGTTTCCAATCTGCATTCTCTTCATTTATTTTTCTTGTGATACTGCATTGGCTAAGAACCTTCGGATCAATGCTGAATAGAAGCTGTGACAGCTGACATCTTTGTCTTATTCCCGATTTCTTAGAAATTCTTCCAGCACTTTTGTTGCTGTTATTAAGTATAATATTTATTGCATATTTCCACTGGATATTGTTTATCAAGTTAAGGAAATGTCTTCCATTTCTTATTTACTAAGATTTTTCATAAACAAATGACTATTTCATCGAATTCTACCTTGAAGACACCGTATGTTTTTCACCCTTTGTAAATGCAGTAACTCATGTCGATAAAACGTTTAATAGTTTTGCAGTTACAATAAACCCTATGTGGCCTTTTAAAATGGTGAAACAGGGGCGCCTGGGTGACTTAGTTGGTTGGGTGTCTGACTCTTGATTCTGGCTCAGGTCATGATCTCAGGGTCGTGGGATCGAGCTCCGTGTCATGCTCCATGCTCAGTGGGGAGTCTGCTTGAGATTCTCTCTCTCCCTCTCCCTCTGCCACCCCCTCCATGCTCTCTCTAAAACAAATAAGTAAATATTTAGAATAACCTTTAAAAAATGTGAAACCTCTTGCATAGAAAATGATATCAAATATATCTGAAAATTTAATGAATAACAATACATGTCTATATACCTACTTGATCTTTGGAATAAAACGTTACTAGGAACTTGGAAGTCCGCTGTATGTCCTACTTCTTTTCTTATGTTCCCCCCTCCCCTGAAAGCAGTAACCCCTATCCTAAGTTGTCTGCAGAAACTTTCCCTCAGTTTTTAATTTTAATCAGCACCCAAACAAGTACTAATCAATGTTGCCTGTTTGTGAACTTTATATAAATCGAATCATACTACATCCTGCTTCTTTGTCAGCATCACGGCTGGGAAATGCACCTGAGTTTTTGTGTATGTTCCTGGATTAATGGATATGTCCATTTTCTGCTGATGGACATTAGGGGTTTTCCAGTGTGGGGTTCTTATCGTCACTACTACTGTGAACCTTCTTTTCCGTGTCTCCTGGAGTAGATGTGCAAGAGTTTCTTTGGGGTATATATACCTGGGAGTGAAAATACCACGTGAGGGAAAAACATATGTTCACTATTAATGGTTAATACCAGAGTTTTGCCAATTGAGTGTGCCATCTTTAGCTCCCACCAGCAGAGGAGGAGGGCTCCCATTCTCTTTCCTCTCCAGCACTTGGATGCATTTTTTATCTACGGGGAATGAAATGGTATCTTATTCTGGCTTTAATGTCCATTTCCCTGATTACCCAGAATCTGAGCATCTTGTCCTGTGTTTACAGCCCATTCAGTTTCCTGTTCTGTGAACTGCTTGCTCATGTTTTCACCCATCTCCTGTTGGATTATTTACCTATGCCTTTTTATTTTATTTTATTATTTTTTTAAAGAATTTTATTTATTTATTCATGAGAGACACACACAGAGAGAGAGGCAGAGACACAGGCAGAGGGAGAAGCAGGCTCCATGCAGGGAGCCTGACATGGGACTCAATCCCGGGTCTCCAGAATCACACCCCGGGCTTCAGGCAGCGCTAAACTGCTGTGCCACCGGAGCTGCCCTACCTATGCCTTTTTAATTCAGAGGTGCTCTTTTCATATTCTGGATATGAATTTTTCCTTGGGATATGAGCAGAGCAAATATCTTATCCCAGCCTGTCTTGACTTACTGTTTTCTGATGTCTCAATACACAGACATTCTTCATCTGGTCAAGATTCTTCAAACACGTGGCTGGATTTGACCTTAGCTTTGGTGAAGCTCCCACTTACAGCTGCTCATGAATGAATGAATGAATGAATGCTCCTAAGACTGAGAAGAAAAAATCATGCTGTGACCATAGGCAAACTAACCTTGTTGTGTTCTAGTTTCATTTGTAAAATGGGGGCTAATAGTAAATAATAGTACCTACCTAGGATTACTGTGAAGATTAAATGAGTTAATGCAGGTAAAACTTTCAGAACAGTGTTTGATGCATAGGAAAGAACCGCCTGTTATTGGTTTGCTGTTGCTGTCCTGTATTAAATAGTCTTGGTCTTAACAGGAGTTGGTTTTACCAGGATCCCCCAGCCCAAGATCACAGGGAGATGTCTCTGGGTAGGGCTTCCATATTACTTTTCTAAATGCTGTTTTTTTTTTAAGATTTTTTATTTATTTATTAGGGGGGGAGAGAGAGAGAGAGAGAGAGAGAGAGAGAGAGAGAGAGAGAGAAACAGGAAGAGGGAGAAGCAGGCTCCATGCAGGGAGCCTGACGTGGGACTCGATCCCGGGTCTCCAGGATCACGCCCTGAGCGGAAGGAGGAGCTAAACTGCTGAGCCACCAGGGCTGCCCCCATATTACTTTTCTATATAGAAGACACTCAAATTGTACTTGCCATCTGCACCTTGTAACTGCCTTGTCCTGTCCAGAGTATCTCAGTGTTGGCACTATTGACATTTGAGATCAGATAATTCTTAGTTGTGAGGAGCTCTCCTGGGCATTGCAGGACACTGCAGCATCTCTGGCCTCTACCCACTAGATGCCAATAGCAGCCCCCAACTTGTGACAACCAAAATGTCTCCAGACACTTCCAAGTGTGCCCTGGGGGCCAGAATGGCCCCTAGTTAAGAACCACAGGTCTACTGGATCAATATATTTAGATATATACCTACTCACCTAATCGTTTGCATGGGCCAGGCACTGTGCTCTGTGTTAGGTATATAATGATCAACAAGAGAGTCTCTCTCTCTCTCTCTCTCTCTCTCTCTCTCTCTCTCTCTCTCTCACCTTATTATAAAGCTAGCTCATGCAATAAAGGGGAAGAGAGCATGGAATAAGGGGGTGGATCTAGCTCAGCCTGGGATAATGGGATAGTCCCCTGAAGAACAGACCCCATAAGCAGAGGTTGAGTTTGGGGAGGGATTGATAGATGAAGATTAAGGAGAACAGTGTTTTGAGCATAAGGGACAGCATGTGCAAAGGCCCTGAGGTGAGAGGGAGCTTGGAGCATGTGGGGATGCAGAGAAGGTCCAAGTAGCTGGAGCTAAGGAGGTGAGGAGTATGGCAGGAGGTAGGGCTGTCTTTGTATTTATTTCCATACACCCCTCGCTCCCAGAGGTCAGCTGTAGACTTCTGCACCGGGAATAGCCAAGCTAGTTCCCATCTCATGGCCTCTGCACCCACAGTCTGCTCTGACTGGAACACCACACCCCAGTAGAACTCCACATCCGCCAGATCTCACTCAACTCAGGTGACACCTCCTCAGAGAGGCCTCCCTGATCACCGCAGCATTCTCTATTACAACATCCTGTTCTGTTGTTTCCCTTGTGATCATTATCGATGTGAATAATTTTTTTAAGAAAGAAGCACATTTATTTTGTATAAGTAAAATAAACATACCATAAATTTACATATCATGTCCGATAGTTATCATATCATGAAAATGATCTGTTTTTATTTTGGTGGACTTAAAGTGTTAAAGACTTAAATCAATTAATTTTAGAAAAGTTTCCTAAAGTTATCGAATCAAATATGACTAAAGAGTAAGTTGCATGCTTGGAATTTTCACTGGCTCCTATTTCTAGGAAGTTTCTTCTTAAAAAAAAAAAAAATGTGGGGCAGCCCGAGTAGCTCAGTGGTTTAGTGCCGCCTTCGGCCCAGGGCCTGATCCTAGATCGAGTCCCGAGTCGGGCTTCCTGCATGGAGCTTGCTCCTCCCTCTGCCTGTGTCTCTGCCTCTTTCTCTCTGTCTCTCATGAATAAATAAATAAAATCTTTTTTTAAAATGTTATTTATTTTTTCAACCTGAATTTTTTTAAATTGGAGGGATACCGACATACCACAAAATTCTCCACTTTAAAGTTTTTTTAAAAGATTTTATTTATTTATTTATGTATTTATTTATTTATTGGAGAGAGAGCACAAACAGGGGGAGGGGCAGAGGGAGAAGCAGACTCTCTGCTGAGCAGGGAGCCTGACTCGGGCTCCATCCCAGGACCCTGGGATCATGACCTGAGCTAAAGGCAGATGCTTAAGTGACTGAGCCCTTAAAAGTCACCACTGTGAAGTGCACAGTTCAGTAACATTCAGTACCGTTTACCACTATCTCTACCGGTTCCAAAACATTTTCATCATCCCCAAAGGAAATTGTATGCCCATAAGCAGTCACACCCCATACTCCGGTCCCCAGCTCCAGGCACCCACTCATCTGTTTCCTGTCTCTACCGATTTGCTTGTTTTGAACGTTTGCCTATAAATAGAATCAGATGCTGTGTCCTTTGACATCTGGCTTCTCTCACTCAGCGTGGTGTTTTTGAGGCTCATCCTGTCCTATCTGAATTGATCTCTGTTCATTTCCTGGCTGTTTTTTCCAACCAGAATGTCAGCTCAAGGAGAGATTTTTGTCTGTTTTGTTGCCCAGTGTCTAGAACTCCCCCGGCACACAGTAGGTGCTCAGGAAACACAAAGACAGCAGCAGAGTCCCAGGATCGACCCCTGCCCTTCTCCCTCACTGAGTATATAAGAAGGATTCTTAATGATGGTTAAGGTTGAAAGAAACCAGGGCAGGTCCCCCGATGGCCGCAGGCACCTGAGGACTTTATGATCTGAGACCTTCTCAAGGCTTCAGCAGTGGAGTCAGATTGCTTGCATTTTGCTTCATGACCACCAAGGAGGCAACAACTCCTTAGAGACCAGAGACACAACACATTCCTGTGTCACAAACACATATACAAACTCATTCACCTACACAAATGGCCACCTCTTTGTATGCTGTCCTGAATTTTGCTTTCCTGATTTAATACCCTGTCTTGAAGAACATTCCAATTCAGTAACCATGAACCGACCCCTCTGGGGTGTGTGTTTCATTGGGGTGAGAATCACATAACATAAAATTAACTTTTTTTTTTGTTTTTTTACAATGAATGGCTCAGTGGCATTTAGTTCATTCAGTTTTGAGCAACCATCATTTCTGTTTAGGTCCAAAAATTGTTCATTGCCCCAAAAGGAAACTCTGTACACATCAGGCTATCACTCCTCATCCCATCCTCGAGGTCCTTTATAGTAGCCCCAAAATGTTCATCACAGTGCCCTGCACAAGGTAGATCTTTATTACATTTTTATGTTTTTCCTAAGTTTTATCCCTAAGGGGGATACATAATTTTGTTGTATAGTACACTTTTCTTTTTTAGTTTGCCAAAGTAAGCCTATATATATATATATATATATATATATATATATATATATACACACATATATATATTTATCTCCCAGGGATCCCCTATATATATTTTTTTAAATATAAAACTAACTGGCTGGAGGAAATTTTTCTCTTTAAACTGATAGAATAAAAATATAGCCCTTGAAAGAATGCTTTCATCTCGTAACACATACTTGGAAAAGCGATTAGGCTTTTATTTATTTTTATTTTTTTAAGATTTTATTTATTTGAGAGAGAGAGAGAGCACACAAGCAGGGAGAGCAGCAGATTGAGGGGGAGAAGCAGACTCCCCACTGAACAGGGAGCCCAATGTGGGGCTCCATCCCAGGACCCTGGAATCACGACACAAGCTGGAGGGAGACGCCCAACCAGCTGAGCCATCCAGACACCCTGATTAGGCTTTTAAACAACTAACACATAATTGGCAAACTGTGGACAAGAACTAAGTTTCAGCAGGAAATAGGAAGTGATTGCTAACAATTTATTTGCTCCTTACATTTTATGTTTAGTGATACTGGAAAACCCAATGAGTTAGCTACAGAACATTTTTCAATTGTCCATTTTAAGATATACAGCACAGGGACGCCTGGGTGGCTCAGCGGTTAAGCTCCTGCCTTCAGCCCAGGGTGTGATCCTGGAGTCCTGGGATCGAATTCCACCTCGGGCTCCCTGCGTGGAGCCTACTTCTCCCTCTGCCTATGTCTCTGCTTCTCTTCTCTGTATCTCTCATGAATAAATTTAAAAAAATAAGATATGCAGCATATTTTATTCACACATTGGAGAATTCACATTTTTTGGTGTAGTTCTAGAGTTTTGGCAAATGCTCGGAGTTGTATAACTAGCAGCACAGTCACTGTTTCCACCCTCCCCCAAATTCCCTCATGTTCCCCCTTCACAGTCAACCCCACTTTGCACCCCAACTCCTGGCAACCACCAATCTGTTCTCTGACATTACGGTTTTGCCTTTTTCAGAAAGTCACATACACGGAATCATAAAGCATGTGGCCTTTTGAGTCTGGCTTCTTTCTCTCAAGCCTTTGAGACGTGCTCAAGTTGTTGCATCCACAGTTCCATCCTCTATGGTGTGGTGTTGCACTGTAGGGATGTACCATGGAGAAGGGAGGGGAGGGCAGGAAGGGGCCGGTGGTCATGCAGGGCTTTGTGGGCATGGGGAGGACTTGGGCTTATACCCTGAGGGATGTGAGAGCCCTGGAGGGCTGCAGGCAGAGGAGGGGTAGGGTTAGACCAACATTTTATTTTATTCTTATCTTTTACAGTTTTTATGATGAAATATTTCAAACACACAAACAAATAGAGCTGGAAGTGTCATGACCCACCCCCCAATGACAATAACAATTGTACTTATTATTTTGCTTCAAAAATTGTCAACATGGAGTTGGTCTTGGTTCTCTCCATGTGGCCATGCTCCTGATGGACTATTTTAAACTCCAAACAGCATAATTTCATGTGTGAATCCTTTCATGACAAGGATTCTTTGACTTAGTCCCAAAGCCATGATCAGTCTTCAAAAAGAGACCATCCTTTCTTCATGGCATTTGACATCCAGTCAGTGTTCACATCACCACTGATCACAGATGTCTTGCTTGGGTCTGGATCTGGCTGGAATCCACACGTTGAATGTGGTTGATGGGATCCACCCTTGGGCGGGGTCCCTGGGATCCAGGTGAGCGGTGGTTTGGGGACCTATTTTGAAGACAGAGCTGATGGGATTTGTTGATGGGCCAGATGTGGGGGGAAGAGAGGGAGAGGAAGGAGAGAGGGAGAAGAGAACGAAAGGCAGGGTTGGGGAAAGGGAGAGAGGAGAGCAGAAGACAGAAGGAAGCAAGGAAGGAAGAAAGGAAACAGCCAAGGGAGAGAAGAAAGAGGAGGGAGGACAAAGGGAGAGAGGGAGGGAGGGAGGGTGGGAGGGAGGGAAGTTGGTTAGGTGGTGGGTAGATAGATGGATGAGGATGGGTGGGTGGAAGGACAGATGGAGGGAAGGATGGAAAGATGGATGGGTGGGTGGGTGGAAGGGTGATAGGATAAAGGAAGGTAGAGAGAGAGAGGGATAGAAGAAGAGAGGGAAGGAGGGAGCAGTGGAGGGGAAAGGGTGGATTAAGGGTGACACCAAGGTTCTGAGCCAGATCCAGTTGCTCCAGGAAGACCTTGGACTTCCTGGCTGCTGCTTCTGCAGCACACTTCATGAATGTCTTTACAGGCGTGTTCATAGCTTCATTCAGATTGGCTGTGCTTGGCTATTCGCTTCATCCCACTGATTGATCTCCTCCGTGTGTATGAATGTCACGGGGACTCATTTGGGTTCATATCACAATGTGCCTTTCTAGCTACTCGTTTTCATTGAACTACAAAGCTGGAGTCGGCTAGCGCAGAACCGTGCACAGCTTATAGAGCTACATCAGCCAGTCTGTGAATTGTCAGGTTCTCGTCTGCTGCATCCCTGATTCTTGGAGAACAATTACCTGCAAATCTAGAATTTAGGACTGCTTGATTCTTGTATCAAGCATAATGCTTGTCATGAGCAAGATAATACAATCTCCCTTCACGGAAAACGCAGACACGTTGTTTTCAAACAATGTCAGCCAGCAATCCTGGCCTCCAAGGGGACTGCTGATGATGTCTGGATGTCTGTGGACATCTTTGGTTGGAACAAAATTACACACTGGGGTTGTGATTTTAATTACATGCTTAGGGGAATTTCATTAATGAAACATGTGGCCAAATGTTCAAATGTTTTCGGCAATTTTGGTCCGTTAAATTCCTCAGTTCATTAAATGACATTTAATAGTATCTTCTAAATATTTATGCAACTGTAGAATTCACTGTGACTTCCATAAAAAAATACTGCAGAATGGGTGGCTTATCAGAAATTTATTTTCTCTCAGTTCTGGAGGCTGGAAGTCCAAAGTCAAGGTGTCAGCAGGGCTGGTTTCTGGTGACAGCCCTCTTCATTGCTTGCAAACAGCTGCCTCCTTGCTGTGTCCCCACAAGGAGGGGCGAGAACAGGATTTGGTTTCCTTTCCTCTTAGAAAGATACCAATCCTACTGGATCCGGGCCCCACTATTATCACTTCCTCTAACCTGAATCACCTCCCTAAAGGTTCCGTCTCCAAATATAAGCAGACTGGGGGTTAGGGCTTCAGTATATGAATTTTGGGGAACATAACTTCATCTAGAAAAATATCAATTTTTTGTTAAGTAAATGTTCAAAAGAATGTTGCTTAATATATTTAAAGATTAACCCACTGAAAAGCAGACCAGGTTAAAGAGTGGTGGTTGACCCCATCATACACAGAAGGTTTCAAACAACAGAGCCCAGTTAATGGGCATGCAAGGATCCCAGCAGCCAGACTGCACTGTCCTCCAAGGATGGCTCAGCGACCGTGTGGTCTGGCCACCGCCTTCCAAGGGCTGCCTCAGTCTTACAATGGATGAGAGTGTCTGTCCCTCACATCCTCGCTAATATATTTTTCAATTTTGTTTTTTAGCTTAGTCAACCTGACAGGTGAAATACATCATAATATTTTCTATGCATTCTCTCATGACCGAGAAAGTCATTTTAAATGTGTTTTTCAGGGAACTTTCTATTTATGCCCCTTGGGGTACTGGACTTTTTTATTGGTTCATTGGAATTCTTTATATATAAAAGAAATCAAGCCTTAATTAGGCATGTGATCCATATTTTTTTTCTCAGTTTGTTGATCGCTTGATTGTTTATGGCATTCTTTTGCCATGTGGAAAATCAAAAACTTCCTATGAAGCAAGATTTTCTGTTTTTCCTTTAGATCCTTTGGGTTTTCACGTCGTACTATCTTTAGGGCAACCAACAAGAACAGAAATCTCCTGTGGGTTTCTTTTTCCCTTGGGAGAATTCAAAATGTTGTCTCACCCACAGGACCACATATAGACTTGGTCTCTATACTCCAACCATTTAAGAGACTCTTCTGGAAACTCACAGATTGAAGGCCCTCTGGACTTAAAATTGCTCTGTGATCTCTGGCACACAGACCACTCTCATCCCCTCCTAGGTCCAGGGCAGGCATGACTAATGGATCCCAGGATTCTAGGCAGACATGGCCAGTGGATGGAAGTTGGCTTAGACTTGCAGCCTCTTTGCCAGCCCCGCTAAGTCCCCTGCTTTGTGCCTTGCAGTACAATGAAGAATGGTCTCTCCAGATCTCAAAAGGCTAAAAGCCCAATGACTCGTGAAGAGAATGTTACGGATTCTCAAATAAACATGAATAAAAACAAAGGTATGTTGTGCTAGAGTGTGCATGGGGAAGAGGAAGATGCATTGACTCAGCCAAGCCTTTTCATAAAGGAACACACACCCCCGCCCAGAAAGTCAGGACATAGGTGCTCCTTGCCTCGGCGCCTGGCTTTGGCTGAGGTGCCTGAAACAGTGGGTGAGGGGCTTGCTCTTTTGACACCTCATTTGTATTGTTTGTGCCACAGGACATTGATCATAACATCTCCCTAGTAGGACAGCCTGGTAAAGCACCCAGGAACCATCATATATAGTACAGATATGTGTGTGTGTGTGTGTGTGTGTGTGTATATATACAATGTAATAATATATATAGTGCAGGTGTAATAATATAAAGTACATATATAATAATACATATTGTGGATATAATTGTGTTTATATATATAAATATACACGCTGCAAATGCCATTGTGTATGTATAGTGCAGATGTAGTAATATATACAGTCCAGATGCAATATAGGCGAGTTGTAATAACATATACAGTGCAGATGTGACAATATAGTGCATGTGTATTCATATATATGTTAATGCAGATGTAATTATATGCAGTGCAGCCACAATTGAAAATGTATATAGTGCAGATGTAATAACACTTATATCGTACAAATATTAATAAATATAATATAGTACAGATATACTGTACTATATAGCAGTATAGTATTTTAACATTTGTAGTATCTATATATAATAAATACATAAATAGCGCAGGTATGTGGTAATTGTGTTCATCTGTATGTTGTAATCACTCTGCCGCTGGAACGAAGCTCAGGGAGCACCATGAGATAGAGCGTCTTCATTATCTTTCACAGCTGCCATCTTCCAAGTGCATAAAATGTTGGTGAGGATGACAGCTTTTACGATCATTCTCAAATGACAGTAATCTTCAAAATCTCATTTTGGTCACTGAGTCAGATTCCTGGGTCTGTTACAACCAACTAGACAGTTTCCGAGTGGTGGAAACAACAGAGACTTGTTCCGTCGGGGTTCTGGAGGCTGGAAGCCCGAGATCAGGGCATTGGCTGGGTTGGGTCTTTCTGGAGGCTGTGGTGGGCAATCTGCTCCATGCTCTCCAGGCTCCTGGTGGTCTTGGCAATCCTTGGCGATCCTTGGTCTACAAACTCATCACGGAAATCTCTGCCTCTATCATTATATGGCCTTCTTCTCTGGGTGTGTGTCCTCTCCTCTCCTCTAAAGACACCAGTTATTGGACTTTGAACCAGCACTACATCAGAATTTCATCTTGCGATCCTCAACTGACTCCACCTGCCAAGTGGAATATTTGTGTCCTTCCAAAACTCATGTGTTGAAAGTTAACCCCAGTGTGATTGTATCAGGAGGTGGGGGCCTACAGGAGGGGGTCAGATCATGAGGGTGAAGCCCCAGAGACCTCCCTCACCCCTTCTACCAGGTGAGGACACAGTGAGAAGCCGCTATGAACCAGAAAGTAGGTTCTTACCAGACACTGAATCTGCCAGAGCCTTGATCTTTGACTTCCCGGCCTCCACAGCTACGAGAAATAAATGTCTGTTATTTATAAATGTGCTGTATTATGTCAAATGAACTAAGATGCACCCTAACACGCAGCACCTCAGGATGTGACTTATTTGGAAACAGGAGTCACTGCAGATGTAGTTAGTGATGATGATGTCATTTGCGTGGGCCCTAACCCAATATGACTGGTGTCCATATGAAAAGGGTCAAGTGGGACAGAGACAGGCACACAGGGAGATGCTTCTAAGCCAAGGACCTCCAAAGACTGCCACCAAATAGCTAGGAACTAGGACAGAGGCATGGAACGGATTCTCCATCATGGCCTCCAAGGGAGTCAACTCTGCCCACACCTTGATCTCATACTTATCATCTCCAGAACTGAGAGAACAGATTTCTGTGGTTTCAGCCTCTCATGCTGGGGCACTTTGTCTCGGCAGCCCTAGCTGACTAATACATAGTTCATGCTCTTTTATCAGCACCCACTGGTTACCTTCCTTAGTGTCTGCCTCTGAACATGGATCCCCAGGTTCTCTCTACTGTCTTCCAGACAAAAGCCTTTAGGAGCTCCTCCATGGGGTCCATGTCAGTCAAGGGGAACAACAGCACCCCATAGCACATGGACACGCAGTGTTCTCCCAACCCCCTGTCTACTCAGCCACAGCCAGCTACCACCTCTCTACTAGATAAATTTCAGTCAGACAAAGTCAAGAGTCACAAACCCAGTTCTCCAAGAGGGTTTCCAGAATCTTCTCTCACTTGACCCATGGTTGGGGGGGGTGATGAACACACTGCATGCCAACTCTCTCCAGAGGAAACCCTCTTCTCTTCTTTGTAGGGATCAACCACTTCACACCCCTAAAGGAGATGAAGGGTGAAGGGAAACAAGCTGGTTTTGAGTTCCACATTAAGGGGTGGTATCAGGGTGGTCCGGGTGATGCCGATGTAACATCCAACCCCAAACCTCAAGAGCTTAACACAACACACGCTTGTTTCTTGTTCGCATTATGTGTCTGGCACTAGGTTTCCCCCCCTACATATGCTTCCTACCATATTTGTGGCAGGAGAATGAGGTACAGTGAGTCACACACTGACTCTTAAACCTTCTGCCTGGAAGGAGCCCCCAGGTGGCTCAGTGGCTGAGCATCTGCCTTTGGTTCAGGTCATGATCCGAGGGTCCTGGGATCGGGTCCCACATGGGGCTCCCTGCAGCGAGCCTGCTTGTCCCTCTGCTAGGTCTCTGCCTTTCATCTGCCTGGGAGAGACACACACACCAGCCACTTCTCACATTCCACTGACCAAAGCATATGTAGTCTACTGCATGTAAATTTTACCTTAAAAAAAAAAAACCTATAAATAATTTGGAACTCTAGTTAATGATTCACCTGCTAAAGCATGTGAATTTAAGGATGAAATGGATAGACAGCTGCAGCTTACTTCGAAATAGATGGAGCAATGCATGGATATAGAGAGATGGCTGGACAGAGATGTGATAAAGCAAATGCAGCAAATGCTAGCGGTTGTGGAATCCACATTGTGAGTAAGAGAGTTTTGGCTATACAGCCTTCCAACTTTCTTGTGTGTGTGAAAATTTTCATAGGAAGTTGTTGAAGGGAGTAAGGAAAAATAAGAAAGAGAAAGCATGAATGGGCTGGTATTGGCCCTGTGACTTCACTCAAGGAGTGGGATTAATTCAACACTCAGCCCTTCAGGCCCAAAAAAGGACACTCCTCCTCCAAAGTTATTAAACTAATAAAAATATTTGCCACCCACCCCTGATGACTGTTTACAGTGACACCTAGGCTGTGGACCATTCATCGAGATGGAGAAGTCCTTCTGAGGCTATCAAAACATGGGCCAGGCCATGAGACCCCATTAACCATCCCTGAATTTTTTCGGGAGTCAGTCAGCCGATTTGGGATGTATCCAGCCCTTGCAACAAAGAACAGTGAGCATTGGGAAGTTCTGAATTTTAACCAGTACTACGAAGCTTGTCGGAAGGCAGCAAGAGCCTTGATCAAGGTAAATGAATTATTCATTCATTCATCATTTAGTCAATCACACATTCTACATATGGATACATATGGTATAAAATGCACAAGGCACCATAAGATATGAAGGTTAACTGATGAGAATTTTCCCTATAATATTTGACCTCTCTCTTATGGAGGCAGCCACCATTGCCAGTTTTTTGTAAATCCTTTGGGGGAATAAATTATGTGTATAATAGCATAAAATGTCTCTACATGCAAGTTTTCACACACATGGTAGTGTACTATACCCATGATTCTACATCTTGCTTTCTTAAAAGATATTATCTATTTATTTGAAAGAGAGAGAGAGAGAAAGAGAACACAAGCAGGGGGAGGGGCAGAGGGAAAAGCAGACTCCCTACTGAATGTGGAGCTCAATGCAGGGCTTGATCCTAGAACCCAGAGATCATGACCTGAGCCAAAGTCAGATGCTTAACCAACTGAGACACCCAGGCATCCTGCATCTTGCTTTTAAAAATATATATCAATTAGCTACTGCTTCATAACAAATTACCCCAAATTTAGTTTTAGGGTTTCTCATGAGGTTGGAGTCAAATTGTTATCTGAAGGCTTGACTGGGGCTGGAGGGTCTACTTGTAAGCTTACTTACAAGGCTGGCTATTGACAGGAGGCCTTGGTTCCTTGCTCCCTGTTCTTTTCCATTGGGTTGAGTGTCCTCAGACTATGGCAGCCAGCTTTCCCCAGGATGAGTGATCCCAGAAAAGAGTGTGAACAAGATGGGAACTCTATCTTCTCATAGCTTCCATAACCTAATCTCAGCAGTGACATACTGAGACACTGATTCACTAAAAAAAAAAATATTTTTAAAAATCCATATGCTTTTCAGCAACTGCAAATTTGTATGTAACAATATTGGCACAATCAGCCCCCTATTGATGGGCATTGACTGTGTTCTCAGGCTTTGCTACCATATATGGAGCCACAGAGAACCTTCTTTGTACAATGAATTCTTACAGAGACAGTGCCACTATATGCCCACTCAGGGTGAGAGACTCTGCTTACCTATCATTCTTGCCAACAAGGCTTTAAAAAAAAAAGATTTATTTATTCATGAGAGACCAGAGAGAAACAGAGAAGCAGAGACACAGGCAGAGGGAGAAGCAGGCTCCATGCAGGGAGCCTGATGTGGGACTCGATCCCGGGTCCCCAGGATCATGCCCTGGGCTGAAGGCAGATGCTAAACCGCTGAGCCATCCAGGGATCCCGCCAACATGGTTTTATAAAAAAAAATGTTCATATTGGCTACTTTGATAGGCATGTTAGGCCGAATTCTACAATGACCCTCAAGATTCCCAACCCCTGGCATATTCACACTGTATAGACAGACTCCTCCCCTTGAGTATGGACAGGACTGGTGGGTTACCGCGATGGAATTTTCCTCCCGTGGTGGCAAAGGTGAAGAGATTTTGCAGGTGGAGTTAAGTTCCCTGATCAGCTGACTTTGAGTTCATCCAAACAGCAAATGCTCTGGTGGGCCTGACCTGATCAGGAAAACCATTAAAAAGAAAGATTCTTCTGTTGGCTTTGAGGAAGCAAATTGCCATGTTGTGGACAGGGCCATGTGGCAGGGGACAACAGACCGCCTCTAGGAGGGCAGTCCCTAGCTGACAGCCAGGAAGCAAACAGGACCTCAGTCATTTAACCACAAAGAAATGAATACTGCGAACAGACTGCAAGTGTGGGAGAAGAGTCTCGAGCTTCAGAGACGACAGTCCCTGCTGATACCTTAACTACAGCTTCAGGAGATCCTAAGCAGAGGACCTAGTTAAGCTGTCCCCAGACTCCTGACCTATGGAAACTGAGATAATAAACGCGTGTTGTTTTAAGCTGCTAAGTTTGTGGTGATGTGTTATGCAGCAATAGATTATGAATATGATAGGGAACTTCTATTGTAAAAGGGAATGCCCAGTGGTTTTGATTTATAGGAAATGCTATCACATTTTGACCCAGATCTGAGTTCCTCTCTCCTCTCCCCTCTGACACCCATGTGTCTTCACCAGGAGATGATAACTGTCTCTTAGGACTTTCTGCGTGGCTGCTCCACCACAGTGCTGTGATTAATTCACCTCTCCTGAAAGCTGATCCTCTCTGGCTATGTCCTTAGATCTGGGGATTCAAAGATCCCTACTCCCCTAATCCTCAGGGATCCAAACAGTAATTACTTGGTTTGTCTACGTATTGATAGAGACCGTCGACCTGCAAAGAAGACTGCCTGTTTTTTACTAAGCAGAAACACTAGGTATCACGTTCTGGAGCATTGGCAGGCAGATGCCTTCCAAATGCTTACATTTTCCCCAAGAACTGTGGGTCACTGCCAGCCTTGGAGTACTTTCATTATTACAAAAAAAAATAAACTCACGCCTATTAAGATGACCACTATCTTCAAAAAATAATAATAACAAGTGTCAATGAGGATATGGAGAAACCAGAACCCTTGTGCATCGCTGGTGGAAATGCAGAATGGTGCAGCCATTATGGAGGACACTGTGGCAGTTCCTCAAAAGATTGAACGTGGAATCACCATATGACCCAACAATCCCCAAAAGAATTCAAAGCAAGGACTCAAATAGATATTTGTACACAATGTTCACAGCAGCATTGTTAACGGTAGTCAAAATGTGGAGGCGACCAAGTGTCCATTGATGGATGAAAAGATAAGACACGGTGTGGTCCATCCACACAAAAAATCATTATTATTCAGTCTAACAATGGAAGGACATCCTGACACCTGCCACAACATGGATGGGCTCTGAGGACACTGGGCTCAGGGAGCGGACCCAGACCCAGAAGGACACCTCCTGCATGACCCCACTCCCAGAGGTCTCCAGAGGGGTCCCATCCACAGGGACAGAGAGGAGGTGGTAGGAGCGGGAGGGGGGGGAAAGGGGGGGTGTCAGTGCTTCATGGGGACAGAAGTTTGGGGAGATGGAAAGATCTGGAGACAGATGGTGGTCATGATTGCACAACAGTGTGAGTGTGCTTCATGCCACTGAGCTGTGCACCAAAAGTTGCTAAATATATTTAGCCACAATAAAAATAAAATACAGGGGCGCCTGGGGTGACTCAGTCAGTTAAGTGTCTGCCTTCAGCTCAGGTCATGATCCCAGGGGTCTTGGGATCCAGCCCCGCGTCCAGCTCCCTGCTCAGTGGGGAGTCTGCTTCTCCCTCTCCCCCCCTCACTCATGCTCTCTCTCGCTTGCTCACTGTCTCTCAAATAAATTAACAAAAATAAAAATAAATAAAATACTTACAAACAAGAATAAATAAATGGTGCATTATGCAGAGGGAAGCAAACCAGCCTCCCAACAGTGACAAAAATATCACACTCCAGATTTTAGGTTCAACCCTGGCTTTTCCCAACGTGACCTCATGGGTTTTGGAGTCTGCTTTCACACATCCTAGTGAGCAGATCCCACCCAGAAACAAAACGTCTTTGTGTTTCTCTTTTCTGTTTGTTTGCTTTTGCCTTCCCAGCTGGGCCTGCAGCGTTTCCACGGAGTTGGCATCCTGGGGTTTAACTCCGTTGAGTGGTTAATTGCTTCTCTTGGTGCCATCCTAGCAGGGTAAGACTGTGGGCCCTGAATGGGCCAGTCCATTCGGGCCTGGACTCCGAATGTGGGCGAGCTGCTACTCTGGCCTAGCAGCCCTGGGCGGGCTCTGAGACGGGACCAGGGATTTCAGGTGCAACCCCAGGTTGGGCGGCAAGACAGACACACCAATCTGACAAAGGACTGGCATCTTAGGTATCAAGGCGCTTCTATAACTGACTGATAAAAAGACAAAAGGAGAGGCGGCTGGCTGGCTGGTGGGAGAGCATGTGATTCTTGATCTCGGAGTCATGAGTTTGAGCCCCACGTTGGGTGCAGAGATTACTTTAAAAAAATCTTTAAAGGGGAAAAAAAAGACAAAATGATTTTTTTTGACAAAATGATTTTAAATAAGCAAAAGACTTGAGCAGAAAGCTCACAAAGGGAAGTAGCCAAAAAGTACTTGAAGAGGTGCTGGACATCATCAGCCGTCAGGGAAATGCAAATTTAAAAAACAGGATGGTTAAAGGCAGGAACAAAAGGCAGTAGGATGAAGGGAGCAGGTGGGGTCCAAATCCCACCTCTAGCATCTATGGTCTTGGGAACTCAAACAAGTGACTTCACTGCCCCAAGGCTCCTCATCTTATAATGGGGTGCTGCCAGGGCTTGGTGATCTGCCATCACAATGACATCATAGGACTTGCTGCTTTCCTCACCCTTATTTTTGTTGTTTTCATCATAGTTAAGTTGTGGACAGGGGGAAGCTGGGACCAAGGCTACAAACTCAGAACTTGTCTATAGAGCTTTCCCCTCCCCACACCTTCCAGGACGTTCTCACCTTAAGGTGTGGGTGTGTGCACACATGCACACGCTCATGTGTTTTCTTTTCCCAGGGGTCTCTGTGTTGGTATTTATGCCACCAACTCTGCGGACGCTTGTCAATACGTCATTACTAATGCCAAGGTGAACGTCCTGCTGGTTGAGAATGACCTACAGCTACAGAAAATCCTTTCGGTAAAGCCCAAACCCAAACACTGCCATCCAGTCAGTCACCCACGGGGATGGGTGGATGCTAATGATCGGTGGGGTGGCGAGGCTGGCCCTGTCCTCGGGTTCAGTAAGTGACCTCCACGGCTACTGTGGTATAACCAGGGGGAGCAGGGTGGAGTGGGGAGATCTAATTTCCAATTTGTATTAACTTCATTTCCAACTAAGCTTCTGTTTTTATTTTTAATGCCCTTTATTTTTATTTTTTATTTTTTTAAGTAGGCTCCACACCCAGCAGGTAAGCTTCTATTTTAATTTTTTAAAGATTTTACTTATTTTTTTTTTAATTTTTATTTTTATGATAGGCACACAGTGAGAGAGAGAGAGGCAGAGACATAGGCAGAGGGAGAAGCAGGCTCCATGCA
Source organism: Canis lupus familiaris (assembly GCF_011100685.1). Taxonomy (NCBI): domain Eukaryota; kingdom Metazoa; phylum Chordata; class Mammalia; order Carnivora; family Canidae; genus Canis; species Canis lupus. The sequence goes on along the minus strand of NC_049241.1, from coordinate 54,370,434 downwards.
CCGGGAGCCCAACGTGGGATTCAATCCCAGGTCTCCAGGATCACGCCCTGGGCCAAAGACAGGCGCTAAACCGCTGCGCCACCCAGGGATCCCTATTTATTTATTTATTTATTTATTTATTTATTTATTTATTTATTTATTTATTTATCTAGAGAGAGACAGAGAGTAAGCGAGAGAGACGGCAAGCGCAGGGGGAGCAGCAGAGGCAGAGGGAGAAGCAGGCTCTCCGTCGAACAGGGAGACCCATGTGGGGCTCGATCCCGGTATTCCGGGATCATGACTGGGCCAAAAGCAGAGGCTTAACTGACTGAGCCACCCGGGTGCCCCTAAGCTTCTATTTTTAAAATGTGTTTATGTATTATTTTATATACAGCCCACTGTTTATTTTCCTTCAGAAATGTAATGATTTTAAGGTTTATAACCCCCTTGTAATTGTCTTTTGTTTTTGTTTTTGTAACTGTCATCGTTTCTGAAATGCTTCTCTCTCTCATTTCTTTCCAAAGTTCCACCACTTTCTGTTTCACCTCTTTCTGGCGTGGCTCTCTCTTCCCTCAGTGTTTGTATGTTTGCTTTGTGTTCTTCCTTTCCAGCTGTGTCTGCTTTGTCATGTTTCAAACCTTATGTTGGAATGTTGGGTGGCAATTTTCCTTTGCTTTGTGGTGACTTTTCTTTACATACAAAATTTGGCTCCCCCCTTACTCTTCTTTTTTTCATAATATCTTTGTATGGATGCTGTAGAAAGTTTTTTTCAGGGGCAGCCCCGGTGGCTCAGCGGTTTAGCGCCGTCTTTGGCCCAGGGCCTGAATCTCTCTTTCTGTGTCTCTCATGGATAAATAAATAAAATCTTTAAAAAAAAAAAAAAAGAAAGTTTTTTTCAACTACCAGTGTTTGAATGAGCTGCAGTTTCCTGACCCAGCTTTTGGTAGGAAGATTCCATGGGGACGGGAGTCCTCAGGAGAGTGAACCTAGATAGCCAGATTTACCACTCAGCCCAAGAGCCCTGTGGCTGTTGCATCAATATCATGCTTCTGAGTTACACACTTCTCTGCTTTTTAATGTCTCTGGAGTTGAGATGTGTCTTGCCGCCAACGGTATCTTCCAATCATCTTTGGTCATGTCTTCCCATGTTTTATTAACATCTCTGAAATTAGGGTAGATTTTCCAGACTCATGAAATCCAGCCAGACTCAGTGAAATAGAACTCTCTGCCACCAAGCCTCCTTGGATGCCTAATTCCTGACCTGGTTCAGGGAGAAAAACAGTCTTCTCCCTCCAGGCTTGAGTTTTCTGAAATTGTTTTCTTAAGTGATGCCTCTATGGTCCCTGATACTCATGTCATTCCCTGTTTGTTCTGTTCATAGCAGAACAAACTGTGGGATGGGTGGTAGGTGAAGAGTGGGTCCTTTGTGCCAAATACTGGCTTACAATTCGGGTCTTCCCCCATTAGAAAATACTGCATACCCTTCGTATGCAAGATTCAAAGCCAGGCTTCTGACATGCTCCTCCCAAACTGGATGTTCAGTTTCACTTGGCAATCTTTAATTCTAGGCAATACCCATGGCTTACAGCCCTCCAACTCTCCAGATCTTCCCTGCCTCCTTAGAATAAACTCAAGACCCCTCACCACTGCCTCCAAGGTGTGGCCAATCTGGCCCTCACCATCCTTTCCTGTCTCTGCTCCTAATTGTCTCCCTTCATCCTCATGCTAGCTGAGACTTTATATAATCCTCAAACATTCCTAGCCATTACCTGCTCCAGGCTTTCTGGATGTCTGTTCCCTCTCTCTCTGGAAACCTCCTGTCCAACTGTTACCAGAGCTTCCGTCTTCTTTTCTCTCAATCCACGCTGGAGACTTGGTTATAATTATAATCACCATGCTGGATGTTGGAAGTGACTTTTTCACTGGATTGGCTAGCCATGTTGTAGACATTCCTTCCTTTGCATCAATAGGATACAAGAATCCCGCAGGTGTGGTCAACTGAACCTTAGAGCCCTTGGTTTAGGTAGAAAGTCCTGAACTTGTCCAGGTTTCAGTCGCCTTCACGGAGGATTTTTGTTGCCTAACTCCAGCTAGGAGGCTAGCTGGATCCTGGACACAGTGCACGGCAGCGGGCTCACCAACCAACAACCACAACTCTGCATGTGTAGCATGACTCAGGAGGCTGTCGTCTTCACCAGTCCCTAAGGGTTGGAGGCTGATACTGACCACAAAGAACCCCGTGGTTCTAAAATCAGGTTGTGTCTTAGCAATTGGGACAAGAGCTGTGTTGTACGGGGTGGGCAGGGGAAGAAGAGAGGCTGGCGTCCCTGTGGGAGATTGCTTAGAAGGGGCTTCCACCCTTAGTCTCTCCAGCACCATAAGGCCCACGTGGAACTTTCTTTCAGATTCCGCAAAGCAGGATGGAGACCCTAAAAGCGATCATCCAGTACAAGCTGCCAGTGAAGGAGAGCAATAATAACCTGTACTCCGTAAGTGTGGAAGGAAGCCACTGAGTCAAGGGGAAGGCGGGCCCCCCACGGCAGGCAGACAAGGTTTATAGGGCCTTCTTTTCTCTTCCTGGCGTGAAGGGCCCACTTTATGGGACGATGTGTGTTCTGGTTATTTATTGCTATGAGACAAATCACCCCCAAAATTGGTGGCTTAAAGACAACAACAATCATTTTATCATTAGGGTTTTTTTTTTCCCAGAACATTAAGGCAACTGAAAAAAAAATACTACATCATTGAAAATTAGATGTGTGAAAACCCACAGCATTAGACATGAAGATTTACTTTATATCCAAACCAGAATTTGTTATAAGTCTACTTTTGGCTTTAATGGGTGCCAAGTCATCAATAATAGTTTCACTAAAACCATGAAACCTTGTTTAATATGTACAAATATGAACACGGGGTTGAGCATTTCTGCCATGGCTTGGACCAGCAGCCTGCTGGAGCCTGTCTTTATTTAAATTTTTGATACTTCATTCATCGTGGACTTGTGTGTGTTGTCAGTAATTTAAAATATATTGCATTAAAATATTATTTACCTTGATTGCCAAAAGGTCTTTTCCTTTTGTTCTGTTGTTTGCATCTCCTTAAATTTTGCACTAGAGGCTTAGTGTCTAGACCTCACTCTGGTCCTGACCTTGCAGCTGGGGGTCCTCCCTCTCTCTCTTCATGGCCTTTCCAGCATGGTGATCTCAGGATCTCTGGACTTCCTCCTGGCTCAGATCTCTCCAGAAAATGTTCTGAGAAAGAGAGACAGAGAGAGAGAGAGACAGAGAAAGACACAGAGAGAGAACAGCAGGTGGAAGGTGTCTTGCCTTTAATGACCTACTCTTGGAAGCCACACACCATCACTTCTGACATACTGTGCCCATCAAAGGCCAATGGGAAGCTCTGCTGGGAATGGGGTTCCAGGGTGGGGACCTAGACCACCTTTTACTGAGGGAGGGGCAAGGCCACTGAACAGTCACACCATAAATGCTGTCATAGTCCTTTTTTCGAAAACGCACTCTGCCTCAAGGTGGTCTAGTCAGGAAATGTTTCGGTACAAGCAGGGGTGTCAGGGCAGGAGTCTTGGGAAGGGCCAGGGCAAGCTCTTTTAACGTCCACGAGATGAGACCCTCAAACCCATGACTCAAAGCAGAAGTCCCACAATATCATGGAGTGTATTTGGTTTGCCCTCCATGCAGGTGGGACAAGAGGGGCCAACGATCCAGTCTGGCCAACCAAAACCCTAGCCAGTTTTTGTACCTTCCAGAAAATACTTAATCATTAAGACCAAGATGGTGAGTAACTAAGGAAGAAAACGGATTAGAATCACAGACTTTTTAGAGGTTCAAAGGAGTCCGGATACCTTTTAAAACCGCCCTCGTTATCAACGCTACTTACAGTAGGATTTCTCAACCTTGTTGCTATGGACATTTGGGGGTGGATAATTGTTGTGGGGCCACCCTGTGCGCTGTAGGATGCCAAGCAGCACCCTTGGCCTCCACTAACTAGATGCCAGTGACACCCTTCTAGCTGAAACCACCAGAAATGCCCTCAGCTGTGACTGTCACGGAGTTGGCATCCTCCTGGCTCCAGCGCTGCAGGATGCTGCGTGCCCTCCACCTTCAATTTGCTGTATTGCCCTCATCCAGAGCCTCGTTGGGGGCCCAGTGAATTTTTGCAGGTCCTGTGTGATACTCAGCTCATATAACCCAACAGTTCCTTTTGAAGCATCCTATTTAAGGTAGAGGGGAGCACAGGTCCTGGAGTCTGACCATATTGCTTTAGAACTCTGGTTCCTGTTTACTTGCTGTGTGACCTTAGGCAGCTCCTGAGGCTACATCTTGACTCATTCATGTCCAGATGACTCACTCCTGTCCCAGCACTTCCAGCAAAAGCCCTGACCTTCACTGTGATTGGACCAGCTGTGGTCACATGTCCAGACCCAATAGCCTGCCAGGAAGTGGAGGAGGAGAAGCAAACATTTCAGGGCTTTTGTAAGAGGTCCCAGGACTGGTGATCCTAAGCCTTCCCTCTTGCTGGGAATCATGCTTTAGAGAAGCTGATGGTATAAGATGTGACTGGAGGTGGGGAGGGTGGAGGGGGCACTCCTGGTGTGCTGAGGGTCACCCTCACATCCCCAAGTCCCCATCCTCTCTGCCTGTCTTTTCTTTCCACAGTGGAATGATTTCATGGAACTTGGCAATAGCATCCCCGATTCCCAGCTGGACCAGATCATAGAGAGCCAGAGGGCCAATCAGTGCGCTGTGATCATCTATACTTCTGGGACCTTAGGCAATCCCAAGGGAGTGATGCTTAGCCATGACAACGTAAGTGCTGTCTCTGCTGACGGTGATGAACCTCGCAGCACCCAGAGTCCCTGCATCTGGGCCAGTGCCCCTCCTTCCGGGTCTTGCTATTCTTGCCCCACAGGGATGGGGTGGCATTTGGGGGTCTGGCACACAGTGGCTCCGTCACCAGTGAAGCACGGAGAGTCATGGGAAGAGTTCCAAGAGGGCACCATAGTGCAAGGACGGAGATCAAGGACTTGAGAGTACACCTGAGTTCAAATCCTGGCTCTTGATCTTGGGCCAGACAGCTAACGTCTCCAAGCCTCAGTTTGCCTCAGTTTGAGCATCTGTAAAATGGGTGTGGTACCACAGTCCCCGCCTCTTGGGCTGTTTTGAAAACTAGATGAGTTAATATTTGTAGAGAGCAGACAGAGGACAGTGTTTGATGATAAAATACGTAGATGAAAAGAGCAGAATACACATTCTGTGTTTTGGAAGTAAAGCAGAAGTTGATGTTTTGGTTACTCAAGAAAGGCTGCGTGTGTGGGAAAGACAAATATATGTTTGGACAGAGTCTACAAGTGATAGTAATTCAGACCACTGTTCTAGAAGAGTAACAGGAGGGGCACCTGGGTGGCTCAGTGGTTGAGCATCTGCCTTGGGCTCAGGATGTGATCCCAGGGTCCTGGGATCGAGTCCCACGTCAGGCTCCCTGCATGGAGCCTGCTTCTCCCTCTGCCTGTGTCTCTGCCTCTCTCTGTGTGTCTCTCATGAATAAATAAAATACAATCTTTAAAAAAAAAAAGAAGAGTAACAGGAATCAGTCCTAAGAGATTCCATTTATATAAAACCCTAAGCAACGTAAACTTATTCACAGGGAGAGAAAGCAGACCTAGGGCTGCCTGGAGGAGGCAGACTAGTGGCAAGAGGGAGGCATCACGGAATATGTGATCTAAATGTTCAATCTTGGGCAGCCCTGGTGGCGCAGCGGTTTAGCTGGAGACCCGGGATCGAGTCCCACGTCGGGCTCCCTGCATGGAGCCTGCTTCTCCCTCTGCCTGTGTCTCTGCCTCTCTCTCGCTCTCTCTGAATGAATAAATAAATACATCTTTAAAAAAATAAAAATAAATGTTCAGTCTTGATGCTGGTGATGGTTTCACTGGTGGAGACAAATGTCAGGGAGAATCAAACTCTACACTTCACATGTGTGCAGTTTGCTGTATGTCAGTTATACTTCAATAAAGCTGTAATAAGAAAAAAAAGAAGAACAGGAAAGATAGTCACAGTTCACTTGTGCCGCAAGCTTACTACATATGCGAGGCACCTGTTGCGAGACCTTTACCCTTAGCAGAGCCTCACGGCGACCCTCTCAATTCTATCAGGCTCCTTTTACAGGTGGGAAAACTGAAGTCCAGAGAGGTTCTATTACTTGGCCCAGCTCACCCAGAGAGCAACGTGGTGGAGCCTGAACCGAGGCAGGCAGGCTGGCCCCACAGCACACTTTTTTTTTTTTTATTTGAGAGAGTGAGGGCAGGGGCAGAGGGAGCCAGAGAATCTCCCGACGCAGGTCACGACCCTGAGATCGAGACCTGAGCCGAAACCAAGAGTCGGATGCTTAACCAACTGAGCCACCTGGGCACACCTCCACAGTAACGTTTTTAAAGACACTGTAGCTCTCCGTGGCTGATGCGTAAAACTGGCGATGTGATGCAGACATTTTAAAGCCACTTGCAGAATGGTATAAACAGAGCAAAATGTGCTTTTCATTGAAAACTAAAAAGTGTCAGCAAGCAGTGTGCACACACGCACAATTTAAACGCAGAAAAGTGTCTGGCAGGACGTGCACCCAGCCGGCAATGGTGGTTCCATCAGAAAGATTGCTGGCTGTTAAATGAAGTTTCCTCCCAGCCTAGATTAATAGTTACCAGACACACTAGCCTTCGCACTGGCTGTTCCCTCTGCATGTTCTCTCTGCCAGAGAGAATGCGTGGCTTGTTGCTTTGCCTCCTTCAGGTCCCTGTCCCTGCATTACCTCCTCCACAAAGCCCTCCCAGGCTTCCATGTTTAAAACAGCAAATGAAAATAAACCACTCCATTCGCTCCTAATCTCTCTTGGGCTGTTTTTCTCACGCTGACCTATTACCTATTATATAGTCACTTATTTATCAGCTCCTCGAGGACAGGGGTTGTCTCTCCCATTCACTGCCATGTCTCCAGGGCCTGGTGACCAAGAGGATTCAATCCACATCTATGGGGTGAGCGAATAAATGAATGGAAGGCATCTAATTAGACCCTCACCCTACCCTGGCTGGCGTTTCTCCTCCTAGCGACTTCAGGTGTGAGGAGATATTCTCCTGCCGTCAGGGAGACAAGTGCACACCCTGGAGTGAGGCTGCCTGGGTCTGAATCCTGGCTCTTCCACTGGCCAGCTGGGTGACCTGGGACAAGCTGCTCATCTTCTCTGGGCCTCTGTGTCCCCATCTGTAGGATGGAGATAGGAATTGCTTCTAGAACCTCACAGAGTGAATGATTCCATGTCCTGTGTCAGTAACCGATGCTGCGTAACAAGCTGGCCCGGAGCTCACAGACTTAAAAAGCCCAGCGCTGTATGACTTCTGGACCTGGAACTGAGAGGCAGGGCTCAGCAGGGAGTCTCTGTTGCCCCACTGGCGTCAGCTGGTGTCCAGTTGGGCTGGAGGGGTTGCACTCACCTGTCTCACGTGGCCTGGGGTTCCCCAAGGGGGCTGTGGTGGCTGCCGGCCCCTCCGGAGCAAGCACCCCCGAGGCAAAGGTGGAGGCTCCATGTTCAAAGCTACCCAGTGTCACTCCTGCTCCATTCTCTTGGTCAAAAGAGCTCTGTGAAGAAAAAGGAAAACAGACTCCAGCTCCGGACGGGCGGTGCGGCAGGGGATCTGCGGCTGCCCTTCATCTACCGCAGAAGCACAGAACGCCTGGCCCACAGGGAGCCCCAGTGTTGGCTACTAGTACTTCCTAAGTCATCATCCTCTTTATTCAGGAAGTCAAAGCTGGCCCAACAGTCGCAATGCACATCAACAGCTCAAAGTTCCTCTCACTGGGATGCCCACCTGGGCGGCTCAGCAGTTAAGCATCTGGTCGTGATCCCGGGGTCCTGGGATCGATCTTGCATCGGGCTCCCTGCGTGGAGCCTACTTCTCCCTCGGCCTGTGTCTCTGCCCCTCTCTGTCTCTCGTGAATGAATAAATAAATAAATAAATATTTTAAAACAAAAACAGGTTTCTCCCGTTGGCAGGGTACTTTGCGCCACGCTGAGAGAGGCACATGTTAACCCCTCACTGAAGCCCTTACCAGGAGGTCAGGAGTCATTAACCCCTTTCACAGATAGGGATACTGAGGCTCAGAGAGGAGAAATGACCTGCTCCACATCCCCGAGCCAGGGCTTGAATCCAGGAGTGTGGACACCACGGTCTGCACCACAGTCTGCACACGCTAAGCCCCTTCCCTCAACACGTGGCTGCTAGTACAGGCTTGGAGCACAGGCTGTAAGCGACCGGGCTGGGGAGAGAGGAGAATCCCTCCAACCTGAGGCCCAGGGGGAGACACGGGACTGATCTTGAGGGCCTGCTCTGGGCCAGCGCTCTGCAGACTCCACCATACTCATGCATCCCTTCTGTCTCCTCG